>NC_080395.1:11373333-12830000 GCF_030265065.1 Corythoichthys intestinalis | reverse complement strand
AAAATACTCAGGTGACTTGAAGTTCCGCTCCGAGACCCCCAGTTTGACCAAATTTCAAAATTGTCCGATATGCATGTGTGATACATCATTGGAAAGCTTAAAATCTCAATTTTCTGGGGGAAGAAAATTTTTGAACAGTAGGACATTTAAGGGAAAAAACATTTTTTAAACAGCAAAATCCTATTTGGAGGTGAGAGCACGCCAGAGCAGAATTACAGACGCCATGACTTTAACGAGATATTATCGCGTACTTTGTTTCGATCCAAAAACTCTATGTAGCATGTACGTATCACTGAGTGTCAAGGCACAGCTGTGAATTGCCACAGCCGGATTTTTTGGAGATTTTATGGGTGAAATATAGTAATATAACAAGGGTCGCGATGCAGAAATCGCAGACATCAAGGGGTGGTCGAGATTTTCATATATTTACCCCTTTAAATGTTTTTTTTTTTTTTCAATTTTTCTTTGTTTGGATCGATTATCATCTAACATATCGGAGAAAATAGAATTAAGCGATAGTTATGTGGTATATATTCGTGACTTTTTTACAGACGTGTTTTTTTCATTGTGGCGTTATTTGTTTTAAAGTTAAAATATGCAACTGAAAAATTTTAAAAAGTTTTTTAAACGAAATTTTAGACATCAATTAATGATTCTAAGCTAAAAATGACAGACATTTTGAAAATATAATTACCTTTGTTTTATGGCTGGGTTGAAACAAAAGCGGTTGCGTGACGTCTGTCAAAGGGGGTTTTCAGGGTAAAACGGCCAAATTAAAAATAGTTTGGGGGCTTAATGCGCCATGAATCTGCTATGGCAGCATATAGACATATTGTTCTATCAAACAAGTTGTTGTTGTCTGTGTTTCCACCATATAGAGAGAGAGGGTAATTATCACATATGTAATAATTTTTATACATAACACATGTAATATTTGAATATGTATGTGTATGTATGATGTTGAAAGACCCGAAACATGATTCCAGGAACATCATGTTCGGGTCTTTCAAGATGTATGATTTTTTTTTTTTTTAACTATTGTAAATACCGTACTTTTTTAATCCATATTGTATTAATTTATCAATTCATTTAGTTCATAGAATTAAAAGAAATACACGTGTATCAATTTTTTAAATATTACATTTTATCAGTCAAATGAAACAACTTGCTTTGGGTGGAGACATCTTGCCAACAGCGACCTCTCTTTGCCGTTCCTTTATGGAGGTAGATTTGTGTCTTTATTATTCAATCAAAAAAAAAAAGTTGCTTCAATCAAATAAAAAGTTGCGTCAATCAAAATATATATTTTCAATCGAAGAAAACGTCACTTCAATAAAAGTTTGAATGTAAAAATAAATTTGAAACTCAAAAAAATATATTTGAAAACTATTTTTCTTTGATTGAATTTTATTTTTTTGATTAAAGTCAAGTTTTTTTTTTTATTGAAACACCATTTTTGATTGAAGTCATGTAATTTTGCGTTTGGACCACATTTTGGCGAGGACATTTGTGTCTTTATTATTCAATCATAAAATAAATTGCTTCAAACAAAAAAATATATATTTTCAAAAGAAAAATCACTTCAATCAAAAATTTGAAAAAAAATCAATCGTAGAAAAAAAGGTTTGAATGTGAAAAAATATTTGAGACTCAGAAATTCGCATTTGAACACTATTTTTCATACAAACTGTTTTCTTTGATTGAAGCAATCCTTTTTGTGTTTGAGCCATATTAGGGGTAGGACATTTGTGTCAAAATCATTCAATCGCAATAAAAGTCGCTTTAATCAAAAAACTATTTTTAATCAAAGAAAAAAATCATTTGCAAAAACATTTTTTTTTGAAAATATATTTTTTATTTGAAATTTTTTTTTTTTTTATTGAAGTGTCACCTTTTTTTGAAAAGCAAAGTTTTAAACTTTTTTTTTCAAAGTGGAAAAAGTTTTGAGCACACTTTTTTTTTTTGAAGTGGAAAAAGTTTTGAAGGCACTTTTTTTCGATTGAATCATTTTGACACAAAGATTCAACTTCAACGCTAGTTCCGGTGTGTTTGAGTGGCAGGTGGCTACGCCAATGACATAAAAGTATGAAGCAAGCACAATGGCCACCAGGGCTCCATCCAGCCATCGGAATCTGCTGGAGTCTAAGCCGAATTTAGGGCACCCGTACGGGGGAGTGACATCGGCATTTCACCGGAGTACGGTGCCCTGCAGCTTAATGTGATTTAACACGGCGAACTTCACCCGCTGCCCTGACGTGACGGTTGGCAATTGGTTCCAACCGGAGTGTCCGCGACGCGCCGGTACGGGAGTGGTCGGCGAGTGGCCCGACACTAGCCTGCCCAGTAAGCGAGTGGACTGCCGGCGTCCACGCCGGCCGGCAGCCCCATCGCTTCAGCTTTGAATGAGTGCCGTGTCATTCGCGGGCCGTCCACTCGACAGCCGGCCTCCGCGCCTGGGGGGTGATATCGGGGTCCGACCAGTGTGCCACGACAGAGCACCGTACCGTTGCGGGTACTCCGGTGAAATGCCGACGTCACACGCCCGTACCGGTGCCCTATATTTCGGCTTAGACTGCCACTCAAACACACCGGAACTAGTGTTGAAGTTGAATATTTGTGTCAAAATGATTCAATCGAAAAAAAGTGCCTTCAAAACTTTTTCCACTTAAAAAAAAAAAGTGTGTTAAAACTTTTTCCACTTTGAAAAAAAAAAAAAAGTTTAAAACTTTTTGCCTTTCAAAAAAAGTGACACTTAAAAAAAATATATATTTCAAATAAAAAATATATTTTCAAAAAAAAATGTTTTTGCAAATGATTGTTTTTCTTTGATTAAAAATTGTTTTTTGATTAAAGCAACTTTTATTGCGATTGAATGATTTTGACACACATGTCCTACCCCTAATATGGCTCAAACACAAAAAGGATTGCTTCACTCAAAGAAAAGTTTGAATGAAAAATAAAGTGTTCAAATGCGAATTCCTGAGTCTCAAATATTTTTTCACATTCAAACCTTTTTTTCTACGATTGATTTTTAAAAAATTTTTTGATTGAAGTGATTTTTCTATTGAAAATATATAATTTTTTGTTTGAAGCAATTTATTTTTTGATTGAATAATAAAGACACAAATGTCCAAGCCAAAATGTGGTCCAAACGCAAAATTACATGACTTCAATCAAAAATGGTGTTTCAATAAAAAAAAAAACTTGACTTTAATCAAAAAAAATAAAATTCAATCAAAGAAAAATAGTTTTCAAATATATTTTTTTGAGTTTCAAATTTATTTTTGCATTCAAACACATTTTTTTTTTATTGAAGTGACGTTTTCTTCTATTGAAAATATATATTTTGATTGAAGCAACTTTTTATTTGATTGAAGCAACTTTTTTTTTGATTGAATAATAAAGACACAAATCTACCTCCATATTCCTTCTCCTAGAAGTAGTTCTTCCATGCACTCTTCTATTTTCGTACTTTTGGAATAATTAGGTCTCATGGCTAGCGAAAAAAAACTATACCAAGTGAGAAGACCGAGAAGCTTCAGTGCTTTAAAATGAAACGAGTTCATTGTTATGTTCCTTAGTGGATGAAGTGCAGCGATAGTGGTACAGTCAAGACCGAACTTTTAACGGTCAGTATTTTGACCCTTCAAAATTGAGTTCTTGATAGCTATGACTCAAATTCAGATATGTCTATCATATATTTGGAACCCAGTGATTTCAAGTAGTTTAGTTTCAAACGCATCAACGTATTACCCTGAAGTTTCAGGGACGGAACGTTTCTACTTCCGGTTCACTTGACGCAACGTCCGTGTACCCTCGCCAGACTTGCAGTTCTTTCCTGTAGCCTTCTTCTAACCAAGCCTCATCGGGTGAATACCCAAGTAAGAATTTAGTGGACTAAAACGTCCTATCTTTAAGCTTATTGGAAGTTGTTTGGCTTGAGGCTGAAAATTCCCAGGCTTACTTAGTTTTGTTTAGCTTGCTAGCCAAGACACGCTAACTCATTCCGATTGCTTTGGCTTAAAATTGTATTAACGAAGCGACAAAATACTACTGACTGAAACCCAAAGAGTCGAGACGTGGGTGATGAGGAGAGGAAATCCAGGCCACGACTACCAACTGAAAATCGAAAGAAAATGAGGGTAAGATTATGACATAATGACGCTTTTATGCAATATCAGGCTTGTTTTGATGTGGCTGGTATCAGTGATTGAAACTGTAAGGCAAAAATCCCATAGCTGACTTGCGCAAATATCAGTCAGGAAATCATTCTAGGATAGCGTGATCATATTTTGATTTCCCAAAAAAATAGGACACTCAGCCTGGCCTCAAGATACTTGAATTTTTCTCGAAGTTCACTCAAAGATGCCTATATCACTATAATATTTTAAAGTGTGCCACCTCACTCTGGATGGAAAAATGCAGTTTGGAAGAAAAAAATAATTACTAATAGATACTATACATATCATGCAGACCCATGGAAATGTAGTCCAGGCAATACACATACACGCAATTACTATCAGGACAATTGTTCTTGACAAATTGTTATTCTCATTCAATTGATATTCTCATTCAATGTTCTAGATTGCACACAAACAATAACCGAAATAAACTGACAAACCATTCAACCAGTATGTTTCCAAATGTAGCAGTTCAAAACTACGTTTCCCATAATGCCTAGCGTGGTTTAGCTTACTGATAGCTAGCTAGCTGAGGCAAAAATCAAACTATGCTATAAAAGTTTACAATCATCGGCAGCGCAACGATGTTTCCCAAACGGGATTTTACAGTCAAAGCTCCGACAGAAATCAACAGTCGCCGACATCAACAAATCACGTGATTTTTTTTTTTTCTTTTTCCCACCCAGTGTTCCACAGACGTCACTGTAGAAGATCTTCACCATGAGAAGCAGGACCCCTTCCACGTTAAACAGGAAGATGAGTCCGAGATGTCGAACATCAAACAGGAGGCAGAGCCAGAGACCCCCGACATTAAAGAAGAAGAACATCAAGTTGAAATACCTAAGTTTCCAATGGGTGTCACCGTGAAGAATGAAGAAGAGGAAAGAACAAGTGAAGAGAGCGGAGGAGCGAATCCTTGGAGCGACAGCTCATTTCAGCACCTGACAACAAAAGGAGAGGGACGATCCCAACCAGACGGCCTCTTAGCGCCGCTTTCGGACAGCGACGACATAACGTCACACTCTTCTGACACTAATGAGGAGGATGTTGGCTTTGACCATAATGCTTCGAAATCCTCAAACAAATCATCGTTGAAAAGAGACAAAAAGGAATGCGCGGTTGGGAAACCTTTTCCCTGCTCACTCTGTGATAAAACATTTTCTTTGAAACATCATTTAACGACACACATGCGTACACACACCGGGGAGAAGCCTTTCACCTGCACACTTTGCGATAAAAGTTTTTCTCAGAAATCTTCTTTAGAAATGCATAAGCGCACACACACTGGAGAAAAGCCTTACGCCTGCACATTTTGTGGTAAAGGATTCGTTCAGAAGACTGATTTAAAAAGACATAAGCTCACACACACTGGAAGGAAGCCTTTCGCCTGCACACTTTGTGGTAAAAGATTCACTACGAAGGGACAATTAGTGTTGCACACAAGAAACCACACTGGAGAAAAGCCCTTCGCCTGCACACTTTGTGGTAAAAGATTTTCTCAGAAGACTTATTTAGAAAAGCATAAGCACACACACACTGGAGAAAAGCCTTTCGCCTGCACATTTTGTGGCAAAAGATTTTCTCGAAAGGCTTATTTAGAAACGCATAAGCTTACACACACTGGAGAAAAGACTTTTGCCTGCACACTTTGTGATAAAAAATACTTAACGAAGGCAAATTTAAACGTTCACACAAGAACACACATTGGAGAGAAGCCTTTCGCCTGCATACTTTGTGATAAAAGATTTCATCAGAAGACTGATTTAGAAAAGCATAAGCGTACACATACTGGAGAAAAGCCTTTCGCCTGCTCACTTTGTGGTAAAAGATTCACTCAGAAGGGACATTTAGAAAAACATAAGAGTATACACACTTGAGAAAAGCCTTTCGCCTGCACACTTTGTGGTCAAAGATTTTCTCTGAATTCTAATAGAGAAAGACAAGCATACACACACTGGAGAAAAGCCTTATGCCTGCTCACTTGGTGGTTAAAGATTCACTCAGGAACTTCTGTAACGCACGCAAGAGGCCACCTTTGTAAAAACCTTTGAATTGCAGCATGTGACAAGTTATTCTGATTCCTGCCACGCATTTATGGTGGAAAAAGTATTTCAGTTTCATTGTTCAGTTTCCCATGAGCCACTTTTGAAAAAGTTATTGAAATGATTTTTCAGCTGCGATTCTTTTTCTATCCTATATATATACACACACAGTGCCCTCCATAATTATTGTGAGACCTAATATCAAAATATATCTCAGAATCCATTTTTTTTACACCCTCAAAAGCAGTATGTCAGTTATGGAACAATCACAACAGAAAGACATGTAACGCAATTTATTCAATTTAGAAAATATATATATATACAGTGCCCTCCATAATTATTGGCACCCCTGGTTAAAATGTGTTTTTTAGCTTCTAATATTTTTTTTTAATTCAAATAATATGGGACCTTAATTGAAAAAAGAGGAAAAATCCAACCTTCAATACAAGTGTATTTATTCAGTGGGGAAAAAATCCCACATAAAGAAATAATTATTTGACATCAAATAATGTGTGTCACAATTATGAGCACCCCTGGTGTTAATACTTTGTACAACCTCCTTTTGCCAACAGAACAAGGTCTGGGGACTGAGATGGCCATGGGAGGAGCTTGATTTTGTGTCTGGTGAACCATTTCTGTGTAGATTTGGCCATATGTGTAGGGTCATTGTCTTTCTGAAAGACCCAGTGACGACCCATCTTCAGCTTTCGGGCAGAGGGCAACAGATTTTGATTTAAAATGTCACGGACTGTGTGCTTTGGTCAGATGAGACCAAGATTGGGCTTTTTGGCAAAAAACACTAAGTGGGTCTGGCGTGCCACGAAAGATGGGCATGCTGAAAAGCACCTCATACCCACTGTGAAGTATGTGAGTGGGTCAGTGATGCTGTGGGACTGTTTCGCTTCCAAAGGCCCTGGGAACCTTGTTAGGGTGCATGGCATCATGAATGCTTTGAAATACCAGGACATTTTAAATCAAAATCTGTTGCCCGAAAGCTGAAGATGGGTCGTCACTTCAGCAACACAATGCCCCTAAACATATGCCCAAATCTCCACAGAAATGGTTCACCAGACACAAAATCAAGCTCCTCCCATGGCCATCTCAGTCCCCAGACCTTGTTTTGTTGGCAAAGGGGGGTTGTACAAAGTATTAACACCAGGGGTGCTAATAAATGTGACACACATTATTTGATGTCAAATAATTATTTCTTTATGTGGGCTTTTTTCCCACTGAAAAAATGCACTTGTGTTGAAGGATGGATTTTTCTCTTTTTTTTTTTTTCCATTAAGGTCCCATATTATGTGAATTAAAAAAATACATATTAGACGCTAAAAAAACCCATCTTAACCAGGGGTGCCAATAATTATGGAGGGCACTGTATATACATATATATATATATATATATATATATTTTTTTTTTTTAATTGAATAAATTGCGTTACATGTCTTTCTGCTGTGATTGTTCCATAAGTGACACACTGCTTTTGAGGGTGTAAAAAAAAATGGATTCTGAGATATATTGTGATATTAGGTCTCACAATTCTCATCCAGCCGGGCGTGCGAAAGCGTCGGTGGGGCCGCGGGTAGCCTGGGCCGAGCGGGGACCGGTTTTGAGACCCCTGATATAAACTAATATTCAGGCAAATTCATAGTGTATATGTCAGAGGTTTTTGTATTTTTCATCACTGAATTATTTAGGGGGGCTTAAGAATATTTTAGGGGGACTGAAGCCCCCCTAAAATAGGCCTAACAACCCCAGTGACGCATACATGGCCCCCCCACCCATATCTTCGAATGTTGTTATCGGGCTCTAGTACGTCTGACGACCGGGTTTGTTTCTATTTTATCTCCTGTCGCGCCAACCTCGGAAGGGTGCATCCATTGTTGTCCTCACTTCTCGCTGCCCCATCCAGGCCAAGACACGTTTATTGTTTTCCAATGGACTGCATCGCTGTCGGTGTCCCCCCCCCCCCCCCCCCAACAGTCATTCATCTCAAGCACTCATATTTTAAATGTCTTCTGTTTATTAAAACCATAGTGTAATCAACAATCTGATTTTATGAGGTACTGAAGTAGCACAGGCAATAAAAGCAGGTGTGTTTCAGCATGATCAATGTTTATCTGGTTCTCAAAACAATAAAAAGGTAAAGTAATTCTATATAATATTTTAGTTCATTACAGGTAGACTCATTTTTTCTAACTTCCTCCACTCTAAACTATTTTTAAAGCTCTTCTCTGTGAAACATAGCTTGATCTTATTTTATTAAGTACTGCAGTAGTACAGGAAATAAAAGGTGTGTTTCAGCAGGATCGATGTTTAGCAGGATCGCAAACATATTTATAGAATTACTTGACCTTTTTATTCTAACTTCAATATTTTTTTCTCATTACTGGCTGACTTTAAACTGCCTTTACTAGCAACTATTTTGTAATCTCGGTTTGATTACAAATCATCTTCAGACGAGAATCAATTGGGGACATTGCCAGTGTGTATTTCTGTTTGTATTTTCAATTCGTTTGTTTTATCAATTCATTTATATCAGAATTAAAGAATTAAACATGAATAATGATTAATATATATATATATATATATAAGGGCTGTCAAACGATTAAAATTTTTAATCGAGTTAATTACAGCTTAAAAATTAATTAATTGTAATTAATCGCAATTCAAACCATCTCTAAAATATGCCATATTTTTATGTAAATTATTGTTGGAATGGAAAGATAAGACACACGACGGATATATACATACAACATACTGTACATCAGTACTGTATTTGTTTATTGTAACAATAAATCCACAAATGGCATTATTAACATTCTTTCTGTTAAAGTGATCCACTTATAGTTCTTAAACGATAAATGTTATAGTTACAAGTTATAGTAATTTTATATTAAAACCCCTCTTCATGTTTTCGTTTTAATAAAATTTGTAAAAATTTCAATCAAAAGTAGAGTTAATATAATAATAAGAAGAATAAAAATAACAATAATAAAAATAGAGTGAAAAGTTTTACATGTATTTTGCACAGCTATTTTGACATGGAATGCCAGTTCATTTTGCATTGTTGTTTAACTGTGTCAGAGTAGGGCCTCATTACTATAGACTGAAGTGCTTTTCTTTTTGTGAACTTTTTTTTTTTTTCTTTGAGAGATAGGAATATTATTTTTGTTGTGCTTTCACTAAACGATACTTATGTTTGTTGAGAAGGAGAAGCTTATGCCAATAAACGGCGCTGTCTAAAGAACGCCTGTGTCCACTCGCCTTTACTGTATAACATATACAGTGGGGAGAACAAGTATTTGATACACTATCAAATACTTGTTCTCCCCACTGTATCTGTACATATCTTACCCAAAATAAAACAAGAGACACATAATTGCTACTAAAAGAAAGAAAACTTACCGAAATATGTGTGGAGCACAAATAGAAATTTGCATTGCATTGTGAATACAGCATAAACGTCTCTCAACTACTAATTCTCCCACGTTTAGAAGACATAACATGAGTATGGAACGGCGCTGCCCCCAAGCGGCCGGTGGCATTCTATTCACTCAATGTCCATAAACGGCCTCATTGTAATGTTTGAGGCAATATGCCAGCGGTTCATTCATTGCATGCGGTAATTGCGTCAAATAATTTAACGTGATTGATTTTAAAAATTAATTAACGCCCGTTAACGCGATAATTTTGACAGCCCTAATATATATATATATACAAAGTTGGGAGAACAAGTATTTGATACACTGCCAATGGGTTTTCCCACTGTATATAGGCAATTATAATATGTACTGCATTTATCAAAGTCTTATGAAACAACCTGCTTTGAGTCGAGGCATCTGCCAACACCGACATCTCCTGGCCGTTGTTTAAAAATGAAGCGAGTTCATTGTAATGTTATTTGATAGAAAAAGTGCAGCGGAAGCAGTACAGTAAATGGCTGAAGTCCGAACTTTCAACGTATACATATACGCATTATTTGAATTCTAAGCCTTTAAATTGAGTTATTGACAGTGATGACAAGAATTTGTTTATGTTGATCATGTTTATTGAATTTTTTCTATGGGACTCCAGTGATGTGAAGTCGTGATGGAACTTCCAAACACTTCAACCTATCACGCTGAAGTTTCAGCACCTGAACGTTTCTACTTCCGGTTCACGTGATGCAACCTTTGTTTACCCATCCGGGTTGTGCAGTTCTTTTGTGCAGTGTTCTCCGAAACAAACGAGCTCATTCAGGACATTCTCATCGAGTAAGTACAGAATTTACAATATAGTGGAAGAAAGAATCCAAATTTAAAGCGTAGTGGAATTCGTTTTATGTTGAGGCTTCGCAGCTTTACCTCACTTAGTTTAGTCTAGGTTAGCTCGCTACCCAGATAGCAGACAGGCGTTGAAATGATGTTGAATCAACATTCCGCTGTCAATCGTATATCGTTGAATCAACATTGACCCCCGACGTTGATTTGTCATCACTTTTACATCCTCGATCACTGTTGTTCCAACGTACAAATCCTTGCAAAACATGTTATGATTTCTTTCATTTTCAATCATGATGCTATTAATGCTTTCAAATATGTGTATATTTAGAGGTCCTGCTGTATTTATAGACAGAATAAGCAGCTAGGCTGACTAATAAAATATTGGACATGAACGATAAAAAGTCATATAGTTTAACAATGAATAAATTTTAAAATAAAAACTTGGCTAGATTTCAAATTATTTTTAACTAAATCGCAACAATAGAAAACTTAATTAACTCTCAGTAAAGTTATTTAAAACTTTTTTTTTTTCAACCGATGTGCCGCGGCACACTAGTGTGCCGTGAGAGGTCGTCAGGTGTGCCACCAGAATTTTTCTAATGTCGCATATATATATATATATATATATATGTATATGTGTATATATTAGAGCTGTCCCGACTAGTCGACATTGTCGACGTCATCGATGACATAAATCCGTCGACGAGCACAACATTCCGTCGAAGGTTAATGAAGGGTTAAAAAAATATATGCTTGGAAAGTTCAGAATGTCGGACGCTTGGTATGCAAGCGGGGAAATCGGCACAAAGCCAAAAAAGCGCACCAGAGTCCAAAACATTGACTTATTTTTAAAGAAACAAAGGAGGGTACACTGTTGTGTCATGTCTCTTCAATGCCAAGCTTGGCTGCACGTCGGCCGTGAATGATAACGACAGGAGATTGTAAGTCCATCTAACTAACTAATGATATGTTTTGTTGAAGTTGCTAAGCCTGTCGCGATATGCAATGATTGCATTTATCGCATGGTAAATAAAAATGAGGGCTGCGTGTTATCGTTGCGCGCGCGTGCGTACATTTGTGCGTGCGTGCTGATAGCATATGAGACTCCATTTCTTTTCTGTCATCAACACGCTGTAGAATTAAAGTTCAGACATACAAAATAAGAAAACCCATCTATATTAAACACTATATACGTTAGCATTGCTACATTGAGGTGAATGGGAAAAAAGACGACCTACTTTAGCCAGCTATAAAACAGGCAGCCTTGTCCAAAACTTGCAGTTAAAAGGTGACACTTCAAACATGAAAAATCGCTGGTTAACAGCATTTGCAAAAGGACAAAAAATCTATTACTGACACCAAATGCAATGACTAAAAGTGCTTTTTTTGTGTGGAATGTAAAGCAGGGTAAGGGTTAGCGGTTTAGCGAGCGTACTTCCGGTGAACATTTCAAAATAAAAGCATGTCATGTTCGTCATATAAATAACGATTTCTGGAGTTAATCCCACATACTTCAGATTCTACACTAAGAATACCTTTAAAATGACACCCTTTATGAAAAGTCTGATTGGCAATGAATAATTATTATAATACTATTATATATAGTACTACAGTATACTATAATATCAATGCTAGGTATTTTTTTAAGAATTGTTTTGAATCATGTTGGAAGGGTGAAGTCAGTGTTCTGAATCTGTTTACATTCCATTCTTTTGCACAAGTTAATTCCATCAGCACTTGAACTCATTGTTTGTGATTTATTATTGTTATTTATCTGTTTATTTGTACTTTTTAATAAAAAAATTAAGTGTTCCAAAATGTTTTTGTGACTTGATAAGCGTCAACAAAAATTTCATTGCTAAATTAGTAAAAAAAAAAAAAAAATTGTGAATTGATAAGCATCAACAAAAATTTCATTGCTAAATTAGTTTAAAAAAATTTTTTTTTTAATTAAATTAAAAGATTAGTCGACTAATCGGAAAAATAGTCGGCTGATTAATTGGGAGAAAATTAGTCGTTTGGGACAGCCCTTATATATATATATATACAGGGTGACCCCAAAAAAAGTTTACACTGCCATAATAGAACTTAAATGCCATGTTTATTCAGTTTAGAATTTAATCACAAATTATACATTATTGTAAAGAACATGTACAGTACACTCTATTTTTCAATGTGTCCTCCCTTAAGTGTCACAACAGCCTCCAGGCGCCTGCGGAACGCTTGACAGGTCTTCTTAATGTAGGATGCTGTCATCTTTTCCCAAGATCTAACAATGGACCTCTCCAAGGCTGCCACAGAAGTTTGTTGCTTCTTACAGGCACTGTCCTCCACCGTTGCCCATATGCTATAATCCAGGGGATTGAGATCTGGACTTTGGGGTGGCCACATATCACCTTGTCAATCAACTTTTTGGTCCGCACAGATCTTCACTTCCAGACCCAGGTTTTCGTGAGGCTGTTCCAGTATCTTTCAGCTTCTTTTTAACTTTGTAGACTGCACATCTGGATATTCTCAGATTTGCTGCAATCTCAGTAGGTGTCAGACCGGCACGCAGCAATTCAGGTACAGCTAAAGTTTTCTTCATTTTCAGCAGAAGCACAGGAATTGTAGAGACGAGAGATTACCAGATGCATTGAGTGACCTTAATGAATCACTTAAGCATGACAACCTATTTAGATATGTTTTAATGGCTTTTAAACAAGCAGTCAACTGAGTGTAAACTTTTTTTGGGTCACCCTGTATATATATATATATATTTATATATATATATATATTAGGGCTGTCAAAATTATCACGTTAACGAGCGGTAATTAATTATTTTTAAATTAATCCCGTTAAAATATTTGACGCAATTAACGCACAAATGCCCTGATCAAACAGATTAAAATGACAGCACAGTTAAAGCTGTACTTGTTGTGTTTTTCAGAGTTTTGCCGCCCTCTGCTGGCGCTTGGGTGCGACTGATTTTATAGGCTTCAGCACCCATGAGCATAGTGGAAGTAATTATTGACATCAACAATGGCAGGCTACCAGTTTATCTTTTGATTGAACATTTTACAGATTTTATTAAAACGAAAACATGAAGAGGGGTTTTAATATAAAATTTCTATAACTTGTACTAAGATTGATCTTTTAAGAACTACATGTCTTTCTATCCATGGATCGCTTTAACAGAATGTTAATAATGGCAATGCCATCTTGTTGATTTATTGTTATAATAAAGAAATACAGTACATATGTACCGTATGTTGAATGTATATATCCATCTTGTGTCTTATCTTTCCATTCCAACAATAATTTACAGAAAAATATGGCATATTTTATAGATGGTTTGAATTGCGATTAATTGCGATTAATTACTTTTTAAGCTGTAATTAATTCGATTAAAATTTTTCATCGTTTGACACCCCTAATATGTGGCGGAAAACACTCGGGTGACTTGAAGTTCCGCTCTGAAACCCCCAGTTTGGCCAAATTTCTAAATTGTCCTATATGCATGTGTGATACATCATTGGAATACATCAAAATCTCAATTTTCTGGGGGAAGAAAAATTTTGCATTTGGAAAATTTAATGTTTGGTACATTAGTCACAAAAATCCTCTCAGGCTTAAATAAACTACTATTTCAGTATTAAATTAACAGTTCAAAACGGTCAATAAAATACTCAAGTCCCAATTCTGTATCAGCAGCTTTAAACACTATTCAATTAATGTTGTGAATCAACCATTAAAGTTGTTCAAATTACTCCCGTTATTCCATAATTTCCCCCATGTCAACTTTCGACATGGGAAAGTTTGAAACTGTTTCATCATTTAAAGATAGATCAAGTCAAAATTTTCAGATTTAGGAGTATTTTAAGTAAAATGTTTATTAGGTTCGCTACAACAGCCTTCCAGAGAATTCTACTGCTGTAAGATGGCGGCTGTTTACTAACGCCGGCGAGTCTGTCATTTCGCTTCTAGTTTTCTACACATGTGCTAATGCGAAAAAGCAGTTTCTGATCTTGCACCCCTCTTTAAAATAAACTGCTGTATTTTAAGCCAAAAGAACTGTTGTGTTTGATAAAACAATATGCCTATATGCTGCCATAGCAGATTCATGGCACATGAAGTCCCCAAACTATTTTTAATTTGTCTGTTTTACCCTTGAAACCCCCGTTTACAGACATCGCTTAACCGCTTTTGTTTCAACCCAGCTATAAACGAAGGTAATTAATTATATTTATTATTCAAAACTTCTGTCGTTTTTAGCTTAGAATCATTAATTGATGTCTCATATTTCGTTAAAAAAAAAAAAGACTTAAAAAAATTATTCACGCACATATTTTAAACTTTTAAACAAATTATTTCACAATGGAAAAAAATGGCGTCTGTAAAAAAGTCACGGATAGCTACCTCATAACTATCGCTTAATTGTTTTTTTTTTGTTTTTTTTTTACTGTCGCATTTTCTCCGATATGTTAGATGACAAATAATCGATCCAAACAAAGAAAAAAGAAAAAAAAATGTTTAAAAGGGTAAATACATGTAAAAGAAAATCTCGACCACTACTTGATGTCTGCAATTTCTGCATCACGACCCTTGTTATATTACCATGTTTCACCCATAAAATCCCCCAAAAATCCAGCTGTGGCCATTCACAGCTGTGTCCTGACACTCAGTGATACATGCGAAATGGAGTTTTTGGATCGAAACAAGGTAAGGTACGCAATAATATCTCGTTAAAGTCATGGCGTCTGTAAATCTGCTCTCGCGTGCTCTCACCTCCAGATAGCGTTTTTAAAAAAATGTTTTTAAAATGCCCTCCTGTTCAAAATTTTTCTTCCCCCAGAAAATGGAGATTTTAAGCTTTCCAATGATGTATCACACATGTATATCGGACAACTTTGACATTTGGCCAAATTGGGGGTCACAGAGCGGAACTTCAAGTCACCTGAGTGTTTTCCGCCATATACATGTGGTATCTACCGTAGCATTATTTGGGCGTAGTTTGTAACAGCTGTCGGCGGCAGTCCGGTATTATTGTTCTTATATTTTTTGTATGTATGTTTTTATTTGTTTTTGTAATTATTTTTTTTAATCATTATTTGTTTTTTTGTTTTTTTTTGAATTATTGTTTTTTTAATTAGTAGCCTGAGTTGAGCATGATGTTTACTCTCGGTCCGTTCCTCATTGGCTTGTTCGTTCGTTCGTCGCTCCTACATATGGCTCTTACTTCAGGGAGGTGGCGTAGTCTATAAAAACACCTGGACGCTTTGGATGGCTTTTGCAGTGATGACTTTATTAACAAACGCAACAAACCAGCGGGGGACACAGCCCCTTAACACAGGGATCCCGCGACACGCAACTCTCTCAAAACCTGTCTGTCTTTCCCCCTCAGCCCTCGCTCATCCACTTCTTCTTTTAAGATAAATTGACAATGCCGGTCAATTGAAAAGGACAGCGGCCCCTTGGGGAAGCCGGTAACACAGCGCTGAATGTGTTTTAGTTCCTCTTTACTTGGCATATTTCAATAATCAGAATTTGGATGTTTGTGAATCATTCTCAAATCTTCCACGGCCAAATCGCGAATGATCTAAGATTCGGAAATTTTATACACCTCCAATGTTAACCATACTGATGATTTTGATGGAAAATCAACGTTTATTCAATGTCGCTCTGCTATCTGGGTAGCTAATACACGTCAAAGCATTCCGATTGCTTTGGCTTTACGCCACTTCCAATTTGCAAACTTTGTTTTCAGGAAAAGTAGGTCGGTTAACATGAGAATGATTACATTTGATTGCATACGACCCTTCTTGTCTTTAAGATGCAACAAATTACTGAGTGAACTCCAACGCAATACCAAACATCCAAGTCAATGAGGAGAGAAAATTCGGGTCACGACGAACAACTGCAAAAGAAAATGAGGGTAAGAGCACATTAGTTGTTGAATTTTTCATGCAATATCAGACTTGCTTTGATGTCATTGTGATTAGTAATTGTGACTGTAGGCCAACAAGCCCATATCTGACTTGCGATACAAGGCTCACGGTAACGATGATTTCACGATATGGAGAGAACACAATTATTACCGTATTGGCCCGAATATAAGACGGCCCTGATTATAAGACGACCCCCTCTTTTTCAAGACTCAAGTTTGAAAAAAAGACTTTTTGAACACCAATATAATTTTTATACAGAAAATAATTACAGTACATCTCAAACAAATGATAATAACAATATATTTGAGAGAGAAAGCATGCTGTTTTGTCTAATTCAAATCTTAATGTCTGAACAGTTGAATATATAAACTTAAGTGCAATCACATTCGTAAATGAATAGCTTCTGGTTTTTGAAATGTAAATAAACCAATCTATTGTGATAAAACAACAAAATTGCAATAACTGCATTAACCATCAAAGTGAAGTCTAACTGTAACTGTAGTCTTGAAACAAATCTGAATAAGGAAAAACATTGCAATAAAATAATGCAAACTGGTTAAACTTGAGAGTAGCTGAGATCTGTCATGACAGAACATCGCTTCAATAATATCTAGCATCGTGAATGGGTATAATGTCTAGACCGCGAATATAAGACGACCTCCACTTTTTCAGTCTTATTTCAATGCAAAAAACACCGTCTTATATTCGGGCCAATACGGTAATACAGGGGCCAGAAAATCATTCGAGTCAATTCTACAAAACAAGTAATAAATGAAAAAACAAGCTGTATTCATCCTTCTGCTGGGAATTTCGATGATTTTATCACTAGTAGACGTTCAATCTATTTGAACTCTGAGGGTTAGCGAATGAACATTTGTTTATTCGCTGCCATCCCTCTCTCGGAGGCGCTTGTAGACGCTGTCCGTGACGAAGGGCAAACACTTCTTCTTCTGGACAGGCAGACCTTTGTGTGCATTATGCCACTCTGGTGGATTTCAGTATTGTACATTATACCTATTCAGTGGTACCTCTACATATGAAGTTAATTGGTTCCAAGACCTTGTTTGTAAGTTGAAATGGTCGTACGTCGAGCAGGATTTCCCCATAAGATTACATTATAATTCCATTAATTCGTTCCACAGCCCAAAAACCTGCACTAATTCCTTAATAGATACTGCTGGTTAGGCATGTGCCGGTTACCGGTTTCAAGGTTTACCGTGGTGTGAAAACGTCGCGGTTTCAAAACCACTAAAATTTTCCGTCAGACCGTAGTACGGTATTCGCTATTTTTCTTGTGTCAAAAATGCAGCCTGAAGTGGCTTGGCGCAGCAGCGCTCACCCCCTCCCGTTTGTTGCTGTGTGTGAAAGTGATGCTATCGGCTAGACAGCCAGCTAACCCAAAAACAAATACTCCAAACATAAGGCGTACTGTTCTTCAATTTATTGAGCTCTCAAATCGTGGTAAGTGTAATATACAAAATGAATACATTTAAAATGTTGTACAATTATATTTTTCCATGTGAGTAGCCTCAACAGATTAGCACCATGAAAAAGTTCGCAAAAAACAAAACACACATTTTCCTTTCAAATTCAATATATAAACTAACTAAAAGCTTACAAATATGAATGTTAGCCTAGGCTTAGCTGGGAGAGCAACTTCGTTTAGTGTTTCAGCCGCAGAGTGAGAAAACAAGGTTGATTCGCTTGAATGAAGGGGAAAAAGTGATAGCGTCAAAGATCGCTAATTGCAAAAGATGATCTTGCCCTAAGCACAAATCCACGTTCGCTGGATCAAGGTGAGGTCTCACTCCCAATGTTTTTTTGTTTTTTTTTTAGATGAAACTTTTCCACAACAATATTGACGTTTAACTAACTTATACATTTTTAACTAACTTATGAATTCTTTGTTCTTTTTAACACAAAGGCATGACATCATGTAGACTAGAGTTGGCACAGTGGCTGAAAATGGCGACATTTCACTTAAGCTTTTCCACCCTCAAAAAAAAAGTCATGCAGTATAAATTTTTGAAAATTTTATTCAGAAGTGTTACTTTTTTATAGAAATTATTTTGTTCTTGCTCTAATCTTGAGCAACTTGAGCTGTGGCTGTGAGTATAGTCAATAAGTTATATTTATTTTAATTTTATTTAAAATATATTTTTTTATTGATAATTCATTTATTTTAACAACATATTCATGTTCCAATTTGCAACTATGGTCTGGAGAAAAAAAATCCTCTTCAATGGAAAAAAGGTATTTTTTTTAACCCATACATCTCAAAATTTTTTGGAGCTATAATTGCAATACCATGAGACCGTGAAACCGCGGCATTTTTGCTCACGGTTGTCGTACCGTCAAAATCTCATACCGGCACATGCCTACTGCTGGTACTATTAAAATGGCAATTACACATAGTAAAACACATAAATTATTAATAAAAACTGGAATAATAAAATAGTGATCGTAATAATTCCTGTAATAATGCAACTAATCGGGTTCTAATGTTGCAGACGCTTTTTGCTGTACCTGAACAAAATAAATGAAGCTATCACTACCAAAGCATCTGTAATTGCAATCATTTTCTTGGAGAAATTGAGCATGATCTAACAGAATTGCAGGGGTGCGAATACTTTTGGCCAGCAGTGTAGGTGTTTACAAGCAAGAACAAACAGACTAAGGAACAGTTTCTTTGTTAGAGCAATCTCCACCCTGAACTGCCATATGTAACACCACATCACCCAATGTCCAATATTCATTTACATGGAATGTTCTATGTGCAATACTTACCTACGTGCAATATTCACTGTCAAACTGCTGCTAATTCACTTCGATTACTTGTACTGCCTGAACATAGGACTATCTCATTCACATTTTATATTTATACAGTGGGGCAAATAAGTATTTAGTCAACCACTAATCGTGCAAGTTCTCCCACTTGAAAATATTAGAGAGGCCTGTAATTGTCAACATGGGTAAACCTCAACCATGAGAGACAAATGTGGGAAAAAAACAAGATAATCAAATTTTTTTTATTTTTAAAGAATTTATTTGCAAATCATGGTGGAAAATAAGTATTTGGTCAATACCAAAAGTTCATTTCAATACTTTGTTATGTACCCTTTGTTGGCAATAATGGAGGCCAAACGTTTTCTGTAACTCTTCACAAGCTTTTCACACACTTTTGCTGGTATTTTGACCCATTCTTCCATGCAGATCTCCTCTAGAGCAGTGATGTTTTGGGGCTGTCGTTGGGCAACATGGACTTTCAACTCCCTCCACAGATTTTCTATGGGGTTGAGATCTGGAGACTGGCTAGGCCACTCCAGGACCTTGAAATGCTTCTCACTAAGCCACTCCTTTGTAGCCCTGGCTGTGTGTTTGGGATCATTGTCATGCTAAAAGACCCAGCCACGTCTCATCTTCAATGCTTTGCTGATGGAAGGAGATTTCCACTCAAAATCTCTCGATACATGGCCCCATTCATTCTTTCCTTTACACAGATCAGTTGTCCTGATCCCTTTGCAGAAAAACAGCCCCAAAGCATGATGTTTCCACCCCCATGCTTCACAGTGGGTATGCTGCAATTGAGTATTCTTTCGCCTCCAAACACGAGAACCTGTGTTTGTACCAAAAAGTTCTATTTTGGTTTCATCTGACCATAACACATTCTCCCAGTCCTCTTCTGGATCATCCAAATGCTCTCCAGCGAACTGCAGACGGGCCTGGACGTGTACTGGCTTCAGCAGGGGGGACACGTCTGGCCGTGCAGGATTTGAGTCCCTGGCGGCGCATTGTGTTACTGATAGTAGCCTTTGTAACGGTGGTCCCAGCTCTCTGTAGGTCATTCACTAGGTCCCCCCGTGTGGTTCTGTGATTTTTGCTCACCGTTCTTATCATTTTGACGCCACGGGGTGAGATCTTGCATGGAGGGAGATTATCAGTGGTCTTGTATGTCTTCCATTTTCTAATAATTGCTCCCACAGTTGATTTCTTTACACCAAGCGAAGAGTGAAGGGTTACAGAAAATGTTTGGCCTCCGTTATTGCCAACAAAGGGTACATAACAAAGCACTGAGATGAACTTTTGGTGTTGACCAAATACTTATTTCCCACCATGATTTGCAAATAAATTCTTTAAAAATCAAACAATGTGATTTTCTGTGTTTTTTTCTCCACATTATGTCTCTCATGGTTGAGGTTTACCCATGTTGACAATCACAGGCCTCTCTAATCTTTTTAAGTGGGAGAACTTGCATAATTGGTGGTTGACTAAATACTTATTTGCCCCATTATTTATTTAGATTTTGACAATTTTGTACTTGCGAGTCACTTTTGAGATTTTAACTTATCCTGCACTGTAAAGGGAGATGCTCCACAATTTCATTGTACAACTGTATAATGACAATAAAGGGCTATTTTATTCTATATTACATTGGTGCATGCGTGTATTTGCATGTGCTGTGTGCATTCGGCACACCTGCGTGTTTATTGCAAATGAGACTGCATTTCGGAGCCGTAGTGGGACTCATTTTCATCCCGGGAAATTTATCCCTTAGACCAGCCCACTTTATATGATTTAAACTAGGGATGTCCTGGTCACATGTTTTTGCACTCGAGTCTGAGTCTTGTGATTTTGAGAATCTGCCAATAAGGAGTCCTGATTCGATACAAAAAATAGATAAGTAAATTAGGGCTGCAGCTATCGAATATTTTAGTCATCGAGTAATCGACTGAAAATTCTATCGATTAATCAAGTAATCGGATAAAACAAATATATTTTTAGGTGAAGAGCAATTATAAATATACATGAGAAAACAAGACATTTCATCTAATCTTGAACCATTTTCAGTCAATCAATGTCTTTATTTTCGATGTATATTTTTTTAAAACAGCCAACAATTGCATCTCAGATGTAACTAGAATTTAAAAAAAAGACTAATTCACTGCTTTCACTCAAAAAACTTTTAGATCTTATTAATTATATATATATATATTATAATCTTACCTAAAAATGCCGTTACGCTTGATAACACACATCACTTAAAAGTTAGGATTTTTTCCCACGTGTTTCAATTGAATTTCTCTTTGTGTCAAGCCATTTTTAAGTTCTAGTTAAGTTTTAAGTTAGTCTAAACTGTAAGTCCTGATAGGATTTAGAGTTTTTGCGGTGTTCAAAATAAATGTATGATACAGGCTGTATTGGAGCACAATAGGGACCAGTGCTACTTGGTGTTTTATCCAGCAATGAAATTGATAATTGATAGTTAGCATTACTGAGTTTTTATTTTACACCATCATCACTCCACAACGCTATGTTAAAGCCTGTATGTAAGACACGTTAGCCATGCATCGACAGTGGTCATAATTAATTGAAACCTAGCCCTCCGCAGGGCTAACGTTACGTGAGCTAGCAGCGACAATAACGTTAATCTTATTTATTAGCGCTTAGCGCTCTTTATTAGCGCTTAGCACTCTACTGCTTTAAGATGGCGGCTGTTTACTAACGCTGCCCAGACGCGGCCGAGTCTGTCATTTTGCATCTAGTTCAACATACATGTGATCTCTATGAGACGCATCAGACGCTACCTGTACCAACGTAGCATCGTGCGGGCTAGTATTTAGCAACGTCGGCATTGTTTGTGGCGGCTGTCGGCTGCAGTAAGTTTTTTTTTTTTTCCTTCTTCCGCTCCGCACGTGACAGCGCGTTGTCCCGCATTAAAAGTAGTCCGAGCAAAACGTGATGCTTAGAGCTGTCAAAATAAATGATTACTCGAGGTGAATAAAATTACTCTGATCAGTTTTTAAACTTGAGTTACTCGAGTTGCTCGAGTACTCGTTTCAGCTCTAAAGTAAATATATAGATATATATATTTGAACAAAAGTTCTAAACATGTTATAGTACTGTATTTCCTCTTTTTCCAATGTTTTAGAGGATAAAACATGTATATTTTTGTTTCTTTTGGAAATGCCATTGTATTTCTGGATTATATTGTTGCTATTAAGCTCTTAAAAAATATATAAGTATTCTGTCCAAAACACTGCATTTCTGTGTACACTGCCCGACATCTAGCTAACATTGAATGTCCTCAAATACAACACAAGCTTGGTCTTTTCTTTTTTTTGTATGAATCCATGATTAAGGGGTAGATAGATCGATGGATGGGTAATTCCTTGAAGTTTGTGAAACATGGATGCATTCAACACAACTCCACAATACATGCCGGTATACAAATACTGTACCATGTAGACACCACAGTTCACTTGAGCTACAGGCTATAAATATAGGTTTGTTTCCATACATTCGGACATATTCACAAATTTGTTTCGTATAACGTTTCCCCTTAAACACACAAATAGATATAAAATACTTACATATAGTTTCCAAGGCAGAAACGTGACAGAATCCCCCGTTTTCAAATTTATTTATTTATTTATTTATTTTACAAAGCATTCTCTCTTTTTTTTTTTTTTAAACCTGTCCTGTTCAGCTGTTTGACATGGAGAATGGAAGTCTAAGTGCCCGGATGGTCTCAACAGTTTTAATGTTTCACATTGAGAGTCTGAAATACTCCCATTGTGATCATTCAACATACCTCGTTTGTTATGACAAAGCAGCGAACAGAAAGGGGTTATGGGGGAACAGAAGAAAAGAAACACAAGAGAAGGAAGAAAAGAAACACAAACTACAACAAGAAGTACATTGAACGTCTACACTAACTACTAATATGTTGGTGCTATCGTCAGCTACAGTGGGGAGAACAAGTATTTGATACACTGTCAATGGGAAAACCCATTGGTAGTGGGGAGAACAAGTATTTGATACACTGTCAATGGGATTGGCAGTGTATCAAATACTTGTTCTCCCCACTGTAGATGTATTTCCGGTTGACACCATGTGGGGGGCCTGTTGACCAGGGAAAGAGGGGGATGCGGCTGGGGGAGTCTATAAGCTAAGTGATTTAAAGGGGTCGAGTGTACACAAATCAGCTCTGTGATCTAGAACCCAGTAATTGTGTGAATCCCTTGTGAGTGTAAGCCCGTCGGCGACCGACCCTACGCCTACCCTTCTACAAAGCATTCTAATCACTTCAAGTCAATTTTGTGGCACTTTAAAGAGGCCACGTTATTGATTATATTAATTCTAATATTCTCTAACGGAACATTGCAATCCTGCCTCCCGCTCTGCACCTGTGGTCTCATCACGGCTGGTCCTTGAATGACCTGTATATTTCTCCACATATTATAAAAAAATGCAACCTGAATATCATGGCAAAAGCTCGACTTTAGCAAATCCCGTGATTTTTTTTTTTCACCCAGTGTCCTGCAGACGTCACTGTAGAAGATCTTCACCCTGAGAAGCACGATCCCATCCACTTTAAACAGAAGGAGGAGTCCGAGATGCTGTGTATCAAACAGGAGGCAGAGCAAAAGACCCCCAACATGAAAGAGGAAGACCAGGAAGTTGAAATCCTTAAGTTTCCAATGGGTGTCCGTGTGAAGAGCGAAGAAAACAAAGGTCCGAGCGGAGCAGCGAACCCTTCGAGCGACAGCTCATTTCAGCACGTGAAAACAAAAGGACAGGGACGATCGCAACTGGACGGCCTTTTAGCCCCGCTTTCGGACAGCGACGACATATCGTCACATTCTTCTGACTTAAATACTGATGAGGAAGATAATGAGTTTGTCCCAAATGCTTCAAAATCTTTAAACAATTCATCATTGAAAAGGGACACAAAGGAATGCGCGGATGGGAAACAATTTACCTGCTCAGTGTGTGATAAAACATTTCCTTTGAAACGTACCTTAAAAGCACACGCGCTTACACACACTGGAGAAAAGCCTTTTGCCTGCACACTTTGTGATAAAAAATACTTCAAGAAGGCAAATTTAAAAGTTCACACAAGAACACACACTGGAGAGAAGCCTTTCGCCTGCACACTTTGTGGTAAAAGTTTTGTCGAAAAGGGAGGTTTAAAAAAACACACAAGCAGACACACTGGAGAGAAACCTTTCGCCTGCACACTTTGCGATAAAAGATTTCTTCGGAAGACTGATTTAGAAATACATAATAAGCGTATACACACTGGAGAAAAGGCTTTTGCCTGCACACTTTGTGATAAAAAATACTTCACAAAGGCAAATTTAGACGTTCACACAAGAACACACACTGGAGAGAAGCCTTTCGTCTGCACACTTTGTGGTCAAAGATTTGTCGAAAGGGGGGGGTTAAAAAGACACACAAGCAGACACACTGGAGAGAAGCCCTTCGCCTGCACACTTTGCGATAAAAGATTTCATCGGAAGACTGATTTAGAAATACATAAGCGTATACACACTGAAGAAAAGCCTTTTCTCTGCTCATTTTGTGGTAAAAGATTTACTCAGAATATTTATTTAGAAAAGCATAAGCGTACACACACTGCAGAGAAGCCTTTCACCTGCACACTTTGTGGTAAACGATTCACCCATCAGGGAAATTTAAACAAACATACACGCAGACACACTGGAGAGAAGCCTTTCGCCTGCACACTTTGCAATAAAAGATTTTCTGAGAAGGCTTGTTTAGAAAAGCATAAGCGTACACACACTGGAGAGAAGCCTTTCGCCTGCACACTTTGTGGTAAACGATTCACCCATAAGGGAAATTTAAACAAACACAGACGGAGACACACTGGAGAGAAGCGTTTCGCCTGCACACTTTGCGATCAAAGATTTTTTCAGAAGCTTCATCTAGAACAGCATCAGCGTACACACACTGGAGAAAAGCCTTTTGCCTGCTCACTTTGTGGTAAAACATTCGCTTGGAAAAGAAATTTAGTAACGCACACAAGCAGACACACTGGAGAGAAGCCTTTCGCTTGCACACTCTGTGGTAAAAGCTTCGTCGATAAGGGAGGTTTAAACAAACACACAAGAAGACACACTGGAGAGAAGCGTTTCGCCTGCACACTGTGCGATAAAAGATTTTCTCAGAAGACTGATTTAGAAACGCATAAGCGTACGCACACTGGAGAAAAGCCTTTTGCTTGCACATCTTGTGGTAAAAGATACGTCGATAAGAGAGGTTTAAAAAAACACTAGCAGACACACTGGAGAAAAGCCTTTTGCATGATCACTTTGTGGTAAAAGATTCGCTCTTTAGTAACACACGCAAGAGGCCACACTAGGTAAAAACCTTGGAATTGCAACGTTTGACAAAATATTCTGATTGCTGCCACGCATTTACAGTGGAAAAAGTATTTCAATTAAATTATTGTTTCCCTTGAGCCTCTTTTGAAAAAGTTGTTGAAATGATTTTCAGGTGCTGTTCTTTTTCTATCAAATATATATGTATATATTTTTAAATTGAATAAATTGTTTTATATGTCTTTCTGTTGAGCTTGTTCCATAACTGACATACTGCTTTTAAGAGTGACATACTGCATTTAAGAGAGTTAAGAAAAATCGATTCTGAGATAAATCGCAATATTTGGTCAAACAATTCTCGTATCGATTTAAAATCCATCTGTATCGATCTTCACATGTGTGCTTTTGGTGGAAAAAAAAATAGGGCTGCAGCTATCGAATAGCCATCGATTCATTGCGTAATTGGATAAAACATTTTTAAGGGTAAGAAGCAATTATAAATTTACATGAGAAAATGACATTTTACCCAAGGGCGTAGGTTTGCATAGGGACGGTAGGGACATGGCATGACCAACTTTCAGGATGCTCAAATTGTCCCCACCAACTTTTAAGCAACCTTATTTGCATTATTATGTAAGGATAGAATTAACCCTGCAATTATTTAGTGAATTACAATACTTTCAATATGTTCAGACTTGCATTAACCCCTTTTTGACTTGCTGAATGGGCCAGTCCATTTTTTCCCCTTAAACACAAGTTTGATTGGCTGACTACTTAACACACACACGCATTCACAGCCGGTGTTCTGTCACATTTTTCAGCCATTATGATATTTTGCTCCCGGAGCTTTTGTGGCGGCGAATAAGCACTCTTTTACATTCAGTTGGACTCTCAGTGTTATCCAAAGGTGCCAAATAAACAAGTTACATTGTAAACATTCACGTGCAACATGAATATGCCAGAAATAAATGCTTAAAGACACCGCAAAGACGTGAATTGTGAGAGAGCGACGTACAATTGTAGTGGCAGGATATGTCGGAGGAGAATTTTTGTACATGTCCGTCCATGATCAAATGTAAGTAAATATTCCTTATCGAAAGTTTTTAGTGTTGAATTTGGAACCGGTGCATTTGCTGCCATTTTTAACATTAGGCGCATGTGCAGAACCTTGTTTTTTTTTTTTTTTTTTTTTTTTTTTTTTTTTTTGCATTCCTGGATAGTTAAGAGTTGATTAACAAGTCTTTTGGATGATTGTTAATATAATTTGTGCATTCCTGGATAGTTAAGAGATGATTAACAAGTCTTGTGGATGATTATTAATATAATTTGTGTTCTTATATTGCAATTTAAATTTGCTTATAAAATGCAAACACTTATTCTGGAAGTTTTCAAAATGTTTCTTGAGTACTTTTGGAAAAAAAAGGTTTAAATCGAACGGTGTACCACCTAAACCAGGAGTCCCCAAACTTTTTCCTGTGAGGGCCACATAACTTTTCCCTTCTCTGATGAGGGGCCGGGGTCAGTTTGTAATAGAAAAAGTGTGACGATTGCAGGAGTGCCTAAATGTAAAAATGTATTGTTTTTCAGAAAGCCACAATCAAATAACCCATTCTGGATTCTTCACGGAACAAAAGTAAATAAAATTATAATATAATATAATATGATATAGCACTATTAATTAAATAGATAATAACCAAATAACCCTCTCTGGGTTCTTCACCGAAAAAAGCCAGGAAATAAATAACACTATTGATAAAAAAAAAAAGAAAGAAAAAATGCTCACTGGTATCGTTCAGGGGGCCGGACGAAATGTGGAGGCAGCCCATAGTTTGGGGACCCGTGACATAAACCAATACGTAGGCACTGCAAAAAGTCCGCGCCCCCCCCAAAAAACTTCCCTTGTTCCAGTGTAAATCTACTAGAAATAAGTGAAATTATCTGCCAGTGCTTCAAGAAATTTTACTAAGATTTGTTGAAATATAATAGCCAACTGAAAATAAGCTTAACAGACTTATTTTAAGCAAAAAGTTTGTATATTTATTGTTAAAAAGTTGTTTGGCAGAAATGTTCTTAATTCAACAATAGATATTGTTGAAAACATTATTTGAAAGCATTTTGTCCTTGATTTTGGTGAAAAATGACCAACTTTTAGATGTAAGGGCTTCATAAAACCAAATACTGTTGTAATATTTACTTAAAGTAAGTGGAAGAATGTTGTGTTAACTAGCCTTTAACACTCAAAACAAGATGGAGAAAATTATTCGACTAGATTTAAGAAAAATAATCAGATTAAAACATTATGCTTTAAATTTACATAACCTGCATGTACACTTTTTGCTGGGGACAGGACATTAATAAAATCAAACAGATTGGGTGAACAGGGGTCAGGGCTATATTGCTCACCAATATGAACCTGATTAATTGATGGGCTAAATGATTAATTGCATTACCGGGACATTAATAAAATCAAACAGATTTTGATTACAGGTAACATTAATTACCGGGACATTAATAAAATCAAACAGATTTTGATTACCGGTAATGCAATTAATCATTTAGCCCATCAATTAATCAGGTTCATATTGGTGAGCAATATAGCCCTGACCCCCTGTTCACCCAATCTGTTTGATTTTATTAATGTCCTGTCCCCAGCAAAAAGTCTACGTGCAGGTTATACTGTTATATTTATTGTCCCTACCAATATTGAGACCAAACTTACGCCCTTGATTTTACCTAATATTGAGCCATTATGTTTTCCTTCATTTTCAACCATGTGCTTTCAATAATGCTTTCAAATATGCCCATATTTAGAGGTACTGCTTTATTTACAGACAGAAGAAACAAAGTATTGTACATGAACGATATATATTTTTTTTAATCAAATAATTTAACAATGAATAAATATTAAAATAAAAACTTGGCTAGATTTCAAAATTATTTTTAATTGAATCACAACAATAGAAAACTTCATTAACTCTCAGTAAAGTTATTTCAAACTTAAGCCTCATCAGTCTGACAAGCTTTACTGCGAACTTTGCTACCAACCCGATCTGGGACATGTACACAATATTTCCATTTATTCATATAACCATATATCTAGTGTACACATATATTTCCACGTATTCACGTAACCATATATTTAGCCAGCCACATAAACCTTGTCACATTGTTCACATACACAGTGATTATTTGTTCAGGGTGATTTATCTATTTGGAGGATATTTCTGCACATCACTCCTTTGTTCTGCTCAAGAGCGTACAGGGAGGGAGTTAAGCCTGTCCACTGTCTTATCTAGGAGACTGCATTGGACTACGGTTTGTCACTGTTTATTACGCAAATATAAGTGGTATGATCTCAAAGGTCGGGAGACTAAAGTCGTGGTGGGATTTACAGGGAAACGCTGTCAATAGAGGCTCAAAACCGGTACTTTTCAAAAATTACTTTAATCAACGACGTCGACTGGCATGGAGCAACAATTTGGACGATCTGCACTCGTTGACTATGTATGTAAATGTAAAGATTTTAGTCACTTCAAATATTGTATTGGTGAAGTTGCAATACTTAAAATGAAAATGCAAGAACTTTAATGTACATATTTATTCTGCCCAGCTACTTACCTAAGGCCATGAATTGCGTGTGTGGTTTTTTTACACCGCTTTGAAAATAACATGTTTTATTGTAATCTTGTATTTATATAGTATATTACTTTTTTATAATTTATAATAATATTATAATCATTAGTGCTGTCAAATTTATCGCGTTAAGGAGCGGTAATTAATTTTTTAAAATTAGTCACGTTAAAATATTTGACGCATTTAACGCATGTGCGGAATGACCCTCTCATGCATTGCCTTAAACATATTACAATGAAGCCGTTTTTTGCATAATGAGAGCTAGGAGGCAGAGAAAGGTGTCTTGTTTTGTGATTTTTTTTAACAAAGGAATACCACACGCGACGTGCTGGCACTTTGTTTCTTTATGAGCACATTCAGCTTCAACATTAACACAGCTTATGGCTCTCGGCAGGCCGTAACTCACTCCTGCATCATGTGAGTAAACAACATTGGCGCCGCGTGCGCTTCAGGGTGCCTCGAATAATTCTATATCAGAATATTACAAAAGGCGAGTGGACACTGGCGTTCATTGGACCGCGCCGCTTATTGGCATAAGCTTCGGCAACTCCTTCACAACAAACATAAGTATCACTTAGTGAAAGCACAACAAAAATCATATCTCTCAAAAAAAAAAAGTAAAAAATTCACAAAAAGAAAAGTGCTTCAATGTGTATTAATGAGGCCCTATTCTCATACAGTTAAACAACAGTGCAAAGAGAACTGGCATTCCCAATCAAAATAGCTATGCAAAATACACATAAAACTTACTCTGGTCAAACTTGGTTCAAACATTTCGTTTAGCTCAACAAATACACTGGATGGTAATATTTCGTCACAATATACAAACTATCAGAGGTCTCGTACGTTGTGAAGCCAACACTCAAATAAACGTAAGGCACAATGAACCCGGAAACTACGACGTCAGTCGAGGGGCGAAACGCACTCGTTGACTAGATCTCTAATTAATTTAAAACTCGCCATTGACACCTTGTGGTGTATTTCAATCACTACCTTACGTAGTTAAAGACACTGTGGAAGAACGGCAGGGAGCCCATGTGCCAATGGCGAGCTACTAGTTTATTTTTTGATTGAAAATTTTACAAATTTTATTAAAACGAAAACATTAAGATGGGTTTTAATATAAAATTAGTATAACTTGTACTAACATTTATCTTTTAAGAACTACAAGTCTTTTTATAAAAGGATCCCTTTTCCAGAAAGAATGTTAATAATGTTAATGCCATCTTGTGTATTTATATTTATAATAAACCAATACAGAATACTACAGAGTACTAATACATTTCATCAGGCAATGGCATTTGGCAAGTAATAAAATGTAGCAAGATTATTTCTTAAATGTACCCAACAGTTCAGTTTCTTAATGTCTGTGGCTTGTCTCCAATGTTGACCTGTGGAACCTAAGCCAGTTTGAACTGGTCAGAATGACAAGGCAGTTTATCTCAAGAGCAAAAGTAATCAAACACAAGATATCTCTTTAAGGCAGTAAATCATTGTTGAATCTATTATAGCAATCAATTTTCCACACATAAACTTTATTGTTAGCATTCATTTGTTATTGTGAGTGTAAAGAAAACATTTAATAACCCTTTAAATGATTATCTTAACACTACTCCCCCGTCAGAGTGTGGGCCTTTTTTGCACTAATGTACGGATTTTAAACTGTGAGTTCAAATATTGTATTGGAGAAGTTGCAACAATTAAAATGTAATTAAAGAACTTTGATGTACATATTTATTCTGCCTGGCTATTTATCTAAGGCCAGTGAATTTATTTATTTATTTTTTTTAAACTGGTTTGACAAAGTCACATTTTAGAGTAATCTTGGATTTATATTATATAGTAAATTTTATAATTTATTATAATTATGTTTGCCGCCCCCGTCAGAGTGTGGGCCTTGTTAGCACTAATGTAAAGATTTTTAACGATCATTTTAAATATTATATTGGAAAAGTTGCATTTTCTTGAAATAAACCAAATTAGGGCTACATATGGGAACGGAGCCAGCTAGTTAGCTAGCTACGATGGGAAAATGACCACACTGTCTTTGTGTTCAATAAATTAATTTAGAAAAGGCTCGATTGTGTCATATCTCCTGATTTCAGCACATTAATTGGAAAAAGAATTACTGGCTAATATCCAGGCTAAGTAGGTTTTCTCTAGTATGCCAGTCAAAGCAAATGCGCCGTTTCTTACAATTTTGGTGACTGTCACGTTTTGTCAGGCAAACCGTTTTATGTACAACTTTGATGACAAACGCAGTTCATTCTACCGCAAGACATCATTGCTGATAAGGCTCTAAAGAAAAGCAACAGGCTTACCTTTAAATATGGTTATCCTTGAATGAGGCGTTTTCATTGCAGTTCCTTTGAGGTGATACACTGTCTTGCCACTCAACCACGAACACAACTGTTTTTTGACGATAACTCACGCTGATCCATAATTTGATCACTTTTCAATTATATTTCCTGATCAATCAAAAATCTTTATGACGACAGTATTTCATCGACTCTAAAACAATGTTATCCCAACCATGGCCTGACACACCATAGAACAATGTCAATTCAACGTCACTATCAGGTGTCATCAGTATTTGCAATATTGATTTAATATTGTTTATTGTCGAAAATTTCAATGTCAACCATACTGATGATTTTAATATACATCTTTTTATTTGAGCTTTTTAATATAAGTTCCTCAATCAATACATCTCAGCCAAACCAAAAGTAACAATTCGATTAATCTTATTCATGGTCCATTTGGTATAAGAACAAAAAAAGGTAAATGCTTAGTCTATTGCCATAATTCCAAAGTTGTGATTGGCTGTATCGTCCTCGATCGATTTTGCATAGACCACGCATACATAACTAACGAAGGAAAACACAACAAGATACACACAAAATAAATAAATAAAATAAAAGAGATAAATAAAAGAATAATAAAGTTTAACAAAAAAATAATTAAAAGAGAAACCACCAAGAAACACAAATTATTATAATTAGGGCTGTCAAACGATTAAAATTTTTAATCGAGTTAATCACAGCTTAAAAATTAATTCATCGTAATTAATCGCAATTCAAACCAGCTCTAAAATATGCCATATTTTTCTTTAAAGTATTGTTGGAATGGAAAGATAAGACAAGACGGATGTATACATTCAACATACTGTACATAAGTACTGTATAAGTTTATTATAAGAATAAATCCACAAGATGGCATTAACATTATAAACATTCTTTCTGTGAAAGGGATCCACAGATAGAAACACTTGTAGTTCTTAAAAGATAAATGTGAGTGTAAGTTATAGTAATTTTGATAGTTTGTATATTGTGACTAAATATTGCCATCTAGTGTATTTGTTGAGCTAAACAAAATGTTTGAATAGAGTTTGACCAACGTCTGAGTATTATTTTGCATAATTATTTTGATTGGAATGCCATTTCTCTTTGCATTGAGCGCTTTTCTTTTTGTGAACATTTTTTTTGAGAGATAGGAATATTATTTTTGTTGTGATATCACTAAATGATACTGTAGCGACTAAACTGTTGTCAACTGCCCAAATGCATGATGGGAAGTTGGGCAACCATGACAGTGGTGGCTGCAAATAGTATATCTTCTCTGCGTTGTGTTCAATATAGGGTGTTAAGAAAAACATCATCTCCTGTCATTCTTCCCCACATCGCTCGCGACAATAGTTATAATTGTTGTGGAACAGATGTCAAAGCTTATACTAATAAATAGCGCGGCTCCAATGAATGCCTCTATACGATCCACTCGCTTGTCTCTGCCTCTTGGCTCTCAATATACATAAAACGGCGCCATTGTCTGTTCGCAGCAATGCGTGAGTGGGTGGTTCCATGCATACATTATATGCGTTAAATATTTTAACATGATTAATTGAAGTTTATTTTAGTTAACGTGGTAACTTTGACAGCCCTAATTACAATATTACAATATTAATACAAAGTATTAACTAAACTAACTAAATTTATCGAATAAAAGGGAAGAGCAGGGCTTCTAGTCTCTTTCTTGGGAGATTGTGAGTCCATCCAAGTAGTCTTTACAGGGCTGCCAGGTTTTGTGGAAAGAACTTCCCCTACCAGAAAGTGAGAATCTCATCTTCTTTGGCTTAAAATGAGTCTCTCTCTTTGAACCAACTATTATATGATGCAGACCCGGCTGCAAAAAGAAATTACAGGGGGGGCATTACATTTTTTTGGGGGGGGGCACACTTCTTCAATGTAAATTTAGCTGAAACAGTAGCGTTTTTACCCGTTATATTTTCTGATGATAGTGTCAGTGAGTGAAACTGCAGGAGGTGGCAGCGCTATCCCTTCATGTTGACTTTCGGCCGCGTCTTTGTCATGGCTTGAGTTCGTCTTTAGTTTCATTCCAATTTGAATTAGCAACGGAGGAGCCGCTCAATCGCCATTTCTGTAACCGGAGCTATCCCTATCCAATCGCAGTACACAATGGCAGGTGTTGTGCCGAAAAATAGCCGCCCCGCGTGAAATGTCCCCTTTGACGGGAACGCTTATTTATAACGCTTTATTGAGGTGAAAACATCAAATGTTTTCATGGACTCGTTACAGTAATGGATTTACGACTGTAAAATCACTTTTAAATAAATAAATTAGACAAAATACTCGTACTTTATTTTACTAACAAATCGTGGACTGGGCCAAATAACCATCTTTGAACAGAAATGTATTAGTCTACAGGTTTTCACGACCATATCTCAATGACAATCACACAGTTACGACATTTAGTTCAAGCAGAGTAAAATAATACATATATTCACGGTATAAGAAAGTCGTTTCCATGTCCATCGATTGGTAAGAAAAAGCTGTACGAGTGACGTGTGGGCGCTCAACAATAAAATAAACAAATAAATCAAATAAACGCTCAATAAAGCGTTATAAATAAGCGTTCCCGTCGGGGGGGCTATTTTTCGTCACAACACCGCTACTCAGCCCGCCCCCCTTATCTGTGATTGGCTAGAAATTGCCTACATTCGCTGCTCTGATTGTGACGAGAGATCAAGATAGGATGACTAGAGCAGTGTTTTTCAACCTTTTCTGAGTCACGGGACGTTTTTACGTTGGAAAAAATCTCGCGGCACACCACACCATAATTACTTTCTGTATAGTATATTTAATTATAAAATAATTTCTCAGTATTTATACTTACTCAGTGTGAAACGTTTAGCAATTAGGCTTGAAAAACTATCAGACAGAGGACTTGAGCAATGCATTTAAGCACATCAGGGCTGGTCGTCTCGCTGACAATGGCTTTGCAGACAGGTAGTATTAACGTCTCTGTCACAGTTTGGGACTTTTGGGATTTAGCAACAAAGTAACTGGCTTTCAGGGCGTTCTTATTTACCTTTGTAGTTTTCCTCAAAAAAGTTGCCCATTTCTCTGTGTTTTCACGAAGGCGTACAAAATAATCCATCGGCTTGTTCTGAAGCGACGGGGGTTCATTTGGAGATGAGTTTAAGCTTGTATGGCGCCATGGCGCTAGATAGCCGCTCGTGTCGCGTTCAATAACTGCTCGGATTTCTAGGTATCTCCCTCCTAGCTGTCCTCGATAATGTGTTGGAATAAAACAAAGAGGGAGGATTAATGGTCGTCACATATGGATAAAATGGAAACGACACTTTTGTATATATCGACACTTGACGAGTCAAATAATGAACAGTAGAAGTGCTGGGGTCCACATTGTTACGGAGAGAAAGGTGGCTGACGGCTAGAAATCCGAGCAGTTCTTGAACGCAACACGACTCATCTGCACACAACCGAGAACTTTTTCCACATTCCTTCCTTCCTACTGCAACTTTGCCCGACGATGTTAAAAAAAAAGCGACATTGGATAATTTCTCGCGGCGGCGGCACAATCGATTGAAAACACTGGAATATAGGGTTCACTCTCCCCGTGTGTGTGTTTTTTTGTGGAAGATTTTAAAAAACCATAAAAAAAATTACACAGTACAGTTTAATCGAGCTAGGGCGGGCACAGCCGTCCCTCAGGGCGGGCACGGCCCCCTAATGCCCGCCCATGCCGCCGGGTCTGATATGATGGTGGATGTACAGTGGGGAGAACAAGTATTTGATACGCTGTATCAAATATTTGTTCTCCCCACTGTATATGTTTCCACTTGAATAAAATAAGCCATCTCGCTCGTAAGGTCTGGAAACTGTGTGTGGCACAAACTTGGGGAATGACCCATGCGTAGCACTTTTTGGTTGCCCTCCTCTATCACCTGTATTATCTGCAACAATACGCCATACTACTGATTCTGATTGAAAAAGAATGTTTATTCAACGTCTCTCTGATATCTGGCTAGCTAATACATGTTAAAGCATTCCGATTGCTTTGGCTTAACGCCACTTCCAATTTGCAAACTTCGTTCTCAGTAAAAGTAGATCTGGTAACATGAGAGTGATTACATTTAATTGTATAAGATCTTTCTGGACTTGTCTTTAAGATGCAACAAATTACTACCAAGTGAACGCCAACGCAATCCCAAACATCCCAAGACAATGATAAGAGGCAATTCAGGTCACGACGAACAACTGCAAAAGAAAATGAGGGTAAGATTATCACATTCGTTGTTGTATTTTTCATGCAATATCAGACTTGCTTTGATGTGATCAGTGAATATGACTGCAGGCCAACAAGCCGATATCTGACTTGCGATACAAGGCTCACGGTAACAATGAAGTCATGGTATAGTGATAACACAATTAATCATACTCAAACCAATTGAACTCAATTCAACTATTACTTTGATAGCTCTTTACAAAAACTCGAAAGGTCCACAAAGTGCTTTACAACAACAATATAGTTCATAATAAATAAAAGGCAGGAAATTATTACACAATGACATTGAGACGAAAAAAAAAAAAAAAAAAAAAAATTGTGCTGTCAAGTTTATCGCGTTAATGAGCAGTAATTAAATTTTTAAATTAATCACGTTACAATATTTGACGCATTTAACGCATGCGGGGAATGACTCGCTCATGCATTGCCACAAACAGATTACAATGACGCCGTTTTTTTGCACATTGAGAGCTGAGAGGCAGAGAAGGGTGAGTGGAAACAGGCGTTCATTTGACCGCACCCTTTATTGGCATAAGCTTCAGCAAGTCCTCCACAACAAACATAAGTATCATTTAGTGAAAGCAAAGCAAAAACAATATTCCTATCTCTCAAAAAAATCATGTTCACGAAAAGTAAAGTGCTTCCATCTGTTTTAATGAGGCTCTATTATCACACAGTTAAACAACAATGCAAAGAGAACTGGCATTCCCAATCAACACAGCTATGCAAAATACACATAAAACTTACTCAGAATTTGGTCAAACTCTATTCAAACATTTCGTTTAGCTCATCAAATACACCGGATGTCAATATTTAGTCACAATATGCAAACTATCAGATCTCGTACGTTGTGAAGCCAGCACTCAAATGACCGTGAAGTACAATTGATGGACCGGTAAACGGGGAACTACGGCGTCAATCAAGGGACAAAACACACTCATTGGCTTGATTTTTAAGAAAACTCACCATTGACACCTTGTGGTGTATTTCAATCACTGCCTTACGTAGTTAAAGACGCTGTGGAAGAACGGCAGGGAGCTCATGTGACGTCACCGCTCGGCAGCGTCAACAATGGCGAGTTACTAGTTTATTTTTTGATTGAAAATTTAACACATTTTATTAAAACAAAAACATTAAGAGGGTTTTAATATAAAGTTACTATAACTGTACTAACATTTATCTTTTAAGAACTACAAGTCTTTCTATCTGTGGATCCCATTAATAGAAAGAATTTTAACTCATTCACTCCCAGCCATTTTCACCGGAGCAAGGCCCTTCGCTCCCGGCAGTGTTAGTGGATTTTGACTGATTTTGCAAGGCCCACAGAAAATTCTGTTCTATTGTTATATAAACATGGAACCCACCAAAAGAAAGATTAGACTCTCTTCTTTCAGCAGAAAAAAGTAAGTTCATATCTTTTTCCATTCTTTAGAAATCAGCATCAGAAAATAACTTAGTTTGAGCAATTTTCCAATTTCTGATGAAAAAAACGGAGAAATTGAGCTTTTTGTGAAAGCATACATTTCAAACATAACTTTGACTTTAAGACAGCTATTTTTTGCTTTAGTTAAATCCCAAACATCTGAATAATGTTTTCCTTTTACAAAATAACAGAAACAACAAGATAAATGGAGCTTTTAATAGCAAAGTAACTATTTATTTACACATAACTAACTGAAAGATGACGCTGTTGTGGCCGCGACAAAAAGTTTTCCGTCATCGTTGCCTGTCTCAAAAAGATGAATTTTTTTTAGTCTCTCTGGGCTCTGCTCGCGAGCAGCATGGACTTGACGGCATGTAGTGGTCCCGGTCGTTCTGCTCGGTCGTCCAGCGCCTGGCATCCCGGGCGTCCTACCGGTTGTTCTGCTTGGTTGTCCGGCGCCTGGCATCCATGCGGTCGACTTCCGCCGGCGCTCCAGCTTTGCGGCTTGGCCGTTTGTTGCCGTTGAATAGGGTTGCGGGTCTTACCAAATGTGCTACTGCTCTCCAGTGGCCAGTGTTATTGATTTTCAGCTTTGTGCTTTGGAGCTTAATTGAATCACAGCTCAGAGATGTCTCTTTTGAAAAAAAAAAAACGTAAAAGACATATAAATACGTCTTTGGGACACTGAAACAATTTAAAATTGAACATATTTTTACATTTTTGGGAGCAAATGAGTTAATAATGTTAATGCCATCTTGTGGATTTATTGTTATGATAAACAAATACAGTACTTCTGTACAGTATGTTGAATGTATATATCTGTTTTGTGTCTTATCTTTCCATTCCAACAATAATTTACAGAAAAATATGGCATATTTTTGATATGGTTTGAATTGCAAATAATTCCGATTAATAAATTTTTAAGCTGTGATTAACTCGATTAAAAAATTTTAATCGTTTGACAGCCCTAAAAACAATGCATCGTGTTGTAAGTCAAAACAGCAAATGAAACAATAAAACAAATCAAATCCAAAAATCAAAACCCTTTAGAAATAAAACCAGGTGACCCCAGTCTAAATAAATGGCGAATGTAAAAAAAGTGGGTCCTAAGCCATGATTTAAAAAGGACTAGATTCTTAATGGTGCGGATTTCAGAGGGCAGGCTGTTCCACAATCTGGGGGCATCAATTGCAAAAGATCGAGATCCCTGTCTTGTATTGTGCTTTTTCTTAGCAAAGATATACCACACAGGACGTGCTGGCACTTTGTTTCTTTAATAGCACATTGAGCTTCAACATTAACACAAACGTACGGCTCTCGGCAGGCCGTGTCTCTAACTCACTCCCGCATCATGTGAGCAAAACAATATTGGCGCCGTGTGCACTTTAGGGTGCCTCGGATAATTCTGTATCAGAATATTACATCCCCCACTGTTTAAGTCTCGACCCAGGAAGCTGGCCGGTATAAAGAAGAGCCATGTCAGAATTTCGGAGGGTTATTAAATTCACCTATGTACCAGTCCTTCTCATAAACGGCTTTAGGACAGTTGTTTGTAATTAATCTAAAATATATGAAAATTTAATTTTTCTCATTACATTGTGAAAAAAATAATGACTTTTATCGTGATTTTTTTTTTGAATGACCTGTATATTTCTCCCCATATTATAAAAAAAAAAAAAATGCAACCTGAATATCATGGCAAAAGCTCGACTTTAGCAAATCACTTGATTATTTCTTTTCACCCAGTGTCCCGCAGATGTCACTGTAGAAGGTCTTCACCATGAGAAGCACGATCCCCTCCACGTCAAAAAGGAAGAGGAGTCCGAGATGCCTTACATCAAACAGGAGGCAGAGCCAGAGACCCCCGACATGAAAGAAGAAGACCAGGAAGTTGAAATCCCCATGTTTCCAATGGGTGTCAGTGGGAAAAGCGAAGAAAACGAAGGTCCGAGCGGAGCAGCGAACCCTTCGAGCGACAGCTCATTTCAGCACGTGACAACAAAAGAAGAGGGACGATCGCAACCGGATGGCCTTTTAGCTCAGCTGTTGGACAGCGATGACATAATGTCACATTCTTCTGACTTTAATAATAATGATGAGGAGGAGGATGACTTTGTCCAAAATGCTTCAAAATCTTTAAACAAGTCGTCATTGAAAGGAAACGCAAAGGAATGCGCGGATGTGAAACATTTTCCCTGCTCAATCTGTGATAAAACATTTTCTTGGAAATGTGATTTAAAAGTACACATGCGTACACACACCGGGGAGAAGCCTTTCGCCTGCACATCTTGTGGTAAACGATTCTCCCTTAAGGGAAATTTATCCAAACACACACGCAGACACACTGGCGAGAAGCCTTTCCCCTGCACACTCTGTGATAAAAGATTTACTCGGAAGACTACTTTAGAAATACATAAGCGTACACACACTGGAGAAAAGCCTTTTGCATGCACACTTTGTGGTAAAAGATACGCTCAGAAAGGAAATTTAGTAACGCACATAAGCAGACACACTGGAGAGAGGCCTTTTGCCTGCACGCTTTGTGGTAAAAGATTCATCATGAAGGAAAGTTTAAACAAACACACAAGAATCCACTCTGGAGAGAAGCCTTTCCCCTGCACATTTTGCGATAAAAGATTTTCTCAGAAGACTAGTTTAGAAAGACATAAGCGCACACACACTGAAGAAAAGACTTTTGCCTGCTCACGTTGTGGTAAAAGATTCGCTCAGAAGACTGATTTAGAAAGACATAAGCGGACACACACTGGAGAAAAGCCTTTTTCCTGCACACTTTGTGGTAAAAGATTTTATCAGAAGACCGATTTAGAAAGGCATAAGCCCATACACACTGCAGAGAAACCTTTCGCCTGCACACTTTGTGGTAAAAGATTCATTAAGAAGGAAAGTTTAAACAAACACACAAGAAACCACACTGGAGAGAAGCCTTTTGCCTGCATAATTTGTGGTGAAAGATTTGCTCAGAAAGGAACGTTAGTAACGCACACAAGCAGACACACTGGAGAGAAGCCTTTCGCCTGCACACTTTGCGATAAAAGATTTTCTCAGAAGTCTAATTTAGAAAGACATAAGCGTACACACACTGGAGAAAAGCCTTTTGCCTGCTCACATTGCGGTAAAAGATTCGCTCAGAAGACTGATTTAGAGAGACATAAGCGCACACACACTGGAGAAAAGCCTTTTGCATGCTCACTTTGTGGTAAAAGATTCGCTCTGAAACGATTTTTAGTAACGCACGTAAGCACACACACTGGAGAGAAGCCTTTGAATATCGTCGTGTGACAAAATGTTCTGATTCCTGTATTTACAGTGGAAAAAGCATTCCAATTTCCTTATTCAGTTTCCCTTGAGCCTCTTTTGAAAAAGTTGTTGAATGACATTGACTCATTTATCCGTTCAATTGGCTGACATACTGATATCTGATCAGCAGAGATAGTTAGCTCTGATTGGTTCAAATGTGCATGTTTTCTGGAACAGCCCCCCAAAAAAATGGTTGAATTGATGCGGAAAAAAAGGGCAATGCAACATAAAATGGATCAAATATTCAAGAGCAACGAAAGAGTTGAGGAGGCTTATTTATCATATTTAGTATTATTTGCTCCGATGGGGAGGTTTCGAACATCTTCGCTGTCAATGTGCACTTTGGACTTGTATTTGTTCATTTATGTTAGGCTACTTATTCATTTCCTTATGATTTAAAAAAGTCAATGTTTGCATGATCTTCAAAATATATTCCATTTCCCCCTGCATAATATGTCATTTGTACTTATTTTTCTGAATGTATGTTACTTATATCTTTATTATTAAAAACATAAGTAAATGTTTACATTGAATTTAATTCTAATATACATTCTATGTTCTTAAGTAGTTAAAATTGATATTTGGCATTTAATATGTGAAGAAATGAGGGGAAAATAAAAATTAGGAGATGGAGGTTGGGGTTATTGCTTTTTTTGCTAACTTATTTTGCAAATCATTGAAAAAATACAAATTTGAATGAAAATCAGTTTTTGTATGCGTTATAGAAATAACTGTCCTAAAACAATATCTTTGCATTTCAGTAGTTTAAGAGGTTAGACCCCCCCCCCCCAAAAAAAAAGAATAAATAAAATTTCTGGCTCCTTGCCGACTTTCACGTCGGGGAGTTCCGGCAAGAAATTCTAGCCACTTTCACCCCTGGTCACAACCCACAGCTCGTGACCATAGGTGAGGGTAGGAACGTAGATCAACCGGTAAATCGAGAGTTTCGCCTTTTGGCCCAGCTCCCGCTTCACCACAACGGACCGGTGCAGAGTTCGCATCACCGCTGCACCGATCTGCCTGTCAATCTCTCGCTCCCTCCTACCCTCACTTGTGAACAAGACCCCGAGATACTGTACTTAAGACTCCTCCACTTGGGGCAGGATCTCCTCCCCGACCCGGAGAGGGCATGCCACCCTTTTCTGGTTGAGGACCATGGCCTCGGATTTGGAGGTGCTGATCTTCATCCCAACCGCTTCACACTCGGCTGCGAACCGCCCCAGTGAGAGTTGGAGGTCACGGCTTGATGAAGCCAACAGCACCACATCATCTGCAAAACGCAGAGATGCAATGCTGAGGCCACCGAACTGGACACCCTCAATGCTTCGGCTGCGCCTAGAAATTCTGTCCATAAAAATTATGAACAGAACCGGTGACAAAGGGCAGTCTTGGCGGAGTTCAATCCTCACTGGGAACGAATTCGACTTACTGCTGGCAATGCGGACCAGACTCTGACACCGGTCGTACAGGGACCGAACAGCCCTTACCAAGGGGCTCGGTACCCCGTACTCCCGGAACACCCTCCACAGGACTCCCCTAGGCACACGGTCGAACGCCTTCTCCAAATCCACAAAACACATGTAGACTGGTTGTGCGAACGCCCATGCACCCTCGAGGACCCTGCCAAGGGTATAGAGCTGGTCCAATGTTCCACGGCGGGAACACAGACAGAACACCACTCGGGTTCTAATCGGCGGGCCGTTCCTCCCAATCACGCCCCTCCAGGTCCAACTGTCATTGCCCACGTGAGCGTTGAAGTCCCCCAGAAGAACGAGAGAGTCCCCAGAGGGGGCGCTCTCCAGCACACCCTCCAAGGACTTCGAAAAGGGTGGGTATTCTGAGCTGCTGTTCGGTGCATAAGCGCAAACAACAGTCAGAACCCGTCCCCCCACCCGAAGGCGGAGGGAGGCTACCCTCTCCTCTACCGGGTAAACCCCAACGTACAGGCGCCAAGCCAGGGGGCAATAAGTATGCCCACACCTCCTCTGCGCCTCTCACCGTGGGCAACTCCAGAGTGGAAGAGAGTCCAACCCCTCTCGAGAGGATTGATACCAGAACCCAAGCTGTGTGTGGAGGAGAGTCCCGACTATATCTAGTCGGAACTCTCTGCTTCACACACCAGCTCGGGCTCCTTCCCTGCCAGAGAGGTGACATTCCATGTCCCAAGAGTTAGCTTCTGCAGCTGGGGGTCGGACCGCCAAGGCCCCCGCCTTTGGCTGCCGGCCAACTCCCTACGCACCGACCCCTTTGGCCCATCCCACAGGTGGTGAACCCGTGGGAAGGGGAACCCACGTTGCCTTTTCGGGTTGTGCCCAGCCGGGCCCCATGGGAACAGGCCCGGCCACAAGACGCTTGCCTTCGAGCCCCACTTCATGGCCTGGCTCCGGAGGGGGGCCCCGGTAACCCGCATCCAGGGAAGGGAAACTTGAGTTCATTTGTTTTACTCATCATAGGGGTCCTTTTGAGCCATGCTTTGTCTGGCCCCTCACCTAGGACCTGTTTGCTATGGGTGACCCTGCCAGGGGCTTAAAGCCCCAGACAACATAGCTCCGAGGATCATTGGGACACTCACGGAGGGGCTCATTGGTAAAAGCAAATATTCAATAACACTTAATAATTATCTTATCAATAGTCAATGTGTATTCCTGTTTGTATTTATTTTCGTGTATTTTATCAATTCATTTATAGCATGGAAAGAAATAAAAAAAATAAACATGAATAAAGATTTTAAAAACTATATGACCAATTATAATATTTTATTTGTCAAAGTCATGTGAAACCCCCTGCTTTGAGTCAAGGCATCTGCAAACAGTGACCTCTCCTGGCCGTTCCCTCTCTTCGCCTTGATATAGTTCTTCCTTGCACTCTTCTTCGTATTTTTGTTTTTAGGAATGGTTAGCTAGCGGAGAGAAAAAAAGCTAAATTAAATGAGCATGAGAAGCTTCAATGCTTAAAATGGAAAGATGGAAGAAGTGCAGCGCAAGTAAAACAGTGGTTGAATTTGGTTAACAGGTTAAAGTCATAGGCGGAGTTTGATTTTTGGGGCATGGGGGGGGGGCACAACATGTTGATGAAACGCAGTGTCGGCAATAATATTACTTTAAAGAATATTTATAATACTAAATTGAAAATGAGCGTTTTTTTGTTCCCCATCATTCTTGAGGAGGATTATAAATCAGGATGCTGGCAGGACAGCTATACTTTTCACAAAGATCATCATCCATTGAATATGGTAAGCCCACCGGTGTCGTGCCAATGTAGTTACCTCAGTCAAAAATTGTATCCCCAGGGCAGAGCCATGTGGAGGAAGATTTGTATCTTTCTAATTCGATCCAAAAAAAAAAAGTTACTTCAATCAAAATATATATTTTCAATTTAAAAAAAGTCACTTCAATCAAAAAAAACGTGTGGGAATGTAAAAATAAATTTGAAATAAAAAAATGCATTTAAAAGCTATTTTTATTTGAATTATTATTAATTTTTTTTTTTTTAAGTCAGTTTTTTTATTGAAGCAACTTTTTTGATTGAAGTAATGTTGTTTTATGTTTGGGCCATATTTTGTCATTATTAATCAATCAAAAAATAAGTTGCTTCATGCAAAAAAAAAAAATTCTAAAGAAAAATCACTCCAATCGAAAAAAGAACAATTTTAATCATTGAAAAAAAAGTTTTTGAATGCGAAAAAATATTTGGGACTCAAAATTTGCATTTGAACACAGAAAAAAAATGTTTTCTTTGATTTTAGCAATCCTTTTGGTGTTTGTGCCATATTATGAGTAGGGCATTTGTGTTTAAATTATTCTATCCCCCAAAAAGTTGCTTTAATCGTAAAAAAACATTTTCAATCAAAGAACACTTCAAGTTCAGAAAACTTTAATTTGCAAAAACGTTTCGGCCTCGAAGGCATGCAATCTGAGAGCATGCATCTACTTTCCTCATGGTTTTGATTAATGTCAATTGGTTTTGTCAATGTTAATGTCAATTTGTTTTGTAATGTCAATTAATGTCAATTGGTTTTGATTAATGTCAATGTAGCGCTGTCATTAATGAAGCCATATGTGACTTTGTAAGACTGTATTTGACCATATTGGTATAAAAAACTGTACACATTAATGGAATACAAAACTAAAATAAACAGTCATTACACATTACCATATTTATGCATCCTTTCTTTCTGTGCTCAATTTTAATTCAAACAGCATAGCATACATTTTGTGATAACATAGTTGTCACCACATCACTTTTCGACAAGGAGGACAATAATATGGAGGTTTGGGATTTCTCTTAATGTTTATGCACTTGAAATGCAGAAAACCATACTGACATTTCTCATTTGCACACCTCACTGTATCCTTAACAAATGTGTCTGACACTTGACCACAAACAGCTAAGTACATGGCATGCACTTCTGATACCTTTTGGAGTTTGGTTGTTTTTAAATGTTGATTTAAATATTTGTATATATATATATATATATATGCAGATGACAATTAATTTAGCTCATAGCACAATATTGCTTTTATTGTCCATAGAGGGCATTAACAATAAATAAATAAAAACTATATGTGTGTATGTATATATATATATATATGTCTGATGCGACTGAACATTTTGAGTGGTCGCAAGCAAAATACTATTCACAAATGACTTTGATATTACACTTCAAAGCAACGTCCCAAAATTGGACGTTTTTTCCTATGTGTCTCAAAAACAAATCAGCACAGAAGGGTTAAGAGGAGGACGCCTTGAGCCTAAACGCGTTTGGGTTTAGGTCATGTGCATCATGTAAATTAAAAGCTATAAATAGAGGACGGTTTGAGCCTAAACGTTGTGCTCAGTAAGTGCGGTTTTTGTCTCTCTTACGAGACGTAATGTGTTGATGGCCCCGCACCTTTGCAATCACCAACACATTCGAATCCACCGTCAAACTTTATACGTCTCGAACCCATCCACTGCTAAGTTGGTTAATGGCTTCCATTGACTTGTAGGCCTTTAACTGTTCAAATGTATACGCACTTTTTGCATTGATGAGGTAGTTTACTATATCAAAATATGTGACCGCCGGCAAGAAAGTCGGGTCTTCCTCTTTTTGAAGGGTATATGGATCCTTCCCTGCAATCAATCTTATCTTAGCGTCATACCGATGGCGTTCATTTGCTCCCAAACTATCTCTATAAGACGTTGCCATTCCTGAAGTAAGCTATTCTAATAAGTTTTATAAGTCCTAAGTTTCATTGCCGTTGTTAATGCCCGTAGTAGCGTTCTTTCTGCCCTAAAATATGGCGGACCGGAAGTGGCAAATTTTATCACGGGAACGGTGTATAGGCTACATTTACGAATTAAACTGAGCCTTCAAATGGAATTATTGACAGTGATGACTCGAATTTGTATATGTACATCTTATTTATTGAGTATTTTTTGGACTCCAGTAAAATTAAGTAGTGATGAAACTTCCATAGGCGTCAATACATCACGCTGAAGTTTCAGCACCTGAACGTTTCTACTTCCTGTTCACTTAACGTAACATTTGTTTATCCATCCGGGGCTTGCTGTTCATTTGTGTTGCCTTTTCCTAACGAAACGAGCTCCTTCAAAACATTCTCATCCGGTAAGTACCGAAGTAAGAATTTAATGGACTAAGAAGTCCCATTTTAAAGCATAGTGGAAATCGTTTGGCTTTATTTAGAAGCTTTGCAGGCTTACTTAACTTTGGTTATTTTAGCTTAACTCGCTAGCTAAAACACGTAAGCGCATTCCGATTGCTTTGGTTTAACGCCACTTCCGATTTGTAAAGTTTGTTAGAAGAAAAAAATCGATCGGTGAACATGAGTGATTACATTTAATTGTATAAGACGCTTCTCGACTTGTCTTTAAGACGCTACAAATTACTACTAGGTGAACGCCAACGCAATCCCAAACATCCAAGTCACTGGAGAGGAAATTCAGGTCACGACGAACAACTGCAAAAGCAAATGAGGGTAAGATCACCACATTAGTTGTTGTATTTTTCAGACTTGCTTTGATGTGATTTTGATTAGTAATTGTGACTGTAGGCCAACAAGCCCAGATCTGACTTGCGATACAAGGTTCACGGTAACATGGTGATAACACAATTATTAATACAGGGGCCTGGAAATCATTCGAGTATATTCTACAAAACAAGTAATAAATGGAAAAACAAGCTGAATTCTATGGAGGTAGATTTGTGTCTTTATTATTAAATGGAAAAAAAGTTGCTTCAATCAAAATATTTATCTTCAATCAAAGAAAAAGTCACTTCAATAAAAAAAAAAAAGTGTTTGAATGCAAAAATAAATTTCAAACTCCCAAAAATGTATTTGGAACCTTTTTTTTTTTTGGGGATCGAATTTTTTAATTTTTTAAATTTATTTTATTTTTTTTTTTTAATTAAGTTTTTTTTTTTTTTTTTTAATTGAAACAACTTTTTTGATTGACGTAATGTAGTTTTGCGTTTGGACCACAATTTGTTGAGGACATTTTTGTCTTTATTATTCAATCAAAAAATAAGTTGCTTCAAACAAAAAATATATACCGTAATTTCTGGACTATAAGGCGCACCTGACTATAAGCCGCCAGCCACCAAATTTGACATGAAAACGGCATTTGTTCATAGATAAGCCTCACTGGACTATAAGCCGCAGTTGTCCTCATTTTATTATGGGATATTTCCACCAAAAGATATTAACTGGAAACACTTCATTTGACAAAGGCATTATAAGACTGTCATGAAACCAAATGAACCGCCATGAAGCTTTGAACCAATTGGCTGCAATGCCTTATTGTTTCAAAAATCTTCATTTGGCCATCACTGCTCCCTAGGGAGAGAGAGTCAACCTCTGCTGCCACCTGCTGTCAACACTGTTGTCATCCAACATTCCTCCTAGTATGCATTGCGGCACTACAGATGTAAATAACAATCAAAATTCATGTTTTGTGCTAATTATTTCTTTAGTTACTGTTCCAGTTGTTTCATTAATTGCTAGCTATTGTATTTGGTAACATTTTTTGGGATAGCGGTGCCATAATGCTGTTATAATTATTACATGACACTGTCATAAGCATTATTGAATGCTTATAATAGATGTCGGTTAGTGTCATCCAGCAAATTATCTCACTTTTGAATGGACGTAAAAGATCTGAGGTAGACATAAATGGAGTTAGTGACATATTATGCCACATGACACATATTGACATTTGTCATAAGCATTCAGTAATGCCCATGATAGTGTCATGTCATAATTATGACGTTCTTATGACAGTCTTATGATCCCGCTCTCAAAAAAAGTTTACCTATTAACCCAAATAAATCATCAAATAAGCCGCACTGGACTATAAGCCGCAGGATTCAAAATGAGGGAAAAAAGTAGCGGCTTATAGTCAGAAAATAAGGGTATTTTTTCAAATGAAAAATCACTTCAATCAAAATTTTTTTTAAAATCAACCGCAGAAAAGTTTTTGAATGTGAAAAATGATTTGAGACTCAGAAATTCACATTTGAACACTTAATTTTTCATTGAAACTGTTTTCTTTGATTGAAGCAATCCTTTTTGTGTTTGAGCCATTTTATGGGTAGGACATTTGTGTCTAAATCATTCAATCCCAATTAAAGTTGCTTCAATCAAAAAAACCTTTTAATCAAAGAAAAAAATCACTTGCAAAAATAATTTTCTAGTGAAAATATTTTTTTATTTGAAGTATTTATCGTAATATTTTATAAGTAAAAAGTATTAAATACAGTATATATTTTTTAAATATTCTTTATTTCAAATATATTTTTATTGAAGTGTCACCTTTTTTGAAAAGCATAAAGTTTTAAACTTTTTTTTTTTTTTTTAAGTGAAAAAAGTTTTGGACGCACTGTTTCTTTTTTAAGTGGACAAAGTTTTGAAGGCAATTTTTTCAATTGAGTATTCTTTCTCCTCCAAACACTAGACCTGTGTTTCTACCAAAAAGTTCTATTTTGGTTTCATCTGACCATAACACATTCTCCCAGTCATCTTCTGGATCATCCAAATGCTCTCTAGTGAACCACAGACGGGCCTGGACGTGTACTGGCTTCAGCAGGGGGACATGTCTGGCCGTTGTTGGAATTTAGTCCCCCTGGCCAAAGCTGCACGGGAACGGCGGCAGCCTAATGGAACTGGTGCTCCGCTGTTTACCACCCCCGCGAGCCAAACCGGGAGGAAACAAAACTCTGCGCGTTCTCTTCTTATTTTAACCCTTTGTACTGACTCCATGTTTCAAAAGTTTGAAGAAGACTCACCGAAAACAGGTTGACAATTTATTTGTCGACAATGGTCAAAAACAAGGCAAAAACAGATGACGGAGGGACCATTCTGGATCCAAAGCAAGGCTACATAGAAAATGTTTCCGAGCAGCAAATCTGTGTTATCTCAGTGTCCAGTGTTTTTAAGTCCGTGATGTAGGAGGTCGGGCCGAAGGTGTGGCTGCGTGTTGTCCCAGGACCATCCCTCTGGGGTCGGTTTTAGGCGGTTAGATTCGTCCGTGGACGGCTGGACTTGACGTCCCAAGTGCCTGCTATCAACTTTGTTATCCGGGCTGGCTCTACTTGTTGTTGGACAAAGAGGGCTTTGTCCTTGCAGAACTGATTTGCAAGTTTTGGTGCGTCAATCTTGCTCGTGACGCACATGTTGGGCTTCTATAATAAGAAGGCGTTGTGTATTTATTCTGCTTTTTTTCATTAAACTATGGTATGCTATCTATTCTACACTAGGTGTGTCAGAGCAGTACAGTCCCACAGTAAATATGAGAAATGGTACTATTTCCTGATTAATCGTATTCCATGTGTTCAAGTAATGCAAACAGTTAGATGGTGCCTACGAGAAACGGTACCATTTTTCCATTTCCCCCTCAGAAGCCCCGATAAGGTGGTTAACTTAACTGTGTCAAAGTCACTGAGTGAAGTCTGCCAAAACTATAGTTGAATGAATGTGTTAGACTAATGCAAACAATTATATGGTGTGTGCGCGAACGGTACCTTTTCCCTTCACCATGCAGGATTTGAGTCCCTGGCGGCGCATTGTGTTACTGATAGCAGCCTTTGTTACTGTGGTCCCAGCTCTCTGTAGGTCATTCACTTGGTCCCCCCGTGTGGTTCTGGGATTTTTGCTCACCATTCTTGTTATCATTTTGACGCCACGGGGTGGCATCTTGGATAGAGCCCCAGATCGGAGTAGATTATCAGTTGTCTTGTATGTCTTCCATTTTCTAATAATTGCTCCCAGAGTTGATTCCTTTACACCGAGTGAAGTAAGAGTGTGACAATATCTCGATACAGCGATATATCGCAATATTTTGCAACCCGATTGTTTATCGATATGCTCCCGCCAAGTATCGATACTTTTATTTAACATATTGGCCATACAATGGAGTATGGATGCTGTAAACTGCTGTGTTTGTTGAGCAATTCCTTGGCGGTCCACTAGGGGCGCTCGGGAGTGGTGGTGAAGGTAAATTGCGCACAAGTCGTCTAGAGAAGAAGAGAGGAAGCTCCAAGTGGGTTGAAAAAATAAAAAAGCTTCGTGAGAACGGTGGAGGAAAAAATGAGAAAAATATTGCTACAAATCACACATGGGGACACAACACTTTAGATTTTACACCAACAAGAAAGGAAGTAAGGTGAACAAGGACTTTGCTGTAGGCAAGAACTGTCTAACAAAAATATGGTCCACTGGGAGCTGGTGACGAGGTGCACACCGGATTTCCCCAAGAGAGTCTGGCTGCAGCCTCTCGATTTCTTCACTGCTTTGCTTTCATCACTTGAGGTAAGAAAGTTTTGCAATGTAATTGATTTTTAATTTACATGTATTATTTTGATGACATTTGGTGTTGAATGATATAAAATAAACCAGGACCCTAAACTGGATGTAAATGAATATTGAACAAGCCCACATGAATTTACCGATTTATTTGATATTATTTGAGAAACACTTTCCATCTAGTTTACTACACAAACTGCTATCACTGCCATTTTGATACAATAAGTTACAAAAATGGTTAGAATAGCTTCCAAAATATATAAAGTGATGTGCTTGATAATTAATGTAGCCTACATATTAAAAATAGGTCATTATTGCATTTTTAATTTCTATAGATTCAATTCATATTTTTTGTAATTCACTCAATACTTCCAACACAAAAAAAATATATCTGGATTTTAACTCAAAAGCTATTAAGTAGCTAATATTTTTTGTTTTATTTTGTTATTTTTAAGGTGAGGAAGAATGTGACTGACCAAGTCTGACATCTCAAATGCTGAAGCAGATGGTGGAAATGCTCAAACCAACACAACAAAGGTCATATACGAAGAAAACACCCACCAATTTTATCATTGCCCCTCTCCAAGGTCAACTGATGACTGACACCTACAGCACTGATGTTTTTTTTTTTTAAGATTTAAAACTCAAAGGAAATTAAGGGTGCCATTCATCATGATCTCTCCAACAGATATTAGGGGTGCAACGGTTCAGTTAGCCCACGGTTCGGTTTGAACCTCGGTTTTGGGATCACGGTTTCGGTTCGGTTTCGGTTTGCGGTTTGCATTTTTATTTTTTTATTTTTTTTAATTTAAACTGCCTTTATTTTGCTTTTTAAAAAATGAAATAAACACTTAAAATGTAAAAATGTTTGACTGTTAAAATGCCTCTTAGCTCTTTGGCAAGTGTAGTGACTAACTACTGAAATACACAGTAGTAAAAAAGTTACTTGGCAAAGTAACTGGTGATACCTTTCATGTTTTTTTCATTAAAAAAACAAAAAACAAACAAAACAAAAAAAACATAGTAACCTTTGCTATGTTTGGAGGTCATTTAATGTTGTGAATCAACCGATAAAGTTGATAAAATTGCTCCCGTTTTTGCCTTAGTTCCCTTCCGTCTACTTTCGACATGTGAACATTTTATAACTGTTTCATCCTTTAAAGATAGACTCAAGTCAAGATTTTGCCGATTTAGGAGTATTTTGGATAAAAAGTTGCTTAGGTTCGCTCGGAAGGTTTACTACAACAGAGTCTTTCTGAGAAGTATACTGCTCTAAAATGGCGGCTGTTTCTAACGCTACCGGGTGTCATTTCGCTTGTAGTTCTATATGCATGAGATATCTAGCCGTAGATTGTATGATGTCGGCCACGGTCAGGAAATTGGAGCCACCTAGCCTAGCATCGCGTTTGCTACAGCGTCTCAACAAACACTCTTCCCTCTCCGTGTCTGACTTTTCTCGTGTCATTCAAGTATTAACGAACATTGGCTCCTTGCAGAAACGGTGACCAAATCCGAACGGATGAAAAAAAACAAAAACGCAATGCACGAAAAACGTGCAGATTTTGAACGCAACGGACGGCGTACACATTTAAAAACCAGTGCTCACGTGTACAAATTACGACGAGACCGTACAACTTGACAGGTATGAATTATAGTGGACCGTCACAGTTAGGTAGTAGCACTCTGTAGCACGGGACGTCCGACTATCAGCTGTCAGGGCGAAACTATGTGCTTTTGTGAAATCATCTTCAATGGCTTTGCGTGCCATTTCTTAAATGTCGGGGATTATGATGTGGGCGAAATATGTCCGCGAGGGAACAATATAACGCGAGTCAAGCGTTGCAATTAAATTAACGAAGCCCGCATCTTCAACCACGGAATATGGTTGCATGTCTTTTGCAATGCAAATCCCCACTACGTGGGTTATTTTCTTGTGTTTTTCTGACCTGATATTGTAAGGCTTTTGGAACGCCTCTTCTATAGACCCGTGTGTTTTCACTGGTGTCATCTTCGGGGTTGTCCTGCTCTGAGAAAACGATGTCTGTGGTCTTGCCGTTAGCATAGGGAACAAGCGCTGAGCAATGCTTGCAAATTGTTTTTTGTTTTTTTCAATATTTTCTCTCCGTCTGCATTGTAGTCCACGGGGAAACCGAAATGTTGCCACACCGCAGATTTGAAAGGAGCCGGTGCTTCCTCAAAATTCGGTCTGTCGACTCCTCCGCTCGCCATAACTTTTTTGTTTTCTTTCTTGTTTCACTTTCACCTCGCTCGTAAGCGAGAGAGGGCGTTACTCGGCTCCTATTACACAGGTGCTTGACAGCGATTGTACATTTACTCGCGGGGCGGGAATTTCTCCACAGCTGCGCTTCACGTCACACACAGGCACACAGAGTTGGACCAATTAATTCCACAAGCGTTCGGAATAAATTACTGTACTTGCAAAACCAAAAAGGCGCGGTTCATAAAGGCGTATTGAACCGAACAGGGCGAACCGTTCGGTTCGGTTTTGAACCGCGAACCATTGCACTGCTAACAGATATCCGTGGTTTTGGTTTGTTTCCTCTCTCTGTGTAGGTGCACAATTTGCAGTAGGTTTATATTTTACAGCAATGTTGCACAGAAAAGGTGTCACTGTTTAATAAATGACTTAAACAGTATTTTTTCTATTTTGAAATATCTTTTTTCCGTTTCAACAGTTGTATCGTAGAATATCATGTATCCAATTTCTGACCAATATATCGATAATCGCTGTATCGGGATATCGTGAGATAATCGTTATCGTGAGCCTCGTATCGCGAATCGTATCGTATCGTGAGGTGCCCTGAGGTTCCTACTCCTAGAGTGAAGAGTTACAGAAAACGTTTGGCCTCCGTTATTGCCAACAAAGGGTACATAACTAGATATTGAGATGAACTTTTGTTATTGACCAAATACTTATTTTCCACCATGATTTGCAACTAAATTGTTTAAAAATCAAACAATGTGATTTTCTGTTTTTTTTTCCACATTGTTGAGGTTTACCGTATTTTTCGGACTATAAGTCGGAGTTTTTTTTCATAGTTTGGCTGGCAGTGCGACTTATACTCAGGAGCGACTTATGTGTGAAAATAATTAACACATTATGATATCATTTCACATGTTATTTTGGTGTTTTGGGGTGACACTGATGGTTTGGTAAACTTCTTAGCATGTTCTTTATGCTATAGTTATCTGAATAACTTAATAGCTATGGCCACATTCGCGTTCTGCCTTTGGCAATGTGTGTTCAATTGTATTATTGACTTTTTTATATTGAAATGTATGCTTTTAGTTTGTGGCGCTTTCACGCCCACGTGGTGGCACACTTGCAGTTGTTTACGTGAAGAGCGCTCACACGCCAGAAGAAGACCGACAGCTACGTAGCTGAGTGAGTGGGCGAGTTAGCGAGAAAGAAACATGGCTGCGAACCTACGTTCATGGTTTATGCTTGTAAAATATCTCTACAGAGGCAACGCCTGTGTGTATCATCTTTTCTGTTGTTGTTGTGTGTTTACCACCCGCGATCGGACACTTAGAGCCAGTTGTGTGGTTGTTTGAACGATGCGCTAATGCTAGCGAACGCATGCTAATCGTTTGCGTCATGTCATTGCTGTAAAAGCACCTATTATCATTTATTTAAGTCGATGCGAACCTGTTTGGTATCGAGGACGAAATTGATTCAGCAAATTATACGGACGTCCAGCATCGTCATTTGGGAGTTTAGCCCGCTGAATAGCCAGGACCGAGCCGTAGCGTCCTGGTGAGGACAGTATATTCGCATTTTGTTGTTCATGCACTGTACACTGTACACTTATTCAGCATGTTGTTCTCTATTGTATTTTTATATTAAATTTCGTTTCAAGATGACATGTCTGTTCTATGTGTTGGATTTTATCAAGTAAATTTCCCCCAAAAATGCGACTTGTACTCCGGTGCGACTTGTATATGTTTTTTTTCCTCTTCGTTGGGCATTTTATGGCTGGTGCGACTTATACTCAGGTGCGACTTGTTGTCCGAAAAATACAGTACCAATGTTGACAATTACAGCCCTCTTGAATCTTTTCAATTCGGAGAATTTGCACAATTGGTGGTTGACTAAATACTTATTTGCCCCACTGTACATATAGTTTCCAAGGCGGAAACGTGACGGAATCCCCCGTTTTCAATTAAAAAATTATTCTTTTTTTTTTTTTTTTTTACAAAGCATTCTGATCACTTCAAGTCAATTTTATGGAACTTTAAAGATGCCACGTTATTGATAATATTAATTCTAGTATTCTCTCACTGAACATTGCAATCCTATCTCTCTGCTCTGTACCTGCGGTCTCATCATGGCTGGTCCTTGAATGATCTGTATATTTCTCCCCATATTATATAAAAAAAAAAAAGCAACCTGAATATCATGGCAAAAGCTGGACTTTAGCAAATCTCGTGATTATCACTGTGATTTTTTTTTTTCCCACCCAGTGTCCCACAGATGTCACTGTAGAAGATCTTCACCATAAAAAGCACGATCCAATCCACGTTAACCAGGAAGAGGAGTCCGAGATGGCGTGTATCAAACAGGAGGAAGAGCCAGAGACCCCCGACATGAAAAAAGAAGACCAGGAAGTTGAAATCCCCAAGTTTCCAATGGGTGTCAGTGTGAAGAGCGAGGAAGACAAAGGACCAAGCAAAGAGAGGGGAGCAGTGAACCCTGCGAGCGACACCTCATTTAAGCACTTGACAACAAAAGGAGAGCAACAAGACAGCGTCTTAGCTCCGTTTTCGGACAGCGACGCCATAACGTCACATTCATCTGACTTTAATACTAATGAGGAAGAGGATGACTTTGACCAAAATGCTTCAAAATCTTCAAAGAAGACATCATTGAAAAGAGACACAAAGGAATGCGCGGTTGGGAAACGTTTTCCCTGCACACTTTGTGATAAAAGATTTTCTTGGAAGGCACATTTAGAAGCACATAAGCGCATACACACTGGAGAGAAGCCTTTTGCTTGCACACTTTGCGATAAAAGATTCATCGATAAGGGACGTTTAAACAGACATACCAGAAACCACACTGGTGAGAAGCCTTTCGCCTGCACACTCTGTGGTAAAAGATTCGTCGATAAGAAAGGTTTAAAAGACCACACAAGTAGACACGCTGGAGAGAAGCCTTTCGCCTGCACACTTTGTGGTAAAAGATTCTTCGATAAGTGCGTTTTAAACACCCACACACGCAGACACACTGGTGAGAAACCTTTCGCCTGCACACTCTGTGATAAAAGATTCGTCGATAAGAGTAGTTTAAACAGCCACACAAGTAGACACACTGGAGAGAAACCTTTCGCCTGCACACTTTGTGGTAAAAGATTCGTCGAAAAGAGTAGTTTAAAAAGCCACACAAGTAGACACACTGGAGAGAAACCTTTCGCCTGCACACTTTGTGGTAAAAGATTCGTCGAAAAGAGAGGTTTGAACAAACACACACGCAGACACACTGCAGAGAAATCTTTCGCCTGCACACTCTGTGGTAAAAGATTCGGCGATAAGAAAGGTTTAAAAAACCACACAAGTAGACACACTGGAGAGAAGCCTTTCGCTTGCACACTTTGTGGTAAAAGATTCGTCGATAAGGGAGATCTCAACAGACACACAAGTAGACACGCTGGAGAGAAGCCTTTTGCCTGCACACTTTGCAATAAAAGATTTCATCTGAAGGCTGGTTTAGAAATGCATAATAAGCGTATACACATTGGAGAAAAGCCTTTTGCCTGCACACTTTGCGATAAAAAATACTTCACGAAAGAAAAATTAAATGTTCACACAAGAAACCACACTGGAGAGAAGCCTTTTGCCTGTTCAATTTGTGGTAAAAGATATGCTCAGAAAAAAACTTTAGTAACCCACGCAAGAGGCCACACTGGGTAAAAACTAAGCTTGAGAACGATAAACCGATACAACCGGATATTTTACTGGTTTTACAGGTGAGAGATACAGCTATATCGATATTAAACTTACCATTTGACAGTAATTAGCCATTAAATATTCAATGAACCGATAGTAGATAGAATTCGGCTATCGCGAGCACAAGAATCGGCTTCTAATGCCTAGTTCAATCCATTGCTTAATATGATAATAATTTAGCTTTTAAGCAAGCAACTTAGCTCAATGTCACTTACAGCTACAAATCAGGTCAGAAACCTTGGCGTAATTATTGACTCCGACCTAAAATTTGATAGCCATCGAAAGTCCGTCACTAAATCCGCTTATTACCACCTAAAAAATATAACAAGAATTAAGGGGCTTCTGACTCAACAAGACATGGAAAAACTTATGCATGCATTCATTTTCAGCAGATTGGACTATTGCAACGGTATATTTACGGGTCTTGATAAAAAATCAGTCAGGAAGCTGCAGCTAGTACAGAATGCTGCAGCCAGAGTCCTCACAAATACAAGGAAGCTGTACCACATTACACCGGTTTTGAAATCGCAACACTGGCTTCCAGTGAGTCAAAGGATAGACTATCAAATACTACTGCTCGTCTACAAAACACTTAATGGCCTTGGACCAAAATACATGCTTGATTTGTTACATTCCTATGAGACATCTAGACCCCTAAGGTCGTCTGGAACCGGTCTTCTGCATGTTCCAAGAACAAAAACCAAGCAGGGTGAGGCAGCATGTAGTTATTATGCTCTTCACCTCTGGAACAAGTTACCTGAACGTCTGAAGTATGCTCAAACTGTTAGCTCTTTCAAATCAGGGCTAAAAACGCTTTTGTTTAGCACTGCATATCCATAACTGTCTATATATTTCAATCTACTTGCTTTATATTCCTTTTGTGCTTATCTCCATTGCTGATTTCAATTATTAGTATTAGTAGTAGTTTTTGTTTTATTTTTATTTTTTTAAATTTTATTCTATTTGTTATGAAATGCGATTTTTATGTATAATTTTATTTCCGATTTTGATTGTCTTAAATGTGATTTTTATGATCTTCATGTGATGTAAAGCACTTTGAATTGCCTTGTGTTGAATTGTGCTATATAAATAAATTTGCCTTGCCTTGCCTTTACCTCACGTGCTGCTCTTGTGTCATTCACCACACAGCGCAATTAGATTGTGACCGCCGTCATTACCCGATCGTCACGGGCGTGTCATAACGCGAGAGCTAACAAAAGCACTGTGACGCACGCTCCGTAGCGTTTTCTTCTCAGCCCAAAACGAAACTAGTATTGGCAACGCAGCAACACGCTAAAACAATGGACAGTTTGCGCACCACGCCAGCGACATGCAGCGATTGATTTTCAACGCACCCAGGAAAACAAAAGTCGGACTTTGAAGTGACGAAGGCAGCCAGATCTATTCGCATGGGACAGAGCTAGTGTGAAGCGGTACAGAGATCGTGAGTTTGTAACCCTGAAAATAATCCACTACAATGGTGGAAAGGGCAGCACGATCTGCTGGAGATATTGTTTCCACGAAACGCAGTCTACTTAAACATGAACATGTAGATCAGTTGATCTTCCTCAAGAAAAATCTGCCCTTCAAAAGAGATATAGACAGTGATGAGGAATTTAAAAAATGTGGAAGCACAGGCATAAGTGAATGACTTTGCTGTTTATAAGGTTAAAGTGATGATTACAGAGCTGTCTGTTATACCAGTGGTAAAGCATAATTATTTATGATAACACTAACAGGTTTAATTCTTTTTTTCAAGAGCTACTGCATATAATATTTTTTGCTTATAAGATGATTACGTTGAAAGTTTGCACTTAGATTACTTACCTATTGTGTTCAAAACACCAGGAAACACAGTTATTAAGTCACTGCACTTTATTGTTGTCTGTCACTCGAGTTTTATTGTATTATCAATCCCATCCAACAAAATGACGGTCATATAGTAAGCCTTATTTGTTTTCTCATAAAAAAATAAAACATAACATTGGTATGAAATGTTGTCGTTTAATTTTGCAATTAAAAAATGTGGTCTTGTTTATATTTTTAAAATACTGTACGAACACACACAACAAATGTTTACTATCGTATCGTTTTCACTCTATCGAACCGTATCGTTCTTAAACTGTATTGAATCGTATCAAATCGCTCGGCCTAAAAAATGTATCGTTTTTTAATCGAATCGTAACCTGTGTATCTAGATACATATCGAATCGGCTTCATGCCAGAGATTCCCAACCCTAGTAAAAACCTTTGAATTGCATTGTTTGACAAGGTATTCAAATTCCTGCAATGCATTTACAGTGGAAAAAGCATTTCAATGTAATTATTCAGTTTCTCTTGAACCTCTTGAAAAAGTTGTTGAAATTATATTTCAGGTGCTGTTCTTTTTCTATCCAATATAAATATATATATATATATATATATATATATATAATATATATATATATAATATATATATATATATATAATATATATATATATATATATATATTAGGGCTGTCAAAATTATCGCGTTAAGACGCGGTAATTAATTTTTTTAATTAATCACGTTAAAATATTTGACGCAATTAACGCACATGTCCCGCTCAGACAGTATTCTTCCTTTTGGTAAGTTTTACAGCAAGGTTTTTTGTGCTGTCTAACAGCGAACTCTTGTGGTCGCTTTGCGACATGGTTTATTGCTTTCTTGCCAGTTCAATATGGCTGTACGACGTCTCGGGCTGACGCCTACGTTGTAATGTTGTGCTTATATGATCCTTGGACAAGATTTGTCCGTAAGTAGTATGGTTGTTGTAAAGAATGTACATATTATGTTAGTAAGCGAAATGTTATATTTTTTGTATGAGACGCTTTTTGTTTGTTTAGTGAACCTGTATAGCGTGCTAAGCTAACGTTGTTGCTAATGCAATGCTTGTGTACTTTTTTTTGTAGTTTCACTACGGTCCAAAGAGGACAGTGGTTTGAGGCAATTTTATTAATAAATCGGATGAAAAAGGAAGAAGTCTGATTATTAAGGCGTCGTTCACTAGCTGTCTAGCTTTGGAAAAAGTAGACGCTTCGGAGTGAGGACAGCATAGACAGATTTAAATGACAGTAGAGTGAAATGCCCACTACAGTCCTTATGTACCGTATGTTGAATGTATATATCCATCTTGTGTCTTATCTTTCCATTCCAACAGATTTTACAGAATATATATATAATTTACAGAAAAATATGGCATATTTTATAGATGGTTTGAATTGCGATTAATTGCGATTAATTACGATTAATTAATTTTTAAACTGTAATTAACTCGATTAAAAATTTTAATCGTTTGACAGCCCTAATATATATATATATATATATATATATATTTTTTTTTTTTTTTAATTGAATAAATTGTTTTACATGTCTTTCTGTTGAGATTGTTCCATGACATATCGCGATATTAGGTCAGACAATTCTCGTGTTGATTAAAAAAATCCATCTGTATCGATCTGTACACTTGTGTTTTTGGTAGAAATAGAGCTGCAGCTATTGAGTGTTTTAGTAATTGAGAGTAATTGAAAATTCCATCGATTCATCCAGTAATTGGATAAAACATTTTTGAGGGTAAAAAGCAGGGGTGAAAGTGGCTAAAATATCTTACAGGAACTCCCCGACGTGAAGGTTGCCAAGGAGCCACTAATTTTATGTATTCTCTTTTTTTGGGGGGGGGGGGGGCAAACCTCTTAAAACTAATGAAATGCAAAGAAAACTGTTTTGGCACAGTTATTTCTATAACACAAACAAAAACTGATTTTCATTCAAAATTGTATTTTTTCAATGATTTGCAAAATAGAAGTTAACAAAACCCACAATAACCCCAACCTCCATCTCCAAATTTTTATTTTCCCTCATTCCCTCACATACTAAATGCCAAATCTCAATTTTAACTACTTAAGAATATAGGATGTATATTAAAATCGAAGTTAATGTAAACTTTTACTTTTGCTTTCTTTTTTTTTTTTTTAATAATTGAGAAATAAGTAACATTCAGAAAAATAAGTACAAATGACTTATATTATGCAGAGTGAAATGGAATATATTTTGAAGATCGCGCAAACATTGACTTTTTTAAATCATAAGGAAATGAATTAAGTAGCCTAACATAAATGAACAAATATAAGTCCAAAGTGCACTTTGACAGCTCAGATGTTCTGAACCTCCCCAGAGCAAAGAAAACTAAATATGATAAATAAGCCTCCTCAACTCTTTTGTTACCCTGAAAGATTTGATCCATTTTCTGTTGCATTGCCCTTTTTTGGCGCATCAATTCAACTTTTTTTTTTTTTTTTTTTTTTTTTTGCTGTTCCAGAAAACATGCACATTTGAACCAATCAGAGCTAACTATCTCTGCTGATCACATGTCAGTATGTCAGCCAATTGAACGGATAAATGAGTCCAGGCGTTTTGCTTTGCTGCGTGCATTCGCATATTGACGTGACTCATCATCGTCAGACTCAGATAACTGCAGCATGCAGCAGCTGCAGAAACCTCCATGCCGTCCGTGGAATAATAATATATACTAGTTCTTCTAAAAAAATTAGCATATTGTGATGAAGTTCATTATTTTCTGTTATGTACTGATAAACTTTACACTTTCATATATTTTAGATCCATTACACACAACTGAAGTAGTTCAAGCCTTTTATTGTTTTAATATTGATGATTTTGGCAAAAAAGTCAAGAAAAACCAAAAATCCCCATCTCAAAAAATTAGCATATTTAAAAAAGTGTTTTTCAATTTTTGGCAAAAAAGTCAAGAAAAAAAACAAAAATCCCCATCTAAAAAAATTTGCATATTTAAAAAAAGTGTTTTTCAATTAAAAAAAAAAAAAAAGTCTTATACCGGATCTGCGTTCCTGACCGTTCTGGCCCACATTCACCCCTGGCTACACTATATATGTGCTCTGAAGAGGGACATTAAAATCTCATTGTTATAAACTCTAAACATGGCGAGTCGTCATAAATCGGGTGTGCCAAAGAAAAAAAAGAGGTGAAGATCGTTGAGGTGAACGCGAAAAAAGGGTGAAGATTTTAAAAGGGGGACAAGAAGCCACAGAATTAGGGCTAGTGTTGGCTGTGGACGGTGATGTTGGTAAGTGAACAACAGTCGCTAACACTGAACGTTACATTCGCGATCTATATGACCAAAGCCCGATTCAAGTGTAATATAAAAATAAATAATAAAAAATTACCTAAGCTCCATCATATCACAGGGCAGGCTTAACAACCTAGCCATGCTCTACATTGAGCGTGAGCTTTCTCAAAAACTGGATTTTACTGATGTTATAAATGAATGTGCTGTCAAAAAATCTAGGCGCATCACTGTTTGAGGGCTTGATATCCCCAGGGATGTGGCGGGGGGAGTCATAGGATGTTTAGTTATACTGTTTTGTTGCTTAGCAGGCAGGCATAGCACTCTCAGTTGGGACAATAGATGGACATTGTTTATATTGTGTCACATCACATTACGGTCTGTTAAATTTAACTATCCATCTCAAATTATATAATTTGAAATTTTACACTGTCATTGCTTGAAAAGCATTAAAAGTACTGCGTATGTTGTCGTGACAAGCTGGTGGCAGGGGTGGGGTGGGGTAGCCCTATAATGGTCCCTTGTCCCCGGGCCCCTGCAAGTCGGCTGACAGCCCTGTGTGTGTTTAAGATAGAGATGTGTTGTTCGCGAACAAACCGGTTCTTAGAGCCGGCTCTTTGAAGTAAATGACGAGAGCCTGCTCCTAATAGGGAGCCGCTCCTAATAGGAGTAGAATTTTTTGTTTTCTCCTGTCCCCCCCCCCTTCGGTTAAAGCTGCATGTGATTGGTCAAGATCCGTGGTAGAAGAAGGAGGGGAGGGTTACACACACACACTGCAGCGAGGAGAAGGGGGAGGAGTTAGATATATACTAATCTATATATAATATATACTAGTATATATAATCTTCTTAGATAATATATGGTTATGATATGGTTTTTCTTAATGCCAATCTTCACTAAAGACTAGCTAAAACTTTCACCTAGATGCTGCTTTTTTCTTTTTGTTTTACAAATTTTAATTTATAATTTGTTGTGTGGTAATCAAAGCTTACTTACGTTGTTTTAAGTTAAATAGTTAAAAGCTTATAAATATACACAATCAGAGATTTGAATTTTTTGTTGACCTTGTTTTGAGATGGGTCTTTGTTTTTGTACTTTATAATGTATTTTTTGTAGCACTCCATGTTGTACTCCATGTTGAGTATGTTCAGAAGAACATAAAGCCATATAAATAATAAGTATTTGATATACTGTATATTTTTTACATTAGTAATTCGTTTTACATATAATTTTACATTATTTTTGGTAGTAAATTAATTTAAGCAACAAAACAACTGCATTTGGGAGACGAACTTTTAAGTGAGCCGAGCCAAAAGGACCGCCTCGCTAAAAAGAGCTGGAATTCCCATCACTAGTTTAAGCATGATTGATGTTTAGCAGGTTTGCAAAACATATTGAAGGGAATAGGTACCGTTCTCACACACACCATACAGTATAATTGTTTGCATTATTCTAACACATTCATCTAACTATAGTTTAGGCAGACTTCACTCCATGCCCATGACACAGTAAAGTGAATCACCTTATCGGAGCTCATGAGGGGGAAATGAAAAAATGGTACCGTTTCTCGTAGGCACCGTCTAACTGTTTGCATTACTCGAACACACGTAATATAATTAATCAGGGAATAGTATAATTTCTCATACTTACTGTAGGACTGCACTACTCTAACACACCTAATATAAAAAAATAGCACACCATGGTTTAAAGAAGCAGAATAGATACACATCGCCATCTTATCACAGAAGCCCAACGTTGCCCAACGCAGGCATGCAAACTGGTTAGGGGTGAAAAAGGTGACAAAGTAACATGGACACACGGCATGAGCGGAAAAGTGCATTTCATAGTGCAACCAGAGACATCTCGAATTAAACACAGTACATAAAAATTTAACATATACAAGTCTAAATCTCTCAGCCTGAAATCAGAACATATAAGACAAATTAAGTAGCAAATTATACAAAATCTAAATTATAAAATATACAGTATGTCCCATTTCCATTAAGCAGAGAACAACTGTACTCCCGTCTCTCACTTTTGTCAGTCATTTGTTGTCACGAGAAGAGAGTGGCGGTGATAGGTCTGGGTCATCGGACTAGAGCAGGGGTCCCCAACCTTTTTTGCACCACGGACCGGTGTTATTTGGGTCTTTTTTTCACGGACCGGTGTTCTGACAAATTTTGAACCCCATCAAAAATTGCAGCTACGTGGTTATGCGCACGTTAAACATACCTGCAAAATGCGCAAATGCAGCGAATCCAAGGTAAACACTACAAACTTTCTTGAAAGAAAGGAATATTAACTTACGTTTGATCATGGAAGGACTTGTAGAAAAGTTCTCCTCAGATTCATCCTGCCATGTAAGCTGCACACAACAGCTGCACACCGCGCTCACCATTAACAACTTCGCCTTGTCATTAAACATTGCTTAAGAAGCCCGCTTCACAAAGATACGATGTTGGACATTGTAGCAAGGTTTTCAAAGCTCTTGTCGCGATGTCAGGATATTCCAGAATGACTTTAATCCAGAACCTCGGTAGAGTTGTTGTCTCAAATGTACGTTTAATAAGGTCGCCGTCATTTGCGATCTCTCTGTTTATTCCCAAACGGGTCACGAATCCACTTCTTCGCAGTTCGTGGGTCTTCGAGGTTGTAGGCTCGTCAGGTGTCCTTTCCGCCGTAAAAATGTCCTTTTCGTCGTAAAAATATCTCCAAAGACGTCCGTTTTCCAGTTATCTTCGCTCGTGTGGGGGCTAATTATTTCCGGGAACAAATGTGCTGCGCCCGCGGCCTAGTAATACGTTATTATCGAGGACAAGCGCACATAGATATATTATATACACAAACAAGATGTACTGCCTGCTGTCCAATCAATGGATTTCTGTGACGACATTTTAATCTATTCCGTAGTATTATATCTAGAGTAGACAGGGATATTGGTGTGTTAAGCAGGGGCACAGGGTTAGTTCAGCCAGAATGCGGTCGTTATTAGATTATTATTTCTGTGCGGCCCGGTGGCAAATGCGCACCGGAACCGGTCCGCAGCCCGGCAGAAGGGGACCCTTGGACTAGAGTGTAGTTTTGAGCATGGACTACGGTTTTGAAGTTAACGGTTTCACTCGCTCGTTGACAGACACCCCCCCCCCATCGCCCCATTTTTTTCTCCTTGGATCTACGTGATTCAGAAAAATGACCCATTTTGATTTCAAAACGGCGAAATTTCGCCGAAAGGTGGCAAGTTTGCATGCCTGCCAACGAGCAAGGTTGACGCACCAACTCTGGCAATCAGTTCTCCCGACGACGAACAAGGACAAAGACCAGCGCGCTTTGTCCTAAAACAAGTAGTGCCAGCCCGGATAACAAAGTTCATAGCTGGCGCTTGGGACGTCAAGACCAGCGTCGGTCGCTGTGGCAACCACTTGCCATCCGCGCACGAACCTAAACCGCCCATAACCGGCCACAGAGGGAAGGTCCCAAAAGCAACGCCCGGACACACCTTCGGACCGGCCTACTCCACCACGGACTTAAAAAACACTGGACGCTGAGATAACACAGATTTGCTGCTCGGAAACATTTTCTATTTAGCCTTGTTTTGGATTTAGCATTGTTCCTCCGTCGTGTGTTTTTGCCTTGTTTTTTGACCATTGTCGACGAAAAAATTGTCAACCTGCTTTCGGTGAGTCTTCTTCAAACTTTTGGAACATGGAGCACAGGCGGTTTTTGCCATGGGCAATGTGGGCGACCGTCCAGGGCGCAATCTAATTGGGGGCGCACAAGCGCCCTCTAGAACAAAACAAAACAAAAAAAAATCAGCTAGTTTTCTAGACCAATCCCACTCATTTCCATGTCTGGTTGGTAGAGTGGGCGCTAGGGCGCCCCTTACTATCATATCAACTGCTCCAGAGAGTCGTGTGAGACAGAGGTCAAGGCAGGGGGAAACGGGAGGGGATCAGCTGCTCGCGACTGTAACATGAATGAGCAAGACGAGTCTCGCTTATTCTCAGAGGAAAAGCAAGGAGAGTGGCGGGGCTCCATACCCTGTAAAGCATTTCACAGGCCACCTTATTATTCATGATGTGACTACTTAAAGAAACGGGGATTTTTTTTCCAAGAAAGTCTATTAATGGGTCTATCATATTCCTCGTTCAATACTCTATAAGAAAAATATAACATATATGCATCTAAAATAATCCCAAACGATTTTATTAGCAATTTTAATACTCCTTTTAGCAAGGTTACTTGGGTATGCGGTATGCCGCTGCGTACGTTCCCATAGCAACCAGTCCTGTTATTGTCCTACGTCAAAAGCGCTGCATATTCTGAGAACGAGAATAGGCGTAAGTGTAAGGTGCACATTTTGAGCAGAGTGGTTGATCCCACTCGTTCTCGCTGCGTCGAGGAGAGCGTTCTTTACTTTATATTCGCATTGCACATTTGCTTTAAGAGGGACGGTGTTAGTTTAGCATCTTAAAATGATGTTGTACATCCATATGAGTGTAAAGTACTTAGTTTTCGCAACTTTTTTGGCCAAGATGACCGCACGCAGCGCGCACTCGAACCCCCCGCCCCCACCTTCGTGTTCATTTTACTGCACAAATATGTATGTGTGTCACGTGACTCAGAGTGAGTGGGCGGCGATCGGTCCCTTTTTTAATTGGCAAAATGAAAAGTTATCCGTCTGGAAATAAAAAAAGAAAAAAAAGAGGAGAAAAGGAAGCAAGACAGTGGTGAGTGTACTATGTTACTGTAGTTTTATGTCCTAATGTAGTTGAAGCACTGCAGACTAGTAGTAGTAAACCAATTAACTGCCTTAACTTGTTGTAACTAGCTTGTTAGCGTTTGCTAACACCAATGCAGCATGCTAGCGTTTCTTCATACATAAAGATGTTACCTAGAACATTAAATCAGTGTTTAGAATCACCATACACACTGATCAGCCAGACTGATAAGATGTTACATGATTCACTTCGGTGCCAGAATTTTATCCTTATTAAGTAAAAGCAATATAACTTACCAGCTAGTCAGTAGAATACGGTATGTGTAAAGGTATGTGAACTAAGCACAATAATAATAATCAGAATCTGAAGTACATTTTGTTTATTAAGGCAAATGTGTGTAAATAATTAAGGATAGTGTGAAGTGAATGGATAATGCAATTGGGGGGGGGGGGGGGGGCACTTTGAGTGTCCAAAAAAGCGCTCTATGAGAGCGAGGCTTTATTAGACTTTTATTAAATATGCTATTGCTACAAGTCCAACTGTCCCCCTTACTTGCACATGCTCAAAGGGCCCCATGTTGCCTGTTGCCTAGGGCCCCCGGGGACCCTTGCTACGCCTTTGGGCGGGGGATAGACTATTTTAATAAAATAACATAAAAAACGTAACACATTGTTGTGTTTGATGTCGGCGGGGGGGGGGGGGGGTAGTTTGGATGTCGGTGTGTGTGTGTGTGTGGGGGGGGGGGGGGGGGCTGATGGGGTGGTTTGCCCAGGGCGCGAAAGTAGCCAGGACCGCCACTGACATGGAGTCATACAAAGGGTTAACATATGAGGTGAACGCGCGGAATTTCCGCCCTCCCGGTAGGCACACTCCTGTGTGTGGCTTGGCCGGGGGGGCGAATTCCAACAATATAATAAAAAGGTCAAGTAATTCTATAACTAAAATATTTTTGTTCATTACTGGTTTTTATTTCAACTTCTTCCACAGAACTATTTTTAAAGCTCTTCTCTGTTTTCTATAAAAATCAACTTTAGACTAGAGTGTCACTTGTGGACATAAGGAATGTGTATTTCTATTTGTATTTTCAATTCGTTAATTTTTCATAGCATTGTATCTATCAATTCATTTATATAGCATGGAATTATTTTTTTTTTTAAAAAGTGATCTTATTTTATTTGGTACTGCAGTAGTACAGTAGTACAGGCAATTAAAGCAGGTGTGTTCAGGGATTGATGTTTAGCAGGATGATGCCAGGATCGCAAACATATTTATAGAACTACTTGACCTTTTTATTCTACCTTCAATATTGTTGTTCATTACTGGTTGACTTTTTTATTTCAACTCCTTCCATGAAACTATTGTTAAAGCTCTTCTCTGTTTTCTATAAAAATCAACTTTAGACTAGAGTGTCACTTGTGGACATAGGGAATGTGTATTTCTATTTGTATTTTCAATTTGTTAATTTGTTAATTTTTCATAGCATTGTATCTATCAATTCATTTATATAGCTTGGAATTATCTAAAATAAAATAAAAAAGTGATCTTATTTTATTTGGTACTGCAGTAGTACAGTAGTACAGGCAATTAAAGCAGGTGTGTTCAGGGATTGATGTTTAGCAGGATGATGCCAGGATCGCAAACATATTTATAGAACTACTTGACCTTTTTATTCTACCTTCAATATTGCTGTTCATTACTGGTTGACTTTTTTAATTATTTCAACTCCTTCCATGAAACTATTTTTAAAGCTCTTCTCTGTTTTCTATAAAAATCAATTTTAGACTAGAGCAGAGGTTAGCAACCCTGGTCCTCGAGTGCCACTATCCAGCTTGTTTTCCATGTCTCCCTTCTTTAACACACCTGAATCAAATAATTCTGATCGTTATTAGGCTCCTGCAGAGCCTGCGGATGAGCTGATCATTTGATTCAGGTGTGTCAAAGAAGGGAGACATGGAAAACAAGCTGGATAGTGGCACTCGAGGACCAGGGTTGCTGACCCCTGGACTCAGGGGCGGACTGGGACTAAAAAGCAGCCCTGGACTTTGACTCAGCCCAGCCCATAAGAATCGCTATACGAAGGGAAACACAGACCCCATAGGGGGGTCAGGGAACATGCCCCTCCCGGGAGAATGTTTTTTTTTTTTTTTTTACATTTTATTCTAAAATGCACCAATTTCGTGCACTTTGAGAGAAAAATGAAGAAAATGTGTCTAGACTGTGACTGTCTGACTACGGGCGCTCAAAGTACTGCAAGGCTGAACTGGAGTTGGATTCATTTTCTGTACTAGCTCTATGATCAACCTGAATAAACAAATGAAAGAATTTATTTTTCAAAGCAAGTTTTACGTATCCAATTGATTATAATATATCTCTATAGATCTCTGTCTATAAAATGACTTCATTGTTTATGCCATAATTCAGTGGTCTCCAAACTATTCCACATAGGGCTGCGGCGGGCGCAGGATTTCATTCCAACAAAACAAGACAAAACCTTTGCACTAATCTGGTGTCTTACAAGTGTAATCAGTTGATTGCAGTCAGGTGCTGCTTGTTTTAGCAGAAACTTCATTGGTTAAACTGTCGGTACTCGATCGGTTAAAACAAAAACCAGGCCCCACAGCGGCCCTTGAGGACCGGTTTGGAGACCCCTGCCATAATTAATCTTGCCATACAAATAATAAATTTCAATGAAAATACAATACACATTTCAAGACAAATCCTGTATACATAAACTTCATTGGAAAGTATTAACCAGAAAACAAAACGATATATAAATGATTAATAATGTATATAACATCAATTTAACTACCTAAACTTTAAAGTAAAACCATTCATTTTATTAATATTTTGTTATATTTCTTCTGAATTAATATTGCTATGCTGCGTGTGCATACATTGTTTTACGGCTAAAATATTTTTTCTTAGGAGAGGGATAGTAGGACTAGCATACTGTAACTTGACACGATTGCAAACGGGTACATCAACTAGCTGGCACTAACCCTTTAATTAGGCTCGAGCGTTTACGTCACAGCAGCACGGGATCATGCGAGATTTGCGACAACGCAACCATTGCGGAAGCATCACGGGACATTTAAACTTAGCGGCAACCAAAGATGGAAAAAAGTAAGGAATACTTGCCAGTTCGATACAGAGACAAACTTGTTACCACGGCGAAGGACAGATATGTGAGCAATTTTAAGGATGTGAACAATGTTGACCCTCACGAGCAAGCCGAACACAAATGGAATAAAGATGTCGACAAGCTTCCACCACTACGCGAAATGGACATCATGCTGTATTTAGTGTTTGGTATATGTTACTACACTCATCAGCAATTCCGAAACTACAAATCGCTACAAAGCTACGAACAGTTTTGCTGCGGATGGGTGCAGGATCTTCACTTTATGACCATAGCAAACGGCAACACCATCTTTCTAGCAAAGGTAGGCAATGTGTGTTTACATTAGTCTGTGACCACGGATGTACAAAACTTTTGCTGCATAAAATGTAGCCTGTGTACAAATTCTTTGCCACTCTCTCACGTCAAAATATTACAGCTTTTTCATTTAGCAACGACATGAATTATGTCTTATGAAGACAATGCACATGTATGCATGCTAGTTGTTTAGCTGTAGCAATAGCTAACAACAGGCCGACTTAGGGCGTAAAGTTACTGAAATTTGCGTAAACAAACGAAATTAACTTACCGAAGTGGAAGTGCATAGAGCAAACTGGTGTAACTGGAGAATCAAACGTTATGCCCTTCCTTCTGATCGAGGCCACCCATGCCATTCTTCGACGTTTGGTAAGTTCAGATATGAGCTTTCCCTCGCCTTTTCTCCATGTAGGGATCCGGAAGAAACTCAATGGTGTTCCGTCGAGCTGTACATTCTCTTTTTTCTATTCGATCGGTTGTTGCAATTCTTTACCGCACAATAATTTCCAACCATTTTTAAAGAGCGACCTGTGTTGAAATGCCTCATTGCTTATGTTTCTCGCTTCCACAATGGCGATAGCGGCGGAAACCTCGCGAGTGCCACGTCATACGCTCGAGCCTAATTGTCATTTATTTGATTTAAAATGTAGCTACCTGATGGATAACAATTGCCAGTTTACAGAGCAAGTAACCCTCTTCATCCCAATTTACTTGCCCTGCGCTTGTCTGGGGAACTTCCAACAGTTTATCGTTGCCCCCTCCCTCTTCTTTTCTCTCTCCCAGCACCGTCTGCACGTCAGAGCGGCTGCAGCTCCCTCTCACCATCGTCGGGAGCTGAGCTGTTGTTACCCGACGTGGCCGTTGCAGCCAGACTGCTGCTTGCGAATATATTTGTCGATTTATGACATTTTAATGCTTCACTCTCCAGTTTCTTTAATTTTTTCTCTCTAACCTTCTCCGCGCCACCCTGCTCTTTTCAGTTTTTTTGCCACCACCATCCATATTGTGCATTCACACTCGTCGCTATTTTGCTTCCACAAGGAAGGAACCAATGAAGGCTACTCTGTGCTTTCGTCGTTCCTAGTCTATCAGATTGGCGGTGAAAAGCCAGGCGCATTGCTGCCACCTGTCGGATTGGATGCGAACTGTAGATAATCAGAGGATAGGGGGGATAAAAACAGTGATGCATAATGAATGGCGGCCGCCGGCCGTCCAGGGCACCGGCCTTTCTGACCTCGATCCTCCAGAACCCACAGATTACCAGTCCGCCCCTGCCTGGACTAGAGTGTCACTTGGGCACATAGGGAATGTGTATTTTTGTTTGTATTTTCACTTCTTTTTGTATCAATTCATTTATAGCTTAGAATTTAAGAAATAAACATGAATAATGTTTTTTTTTTTTTTTTTTTTTTTTTTAATATAAGCAATTATAATATGTATTGTATTTATCAAAGTCTTGTGAAACAACCTTTGAGTCTAGGCCTCTACCAACAGCGACATCTCCTGGCCCTTATCTCTCTTCGCCTCGATATACTGTAGTTCTTCCTTGCACTCTTCTTCTTTCGTACTTTCGGAATGGTTAGTTAGCGGAGGGAAAAAGCTAAATTAAATGAGCCTGGGAAGCTTTAATGCTTAAAAATGAAGTGAATTCACTGTAATGTTCCTTGATGGAAGAAGTACAGCGAAAGTGGTACAGTAAATTGGTTAACGTCAATGTATACATTTACGAATTATTTAAATTCTGAGCCTTGAAATTGAGTAATTGACAGCGATGACTAGAAATTGTATATATGTTGATCATATTGATTGAATTTTTTTTTTTTTTTTTACTCCAGTGATGTGAACTTCCAAACGTTCCTACAAAACACGCTGAAGTTTCAGCGCCTGAACGTTTCTACTTCCGGTTAACTTGACGTAACATTTATTTACCCATCCGGGTTGTGCCGATATTTTGTGTACTGTTCTCCTAACCAAACGAGCTCCTTCAAAACATTCTCATCGGGTACTCGGGTAAGTACCAAAGTTACAATTTAGTTGACTAAAGATTCCCATTTCAAAGCCTAGTGGAAGTCGTTTGGCTTTATGTTGAAGCGTCGCAGCTTTACCTATCTTTTAGTTTAGTTTAGTTTAGTTTAGTTTAGTTTAGTTTAGTTTAGTTTAGTTTAGTTTAGCTCGCATTCAGATTGCTTTGGCTTAACGCCACTTGCGATTTGCAAACTTTGTTTCAGGAAAAGTAGATCGGTTGACCTGAGAGTGATTACATTTAATTGTATAAGACCAGGTGAAAGTGGCTTGAATTTCTTACAGGAACTCCCCGACGTGAAGGTTGCCACGTAGCCAGAAATTTTGTTCATTCATTTATTTATTTATTTATTTATTTATTTTGGAGGGGGGGCAAACATCCTAAACTACTGAAATGCAAAGAAAACTGTTTCGGCACAGTTTTTTCAATAACACATAAAAAAAAAAAAAAACTGATTTTCATTCAAAATTGTATTTGTTCAATGATTTGCAAAATGATTTGCAAAACAAAAACGGCAATAACCCCAATCTCCATCTCCGAAATTTTATTTTCCTTCATTTCCTCTCATACTAAATGCCAAATATAAATTTCAACTACTTAAGAACACATGATGTATATTAAAATTGAAGTTAATGTTTTACTTTTACTTTTGCTTTTTTTTTTTTTTTTTTTTTTTTTTTTAATAATATATATAACATACATTCAAACAAATACAATTGACTTATATTATGCAGAGTGAAATTGAATATATTTTGAAGATCGCGCAAACATTGACTTTTTTAAATCAAATAGAGATGAATAAGTAGCCTAACATAAATGAACAAATACATTATAAGTCCAAAGTGCACATTGACAGCTAAGATGTTCTGAACCTCCCCATCAGAGCAAATAAAACTAAATATGATAAATAAGCCTCCTCAACTCCTTCCTTGCTCTTAAAGATTTGATCCATTTTCTGTTGCATCGCCTTTTTTTTTTTGTCGCATCAATTCAAAAAACTTTTTTGTTGTTGTTGCTGTTCCAGAAAACATGCACTAGTTAGCTAACTATCTGTGCTGATCACATGTCAGTATGTCAGCCAATGGCGTACCGCACGCAGGCTATTTTTAGACCATGACGTCGCATCGTAGAGCGGAAGTAAAGCCAAAGTGGGACATTATAGACCCGCCCTCGCATAGACCCAACGTAAAAAGTGCTACTTTTCTCCGGTAATCTTTCAAAAACGAACATGCCGATCACGCATTGCTTTTTTGGATCTTGTAGAAACGATTCTAGACATTACGACACATGAAGGATGTTTTCTTCATACATTTCCGGAAACCAAAAACTTGGGAGTAAAAAATGTGAAGACCGAATCAACTTGCGTGGACTTTAAGACCAGCTCGGTGAAACCATTCACATTTCATATGCAGGAAACATTATGTTGGGTTGGCATGGTCTTTCAGAGGACAAAGAGGTAAGCCATTTTTATATTTTTAACTTATTCTTTTAGTGCAGTGCTTCTCAATTATTTTCTGTTACGCCCCCCCAAGGAAGACGTAAATGTTTCGCGCCCCCCCCCAAACTCCGTAAATAGTATCATTTGTCTATAATATTACTATTAAAAGTCCGCCTCTGCCTCACATTGTATCCTTATTTTCTATTAGAGAAAATAACAGAGATCAATTTATAAAGTATAGCTTTATTAACATTGTTTTGTTTGTAATAGAAAAGACTTAACGCGCATCAATTTGCCTGAATTAAAAAAAAAAAAAAAAAAAAGTCACATCCAAACTGTTAAAATACACTCAAGGTACATTTTTGACCATTTGATACTGAAAAATAAAATCAGTAAATAATAACAAATTCAAATTGATTACAAACATTAACTCATGAGGACAATATGCCCAAAAATTTGATCAAAAAAACAAAATTGAATAGAAGAAGAAAAAAAAAGTGTCTTTGGACAGAAGGACAGTTTTATTTTCGCTGCTCGCTGCTCCCAGTATCATCTCCAGTTTGCAATGATGTGGGGTTATTTTGCACTGAGCATGCTAACAGTACTCACTGGTTTACTGATATAACACTGACAAAGCGGGACGATTGTTGGCAATATTCGGCACATTTTCGCTGAAAAACAACCAAGCGGCTAATCAATGAGATTGGGGTCTAATGTCTTTAAGTGGCGTCTTAATTGATTTGGCTTCCGGCTGTCCGCTATAATCATTTTTAGACACAGTAAACAGTGGTCTTTCCTTGTCTACCACTGTATTAAATGTCAAAGCCAAAAGGCAAACGGCCCGAAAAAAGCGCATTCGAACCGTGGGTGAGGGCGGTCGTCGTGACGATCGCCAAGCCGAAAATGGCACCTCTCGGGCGGACACGTGGAAAAGACAGCGGGTTGCTGTGTGAGTCCGGCCGGAAAACGGCTTTCAAAAACGGCGCACAGCTCTCCTGCTCTTCATGAGTCTCTTCCGTGTGCTCTTGCTTACTTCAAAAATACTGCGCGCACTTTGAAAATGAGAGCGCCACTGCCACCCACTGAGTGGATGTGCAAGTACACTTTATTCTAGTACGGCAAAAAAAAAAAAGGTCACACGCGCCACCCCTGGCATCGCTCTGCGCCCCCTTGGGGGGGCGCGCCCCACTATTTGAGAAGTACTGTTTTATTGTAACGTTGTGCTGTACTGCTTCTGTCTGACAATGAATGACCTGAAAAGAATTACAATGGTATCTGACTGCCACTGTTACCGTTTCTGTTTTATATATATATATGTATATACAAGGGTGCACATAAGTGGTCCGCATGCGCGCATGCGTACTGGAAGTAGAGAAACGCGCTGGCCCTCAACGGATTCCATACGCTTTTGCGTACCGATGGCTGACCACTGTATTTGCGGCAGACACGAGAAAATCACTTCTTAAAGTGTCAAAGGGGCAGGCACCACTTAGTAATTATTTCCGTGTTGGGTGGGGGGACAGACGACAGAGACATCACCAGAGCTACCGAAAAAAGGACTTTTACTTTTTTTTTTTTTGCGTAATGTTGTGCCGTACTGCTTCTGTCTGACAATGAATGACCTGAAAAGAATTACAATGGTATCTGACTGCCACTGTTACCGTTTCTGTTATATTTATTTAAAAAAAACGAATTTTAGTAAGGGGGAAGTGTAAATAAATTATAGAATTAAGATGTGTTATCAATGAAAAAATGAAAAGTGTTCGTTGGATGTCACTGAGTAGCATTTGCGATCGCTACACAAAGCTAACTAAATTACCCCCAAGAACGGTAAGAAATGTAGGACAATCAGAGGATATATAAGAAAGACAGGGCTGATGGTAAAGGATAGCTTGTTGAAACGGGAGACTGTCATCGTCAGTTGCGTCAATAAAAAAGCTAAAGCAATGCTTAGGTCGGCTTGTTTTTTCGTCTTTTTCAGCCTTCGACACTCAAGCCATCTGTTTAACTCAACATTTTTGTGTTCTTCCACATCTTTGCCAGTGAATTTGGCACCAGGCACATCATTTTCGAAGATAATTGGTAGATTTAGCTCTGTAAACATCTCCTTCGTACACGATTTCCATTCATTTCCTATTAGGGACAAACGTTGGCTTGTCCCGACTTAGCAACAGTAGCTAATGTCATGAATGTTAATGAGCGGAAGTGACGTGTTGCTTGCGGTACGTCATTGAACGGATAAATGAGTCCAGGCGTTTTGTTTTGCTATGTGCATGCGCACATTCATGTGACTCATTATCGTCAGACTCGGATAACTGCAGCAGCTTGGGAAACCTCCATGCGGTCCGTGGAATAAAATAAATAATAAATATAGGTGGAAACGGATTACGCTACACAAGCACTTTATTATGCTTGTTATTAACGCTTGTGCATGTAAATCTGATGTTGGTAGATTGTTTTCTTCTTGGAGATGAAATGCAAGTGTGGCAGCTCAGCATTTGAAAAATTTTTTTTACATAACGTTTTGACAGTTGCCGTCATATTTTTGGAATCAAAGCACCGTGTACCGGAACAGCATTCCGGCCCTGAATCTTATACCGGAACTGCGTTCCTGGCCGTTCTGGCCCACTTTCACCCCTGTATAAGACCCTTCTTGACTTGTCTTTAAGATGCAACAAATGACTACTATGTAACAAATGACTACTAAGTGAACGCCAACGCAATCCCAAACGTCCAACTCAATGAGGAGAGGGAATTCAGGTCATTAGGGTCATCACATTCGTTGTTGTATTTTTCATGCAATATCAGAATTGCTTTGTTGTGATTGTGATCAGTTAATGTGACTGAATGCCAACAAGCCCATATCTGACTTGTGATACAAGGCTCACGGTAACGATCATCTCACGGTATGGTGATAACACAATTATTAATATCGGGACCAATTGAACTCAGTACAACTATTACTTCGATAGCTCTTTACAAAAACCCGAAAGGTCCACAAAGTCCTTTACAACAACAACATACATACAGGAAGTTGTTAGACAATGACATTGAGACAAAAAACAAAAAACAAAAGCAACGCATCGTGATAAAAGTCAAAACAGCAAATAAAACAATAAAATAGATCAAATCCAAAGAATCAAAACCCTTAAGAAATAAAACCAGGCGACCCCAGTCTGATTAAATGGCGAGTCTAAAAAACTGGGTATTTAGCCGTGATTTAAAAAGGCCTAGATTCTTAATGGTGCGGATTTCTTGGTCTCTTCTTGTTTTTGTATGAACCCATGATTAAGGGGTAGATGATGGATGGATGGGTAATTCGTTGAAGTTTGTGAAACATGCATGCATTCAACACAACTGCACAACACTTGCCAGTATACAAATACTGTACCATGTAGATGCCACAGTTCACTTGAGCTACAGGCTATAAGTATATGTTTGTTTCCATGCAGGAGGACTTATTTACAAATTTCTTCCATATAACTTTTCCCCTTAAACACAAATAGATGTAAAATACTTACGTCTCGTTTCCAAGGCAGAAACGTGACAAAATCCCCCGATTTTTTTTTTTTTTTTTTTTTTTTTTTTTACAGAGCATTCTGATCACTTCAAGTCAACTTTTTGGCACTTTAAAGACACCACGTTATTGATGATATTAATTCTAGTATTTTCTCACTGCTCATTGCAATCCTACCTCCCTGCTCTGCACCTGTGGTCTCATCATGGGTGGTCCTTGAATGATCTGTATATTTCTCCCCATATTATATAAAAAAAAAAATGCAACCTGAGTATCATGGCAAAAGCTCGACTTTGGCAAACTTGCAACTTGATTATCACTGTGATTTTTTTTTTTCTTTTCACCCAGTGTCCCGCAGACGTCACTGTAGAAGATCTTCACCCTGAGAAGCACGATCCCCTCCACTTAAAACAGATGGAGAAGTCCGACATGCTGTGTATTAAACAGGAGGGAGAACCAGAGACCCTCAACATGAAAAAAGAAGACCAGGAAGTTGAAATCCCCAAGTTTCCAATGGGTGTCAGTGTGAAGAGTGAGGAAGACGAAGGACTAAGCGAAGAGAGCGGAGCAGTGAAACCTGCGAGCGACACCTCATTTAAGCACTTGACAACAAAAGGAGAGCAACCAGACAGCATCTTGGCTCCTGTTTCGGACAGCGACGACATAACGTCACACTCATCTGACTATAATACTAATGAGGAGGATGATGACTTTGACCAAAATGCTTCAAAATCTTCAAACAAGTCATCATTGAAAAGAGACACAAAGGAATGCGCGGTTGGGAAACGTTTTCCCTGCACACTTTGTGATAAAAGATTTTCTTTGAAGGCAAATTTAGAAAGACATAAGCGCATACACACTGGAGAGAAGCCTTTTGCCTGCATACTTTGCGATAAAAGATTTAATCGGAAAGCTGGTTTAGAAATGCATAAGCTTATACACACTGGAGAAAGGCATTTTGCCTGCACACTTTGTGATAAAAAATACTTCGCGAAGGAAAAATTAGATGTTCACACAAGAACACACACTGGAGAGAAGCCTTTCTGCTGCACACTTTGTGGGAAAAGATTTGTCGAAAGGGGGGGTTTAAACAGACACGCACGCAGACACACTGTGCCTTTCACCTGCACACTTTGCGATAAAAGATTTTCTGAGAAGACTTGGTTAGAAAAGCATATGCGTACACACACTGGAGAGAAGCCTTTCGCCTGCACACTTTGCGATAAAAGATTCATCGATAAGGGACGTTTAAACAGACATACCAGAAACCACACTGCAGAGAAACCTTTCGCCTGCACACTCTGTGGTAAAAGATTCGTCGATAAGAAATATTTAAAACACCACACAAGTAGACACACTGGAGAGAAGCCTTTCGCTGGAGAGAAGCCTTTCGCCTGCACACTTTGTGGTAAAAGATTCGTCAATAAGAGAGGTTTAAACGACCACACAAAGAGACACACTGGAGAGAAGCCTTTCGCCTGCACAGTTTGTGGTAAAAGATTCATCGATAAGGGAGAACTCAACAAACACACACGCATACACACTGCAGATAAACCTTTCGCCTGCACACTGTGTGGTAAAAGATTCATCGATAAGAGAAGTTTAAACAGACACTCAAGTAGACACTCTGGAGAGAAGCCTTTCGCCTGCACACTTTGTGGTAAAAGATTCTTCGATAAGAGAAGTTTAAACAGACACACAAGCACACACACCGGAGAGAAGCCTTTCGCCTGCTCATTTTGCGATAAAAGATTCACCGAAAAGGGCATTTTAAATATGCACACTACAACACACACTGGAGAAAAGACTTTGGCATGCTCACTTTGTGGTAAAAGATTTTCTCGGAAGACTAGTTTAGAAATACATAAGCGCATACACACTGGAGAAAAACCTTTTGCATGCTCAGTTTGTGGTAAAGGATTTTCTCGGAAGACTAGTTCAGAAATCCATAAGCGCATACACACTGGAGAAAAACCTTTTGCATGCTCAGTTTGTGGTAAAAGATTTGCTCACAAAAGAACTTTTGTAAGGCATGCAAGAGGCCACACTGGGTAAAAACCTTTGAATTGCATTTTTTGACAAGATAGTCAAATTCCTGCAGTGCATTACAGTGGAAAAATCATTTCAATGTAGTTATTCCATTTCCCTTGAGCCTCTTTTGAAAAAGTTGTTGAAAAGAGTTTTCAGGTGCTGTTCTTTTTATGTCCAATATATCTATCCAATATATATGTATATTTTTAAAATTGAATACATTGTTTTACATGTCTTTCTGTTGAGATTGTTCAATAACATATCGCAATATTAGGTCAGACAATTCTCGTATTGATTTAAAATCCATCTGTATCGACCTATACACTTGTGTTTTTGGTAGAAAGAGCTGCAGCTCTCTGTAGTAATTGAGTGTTCTACTGAAAATTCCATCAATTCATCGAGTATATTGGGTAAAACATTTTTTAGGGTAAAAAGCAATTATAAATATGCTTGCATTAAATTCATTTTGCCTACATTTATAGATTTGTCGAATTTTTTCTTTTATTCCAGGCAATAGTAGTTGATTTATTTACCTGACATGTTTCGGCGAACACTTCCGCCTTCGTCAGTGGGTCACTGATGTTGGTGTGACGCGTCTCTTGTTCCCAGGCCCCTGCAAGTCTTTAGACTGTAGTCACTTGGGGAGATAGCCAATGTGTATTTCTGTTTGTATTTTCAAATTTTTTTTTTTTTTCAATCAATTCATTTATAGCCTAGATTTTAAGAAATAAACGTTAATCATGATTTTTGAAAAATATATAATTAATTATAATTAGGGCTGTCAACATTATCGCGTTAACGGGCGTTATTTTTTAAATTAATCACGTTAAGATATTTGACGGAATTAACGCACTTGCCCAGCTCAGACAGATTTAAATGACAGTAGAGAGAAAGGCCCACTTGTTAATTGTGTTTTGCGGAGTTTTGCTGCCTTCTGCTGGCGCTTGGGTGCGACTGATTTTATAGTGTAAGTAATTATTGTCATCAACAATGGCGGGCTACTAGTTTATTTTTTGATTGAAAATTTTACAAATTTTATTAAAACGAAAACATTAATAGGGGTTTTAATATAAAATTTCTATAACTTGTACTAACATTTCTCATAAAGAACTACAAGTCTTTCTATCCGTGGATCACTTTAACAGAATGATAATAATGTTAATGCCATCTTGATTTATTGTTAATAAAAACAAATACAGTCCTTATATACCGCATGTTGAGTATACAGTGGGGAGAACAAGCATTTGATACACTGCCAGTGGGAAAACCCATTGGCAGTGTATCAAATACTTGTTTTCCCCACTGTATATATCCATCTTGCGTCTTATCTTTCCATTCCAACAATAATTTACAGAAAAATATGGCATGTTATATAGATGGTTTGAATTACGATTAATTACAATTAATTTTTAAGCTGTAATTAACTCGATTAAAAATTTTAATCGTTTGACAGCCCTAATTATAATATGTATTGTATTTATCAGAGTCTTGTGAAACAACCTGCTTTGAGTCTAGGCATCTGCTAATAGCGACATTTCCTGGCTCTTATCTCTTCGCCTCGATATACTGGACTGTCTCAGGAAATTAGAATACACAATATTCTAATTTTCTGAGACAGTCCTGTATATTGTTCTATGTAAAGGACGTCAGCCAAGGTCGGCCCCCCACATTTTTACCACGCCAAATCTGGTCCCCTTTGCAAAAAGTTTGGACACCCCTGCTTTAAATGGTGGATTAATGTACAGGACTGTCTCAGAAAATTAGAATATTGTGTATTCTAATTTCCTGAGACAGTCCAGTAGTTCTTCCTTGCACTCTTCTTCTGTCGTACTTTCGGAATGGTTAGAAGCTTTAATGCTTAAAAATGAAGCGAGTTCATTGTAATGTTACTTGATGGAATAAGTGCAGCGAAAGTGGTACAGTAAATTGGTTAAAGTCAATGTATACATTTACGAATTATTTAACTTCTGAGCCTTCAAATTGAGTTATTGACAGTGATGACTGGAATTTGTATATGTTGATCATACTGATTGAATATTTTTTTATTCCAGTGATGTGGACTTCCAAACGCTTCAACATATCATGCTGAAGCAAATAATTGTACTTTTTGTGATGTAGATTTGGAAAATTTAAATCATATATTTTTTCACTGCAATGTTGTTAATTCCTTCTGGAGTCAATTAAAAACGGCTGCAATCTAAAAATATAGATGTACCCCTGACAGATGAAACACTTTTATTTGGTGTTTATCTAAAGCATAAAAATTTTGAATTTGTTTTAAATGTGATATTGATGATGGGTAAGTTTTTTTATTCATAAATGTAGGTTTTTAAAACCAAACCGAGTATGGCTCACTGGAGAAATGATTCCTCTATAAACAGTGGCGCCATGGCCACCCCTATAAATTGGTTGGCCACCCCACTGGCCACCCCGCTTGCCAGTATATCATTAGATTGTTGTAGCTTCAGTTATGCATTTCATCCCAAATGAATGCATTTATTTTGTTTTGTTAAATGTAGGGCTGTCAAATTTATCGCGTTAATTTTTTAAATTAATCACGCAGTCGCGCATTGCCGCAAACAGCCTACAATGGCGCCGTTTTACTTCAAGTCTCTCCGTCTATCTTCTCTGTTACTGCAACCAACCGCCACACACGCCTTCGCCATTTTGATTATTAATGTTAACGAGCAGAAAAACACGCCGTAATAGGAGGCATGTACGTAGCGGTAATGTGTAAACACGACGAGCTGACGGACAATATGGCTGCTCCAGTCAGGGGGCGAAGTTGTGACGTCATGTGATTGGGGTCTATAGAGTCTACCCACGTACCACGTGTTCGCTGTAGGGTTCCGCCCACTTGTCCGTCATTTTGACTCTGTATTTGCATTGTTTTCAATTGATGGCGGAATTTAAAATGCATTTCATGGAAGACCCGGTGCTTTCTGATGCCGCAAACTCACTGGATCTGTTGCATAAAAGGCATTATGAGGAAAAGCTTCGTTTTATACAGTCGCCAGATCCATATTTGATGCCCAAATCGATGTTTTTCGACCCACTGTCTTCGCCCTGTCTGCCTGACATCTGCTACGCTGATTTTTACAATGATCTTGTCCACACAAAATCAGCCTATTCTCACGAAAAACTTCAAGAGCTTGGACGCTTATAAATACTTTGTTGCTGGTTGGGTGAAACAGGTCCTCGTTTGGCAGGAATCTATCTTGTGCTTGGAAAGGTGAGTTACGAAATTTTCAATTCGAATTCTTTTGTTATTGCTAACATCCACTGTCAAGTCTAATGTATTTCATGTCGTTTGTCAATGGAGTTAAGGCTTTTAATGTTTATATGGTTTAGCGATAGCACTCCTACTCCTACTACATACATACGTGTATGTTGTCGGCGATTAGCCTAGCAATGATCTTAATTGTGGTTATTTGTCAGCCCCGTAGACGAGGCCAGTTTCTTTCACTTGGTACAGCTAAATATTAAAAAAATAACGATGGTGGAAGAAAGGGAAGTCACAAACATCTTGAATTTGAAACTATGTCGTACTACGTTGTATGTTGTCGGCGATTAGCCTAGCAATGATCTTAATTGTGGTTATTTGTCAGCCCCGTAGACGAGGCCAGTTTCTTTCACTTGGTACAGCTAAATATTATTCAAAAAATAACGATGGTGGAAGAAAGGGAAGTCACAAACATCTTGAATTTGAAACTATGTCGTACTACGTCGTATGTTGTCGGCGATTAGCCTAGCAATGATCTTAATTGTGGTTGTCAGGCCAAAACCCTCTAAATATATATTAAATGCATCTTACCGGATATAAAATGACTACTACAATAGTCTGTGGTGATTTTTTGGTGTCCAGTTTTCACGTCGAATTGCAGCCGTCCATTTCGCTCGTCTCTTTGGATCCCTCGGAATACGGTAAAACTTCAAGTCTCTCCTTCCATCTTCTCTGTTAGTGCAACCAACAGCCACACACGCCTTCACCATTTTGATTATTAATGTTAAGGAGCAGAAAAACACGCCATAAATAGGAGAAATGTACGTAGCCGTAATAGGTTAACACTATGTTTTGACGGACAAGTGGGCGGAACCCTACAGCGAACACGTGGTACGTGGGTAGACTCTATAGACAAGTTTCCTGAGCGAAATATGGGCGCCGCCGTCTTGGAAAATGTCTGCTTCGCACTTCCGGTCCGGTCGAGTAGCAGTGTATTAGCAGTGTATTGACGACGATAAAACTACGAAATCAAGCCAGAGCAACCCATGGAATCTTCAAAAATTGATTCAGCACGACCTAGATGACACGTAGATGAGATTGGATGGCAGTTCGTGTCACTTCGTTGATCCTTCGTGGACAAAATTATTAACAACGGTCAGCCTGTGTTAACGTGAGGAATGGATTGATACTACGGCCATTAGTGACCAAAATGTGGTGAAATTACAAGTTATATTACATTTGCCGACTGCAGAAGGGCTGACATGGATTGTTTTGTTACAAGGAAATGCTACAAGGTTATGTACATATGATGTAAACACAAATAGTATGTCATTCTTTTTTTTATTGCAGGCATTGATCGCAATAAAACATTTAGACATGACTCAATTTCTTGTTTTATTTAAAACGATTGGTGCACTCCAAAACAGGTAAATAAATCACATTTATAAAAGTATTGCAAAAATAGCATGCGAGAATGTGATATCAGACCGCAGAGCTCTGGAGCCTCGTGAACAAATAGCGACATCACGGAGCCCCTCGGTGGCATTTAGATGTGCTTTTTTCCCGTCCTCGGTAATTCCAGCTACAATAGCATATATTTAAAGATGCTACCGTTCACAAGTTCGTAGTTGTATCACGGCGATCTCGGCGAACCACCGTCTGTCACAATTCCTGCCTCTCTCTCGGCCTCTCCCGGGAGTCGAGCTGTCATCATCATTGTGGAATGCAAACGATATATGTTCGATATATGTCCATCAACGTTCAAGTCAAGTTGTCTTCCCTTTTATAACAGCGTTTCCCAGCTATAAACAAACGAATAAAAACTTGTAACACTTGGATTTATGCGGTGCATTCAAACACGATTAGCAACAGGCGGCTAGCAGCAGTAGCAGAAGCTAGTTGTTGTAAAAATGATTAAACTTCGTAATTACAATCATCATTGTAATATCAATAGCAAAGGCAACATGTCGTTTCATGCGCCAGATTTTAGGTTTCGTATTTTTAGAGCACATTACCTTCCATAACAGCGGGGGCATGACTGCAGGAGCTGTCAGTTTTTTACATCTCCTTCCCTCCCACTAGAGGTTAGATTTTGTGCCCGAACCCGAACCCGACCCGACCCGACCCGACATTCGGGTCGGGTCGGGCCCACATTTTAAGCATTCACGTTCGGGTCAGTTCGGGTCGGGCCGCCATGCCGGACTAATAAATTATTTAAAAAAAAAAAAAAAAAAAAATGGAGAGCAGGCTCTCTGTATTGCGCTTCTGCTTGTGCGTGTGTACGAACGCCGTGGCGCCGGCCGCTTTTTATTCTTGTCCTCCCGCTGTACCGTTTGCGCACGGCCGAGGCGCCGCCCTCATTTTTATTTCCTTGTCAGAGAGGCGTGTCCATGTGAGAACAATATCCCACACACTCAGAAATATGTTTAACAAACTTTCCCAGCGTTATTTCGTTGTGTGAATGCTTTGATAATTCTCAAAAAAATATGTAGATTATTTAAACATTAAGAAAACTTGCGTTTTTTTCTGCCAACTCGAAGAAATGAAAATAAATTGCTGCTGCTGCGTTTTTTCCGCGTCACTCAAAAAAAAAAAAAAAAAAAAAAAAAAAAATGGAGAGCAGGCTCTCTGTATTGCGCTTTCGCTTGTGCGTGTGCACGAACGCCGTGGCGCCGGCCGCTTTTTATTCTTGTCCTCCCGCTCTACCGTTTGCGCACGGCCGAGGCGCCGCCCTCATTTTCATTTCCTTGTCAGAGAGGCGCGTCCATGTGAGAACAATATCCCACACACTCAGAAATATGTTTAACAAACTTTCCCAGCGTTATTTCGTTGTGTGAATGCTTTGATAATTCTCAAAAAAATATGTAGATTATTTAATTATTAAGAAAACGTGCGTTTTTTTCTGCCAACTTGAAGAAATGAAAATAAATTGCTGCTGCTGCGTTTTTTCCGCGTCACTCAAAAAAAAAAAAAAAAAAAATCGGGTTTTTCGGGCTCGGGCCTGCATATCTAGTTAAGTGATCGGGCTCGGGCCGGGTCGGGCCTCAATACCAGCGGGCCATGTCGGGTCGGGCTGGATTTTTTAGGCCCGAACTAGGCTCTACCTCCCACCTGTATGACGAGTACGAGCACCCATGGTTTGGAAATCGACATGGTACGAAGCATGGAGGCCTTGGCTTGGTTCTCCACCCGCCTACATCAAAATAACATTCCCGGGATCTTGTATAAAGACCTTCCAACTTCGATTCCACCGCCATTGACTTCAACCGTAAACAGGCGGAAACGGAAGGGGAAGGAAGACATAAGGAAGTAAACCGGAAGTACCTCGGAAACTTGTCTATACACAGGCGGCAATCTAGTCCACCAATTGGATGACGCGCTGGCACACCGGGTGCACCAATAAGAACCTCGCGTTGATGTGTCAATCACGGTGCTGCCGCCAGACCACGGTGACGCTACAATATTCTGACAGAATAGCCAACGACGTCATGCATTAAGAGAGACAATAGCTAATTAATATGCCACCCTGTGGTCTGGGGTGTGAATTGCAACCTGTCAAAATGACGGACGGACTTCAGTTTTTTCCGTCACCGTTTTAAAAAACCGGTCTACGACGGAAAATATTTGGTTAACGCGACCCCTAATACAGAGATAAGAGGCAGTGTCAAGTGAGTGGAGTAGATACAAGCATTCATTGGGGCCGTACTTTTAATTGGCAAAAGCTTTGTCATCTCTCCCACAGCAACTGTAAATATTGTGGGAAGCGACGTGGGGAAGAATGACAGGAGTTTTCTAAACACCCTGTAGTGTACCCAACGCAGAGAAGATATAGCATTTGCAACCACCACACACAGTCATGGTTGCACCACTTCCCATCATGCATTTGGGCAGAACAGTTAAGTCGCTACAGTATCATTTACTGAAAGCTCAACAAATACACTAGATGTCAATATTTAGTCACAATATACAAACTCACATTTATCCTTTAAGAATTACAAGTCTTTCTATCCGTGGATCACTTTCACAGAAAGAATGTTAACAATGTTAATGCCATCTTGTGGATTTATTCTTATAATAAACAAACACAGTACTTATGTACAGTATGTTGAATGTATATATCCGTCTTGTCTTTTCTTTCCATTCCAACAATAATTTACAGAAAAATATGGCATATTTTAGAGATGGTTTGAATTGCGATTAATTACGATTAATTAATTTTTAAGCTGTGATTAACTCGATTAAAAATTTTAATCGTTTGACAGCCCTAGTTAAATGTACACCTTATGCCTAATATATACATAACACAATAAAACTGAATTGTTGTGGAACTCAAAATGTTGACTGGACAGTTATGCACTATGCACATTAAATCGTTAGTAACATCAAATATTACACAATACACCAAAGTATATCAGTAGCCGTGTCCTTAAGTCTTTCTGATAGTTTTCCCCTGACCTTTTTACTGCAATAATATAATGAAAACCTAAAATTATGGCTTTTAGTTTTGGCCACCCCAAGATTTTAAGTGGCCCCATCTGGCCACCCCTATGAAAAATTTCTGGAGGCGCCACTGTCTATAGACCCTACTCACGTGACGTCACAGTCACGCCCCCGTGCCATGTTGTCCGGATACTAGCCATGTTAATGCATTAGCTCTTCATAAATTCCTCCTATTATGGCGTGTTTTTCTGCTCGTTAACATTAAACAATCAAAATGGTGAAGTCGTGTGTGGCGGTCGGTTGCAAAAACAGAGAAGATAGACGGAGACACTTGAATTTTTACCGTATTCCGAGAGACCCGAAGAGGAGACCACGATTGACTGCTGCAATTCGACGAGAAAACTGGGCTCCAAACGACTACCACAGATTATGTAGTAGTCATTTTATATCTGGTAAGATGCATTTAATATATATTTCGAGGGTTTTGGGCTGACAACCACAATTAAGATCATTGCTAGGCTAATCGCCGACAACATACACGTATGTATGTAGTGAGTGCTATCGCTAAACCATATAAACATTAAAAGCCCTAGCTCCATTGACAAATGACATGAAATACATTAGACTTGAGAGTGGATGTTAGCAAGAACAAAAGATTTTGAATTGAAAATTTCGTAACTCACCTTCGAGCACAAGATTCCTGCCGAATTTTCGTGTACGAGGACGTGTTTCACCCAACCAGCAAAACGTAGCATTTATAAGCCTCCAAGCTCTTAAAGTTTTTCAAACTTTCGTGAGAATAGGCTGATTTTGTGTGGACAAGATAGTTGTAAATATCAGGATATCAGATGTCAGGCGAAGCCAGCGGGTCGACAAACATCGATTTAGGCATCAAATACGGATCTGGCGAATGGATAAACTGAAGCTTTTCCACGTAACGCCTTTTATGCAACGGATCCAATGAGTTTACAGCGTCAGATAACACCGGGGCTTCCATGAATTGCTCTATAACTTGCTCGACTAATTGAAAACAATGAGAATAGGTCTGAAAAAGAGGTACAATATGGCGACCGGAAACAGTGACACGCCCATTTGTGACGTAGGTGAGTAGGGTCTATTGCAAAGTCTTGGATGTGATCGATGGGAAGGCCCATCATTTTTTTTTTTTTTTATTCAAACAATTTAAGTTGGTTTAGTAAGTCCTCTCTTTCAAAAGAAGAGTTGATGTTTTGTTTTCTTTTGTGTTTGTTGTTGTTATTGTCGTTGCTATTGGTTGTTCGATTATGCTCAATCTATAATATTGTATTTGATGTAGATACTTGAATTCTTTGTTTTGTGTGTATATGGTTCAATTAAAAAAAAGAAAGAAAAAAGTTTCGGCACCTGAACGTGTCTACTTCCGGTTCACTTGACGCAACATTTGTTTACCCATCCGGGTTTTGCCGTTATTTTGTGTACTGTTCTCCTAACCAAACGAGCTCCTTCAAAACATTCTCATCGGGTAAATACCAAACAAACAATTTAGTCGACTAAAGAGTCCCATTTCAAAGCATAGTGGAAGTCGTTTGGCTTTATGTTGAAGCTTCGCAGCTTTACCTATCTTAGTTTAGTTTAGCTGAGCTCGCTAGCTAATTAAAGCATTCAGATTGCTTTGGCTTAACGCCACTTGCGATTTGCAAACTTTGGTTTCAGAAAAGTAGATCGGTTAACATGAGAGTGATTACATTTAATTGAATATGACCCTTCTCGACTTGTATTGAAGATGCGACTAATTACTACTAGGTGAACGCCAACGCAATCCCAGACATCCAAGTCAATGAGGAGAGGAAATTCAGGTCACGACGAACACCTGCAAAAGAAAATGAAGGTAAGATCATCACATTCGTCGTTTTATTTTTCATGCAGTATCAGACTTGCTTTGATGTGATTTTCATCAGTGTTTGTGACTGAATGCCAACAAGCCCATATCGGACTTGTGATACAAGGCTCACGGTAACGATCATCTCACGTTATGGTGATAACCAGGGGTGAAAGTGGGCCAGAACGCACCGGTTCGGCGTTCCGCCATGAAATACGATGGCGGAACGCCGTTCCGTCATACGGTGCTTTGATCCCGAAAATATGACGGCAACTGTCAAAACCCAATGTTTAAAAAAATTTTTTTTTAAAAGCTGCCACACGCGCTTCTCCAATAAGAACAATCTACTAATGTCAGATTTACATACACAAGTGTTAACAATACAAGCCTAATAAAGAGCTTGCTTAGCGTCATCCGTTTCCACTGATTTTTATTATTCATTTATCCTACGTAGTTCTCCCCAGCGTCTCTTTATCTGACAAGTCGCATTGCCTGTAGCCCTTTTCACACATATTTCCAGGGAATTTCCCGTATCAGGTGACGCAGGATTTACTCTCGTCATTGCTTTCATGCCTAAAAAGATTCCGAGAATGAAGCCAGTTGGACGCTTTAACAGACTTGTCCTGTGTTGCGCACTGGCGCTCTCTGTGCGTGGAAGGCTGCTGGGCGATTTTATAACCTGGACATTACGTCATTTTTGGTCAGCATTGTCACAATGTTGTTCAAATCCTGGCGTGTTTTGTTCCGGAGGGAGCGTTCCCCGACGTGTAACTGCAACCAATTTAAGGTCATCAAGAGGTAAGATCGGGCCTAGAAAAATCCAGCCCGACCTGACCCTGGTCCGCTGGTATGAAAGCCCAACCCGCCCGAGTCCGATCAATTAACTTGATTTGCAGGCCCGAAAACCCCCCCAAAATGTTATGTTTTATATGTAGGCCCAAGCCCGTAAAAAAAACCCAAAAAACCCCCGAAATGTTATATTTTATTTGTTGGCCCAAGCCCGAGAAAAAAACCCTCAAAATTCTATGTATTATTTATGCGGAGGAGAGGGAAGCGATGCTCCAGTCAGACCTGGACAGATCACTGCTTGCTGCTTGGAAAAACGGACTGGTTACGTTTTGCGTGATCACATTTGGTGACAATGCCTGTGCATTAAAGCCTGTCTTTTGTAACGAATTCTCTGTTGGCAGAAAAAATCTTAATATTTAAATAGTCTACATATTTTTACGATCATTTTAAATGCATTTACACAACGGAATAACGCTGGAAAAGTTTGTTAAATGTAAATAAACAGATGCGGTTTTGCATCGCAGGGGAGAAAGAGTAAAAAGAGGGCGCATGACACGCTCTGGCTCTGCAATGCAGTGACGGGATCTGTCGTTCACTTGAGTAAACGAATCCATTCCGGTTCGTTCAGTAAAAAGATTCGTTCAAACGAATCGTTCAACGAATCGTTCGCCCCCCTCATCTCCCTCCCCGCCCAAATGAATCGTTCGGTTAGTGAACGGGAAGTGACGTTGCCGAACGAATCACCAAAGACTGCTTCGCAGTATAACTGAACGGGAAGTGACATTGCTTGGTCCCTCCCTCTCTTCCACATTGACCACTCGTCGTAGTTTCAGAAATGAGTGACAGGCGATATCATTCTGCTTTCACAGATAGCCTCGTCTCCCTCCCGCTGCTGCAAAAGCGAGGGAGAACTTCCGCGTCGTCTGTCCTAGTTCTATGGGCTCAAAGTCATGGCTCGTGCTTGCATTTCGATTTAGGACACGGTTAAACATTTTCCTTTTGAGGGGGAAGTGGGGGTTTGGGGTCGGGAGCGCACGGACTTTCTTTAGCATGATCTTGCTCACTTATACAATGCAGCTGCTACCAGCCAACGCGGCATGCTTGATGTACCCGAAAATAAAAATTAGAGCTGTCCCGACTAGTCGACGTAGTCGACGTCATCGATGACGTAAATCCGTCGACGAGCACAACATGCCGTCGACGGTTAATGAAGGGTTAAAAAAATATATGCGTGGAAAGTTAGAATGACGGATGCTCTTTTTGCAAGCGGGGAAAGCGGCACAAAGCCAAAAAAAGCGCACCAGAGTGTCCAAAACATTGACTTATTTCAAAGAAACAAAGGAGAGTACACTCTTCAGTCCTGTCTCTTCAGTGCCAAGCTTGGCTGCACGTCGGCCGTGAATAAACACCTCAAGCGCCTTCACGCAGTTTGTAAAGTTTTTTTTTTTTTTTTTTTTCATTTTTTGTACACCAGAGGGTGCTGTCGCCTTACTAAATAATAATGTTTCATTGACAATGGGCCTATAAGTGCTATTAGTATTGTTCTTAATGCTAATTGAAAGGTTTATTTCATGTTATGGTTTATTTTATGGTATAGAAAATTATATAAGGTTAAAAGGTCATAAATATATACAGTATATACAGTGATTGCACTCAAGGGAGAGATTGTCAATGATAAGGTAATAAAGTAAAGGCAATTCATATAGGCAATTCATTGATATGTAAATAAGGTTTAAAAGGAAAAAGGTGAAAAGTTTTTGTTAATTTCTAATTGTGTTGCTTTATTTATGTGCACCGTAGCGCTTATGGTGTGTTTACATCAAGGATGGAATAAAAGTTGTAAACCATCAGTTTAAGAGACCATCTTTTCAATCGGGATGCTACACTAGTTAATTCTATCAGCATTTGAACTCATTGTTTATTTGTGATTTATTATTATTATTTACGTGTTTATTTGTACTTTAATAAATGATTTGAGTGTTCCAATATGTTTTTTTTTAATTGATAAGCGTCAACAAAAATTTCATTGCTAAATTAGTAAAAAAAAAATTTTTTTTTTTTTTTTTTAATTATTAGATTAGTCGACTAATCGTAAAAATAGTCGGCTGACTAATCGGGAGAAAATTAGTCGTTTGGGACAGCCCTAATAAAAATAAATCGAAAGTTTAATTTCTAAATATGGAACGACCAACACATCATATTTACCTCTCGCTCTTGTATTTTTGTTTTTTATTATTAAGATGATCGTATTGAATTTTTGCACTGGTATTAATAAATAAAATAATCCGGTCAGCTCCCCTGTCGTCCCCGCATCTCAGATCGTCAAATGCTGACGAGAAATAATTGTTTGCTCTTTATGATGTCGCCTTTCTTCTCACATTAGTCTGTTAAAAAAAATGTAGACATATTGCGACATCTCCCGTGTCCGCGCGCTTTGTTTTTGGGCGCTTGAGTAGCACATGATGGACGGATTGACATAATTTGTCAAACCAACCGACACCCTCTGACACGAGAAAAAAAAAAAACACTCGGAAAAAATTGACATGTATATACAGTTTCATTGCAAATCAGTATTATGGTGATCATACTAAATATTCTTTTTATTCTGTGCACATATGAGGTAAATATCGCTGCCATGAAGCCTCCATATAGTGACAGTTCTGTGCCCGCTTCACTGCCGTCATGCGACCGCATCTCAGCTTTTGCTTGCCTCGTAGCTACGCGTGTTTTAAATTACTGTAAATTTGATAGTATATCGTCATAGGTACAGTCCCGAGTCTGTTGAGAAAAGTAGAACACTAAACCATGCTCGCTAGATTTGTGTGGTGTTTTTGTCTGTTTGAGCAGCATTTGATAGGCTCCACGTTAACAAATATGTGACAAAGTCATTTCCTTTCATTTTATGACTCGTTCACCGCATAGTCATTACTGGAAAGTCAAGTTAGCAGCAAGCTAGGTCAGGAACCGGAGGACCGAATCACTGAACGGGAAGTGACAAAACTCGGTCTTTCCCCCCTGCCTGCACGCTGGCTGCTTGTTGGCCACACGTGGAAATGAGTGACAGACGCCTTGATTCTGTTTCCGCTCCCTCCCCTGCCCGCGATGAGGCTGGCGTCTGATTGGTCGTGTGCGATGTCAGAAGACGCTGCCGCTTGCTCAATGCCCTCCCACGCAGCGAACAAGCGCCACCAACTTCATAGAACGAATCAGTGCAGATGGTTATTAGTTCGGTCTTGTTCACCCAAACAATTCGTTCAAAAAGAACGAATCGTTCGCGACCGATACAACACTACTGCAATGACCGTACAGCGCCTTGTCTTTTTTTTATCCAAATTATTTATTTGATAACAAGTATTCCTTTGTTTAATGTCCATACATCGTACATGTATATAAATATATATTTCTTTTAAAAAATTTAGCGAGAACCCCGGCCCGACCCGAACGTAATGATTGCCATTTTAATTTCGTTATGTTTTCAGTTTAATTTAGCCTTTTCCAGCTTGCCCTGTTTATAGCCTTGCTTTCACACACACCAGGAGAAAAACAACGCAGGCGTGGTGAGAACTCCACACTGGAAGGCCGGAGCCAGGGATTGAACCCTTGATATCAGAACTGTCAGAGGAACGTGCTAACCACTATGAAACCTGTTGTGTTTTATTGTGTATATATTTATAACTGTGCCAAAAGTTATTGCATTTTGGTGGTTTTATGAGGTTTAACTGTTACGGTCCACTATAATTAATACCTGTCAAGTTGTACGGTCTCGTCGTAATTTGTGCAATTGAGCACTGATTTTTAAATGTGTACGCCGTATGTTACGTTCAAAATCTCCATGTTTTTCGTGCATTACATTTTTTCATCCGTTCGGATTTGGTCACCGTTTCTGCAATGAGACAATGTTCGTTAATACGTTGGTTGAATGATGCGAGAAAAGTCAGACACGGAGAGGGAAGAGTGTTTTTTTTTTAACTAAGACAGTTGTTTGTACAGTGCCTCGCAAAATTATTCGGCCACAATGCAAAACGATATGTTAGGCGTAAAAGCAACACAGCTCATCACCCTGAACACACCATCCCCACTGTCAAACGTGGTGGCAGCATCATGGTTTGGGCCTGCTTTTCTTCAGCAGGGACAGGGAAGATGGTTAAAATTGACGGGAAGATGGATGCAGCCAAATACAGGAACATTCTGGAAGAAAACCTGTTGGTATCTGCACAAGACCTGAGACTGGGACGGAGATTTATCTTCCAACAGGACAATGATCCAAAACATAAAGCCAAATCTACAATGGAATGGTTCAAAAATAAACGTATCCAGGTGTTAGAATGGCCAAGTCAAAGTCCAGACCTGAATCCAATCGAGAATCTGTGGAAAGAGCTGAAGACTGCTGTTCACAAACACTCTCCATCCAACCTCACTGAGCTCAAGCTGTTTTGCAAGGAAGAATGGCCAAGAATGTCAGTCTCTCGATGTGCAAAACCGATAGAAACATACCCCAAGCGACTTGCAGCTGTAATTGGAGCAAAAGGTGGCGCTACAAAGTATTAACGCAAGGGGGCCGAATAATATTGCACGCCCCACTTTTCAGTTTTTTATTTGTTAAAAAAGTTTAAATTATCCAATAAATTTTGTTCCACTTCACGATTGTGTCCTACTTGTTGTTGATTCTTGACAAAAAATTAAAATTTTATATCTTTATGTTTGAAGCCTGAAATGTGGCAAAAGGTTGCAAGGTTCAAGGGGGCCGAATACTTTTGCAAGGCACTGTACTTAATCTAAAATATATTAGAAAAAAATAATTTTTCTCATTGCATTGTGGTTAAGTCTTAATCACAATGTGCGTTTTTTGTTGTTGTATTTTTTTTAATGACCTGTGGGTTTCTCCCCATATTATAAAAAAAATATGCAACCTGAATATCGTGGCAAAAGCTCGACTTTACCAAATCACATGATTTTTTTTTTTTTCCCTCCCAGTGTCCCGCTGATGTCGCTGTAGAAGATATTGACCATGAGAAGCACTATCCCCTCCACGTTAAACAGGAAGAGGAGTCAGAGATGCCGTACGTCAAACAGGAGGCGGAGCTACGGACTTTCAGCATAAAAACAGAAGAACAGGAAGCTGAAATCTCACAATTTCCTTTGACTGTCATTGTGAAGAGTGAAGAAGATGAAAGTCCAAGCGAAGAGATCGGAGCCGCGAACATTTCGAGCGACAGATCATTTCAGCACTTCACAACAAAAGGAGAGGAAGGACCGCAACCGGACGGCCTCTTAGCTCCGCTTTCGGACAGCGATGACATAACGTCACATTCTTCTGACTCTAATACTGATGAGGAGGATGATGACTTTGACCAAAATGCTTCAGAATCTTTAAACCAGTCCTCATTGAAAGGCGACACAAAGGAATGTGCGGTTGGGAAACCTTTTGCCTGTTCACTCTGTGATAAAACATTTTCTTGGAAACGTAATTTAAAAGTACACATGCGTTCACACTCCGGGAAGAAACCTTTTGTCTGCACTTTTTGTGGTAAACAATTCACCCATAAGGGAGATTTAAACAAACACACACGCAGACACACTGGAGAGAAGCCTTTCGCCTGCACACTTTGCTATAAAAGATTTTATAGGAAGACTGATTTAGAAATACATACGCGTATACACACCGGAGAAAAGCCTTTTGCTTGCTCACTTTGTGATAAAAAATTTTCCACAAAGGCAAATTTAAACATTCACACAAGAACACACACTGGAGAGAAGCCTTTCGCCTGCACACTGTGTGGTAAAAGATTCGCACAGAAGACTTATTTAGAAAAGCACAATCGTACACACGTTGAAGAGAAGCCTTTCGCCTGCACACTTTGCGATAAAAGATTTTCTCAAAAGACTGATTTAGAAACGCATAAGCGTACACACACTGAAGAGAAGCCTTTCGCCTGCACACTTTGCGGTACAAAATTCGTTAATAAGGGAGGTTTAAACAGACACATAAGGAGACACACTGGAGAAAAACCTTTCGCCTGCTTATTTTGCGATAAAAGATTCATCGACAAGGGCAGTTTAAATATCCACACAAGAAACCACACTGGAGAAAAGCCTTTTGCCTGCACATCTTGTGGTAAACAATTCACAAATAAGGGAAATTTCAACAAACATGTAAGCAGACACAGTGGAGAGAAGCCTTTCGCCTGCTCATTTTGCGATAAAAGATTCGTTAACAAGCTCAGTTTAAATATTCACACAAGACACCACACTGGAGAAAAGCCTTTTGCCTGCACACTTTGTGGTAAAAAATTTGTCGATAAGGGAGATTTCAACAAACACACAAGCACACACACTGGGGAGAAGCCTTTTGCCTGCTCATTTTGCGATAAAAGATTCATCAACAAGGGCAGTTTAAATATTCACACAAGGACACACACTGGCGAAAAGCCTTTCGCCTGCTCACTTTGTGGTAAAAGATTCACTCAAAGAGGAAATTTAGTCAAGCACTCAAGAAGCCACACTGGTTAAAAACCTTTGTATTGCAGCATGTGACAAAAAATTCACACCTTTCAAATGGAAAAAGCATTTCAATTATTCAGTTTCCCTTGAGCCTCTTGAAAAGGTTGTTGAAACGATTTTTCAGGTGCTATTCTTTTTCTATCTAATATATTTATCCAATATATATATATATATATTTATATGTATATTTAAAAATAATGGAATAAATTGTCTTACGTGTCTTTCTGTTGAGATTGTTCCATAACTGACATATGCTTTTAAGGGTGTTAAGAAAAATCGATTCTGAGATATAACGCGATATTAGGTCAGACAATTCTCGTATCGATTCAAAATCAGTCTGTATCGCTCTGTACTCGGGCTGTCAAACGATTAAAATTTTTAATCGAGTTAATTACAGCTTAAAAATGAATTAATCGCAATTAATCGCAATTCAAACCATCTCTAAAATATGCCATATTTTTCTGGAAATTATTGATGGAATGGAAAGATAAGACACACGACTGATATATACATACAACATACTGTACATCAGTACTGTATTTGTTTATTGTAACAATAAATCCACAAATGGCATTATTAACATTCTTTCTGTTAAAGTGATCCACGGATAGAAAGACTTGTAGTTCTTAAACGATAAATGTTATAGTTACAAGTTATAGTAATTTTATAGTAAAACCCCTCATGTTTTCGTTTTAATAAAATTTGTAAAATTGTCAATCAAAAGTAGAGTTAATAAGAAGAAGAATAAAAATAACAATAATAAAAATAGAGTGAAAAGTTTTACGTGTATTTTGCATAGCTATTTTGAAATGGAATGCCAGTTCGTTTTGCATTGTTGTTTAACTGTGTGTCAGAATAGGGCCTCATTACTATAGACTGAAGTGCTTTTCTTTTTGTGATTTTTTTTTTTTTTTTTTGAGAGATAGGAATATTTGTTGTGCTTTCACTAAACAATACTTATGTTTGTTGTGAAGGAGTTGCCGAAGCTCATGCCAATAAACGGCGCGGTCCAAAGAACGCCTGTGTCCACTCGCCTTTACTGGATAACATATACAGTGGGGAGAACAAGTATTTGATACACTGCCAATGGGAAAACCCATTGGCAGTGTATCAAATACTTGTTCTCCCCACTGTATCTGTACATATCTTACCCAAAATACAACAAGAGAGACATAATTTCCACTAAAAGAAAGAAAACTAACCGAAATATGTGTGGAGCACAAATAGCAATTTGCGTTGCATTGTGAATACAGCATAAACGTCTCACAACTACTAATTCTCCGACGTTTTGAAGAAATAACATGAGTATGGAATGGCGCTGCCCCCAAGCGGCCGGTGGCATTCTCTTCACTCTTAATGTCCATAAACGGCCTCATTGTAAAATCTGTTTGAGGCAATATGCGAGCGGGTCATTCATTGCATGCGTTAATTGCGTCAAATATTTTAACGTGATTAATTAAAAAAATTAATTAACGCCCGTTAACGCGATAATTTTGACAGCCCTAATCTTTACATGTGTATTTTTGGTGGAAATAAATAGGGCTGCAGCTATCGAATTTAGGTGCAGAGGTTGGTAGAGTAGCCAAAAAATTTTACTCAAGAGTAGCGTTACTTCAAAATAATATTACTCAAGTAAGAGTAAACAAAGTCATCCTAAAAACGTACCCAAGTACAACTTAAAAGGTATCCAGTGAAAAGAATTTTCAAATAATGAGTAACATTTTGAGTAACTGCTTATTTTTTAATTATTTTTTTTTAAGCAATGGTTACGGTCATGGTATTGTTTTTCTCTCAGCACAAACTTAGTTATATGAACTGTTGTTATAATGCAACTGTACAATAACCCATAACACAACCACATTAAGCCAAAGAAATAATTTTTAAAACCATTAAATTAGAGAAAAAAACCACTAATGAAGCATTATTCGTCCAAAGAGCATGAGTGCCTTGCCCTCTTGTAGAGAAAATAGTTCCTAGTTTGAATAGTGAATACTGAAGTTCCTTCATAGTTACTATTATGAAATTAAAAGGATCATATCTCCGGTTTTCTGTGGTCAATTGGTGCCAAATAAAAACTGGGAGAGAGATTTAAATCTGCGCTTTCGATTCATGTTGAGGGCAGCGCACTGTCAAATACTTTATTTGTTATGGATCTTTAAAGACGCGTGATTGAAAAGGCTTGCGTGAGCATAGAACGGCAAGCATGCGTCTGATTGGTGTAATGGAGTCGTGATTTTTGTCTCATTGGTGAAATTATTAGCGATACTCTTGGCAATAGCATTGCTAGCAAAAAAAATAATATGTAGAATAAAGAGGAAAAATGTAACGAATCTTGTGTAGCCCAAAGTAGCTGAGTAAGAGTAGCGTCTTTTCTTAATCTACTCATGAAAAAGTTAAAAGTATGGCTTAGTAAAACTACTCTTGGAAGTAACATTTTCTCAAAATGTCAGTCAGGATAATGTAACAGACTAAATGTTAATGCATTACTACCCACCTCTGCTTAAGCGATTTCGACTTCACGACGCCTGAGTCTATTTTTTTTTTTTTTTTTAATGTCAACTTTTGTTTTGTGATTTATGATTTTATATTGGTGCAGGACAAGAAGTGTAGAACAGAAACCCCACACACTCAGCAGCCGAGCGACATAGGTGACAGCCTGCGCGCACATTTTTGCATGTGAAGCATCCAGAGGCGACGGCTGTATATAACAGCTTTTGTCCTGTTTCTTGTAAGTTTTCAATTAAAGTTGAAAACTTGGGGCGAGTTAATGTGATTGTTTCTGATATGTGCGGACACTAACTGATACATGCTAATCGTTTGTGATTGCTTTATCAGCAGCTACTTGTGAATGCAAACTTGAATTGCTGTTACTGAATTGAGACTGATTTCATTTTATTTTAATTTTATTCTGCTAGTGTTGATGTCATGAGCAGCTGAATAAAGTCCGCAAACCACACAGACGTCTGACATCATTTTAGAGCTTAGCTAGGACTTCAATGTCTTGGCGAGGACAGTACAATTTAGAGGGTATTTTGATGTATTTAAAGCAGTACTTCTCAAATAGTGGGGCGGGCCCCTCCAGGGGGGCGTAGAGCAATGCTGGGGGTGGCGCATGTGACCTCGGGGAACATACTTTGTTGCCCAACTAGATTAAAGTGTAATTGCACATCCACTCTGTGGGTGGCAGTGCCACTCTCATTTTCATTGTGTGTGCAGTATTTTTTAACCAAGCAAGAGCACACAGCAAAGAGCACCGGAGATATGAAAAGCTAAGACAAGGAAATACGACGAAGCATATGTGGCATTTGGCTTTGACTTTTAGTACAGTGGGGGACGAGGATAGACCAGTCTGTTTACTTTGTCTAAAATGTTTGCATCGGACAGTATGAATTATTTTCTTCAGCAAAAACGCGCCGAATATTGCCAACAATCCTCCCGCTTAGTCAGTGTTACATAAGTAAACCAGCAAGCACTGTCAGCATCATATAAGGTGGCATACCTAGTTGCTCAGTGCAAAATAACCCCACACCATAGCAAAGGAGCTGATACTGCCTGCAGCAACAAAAAAAAAATTGTCCCTCCGTCCAATGACACAGTCATTTTTGTTCTATTAATTTTGGGGTTTTTTTTCGGTCTAATTGTTTGGCATTTTATCCTAATGAGTTATGTTATTGATCAATTTGAATTTATTACTATTTATTGATTTTATTGAATTTTAATTTTCAGTATCAAACAGTCAAAAAATGTATCGAGTGTATTTTTACGGTATGGATGTTTTTTTTTTTTTTTTTACACTTTATTGGAAGTTGATCTATATTACTTTTTTTCTTTTCATATTAAAAAGAACACAATGTTATGCAGAGGTGTAGTTATAATAACAGAAATTTTGTATACAAATGATACTGCAGTATATTTATAATGGCGGCAGAGAGTTGGGGGGGCGCGGAACATTTACGTCTTCCTGTGGGGGGCATAACAGAAAATAATTGAAAAGCACTGATTTAAAGGGTTAATTCCGATTCACATGGAAATCCGGGTTCCATTGCCAGCGCAAGAACAGAACTACTTCGAAAACCAGGGACTACCTGTATATACAGAGGTGGGTAGAGTAGCCAAAAATTTTACTCGAGTAGCGTTACTTCAAAATAATTTTACTCAAATAAAAGTGACAGTCATCCAAAAAAAAAACTCAAGTACAAGTAAAACAAGTATCCAGTGAAAAGAATACTCAAGTAATGAGTAACATTGTGAGTAACTGCTTATTTTTGTTTGATTTTTTTTTTGTTTGTTTTTTTGTGAACAATGGTATTTTTCTTCTCTCAGCACAAACTTATCTATATGAACTGTTGTTATAATGATACTGTAAATTAACCCGTTATATAACCACATTAAGCTAAAGAAATATGAAAAATAAATGAATACATGAATCATTGAATTTCGGAGAGGGAAAAAAAAATTAGGCGTTATTCGTCCAAAGCGCATGAGTGCCCTCTAGTGGAGAAAATAGTTCCTAATTTGAATACTACACAATGAAAAGGATCAAATCTCCTGTTTTCCGTGTTCAGTCAGTGCCAAATAAAAACTGGGAGAGAGGTTTAAATCTGCGCTTTCGAGTCGAGTTGAGGGCAAATACTTAATTGTTTTGCTGTGCCTTAAAGATGCTACGTGATTGAACGGGCTGTCATGATCATAGTTTGCATCATATTGGTCTAATGGAGTCATCTGATTATTGTTGCGATGTCTCATTGGTTAAATTGGTAAAGCTACTTTTGGCATCGCTGCCAGAAAAAGTAATAAATCTATTATGTAGAGCGACGGCCATTAAGAGCCCGACGCTCTGCTTCTCGATTGAAGAGTGCGCCAGCACCTTCTGGGTCAACTTGTAACCGGCCTTGACAGACTTGTAGTTCTCCCACCTGGCCAGCACCTTCTGGCTCAAGAATCAGTCGGAAGGGAAATGTAGTACCACACACAAGAAAGTACACTGGAGAGAAAGAAGCCTTTTGCCTGCACACTTTGTGATAAAAAAAAAAAATTCTTTACGAAGGAAAATTTGGCCGCACCCTGAGACTCTCAGTATTTTTCTGTCGACTCCGTTTTTATTAAGGCCTCCAGAACAGAAAAAGAATGTGCGGCGTTGTGAGTATGAGGTCGAGAGCCAACGCCAACAATAGTTAATGTTTAGACTGCATGTACAATTGTCAAATATGCTAAATTGAAAGCTGGTAAATACATCGAGAAACGGTTAATTTGTATTTCAGGCATTGATTCTGATATTCAAATTATATAACAGTCCGCTTGAGCGAATTTATCGTAATCTATTGTTATCGAGGTAAATCTGCTCAATTTACCGTTATCCGTACTGAAGGCCATATCCCCCAGCCCTAGGACATAGCCAATGTGAATTTCTGTTTTTATTTTCAATTTGTTAATTAAGTTTTTAAAAACATTATATTTATCAGTTTATTAATTCATTTATAGCATAGAGTTTTAAAAAAATAAACACGATAATCAACTCTAGTTTGCACTGAGAAACTGATATACACATACTGTTAACGAAATCAGTTTTATTTTTTCGCACTGTTAATAACCAATATTTATTACTGACTGCTGCTAACACATGTCACCTTACCTATACTGCAAGAGTACCACTATTACAAGTCTTGTTATTGTGTTTTTATTGTGTACATACTTTTTAATCAATTTTGTGTGGGGGGGGGCACTCTATGGGGCAGCTTTGAATCTCATGACACTTTGTGTAATGACATTAAAGGCGTTCTGTTGTATTCTATTCTATATATAATATATATGCAATTATAATATGTATTTAATCATCAAAGTCATATGAAACAACCTACTTTAAGTCTAGGCGTTCTTCCAACAGCGACCTCTCCTGGCCGTTTCTTCTCTTCGCCTCAAATGTAGTTCTGCCTTGCACTCTTCTTGGTTAGCGGAGGGGGAAAACTTGCTTTAGGAGTAATTAAGTATCATGGGTAGCAGAGAAATAACGCTAAATTAAATGAGCCCGAGAAGCTTCAATGCTTAAAAATGAAGCGAGTTCATTGTAATGTTCTTTGATGGAAGAAGTGCAGCGGAAGCAGTACTACAGTAAATGGCTAAAGTCCGAATTTTCAACATATACATTTACGGATTTTTTAAATCCTGAGCCTTCAAATTGAGTTATTGACAGTGATGACTAGAATGTGCAAATGTTGATCATATTTATTGAATAGTTTTTTGACTCCAGTGATGTAAAGACATGATGGAACTTCCAAACGGAAGTTTCAGCGCCTTAACGTTTCTACTTCCGGTTCACTTGAAGTAGCAACATCTATTTACTCATCCAGGACTTGCTGTTCTTTTTGTGTTCCCTTCTCCTAACCAAACGAGCGCCTTCAAAACATTCTCATCGGGTAAGTACCGAAGATACAATTAGTAGACTAAAGAGTCCTATTTCAAAGCGTAGTGGAAGTCGTTTGGCTTTATGGTGAAGCTTCGCATTTTGCCTAACTTAGTTTAGCTTAGCACGCTACCCAGATAGCAGACTGACGTTGAAATGATGTTGAATCAACATTCCGCTGTCAATCTTAGATCAGACATGTCCAAAGTCCGGCCCGGGGGCCAAATGCGGCCCGTGAACAAATTTCATTCGGCCCCCCGCCTCTGTCATAAAATCAATAGGGAATGGGACGTACTACGTCATTGTTTGGACGCGCCTCCATGCTGGCAATATGATTCACTTCCGGTTCGGCAGACTCAATGCGGATTGTAACGTGTGGTCGTGCTAAGCTAACTCTTTCGGTGTTTTAGAAAGAAAATATGGGTGCTTATTGTTGCGTTACCGGGTGCAACAGCGTCTCCTACGACAAAAAAAGGGGCTAGGAAAAATGGACTCACTTTTCACCGTTTTCCTGCATGGAGGACCAAATATCAGATCACGAAGGTACGACAGATGGCTGGATTGCAGCGGTTCGTCGGAAAAGCATTTCTTATGATCATATTTCTGCTGGAATGAGAGTGTGTTCCTGTCATCTCTACTCTGTAAGTTGAACGATTTATCCACTTTTGGTTTCAATACGTTTTTTGTTTGTTTGTTTTTTTACACCGTTGTGTAAATCTGCCTCGGTAGCAATGCTCGCCTACTACGACTCACCTACCTGTTGTGTTCCTAGGTAAACCTGCTGACAACACATCCTGATTGGTCACCATCTCTCTTCTTGGATCATTTGACAAAGAAAATTTGTTCAATGGAGTGGTTCCATTTGTCCTGTGTCTGACTCAAACAAGCCCCTGCAGCAGACGCCATCTGGGTCTGCCCTTCTTGTCGATGAACTGCGGGCTTTTAACTTGTGAAAATGCAAGAACTTTAATGCACATATTTATTCTGACTGGCTATTTAACTATGGCCAGTGACGTGTTTTTTTTTTTTAACCACTTTGACAAAGACACGTTTCATTGTAATGTTGAATTTATATATTCTATTATTATTTTTAATTTATAATATTCTTATTTGCTCTAATGTAGACTTTAGACTGTCAATTCAAATAGTGTTGGAAAAGTTGCAATACCTAAAATAGAAATGCAAGAACTGTAAAGTACATATTTATACACCTTTATTTACCTAAGGCCACTGGATGTTTTTTAAGTGCTTTGAAAAATACAGGTTTTGTTGTGATCTTGTATTTATATAGTATATAGCTTTTTATAGTGTATTATATTATGTATTATAATATTTGCTGCCCCCTGCCAGAGTGTGGGCCATTTTGTACTAAAATGGTTTTAAACTGTCAGTTCAAATACTGTGTTGGAGACTAGTACTTGCAATACTTAAAATGGAAATGCAAGAACTTTAAAGCACATATTTATTAGAGCTGGTAATCTTTGGGCACCTAACGATTCGATTACGATTACGATTCAGATGGTCCGATTCGATTCTAAAACGATTATTGATGCACCCCCCCCCCTTTTTTTTTTTTTTTTTTTTTTAAATGTTTTGTACATTAGTTCCAAAATTGTTCAAAAATACTCTCAGGCTAAACCAAACTACTATTTCAGTATCTAGTTAACATATAGCAGTAAACAAATATACAAAAATAACAGTAAATAAAAAACTCCAGTCCCCATTCTGTATCAGCAGCTTTAAACTACATTCAATTAATTTAATGTTGTGAATCAAACGTTAAAGTTGTTAAAATTGCTCCCGTTAATCCATAATTTCCCTTTTGTCAACTTTCGACATGAGAAAATTTTAAAACTATTTTAAAGATAGATTCAAGTCAATATTTTACCGATTTAGGAGTATTTTAGATAAAAAGTTAATTAGGTTTGCTTGGAAGGTTCGCTACAACAGCCTTGCAGAGAAGTGTACTGCTTTAAGATGGCGGCCGTTTACTACGTCTGTATCTAGCTTTTTGTAGATGTGCTGCAAACGCTACCGCTACCGTATTGCATCTAGTCTTATATAAATGATATCTACCGTAACATTATGTGGATGACGTACTTTTGTAGCAGCTTCAGGTATGTTGTTGTGTTTTTTTATCTCATGGCATGAGTTGAGCTAGAGCCGTGAGTTGAGCATTGGCATTACCCGAGGGGCCGGGTAATGAGAAGCATGATGTTTAGCTACTCTCGCTCCGTTGCTCATTGACCGCGCGGCGCGCTGAGTGTGTTGTACTTCCGCTTTACTTGGCATATTTCAATAATCGGAATTTGGATGTTTGTGAATCGTTCTCGAAACTTCCACGGCCGAATCGTGAATAACCTAAGAATCGGAAATTTTGCACACCTCTAATATTTATCCTGTCTGGCAATTTACCCAAGGCCAGTAAATAGTGTTTTAAACTACTTTGACAAAGACACGTTTATTGTGATCTTGTATTTGTGTATTACTTATAATTTATTATATAATATTTGCTGCCACCGTCAGAGGGTGGGCCTTGTTTGCACTCATTTAAAGCTATTAAACTGTCAATTCAAATATCGTATTGGAGAAATTGCATTACTTGAAATAAATCTATTGCAATTTATCAGTCCCAGTTTTTGTCTACAACACTGTCCAAAAATTGTCAATGCATACTCCAAATAGAATAACAAAATTAAGTCACCTGACTTTGTAATTATTACACCTGTTTATTATGAAGACCTGAAGTAAACAACAAGCAGTTACAGTTTGTCAATAAGTTGTTCAAGTCATGTTTTGGTATTCATATTTTATTGACTTTTCACAACAACACTTGGGCTCGTGTTTGTAAGAGCAGAGCAAACTGAAGTTTCAGCGTGCACTCTTCGCCTTTCCAACCTCTCATAACGCTCCGATGTGGTGCGCTTGACCTCAGAATAACCCAAGAAGAGAGATGGTGACCAATCGGGATGTGTTGTCAGCATTTCATATGCAGGTTTTCCTAGGAACATAACAGGTAGGTGAGGAGGAGGAGGAGTAAGTTAGCATTGCTACCGAGGCAGATTTACACAATGGTAAAAAAAAAAAAAACGTATTGAAACCAAAACGGATAAATCGTTCAACTTACAAGAGTAGAGATGACGGGAAACCACTCTCATTCCAGCAGAAATATGATCATAAGAAATGCTTTTCCAAAGGAACCGCTGCAAACCAGCCATCTGTCGTACCTTCGTGATCTGATATTTGGTCCTCCATGCAGGAAAACGGTGAAAAGTGAGTCCATTTTTCCTAACCCCTTTTTTTGTCGTAGGACACGCTGTTGCACCCGGTAACGCAACAATAAGCACCCATATTTTCTTTCTAAAACACCGAAAGAGTTAGCTTAGCACGACCACACGTTACAATCCGCATTGAGTCTGCCGAACCGGAAGTGAATCATATTGCCAGCATGGGGGCGCGTCCAAACAATGACGTAGTACGTCCCATTCCCTATTACGCTGGCCCGCACACAGACTTAATAAATTGGTCAGCAGTACTGCTACCAGCATATGAAGTAGCTTACACACTAAATGCTACTCCTCATTTACCCACTAAAAGGCAGCAGCACTCTAAGCAATATTACCCCGTGTGACCCTTCCCATTTTCTAAAATGGCGATAAGCAACAAAAAAAAAAGAAAGTTGAATGCGTTGGCCAACGCTTCAAGGATAGGTGGAAATTGGACTATTTCTTCACTAAAATACGCAACAACTGTGTCCGCCTCATTTGCAAAGAGACAGTCACTGTTTTGTAAAGAGTTCAATGTGAGGCAATATTACCAAACAAAACATGCTGATATGTACGACAAGATTACAGGGAAGATACGTTGTGAGAAATTGAAGCAACTTGAAGCTAGTTAAATATTTATTGCAGCAGTATTTCGCAAGAGCCCGAGTCGAAAGAACGCCACAAAGGCTAGTTGCGAGATTGTTGAAATTATTAATTTGAAAAAATAATAAAGCAAATGTGACGGACAGAATCACTTGCTAAAATTTGCTTGAATATATTGTTCTACGTAAAGGACGTCAGCCAAGGTCGGCCCCCCACATTTTTACCACACCAAATCTGGCCCCCTTTGCAAAAAGTTTGGACACCCCTGATCTTAGATTGTTGAATCAACTTTGAGCCCCGACGTTGATTTGTCATCACTTTTGCACCCTTGATTAATGTAGTTCCAACGTATAAGACCTTACAAAACCTTAACGTAATTTCCATTATCAATGACATTGGAACAACGCTGAATCAATGCTAAGCTTTCCTTCATTTTCAACCATGATGCTAATTAATGCTTTCAAAAATACCCATATTTAGAAGTCCTGCATTATTTACAGACAGAGAAAACCGCTAGGTTGACGAAAAAAATATTGTACATGAACGATAAAAAAAAAAAAAATCTAATAATTTAACAATGAATAAGTATTGAAGGGAATAGTACCTTTTCTCATAGGCACCGAATAACTGTTTGCATTATTCTAACACTTTTGTTATGATAAAGCATTTAACCATAGTTTAAAGAAACTAGCAGACTTTACTCCATGCCGTTTGACACAGTAAAGCGGACCGGCTTATCAGCGGCTGATAAGCAAAGGAAAATATGTCACCATCTCCTCGGTGGGGCCATGACACCCCGGCCTACCAAAGCAACAAGTTTGATAGCTTGGCGCCTAGACGTCAAGGCATGCCGAACCTCCCACCTCAGTTGCCCTAGAAACCAGGACCCAACAACGAAAGATGACACACGAACCTGACCGCCCAAAAATAAATTTCATAAAAAAATAAAACATAACATCGGTATGACATTTTGTTGTTTAATTTTGTTATTAGAAATGTCTTTTTTTATATGTTTAAAATACTGTATGAACACACACAACAAATGTTTACTATCATATCGTTTTCACTCTGTATTGAACCGTATCGTTCTTAAACTGTTTCGAATCGTATCGAATCGCTTGGCCTTAAAAATGTATCTTTTTTTAATCGAGCCGTAACCTGTGTATCTAGATATGTATCGCATCTGCTTCATGCCAGAGATTCCCAACCTTTGTGAAAAATTTGTCAGAAAACCGGTGGGAGGCCTACTGTTTTGGCTGGCGTGATTCCGGTGACCTGGCTGGGAGGCTGAATTACTTTAATATTAAAATAAAAACTTGCCTAGATTTTAATTGTTTTTTAGTTAAATCACAACAATAGAAAACTTTATTAACTCTCAGTAAAGTTATTTTAAACTTTAAGCCTCCTCAGTCTGACGAGTTTTGCTGCGAACATCGCAGTCAGGGACATAACGTAGCCACTTCTGCAAGACAGCAGCAAATGCATATTATGGTAAATGGTGTTACACTTGTATAGCGCTTTTCTACCTCTCAAGGTACTCAAAGCGCTTTACACAACATTGCCATCTACTGGTGACACAGCACTAGGAGCAATGCGGGGTTCAGTATCTTGCTCAAGGATACTTAGGCGAGTTCATCAGGGTGGAGAATCGAACCTCTGGGTTGGGGGACAACTACTCCACCACTGAGCCACGCCATCCCCGCCATATTATGACGTGGCCATCCTCTTCTGCCACTTCAGTGAATCTGAAAATTACAAACAAAACGACATTCACAGTTCATATCAAGGAATTCAGGCAGGTGTCATTTTTTAGTTTAATATATTTCAGTATTTGTGGTGAAGTGAGTTCCTCAACCAATCTCAAACCAAATTAGGGCTACATATGGGAACGGAGATAGCTAGTTTGCTAGCCAAGATGGAAAAATGACCGTACTGTCCATAAATTAATTTAGACAAGGCTCAATTGTGTCATATCTAGTGATTTTAGGGATTTAATTAGAAAAAGAATTATGTTTGCCTGATGTAAGTTCTACTTAGCTAACATCCAGGCTAGGTAGGTCTTCGCATGTATGCCAATCACAGCAGATACACCATTTCTTACAATTTCGGCAAATTTGTCACGTTGTGTCAAGCAAACTGTTTTATGTACAACTTTGATGACAAACACGGTTTATTCTAACGTAAGACATGATTGTTGATAAAGGATATAAAGGAAAGCAACAGGCATACCTTTAAATATGGCTATCCTTAAATGCATTTTCAGTGGAGTTCATTTGAGGTCACTGTCTTGCCGCTCAAACACAAACACAACTGTTTTTTTTTTTTTTTTTTACCATAACTCCCGCCCATCCATAATTTGATGACTTTTCAATTATATTTGCCGGTCAATCAAAAATCAACTATTTGACAACGGTATTCCATCAACTCTAAAACAATGTTAACCCAACCATCGCTTGACACACCGTAGAACAATGTTATTTCAACGTCACTATCAGATGTCATTGGTATTTGCAATGTTGATTTAACATTGTTTATTGTCGAAAACTTCGATGTCAACCACAATGATGATTTTGATGGAAAATCAATGTTTATTCAACGTCGGTCTTATCTGGGTCGTTAATACATGTTAAAGAATTCCTATTGCTTTGGCTTAACGCCACTTCCGATTTGCAAACTTTGTTTTTTTAGGAAAAGTAGATCGGTTAACATGAGTGATTACATTTAATTGTATAAGACCCTTCTCGACTTGTTTTTAAGATGCGACAAATTACTACTAAGTGAACGCCAACGCAAACCCAGACATCCAAGTCAATGAGGAGAGGAAATTCAGGTCACGACGAACAACTGCAAAAGAAAATGAGGGTAAGATCATCACATTCGTTGTTGTATTTTTCATGCAAAATCAGTCGTGCTTTGATGTGATTGTGATCATTGAATGTGACTGGAGGCCAAGAAGCCCATATCTACGGTGGCCGAGAGGTGTCAGGCGAACTGCTAAGTCAAAATACTTTGCAAATAGAAAAAAAACACGAACCCCAATTGCAAACGCTTTGCAAAAGAAAAAAGCACGAATGCAAACTGACACAACACGATCCCCAATTCCTAAAGCACGATTGTAAATTGGCAAAAGCACGAAACCCATTTGCCACAACACGACAGCAAATGGCTCGCAGCACGGGATGCAAAAGGCTCGCATGACAATTGCAAAGAAGATGACTCAGAAGTGAAAAAAACAAAAGACTTCCGTATAGTCAGATGCAAATTTAAATTAAATAAAAAGGCTTCAATCATTTGTGCTGCAACTGTTTTGTAGATACAGTATTGTGCTTTTATTGAGATATTAATTTCAAGTGGTGACGTCACTCGTAGCTTTTTTTCTTAGCTTAGCTCCCACGGCTAATGGAGCGTATCAACTCTCTCAATAACTGAGGGGTGTCCTAAAAACTAGCACGAACGTAGCGCAAACAAATTCGGGTCAATTTTGCAGTAAATTGGGGGTCTTCAGATATTAATTTTGAGTGATGACGTCCCTCCAAGTCCCTCATTTACAGCAAACGGGTTTCGAAGTGGTTCCATTCGTTTGTGCTACGTTCGTGCTAGTTGTTACAACACCCCTCTGTTATTGGGAGAGTTGGTTCGCTCCATTAGCCGCGAGAGCTAAGCGAAGAAAAAGCTACGAGTGATGTCACCACTCGAAATTAATATCTCAATAAAAGCATAATACTGTATCTACAAAACCGTAGCAGCACAAACGGTTCGCGTCGGGGGGGGCAACTTTATCGTCTTTGCAAATGTCTTGCGAGCCTTTTGCATTCATGCTGCGAGCCATTTGCTGTCTTGTTATGGCAATTGGAGTTCGTGCTTTTGCTGATTTGCAATCACGCTTTAGGAATTAGGGATCGTGTTGTGGCAGTTTGCATTCATGCTTTTTTTCTTTTGCAAAGCGTTTGCAATTAGGGTTTGTGCTTTTTTTTCTATTTGGAAAGTGTTTGGACTTTGCATTTTGCCTGACAACTCTTGGCCACCGTACATATTTGACTTGCGAGACAAGGCTCACTGTAACGATGATCTCACGATATGGTGAGAACACAATTATTAATACAGGGGCCAATTGAACTCAATATAACTACTACTTCGATAGCTCTTTACAAAAACCCGAATGGTCCACAAAGTGCATTACAACAACAATATAGTTCATGATAAATAAAAGGCAGGAAAGTATTAGACAATGACACTGGTACAAAAACAAAAACAACAAATCTTGATGAAAGTCTAAACGACAAATAAAACAGGTAAAATCCAAAGAATCAAAACCCTGAAGAAAATTAACCAGGCGACCCCAGTTTGAATAAATGGCGAGTCTAAAAAAGTGGATCTTTAGCCGTGATTTAAAAAGGCCTAAATTCTTAACGGTGCGGATTTCATGGGGCCGGCTGTTCCACAATCTGGGGGCATCAGCTTCAAAAGATCGATCCCCCTCACTGTTTAAGTCTCGACCTTGGAACTTGCAAAAGAAGCTGGCTGGTTGAACGAAGAGCCCTGCCAGAGTTACGGAGGGTTAAAATCTCCGACAAATAAGAAAGAGCAGGTCATTAATATAATTAAGAACAAACAATAAAAGTTGAAAATCAATTGTAAAATCAGCCGGAAGCCAGTGGTGGTATGATAGCATGGGGGTAATATGTTCACGTCTGGGTGTATCGGTTAAAAATCGAGCAGCAGCATTTTGAACAAGTTGCAGACGATGAATAAAGGAAATATTAAGTAAGTTAATTCATCTATGTACTAGTCTTTCTAATAAAAGCCTTTAATGGCGTACCGCACGCATGCTATTTTTAGACTGTGACGTTGCATCGTAAAGTAGAAGTGGGACATTATAGACCCGTCCTTGCATAGAAACTGTTAATTCTGCTACTTTTCTCTAGGTATCTTTCAAAAACGAACATGCCGATCACACACTGCTTTTTTGGAAGTTGTAGAAATGACTCTAGATATTACGACATATGGAGGATGTTTCTTCATACGTTTCCCAAAACCAAAAACTCAGAGTAAAAAATATGAACAATGAATCAACTTGCGCTGACTTTTTACGGCAGCTCGGTGAATCCATTCACATTTCATCTGCAGTAAACGTTTTGTTGGGTTGGCATGGTCTTCAAGCGGACAAACAAGTAAGCCATTTTGATATTTTTAACTTTTTTTTAGCGTGACATTGTGCCGTGCTGCTTCTGTCTGACAATGAATGACATGAAAATAATTAAAATGGTATCTGACTGCCAGTTACCTTTTCTGTTGTAAAAAAACAACTTTAGTAAGGAGGAAGTGTAAATATTTGCCAACAATGAAAAAATTAAAAGTGTTCGTTGGTTGTCACAGAGTAGCATTTGCGATCCCACACAAAACTAACTAAATTAGTAGTGGTGTCAACAATAATCAATGCGGAGATACATCCCGATGCGGGGCATTGACGATTCGATTCGATGCGGGCAACAAGCCGAATCGATTCAGCACATTTTAAAATATATAAGTACGTTCAAAAATCTTCCCTGCGCAATTCCGGTGATGCAACGGATTTGGTTTCCCCATTTGTATTATTATTCTCATGTTTACCTGTAGAGTAGTGCCTAGTTTGGGTCTAAAAAATCCAGCCCCACCCGACCGGCCCGCGTGTATTAAAGCCCGACCGCCCGAGCAATTAACTCAACTTGCAGCCCCGAGCCGAAAAAAAAACAAAATTTTATTTTTTATATTGAATGCCCGAGCCCGAAAAAAGCCCGAAATTTTACGTTTTATTTGTAGGCCCGAGCCAGACACCCCCCCCATGAAAATGTACGTTTTATTAATAGGTCCGAGCCCATTTTATATTTTATTTGTGGGGACTCAGGCGGAGGAGTGCGTTTTGTGTGATCACATTTGTGACGATGCATATGTGCATAGTGATAACAAATTAAAGCCTGTCTTTTGTAACAAAATCTCCCAGTTAAACAAGACTGTAAAATGCATATTCAATAAACATTTATATCTTTTATATGTGTGTGTCTGTTCTATCAGGTGGATAGTTCATGCGTCATTTCCTCGGCAAAATGCAATAGACATTTATTTTAATTTCTCCGAGTTGGCGGAAAAAAACGCAAGTTTTCTTAATGTTTAAATAGTCTACATATTTTTATGGTAATTATAAATGCATTTACACAACGAAATGACGCTGGAAAGGTTTGTTAAATATATTTCTGTTTGGGATATTGTGCTCACATGGACGTGCCTCTCTGACAAGGAGAGGAACAGCACCATATACAAAAATAAACTAAAAAACTTTTAAATAACATTCTTTATTTTAATGACTTGTATCAGAACAAACAAAAGAACAACCTGCCTTAAGGAGCACTGAAAGAAAATAAATAGTGACGTTTTAAGGAAAACCACGAACTCCACGATGTCCTGCTTAGCACGAAGAGGTGCGGCCCTTGAAACAAATGATAATAACGATGTTTGACTAATATCTTTTAGGCCAGTACAGTTTTTAAAATGCCTGCTCAGCGTCAATGTGCCAGTCTTTCTGCTCTCGTGCGAGAGCAAAGCGCCACATTTGTTGCATTCGGCAAGGCCGACAGTTTTCTATAACATCTTCCACTATCAATTTAAATCCTTTCCACACACCACTCGTGGATTCTTGCCTTTTCAATCCCACCATCTTTAGTTTGCTTTTCACCTCTTGCGGCTCTATATCGAAATTGAAAAAGGAAATACCAGGATGCAGCGTTGCAGACTCGCGGAGAGTGCCAAGAGCGGTTTGGGGAAGATTAAAAGGAGGGCGGGCCCACGGCGTTATTGTGCGCAAACAATGCACTGGCTCATATTTGTGATTACCAAAGCGCCTTCTCTGTGTTTTATCCAATTCATTTATTTTATAACAAGTATTCCTTAGTTTAACATCCATACATCGTTTTAGTATACAAATATATATTTATTTTTAAAAAAAGTGAGAGAGAAGTCCGACCCGAACGTAAATGATTGACATTTTGGGCACGACCTGGCCCGAAATTCGGTAGGGTCGGACCGGGTTCGGATTCGTGCTCAAGATCTCGGCTCTACTGCAGAGGGAGCTACTTTACATTCAAATATCAATCCATTCCCCGGATTGATATTGCGATAAAGATGCTGCTGCACTACAATATTTTCTTTGTCGTTTTCTTTAATATTTACTTGAATATTTTTATTGATGAGTCGTTGTGACTAAAATACAGTGACTTTTATTACTGATTTTGCACAGGAGTTCAGATGTTGCACTGTGTGAAAGGCTGCTACTGTGTGTAAAAAAAAAAAAAAAAAGAGAAAGCCCTGGTCTCATTCAAAGCACTAATTAAATGCTGTGATCCTTTTTTTTTTTTTTTTTTTTTTTTAAATATATATATCTGAAAGTATACTATTTTCATTTGACTTCAACCAGGAGTGACACAAGAGCCAATAAAAATTTGTTTAATGTCTGACCGCTTGTGTTGCCTCACGATTCACGAAAAATATGCTTTGTTTAAGAATTTTAATGCATCCCAGGCTTTAATGCATCGCGATGCATTGCCGAATCGAACCGAATCGAATCGTGACCCTCTGAATCGGATCGAATCGAATCGTGGCCCTCCGAATCGTAATCGAATCGAATCGTGAGGGCAGTGCCAATGCACACCTCTATAAATTACCCCCAGGACGGTCAGAGACGTAGACAACCAGAGGATATAATATATAAGAAAGACAGGGCTGGTGGTAAAGGATAGCTTGTTGAAACAGGAGAATTTCATTGTCAGTAGTGTCGATAAAAAAGCTAAGGCTATCCTTAGGGCGGCTCGTTTTTTTCGTGTTTTTCAGCCTTCGACACGCAAGCCCTCTCTTTCACTGAACATTTTTATGTTCTTCCACATCTTTGCCAGTGAATTTGGCACCATGGACATTAGGCCTGAACGATATTGGAAAAAACTATTGTCGCGATTTTTTTTAGGTTTGCAATATATTGCGATATTATATTGCGATATTAAAAAAAAAGAAATTTTCACTAAATGACTTGAATAGCTGTTTGGAAATACTTTACATAACACACCGTGACCACAGTGTATTCATATAATACCGTTTAATTTGTTAATGATGAAGATTTCTGTATGAAGGTATCCAGGAAGTCATGTCTGCACAAAATAGATCATTTATTGAATACAATATTTTACACTTCAACAGCAGCAAATACATTAAATGATAAATAAAAGAGCAGGTGCATTAGTCCCCTTAGTTTTTGACAAAATATAACAAATAAAAACTTCTGTAAAATAACAACAAAGTTGTCAACATATTTGAACAAAAATATTAAATATGACAAATAAAAGAGTTGTTCACAAACTATAACAATAAATAAAAACCTTAGTAAAACAACAAAGTTGTCAACATATTTGAACAAAAATATTAAATATGACAAAAGAGTTCACAAACTATAACAATACATAAAAACCTCAGTTAAACAACAAAGTTGTCAACATATTTGAACTTAAATATTAAATCTGACTAATAAAAGTGCAAGTGCATTAGTCCCCTGAGTTGTTTACACAAAATATAACAATATAAAACTGCAACAAAGTTGTAAAAATATTTCAACAAAAATATTAAGTATCAAAACTTTATGTGCAGCTGTACTATATATAGTTATTTGAAAAATACGGTTTACAATAAATTTAAATATAAAAGAAACAAACTCAATTGAACTTGTAAATAATTGAACTGAATAACTGCAAATAACTGTGATGAATAACAGAACCATTTTAACTCCCAAATTTCCTGCCTTCCTGATAGCTGTCACATTAAAAGAAGAAAAGACATTCCTTCAGCTGTGTTATGTATTTGTCTGCATATCGTCCACCTTCCTTGCTCAGCAATTCTCAACTGGGTCTCATAGGTTTTTGGCCAAGACTAGCAGGCTTGAGACAATAACGTTGGCACGTAACAATGTTCCCACCTGTGCTAAAAAGCCTCTGATGGGGAGCTCGTAGCAGGAATGCATAGATACCTGCGTTTTAAATGGTCCCACATGTTTGACAGATTACTTCTTGTTGAGGCAACCATGGCGAGGCACTGTTGACAGGGCTGTTTTTTGTCCCTTATGGTCTTGTTCTTGCCAAAATACTTCCAAAACTCCTTTTGGATACAGTCTTCCTTGCTCCTCCAACGTGTTGATTGCTTGCTTTCACTTTGAGAACGGGCCCTCCTCCCTCCGCTCTGCTGTTCGGCCCCTCCTCCCTCCACTCCGCTGCCGCGGGGGGAGGGGGAGGAGCCGATGACTTGCTGGAGGGAAAGCAGCTGTGCGCTCTCCTTCTCTCTCCTTCCTCAAAACAAACGTTTGTGGATTAAAAAAAATGAAATTAAAAAACTATCGCACGTCCTTGCGATGGGACTATTGCACATGCGCACATCGCGATGCCGATGTTTAAACGATATATCGTTCAGGCCTAATGGACATCATTTTTGGAGAGAATTGGTAGGTTTAGCTCTGTAAACATCTCCTTCGTACACGATTTCCATTCATTTCCTATGAGGGGCAAACGGTGGTGTCCCCCCCCCTTGGCAACAGTAGCTAATGTCATGACTATTAATGAGCGGAAGTGACGTGTTGCTTGCGGTATGCCATTGACACAGTTGCGTGTAATTAATCCAAAATATATGAAAGTGTCATTTTTATCATTACATTGTGGAAAATAATGAACTTCATCACAATTTGTGAATTTTTTTTTCGGAATGACCTGTGGATTTCTCCCCGTATTATTAAAAAATATGCTATTTTTTTCCCTGCCAGTGTCCCGCCGATGTCACTGTAGAAGATCTTCACCATGAGAAGCATGATCTCCTCCATGTTAAACAGGAAGAGGAGTCTGAGATGCCGTACATCAAACAGGAGGCAGAGCCAGAGACCCCCGACATGAAAGAAGAAGACCAGGAAGCTGAAATCTCGCAATTTCCATTGACTGTCATTTTGAAGAGCGAAGAAGACGAAAGTCCAAGCGAAGAGACAGGAGCAGCGAACCCCTCGAGCGACAGCTCATTTAAGCACTTGACAACAAAAGGAGAGGAAGGAACGCAACCGGACAGCCTCTTAGCTCCGCTTTCGGACAGCGACGACATAACGTCACATTCTTCTGACTTTAATACTGGTGAGGAGGATGATGACTTAAACCAAAATGATTCAAAATCTTTAAACAGGTCATCATTGAAAAGAGGCACAAAGGAATACGCGATTGGTAAACGTTATCCCTGCTCAATCTGTGATAAAACATTTTCTTCGAAACATTATCTAAAAGCACACATGCGTACACACACCGGGGAGAAGCCTTTTCTCTGCACATCTTGTGGTAAACAATTCACTCAGAAGAGAGATTTAAAGAAACACACACACAGCCACACTGGAAAGAAGCCTTTCGCCTGCACACTCTGCGATAAAAGATTCACTCAGAAGACTGATTTAGAAAGGCATAAGCGTACACACACTGGAGAGAAGCCTTTTGCCTGCTCATTTTGTGGTAAAAGATACGCTCAAAAAGGAACTTTAGTAACGCACGAACGCACACACACTGGAGAGAAGCCTTTCGCCTGCACACTTTGTGATAAAAGATTTTCCCAGCAGACTCATTTAAAAATACATAAGCGCACACACACTGGAGAAAAACCTTACGCATGCTCACTTTGTGGTAAAAGATACACTCAGAAGACTGATTTAGTAAGACATAAGCGCACACACACTGGAGAAAAGCCTTTTCCATGCACACTTTGTGGTAAAGGATTCGCTAAGAAAAGAACTTTAGTAACGCACGCAAGAAGCCACACTGGCTAAAAAAAAAACTTTAAATTTCAGCGTTTGACAAAATATTCCTGCCATGCATTTTGTGAAAGAATATTTTATTAATGCTTATAAAAACACAAACTTTAAAGCGGAAATTTGAACTAAGGTTGGCCAACCATGTTTTTGAATAATATCAATGGCTAAACAATTATAAGCATATTTTCATTATTTTTTTTAACGCAACCCTTCCAGGTTCTTTGTTTAACCCATAGCAACGCCCTTGACAACGAAAATGCTTTTCTTCGGCAATCTTCGGAAATTATGTCACACCGGGAAGTGCGAGGGAAGTGCGCCATAGAACAATATTGTTTGTTGCATTGCTTCTCGGTAAGATACTACTGCGGTGTGTGGCGATGTTTTGTTCTCACTCAAACGAAAATTTGTATGAGTGGCCATAGGATAGCAGGGCACGTAAATGGACATCTTTCGTTCGCACGAAGCGAATGAATTTCACGCCATCATCGTGTAGTGTTCCCTGGTGCAAACACTTCGAAGATGCCTGCTTCCTTAACCGGTCTGCTTATGATCAAGGATTTGCCAAAAAGTAAGTGTGATTTTTGGATAGATGACTGATGACTTTGTCAAAGCAGAGCTGCCAACTGTTGTGGAATGAACAGTATAAGATAGCGACGTTAGCCGAAAGTTAACTCGTGGCAATCCCCGATCATAGTTGTTGTTGCGTTCGCTAGGTTAAGCGTGTTTAAATTGTGCGTCATCTACGATCTTGTCCGAAAGGTTTAATCCACTGTCAATCGGGAAAGAGGTGTGGATATGCATATATGCGGGTCGGCGTCGCGGTAATTCACGGTCACGTTGCCGTAAGAGACACACACCGCCGGTGAGTTTGTGCACATTTATTTGTATTTGTATTATGTATTTCCACCTTCATGCTTCAAGCATTGCATTGCATTTGTACGGTTCGGCGTTTCTTTCACGGTGATCGCTTGATAACCTTCTAGTTTGTGTTTTATGTACGAGAGCCGCTGACAGGTGACAACAACAAGCGTGTTGGTTTTAATGTCTGGCAGCGAATCAGCGAGCGCGCAGGCCACGCAGTGAATCATGGGAAATGTAGTCTCGGGACAAAACTGATGTGGTGCTTTGTAATCTGTTCGCTTGTGTGAAAAAACATTTCCTCACGCCATTAGACGCCACTTCCTGCCGATAGCCACAAGCTGTGTTCGTACTGTTAGCTCCATGTGTTAATGAAGAAACAAAGTTGTCAGCACGTTGTGTGTTTGATGCATTTGTACACAAAAAGCTCATAACAAGACACTATGCACGATCCATTTAAGAGATGCTGAAGTAGTAGGAGGCGAGGAGGAGATCAGCGAGAAGCAAAACTTCGCGGTCAAATGTGGCGGCAGTCCGCTATTATTTTGTTTTCTTATTGTTGCCACAATAAAGTGGAGAAAGCCATCAACGACTCATCTCCTTCTTTCCCCCCAACGTTTTTATATTATTATTTTATATGCATGAGAGCTGCCGGATCTGCCAAAATGAATATGCAGTCTGATTATATTATTTTTTTTAACAATGTCATCCGATAGACAAAAACATAAAATTATGTGCAAATGCCTGCATCTTCAAATCATGAAAATAATAACAGCCTATAGCTTACCAATCTTGTAATCTCGATGGGTCTTGTATCCATTCCATGTCAGGTAGTCTAGGCACATTGTTTGCATCCTGGTTAGCGTCTGGCTAATACATGTTTGGTCCAACATAAAATTCCAAGCTCCTCTTCTTCCTCCAACTCCTCATAAACTTGGATCTCCTCCCTTGCGCTCGATCTATCGCTTATATCGCTGTTTGAATCATTGTTTGAAGGGCTTTGTATGGCGGCCGTATGTATGGAACTGCCATCGCTGTTCCCGGTGTGACGTATCACGTATCACTACTTGCTGTCTTTAATATCTCCTGCCCTTTTTGTTCATTACTGTTAGCTCGGTGGTCACTCATGAGCACAGGTGTACATTTGTGTGTTCAGTCTCCGTGAGACCTCATGAAGCGTGTCGACACAGTGACACACGGTGTTGACACAGTGAGGATACTGTGTCATTGAATACTGACACCTGCTGGACATAAAAAATCCCTACAGGCAACCCACTTGACAGACTGACACTGAATTGATGACATAGTAAAATCATTTAAGTCTTTGCATTCGTTTTGCATTATTCCATATCTTTAAATTATGTGAACATACAGTACTGTGCAAAAGTTTTAGGCAGGTGTCCTGCCTAAAACTTTTGCACAGTACTGTATATCATAATGTGAAAATGTAAGTAATAATGAATGGGTGAATGAGGATGCTTGTGGACTTTTTGTTCTGATAAAATTTTATTCAAAAACGTAGCTTTTTTAATGTTTAAAATTTAGTTGGTTCCTTTTTATCTATTTTTTTTTAAAACAAGCAATTTCACCTGTTGTGGACAACACACACACCCGCATGGAACCAACGATGCCAGCATGCACAAGAATTTCTCAGCCACTTGAAAGAGGTTTGGATAAGATATCCATTGGCTCCTCCAGTATTGAAGTAAATCTGCATTGCGTGCCATGTTCGGCTCAGCCATTCATCGTTGCACTTTTGCAATTCCATCTCCTGTTGCATTGCCTCCTTGACTCCCCACTTCGTCATCTAAGTGCTACCATAGCCCATCAGAAAAAAATTGAAGTGGACAATAAATAAATTATAGCTTAATTACCGATTTCTAATAAATTACCAAAAAAGCTACTGTGGCTAAGTAAAGGAATGGCTCTATAACTGTTTATCTTGGGATTATCAGAAACTTCATTCTCATGCTTAGCCCAATAATGCTTCAACATTGAGGAGGTGGCTACTGTTTGTATATGACAGGTTGAAAGTACAAATAAGATTTCACCTGAGAAAAAAAAAAAACGTTAACAATACAACCATATTATTTGGAGCCGCGCCGTCCGACATGATCCGTTCAGACCTAGACTCGTACCTTCACGCATAACACGTCAAAGACGAAACGCGAGCGCTTTCACCACTAAGCTGGTTGGTTAAATGCTAATGGCCATTCTTGAAGGTATCAAAAGGGGATATTTCAGCGCACCGCAAACGATGGACCCGCGCCTACCTTTCACACTAATAAACTAAAAGAGTTACCTTAAAATTCATTGTATTTTGAATGAAAGATGACTAGTGGGTTTTCCCTGTGTTGCGTCCATTTCCACAGCATGTAGACAACCGGGAAGTAACCGTGAGATGTGGATTGTTTCAGCAGCTCCATCGCGTTGACAGACGCGCTTCCTTTTGAACCAGTTTGTCGCGTCATGACTGTGTCGACACAGTTCAATGAGTTCATGCATCGGTCACGTGATTTTCTTGTAGCGATACGCGCACCGACGCTGGGTTTGCTCCATGAGCTCGGCGCGCGCTGGCGCATTAGTATCACTGGACCCATCACTAGTGTGTGACAGACGTGCATGGGGTGGGCGCACCGCTGCCCGCTCCTCCCCGCTGCCGGAGCCGCAGGTCGCGCGGGGTCGCCCCATGGGACAATTGTGAAATACGGTATAAACAACGTTCCGTATTGGTTCAATACGGAACGCAACTTTTAATTCCTAATTACGGAACGATTCCGTATTTCAAGGAACGGGTGGCAAGCCTACCACCACATCAACCGCGTACATTAGATGGTTAATGATAGCCAATACGTAGCCAATGTGAATTTCTGTTTTTATTTTCTATTATTTTTTTAAGTTTTTAAAAACATCATATTCATCAGTTTATCAATTCATTTATAGCATAGAATTTTAAAAAACATGAATAATGATTTATGTATAAAATATAAGCAATTATAATATTTATTTTAATTATCAAAGTCATTTAAAACAACCTGCTTTCAGTCCAGGCCAGGGGTGTCCAAACTTTTTGCAAAGGGGGCCAGATTTGGTGTGGTAAAAATGTGGGGGGCCGACGTTGGCTGATGACCTTTACTTAGAACAATATATTTAAGCAAATTTCAGCAAGCGATTCTGTGCGTCACATTTGCTTTGTCATTTTTTAAAAATAATTTCAACAATCACGCAACTAGCCTTTGTGGCGTTCTCTTTCGACCCTCGGGCTCTTGCGAAATCTTACTGTGAAATTAAACTAGCTTCAAGTTGCTTCAATTTCTTGCAACGTATCTTCCCTGTAATCTTGTTCTACATGTCAGTGTGCCTTTTTTGGTAATATCGCCTCACAATGAACTCTTTAAAAACAGTGAGTGTCTCTTTGCAAATGAGGCGGACACAGTTGTTACGTATTTTAGTGAAGAAATAGTCCAGTTTCCACCTATCCTTAAAGCGTTGGCCAACGCAGTCAACTTTTGTTGTTGTTGTTGATTATCGCCATTTTAGAAAATTGGAAGATTCACACGGGGTAATATTGCTTAGAGTGCTGCTGCCTTTTAGTGGGTAAATGAGGAGTAGCATTTAGTGCAGGGGTCTCAAACCGGTCCTCAAAGGGCCGCAGTGGGTACTGGATTTCATTCCAACCAAACGAGAACAATCCCTTTTCACCAATCTGGTGTCTAACAAGTGTAATCAGTTAATTGCAGTCAGGTGCTGCTTACTTTAGCAGAAACCTCATTGGTTGAACTGTCTGTTTTGGATCTGTTGGAACAAAGACCAGGACCCACTGCGGCCCTTTGTGGAATCGGTTTGAGACCCCTGATTTAGTGTGTAAGCTACTTCATATGCTGGCAGCAGTACTGCTGACCAATTTATTAAGTCTGTGCGTGGGCCAGACGTTATTGATTTTATGACAGAGGCCGGGAGCCAAATGAAATTTGTTCACGGGCCGCATTTGGCCCCCGGGCCGGACTTTGGACATGTCTGGTCTAGGCGTTTTGCCAACAGCGACCTCTCCTGGCTGTTCCTTCTCTTCGCCTCAATGTAGTTCTGCCTTGCACTCTTCGTTAGAAATGGTTAGCGGAGGGGGAAAAAAGCTACATTAAATGAGCCTGAGAAGCTTCAATGGTTAAAAATAAAGCGCGTTCATTGTAATGTTCCTTGATGGAAGAAGTGCAGCGGAAGCAGGACAGATAAAGGATAAAGTCAGTGAATACATTTACGAAATATTTAAATTCTGAGCCTTCAAATTGAGGTATTGATAGTGATAACTAGAATTTGGATATGTTGATCATATTTATTGAATATTTTTGACTCCAGTGATGTAAAGACGTGATGGAACTTCCAAACTGAAGTTTCAGCGCCTTAACGTTACTACTTCCGGTTCACTTGAAGTAGCAACATCTATTTACTCATCCAGGACTTGCTGTTCTTTTTGTGTTCCCTTCTCCTAACCAAACGAGCGCCTTCAAAACATTCTCATCGGGTAAGTACCGAAGATACAATTTAGTAGACTAAAGAGTCCTATTTTAAAGCATAGTGGAAGTCGTTTGACGTTATGTTGAAGCTTCGCATTTTGCCTAACTTAGTTTAGCTTAGCACGCTACCCAGATAGCAGACAGACATTGAAATGATGTTGAATCAACATTCCGCTGTCAATCTTACATCGTTTAATCGACTTTGACCCCCGATGTTGATTGGTCATCACTTTTGCACCCTCGGTTAATGTTGTTCCAACGCACAAATCCTTACAAACCCTGAACGTCATTTCGAATATGAATGACATTGGAACGACGCTGAATCAATGCTAAGCTTTCCTTCATTTTCAACCATGATGCTATTACTGCTGTCAAATATGGTGGAAAACACAGACAAGACTGAAAAAGCAGTTTCTGCTCTTGCACTCCTCTTTAAAAGAAACTGCTGTATTTTAAGCTAAAACAACTGTTGTGTTTGATGGAACAATATGTCTATATGCTGCCGTAGCAGATTCATGGCACAATAAGCCCCCGAACTTTTTAATTTGTCCGTTTTACCCTGAAAACCCCCGTTTACAGACGTCGCGCAACCGATTTTGTTTCAACCCAGCCATAAACCACAGGTAATTAATAGGGAATGGGACGTACTACGTCACTGTTTGGACGCGCCTCCATGCTGGCAATATGATTTACTTCCGGTTCGGCAGAGTCAATGCGGATTGTAACGTGTGGTAGTGCTAAGCTAACTCTTTCGGTGTTTTAGAAAGAAAATACGGGTGCTTATTGTTGCGTTACCGGGTGCAACAGCATCTCCTACGACAAAAAAAGGGGTTAGGAAAAATGGACTCACTTTTCACCGTTTTCCTGCATGGAGGACCAAATATCAGATCACGAAGGTACGACGGATGGCTGGATTGCAGCGGTTCGTCGGAAAAGCATTTCTTATGATCATATTTCTGCTGGAATGAGAGTGTGTTCCTGTCATCTCTACTCTTGTAAGTTGAACGATTTATCCACTTTTGGTTTCAATACGTTTTTCTTTTTTTACACCGTTGTGTAAATCTGCCTCGGTAGCAATGCTCGCCTACTACGACTCACCTACCTGTTGTGTTCCTAGGTAAACCTGCTGACAACACATCCCGATTTGTCACCATCTCTCTTCTTGGATCATTTGACAAAGAAAATTTGTTCAATGGAGTGGTTCCATTTGTCCTGTGTCGGACTCAAACAAGCCCCTGCTGCAGACGCCATCTGGGTCTGCCCTTCTCGTCGATGAACTGCGGGCTTTTAACTTGTGAAAATGCAAGAACTGTAATGCACATATTTATTCTGCCTGGCTATTTAACTATGGCCAGTGACGTATTATTATTATTATTATTTTTTTAAACCACTTTGACAAAGACACGTTTCATTGTAATGTTGAATTTATATATTCTATTATTATTTTTAAATTATAATATTCTTATTTGCACTTATGGAGACTTTAGACTGTCAATTCAAATAGTGTTGGAAAAGTTGCAATACCTAAAATAGAAATTCAAGAACTGTAAAGTACATATTTTTACACCTTTATTTACCTAAGGCCACTGGATGTTTTTTAACTGCTTTGAAAAAATACAGGTTTTGTTGTGATCTTGTATTTATATAGTATATAGCTTTTTATAATGTATTATGTATTATAATATTTGCTGCCCCCTGCCAGAGTGTGGGCCATTTTGTACTAAAAGGATTTTAAACTGTCAGTTCAAATACTGTGTTGGAGACTAGTACTTGCAATACTTAAAATGGAAATGCAAGAACTTTAAAGCACATATTTATCCTGTCTGGCAATTTACCCAAGGCCAGTAAATAGTGTTTTAAACTGCTTTGACAAAGACACGTTTATTGTGATCTTGTATTTGTGTATTACTTATAATTATATAATATTTGCTGCCACCGTCAGAGGGTGGGCCTTGTTTGCACTAATTTAAAGATATTAAACTGTCAATTCAAATATCGTATTGGAGAAATTGCATTACTTGAAATAAATCTATTGCAACTTATCAGTCCCAGTTCTTGTCTACAACACTGTCCAAAAATTGTCAATGCATATTCCAAATAGAATAACAAAATTAAGTCACCTGACTTTGTAATTATTACACCTGTTTATTATGAAGACCTGAAGTAAACAACAAGCAGTTACAGTTTGTCAAGAAGTTGTTCAAGTCATGTTTTGGTATTCATATTTTATTGACTTTTCACAACAACACTTGGGATCGTGTTTGTAAGAGCAGAGCAAACTGAAGTTTCAGCATGCACTCTTCGCCTTTTCAACCTCTCATAACGCTCCGATGTGGTGCGCTTGACCTCAGAATAACCCAAGAAGAGATATGGTGACCAATCGGGATGTGTTGTCAGCATTTCATATGCAGGTTTTCCTAGTAACACAACAGGTAGGTGAGGAGGAGTAGGTTAGCATTGCTACCGAGGCAGATTTACACAACAGTAAAAAAAACACACAAAAAAACCGTATTGAAACCAAAACGGATAAATCGTTCAACTTACAAGAGTAGAGATGAGGGGAATACTCTCATTCCAGCAGAAATATGATCATAAGAAATGCTTTTCCGACGAACCGCTGCAATCCAGCCATCAGTCGTGCCTTCGTGATCTGATATTTGGTCCTCCATGCAGGAAAGCGGTGAAAAGTGAGTCCAGTTTTCCTCGCCCTTTTTTTTAGTCGTAGGAGAAGCTGTTGCACCCGGTAACACAACAATACACACCCATAATTTCTTTCTAAAACACCGAAAGAGTTAGCTTAGCACGACCACACGTTACAATCCGCATTGAGTCTGCCGACCCGGAAGTGAATCATATTGCCAGCATGGAGGCGCGTCCAAACAATGACGTAGTACGTCCCATTCCCTATTATATTTATTATTCAAAATGTCTGTCGTTTTTAGCTTAGAATCATTCATTGGTTTATCTTATTTCATTTTTTAAAAAAACGACTTTAGAAAATTATTCTCTCACATATTTTAAACTTTTAAACAAATTATGTCACAATGAAAAAAATGGCGTCTGTAAAAAAAGTCACGGATATCTACCTCATAACTATCGCTTAATTGTATTTTTTTGTTAGTGTCGCATTTTCTCCGATATGTTAGATAATAAGTAATTGATCCAAAAAAAAAAAAAAAAAGTTGGAAAAAATGTTTAAAAGGGTAAATATATGAAAAAAAAATCTCGACCACTCCTTGATGTCTGCGATTTCGGAATCGCGACCCTTGTTATATTACCATGTTTCACCCATAAAATCCCAAAAAATCTATCTGTGGCCATTCACAGCTGTGTCTTGACACTCAGTGCTACATGCTACATTGAGTTTTTGGATTGAAACAAAGTAGGTACGCGATAATATCTCGTTAAAGTCATGGTGTCTGTAATTCTGTTCTCGCGTGCTCTCACCTCAAGATAGGGTTTTACCATATAAAAAAATATTAAAAAAAAAAAAAAAATGCCGTCCTGCTCAAAATTTTTCTTCCCCCCCCAAAAAATTGAGATTTTAAGCTTTCCAGTGATGTATCACACATGCATATCGGACAATTTTGAAATTTGGCTAAATTGGGGTTCTCAGAGCAGAACTTCAAGTCGCCTGAATGTTTTCCGCCATATATAGAGGTCCTGCATTATTTACAGAGAGAATAAACAGCCAGGCTGTCTAATAAAATATTGTACATGAACGATAAAAAAATATTTAAAAATCAAATAATTAAAGTTAATATTGAAGAGAATAGTACCTTTTCTCGTAGGCACCGAATAACTATTTGCATTATTCTAACACATTTGTTATAATAAAGCATTTAACCATAGTTTAAAGAAACAAGCAGACTTTACTCCATGCCGTTTGACACAGTAAAGCAGACCGGCTTATCAGCCCTCGGCTGATAAGCAAAGGAAAAATATGTCGCCATATCTTCGGTGGGGCCAGGACACCCCGGCCTACCAAAGCAACAAGTTTGATAGCTTGGCGCCTAGACGTCAAGGCATGCTGAACCTCCCACCTCAGTTGCCCTAGCAACTACTACCCAACAACGAAAGATGCCCCACGAATGTGACCGCCCAAACTTGCAACAGAAGAATTATCCCTAAACAACACCCAGACACGCCTTTCGTCCTGCCCACTCCGCCGCCGCTTTCAAAAGCAGGCATGAAAATCCCTCACCTTTCGGCGAAATTCGCTGTTTTAAAGTAAAAAAAAAAATGTGACCAACGTGAATTGTGTAGATCTGAGGAGAATTTTTTTAAGGGGGGGGGGGGGGGGTTGTAATTCCATCTAACTAACTAAGGACGTTTTATTGAAGTTGCGAAGCCTGTCGTGATATGCAATGAGTCCATATGTCGCTAGGTAAATACAATTAGGGCGATAATTTTCACGGCTGCGTTTTACCCCCGCGTGCATGGGTGCGTGCGTGCGTGCATACGTTTGTGTGTGCTTGTAGATGACATATGACACTCCAGTTCATTTCACAGATGTTTATTGGTAATCAACACGCCGTAGAATTACAGTTCAGACTAGGGTTGCCACCTTTCAGAAATAGAAATAAGGGACGCCCCCCTCGCGCCCAAAGCCTTGCGGGCGAAAAAAAGGGGCATCCCCAAAACTCCTAAAATGCATAGAAATGTATGTATTTTTAGATGAGAAAACTGTATTGTGCACAATTCGACGTGACACGTCAAACATTAAAAATTGCATTTGCAGACGAAAAAATGAAAAAAAATTAGGCTTGTCAAACGATTAAAATTTTTAATCGAGTTAATCACAGCTTCAAAAATAATTAATCATATTTAATCGCAATTCAAACCATCTATAAAATATGCCATATTTTTCTGTAAATTATTGTTGGAATGGAAAGATAAGATGCAACACGGATAGATACATTCAACATACTGTACATAAGTACTGTGTTTATTATAGGGCTGCAGCTATCGATTATTTTAGTAGTCGATTATTCGATGAACTGGTTAGTTCGAGTAATCGGATAGGGAACATGAAAAATTAAAATAACCTGAGCGAAACCTCAAACGATATAAAAAAATAAATAAGGATCCATGTCCAACAAAAGAACAATGTCGAGCTTAAATGCTATGAAACGCTAACTTTTTTTTTTTTTTAACAATTTTCTTAACAGATGGTTCTGACACCTATTCCCACAAAGAAATGACTAAATATACCTAAAAACTAAATTAAGAATGCATTAAAAAAATCATTAGCTCATACAAAAACTTGGCTTATGTTGGTCTTAACATGGAACAGCTGGATTCAGCCATGTGAAATGAGGCAGACTAGAGGGCAGTGTATCCACCCAAATCAATAAAACTAAAGGCAAACACTTTCAAAATAAACCATTACAACGCCACTTTAATTAAACGAATACTCGAATCAGCAAAATTTAATTCAAATATTTTTTTTCCAATCGAATCCTCGAGTTAATCGATTAATCGTTGCAGCACTAGTTTACTATAACAATAAATCAACAAGATGGCATTAACATTAACATTCTGTTAAAGCGATCCATGGATAGAAAGACTTGTAGTTCTTAAAAGATAAATGTTAGCACAAGTCATAGGAATTTTATATTAAAACCCCTCTTAATGCTTTCGTTTTTTTAAAAATTGTAAAATTTTCAATCATGAAATAAACTAGTAGGTCGCCATTGTTGATGTCAATAATTACACAATTCTCATGGTCATAAAATCAGTCGCACCCAAGCGCCAGCAGAGGGCGACAAAACTCCAAAAAACACAATTAACAAGTGCACATGACCCTGTGCTGTCATTTTAATCTGTTTGGGCGGGGGATGTGCGTTAATTGCGTCAAATATTTTAACGTGATTAATTAAGAAAATTAATTACCGCCCGTTAACGCAATAATTTTGACACCCCTAGAAAAAAATCTATGAGTGACACCAAAAGCAATGACGAAAAGTTTTTTTTTTTTTGCAGAGTGTGAAGCTGTTAGCGGTTTAAGAAATATACTGTACGTCCGGTGAACATTTCAAAATAAAAGCACGTCACGTTCATATGAATAACGATTTCTGGAGTTAATACCACATACTTCAGAATTAATACTATAAGATGTAAATACTGTAATACTACGGAATTCAGATTCTACACTAAGAATAGCTTTAAAATAACATCCTTTTTGAAAAATATGATTCGCAATGAATATTATAATTATTATAATACTAGTGTATATAGTAGTATACTATGATAATAAAGCTAGATATTTTTTTAAGAATTATTTTGAATCATGTTGGAAAGGCGAAGTCAGTGTAAAGAGCAAAATTTATCAGAAAACCGGTGGGATGCCTACTGTTTCGGCTGGGGTGATTCCGGCGACTTGGCTGGGAGGCCGAATTCCTTTTAATATTAAAATAAAAACTTGCCAAGATTTTTTTTTTCAGTTGAATCACAACAATACAAAACTTTATTAACTCTCAGTAAAGTTCTTTCAAACTTTAAGCCTCCTCAGTCTGACGAGCTTTGCTGCGAACTTTGCCACCATCGCAGTCAGGGACATAACGTAGCCACTTCTGCACAACAGCAGCAAATGCATATTGTGACGCGTCCATCCCTATCTGCCTCTTCAGTGAATCTGAAAATTCCAAACAAAACGGCATTCACAGTTCATATCAAGGAATTCAAGCAGGTGTCATTTTTTAGTTTAATATATTTCAGTATTTGTGGTGAAGTGAGTTTCTCAACCAATCCCAAACCAAATTAGGGCTACATATGGGAACGGAGCTAGCTAGTTAGCTAGCTAAGATGGAAAAATGACCGAACTGTCTTTGTGTTCCATAAATTAATTTAGACAAGGCTCAATTGTGTCATATCTAGTGATTTTAGGGATTTCATTAGAAAAGAATTATGTTTGCCTGATCTAAGTTCTACTTAGCTAACATCCAGGCTTGGTAGGTCTTCACATGTATGCCAATCACAGCAAATACACCATTTCTTACAATTTCGGCAACTTTGTCACGTTGTGTCAAGCAAACTGATTTATGTACAACTTTGATGACAAACATGGTTTATTCTACCGTAAGACATGACTGTTGATAAAGGATCTAAAGAAAAGCAACAGGCGTACCTTTAAATATGGCTATCCTTAAATACAGCGTTCTCAGTGCAGTTCATTTGAGGTCACTGTCTTGCTGCTCAACCACAAACACAACTGTTTTTTTTCTTTACCATAACCCCCCCCCCCATCCATAATTTGATGATTTTTCAATTATATTTGCCGGTCAATCAAAAATCAACTATTTGACAACAGTATTCCATCAACTCTAAAACAATGTTAACCCAACCATCGCTTGACACACCATAGAACAATGTTGTTTCAACGTCACGATCAGATGTCATTGGTATTTGCAATGTTGATTTAACATTGTTTATTGTCGAAAACTTCGATGTCCACCACAATGATGATTTTGATGGCAAATCAATGTTTATTCAACATCTGGGTTGTTAATACATGTTAAAGAATTCCGATTGCTTTGGCTTAACGCCACTTCCAATTTGCAAACTTTCTTTCCTTTGGAAAAGTAGATCGGTTAACATGAGTGATTTACATTTAATTGTATAAGACCCTTCTCGACTTGTCTTTAAGATGCGACAAATTACTACTAAGTGAACGCCAACGCAATCCCAGACATCCAAGTCAATGCGGAGAGGAAATTCAGGTCACGACGAACAACTGCAAAACGAAAATGAGGGTAAGATCATCACATTCGTTGTTGTATTTTTCATGCAATATCAGACTTGCTTTGATGTGATTGTGATCATTGAATGTGACTGGAGGCCAACAAGCCCATATCTACGTTGGCCGAGAGGTGTCAGGCGAACTGATAAGTCAAAATACTTTGCAAATAGGAAAAAAAACACGAACCCCAATTGCAAACGCTTTGCAAAAGGAAAAAGCACGAATGCAAACTGCCACAACACGATCTCCACTTCCTAAAGCGCGATTGTAAATCGGCAAAAGCACGAAACCCGAATTGCGAATCACAAACAAATTCGGGTCCATTTTGCAGTAAATTGGCGGTCTTGAGATATTAATTTTGAGTGATGACGTCCCTCAAAGCCCCTCATTTACAGCAAAATGGTTCAGAAGTGGTGCCATTCATTTGTGCTACGTTCGTGCTAGTTGTTACAACACCCCTCTGTTATTCAGATAGTTGGTATGCTCCATTAGCCGCGGGAGCTAAGCTAAGAAAAAGCTACGAGTGACGTCACAACTCGAAATTAATATCTCAATAAAAGCATCATACAGTATCTACAAAACCGTTGCAGCACAAACGATTGAAGTCCTTTTTATTTAAATTTGCATCTGATGAGGCGGGGGGCGCAACTTTATGGTCTTTGCAAATGTCTTGCGAGCCTTTTGCATTCGTGCTGCGAGCCATTTGCTGTCGTGTTATGGCAATTAGAGTTCGTGCTTTTGCCGATTTGCAATCGCACTTTAGGACTTGGGGATCGTGTTGTGGCAGTTTGCATTCGTGCTTTTTTTCTTTTGCAAAGCGTTTGCAATTAGGGTTTGTGCTTTTTTTTCTATTTCGAAAGTGTTTGGACTTTGCATTTTGCCTGACAACTCTTGGCCACCGTACATATTTGACTTGCGAGACAAGGCTCACTGTAACGATGATCTCACGATATCGTGAGAACACAATTATTAATACAGGGGCCAATTGAACTCAATATACCTACTACTTCGATAGCTCTTTACAAAAACCCGAATGGTCCACAAAGTGCATTACAACAACAATATAGTTCATGATAAATAAAAGGCAGGAAAGTATTAGACAATGACACTGGTACAAAAACAAAAACAACAAATCTTGATGAAAGTCTAAACAGCAAATAAAACAGGTAAAATCCAAAGAATCAAAACCCTGAAGAAAATTAACCAGGCGACTCCAGTTTGAATAAATGGCGAGTCTAAAAAAGTGGGTCTTTAGCCGTGATTTAAAAAGGCCTAGAGTCTTAATAGTACGGATTTCATGGGGCGGGCTGTTCCACAATCTGGCGGCATCAACTGCAAAAGATCGATCCCCCCACTATTTAAGTCTCGACCTTGGAACTTGCAAAAGAAGCTGGCTGGTTGAACGAAGAGCCCTGCCAGAGTTACGAAGATTTAAAATCTCCGACAAATAAGATGGAGCCAGGTCATTAAAATAATTAAGAACAAACAATAAAAGTTGGACATCAATTGTAAAATCAGCTGGAAGCCAGTGGTGGGATGATAGCATGGGGGTAATATGTTCACGTCTGGGTGTACCGGTTAAAAATCGAGCAGAGGCATTTTGAACAAGATGCAGATGATAAATAAAGGAAACATGAAATATGAAGTAAGTTAATTCATCTATATACTAGTCCTTCTAATAAAAGCCTTTAATGGCGTACCGTACGCATGCTATTTTTAGACCGTGACGTTGCATCTTAAAGTGTAAGTAAAGTAGAAGTGGAACATTATAGACCCGCCCTCGCATAGAAAGTTATTTCTAGAGCTGGGAATCCTTGGGCACCTAACGATTCGATTACGATTCAGAGGCTCCGATTCGATTATAAAACCATTATTTATTTAAAAAAAAAATTTTTTTTTTTTTTTAATTGTTTTGTACATTAGTTCCAAAATTGTTCAAAAATACTCTCAGGCTAAACCAAACTACTATTTCAGTATCAAGTTAACATATAGCAGTAAACAAATATACAAAAAAAAAACTAAATAAAAAACTCCAGTCCCCATTCTGTATCAGCAGCTTTAAACTACTTTCAATTAATTTAATGTTGTGAATCAACCGTTAAAGTTGTTAAAATTGCTCCTGTTATTCCATAATTTCTCTTTTGTCTACTTTCAACATGTGAAAGTTTTAAAACTATTTTAAAGATAGATTCAAGTCAATATTTTACCGATTTAGGAGTATTTTAGATAAAAAGTTAATTAGGTTCGCTTGGAAGGTTCGCTACAACAGCCTTGCTGGGAAGTGTACTGCTTTAAGATGGCGGCCGTTTACTAACGCCCGCGTCTAGCTTTTTGTAGATGTGCTGCTAACGATATCGAATCTTTATTGCATCTAGTCCTATATAAATGATATCTACCGTAACATAATGTGGATGTACTTTGTAGCAGCTTTTCGGCAACAGTCAGGTATGTTTTTTTTTATCTCGTGGCATGAGTTGAGCTAGAGCCGTGAGTTGAGCATTGGCGTTACCCGAGGGGCCGGGTAATGAGAAGCATGATGTTTAGCTACTCTTGCTCCGTCCCTAATTGCGTACCGAAGACCGCGCGGCGCGCTGAGTGTGTTGTACTTCTGCTTTACTTGGCATATTTCAATAATCGGAATATGGATGTTTGTGAAACGTTCTCGAATCTTCCACGGCCGAATCGCGAATAATCTAAGAATCGGAAATTTTGCACACCTCTAGTTATTTCTGCTACTTTTCTCTTGGTGTCTTTCAAAAACGAACATGCCGATCACACACTGCTTTTTTAGAAGTTGTAGTAACAACTCTAGATATTAAGACATATGGAGGATGTTTCTTCATACGTTTCCCGAAACCGAAAACTCAGAGGAAAAAATGTGAAGAATGAATCAACTTGCGCGGACTTTTAACGGCAGCTTGGTGAATCCATTCACATTTCATCTGCAATAAACATTTTGTTGGGTTGGCATGGTCTTCCAGCGGACAAAGAAGTAAGCCATTTTGATATTTTTAACTTTTTTTTTTAGCGTGACATTGTGCTGTGCTGCTTCTGTCTGACAATGAATGACCTGAAAAGAATTAAAATGGTATCTGACTGCCAGTTACCTTTTCTGTTGTAAAAAAATAACTTTAATAAGGGGGAAGTGTAAATATTTGCTAACAATGAAAAAATTAAAAGTGTTCGTTGGCTGTCACAGAGTAGCATTTGCAATCCCACACAAAACTAACTAAATTACCCCCAAGGACGGTCAGAGACGTAGACAACCAGAGGATACAATACAGAAGAAAGACAGGGCTGGTTAAAGGATAGCTTGTTGAAACAGGAGAATTTCATTGTCAGTTGTGTCGATAAAAAAGCTAAGGCTATGCTTAGGTCGGCTCGTTTTTTTCGTGTTTTTCAGCATTCAACACTCAAGCCCTCTCTTTAACTGAACATTTTATGTTCTTCCACATCTTTGCCAGTGAATTTGGCACCATGGACATTTTTGGAGAGAATTGGTAGGTTTAGCTCTGTAAACATCTCCTTCGTACACGATTTCCATTCATTTCTTATGAGGGGCAAACGGTGGCGTGTCCCCCCCCCTTAGCAACAGTAGCTAATGTCATGAATATTAATGAGCGGAAGTGACGTGTTGCTTGCGGTACGCCATTGACACAGTTGCGTATAATTAATCCAAAATATATGAAAGTGTCATCTTTATCATTACATTGTGGAAAATAATGAACTTCATCACAATTTGCGAATTTCTTTTTTTTCGGAATGACCTGTGGATTTCTCCCCGTATTATTAAAAAATATGCAATTTTTTTCCCTCCCAGTGTCCCGCCGATGTCACTGTAGAAGATCTTCACCATGAGAAGCACAATCTCCTCCATGTTAAACAGGAAGAGGAGTCTGGGATGCCGTACATCAAACAGGAGGCAGAGCCAGAGACCCCCGACATGAAAGAAGAAGACCAGGAAGCTGAAATCTCGCAATTTCCATTGACTGTCATTGTGAAGAGCGAAGAAGACGAAAGTCCAAGCGAAGAGACAGGAGCAGCGAACCCCTCGAGCAACAGCTCATTTAAGCACTTGACAACAAAAGGAGAGGAAGGAACGCAACCGGACAGCCTCTTAGTTCCGCTTTCGGACAGCGACGACATAACGTCACATTCTTCTGACTTTAATACTGGTGAGGAGGATGATGACTTTAACCAAAATGATTCAAAATCTTTAAACAGGTCATCATTGAAAAGAGGCACAAAGGAATACGCGATTGGTAAACGTTATCCCTGCTCAATCTGTGATAAAACATTTTCTTCGAAACATTATCTAAAAGCACACATGCGTACACACACCGGGGAGAAGCCTTTTCTCTGCACATCTTGTGGTAAACAATTCACTCAGAAGAGAGATTTAAAGAAACACACACACAGCCACACTGGAAAGAAGCTTTTTGCCTGCACACTTTGCGATAAAAGATTTTATCCTAAGAGTAATTTAGAAACGCATATGCGTACACACACTGGAGAGAAGCCTTTTGCCTGCTCATTTTGTGGTAAAAGATACGCTCAAAAAGGAACTTTAGTAACGCACGCACGCACACACACTGGAGAGAAGCCTTTCGCCTGCACACTTTGTGATAAAAGATTTTCCCAGCAGACTCATTTAAAAATACATAAGCGCACACATACTGGAGAAAAACCTTATGCATGCTCACTTTGTGGTAAAAGATACACTCAGAAGACTGATTTAGTAAGACATAAGCGCACACACACTGGAGAAAAGCCTTTTCCTTGCACACTTTGTGGTAAAGGATTCGCTAAGAAAAGAACTTTAGTAACGCACGCAAGAAGCCACACTGGCTAAAAAAAAACCTTTAAATTGCAGCGTTTGACAAAATATTCCTGCCATGCATTTTGTCAAAGAATATTTTATTCATGCTTATAAAAACACAAACTTTAAAGCGGAAATTTGAACTAAGGTTGGCCAACCATGTTTTTGAATAATATCAATGGCTAATCAATTATAAGCATATTTTCATTATTTTTTTTAACGCAACCCTTCCAGGTTCTTTGTTTAACCCATAGCAACGCCCTTGACAACGAAAATGCTTTTCTTCGGCAATCTTCGGAAATTATGTCACACCGGGAAGTGCGAGGGAAGTGCGCCATAGAACAATATTGTTTGTTGCATTGCTTCTCGGTAAGATGCTACTGCGGTGTGTGGCGATGTTTTGTTCTCACTCAAACGAAAATTTGTGTTAGTGGCCAAAGGATAGCGGGGCACGTAAATGGACATCTTTCATTCGCACGAAGCGAATGAATTTCACGCCATCATCGTGTAGTGTTCTCTAGTGCGAACACTTCGAAGATGCCTGCTTCCTTAACCGGTCTGCTTATGATCAAGGATTTGCCAAAAAGTAAGTGTGATTTTTGGATAGATGACTGATGACTTTGTCAAAGCAGAGCTGCCAACTGTTGTGGAATGAACAGTATGAGATAGCGACGTTAGCCGAAAGTTAACTCGTGGCAATCCCCGATCATAGTTGTTGATGCGTTCGCTAGGTTAAGCGTGTTTAAATTGTGCGTTATCTACGATCTTGTCCGAAAGGTTTAATCCACTGTCAATCGGGAAAGAGGTGTGGATATGCATATATGCGGGTCGGCGTCGCGGTAATTCACGGTCACGTTGCCGTAAGAGACACACACCGCCGGTGAGTTTGTGCACATTTATTTGTATTTGTATTATGTATTTCCACCTTCATGCTTCAAGCGTTGCATTGCATTTGTACGGTTCGGCGTTTCTTTCACGGTGATCGCTTGATAACCTTCTAGTTTGTGTTTTATGTACGAGAGCCGCTGACAGGTGACAACAACAAGCGTGTTGGTTTTAATGTCTGGCAGCGAATCAGCGAGCGCGCAGGCCACGCAGTGAATCATGGGAAATGTAGTCTCGGGACAAAACTGAAGTGGTGCTTTGTAATCTGTTCGCTTGTGTGAAAAAACATTTCCTCACGCCATTAGACGCCACTTCCTGCCGATAGCCACAAGCTGTGTTCGTACTGTTAGCTCCATGTGTTAATAAAGAAACAAAGTTGTCAGCACGTTGTGTGTTTGATGCATTTGTACACAAAAAGCTCATAACAAGACACTATGCACGATCCGTTTAAGAGACGCTGAAGTAGTAGGAGGCGAGGAGGAGATCAGTGAGAAGCAAAACTTTGCGGTCGAATGTGGCGGCAGTCCGCTATTATTTTGTTTTCCTATTGTTGCCACAATAAAGTGGAGAAAGCCATCAACGACTCATCTCCTTCTTTCCCCCCAACGTTTTTATATTATTTTATATGCATGAGAGCTGCCGGATCTGCCAAAATGAATATGAAGTCTGATTATTATTTTTTTTTAACAATGTCATCCGATAGACAAAAACATACAATTATGTGCAAATGCCTGCATCTTCAAATCATGAAAATAATAACAGCCTATAGCTTACCAATCTTGTAATCTCGATGGGTCTTGTATCCATTCCATGTCAGGTAGTCTAGGCACGTTGTTTGCATCCTGATTAGCGTCTGGCTAATACATGTTAGGTCCAACATAAAATTCCAAGCTCCTCTTCTTCCTCCAACTCTTCATAAACTTGGATCTCCTCCCTTGCGCTCGATCTATCGCTTATATCGCTGTTTGAATCATTGTTTGAAGGGCTTTGTATGGCGGCCGTATGTATGGAGTAGAGCTGTCCCGACTAGTCGACATAGTCGACGTCATCGATGACGTAAATCCGTCGATGAGCACAACATCCCGTCGACGGTTAATGAAGGGTTAAAAAAAAAAAACATGCGTGGAAAGTTCAGAATGTCGGATACTCTGTATGCAAGCGGGGAAAGCCAAAAAAAGCGCACCAGAGTGTCCAAAACATTGACTTATTTCAAAGAAACAACGGAGGGTACACTCTTCTGTCCTGTCTGTTCAATGCCAAGCTTGGCTGCACGTCGGCCGTGAATAAACACCTCAAGCGCCGTCACCGTTTGTAATTTTTTTTTTTTTTCATTTTTTGTACACCAGAGGGTGCTGTCGCCTTACTGAATAATAATGTTTCATTGACAATGGGCCTATAAGTGCTATTAGTATTGCCAACTGAAAGGTTTATTTCATGTTATGATTTATTTTATGGTATAGAAAATTATATAAGGTTAAAAGGTCATAAATATATACAGTATATACAGTGATTGCACTCAAGGGAGAGATTGTCAATGATAAGGTAATAAATTAAGGTAAAGGCAATTCATTGATATATAAATAAAGTTTAAAAGGAAAAAGGTGAAAAGTTTTTGTTAATTTCTAATTGTGTTGTTTTATTTGTGTGCACCATAGCTCTTACGGTGTGATTACATCAAGGATGGAATAAAAGTTGTAAACCATCAGTTTAAGAGACCTTTTCAATCAGGGATGCTACACTAGTAAATTCTATCAGCATTTGAACTAATTGTTTATTTGTGATTTATTATTATTTATGTGTTTATTTGTACTTTAATAAATAATTTAAGTGTTCCAATATGTTTTTTTGTGAATTGATAAGCGTCAACAAAAATGTCATTGCTAAATTAGTAAAATAAAAAATTTAAAAATTTTTTTTTAAATTATTAGATTAGTCGACTAATCGTAAAAATAGTCGGCTGACTAATCGGGAGAAAATTAGTCGTTTGGGACAGCCCTAGTATGGAGCTGCCATCGCTGTTCCCGGTGTGACGTATCACGTATCACTACTTGCTGTCTTTAATATCTCCTGCCCTTTTTGTTCATTACTGTTAGCTCAGTGGTCACTCATGAGCGCAGGTGTACGTTTGTGTGTTCAGTCTCCGTGAGACCTCATGAAGCGTGTCGACACAGTGACACACTGTGTTGACACAGTGAGGATACTGTGTCATTGAATACTGACACCTGCTGGACATAAAAAATCCCTACAGGCAACCCACTTGACAGACTGACACTGAATTGATAACATAGTAAAATCATTTAAGTCTTTGCATTCGTTTTGCATTATTCCATATCTTTAAATTATGTGAACATACAGTACTGTGCAAAAGTTTTAGGCAGGTGTCCTGCCTAAAACTTTTGCACAGTGCTGTATATCATAATGTGAAAGTGTAAGTAATAATGAATGGGCGAATGAGGATGCTTGTGGACTTTTTGTTCTGATAACATTTTATTCAAAAACATAGCTTTTTTAATGTTTAAAATTTAGTTGGTTCCTTTTTATCTATTTTTTTAAAACAAGCAATTTCACCTACTGTGGACAACACACACACCCGCATGGAACCAACGATGCCAGCATGCACAAGAATTTCTCAGCCACTTGAAAGAGGTTTGGATAAGATATCCATTGGCTCCTCCAGTATTGAAGTAAATCTGCATTGCGTGCCATGTTCGGCTCAGCCATTCATCGTTGCACTTTTGCAATTTCATCTACTGTTGCATTGCTCCCTTGACTCCCCACTTCGTCATCTAAGTGCTACCAGATCCCATCAGGAAAAAATTGAAGTGGACAATAAATAAATTATAGCTTAATTACCGATTTCTAATAAATTACAAAAAAAGCTACTGTGGCTAAGTAAAGGAATGGCTCTATAACTGTTTATCTTGGGATTATCAGAAACTTCATTCTCATGCTTAGCCCAATAATGCTTCAACATTGAGGAGGTGGCTACTGTTTGTATATGACAGGTTGAAAGTACAAATAAGATTTCACCTGAGAAAAAAAAAAAAAAAACGTTAACAATACAACCATGTTATTTGGAGCCGCGCCGTGCGACATGATCCGTTCGGACCTAGACTCTTACCTTCGCGCATAACACGTCGAAGACGAAAGGCAAGCGCTTTTACCACTAAGCTGGTTGGTTAAATGCTAATGGCCATTCTTGAAGGCATCAAAAGGGGGTATTTCAGCGCACCGCATACGATGGACCCGCGCCTACCTTTCACACTAATATACTAAGAGTTACCTTAAAATTGTATTTTGAATGAAAGATGACCAGTGGGTTTTCCCTATGTTGCGTCCATTTCCACAGCATGTAAACAACCGGGAAGTAACCGTGAGATGTGGATTGTTTCAGCAGCTCCATCGCGTTGACAGACGCGCTTCCTTTTGAACCAGTTTGCCGCGTCATGACTGTGTCGACACCGTTAAATGAGTTCATGCATCGGTCCCGTGATTTTCTTGTAGCGATACGCGCACCGACGCAGGGTTTGCTCCATGAGCTCGGCGCGCGCTGGCGCATTAGTATCACTGGACCCACGTTTGACAGACGTGCATGGGGTGGGCGCACCGCTGCCCGCTCCTCCCCGCCGCCGGAGCCGCAGGTCGTGCGGAGTCGCCCCATGGGATAATTGTGAAATACGGAGCAACTTTTAATTCCTAATTACGGAACGATTCCGTATTTCAAGGAACGGGTGGCAAGCCTACCACCATATCAACCGCGTACATTAGATAGTATAGCCAATACGTAGCCAATGTGAATTTCTGTTTTTATTTTCTATTCTTTTTTAAGTTTTTAAAAACATCATATTCATCAGTTTATCAATTCATTTATAGCATAGAATTTTAAAAAACATGAATAATGATTTATATATAAAATATAGGTAATTATAATATTTATTTTAATTATCAAAGTCATTTAAAACAACCTGCTTTCAGTCTAGGCCTGGGGTGTCCAAACTTTTTCAAAGGGGGCCAGATTTGGTGTGGTAAAAATGTGAGGGGCCGACGTTGGCTGACGACCTTTACTTAGAACAATATATTGAAGCAAATTTCAGCAAGCGATTCTGTGCGTCACATTTGCTTTGTCATTTTTTAAAATTAATAATTTCAACAATCACGCAACTAGCCTTTGTGGCGTTCTCTTTCGACCCTCGGGCTCTTGCGAAATCCTACTGTGAAATTAAACTAGCTTCAAGTTGCTTCAATTTCTTGCAACGTATCTTCCCTGTAATCTTGTTCTACACGTCAGTGTGCCTTTTTTGGTAATATCGCCTCACAATGAACTCTTTAAAAACAGTGAGTGTCTCTTTGCAAATGAGGCGGACACAGTTGTTACGTATTTTAGTGAAGAAATAGTCCAGTTTCCACCTATCCTTGAAGCGTTGGCCAACACAGTCAACTTTTGTTGTTGTTGTTGTTGATTATCGCCATTTTAGAAAATTGGAAGATTCACACGGGGTAATATTGCTTAGAGTGCTTAGAGTACTGCTGCCTTTTAGTGGGTAAATGAGGAGTAGCATTTAGTGTGTAAGCTACTTCATATGCTGGTAGCAGTACTGCTGACCAATTTATTAAGTCTGTGCGTGGGCCAGACGTTATTGATTTTATGACAGAGGCCGGGGGCCGAATGAAATTTGTTCACGGGACGCATTTGGCCCCCGGGCCGGACTTTGGACATGTCTGGTCTAGGCGTTTTGCCAACAGCGACCTCTCCTGGCTGTTCCTTCTCTTCGCCTCAATGTAGTTCTGCCTTGCACTCTTCTTTAGAAATGGTTAGCGGAGGGGGAAAAAAGCTACATTAACTGAGCCTGAGAAGCTTCAATGCTTAAAAATAAAGCGCGTTCATTGTAATGTTCCTTGATGGAAGAAGTGCAGCGGAAGCAGGACAGATAAAGGATAAAGTCAGTGAATACATTTACGAAATATTTAAATTCTGAGCCTTCAAATTGAGGTATTGATAGTGATAACTAGAATTTGGATACGTTGATCATATTTATTGAATATTTTTGACTCCAGTGATGTAAAGACGTGATGGGACTTCCAAACTGAAGTTTCAGCGCCTTAACGTTACTACTTCCGGTTCACTTGAAGTAGCAACATCTATTCACTCATCCAGGACTTGCTGTTCTTTTTGTGTTCCCTTCTAACCAAACGAGCGCCTTCAAAACATTCTCATCAGGTAAGTACCGAAGATACAATTTAGTAGACTAAAGAGTCCTATTTTAAAGCATAGTGGAAGTCGTTTGGCGTTATGTTGAAGCTTCGCATTTTGCCTAACTTAGTTTAGCTTAGCACGCTACCCAGATAGCAGACAGACATTGAAATGATGTTGAATCAACATTCCGCTGTCAATCTTACATCGTTTAATCGACTTTGACCCCCGATGTTGATTGGTCATCACTTTTGCACCCTCGGTTAATGTTGTTCCAACGCACAAATCCTTACAAACCCTGAACGTCATTTCGAATATGAATGACATTGGAACGACGCTGAATCAATGCTAAGCTTTCCTTCATTTTCAACCATGATGCTATTACTGCTGTCAAATATGGTGGAAAACACAGACAAGACTGAAAAAGCAGTTTCTGCTCTTGCACTCCTCTTTAAAAGAAACTGCTGTATTTTAAGCTAAAACAACTGTTGTGTTTGATGGAACAATATGTCTATATGCTGCCGTAGCAGATTCATGGCACAATAAGCTCCCGAACTTTTTAATTTGTCCGTTTTACCCTGAAAACACCCGTTTACAGACGTCGCGCAACCGATTTTGTTTCAACCCAGCCATAAACCACAGGTAATTAATTATATTTATTATTCAAAATGTCTGTCGTTTTTAGCTTAGAATCATTCATTGATTTATCTTATTTCATTAAAAAAAAAAAAAAAAACGACTTAAAAAAATTATATTCTCACATATTTTAAACTTTTAAACAAATTATGTCACAACGAAAAAAATGGCGTCTGTAAAAAAGTCACGGATATCTACCTCATAACTATCGCTTAATTGTATTTTTTTGTTGGTGTCACATTTTCTCAGATATGTTAGATACTAAATAATTGATCCAAACAAAATAAAAGTTGGAAAAAATGTTTAAAAGGGTAAATATATGAAAAAAAAATCTCGACCACTCCTTGATGTCTGCGATTTCGGAATCGCGACCCTTGTTATATTACCATGTTTCACCCATAAAAATCCATCTGTGGCCATTCACAGCTGTGTCTTGACACTCAGTGCTACATGCTACATTGAGTTTTTGGATCGGAACAAAGTAGGTACGTGATAATATCTTGTTAAAGTCATGGCGTCTGTAATTCTGTTCTCCCGTGCTCTCACCTCCAGATAGGGTTTTGCTGTTTAAAAAAACAATATTTTTTTTTTAAAAATGCCCTCCTGCTCAAAAATTTTCTTCCCCCAGAAAATTGAGATTTTAAGCTTTGCAATGATGTATCACACATGCATATCGAACCATTTTGAAATTTGGCTAAAATGGGGCTTTCAGAGGGGAACTTCAAGTCACCTGAATGTTTTCCGCTATATACCCATATATAGAGGTCCTGCATTATATTATTTACAGAGAGAAGAAACAGCCAGGCTGACTAATAAAATATTGTACATGAACGATTAAAAAAAATGTTAAAAAATCAAATAATTTAACAATGAATAAATATTGAAGGGAATAGTACCTTTTCTCGTAGGCACCCAATAACTGTTTGCATTATTCTAACACATTTGCTAAAATAAAGCATTTAACCATAGTTTAAAGGAACAAGCAGACTTTACTCCATGCCGTTTGACACAGTAAAGCGGACCGGCTCATCAGCCCTCGGCTGATAAGCAAAGGAAAAATATGTCGCCATATCTTCGGTGGGGCCATGACTCCCCGGCCTCCCAAAACAAGTTTGATAGCTTGGCGCCTAGACGTCAAGGCATGCCGAGCCTCCCACCTTCGTTGCCCTAGCAACTACGACCCAACAACGAAAAATGACCCACGAACGTGACCGCCCAAACCTGCAACAGAAGAATTATCCCTAAACAACACCCAGGCACGCCTTTCGTCCTGCCCACCCCGCCGGAGCTTTCAAAAGCAGGCATGAAAATCCCTCAGTTTTCGGCGAAATTCGCCGTTTTAAAGTAAAAAAAAATGTGACCTACGTGAATTGTGTAGATCCGAGGAGAATTTTTTTAAGGGGGAGGGGGTCGTAATTCCATCAAACTAACTAAGGACGTTTTATTGAAGTTGCGAAGCCTGTCGTGATATGCAATGAGTCCATATGTCGCTAGGTAAATAAAATTAGGGCGATAATTTTAATGGCTGCGTTTTATCACCGCGTGCGTGCGTGCATGCATGCATGCATACATTTGTGTGTGCTTGTAGATGACATATGACACTCCAGTTCATTTCACAGATGTTTATTGGTAATCAACACGCCGTAGAATTACAGTTCAGACTAGGGTTGCCACCTTTCAGAAATAGAAATAAGGGACGCCCCCCTCGCTCCCAAAGCCTTTCGGGCGAAAAAAAGGGGCATCCCCAAAACTCCTAAAATGCATAGAAATGTATGTATATTTAGATGAGAAAACTGTATTGTGCACAATGCGACGTGACACGTCAAACATTAAAAATTGCATTTGCAGACTAAAAAAATTTTTTAATTAATATAGGCCTGTCAAACGATTAAGATTTTGAATAGTTAATTACAGCTTACAAATTAATTCATCATAATTAATCGCAATTCAAACCATCTATAAAATATGCCATATTTTTCTGTAAATTATTGTTGGAATGGAAAGATAAGACGCAAGACGGATATATACATTCAACATACTCTACATAAGTACTGTGTTTATTATAGGGCTGCAGCTATCGATTATTTTAGTAGTCGATTATTCGATGAACTGGTTAGTTCGAATAATCGAGTAATCGGATAGGGAACATGAAAAATTAGAATACCTGAGCTAAACCTCAAACGGTATAAAAAAATATTAAGGATCCATGTACAACAAAAGAACAATGTCTAACTTAAATAGCAAAAGTCCGCGAGCTTAAATGCTAGGAAAAATGACCGTACTGTCTTTGTGTTCCATAAATTAATTTAAACAAGGCTCAATTGTGTCATATCTAGTGATTTTAGGGATTTAATCAGAAAAAGAATTATGTTTGACTGATCTAAGTTCTACTTAGCTAACATCCAGGCTAGGTAGGTCTTCGCATGTATGCCAATCACAGCAAATACACCATTTCTTACAATTTCGGCAACTTTGTCACGTTGTGTCAAGCAAACTGATTTATGTACAACTTTGATGACAAACATGGTTTATTCTACCGTAAGACATCATTGTTGATAAAGGATCTAAAGAAAAGCAACAGGCATACCTTAAAATATGGCTATACTTAAATGTGGCATTTTCAGTGCATTTCGTTTGAGGTCACTGGCTTGCCGCTCAACCACAAACACAATTGTTTATTTTTTTTATTTTTTTACCATAACTCCCGACCATCCATAATTTGATGACTTTTCAATTAAATTTGCCGGTCAATCAAAAGTCAACTATTTGACAGCAGTATTCCATCAACTTTTTTTTTTTGTTTGTTTTTGAACGGGGATCAGAAGCAAGTGGGGCAATCCACATTAAGGAGGCAATCAGCAGTAGATGTGCCCATGATCAATTCATCAAATCCCCCGTAATTCTTATTTCATATAACAAACAAAACAGAACAACTAACCCGAAAAGAAAATAACTAGTATTCCATCAACTCTAAAACAATGTTAACCCAACCATCGCTTGACACACCATAGAACAATGTTGTTTCAACGTCACTATCAGATGTCATTGGTATTTGCAATGTTGATTTAACATTGTTTATTGTCGAAAACTTCGATGTCAACCACAATGATGATTTTGATGGCAAATCAATGTTTATTCAACGTCGGTCTTATCTGGGTCGTTAATACATGTTAAAGAATTCCAATTGCTTTGGCTTAACGCCACTTCCGATTTGCAAACTTTGTTTTTTAGGAAAAGTAGATCGGTTAACATGAGTGAATACATTAAATTGTATAAGACCCTTCTCGACTTCTTTTTAAGATGCGACAAATTACTACTAAGTGAATGCCAACGCAATCCCAAACATCCAAGTCAATGAGGAGAGGAAATTCAGGTCACGACGAACAACTGCAAAAGAAAATGAGGGTAAGATCATCACATTTGTTGTTGTATTTTTCATGCAATATCAGACTTGCTTTGATGTGATTGTGATCATTGAATGTGACTGGAGGCCAATAAGCCCATATCTACGGTGGCCGAGAGGTGTCAGGCGAACTGCTAAGTCAAAATACTTTGCAAATAGAAAAAAAACATGAACCTCAATTGCAAACGCTTTGCAAAAGAAAAAAGCACGAATGCAAACTGCCACAACATGATCCCCGAACTCTAAAGTGCGATTGTAAATTGGCAAAAGCACGAAACCCAATTGCCACAACACGACAGCAAATGGCTCGCAGCATGAATGCAAAAGGCTCGCAAGACAATTGCAAAGAAGATGACCCAGAAGTGAAAAAAACAAGAAAAACAAAAGACCTCTGTAAAGTTGCCCCCCTCATCAGATGCAAATTTAAATAAAAAGGACTTAATCGTTTGTGCTGCAACGGTTTTGTAGATACAGTATTATGCTTTTATTGAGATCTTAATTTTGAGTGGTGACGTCACTCGTAGCTTTTTTTTTTCTTAGCTTAGCTCCCGCGGCTAATGGAGCATACCAACTCTCTCAATAACAGAGGGGTGTCCTAACATTTAGCACGAACGTAGCACAAACAAATTCGGGTCCATTTTGCAGTAAATTGGGGGGCTTGAGATATTAATTTCGAGTGATGACGTCCCTCTAAGCCAGGGGTGGGCAAACCGGTCCTCGAGGGCCGCAGTGGGTCCTGGTCTTTGTTCAAACTTATTCAGCACAGACAGTTTAGCCAATGAGGTATCAGTGGAAACAAGAAGCACCTGACTGAAATCTACTGATTGCACTTGTAAGAAACCGGATTGGTGAAAGGCTGTCCTCATGATGGGTATGAACAAAAACCCGCGCCCACTGCGGCCCTTTGTGGAATAGTTTGCCCACCCCTGCTCTAAGCCCATCATTTACTGCAAAATGGTTCCGAAGTGGTGCTATTCGTTTGTGCTACGTTCTTGCTAGTTGTTAGGACACCCCTTTTTTATTAAGAAAGTTGGTACGCACCATTAACAGAGGGAGCGAGTCGGTACGCGCCATTAACATAACATATTAGATAAGAGAGTTTGTACGCACCATTAACAGAGGGAGCGAGTCGGTACGCGCCATTAACATAACATGTTAGAGGGGTGTCCTAACAACTAGCACAAACGTAGCACAAACGAATAGCACCACTTGACCTTTTCTGTTGTAAAAAAAAAAAAAAAAAAAAAAAACTTTAGTAAGGGGGAAGTGTAAATAAATTATAGAATTAAGATTTGTTATCAATGAAAAATTTAAAAGTGTTCGTTGGCTGTGACCGAGTAGCATTTGCGATCGCTACACAAAACTAACTAAATTACGCCCAAGAACGTCAGAGATGTAGACAACCAGAGGATATAATATATAATAAAGAAAGGGCTGGTGGTAAAGGATAGCTTGTTGTAATTGGAGAATGTCATTGTCAGTCGCGCCGATAAAAAAGCTAAGGCTATGCTTAGGTCGGCTCGTTGTTTTTTGTTTTTTTTTCCGTCTTTTCAGCCTTCGACACTCAAGCCATCTCTTTAACTCAGTGTTTCTCAATTCTTTTCTGTTATGCCCCCCCACAGGAAGGCATAAACGTTCCCCGCCTCCCCAACTCTCTGCCGCCACTGTAAATATACCGTAGTATCATTTTTCTACAAAATTCTTATTATTATAATATAAGTACACCTCTGCATAACACTGTGTGCTTTTTAATATTAAAGAAGAAGAAAAAATAAAGTGTTAAAAAAAAAAAACACATCCATACTGTAAAAATAGACTCGAGACATTTTTTTGACCGTATGATTCTGAAAAAAAAAAAAAAAAATCAAATAAAAAAATAATCCTAAAGTCAAATTGATTAGCAACATTTACTCAAGAGGACAATATGCCAAACCATTAGACTGAAAAAACAAAAATTAATAGAACAAAGACGACAGTGTCATTGGACAGAGAGACAGTTTTTATTTTTGCTGCAGGCGGTATCAGCTCCTTTGCTGTGGTGTTGGGTTGTTGTACATTGAGCAACTTGTTATGCCACCTTATGTGATGCTGACAGTGCTCGCTGGTTTACTGATGTAACACTAACAAAGCGGGACGATTGTTAGCAATATTTGGCACCTTTTCGCTGAAAATTTTTTTTCCTGCTGTCCGCTGCTAACATTTTTAGACAAAATAAACAGACTCGTCTTTCCTCGTCTCCCACTGTACTAAAAGTCAAAAGCTAAATGCTACATACGCTTTGTCATATTTCTTTGTCTTAGCTTTTCATATCTCCACTGCTCTTTTCTGTGTGCTCTTGTTTGGTTCAAAAATACTGCGCACATGCTGAAAACGAGAGCGCCACTGCCACCCACTCAGCAGATGTGCAATTACACTTTATTCTAGTTCGGCAAAAAAGTATGTTCCCCAAGGTCACATGCGCCAACCCCAGCATCACTCTGCGCCCCCCTGGGGGGGCCCACCCCACTTTTTGAGAAGTACTGCTTTAACTGAACATTTTTGTTCTTCCACATCTTTGCCAGTGACTTTGGCACCATGGACATCATTTTCGGAGAGAATTGGTAGGTTTAGCTCTGTAAACATCTCCTTCGTACACGATTTCCATTCATTTCCTATTAGAGACAAACGGTGGTGTGTCCCCCCTTAGCAACACTAGCTAATGTCATGAATATTAATGAACGGAAGTGACATGTTGCTTGCGGTACGCCATTGACAGAGTTGTGTGTAATTAAACTAAAATATATGAAAATGTAATTTTTATCATTACATTGTGAAAAATAATGAACTTTATCACAATGTGTGACCTGTCGATTTCTCCCCATATTATAAAGAAATATGCTATTTTTTTTCCTCCCAGTGTCCCGCCGATGTCACTGTAGAAGATCTTCACCATGAGAAGCATAATCTCCTACTTGTTAAAAGGGAAGAGGAGTCCGAGATGCCGTACATCAAACAGGAGGCAGAGCCAGAGATCCCCGACATGAAAGAAGAAGACCAGGAAGCTGAAATCTCGCAATTTCCATTGACTGTCATTGTGAAGAGCGAAGAATACGAAAGTCCAAGCGAAGAGAGCGAAGCAGCAAACCCTTCGAGTGACAGCTCATTTCAGCACCTGACAACAAAAGGAGAGGAAGGAACACAACCGGACAGCCTCTTAGCTCCGCTTTCAGACAGCGACGACGTGACGTCACATTCTTCTGACTTTAATCCTGATGAGGAGGATGATGACTTTGACCAAAATGATTCAAAATCTTTAAACGGGTCATCATTGAAAAGAGGCACAAAGGAATGCGCGGTTGGTAAACGTTTTCCCTGCTCAATCTGTGATAAAACATTGTCTTCGAAACGTTATCTAAAAGTACACATGCGTACACACACCGGGGAGAAGCCTTTTGTCTGCGCATCCTGTGGTAAACAATTCACTCATAAGGGAGATTTAAACAAACACACACAGAGCCACACTGGAGAGAAGCCTTTCGCCTGCACACTCTGCGATAAAAGATTTACTCGGAAGACTACTTTAGAAATACATAAGCGTACACACACTGGAGAGAAGCCTTTCGCCTGCTCACTTTGTGGTAAAAGATTTTATCAGAACACTCTTTTAGAAAGGCATAAGCGTACACACACTGGCGAGAAGCCTTTCGCCTGCACACTTTGTGGTAAGCGATTCACCCATAAGGGAAATTTAAACAAACACAAACGCAGACACACTGGAGATGAGCCTTTCGCCTGCACAATTTGTGGTCAAAGATTTTCTCAGAAGGGACATTTCGAATCGCACACAAGAAACCACGCTGGAGAGAAGCCTTTTGCCTGCACAATTTGTGGTAAAAGTTTCGTCGATAAGGGAGGTTTAAACAAACACACAAGCAGACACGCTGAAGAGACGCCTTTCGCCTGCACACTTTGCGATAAAAGATTTTATCATAAGAGTAATTTAGAAACGCATATGCGTACACACACTGGAGAGAAGCCTTTTGCCTGCTCATTTTGTGGTAAAAGATACGCTCAAAAAGGAACTTTAGTAACGCACACACGCAGACACACTGGAGAGAAGCCTTTCGCCTGCACACTTTGCGATAAAAAATTTTCTCAGAAGACTCATTTAAAAATACATAAGCGCACACACACTGGAGAAAAGCCTTTTGCATGCTCACTTTGTGGTAAAAGATTCACTCAGAAGACTGATTTAGAAAGACATAAGCGCACACACACTGGAGAAAAGCCTTTTGCATGCACACTTTGTGGTAAAAAGTTCACTAAGAAAGGAACTTTAGTAACGCACGCAAAAAGCCACACTGGGTAAAAAAAAACTGAATTGCAGCATGTGACAAAATATTCCTGCCATGCATTTTGTGGAAGAATATTTTATTCATGCTTATAAAAACACAAACTTGAACTGCTGTGAAACTATGTGTTTGTTATACTTGCATGTGAGACTGTAGCCACGTTCGTGTGCTCCATATATTCCTTTGAACATTTACAATGGGTATCTGTTGACTGCCTTAACTGATTTGACTCCCTCCTGTACCAGCTAGAGCTAGTGCTCAAGGTCGTAACTCAAAAAATTTTTTTCTTTGGAAAATCACCAGAGTTGGGCTGTAATTAGTTTCACTTCTCATTTAATACTAGGTGTCGTTTCATAGTAACGCCCTTTCAACAAGCATATAGAGCAGTTGTCTCCAAACTATTCCACATAGGGCTGCAGTGGGTGCAGGATTTAATTCCAACAAAACAAGACCACTCCTTTTCACCAATCTAGTGTTTCATAAGTGTAATCAGTTGACTGCAATCAGGTGCTGCTTGTTTTAGTAGAAACCACATTGGTTAAAAGGTCTGCTCTTGATTGGTAACAAAAACCAGGACCCACAGGAGCCCTCTAGGACCGGTTTGGAGACCCCGATATAGACCCTACTCACCTACGTCACAAAATGGGCGTGTCGCTGTTTCCGGCCGCCATATTGTACCTCTTTTTCAGACCTATTCTCATTGTTTTCAATTAGTCGAGCAAGTTATAGAGCAATTGATGGAAGCCCCGGTGTTATCTGACGCTGTAAACTCATTGGGTCTGTTGCTTAAAAGGCGTTACGTGGAAAAGCTTCAGTTTATCCATTCGCCAGATCCGTATTTGATGCCTAAATCGATGTTTTTCGACCCGCTGGCTTCGCCTGACATCTGATATCCTGATATTTACAACTATCTTGTCCACACAAAATCAGCCTATTCTCACGAAAGTTTGAAAAACTTTAAGAGCTTGGAGGCTTATAAATGCTACGTTGCTGGTTGGGTGAAACATGTCCTCGTACACGAAAATTCGGCAGGAATCTTGTGCTCGGAAGGTGAGTTACGAAATTTTCAATTCAAAATCTTTTGTTCTTGCTAACATCCACTGTCAAGTCTAATGTATTTCATATCATTTGTCAATGGAGCTAGGGCTTTTAATGTTTATATGGTTTAGCGATAGCACTCTCACTATATACATATATAATACGTAATAAATATGAAGTGCGATAGCACTACTCCAGATTGTCCCTAGTTGAATTTATTTTTTGGCTTTTGACCTCAATAGTGAAATTGTAAATTAATTGTATGACAACTGTCTGATTATCCCCTTATAATTATATATTTTCAGGTAGTTCATTCACAACGTCTGAGTGTATGTTGTCGGCGATTAGCCTAGCAATGATCTTAATTGTGGTTGTCAGCCCAAAACCCCCTAAATATATATTAAATGCATCTTACCAGATATAAAATGACTACTACATAATCTGTGGTAGTTGTTTGGAGCCCAGTTTTCTCGTCGAATTGCAGCAGTCAATCTCTGTCTCCTCTTCAGGTCTCTCGGAATACGGTAAAAATTCAAGTCTCTCCGTCTATCTTCTCTGTTTTTGCAACCGACCGCCACACACGACTTCACCATTTTGATTATTAATGTTAACGAGCAGAAAAACACGCCATAATAGGAGGAATTTACGAAGCGCTAATGCATTAACATGACTAGTATCCGGACAACATGGCGCGGGGGCGTGGCTGTGACGTCACGTGAGTAGGGTCTATAGAGTCTTGTCGTGTACTGTCGAGGCATGTGCCGGTATGAGATTTGGACGGTACGATAACCGTGAGCAAAAATACCGCGGTTTTACGGTATTGCAATTATAGCTCCAAAATGTGTTATTTTGAGAGGTATGGGATAAAAAAACAAACAAACTTTTTTCCGGGATTTTTTTACTTTTCAGAAAATATTTGCAAATTGGAACATGAATATTATGTTAAAATAAATAAAAAAACAAAAAATATTTTAAATAAAATTAAAATAAATAGAACTTATAGACTACCCACAGCCACAGCTCAGGTTGCTCAAGATTGGAGCAAGAACTAAATTAATTGCTATAAAAAAGTAAAAACACTTCTAAATAAAATTGAAAAATATTGACTGTACTTTTTTTTTTTTTTTTTTTTTTTGAGGGGGCAAAAGCAGAAGTGAAGTTTCGCCATTTTCAGCAACTGTGTCAATTCTAGTCTACATGTCATGCCTTTGTGTTAAAAAGACGCAGAATTCATAAGTTAATAAGTTAAAAATGGATAAGTTTGTTAAAATGTGAATATTGTTGTGTAAAGGTTTCATCTAAAAACACTGGGAGTGAGTCCTCTCCTTGTCCAGCGAGCGTACATTTGTGCTTAGGGCAAGAACATCTTTTCCTTCATTCAAGCTTGTTTCTCAGTGGCCGTGAGATTTATAACCTCGACAAAGTTGCTCTCCCAGCTAAGACTAGGCTAACATTTGTCTTTGTAAGTGTTTAGTTAATTTGTATTTTGAATTTGAAAGGAAAATGTGTGTTTTGTTTTTGGCGAACTTTTTCATGGATGACTTCCTCACATCAACGTTTTAAAACTGTATATTTCAGTTACCATGATTTGAGACCTCCATAAGTTCAAGAAAAGTACGCCTTTTGTTTGGAGTGTTTCTTTTTTGGCGTTTAGCAGAATAGCGTCACTGACACACACACATCAACAACCGGAGAGGGTGGGGTGAGTGCTGCCACTCCAAAATACTTCTGGCTGCATTTTTAAGACTTGTAAAATAGCGAATACCGTACTACGATATGACGGAAAATTTTAGTGGTTTTGAAACCGTGACGTTTTCATACCACGGTAAACCTTGAAACCGGTAACCGGCACATGCCAAGTACTGTCGTATTGTACTTCCGCTAGATCACAGCCTTTGACTGTGCCACATTTGTACCCTGGATATATACAGTGGGGAGAACAAGTATTTGATACCAAATACAGTGGGGAGAACAAGTATTTGATACCAAATACTTGTTCTCCCCACTGTATATCCTGTTTATAAAGTGTTCGACGCTGGCAATCCTTGGCTGAATCTGATTTTTTTTTCTCTTATTTGAGCTATTGATTGATACTTGTCTTAGGGTTCAAAAGTGAACTTCCATGACACATTTACAGTTGAAAAAGTATTCAATTTCCTTTTTCAGTTTTCCTTGAGCCTCTTTTTAAAAAGTTGTTGAATTTATTTTTCTGGTGCTGTTCTTTTTCTATCCAATATATCTACCCAATATGTATATATGTTTGAAATTGAATAAATTGTGTTATATGCCTCTGTGTTGAGATTGTTCCATGACTGACATGTAATTGATTACTTTTTTAAAGTAAGATTAACAACACTGCTGACACCACACGCATGATGAAAAGAGTAGGGCACTTTCCGTCCCCCTCTGAGTGTAAAGCACAAGTTAGCGGCTTCGCGAACGCACTTCCAGTGACCATTTCAAAATGAAAGCACAGCATTTTTAACATGTAAATAAAGATTTCTGGAGTTAATCTCACAAAATTCAGATTCTTCACCCGTTATGAAAAATCTGATATGCAATGAGTAATTTGGCTTCAAATTTCATAACGCACAATTTGCAGGACAAGATGACAGTCATTTTGTATCAAATCAACACTTTTGATAGGCTCTAATTGGTAGAGAATAGAAATGGCATTGGGATTCTCACCTATTTCATATTCTGCATTTAGCTTTCAAATGACTCGTTCTGCATTGTCTGTGTTTTTTTTAAATATCTTCTTTCTAATATGTTTTTTTTTTTTTTTTAAGATGAACAATTCATTGCATTTGGGTGATTTATTAGGATGTATTGTCATGACATTCGTGGTTGAATTGGTAAAAAAAAAAAATTTGACAATAATATCGCATATCAGCAATAATTTATCAGACAATATATCGTCTATATATTTATATACCATATGATGATTTATGCCTCAACGTTTAAGAAAACCCCGCAGGAAAACCTGTTGGGATAATATTTAAAAGGTGCTAGGGAAAAACTGGAAAATTGGTCACTAAGTTGTCTGTTTGAAGTGTATAGTTCAAGCCCCTCTTGCAGTAAGTCCTTTGTGTTACAAAAACATTTTTGCACAGTGGCCATATTGATATTTGTTATGTACATTGTTCAAGTCATACAAGCTGTTATAAATGTTCATACTTGAATGCTTATTGTTTACCAATTTATTTTTATATACTTGATGTTTACATGTACAATTGTTAAATTGGAAGCTGGTAAATCAACGAGAAATGTTTCATTTGTATTTCATGCAATTATTCAGATTCTCAAAACATAACAGCAGCTTGGGTGAATTTATCATCATTTATTGTTATCAAGGTAAATCAGTTGTGTGTAATTAATCTAAAGTACATGAAAATGTAATTTTTATCATTACATTGTGGGAAATAATGAACATTATCAGAATATGCTAATATTTGGGGAATGACCTGTATATTTTTCCCCATATTATTAAAAATATGCAAGCTGAATGTCATGGCAAAAGCTCGACTTTAGCAAGCAACGTGATTTTTTTTTTTTTTTTTTCATCCAGTGTCACGCAGAAGTCACTGTAGAAGATCTTCCCCATGAGAAGCACGGCGCCCTCCACGTTAAGCAGGAGTCTGTGATGCTGTACATCAAACAAGAGGCGGCGCCAGAGAAACTCAGCATTAAAGAAGAAGAACAGGAAGATGAAATCCCCAAGTTTCCAATGAGTGTCAGTTTGAAGAGTGAAAAAGATGAAGGTCCGAGTGACGCTGCGAAACCATCGAGCGACTGCTCATTTCAACACCTGACGACAAAAGGAGAGGGACAATCGCAATCGGACGGCGTCTTAGCCCCGCTTTCGGACAGCGGTGACGTAACGTCGTACTCTTCTGACTTCAACACTGATGAGGAGGATGTTGACTTTAACCCAAATGATTCAAAATCCTTAAACAAGTCAACACTGAAAACAGAGACGAAAGAATGCTTGGTTGGGAAACCTTTTCCCTGCTCAGTTTGCGAGAAAAGATTTTCTTTGAAGACTTCTTTAAAAAGCCATCAGCGGACACACACTGGAGAAAAGCCTTTTGTCTGCACATGTTGTGGTAAAAGATTCAGCGAGAAGGGAAATTTAAACAGACACGCAATCACACACACTGAAGAAAAGCCTTTTCCCTGTTCAGTTTGTCATAAAAGATTCCGTCTGAAGGGATCTTTAACCAGACACGCAACAACACACACCGGAGAGAAACCATTTGGCTGCTCACTTTGTGAGAAAAGATTTACTCAGAAGAATCTTTTAGAAAGACACACACGAACACACACTGGGGAAAAGCCTTTTGTCTGTACATGTTGTGGTAAAAGATTCACTGAGAAGGGACATTTAAACAAACACACAAGCATTCACACTGGAGGAAAGCCTTTTCCCTGTTCAGTTTGCGAGAAAAGATTTTCTTCGAAGACTGATTTAGAAAATCATCAGCGTACACACACTAGAGAAAAGCCTTTTGTCTGCACATATTGTGGTAAAAGATTCACCCGGAAGGGAAATTTAAACACACACACACGCACACACACTGGAGAAAAGCCTTTTCCCTGCTCAGTTTGTCATAAAAGATTCAGTCAGAAGGGAGCTTTAATCAGACACGCATCAACACACACTGGAGGGAAACGGTTTACCTGCTCACTTTGTGGTAAAAGATACGCTCAGAAGGGATATTTAGTATCGCACACAAGAACCCACAGTGGGGAAATAACTTTGGATTATAGTGTGTGACAAGATATTCAGATTCCTGCAACACATTTACAGTAAACAAAGCCTTTCAATGTCCTTATTTTGTTTCCCTTGTGTCTCTTCAAAAAGTTGTTGAAACGATTTTGCAAGTCCTGTTCTTTTTCACAACTATCCAATACAGGTAATCCCTGGGTTACGACGTACCCGGCTTGTGTAATTTCGACTTTACAGTCTCGGTTTTTTGTTTGTTTGTTTGTTTGTTTTTCTTAAATAACGGTGACTTTTGCTTTGTGATGCAAGCATTTATTTAGGCACAGGAACCATAGAGCAGGTAGTACTAATGGCACGCGTGTAAGGGCGCATCTACACATGACGAAGAACGTGCAGTGGGGCAAATAAGTTTTTAGTCAACCACTAATTGTGCAAGTGCACTTGAAAATATTAGAGAGGCCTGTAATTGTCAACATGGGTAAACCTCAACCATGAGAGACAGAATGTGGGGGGGGAAATCCAGAAAATCACATTGTTTGATTTTTAAAGATTTTATTTGCAAATCATGGTGGAAAATAAGTATTTGGTCAATACCAAAAGTTCGTTTCAGTAGTTTGTTATGCACCCTTTGTTGGCAATAACGAAGGCTAAACGTTTTCTGTGACTCTTCACAAGCTTTTCACACACTGTTGCTTGTATTTTGCCCCATTCCTCCATGCAGATCTCCTCTAGAGCAGTGTTGTTTTGGGGCTGTCGTCGGGCAACACGGACTTTCAACTCCCTCCACAGATTTTCTATTGGGGTTGAGATCTGGAGACTGGCTAGGCGTCTCCAGGACCTTGAAATGCTTCTTACGAAGCCACTATTTTGTTGCCCTGGCTGTGTGTTTGGGATCATTGTCATGCTGAAAGACCCAGCCACGTCTCATCTTCAATGCCCTTGCTGATGGAAGGAGATTTGCACTCAAAATCTCTAAATACATGGCCCCATTCATTCTTTCCTTTACATAGATTAGTCGTCCTGGTCCCTTTGCAGAAAAACAGCCCCAAAGCATGCGGTTTCCACCCCATGCTTCACAGTGGGTATGTTGTTCTTCAGATGTAATTCAGTATTCTTTCTCCTCCAAAAACGAGAACCTGTGTTTCCTCATTACTGACTGCTGTTATCACCTTACCTATACTATAAGAGGACCACCTTTACAAGTCTTTTTATGGTGTTTTTATTGTGTACATACTTTTTAATCCATTTTGTTTGTGTGTGTGTGTGTGTGTGTGTGTGTGTGTGTGTGTGTGTGTGTGTGCGTGTGTGCGTGTGTGTGCGCGTGCGCACTCTATTGGGCAGCTTTGAATCTCATGACACTTTGTGTAATGACAATAAAGGCGTTCTATTCTATTCTATTCTATTTTGGTTTCATCTGACCATAACACATTCTCCCAGTCCTCTTTTGGATCATCCAAATGCTCTCTAGCGAACCGCAGACGGGCTTGGACGTGTACTGGCTTCAGCAGGGGGACACGTCTGGCAGTGCAGGATTTGAGTCCCTGGCGGTGCATTGTGTTATTGATAGTAGCCTTTGTTACTGTGGTCCCAGCTCTCTGTAGGTCATTCAGTAGGTCCCCCCGTGTGGTTCTGGGAATTTTGCTCATCGTTCTTATCATTTTGACGCCACGGGGTGAGATCTTGCATGGAGCCCCAGATTGAGGGAGATTATCAGTGGTCTTGTATGTCTTCCATTTACTAATAATTGCTCCCACAGTTGATTTTTTTACACCGAGCGTTTTACCTATTGCAGATTCAGTCTTCCCAGCCTGGTGCAGGTCTACAATTTTGTCTCTGGTGTCCTTCGACAGATTTTTGGTCTTGGCCATAGTGGAGTTTGGAGTGTGACTGACTGAGATTGTGGACAGGTGTCTTTTATACCGATAATGAGTTAAAACAGGTAACAAGTGGAGGCTCGTTAGACCTCTTTGACAGCCAGAAATCTTGCTTGTTTGTAGGTGACCAAACACTTATTTTCCACTTCAATTTGGAAATAAATTCTTTAAAAATCAAACAATGTGATTTTCTGTTTTTATTTTTATCACATTCTGTCTCTCATGGTTTAGGTTTACCCATGTTGAAAATTACATGCCTCTCTAATCTTTTCAAGTAGGAGAACTTGCACAATTGGTGGTTGACTAAATACTTATTTGCCCCACTGTATTTTTCTACACGAAGAAGCACGAATTTGGTCGCCGCGCAGCCAAGAGAAAAGGGAAAGCCTTCAAGCCTGCGCGCACATTTCTTGCTTCTGAAGCATCCACGGAGGCAACATGTATATTTAACACTTTTGTACTGTTTATTGTGCTTTTTATATTGTGGTCAAATACTTGGGGCGAGTTGATGTGATTGTTTTTGATGAAGTGCTGACGCTAACTGATACATTCTAATAATTTGTGTGGGTTGCTATCGCTGGCTTGCTGGTATTGAAGATGAAACAGATTTAATATTTTTATTTTAGTTTCATTCTGCAAGTGTTGTTGTCGTGAGCAGCTGAATAAAGTTAGCAAACCACACGGACGTCTGTCATCTTCATTTCGGAGCTTAGCTTGATGTCTAGCTCTGACTTAGCTCCAACATCATGGCGAGGATGGTACAATGGCGTATAATAAATGTTTTTGGATAGTTATTTTGAGATTTGGTGCGTACATTGGGGTACTTAAAGGGACCAATGTCGACATTGAAGAGACGACTCCGGGATGCTGGCTTTCAGGGCAGCGTGGCAAAAAAGGCACATCTGAGACAGGCTAATAAAAGGAAACAATTATATTGGCAAAAGAACACAGACATTGGACAGAGGAAGATTGGATAAAAGTGTTATGGACAGACGAATCATAATTTGAGGTGTTTGGACTTTAGATCAAAGAGAAGAACATTTGTGAGATGCAGAACAACTGAAAAGATGCTGGAAGAGTGCCTGATGTCATCTGTCAACCATGGTGAACGTTGTAACGTGGTAATGTGATGGTCTGGGCAGGGCTTAATTTGTAAATCAAAAGGTGCCGGAACGCAAAGTACATATGACAGCGCAGGGATGATGAGATGGGCACAGGTCTCGGAACGCACGCAGAAAATGGTGCTGAAAACAACACGCAAATGCCCACTTGACATGCTGTGGGACTTACAAGCCTCAATTTCAGATAATATCCATGGTATAATTGTTATGACAAACAATTTACAATAATTTAGGCTATACTCTGCACAGCGCGGGAAATTCCCCACATAACCACAGGTGGGACTTGCAGTACAGAGTCAGCAAATAGTTTCTCAACAGGTCTAACTTGTAAAACATTTTAAAAAATCAAGTTACAATAAATAACACATCTCCCTTTATTATTATTTATTATAATAACGGGTGGATTTGAGGAAGCTCTCTGATTGTTTAGTTGTTGTGTATTAATCACGATATAACATGGCTGGATTATTTATACTTGGCTAGGGCCTCATCACCAAATGTATCACTACGCCGATATATTCGTTCCTTGCGTCTGTGGTTTACAACATATTTATCCGTTAATTCATTATACTTTTATCATAATTTATCCAATAACAGCTGTAATTATTGTATTGGCCCATGTAAGCAAATAATTTGAAAATAATTCAAAACGGTGTCGCCTACTTTATTGCATTTACCTTGAACTGAGCTGCTGTCCAAACAGTTGTGCATCCCATCCCTGACCTATTGGTGGATGTCCTACATTCTTCTCCGCTCAGTGCCTGCTCCTCTCCTTCTAAATCTTTCTGTAAGCGAGCTGATGTCGCGGTTCCCGCCTTTTAATCTGGTGTAGCTGTTCTTACTCATTTTGAACCATCTACCTTCTTTTTCAAAAAAGGACAGTAAATGCAACTTTCTTATTGGCATGTTGAGATACCGTTTCATCCTGGCTGTTTGATCCCTAAATGCTGCAAATCTCCAACATTTTTTTTTTTTTTAATTTTTATGTCAGGGGTGTGATTTGTTGGTCCAACTTTTCGTGAATCAACAAATGTCCAAGTCTTTCAAATGACGTTAAATTTTTATAAACAACATTGTTACCGGCATCCCCAAGGGGCTGCTGTCCCGTTTCAGTGTGACCGGCATTGCCAGTTTGGCATAGAAGAAGAAGTAGTCAAGCGTAAGGGCGAGAGAAGGGGAGCGGAAAGGAGAGTAGCAAGAGGGCGCGTTGTTGAATTTCTGACTGTCCCCCGCTGGTTTTTGTTTAGTTAATAAAAGTCTCCATGCAACAGCCATCCGAGGCCTCTTTTTTTTTTTTTTTAATACACCACCTCCTCGAAGGAAGAACCGGACGTAGTAGGAGCGACGACGAACCTCGGGAATCGCCGCTCCACATATTATTATTTTCTATGCACGAGAGGTGCCGGATCTGCCAAAATAAGTCCCGGAACACAGGGAGGCTAAAATCATGAGGTGGCGGATCTTGTTCCGGCAGGATCCGGCACAAATTAATTTTGGGTCTGGGGTTGTTTTGGTGCTGGTAAAGTGGGAGATTTGTACAAGGTCAATGGGATTTTAATTATGAAAGTCTATCACTCCATTTTGCAACGCCATGCCATACCCTGTGGACAACGCTTGATTGGAGCCAATTTCATTTTACAACATGACAATGAACCAAAGAACACCTCCAAATTAAGCAAGAACTATTTAGGAAAGAAGCAGGCAGCTGGCATTCTATCTGTAACGAAGTGGCCAGCACAGTTTTAACCCATTGAGCTGTTGTGGGAGCAGCTTGACCGTACGGTACACAAGAAGTGCCCATCAAGCCAATCCAACTTGTGGGAGGTGCTTCTGGAAGCGTAAAGTGAAATTTCTCCAGATTACCTCAAAAAAATTAACAGCTAGTATGTCATTGGTCTGCAAAGCTGTAATTGTTATAAAGGGAGCATTCTTTGATAAAAGCAATGTTTGAATTATTATTATTATTTAATCCTTATTTCTAACCATATCAATGTCTTGACAATATTTTCTATTTATTTTGCAACTCATTTGCAAGATTAAAGTGTGATTTTTATGTTTATGCTGAAAGACCCGAAACATCTCATGATTCCAGGAACATCATGTTCAGGTCTTTAAAAATGTGTGATTTTTTTTTTTTTTTTTTTTTTTAACTTCCTCTGTTATAAATAGTTTTTATTCACATTGTATTAATTAATTTATCAATTCATTTGGTTCATAGAATTAAAATGAATACACATATTTATCAAATAAAATAATACTATAATATTATTTTATTTATCAGTCAAATTAAACGACATGCTTTGAGTGGAGGCACCTTGCCAACAGCGACCTCTCTTTGCCGTTCCTTCGCCTCGAAGTAGTTCTTCCTTGCACTTTTCTTTTTACGGACTTTTGGAATAAATAGGTTTCATGGCTAGCAAAAAAGGCTTAACTGAATGATTAGCCTGAGAAGCTTCAGTGCTTTAAAATGGAACGACTTCATTGTTATGTTCCTTGATGGAAGAAGTGCAGCGGAACCAGTCGTCAAGACCGAACTTTTAACGGACGGAATTCTGACCCTTCAAAATTGGGTTATTGCTAGCTATGACTCAAATTCCGATACAGCTATCATATTATTTAAATATTTTTGGAATCCAGTGATTTAAAGACGTTTAGTTTCAAACGCTTCAACGTATTACTCTGACGTTTCAGGGACTGAACGTTTCTATTTCCGGTTCACTTGACGCAACGTCCATTTACCCTCGCCAGACTTGCAGTTCTTTCCTGAAGCATACCCTTCTTCTAACTAAACGCGTTTCTTTAAAGTCTTTTCACCGGGTGAGTAGACCTCCCCAAGTAAGAATTTAAGGGACTAAAACGTCCCATCTTTAAGCTTAGTGGAAGTCGTTTGGCTTAATGCTGAAACTTCCCAGGCTTACTTTACTTAGTTTTGTCTACCTTAGCTCGCTAGCCAAGACACGCTAACGCATTCCGATTGCTTTGACTTAAAAATTGTCTTAAAGATGCGACAAAATACTACTGGCCGAAGCCCAAAGAGTCGAGACGTGGATGATGAGGAGAGGAAATCCAGGCCACGACAAACAACTGAAAAACGAAAGAAAATGAAGGTAATATTACTACATTATGATTCTTTTTATGCAATATTAGACTTGTTTTGATCTGACTGCTATCGGTGATTGCGACTGTAAGGCAAAAATCCCATAGCTGACTTGCGATACGAGGCTCGCGTTAACGGCGATTTCACGATATGTCGACACAACAAATATCGGTCAGGAACTCATATTACGATATTCACAAATAATGAACAGGAAAACAAGCTATATGCATCCTTCTGCTCTGAAGTTAAATCAGTTTATCACTAGTAGCTGTCCAATCCCTTTGACCTGAAAAGGGTGTTAGCGGATGAACAGTCGTTCATTCCACTCCCACTTCAAAAGAATTAAGCCTGTTACTAATATGTAAATATGATGTGTTGGTCATTCCATATTTAGAAATTATTTTTTTTCTGTTGATTTGAGTTACACTGCAGCAGACGTGTCATGTTGGCTGGTGATCAAAATCATGCTAGAGAAAGTCCGTGCCCCTCCCCCCAAAAAAGAAGGAAAATGTTTAACCGTATCCTAAATCAAAAAGCAAGCACGAGCCATGACTTAGATCCCATAGAAATATGACAGATGATGCGGAAGTTCTCTCTCACAATTGCAACGGCGGGGGAGGGACGATGAAGCGAAAACCGAATAATAGCATCCTCTCCTGCCATCCCTGAAGGCCGGTTGATGGGTGCATGGGTGGCCCGGCGGGGGCCATGGCTCCTTTGCTGGGCTGCGGGAGGAGGGATGGGCTGGGTTGGGTACTATAACTTGTAACTATAACATTTATCGTTTAAGAACTACAAGTCTTTCTATCCGTGGATCACTTTAACAGAAAGAATGTTAATGCCATCTGTGGATTTATTATTACAATAAACAAATACAGTACTTATGTACAGTATGTTGTATGTATAGATCCGTCGTGTGTCTTATCTTTCCATTCCAACAATAATTTACATAAAAATATGGCATATTTTAGAGATGGTTTGAATTGCGATTAATTACGATTAATTAATTTTTAAGCTGTAATTAACTCGATTAAAAATTTTAATCGTTTGACAGCCCTAATATATATATATATATATACAGTGGGGAGAACAAGTATTTGATACACTGCCAATGGAAAAACCCATTTCAAGGAAATTCTAATAGCCTCGTAAAGAGTTTGACTAGATTCAGTGAGAAGGTGAATATTTTTTTCCCGTTGTTCATGAACTACATTTCCACACAAACGCACATCGAGGAACCATTAACTTAGCAAGGAGAGGTTTGAGAGTCATTTTTTGAGCGTCCCAGAGCTCACGAAACTTGGGGAAAAAAGCGCATTTATCAACGTTTCGTCAGCCATAATTGCGTATATCTGTCCACCGAAACAGCCTGATAGCACAGATATAAGTACAGCTGCCCCTCGTTGTCGAAGTTAGCGCGCCAGCGCTCTATTGCAAATTCATTCAAACTTGGCTTTCCGTCCAAGACGGCCGTCCACCGCTCACTTCGCCGAAAAGTCCGATTTAAACTATTGTAATCCCGTGGCTATGGGGAAGAAGGAGAGAAGTCTGTATTGGCTTAGCCACTTTATTGTGGTAACAATAATGAAGATAAACAGTAACAAAATAACAGCGGGCTGCCACGACATGCGACCACTATCTCTCGCTATCTCATCCATTCTCCCATTCTTCCTACTCGCTTCCCCCTGCGTCACATTTTCCCAGTCCGATCGTGTCCTAATGGGACCACGCATAGTTACGAACATTACAATACACACAATGAATAGGTTGCCGCTGAATTCTTCACACTCGGGTGCCGCTAGTTTGAAAAGGCCTTAAAAAATAAAAAAACTTTTTTTTTTTAAAAACATCTCATTTGTTAGGCGCAGCGGCTTTTATTGTGGTGTGGCGGTGCGCCACAATCTGTTGTGTGTTGGGGAATCCCTGGGTAGTGTTGTTACATTGAGGCTAATGAAAAAAAGACAATGTATTAACCACCTCTGCCTGTTGTAAAACGTTGGCAGTGTTCTCCACAATGCAAAATTGCGGTAAAAAAGTGAAACTTTAAACATAAAAACTCGTTGGATAAAAGCATTTGCAAACGATAATTTGCCTACTAAAATTTGCTTTTGCAACAGGCCTACGTTCTTTTTCGTGTGTAAATGCGCTCTCTCGCAAGTCTAGCGTGCGGAAGTACTACCTGCCCTACGCTTCCTATGCCAAAATAAAAACATACATCAAAAAACAAAAGTCAACATTATAAAATGATATAAGAAAAAACTAGGGCTGTCAAAATTATCGTGTTAACGGGCGGTAATTAATTTTTTCAATTAATCACGTTAAAATATTTGACGCAATTAACGCACAAATGCCCCGCTCAAACAGATTAAAATGACAGCAAAGTGAAATGTGTACTTGTTGTGGTTTTCGGAGTTTTATCGCCCTCTGCTGGCGCTTGGGTGCGACTGATTTTATAGGCTTCAGCACCCATTGGCTTCAGCACCCATGAGCATTGTGTAAGTAATTATTGACATCAACAGTGGCGGGCTACCAGTTTATTTTTTGAATGAAAATTTTACTAAAACGAAAACATTAAGAGGGGTTTTAATATAAAATTTCTATAACTTGTACTAACATTTATCTTTTAAGAACTACTAGTCTTTCTATCCATGGATCGTTTTAACAGAATGTTAATAATGGTAATGCCATCTTGTTGATTTATTGTTATAATAAACTAATACAGTATTTATGTATCGTATGCTGAATGTATATATCCATCTTGTGTCTTATCTTTCCATTCCAACAATAACTTACAGAAAAATATGGCATATTTTATAGATGGTTTAAAATGCGATTAATTGCGATTAATTCCGATTAATAAATTTTAAAGCTTTAATTAAGCCGATTAAAAATTTTAATCGTTCGACACCCCTAGAAAAAACATTTCGTTGTAAAGCCGATATAACAATCGTCGGTTAGTTCCAGGGACTACCTGTATTTTTCTCCATATCGCCGACATCACCAAATCACTTGATTTTTTTTTTTCACCCAGGGTCCCACGGACGTTACTGTAGAAGATCTTCACCCTGAGAAGCATGATCCCCTCCATGTTAAACAGGAAGATGAGTCCGAGATGCCGTACATCAAAAAGGAGGCAGAGCAAGAGACCCCCGACATTAAAGAAAAAGAACATCAAGTTGAAATCCCCAAGTTTCCAATGCTTGTCACCATGAAGAGTGAAGAAGACGAAGGAACAAGCGAAGAGAGCGGAGCAGCGAACCCGGACGGCCTCTTAGCTCCGCTTTCGGACAGCGACGACATAACGTCACACTCTTCTGACACTGATGAGGATGTTGGCTTTGACCAAAATGCTAAGAAATCCTCAAACAGGCCATCGTTGAAAGGAGACACAAAGGACTGCGCGATTAGAAAACCTTTTCCCTGTTCACTTTGTACTAAAACATTTTCTTTGAAACATCATTTAACGACTCACATGCGTACACACACCGGGGAGAAGCCTTTCGCCTGCACACTTTGTGATAAAAGGTTTTCTCAGAAGATTACTTTAGAAGGACATAAGCACACACACACTGGAGAAAAGCCTTTCGCCTGCACACTTTGTGGTAAAAGATTTTCTCTGAAGACTAATTTAGAAAGACATAAGCATACACATACTGGAGAAAAGCCTTTTGCCTGCACACTTTGTGGTAAAAGATTCAATCAGAAGGGAGATTTTGTATCTCACACAAGAAGCCATGCTGGAGAGAAGCATTTCGTCTGCACACTTTGTGGTAAAACATTTTCTCGAAAGACTCATTTAGAAAGACATATGCGCACACACACCGGAGAGAAACCTTTTGCCTGCACACTTTGCGATAGAAGATTTTCTCAGAAGTCTTCTTTAGAAATGCATAAGCGTACACACACTGGAGAAAAGCCTTTCGCCTGCACACTTTGTGGTAAAAGATTGTCTCGGAAGGCTAATTTAGAAATACATATGCGTACACACACTGGGGGGCAGCCTTTCACCTGCTCACTTTGTGGTAAAAGATTTTCTCAGAAGGCTTATTTAGAAAGACATAGGCGTAGACACATTGGAGAGAAGCCTTTTGCCTGCACATACTGTGGTAAAAGATTTTCTCAGAAGGCTTATTTAGAAAGGCATAAGCGTACACACACTGGAGAAAAGCCTTTTTCCTGCACATATTGTGATAAAAGATTCTATGATAAGACAATTTTAAACAGACACACAAGCAGACACACTGGAGAGAAGCCTTATGCCTGTACACTTTGTGGTAAAAGATTTATTGAGAAGAGTTGTTTAAAGAAACACAAGAACACACACTGAAGAGAAGCCTTTCACCTGCACACTTTGTGGTAAAAGATTCGTCGATAAGAGCGGTTTAAACAAACACACGCAGATACACAGGAGAGAAGCATTTCGCCTGCACACTTTGCGATAAAAGATTTTCTCAGAAGACTGATTTAGAAAAGCGTAAGCGCACACACTGGAGAAAAGTGTTTTGCATGCTCACTTTGTGGTAAAAGGTTCACTCAGAAAGGAAATTTAGTAACGCAAGCAAGAAGCCACACTGAGTAGAAACCTTTGAATTGCAGCGTGTGACAAAATATTCTTATTCCCGCCACGCATTTACAGTGGGAAAAGCATTTCAATTTCCTTATTCAGTTTTCCTTGAGCCTCTTTTGAAAAGTTGTTGAAATGATTTTTCAGCCATTCTTTTTCTGTCCTATATGTACTGTATATACAGTATTGAATAAATTGCAGTACTGACATACTGCTTTGGAGGGTGTTATTAAAAAATAGATTCGAGATATATCGTGATATTAGGTCTCACAATTCTCGTCCAGCCGGGTGTGCGGTAGCCGGGGCCACGCGGGACTGTTACAGTGAATACCTGAAACAGTGGTGTTCAGGTTGAAATGCTCCCACACTTTTGACATTTTCTACTTTTTCTTGGTTCCTTTCTCTTCGCTTTCGTCGGGTTCTTCGTCGTTACCTCTATATTCATGTGCGGTTGAAATCAAATGTATATGCTGCCTCTATTTTCCTGTCCGCACGTGACGTCAGCGCATTGTGCCGCATTAAAAGTAGTTCGGGCAAAATGTCATGCTTAGAGCTGTCAAAATAAACCAATTCCTCGAGGAGGAGAAAATTCCTCGATCAATTTTCAAAATCTAGTTACTCGAATTATTTAAGTAATTGTTTGAGCTCTAGACATATTTGAAAAGATTAGAGAGTCCTGTAATTGTCAACATGGATAAACCTCAACCATGAGAGACAGAATGTGGAAAAACAAAATCACATTGTTTGATATTTAAATAATTTATTTGTAAGTCATGTTGGAAAATAAGTATTTGGTCAATACCCTGAAATAACCTGCTTTGGGGCTAGGCATCTGCCAACAGCGACCTGTCTTCGCCTCGATATAGTTCTTTCTTGCACTCTTCTTCTTTCGTACTATAGGAATGGTGAGCGAGCGGAGAAAAAAAAAAAAGCTAATTAAATGAGCCTGACAAGCTTCAATGCTTAAAAATGAAACGAGTTCATTGTTATGTTCCTTGACGGGAGAAGTTCAGCGGAAGCAGTACAGTCAAGACCGAACTTTTAACGGATGGAATTCTGACCCTTCAAAATTGAGTTATTGATAGCTATGACTCAAATTCCATTATGTCTAGAGGCGTAGCAATTGCCTATGGCCACCAGCCAGCAGGGGCCCCCAGAGGGCCAACAGATTTAGCACACGCAGCTTTACTGCACTGTGGTAGCGATGAGTGTAGGGAGTGTTTCAATACCATGTCACGTAGATTTTACATGTTTAAGAAAGTCCAATCAGATATTAATAACACATGATTGTTAAAAGAGGAACTCACCAAAAAGTCCTTGACAAGTTGTTTTAAGTTGACTTTCACAGGCTCATTATTCATGTGACTACTTAAAGAAATGGTGATTTTTCCAAAAATCTATCTATCGTGTTCATATCGTATTCCTCGTTGAATACTCTATAAGAAAAATATAATATACATGCATCTAAAATAATCCTGAACAGTTTTATTAGCAAATTTAATACTCATTTCGGTTGGTAGTCCACCAATCAGTGGTTTTTACAGAAAAATTTGAATTTGGGCCAATCTGACTACTGATTTCACACAAAGGTATATACCTCCGCATCTGATGGCGGTATTTTTGTGTTGCTACTCTTCTTCCATTGCTCCAAGTCCAACTGTCCCCCTTACTTGCACACGCTCGCCCCATGTTGCTTTTTGCCTGGGGACCCTTGCTACGCCTCTGGATATGTCTATCATATTTACTAAATATTTTTGGAATCCAGTGATTTAAATTAGTTTAGTTATAAACGGGCAGCACAGTGGCTGAGTGGTTAGCACATTCGCGTCACAGTTCTGAGATCAAGGTTTCAATCCTGGGCTCCTGTGTGGAGTTTGCATGTTCTGCCCGTGCCTGCGTGGGTTTCCTCCGGGAACTCCGGTTTCCTCCCACATCCCAAAAACATGAATGGTAGTCTGATTGAACACTCTAAATTGCCCGTAGGTAGGAGTGTGTGCGTGAATGGTTGTATGTCTCATTGTGCCCTGAGACTGGCTGGCAACCAGTTCAAGGTGTACCCTGCCTTCTGCCCGTTGTTAGTTGGGATAGGCTCCAGCACCTCCGCGACCCTCCTGAGGAAAAGCGGCATGGGAAATGAATGGTGTCAAACGCTGCAACGTATTACTCTGAAGTTTCAGGGACTGAACCTTTCTACTTCCGGTTCATTTGACGCAACGTCCGTGTACCCTCGCCAGACTTGCAGTTCTTTCCTGTAGCCTTCTTCTAACCAAACGCGTTTCTTCAAAGTATTGTCATCGGGTGAGAACCCAAGTAAGAATTTAGTGGACTGCGTCCCATCTTTAAGCTTAGTGGAGGTCGTTTGGCTTGAGGCTGAAACTTCCCAGGCTTAATTAACTTTGTTTTGTTTTGTTTTGTTTAGCTTAGCTCGCTAGCCAAGACACGCTAACGCATTCCGATTGCTTTGGCTTAAAAATGGTCTTAAAGATGCGGCAAAATACTAATGTCTGAAGCCCAAAGAGTCGAGACGTGGATGTCGAGGAGAGGAAATCCAGGCCACGACGAGCAACTGAAAAACGAAAGAAAATGAAGGTATGATTATGACATTATGATGCTGAATATGCAATATTAGACTCGGTTTAATGTGGCTGTTATCAGTGATTGTGACTGTAAGGCAAAAATCCCATAGCTGACTTGCGATACGAGGCTACGATAACGATCTCACGATATGGCGATACAATAAATATCGGTCAGGAAATGATTCTCGGATATTCACAAATAATGATCAGGAAAACACCATTCACCCTTCTGCTCTGAATTTAAATGAGTTTACCACGAGTAGCCGTCCAATCCGTTTGACCTGGAAGGGGTGCTAGCGAATGAGCAGTCGTTCATTGCACTCTCACTTCAAACGGAATTAAGCTTGTCACGACATGCAATAAGTCAAAGCGTGATGTAAATAAGATGCGTTGGTCGTTCCATATTTAGAAATTTTTGTTTTTCTTTTGATTAGAGTTACGCTGCATGCCATGTCATGTTGGCTGGTAGCAGCAATATTGTATATGTGTTCAAAATCATACTAGAGAAAGTCCGTGCCCCCCCCCCCCCCCCCCAAAAAAAATAAGGAAAATGTTTAACCGTTTTTTCTGCCAATTTGAAGAGATTAAAATAAATGTCAAATCCACTGATGGAACAGACACAAAACTATAAACGATATAAATGTTGTTGTTTAACTCTAAGAATTCGTTACAAAATACAGGCTTTAATTTATTATCATTATGCCCAGGCATCGTCACGAATGTGATCACTAGGGGTGTGACAAAATATTAAAATGGTGATATATCGTGATACTTTGTATCCCAAAAGGTTATCGATATGCTCCTGCCAAGAATCGAGATATCGTTTTAAAAAGGTGTCAGTGAAAATTAAAAAGAAACCAACAAGTTATCAAAATCTTCCACCATAATACAACCCCGAGCAAAAAGTATGCAATCACCAGTCTCGGACGAGGACTCACTCAGGGACATTTTATCATGTAGAACAAACTCAGAGAGAAAGCTTGAAAAAATAATGAATTAGTTCAAAAGTGCAACTCTTTAGCATTCAGAAACACTAAAAGAAATGAATTAAAAAAACATTGTGGTGGTCAGTAAATGTTAATTTTATAGAGCAAGTGCAAGGAAATATTTATGGAATCACTCCATTCTGAGGAAAAAAATATGGAATCATGAGAAACAAAGAAATAAAAATCAAAACATATCTCTAGTATGTAGTAGCACCACCTCTGGCTTTTATGACAGCGTGCAGTCTCTGAGGCATGTACTTGATGAGTATTCTTCATCAATTTGGTGCCATCTTTCCTTGATTGCAGTTGCCAGATCACCCATACAGGTCGGAGCCATGCTGTGGACCATTTTTTTTCAATTTTCACCGCAGGTTTTCAATAGGATTGGGATCTAGGCTATTTGCAGGCCATGGCATTGACTGGCTGAGTCTTTCGCCAAGGAATGCTTTAACAGTTTTAGCTCTGTGGCATGATGCATTGTCATCTTGGAAAATGACAAACATATTTTCAATTGAAGGAATAAGAAAGCTGTCTAAAATTTCAATATAAACTTGTGCATTTATTGAAGATTTAACCACAGCCATCTTCCCAGTGCCTTTGCCTGACATGCAGCCCCATATCATCAACGACTGAGGGAATTTTGTTGTCTTCTTCAGGCAATCATCTTTGTAAATCTCACTGGTACGGCACCGAACAAAAGTTCCAGCATCATCACCTTGTCAAGAGTCAAGAATCTGCATTGGACAAGGTGATGATGCTGGAACTTTTGTTTGGTCCATCCCTCCCACTTGAAACGGATTGTTACGTCTATGGCTGTCAGTGGCAGTCAATGCCAGGCAATTAGGTAATTTTGGGCCATTTAAGGTCTCACTGGAACAGCACCAAACAAAAGTTCCAGCATCATCACCTTGTCAAGAGTCAAGAATCTGCATTGGACAAGGGGATGATGCTGGAACTTTTGTTTGGTGCTGTTCCAGTGAGACCTTAAATGGCCCAAAAGTACCTAATTGTCTGGCATTGACTGCCATTGACAGCCATAGACGTAAAATCCGTTTAAAGTGGGAGGGATTGCAGCGAATGAACGAATGTTAATAAATTATTTCTTAGTTAATGTAAGATGTTAATTTCTCGTCGATTTATTTACCAGCTTTCAATTTAATATATTTAACAATTGTACATCCAGGCTAAACATTAAATATATATTTTTTTTTAAATATTGTAAACAATAAGAATTCAAGAATGAAAATTAATAACAGCTTGTATGGCTTGAACAATGTACCGTATTGGCCCGAATATAAGAGGGCTCTGATTATAAGACGACCCCCTCTCTTTCAAGACTCAAGTTTGAAAAAAAGACTTTTTGAACACCAAATTAATTCTTATATATTCATGATATTCCTATTCATATTCCATATTAATCATAATAATAATTATTAATAATAACAGATAAACTAGTAAATGGTGTTGGTAAATGGTGTTATACTTATATAGCGCTTTTCCACCTTTCAAGGCGCTCAAAGCACTTTACACTATCTCGCCATCTACCTACTGGTGACGCAGCACCAGGAGCAACGTGGAGTTCAGTATCTTGCTCAAGGACACTTAGACGAGTTCATCAGGGCGGAGAATCGAACCCACAACAGAGGTTTGTGGGACAACTACTCTACCACTGAGCCACGCCACCCCACGTATAGTATATATAGTATATAAACAGTTAATAGAGTAACAATTATTAATTAATTATTACTCATATTCCATTCCTATTCATATCCAATTCCTCATTCAAATCTTAATGTCTGAACAATTAAACATGTAAACTAAAGTGCAATCACATTCGTAAAAGAATGGCTTCTTTTTTTAAAAAATGTAAATAAATCAATTTATTGTGATAAAACAACAAAATTGCAATGGAATTGCCTGCGGAGTCAAATTCAGCATTCACTTCAATGATAATCTGGCGCCATCTAGCGTCGTGAATGGGTATAATGTCTAGACCCCAAATTTAAGACGACCTACTCTTTTTCAGTCTTATTTCAATGCAAATAACACCGTCTTATATTCGGGCCAATACAGTACATTGTCAAAATTAATATGCCTGTGCAAACATGTCATTGTCACACAAATGACTTACTGCTTGAACAGTACACTTTAAAAAGTCAACTTATTGTTAATGGCTGTTGTGACATAAGGTTTCAGTTTTTTTGTCAGTGCATTTTTTAACACACACGCGCACACATGAACCCACACACAGACACACAAAAATAGAAAAATAGCTGGGGCCATTAAACTGTCATATTAAAAATTTCACTGTTGGATTGTACTTTATACTGACTGCTTTACCATCACAAAAGCTATCAGAGAAATCACACACAGACAGAGATACAAAATAACGCGGCATACTAATTGCTAGATGCAGTCCGTGCCCAATCCACTCATTAAGACCAGCCGTTTCGACAAGGTTAGAGCCGCTATCCGACTCCATCATGTTCATTTTTAGCGTTAACCGCTAGCGTTAGCTGCTAGTGTTAGCTTGTGGCCTGGCTACCAGTAGAAAGCACTGAAAGCACCCTTTCCGGAAATCGTGAGAACAAGGGAGGACAGCAGGTAAAATCCCATCTGGATGTCGCCAAGAGTCTACTTACAGGGTCCCTGTGGGTTATTAAAAGTATTTAAAAAAGCATTGAATTTAGTTTTCCATTATTAAAGGTATTAAAAGTATTAAATTAGCTGTTGTAAGTCTGGAATTTTTTCACCGTGGTCTTAATTTTCAAGAACATCTCAGTGCAACCTAAATTATATCCGTGACGAAGTTGTTTTTGTTTTGTTGTTTTTTTAATTCCATAACGAAGATGACGCATAGAATTTTTACGATGCACTGCACTACAAATCAAAATGCAACTCGTGCGTGCCAAAATTCGTCCGTTTGACGGTGGAACGAAAACCCTGCAGGCAGAAGTATTGTGGATTCTGAACACCAAAACAGACCACCATTCATATACTTCAAATGAGTCCATTGGTGATCTGTTTCGGATATTGTCATTTTTGGTCGGCATCGGCTGTCACAATGTTGGTCATATTGCGTTTTGTTCCAGAGGGAGCGTTCCCGATGTCGTAACTGTCTTTTGTAACGAATTTTCAGTTGGCAGAAAAAAAAATGCACATTTTCTTAATGTTTAAATTAGGGCTGCAGCTATCGAATATTTTAGTAATCGAGTAATTGACTGAAAATTCTATCGATTAATCGAGTAATCGGATAAAACAAATATATTTTTAGGTGAAGAGCAATTATAGATATACATGAGAAAACAAGACATTTTATCATTTTCAGTCAATCAATGTCTTTATTTTTTATGTATATTGTTGAAAACAGCCAACAATTGCATCTCAGATGTAACTAGAATAAAAAAAAAAAGACTAATTCACTGCTTTCATTCAAAAAACCTTTAGAGCTTATTTAAAAAATATATATATAAAAATATATATATACACACCTAAAAATGCCTTTACGCTTGATAACACACATCACTTAAAAGTTAGGATTTTTCCCCCACGTTTTTCAATTGAATTTCTATTTGTGTCAAGCCATTTTTAAGTTCTAGTTAAGTTTTAAGTTAGTCTAAACTGTAAGTCCTGATAGGATTTTTAGTTTTTGCACTGTTCAAAATAAATGTATGATACAGGCTGTATTGGAGCACATTAGGGACTAGTGCTATTTGGTGTTTTATCCAGCAATGACTACTGAGCTAAAATTGATAGTTAGCATTATTGAGTTTTTATTTGACACCCTCATCACTCCACAACGCTATGTTATGTTAAAGCCTGTATGTAAGACACGTTAGCCACGCATCGAAAGTGGTCTTAATTAATTGAAACCTAGCCCTCCGCAGGGCTAACGTAAGATGAGCTAGTAGATACAGTAACGTTAATCTTATATATTAGCGCTTAGCGCTCTTTATTAGCGCTTAGCGCTCTACTGCTTTAAAATGGCGGCTGTTTGCTAACGCTGCCCAGACGCGGCCTAGTCTGTCAATATACATCTAGTTCAACATACATGTGATCTCTATGAGACTCATCAGACGCTAGCTGCAACTAACGTAGCATGTGCGGGCTAGTATTTAGCAACGTCGGCGTCGTTTGTAGCGGTTGTTGGCTGCAGTAAGTTTTTTTTTTTTTTTGTGCTTCTTCCTCTACGCACGTGACATCAGCGCGTTGTCCCGCATTAAAAGTAGTCCGAGCAAAACGTGATGCTTAGAGCTGTCAAAATAAACGATTACTCGAGGTGAATAAAATTACTCGGATCAGTTTTTAAACTCGAGTTGCTCGAGTATTCGTTTCAGCTCTAGTTTAAATAGTCTACATATTTTTATGATGATTATAAATGCATTTACTGAATGAAATAACGCTGGAAAAGTTTGTTTAACATAATGTTGGTCAAATCGTGTTTTTTTTCTGGAGGGAGCATTCCCGACTTCGTAACTGCAGCCAATATAAGCTCATTAAGACTTTAAGATAGAGGTAAAATCGGGCCCAAAAAGTCCAGCCCGACCTGAACTGGTCCGCGGGGGTTAAAGCCCGACCCGCGTTTTGTGTGATAACATTTGTGATGATGTCTGCATAAAACCCGGTCTTTTGTAACGAATTCTCAGTTAGCAGGAAAAAAAACACACATTTTCTTAATGTTTAAATAGACTACATATTTTTATAATCATTATAAATTTATTTACACAACGAAATAACGCTGGAAAAGTTTGTTAAATATAAATAAACATATGCGGTTTTGCGGACTCGCAGAGGGGAAGATTAAAAAGGGCATATAGGCACGCTCTGGCTCTGCAATGACCATACAGCGCCTTCTTTTTTTTATCCAAATTATTCATTTTATAACAAGTATTCCTTATTTTATCATTCATACATCGTTAATATATATTTATTTCAAAAAGTTAGCGAGAAAGAACCCTGGCCCGGCCCGACGTAATATTTGACATTTTAATTTTGGTCATGTTTTCAGTTTAATTTAGCTGTTTCCATCTTGCTATGTTTATAATTGCAATGTTTGTTTACTTTTCCTCTTACTGCGAAGAGGGAGGAAGTTACATCGGCCGCCGCTATGCTATTTAAGTCATCAGCCATCTGCTGTGACCCGGGAATTTAACGCCTGCTTTCACGCACGCTGCTTCCCATGTCAGTCGACACAGGAAATTGTTTTCACACACAACTGCTGCACGGTTAAGTCCCGCGATATTCCCGTTGTTTTGAAGTATGTGATAGGGGCTCAAGTTACATCCAGATACTTTAGGTTGCAGTTTATGGGTCATGCGAAGGCAGTGGACCTGCTTAAACATTTCGGTTTGCATTTCGAATGAATGTGAATTTCGCCGTTTTAACTCAAGAGTTAGCCATGTTTACTGGGGTCTTGGCAGGTGCACTAGCGGCTAGCCTGTTACAGAAGATGGCTGGTCTGAGTCCTGTCCTCCTCCTCTTTTTGTCCATAATTATTGTGTGCGTGCGTGGGTTTAAAAAAATTCTGACAGACTTTATAATGTTACTTTAAATGTGTTTAAATTGTGTCCTCAATATATGTGCATTTTTTTGTCAAATACACTTAGTAATTGAGGTTAAATTTGGTGTTCAGTACTTTATTTATTTAATATGATTCAATATGATCTAAATAATGGGTGCAAGAAAAGTATTAATTTTCAGTTGAAATGGCATTAAAAAAGGTTTTAAAAGTCTTGAATTTAGATTTATAAATTCTGGGGGGACCCTGTACTTAATGTCAGGTGAAAGTTTGGCGGAGCTCCCTAAAGCCACACTCCATCACGTTTGCGTGTAGCGTTAGCCGCTAGCGTTAGCCTACCGGGATTCTGTTTGTTTGGCTTCCTGATAACCACGTGACTCTATACGTAAACACACTGACTGCTTTCTTAAAGGGGAATGAACATAGCCGAACAACACAGAGTCAAAGCGGGATGAAAAGACTATATTTTCTTGTTTTATTAAATTACCGAATTTACCAACATGGTCAAAATTGTGTCGGTCACTGTGAAGAATTTCGGTAACGGTAAATTTTCGGTTTACCGCCCTGCTCTAATTTCATGCATTAATTCACATTTTCTAATTATAGAACAGTCATTTTGGGCGAATTTATCGTTATTGAGGTAAATTTGCTCAATTTACCGTGATACGTGCTTAAGGCCATATCACCCAGCCCTAGTTACAGACTAGGAAATGACCTGGGAATCATCCAAATGAATAGGCAGTGACTCAAACTCAACAGAAAATGACCTGTAAATGCCCTAAAATGAACAGCGAGTGACCTGTAAATGGAAATGGAAATATAACGCACGTCGGGTAGTCTCATGGACTACCTGAATTTTTCTCCATATCGTTGACATCAACAAATCACGTTTATTTTTTTTTACACCCAGTGTCCCACGGACGTTACTGTAGAAGATCTTCACCCTGAGAAGTACGATCCCCTCCACGTTAAAAAGGAAGATGAGTCCGAGATGCCGTACATCAAACAGGAGGCAGAGCCAGAGACCACCGACATTAAAGAAGAAGAACAGCAAGTTGAAATCCCCAAGTTTCCAAGGGGTGTCACTGTGAAGAGTGAAGAAGACGAAGGAACAAGCGAAGAGAGCAGAGCAGCGAACCCGGACGCACTCTTGGCGCCGCTTTCGGACAGCGACAACATAACGTCACACTCTTCTGACACTGATGAGAAGGATGTTGGCATTGACCAAAATGCTTTGAAATCCTCAAACAAGTCATCGTTGAAAAGAGACACAATGGAATGCGCTGTTAGAAAACCTTTTCCCTGTTCACTTTGTGATAAAACATTTTCTTTGAAACATTATTTAAAAACACACATGCATACACACACCGGGGAGAAGCCTTTTGGCTGCACACTTTGTGATAAAAGGTTTTCTCGGAAGAATACTTTAGTAGTACATAAGCGCACACACACTGGAGAAAAGCCTTTCGCCTGCACACTTTGTGATAAAAGTTTTTCTCGGAAGTCTGATTTAAAAATGCATAAGCGTACACACACTGGAGAAAAGCCTTTCGGCTGCACACTTTGTGATAAAAGATTTTCTCAGCAGTATAATTTAGAAAGACATAAGAGTATACACACAGGAGAAAAGCCTTTCGCCTGCACACTTTGCGATAAAAGTTTTTCTCGGAAGTCTGATGTAAAAATGCATAAGCGTACACACACTGGAGAAAAGCCTTTCGGCTGCACACTTTGTGATAAAAGATTTTCTCAGCAGTGTAATTTAAAAAAGCATAAGTTTACACACACTGGAGAAAAACCTTTCGCCTGCACACTTTGTGGTAAAAGATTTTCTCGGACGACTCATTTAGAAATACATAAGAGTATACACACAGGAGAAAAGCCTTTCGCCTGCACACTTTGCGATAAAAGTTTTTCTCAGAAGTCTGATTTAAAAATGCATAAGCGTACACACACTGGAGAAAAGCCTTTCGGCTGCACACTTTGTGATAAAAGATTTTCTAAGCAGTATAATTTAAAAAAGCATCAGTTTACACACACTGGAGAAAAGCCTTTCGCCTGCACACTTTGTGGTAAAAGATTTTCTCGGAAAACTCATTTAGAAAGACATAAGAGTATACACACAGGAGAAAAGCCTTTCACCTGCACACTTTGCGATATAAGTTTTTCTCAGAAGTCTGATTTAAAAATGCATAAGCGTACACACACTGGAGAAAAGCCTTTCGGCTGCACACTTTGTGGTAAGAGATTTTCTCGGAAGACTCTTTTAGAAATACATAAGCTTATACACACTGGAGAACAGCCTTTCACCTGCACACTTTGTGGTAAAAGATTTTCTCACAAGTCTTCTTTCGAAAGACATAAGCGTGGACACATTGGAGAGAAGCCTTTCGCCTGCACACTTTGTTGTAAAAGATTTACTCAAAAGGCTTATTCAGAAACGCATAAGCATACACACACTGGAGAAAAGCCTTTCACCTGCACACTTTGTGGTAAAAGATTCGTCGATAAGAGAGGATTAAACAAACACACATGCAGACACACAGGAGAGAAGCCTTTCGCCTGCACACTTTGCGATAAAAGATTTTCTCAGAAGACTAATTTAGAAATACATAAGCACACACACACTGGAGAAAAGCCTTTTGCATGCTCACTTTGTGGTAAAAGATTCGTTCAGAAAAGAAATTTAGTAACGCACGCAAGAAGCCACGCTGAGTAAAAACCTTTGAATTGCAGCGTGTGACAAAATATTCCTGCCACGCATTTACAGTGGGAAAAGCATTTCAATTTCCTAATTCAGTTTCCCTTGAGCCTCTTTTGAAAAATTTGTTGAAATTATTTTTCAGCTGCTGTACTTTTTTTTATCCTACATGTACTGTAAATATATATTATTTTAATCGAATAAATTGCGTTACCTGTCTTTCTGTTGTGATTGTTCCATAACTGACATATTGATTTTGAGGGTGTAAAAAAAAAATGGATTCTGAGATGTATCTTGATATTAGGTCTCACAATTCTCGTGGGGAGAACAAGTAAACCCATTGGCAGTGTATCAAATACTTATCCTCTCCACTGTGTATATATATATATTATATATATATATAATATACATATGTACTGTTCAAAAAATAAAGGGAAGCTGTAACAATAGGCGGGTTTTGTACACCCCTGGACAGTAGTAGTAAATAAAGGCTAGAGAGGTTATGTGCTTGGTCCACACAACTGAGTTTGTTAAAAATCAAAACAATTCGCTTTAAAAAAAAAAAAAAAAAAAGCATTTGTATCAGCTAGGGCAGGGCGGTGTGGCGTCCGTACCCCCCTCTTCACATTCCTATTCTTCTTCACAATATCCCACAGATTCTCTATGGGGTTCAGGTCAGGAGAGTTGGCAGGCCAGTTGAGCACAGCAATGCCATGGTCCGTAAACCATTTACCAGTGGTTTTGGAACTGTAAGCAGGTGCCAGGTCGTGCTGAAAAATGAAATCTTCATCTCCATAAAGCTTTTAAGCAGATGGAAGCATGAAGTGATCCAAAATCTCCTGATAGCTAGCTGCATTGACCCTGCCCTTGATAAAACACAGTAGACCAACACCAGCAGCTGACATGGCACGCCAGACCATCACTGACTGTGGGTACTTGACACTGGACCTCAGGCATTTTGGCATTTCCTTCTCCCCAGTCTTCCTCCAAACTGTGGTACCTTGATTTCCGAATGACATGCAAAATTTGCTTTAATCTGAAAAGAGTACTTTGGACTGCTGAGCAACAGTCCAGTGCTGCTTCTCTGTAGCCCAGGTCAGGCGCTTCTGCCGCTGTTTCAGGTTCAAAACTGGCTTGACCTGTGGAATGCGGCACCTGTAGCCCATTTCCAGCACACGCCTGTGCATGGTAGCTCTGGATTTTTCTACTCCAGACTCAGTCCACTGTTTCTGCAGGTCCCCCAAGGTCTGGAATCGGCCCTTCTCCACAATCTTTCTCAGGGTGCGGTCACCTCTTCTGGTTGGGCAGCATTCCCTGCCACAATTTTTCCTTCCCACTGAGGTGCCTTGATACAGCACTCTGGGAACAGCCTATTCACTAAGAAATTTCTTTCTGTGTCTTAGCCTCTTGCTTGAGGGTGTCAATAATGGCCTTCTGGACAGCAGTCAGGTCGGCAGTCTTGCCCATGATTGCGGTTTTGAGTAATGAACCAGGCTGGGAGTTTTTAAAAGCCTCCGGAATATTTCACAGGGATTTTGAGTTAATTCGTTGATTCAGATGATTAAGTTGGTAGCTTCCTTATGGTACCTTTTCATGATATGCAAATTTTCTTGAGATTGGGATTTTTGGTTTTTCTTGACTTTTTTGCCAAAATCATCAATATTAAAACAATAAAAGGTTTGAACTACTTCAGTTGTGTGTAATGACTCTGAAAATATATGAAAGTCTAATGTTTATCCGTACATTACAGAAAATAATGAATTTTATCACAATATGCAAATTTTTTGAGAAGGACTAGTACACACTCACCTGCCACGTCCACTCACTCTCGGCACGCTGCCTCCATTAGTAGCTTCGGGTAGGCGATTTCTGTTGTTTACAAAGACTTTACATGTCACATTGTAAATCTGAATGAATGAAATATTTTGATTAAATATTTGTTCTTTCCATTGTTGAATGTGCTCATAACAAAGTCATAAAAAATTATCCATGAAAATCAATTGGACCCACCCATGGTGGTCTAGATTTGGAATTATACTCAAAATTCAAGGCATTCCCAAGGAGTGACAGCATCTGACGAAAATGTTCAGTTTTTTTTAAGGTGCCGTGCGGTGGGAAGGCGCATCGGATGGTCTGTCGGGGCAATGTCCAGGGGTGTTGCCAGTCTTGGATTGGGCAGGAGAGTTTGTGCTGTTGTCAGGGCGACAGAAGTTACTGTGCCAATGGAATGAGACGCCATCTTCGAATGTTGTTATCAGGCTCTAGTACGCCTGACGACCGGGTTTCTTCCTATTCTATCTACTGTCGCACCAACTAGGCAAGGGCGCGTACATTGTTGTCCTAACTTCTCTCTGCTATCTCTGCACCATCCAGGCCAAGACACGTTTGTTGTTTTCCAATGGACTGCATCGACGTCGGTGCCCCCCTCCCCCCACAATCATTCCTCTCAAGCACTCATATTTTAAATGTCTTCTGTTTATTAAAACCATAGTGTAATCAACAATCTTATTATATGAGGTACTGAAGTAACACAGGCAATAAAAGCAGGTGTGTTTCAGCATGATCGATGTTTAGCAGGTTCTCAAAACATAATAAAACGTTAAGTAATTCTATATAATATTTTAGTTTATTACAGGGTTTTTTTCAATACAATTTTTCCAACTTCCTCTACTTTAAACCTCTGTTCTCTATAAAAATCAACTTTAGACTAGTCACTTTGGGACATAGCCACCGTGTATTTCTGTTTGCATTTGCAATTCGTTTGTTTTATCAATTAATTTATTGCATATATACATATATATTAACAATATTTTTATTGATTATACACATTTTATAGCAACATGACAACACAGAACAAAAAATAAACAAACAAAAACAAAACAGTCCACAAGTCAAGTAGTTTCACAACTTATTATACCACAGGTAGTTGTACACCCCATTTGTCAATAAAGTCCAATAAAGGTTTCCATATTTGCTCAAAATCATCTGCCTTCCCTCTCACTACATAGGTTAGTTTTTCCAGCATAACAGTTTGTCATTTCCTTAATCCAGTGATTTATTGGAGGTGTGTCCATTTTCTTCCAAAATAACGCAACGAGCCTCCTGGCCTGTAGCAGTCCAAAGTCAATCATAGTCTGTTTTTTTTTTGCAGATCACAAAATCCCTCGGGTAAATGCCCAGTATAAACAATTTTGCATTATACGGTACGTCAATCCCAACAATATATGACATAATACGTGCCACTTCTGTCCAATATCTTTGCAATTTAGGGCAGTCCCAAACACAGTGTAAAAGAGTTCCTCGTCCTTCTATACATTTAATGCAGGTGTCTGGAATATCAGGGGACCAGCTGTTTAACTTTACAGGTGTAATGTACACTCTCATCAACCATTTATATTGCAATAACCTCATTCTTGTGTTAATAGTTTGTTTTGGGGCTTTTAAACAGGCCCTGTTCCATTCTTCCTCTGTTATTGCCTCCCCAAGTTCAGATTTCCATGCTTCCAATCTATCAGTTGCATTTTCATCATCACTCTTTACCAGAACCGAGTAGAATAAGGAAAGTAAGCCCTTCTCATGATGTGAGAGTGTCAGATTTTCTAAGATAGACAGTGGTGGTTCCGATTCAACCTGTTTGTATTTTGAAATAATAAAATGTTTTGCCTGCAAATATTTAAAAAAATGTTTTTTTGGGATATGAAATCTGTCAGAAAGCTTTTCAAAAGTAAGTAAAACATTGTTCGAGGATCAGAAACTTTTCCAACTCCCTTCTCTGCCCATATTTTGAAACCACCATCATCCCCTCCTGGTACAAAATTGGAATTACCCCACAGAGGACTATAGCGAGAAATTTGAGGTATTGCATATAATTTAATAAATAAACATGAATAATAATTTAGAAATATACATATAAGCAATTATAATATGTACTGTATTTATCAAAGTATTCTGAAAAAACCTGCTTTGAGTCGAAGCATCTGCCAACAGCGACATCTTCTGGCCGCTCTCTCTCTTCGCCTCGACACAGTGGCGCCACCAGGGGGAAGCCAGGGGTGGCCATGGCCACCCCTATAAATTGGTTGGCCACCCCACTGGCCACCCCGCTTGCCAGTACATCGTTAGATTGTTGTATCATCAGTTATGCATTTCTTCCGTAATGAATGCATTTATTTTGTTTTGTTAAATGTAGAGCTGTCAAATTTATCACGTTAACGGGCGCTAATTTTTTTTTTTTTAAGGTAATCACGTAAAAAATATTTATCGGAATTAACGCATTCCCGGTACGATTCATTCACGCATTGCCGCAAACAGCCTACAATGGTGCAGTTTTACTTAAATACAGAGATAAGAGGCAGAGTGGATTAGATACAAGCATTCATTGGGGCCGTGCTTTTAATTGGCAAAAGCTTTGTCATCTCTCCCACAGCAGCTATAAATATTGTGGGAAGCGACGTGGGGAAGAATGACAGGAGTTGATCTTTTTCTTAACACCCTGTAGTGTACCCAGAAGATAGAGAAGATATAGCATTTCCAGCCACCACACACAGTCATGGTTGCACCACTTCCCATCATGCATTTGGGCAGAAACAGTTAAGTCGCTACAGTATCATTTACTGAAAGCTCAACAAATACACTAGATGTCAATATTTAGTCACAATATACAAACTCACATTTATCCTTTAAGAATTACAAGTCTTTCTATCCGTGGATCCCTTTCACAGAAAGAATGCTAATAAAGTTAATGCCATTTTGTGGATTTATTGTTATAATAAACAAACACAGTACTTATGTACAGTATGTTGAATGTATATATCCGTCTTATCTTTCCATTCCAACAATAATTTACAGAAAAATATGGCATATTTTAGAGATGGTTTGAATTGCGATTAATTACGATTAATTAATTTAAGCTGTGATTAACTCGATTAAAATTTTTAATCGTTTGACAGCCCTAGTTAAATGTACACCTTATGCCTAATATATACATAACACAATAAAACAGAATTGTTGTAGAACTCAAAATGTTGACTGGACAGTTATGGACTATGCACATTAAATCATTAGTAACATCAAATATTACACAGTACACCAAAGCATATCAGTAGCCGTGTTCTTAAGTCTTTCTGATAATTTTGCCCTGACCTTTTTACTGCAATAATATAATGAAAACCTGAAATTATGGCTTTTAGTTTTGGCCACCCCAATAATTTAAGTGGCCCCATCTGGACACCCCTATGAAAAAATTCGACATCGTTCTTGCACTCTTCTTCTTTCATACTTTAGGAATACTTAAGTCTCATGGGTAGCGGAGAAATAGCGCTAAATTAAATGAGCCTGAGAAGCTTCAATGGTTAAAAATGAAGCGAGTTCATTGTAATGTTCTTTGATGGAAGAAGTGCAGCGGAAGAAGTACAGTAAATGGCTAAAGTCCGAACTTTCAACAAATACATTAACTGATTATTTCAATTCTGAGCCTTGACATTGATGGCTGCAATTTATATATGTTGATCATATTTACTGAATAGTTATTCGACTCCAGTGATGTGAAGTCGTGATGGAACTTCCACACGCTTCAACGTATTGCGCTGAAGTTTCAGCACCTGAACGTTTCTATTTCCGGTTCACCTGATGCAACATTTGTTTACCCATCCGGGTTGTGCAGTTCATTTGTGTAGTGTTTTCCTGACCAAACAAGCGCCTTCAAAACATTCTCATCGGGTAAGTACCGAAGTTACAATTTAGTAGACTAAAGAGTCCTATTTTAAAGCATAGTGAAAGTCGTTTGGCTTTATGTTGAAGCTTTGCAGTTGTACCTAACTTGGTTTAGTTTAGCATAGCACGCTACCCAGATAGCAGACAGACGTTGAAATGATGTTGAATCAACATTCCGCTGTCAATCTTATATCGTTGAATCAACATTGACCCCCGACGTTGATTTGTCATCACTTTTGCACCATCGATTAATGTTGTTCCAACAATCAGTGTTAAGTTTTCCTTCATTTTCAACCATGATGCTATTAATGCGATCAAATATACCCATATTTAGAGGTCCTACATTATTTACAGACAGAAGAAAAGGCTAGGCTGACTAATGAAATATTGAACATGAACGATAGGGGTGTGACAATATATCAAAATGGTGATATATCGCGATACTTTGTATCCCAAAAGGTTATCGATATGCTCCTGCCAAGAATCGAGATATCGTTTTAAAAAGGGGTCAATGTTTAAAAAAAAAAAAAAAAAAAAATGATAACGACAAATTCTTATCAAAATCTTCCACCATAATACAACCCCTAGCAAAAAGTATGCAATCACCAGTCTCGGAGGAGCACTCACTCAGACATTTTATCATGTAGAACAGGGGTGTCCAAACTTTTTGCAAAGGGGGCCAGATTTGGTGTGGTAAAAATGTGGGGGGGCCTACCTTGGCTGACGCCCTTTACATAGAACAATATATTTAAGCAAATTTTAGCAAGCCATTCTGTGTGTCACATTTGCTTTATTATTTTTTTCAATTAATAATTTCAACAATCTCGCAACTCGCCTAAATTGTGGCATTCTCTTTCGACTCTCAGGCTCTTGCAAAATACTGCTGCTGTGAAATTAAAATAGCTTCAAGTTGCTTCAATTTCTCGCTGCGTATCTTCCCTATAATCTTGTCGTACGTGTCAGCGTGTCTTGTTTGGTCTTATCGCCTCACATTGAACTCTTTAAAAACAGTGACTGTCTCTTTGCAAATGAGCCAGACACAGTTGTTGCGTATTTTAGAGAAGAAATAGTCAGATTTCCACCTATCCTTGAAGCGTCGGGAGTCGCAGTCAACTTTCTTTTTTTTGTTGATTGTCGCCATTTTAGAAAATTGGGAATAAAGGGTTACACGGGGTAATGTTGCTTAGAGTTCTGCTGACTTTAGTGTGTAAGCTACTTCATACGCTGGTAGCAGTGCTGCTGACCAATTTATTAAGTCTGTGTGTGGGCTAGACGTTATTGATTTTATGACAGAGGCTGGGGGCCGGATGAAATTTGTCCAAGGGCTGCATTTAGCCCCCGGGCCGCACTTTGGATATGTCTGATGTGGAACAAACCCAGATAAAAAGCTTGAAAAAATAATTAGTTTAAAAGTGCAACTCTTTAGCATTCAGAAACACTAAAATAAATGAATAAAAAACATTGTGGTGGTCAGTAAATGTTAATTTTATAGAGCAAGTGCAGGGAAATATTTATGGAATCACTCCATTCTGAGGAAAAAAATATGGAATCATGAGAAACAAACAAAGAAATAACAATCAAAACTAGTGTTGCACCGATACCATTTTTTGGGTCCGATACCGATACAGATACCTGGCTGTGCAGTATCGACCGATACCATTCCGATACCACTCTGTTTGCAAAAAAAACCCCCAACATATATATATTTATATATATTATATGTACGTATAAGGGATGCAACGATACAGTTAAGTCAAGGTTCGGTACGATTTTCGATACAATTCAATACATGTAATGCTCTGAAACAGAAAATACAACTGTTATTGTCATTATTTTATTTATTTTTTTTTTTGCTAACAAGCAAAAATAACAGTGCCATCATATAAACAAGCATTTTAGTGCATAATATTTATGTGCTTACTTCTTACTGAGCTGAAGAAATTTTGTATATGAGCGCTGAGAACTATTTTTGCTGTTTGTAAAGTGGGGCACACTATTGATTGCTGCAGCTCTCTTAGCAGATATATCTACCATATAAGCAAAACATCCTATTTGTGGTCCGAGTCCATCTGTAACATGTACTGAATTAACAGTATTTGCAGCATTATCTATAGTCACTGGTATGGATTAATTTGGCCTGCTTAACTTCCATTCAGTCATGGCGGTTTCTAATTCATCAATGTAGTATGTGGACTACGCGTCGCTCTGGCTCACGCAGCTAATGGCATGGGATCTAATGTAGCACATCTAGGTTTAGTAATGCGTGATCGGCATGTTCGTTTTTGAAAGATTACCGGCGAAAAGTAGCACAAATTACGTTGTTTCTATGCGAGGGCGGGTCTATAATGTCTTCCGCTTTACGATGCAATGTCATGGTCTAAAAATAGCATGCGTGCGGTACGCCATTAGTTGTTTGTAGAATATCCTAGAATGATTTCCTGACCAATGTATCGATAATCGTTGTATCGCCATATGATCGGATCATCGTTATCGTTAGTTTTGTATCAAAAGTGCCATTTTTGATGAGGAGCAAAATTTGTCAGAACACCGGCGGGACGCCTACTATTTCGGCTGGCGTGATTCCGGCGACTTGGCTGGGAAGGAGGATTCCTTTCAAATTAACTCATTCACTCCCAGCCATTTTCATCGGAGCAAGACCCTTCTCTCCTGGCCATTTTACTAGATTTTGACCGATTTTGCAAGGCCCACAGAAAATTCTGTTCTATTGCTATATAAACATGGACCCCACCAAAAGAAAGATTAGACTCTCTTCTTTCAGCAGAAAAAAAGTAAGTTCATATCTTTTCCCATTCTTTAGAAATCAGCATTAGAAAATAGCTTAGTTTGAGTAATTTTCCCATTTCTGATGAAAAAATGGAGAAATTGAGCTTTTTGTGAAAGCATACATTTCAAACCTAACTTTGACTTTAACACAGCTATTTTTTGCTTTAGTTACATCCTAAACATCTGAATAATGTTATCGTTTTACAAAATAACAGAAACAAGATAAATGGAGCTTTTGATAGCAATGTAACAATTTATTTTCACATAACTAACTGAAAGATGACGCTATTGTGGCCGCGACGGCCGGTTAAACTTTTCCCTCATCGTTGCCCGTCTCAAAAAGATGCTTTTTTTTTTTTTTTTTTTTTTTTTTTTTTTTTTTTTTTTGAGTCTCTGCGGGCTCTGCGCGAGAGCAGCACGGGCTCAACGGCATCTAGTGGTTCCGGTCGTTCTGCTCGGTTGTCCAGCGCCTGGCATCCCGGGCGTCCGACCGGTTTTTCTGCTCGGTCATCTTCAGCCGGCGCCCCGGCTTTGCAGCTTGGCCTCTCATTGCTGTTGAATAGGGTTGTGGGTCTTATCAAATATGCTACTGCCCTCCAGTGGCCAGTTTTATTGCTTTAAAATGGATTTTCAGCTTTGTGCTTTGTAGCTCAATTGAATCAGAACCCAGAGATGTCTTTTTTGAAAAAAAACAAAAACATAAAAGATGTATAAATACGTCTTTGGGACACAGAAACAATTAAAAATAGAACGTATTTATACGTTTTTAGGAGCAAATGCGTTAAAATAAAAACTTGGCTCGATTTCAGATTTTTTAAAAATTGAGTCACAACAATAGAAAACTTGATTAACTCTCAGTAAAGTTATTTCAAACTTAAGCCTCCTCTTCAGTATGACGAGCTTTGCTGCGAACTTTGCCACCATCGGGGTCTGGGATATAATGTAGCCACTTCTGCACAACAGAAGCAATTGCATATTGTGACGCGGCCATCCCTATCTGCCTCTTCAGTGAATCTGAAAATTCCAAACAAAATGGCATTCACAGTTCATATCAAGGAATTCTAGCAGGAGTCATTGGTTAGTTTAAAATACTTCAGTATTTGGGGTGAAGTGAAAATCTCAACCAATCCCAAACCAAATTAGGGCTACATATTGGAACGATATGTATGATGGAAAAATGACGGCAATGTCTTTGTTTTCAATAAATTAATTTAGACAAGGCTCAGTTGTGTCATATCTAGTGATTTTAGGGCATTAATTGGAAAAAGAATTATGTTTGCCTGAACTAAGTTCTACTTAGCTAACATTCATGCTAGGTTGATCTTCGCTTGTATGCCAATCACAGCAGATGCACCGTTTCTTACAATTCCGGCCTTTTTGTCACGTTGTGTAAGGCAAACCGTTTTATGTACAACTTTGATGACAAATGTGGTTTATTCTGCCGTAGGACATCATTGCTGATAAAGGCTCTAAAGAGAAGCAACAGGCTTTCCTTTAAATATAGCTATCCTTAAATGAGGTGTTTTCAGGGCAGTTCGTTTGAGGTGAACAGTTGAATACAACTGTTTTTTGACCACAACTCTCGCTCATCCATAATTTGATGACTCTTCAATTATATTTCCTGGTCAATCAAAAATCAGCTATTTGACAACAGTATTCCATCAACTCTAAAACAATGTTAACTAGGGTTGTTCCAGTCATGTTTTTTTGCTTCCGATCCGATCCAGATCGTTTTAGTTTGAGTATCTGCCGATCCCGATATTTCCCGATCCGATTGCTTTTTTTTTTTGCTCCCGATACAATTCCAATTATTCCCGATAATTTTTCCCGATCATATACATTTTGGCAATGCATTAAGAAAAAAAATGAATAAAACTTGGACGAATATATACATTCAACATCGAGTACATAAGTATTTTATTTGTTTTTTATCACAATAAATCCTCAAGATGGCATTTACATTATTAACATTCTTTCTGTGAGAGGGATCCACGGATAGAAAGACTTGTAATTCTTTAAGGATAAATGTGACTTTGTATCTTGTGACTAAATATTGCCATCTAGTGTGTTTGTTGAGCTTTCAGTAAATGATACTGTAGCCATTTAACTGTTCTGCCCAAATGCATGAACTTTGTATCTTGTGACTAAATATTGCCATCTAGTGTGTTTGTTGAGCTTTCAGTAAATGATACTGTAGCCATTTAACTGTTCTGCCCAAATGCATGATGGGAAGTGCAACCATGACTGTGCGTAGTGGTACCAATTGATATTGAGATATATATATATATATATATATATTGATATATCTTCTCTGCGTTGGGAAATAACATAGGGTGTTAAGAAAAAGATCAATTACTACTTTTCTTCCCCACATTGCTTCCCACGATATTTCTAATCGTACGGAGAGGGATTGTAAGGCTTTAGCTAATTAAAAAAAGGCTCCAAAGGCTGCCAAAATTCCCTCTACTCATTTTACGCTGCCTTTTAGCGCTGCGCCATTACAGATTGAACGCGACAATGCGTGAGTGGGCCGTGCAGCGCTTGCGTTAATTACGTTAAATATTTTAACGTGATAATTTAAAAATAAAAATTAATTACCGCCGTTAACGGGATAAATTTGATAACCCTACCTTAAGCCTAAACTTAAGACTCTGGATGAGTGTAACATATTATGTCTATAACGTTAATACAATTAGAAAATTATTTACTTAAAAAATATATATATATTTAAAAAAAAGGCATGTCCGATATTTTTTTGCCGATTCCGATACTTTAATAATGACGTGATCGGACCCCATCGATCTAATGTTAACCCAACAATCGCCTGACACACCATAGAACAATGTTGTTTCTACGTCACTATCAGATGTCATCGGTATTTGCAATGTTGATTCAACATTGTTTATCGTCGAAAATTTCAATGTCAACCATACTGATGATTTTGATGGAAAATCAACGTTTATTCAACGTCGGTTTGCTGTCTGGGTAGCTAATACACATTAAAGCATTCCGATTGCTTTGGCTTAATGCCACTTCCGATTTGCAAACTTTGGTTTCAGGAAAAGTGGATCGGTTAACATGAGAGTGATTACATTACAATTGTATAAGACCCTTCTCGACTTTTCTTTAAAGTGCCTGTGACACGAAAAAGCATGTTTATTTCATAATACACGCGGTATTCTATGCCCCTGAATGATATGGACCGCTTGGATGTGTGTGGAAGCGATCGCTATATTTATTTAGTTTTTTGAATCCCGCGCCATGAAAATGAGTGACTTCCGGCTTCGGTCTTGCATTGAGGAGGAGGGCGCTGTGACGTGTACGGTAGAAGACGTTCTCTTCACTATACAGTGTACTGTTGTGTATGAGGACGAAGGATTCAGCTGATTTTGCGGATCAATACTTTTATTTTTTGCATCACGCCAGCCAAACGGCTGCAGAAAAATCATTCTGTATGCGGGAGAGGCGTATGCGCCTTTTTGGAGTTTCAAAAGGTTCCCATTCACCGTGGATATTTACTGTGGGACCATTGGACTTACAAGGAAGTGAGTAAACATCTTGTTTTGTATTATGTCAAATACGAATACAGTGATTACAAAGTAAACACTATAAAATTCCTTTAAATAAAGGACTACTTACATTTGATCATTAATAGGCATGTAAAAAGCTATCCTCATGCTCATTAGCAGTTAGCTGTTAGCGCGTTAGCTACACAACAACTCCAGCCACCCTCCTCCAGGGAACGAACTGTAAATTGCTCTCCGCCGGGCGGTTTGCCGATCCGCAAAGAAACTCGACAACCGGGTCGTCATGTCAAATAATCCAGGCTAGTTATGTGTGATTTTCCACTTCGAAGACTTTGAAACATCCCTCGGTTCGGGTTAGCATGTCGGCTAGCTGTCACTCCTTCTGGTCTGTTTACATTCTCCGAAGCCGGGGAAGGGAAATTACATATGTCCGATTTAGGTGTCATAAAATATCGTTCGGGAGGTGTGACAGTAAAGGTGAAGTCGACTGTTTTGACCATTATGGAGTAATTTTGCCATTTCGTCTTGAATAAATGGATTTTTATTATTTTATATTCCATTTAGCACAAGATTGTTATTTGTCATGACCATGCCATTTATTTAGCAATTGGGGAAAGTACTTGGGTAAAAAGAATATCCTGTAAAAACATTGAAGTAAAGAGACAGAAACAATGACATTTTCCCGCTCTCTTCGTCGCGTTTTCCTCATTGTGAATAGTTCCCCCTCGACGGGCTGACTGGTCCTTCTCAAGCCATTTATATAGCTATTGGGGAAAAATACTTGGATAAAAAGAATATCCTGTAAAAATATTGGGAGTAAAGAGACTGAAACAATGACATTTTGCAGCTCTCTTCGTCGCGTTTTCCTCGTTCTGAACAATTCCCCCTCAATGGGCTGAATAGTAAAACCGATGAGCCTAGTCTACCGCTGACGTCATCCACCTGTTGGGGACGCTAAAGCCCTATAATGGTAGGCGTGGCTAACCGGCAGATTAAAAGACTAATTTCTCGTCATCTGTGCTTTGCTAAATTGTTGTATATAGTCGAATCGTCTCAAAATATGATTCTAATTCACATAATAATGCCATTTAAGACTTTTTTTCTGGTGTCATATGCTCTTTAAGATGCGACAGATGACTATTAGGTGAACGCCAACGCAATCCCAGACATCCAAGTCAACGAGGAGAGGAAATTCAGGTCACGACGAACAACTGCAAAAGAAAATGAGGGTAAGATCATCACATTCGTTGTTGTATTTTTCATGCAATATCAGACTTGCTCTGATGTGATTGTGATCAGTGAATGTGAATGGAGGCCAACAAGCCCATAATCTGACTTGCGATTTGCACGGCTCACAGTAACAATGATCTCACAGTATGTTGACAACCAGTGTTGTCACAGATTACCTTACTAATTTAATTACTGATTACACCTCAAAAAAGTAATCTAGTTACTTTACTGATTACTTTATTATCAAAGTAACTAAGTTACCTTAAAAGTAACTTATCAGTTACTTTTTACCATTTTTTTTCTCCTTTTGCTACCTCAACATAAAAATGACAACAACAAAATATCATCACATGTAATTGAATTTTTCACATATGGCTTAATCTTAGCGGGGGTTTAATTAGTCGATTGAGTTGATTTCAACCACCATTGACTCGCGCTAGCTTAGCCACCCCGGAGCCCTGAAACTAACAGATAACTGACAAACTGCGCAGAATTTGTTCAAATCAACTCCAACGACTAAATAAACCCCCGCTAACTCCAAGATAAAGCCTAATGTAAAAAATTCTGAACTTCCCCTTTAAAATAAAGACCTAGCTGTTAAAATATTGTCTAAAGAAGTTGTAAAGCAATAAAACAAACAACAAAAATTAATGAAATGAACAAGAATCCTACAACGTATTTCATAACGGGTCAAAATTATTTTTCAAGCAGATCATGTGACTACAACCTAAGAGACTATCTTTTGCTTTGCTAAGCCAAAACTACACCTGTGGAGGCAGGATGGATATTTAGAATTTCTGTAAACCTAAGCTTTCAAACACAACAACAACTGAGCTAGAACAGTTTTATATATATGTATATATACAGTATTGGCCAAAAGTTTGGCGACACCTCAAAGGTGGATACTTTGAAGAATGTAGAATATAAAAACTGTTTTCAGTTATTTCACTTTTTTTTGCCATTCCACATGTTCGTTCATAGTTTTGATGTATTCAGAGAGGATTTACAATAGTAGTGAAAATATATAAAACGTAAAAATGTTTAGATCTACCCAAACGTTTGACTTTTGTTTCAGTCATCAACATGCTTTGCCCCCAGCCCCACAAAAGTAAAACTCTGCCTATGGTTACAAACACTGACAATAAAATGCGCATAAAGGCTGGTTACAAACTGTAGAAGTGCATGCTGTCTTGTTACCTGAAGGTTTCGAGTTTCGTCGCCTTGTGCTGTAATTCCAAGTAGGGCTGGGCGATATTGCCTTAAGTAAGTATCACGATAAATTGAGCAGATTTACCTCGATAACGATAAATGACGATAAATTTGCCCAAGCAAACTGTTATATAATTTGAAAATTTGAATCAATGCATGGAATACAAATTAACAGTTTCTCGTTAAATTTATTTACCAGCTTTCAATTTAACAATTGCACATGCAGTCTAAGTATTAAAAAAAAATCTTGTAAACAATAAGAATTCTTGTGTGAACATTTATAACAGCTTGTATGACTTGAAAAATATCATCACTTGAATTTCATTAAATTCATTCCGCATTGTTATACACTAGATAGTAGCATACGTTTAGATATTTAGAATAGATACAAATACGACACATCCACCCGCCCCCCAGAAATTATACTTAATTAAAAAATAAAATGTTTCACAAACCTTTCCTTTCTTTTATTCGGCTCAATTATTTACATCTTATGATTTTGGAAATCCTTACAGTATGCACTAAATAATATTCCTGTTCCCAAGCACTGTGCTTACTGTACTGTAATTTTTACAAAAAATAAACAATACATAGTTACTCCCCGTCATCTAGGACGAGCCACTTACAAGACTAGCACTGTCATGTATTACAAATACTGCTTTGAACACATCTTCACAGACAAAAGCAATGACACAGGCTTAAAGAGGTCAACTTTAATTGTGTAAATCATACTTAATGACGACACGATCTCCTGGTTGAAATAGACGACATCCACTTAATTCTATTGAAGATATGTAATGCTGAGGCAATTTGTCAACTTTACTTTAAAAAAAAAACGTGCACTGTTTATCCAGTAAATGGGGCTCTTGCAGTGTCTCAAACAGTGATTCAATTTAGGGCAATTGTCTTAAAAGTGGTTCATTGTTTCAGAAAGCCTCGGTTTTTTCATCCCTATCTGGAACCCGTCGAGTTTACTTAATGTCGGGTGAAAGTTTGGCGAAGCTAACTTAAGCCCGACTTCATCCCATTTACTTGTAGCGTTAGCAGCTAGCGTTAGCAGCTAGCGTTAGCAGCTAGCGTTAGCCTACCGGGCTTCTGTTTGATTGGCTTCCTGAAAACCATGTGACTCCAAACGTAAGCTCACTGTCTGCTTTCTTAAAGGGGAATGAACATAGCCGAACAACAGAGTCAAAGCGGGATGAAAAGACTATATTTTCTTCCTTTATTAAATTACCGAATTTACCGACATGGTCAAAATTACGTCGGTCATCGTGAAGAATTTCGGTAACGGTACATTTTCGGTTTACCGCCCTGCTCTAATTCCAAGTGCTTCCTTGTTGAGTTGGATGTAGAGTTTTTAGCGGCTGACAGTCTTTTTCAGCCAGCATAAAGTTTGCAACGCACGGAGATATTTTTGTCATCTTTACTGGGAAGTAATGGCTGTATTTCCAGTGAGCAAAGGCATCCATTTGTGGTATATATCCTGCCTTTCACTGTTAGCCTCGCTGCCTCGTCAGAATGCTATGTTGTTGACGGCCGAGGGAGACAGCGCTCATACAGCATCGTATTACACGTGACCCGTCCCCCCCCCGATGAGAAATGCACTTCGTACATGACTACAGTATTCTTCATTCTACATACACTATGAGGCAAAAACAAAATAGTAACGCACAGGCACTACGGAAACTAACTTTAATCAGATTACTAGCTTGGAAAAATGAACGCGTTAGATTACTCGTTACTGAAGAAAGTAATCAGATTACAGTACCGCGTTACTTAACGCGTTACTGACAACACTGTTGACAACACAATTATTAATACAGGGGCCAATTGAACTCAATACAACTATTACTTCGCTAGCTCTTTACAAAAACCCGAAAGGTCTACAAAGTGCTTTACAACAACAATATTGTTCATGATAAATAAAAGGCAGGAAGTTATTAGACAATGACATTGGGACAAAAAAAAAAAAAAAAAAAAAACAACGCATCGTGATAAAAGTCAAAACAGAAAATAAAACTGATAAAATCCAAAGAGTCAAAATCCTTAAGAAATAAGAATAAGCGACCCCAGTTTGAATAAATGGCGTGTCTAAAAAAAGTGGGTCTAGCTGTGGTTTAAAAAGGCCTAGATTCTTAATGGTGCAGATTTCAGGGGGTAGGCTGTTCCACAATCTGGGGGCATCAACTTCAAAAGATCAATCCCCCCACTGTTTAAGTCTCGGCAGGCCATTAATAGAATTAAAAACAAACAATAAAAGTTGGAAATCAATTGTAAAATTAACCGGAAGCCAGTACTGGTTAAAAATTGAGCAGCACCATTTTAAACAAGTTGAAGACGATATAGGAAACATGAAATGTGAAGTTAGTTAATTCATCTGTGTACTAGTCCATCTAATAAAAGGCTTCAACTGACAAAGATGTGGTTAATTAATCTAAGATACAAGAAAAATTAAATTTTATCATTACATTGTGGAAAATAATGAACTTGATCACAATGTCCGAATTTTTTTTTTTTTTTGGAATGACCTGTGGATTTCTCCAAATATTATAAAATATATGCATTTTTTTTTCTTGCCAGTGTCCCACCGATGTCAATGTAGAAGATCTTCACCATGAGAAGCACGATTCCCTCCATGTTAAACAGGAAGAGGAGTCCGAGATGCTGTACATCAAACAGGAGGAAGAGCCAGAGACCCCCGACATGAAAGAAGACCAGGAAGTTGAAATCCACAAGTGTCTAATGGGTGTCAGTGTGAAGAGCGAAGAAGATGAAGGTCCAAGCGAAGAGAGAGGAGCAGCGAACCCTTCGAGCGACAGCTCATTTCAGCACTTAACAACAAAAGGAGAGGGACGATCGGAACCGGACGGCCTTTTAGCTCCGCTTTCGGACAGCGACGACATAACGTCACATTCTTCTGACTTTAATACTGATGAGGAGGATGATGACTTTGGCCAAAAGGCTTCAAAATCTTTAAACAAGTCATCATTGAAAAGAGACACAAAGGAATGCGCAGTTAGGAAACCTTTTCACTGCTCACTCTGTGATAAAACATTTTCTTGGAAACGTAATTTAAAACTACACATGCATGCACACGCTGGGGAGAAGCCTTTTGCCTGCACACTTTGTGATAAAAAATACTTAACGAAGGCTAATTTAAACATTCACACAAGAACACACACTGGGGAGAAGCCTTTCGCCTGCACGCTGTGCGATAAAAGATTTTCTCGGAACCCTTCTCTTAAAATACATGAGCGTAAACACACTGGAGAAAAGCCTTTTGCCTGCTCACTTTGTGGTAAAAGATTTTATCAGAGGACTCATTTAGAACAGCATCAGCGTATACACACTGGAGAAAAGCCTTTTGCCTGCTCATCTTGTGGCAAACGATTCCCCCATAAGGGAAATTTAAACAAACACACTAAACGCAAACACACTGTAGGTGAGCCTTTCACCTGCACACATTGTGGTCAAAGATTTTCTCAGAAGGGACATTTCGAATCGCACAGAAGAAACCACGCTGGAGAGAAGCTTTTTGCCTGCACACTTTGTGATAAAAGATTCGTCGATAAGGGAGGTTTAAAGAAACACACAAGAAGACACACTGGAGAGAGGCCTTTCGCCTGCACACTTTGCGATAAAAGATTTTATTATAAGAATAATTTAGAAGCGCATAAGTATACACACACTGGAGAGAAGCCTTTTGCCTGCTCATTTTGTGGTGAAAGATACACTCGGAAAGGAACTTTAATAAGGCACGAAAGCACACACACTGGAGAGAAACCTTTCGCCTGCACACTTTGCGATAAAAGATTTTCTCGGAACCTTTCTCTTAAAATACATGAGCGTAAACACACTGGAGAAAAGCCTTTTGCCTGCTCACTTTGTGGTAAAAGATTTTATCGTAAGAATAATTTAGAAGCGCATAAGTATACACACACTGGAGAGAAGCCTTTTGCCTGCTCATTTTGTGGTGAAAGATACACTCGGAAAGGAACTTTATTAAGGCACGAAAGCACACACACTGGAGAGAAACCTTTCGCCTGCACACTTTGCGATAAAAGATTTTCTCAGAAGTCTTCTTTAGAAAGACATCAGCGCACACACACTGGAGAAAAGCCTTTCGCCTGCACACATTGTGGTAAAAGCTTCGCTCAGAAACTAAATTTAGTAAGGCACGCAAGAGGCCATACTGGGGGAAAAACTTTGAATGGCAGCGTGTGACAAAATATTCCTGCCATGAATTTTCAGTGGAAAAAGCATTTCAATGTCCTTATTCAGTTTCCTTTGAGCCTCTTTTGAAAAAGTTGTTGAAATGATTTTTCATTTGCTGTTCTTTTTCTATCCAATATATTTATATTTAAAATTGAATAAATTGCGTTACATATCTTTGTGTTGAGATTGTTCCATGACTGACGTACTGCTTTTGAGGGCGCTAAAAAAAATCAATTCTGAGATATATATCGCAATATTAGGTCACACTATTCTCGTATTGATTCAAAATCCATCTGTATCGATCTTTACATGTATGTTTTTGGTGGAAATAAATAGGGCTGCAGTTATCGAATATTGTATTGATTGGTCAAATGTTTCTTTTATCCCAAATAATAGTTATAGGTGGTTTAATTACCTGACATGTTTCGGTGAACACTTCCGCCTTGATCAGAGAGTCAGTGGTGTTGGTGTGACGCGTCTTTATCAGCTGATGCATGAAGGCGTGATTCACCAGTAAGAATGACAGGCGAGTCACGCCCTCTACCGACCATTTACTCTTCCAGGATGCTGGTCCAGGTAGTAGAGAGCATGTACGCCCCCTCGTCCCTGTTGATGGTCCTCTGGCCCCACTTGCAGATCTCAATGGTCTCCTTGATCCAGCGCTGATGTTTGTTTTCTTCGGTGCGGATGACTCTGGCCTGAAATTTGAAATATATAGACAGTTATGGATACGCTGTGATAAACAAAAGCGTCTTTAGCCCTGATTTAAAGCAGCTAACAGTTTGAGCACACTTCAGACCTTCAGGTATGTTCAGGGGTTAATTTGTGCCGGATCCTGCCGGAACAAGATCCAACACCTCTTGATTTTGGCTGCCCTGCGTACCGGGACTTATTGGGCAGATCCGGCACCTCTCGTGTATAGAATATAATAATATAAAAACGTTTTCTAAAAAATATATTGTAATAGCCCCGAATGGGGGGGAGAGAGAAGTTACTAATGGCTTTCTCCACTTTATTGTTGCAAATATAAGAAAACAATAAACAAAATAACAGCAGACTGCCGCCACATTCGGCCGCTAACTTTTGCTTCCCGTCCATCTCCCCCTCGCTTCTTACTACCTCACAGCTCTCCAGTCCCAGTGTCTCTTAAAGGGATTATGCATAGTTACGGACATTACAGTATAAAATAAAATGATAATATGGATAAATTCATAAATTTACAGAACAAATCCCAAGTATTATTAACTGAAATTGAGGCTTTTAAGTTCGACAGCATGGCAAGTGGGCATTTGCATGTTGTTTTCAGCACCATTTTCTGCGTATGTGTCCGAACCTGTGCCCGTTTCGTCATCCCTGCGCTGTCAGAAGTACTTTGCGTTCCGGCACCTTATGATTTACAAATTAAGCACTAGGTAACTTGTTCCATAGTTGACTGAATGCTGCCCCACCCTGCTTGGTTCTTGTTCTTGGAACATACAGGAGACCGGTTCCAGACGACCTAAGGGGTCTAGAAGCTTCATAGGGAGCCAACAAATCAAGCATGTATTTTGGTCAGAGATCAATTATTTTTGTTTAGACGAGCAGTTTAATAGTCTTTCCTTTGACTCACTGGAAGCCAGTGTAACGATTTCAAAACCGGTGTAATGAGGTCATGTTTCCTTGTATTTGTAAGAACTCTGTATTTTGTACTAGCTGCAGCTTCCTGACTGATTTTTTATCAAGAAGTGTAAATATAGCACTGCAATAGTCCAATCTACTGGAAATAAATGCATGCATACGTTTTTCCATGTCTTGTATAGTCAGAAGCTCCTTAATTCTGGCTATATTTTTTAGGTAGTAATAAGCAGATTTAGTGACGGCCTTTCGATGGCAATCAAATTTTCGATTTGAGTCAATAATTACACCTAGATTTCTGACTGGATTTGTAGCTGTAAGTGACATTGTGCCAAGATGCAATGTTTGGTATGTTCGCAAACATATTTATAGAATTACTTTACCTTTTTATTCTAACTTAAATATTTTTGTTCATCTTCCTTTCCTATCAACTATTTTTTAATCTCTTCTCTGTTTTATGTACAAATACATTTAAGAATAGCCATGTGCCGGTATAAGATTTTGATGGTATGAAATCCCGCTGTTTCACTGTATCACGGTAATTATTATAGCTCCAAAAATTTTGAGACATATGGGTTAAAAAATTGTTTTTTTCCATTAAACAGGATATTTTTTATTTTTCAGAACATATTTGCAAATTGGAACATGAATATAATGGTAAAATACATTTAAAATATATTTTAAATAAAATTAAAATACACTTAATTTATAGACTATACTCACAGCCACAGCTCAAGTTGCTCAAGATTAGAGCAAGAACAAAAAAACAACGGTATGAAAAAGTATTTGAACCTTTTGGAATTTCTCACATTTCTGCATAAATTCACCATCAAATGTGATCTGATCTTTGTCAAAATCACACAGATGATAAAACAGTGTCTGCTTTAACTAGAACTAGCCAAACATCTATATATATGTTTTCATATTTTAATGAGGATAGCATGCAAACAATGACAGAATGGTATATGTATAAACATAGGCGGAGTTTGACTTTTGGGGCAGTGGGAGCACAACATGTTGATGACCCCGAAATGCAGTGTCAGCAATAAAATTAACTTTCGAGAATATTTATAATAAATTGACAATGAGCGTTTTTTGTTTCCCATCATTCTTGATGGGAACTCAAAATCAGGCTGCTCAGGCAATACTTTTCGCCAAGATCGTCATCCATTGAGTATAGTACGCCCCCCGGTGTCGTGCCAATGTAGTTACCACCGTCAAGAATTGTATCGCGTGGGTGGAGCCATATGGAGGTAGATTTATGTCTTTATTATTCAATCAAAAAAAGTTGCTTCAATAAAAAAAAAAAGTTGCTTCAATCAAAATACATATTTTCAACCCAAAAAAAAATCACTTATCACTTAAATTAAAATCACTTAAAAATAATGTGTTTGAATGCAAAAATAAATTTGAAACTCAAAAAACTAAAAAAACTAAAAAAAAAAAAAAAAAAGCATGTAAAAGCTATTTTTCTTTGATTGCTTTTTTTTTTTTTTGGTGATCGTCAAGTTTTTTTTGATTGAAGCAACTTTTTTGATTGAAGTAATGTTGATTTGTGTTAGGGCCACATTTTGGGTAGGACATTTTTGTCTTTATTATTCAATCAAAAAATAAGTTGCTTCAAAAAAAAAAGCCCAAAAAAGAAAAATCACTTCAATCAAAAAAGAAAAAATTCAATCATAGAAAAAGTTTTTGAATGCGAAAAAATATTTTCAATCAAAGAAAGAAATCATTTGTAAAATTAAATTGCCCTCCCCTATTATTTTTTTTTTTTGTCATGAAAATTATATGCAAATCAAATGACCGTCTAAGGTGCTAGTCAAATGATCTGTTTGAAAAATAATTTTAACCCATTATAATTTTTTTTTTTTTGTTCATTTCATTGATTTTTGTTGCAGTTTTATTGCTTTACAATTTTTATATACATATAGACCCTACTCACCGACGTCACAGAATGACGTGTCGCTGTATCCGGCCACCATATTGTCCGTCATTGTTTATCCGTATTCTCAATGGTTTCAATTTGTCGTGCAATTTATAGTGCAATTCATGGAAGCCCCGGTGCTTTCAGACGCTGTATACTCATTGGATGCGTTGCATAAAAGGCGTTATGTGGAAAAGCTTCAGTCTATCCATTCGCCAGATCCATATTTGATGCCTAAATCGATATTTTTCGACCCGCTGTCTTCGCCCTCTCTGCCTGACATCTGCTACACTGATATCTACAACTATCTTGTCCACACAAAATCAGCCTATTCTCACAAAAGTTGAAAAACTTTAAGAGCAGCACTCTAAGCAACATTACCCCGTGTGACCCTTTACTTCCAATTTTCTAAAATGGTGACAATCAATAAAAAAAAAGTTGACTGCGATGGCCGACGCTTCAAGGATCGGTGGATATTGGACTATTTCTTCAATAAAACACGCAACAACTGTGTCCGCCTCATTTGCAAAGAGACAGTCGCTGTTTTCAAAGAGTTCGATGTGACGCGATGATGATATTACCGAACAAGACACGCTGACATGTACGACAACATTACAGGGAAGATACGCAGCGGGAAATTATAGGAACTTGAAGCTAGTTTAATTTCACAGCAGCAGTATTTCGCAAGAGCCCGAGTGTCGAAAGAGAACGCCACAAAGACGAGACTGTTGAAATTATGAATTAAAAATAATAATAAAGCAAATGTGACACACAGAAGGGCTTGCTAAAATTTGTTTAAATATATTGTTCTATGTAAATCAGCCAAGGTAGCCCCCCGCATTTTTGCCACACCAAATCTGGCCCCCTTTGCAAAAGGTTTGGACACACCTGTTTAACAGATGATCCGTAGACAAGGCCAGCTTCTTTCACTTGGTACCAGCTAAATATTATTCAAAATGTAATGATGGTGGAAGAAAAAAGCATCTTGAATTTGAAACTGTTTGTTGTCGGCGATTAGCCTCGCAATGATCTTAATTGTGGTTGTCACCCCAAAACCCTCTAAATATATATTAAATGCATCTTACCAGATATAAAATGACTACTACATAATCTGTGGTAATCGTTTGGAGCCCAGTTTTCTCGTCGAATTGCAGCAGTCCATCTCGCTCTCCTCTCCGGGTCCCTCGGAATATGGTAGAACTTCAAGTCTCTCCGTCTATCTTCTCTGTTACTGCAACCAACCGCCACACACGCCTTCACCATTTTGATTATTAATGTTAACGAGCAGAAAAACACGCCATAATAGGAGGAATTTACGTAGCGGTAATGCGTCAACACGACGAGTTGACGGACAATATGGCGCGGAGGCGTGGTTGTGACGTCATGTGAGTAGGGTCTATAGAGCCTACCCACCGACGTCATAAAACCACGTGCTCGCTGTATGGTTCCGCCCACTTGTCCGTCATTTTGTCTCTGTATTAGCATTGGTTTCAATTGATCGAGGAATTTAAAATGCATTTCATGGAAGACCCGGTGCTTTCTGATGCCGTAAACTCACTGGATGTGTTGCATAAAAGGCGTTATGTGGAAAAGCTTCGTTCTATACAGTCGCCAGATCCATATTTGATGCCTAAATCGATGATTTTTGACCGGCTGCCTTTGCCGTCTCTGCCTGACCCTGATATTTACAACTATCTTGTCCACACAAAATCAGCCTATTCTCACGAAAGTTTGAAAAACTTTAAGAGCTTGGAGGCTTTTAAATGCTACGTTGCTGGTTGGGTGAAACAGGTCCTCGTACACGAAAATTCGGCAGGAATCTTGTGCTCGGAAGGTGAGTTACGAAATTTTCAATTCAAAATCTTTTGTTCTTGCTAACATCCACTGTCAAGTCTAATGTATTTCATGTCATTTGTCAATGGAGCTAGGGCTTTTAATGTTTATATGGTTTAGCGATAGCACTCACTACATACATACGTGTATGTTGTCGGCGATTAGCCTACCAATGATCTTAATTGTGGTTGTCAGCCCAAAACCCTCTAAATATATATTAAATGCATCTTACCAGATATAAAATGACTACTACATAATCTGTGGTAATCGTTTGGAGCCCAGTTTTCTCGTCGAATTGCAGCAGCCCATCTCGCTCTCTCCTCTCCGTGTCTCTCGGAATCCGGTAGAACTTCAAGTCTCTCCGTCTATCTTCTCTGTTATTGCAACCGACCGCCACACACGCCTTCACCATTTTGATTATTAATGTTAACGAGAAGAAAAACACGTCGTAAATAGGAGGAATGTACGTAGCCGTAACAGGTCAACACGATGTGTTGCCGGACAAGTGGGCGGCACCAGTCAGGAGAGCGGAGTTGTGACGTCACGTGGGTAGGGTCTATAGGAAAGTCAATTACATGCAGTGACACTTTTCGGCCACCAGGGGGAGGGGGGGCTGCCCCCCCTTAAAATCCGCTTATGTCTAAATCAATTTATACTGGAGTGTCACTTGGGCACATCGCCAATGTGTATTTCAGTTGGTATTTATTTTCAATTCGTTCATTTTATCAACTCATTTATAGCATAGAATTTAAAAAGTAAACATGAATAATGAATTAAAAATTGTATATATATATATAAGCAATTATGATATATTTTATTTGTCAAAGTCATGTGAAACAACCTGCTTTGAGTCTAAGCATCTACCAACAGCGACCTCTCCTGGCCGTTCCCTCTCTTCACCTCGATAGAGTTCGTCCTTGCACTCTTCTTTCGTACTTTAGGAATGCTTAGCTAGCTGAGAAAAAAAAGCTAAATTAAATGAGACTGAGAAGCTTCAATGCTTGAAAATGAAACATTCATTGTAATCTTCCTTGATGAAGTAGTCCAATAAATTGGTTAAAGTCAATGTATACATTTACGAATTATTTAAATTCTGAGCCTTCAAATTGAGTTATTGACAGTGATGACTAGAAATTTTATATGTTGATCATATTGATTGAATATTTTTGGACTCCAGTGATGTAAAGACGTGATGGAACTTCTAGACGCTTCATTATCTCACGCTGAAGTTTCAGCACTTGAATGTTTTACTTCCGGTTCACTTGACGCAACATTTGTTTACCAATCCGGGATTTGCCGTTTTTTTGTGTACTGTTACTCTAACCAAACTCGCTCCTTCTAAACATTATCATCGGGTAATTACCGAAGTAAGAATTTAGTGTACTAAAAAGTCTCATTTTAAAGCATAGTGGAAGTCGTTTAGCTTTATTTTGAAGCTTCGCATGCTTACCGAAGTGAAGGTAGTTTAGCTTAACTCGCTAGCTAAAACACGCTAAAGCATTCCGATTGCTTTGGTTTAACGCCACCTCCAATTTGTAAAGTTTGTTTTAAGAAGAAAATCGTTTGGTTAGCAAACATGAGAATGATTAAATTTAATTGTATAAGACGCTTCTTGACTTGGCTTCAAAATGCTACGAATTACTACTAAGGGAATGCCAACGCAATCCCAAACATCCAAGTCAATGAGGAGAGGAAATCCAGGTCATGACAAACAACTGAAAAACAAAAGAAAATGAAGGTAAGATCATCACATTAGTTGTATTATTTTTTATACTATGTCAGACTTGCTTTGAAAGTGATCGTGATCAGTCTATTGTGACTGTAGGACAACAAGCCCATATCTGACTTGCGATACAAGGGGTCAACGTAATGATGATCTCACGATATGGTGATAACCAGTGTTGGGAATAACGGCGTTATTTTTTCAGTAACGGGGTAATCCAACTATTTTTTCCACCGTTACAACGCCCTTACCGTTACTGACGGTCAAAAGCGTTGTGTTACTTACTTTGAATAAATAGAAGAAACTACCAGCCATAGCGAGTCTACTCTCGTCTGTTTATTTGTCATCCAAGACTTTGGGTGCATTCAGGTTCATGGCAATGAAAATAGTAAACACACATAGCCTACGATGGAGTTGCCGTTTGATACGGTCATAATGTGTAGGTCCTGCACCCATCCGCAGCAAAATTGTTCGTAGCTTTGGAGCGATTTGTAATTTCGGGATCGCTGATGAGTTTAGTAACATACACCAAACAATAAATACAGCAGAATGTCCATTTTGCGTAATTGTGGAAGCCAGTCGACATCTTTACTCCATTTGTCTTAGGCTTGCTCGAAAGGGTCAACATTGTTCACATCCTTAAGTTTGATCACATATCTGTTCTTCGCCTTAGTAACGAGTTTGTCTCTTTATCGAACTGGCAAGTTAAAGTTTAATGTCCCGCGAGCCAGACCTGCTTCCAATATGGCTGCGTTGTTGTCAAATCTCACGTGATCCCCCATTCTGTGACGTAAACGCTCGAGCCTAATAGTGCACATACTTCAGAGCCGGTGTTTCCACTCAAAAACGAGAACAGCGCGTACGGCAAACACACGCAAAACAGATGCAGAGGGATATGATGGCAGAGCATTCATTGGAAAATTTGTCCTTTACGAGGTGGAGATACAAACACTATTTCAAGTTGGTTGAAATTAAAGGAAAGAACGTGCATGTAAAGTGTAATATATGTCCCGGGGCAAAGCTTTTGTCGACATCTGTGGTAAGCAATTCAAATCTGTTTATTTTTGTTGCACTTCAAGTGTAGGATAAATCTGTTGCTGGTGAGGTGCAATAGATATTACAAGGTTCTATAACACAACTAGCTGTCTGTTCTTCTCTATTCAACTGACTCGAATACTGCTCAGAAAATTTCAAATTCTTTGACATACAACTTCTTTTTAAAGCAGAAATGTGAAGTAATTTCATAACATGCCAAATAGGGTCACAATTAAAGTAATTAAACATTGTCCAACAAATAAAGCATGAAAAAATATATGTTGTATATTTGACAAAATAATTGCGTTTTCGAAGTTCTAGCCTGAAAGGGGACGAACTCGGAAGTGATATGTCACATCGGGAACAGCGATGGCAGCTCGAGACATACGGCCGCGATACGAAGCCCTTCAAACAATGATTCAAACAGCGATATAAGCTATATATCCACGTTTTTGAAGAGTTGGAGGAAGACCTAACATGTATTAGCCAGATGCTAATCAGGATGCAAACAATGTGCCTACACTACCTGACATGGAATGGATACAAGACCCATCGGGATTACAAGATTGGTAAGATACAGGCTGTTATTATTTTCATGATTTGAACATGCAGGCATTTCCACATAATTTTATGTTTTTGTCTATCTGATGACATTGTTAAAAAAAAAAATAATCAGACTTCATGTTCATTTTGGCAGATCCAGCAGCTCTCGTGCATATAAAATAATAATATAAAAACATTGGGGGGAAAGAAGGAGATGAGTTGTTGATGGCTTTCTCCACTTTATTGTGGCAACAATAAGAAAACAAAATAATAGCGGACTGCCGCCACATTCGACCGCGAAGTTTTGCTTCTCGCTGATTTCCTCCTCGCCTCCTACTACTTCAGTGTCTCTTAAACAGATCGTGCATAGTGTCTTGTTATGAGCTTTTTGTTTACAAATATATCGAACACTCGACGTGCTGACAACTTTGTTTCTTTATTAACACATGGAGCTAACAGGGGCTCTCTGCAGGAAGTGGCGTCTAATGGCGTGACGAAATGTAGTTTTTTCACACACGCGAACAGATTACAAAGCACCACTTCAGTGTTGTCCCGAGACTACATTTCCCATGATTGACTGCGTGACCTGCGTGCTCGCTGATTCGCTGCCAGACATTAAAAGCAACAAGCTTGTTGTTGTCACCTGTCAGCGGCTCTCGTAAAACACAAACTAGAAAGCTATCAAGCGATCACCGTGAAAGAAACGCCGAACAGTACAAATGCAATGCAATGCTTGAAGCATGAAGGTGGAAATACATCATACAAATACAAATAAATGTGCAGAAACTCACCAGCGGTGTGTGTCTCTTACGGCAACGTGACCGTGAATTACCGTGACGCCGACCCGCTTATATGTACATCCACACCCCTTTCCCGATTGACAGTGGATTAACCCTTTTGGACAAGATCTTAGATGACGCACAATTTAAACACGCTTAACCCAGCGAACGCAGCAACAACAACTACGATCGGGGATTGCCACGAGTTAACTTTCAGCTAACTTCGCTAGCTTATACTGTTCATTCCACAACAGTTGGCAGCTCTGCTTTGACAAAGTCATCAGTCATCTATCCAAAAATCACACTTACTTTTTGGCAAATCCTTGATCATAAGCAGACCGGTTAAGGAAGCAGGAATCTTCGAAGTGTTTGCAGCAGAGAACACTACTCGATGATGGCGTGAAATTAATTCACTTCGTGCGAACGAAAGATGTCCATTTACGTGCCCTGCTATCCTTTGGCCACTCATACAAATTTTCGTTTGAGTGAAAACAAAACGTCGCCACACACCGCCGTGGCATCTTACCGAGAAGCAATGCAACAAACAATACTGTTCTATGGCGGACTTCCCTCGCACTTGCCGGTGTGACGTAATTTCTGAAGACTGCCGAAGAAAAGCATCTTTGTTGTCAAGGGCGTTGCTATGGGTTAAACAAAGAATCTGGAAGGGTTGCGTTGAAAAAAATAAATGAAAATGATTTTTTTTTTTTTTTCATCCAGTGTCCCACAGACGTTGCTGTAGAAGATCTTCACCATGAGAAGCACGATGCCCTCAACGTTAAGCAGGAGTCGGAGATGTCGTACATCAAACAGAAGGCGGAGCCAGAGACTTCCTACATGAAAGAAGAAGAACAGGAAGATGAAATCCCCAAGTTTCCAATGGGTGTCAGTTTGAAGAGTGAAAAAGCTGAAGGTCCGAGCGAAGCTGCCAAACCTTCGAGCGACTGCTCATTTCAACACCTGACGACAAAAGAAAAGGGACAATCGCAACCGGACGGCGTCTTAGCTCCGCTTTCGGGCAGCGGCGACGTAACGTCGTACTCTTCTGACTTTAACACTGATGAGGAGGATGTTGACTTTGACCAAATTTTTTCAAAATCCTTAAACAAGTCATCATTGAAAACGGAGACGAAAGAGCGCTTGGCTGGGAAACCCTTTCCCTGCTCAGTTTGCGAGAAAAGATTTTCTCTGAAGACTTCTTTAGAAAGCCATCAGCGGACACACACTGGAGAAAAGCCTTTTGTCTGCACATGTTGTGGTAAAAGATTCAGCGAGAAGGGAAATTTAAACAGACACACAAGCACACACACTGAAGAAAAGCCTTTTCCTTGCTCAGTTTGTCATAAAAGATTCCGTCTGAAGGGAGCTTTAACCAGACACGCAACAACACACACCGGAGAGAAACCATTTGGCTGCTCACTTTGTGAGAAAAGGTTTCCTCAGAAGAATATTTTAGAAAGACACACGCATACACACACTGGGGAAAAGCCTTTTGTCCGCACATGTTGTGGTAAAAGATTCAGCGAGAAGGGAAATTTAAAGAAACACACAAGCACTCACACTGGAGAAAAGCCTTTTCCCTGTTCAATTTGCGAGAAAAGATTTTCTTCGAAGACTGATTTAGAAAAGCATCAGCGTACACACACTGGAGAAAAGCCTTTTGTCTGCACATGTTGTGGTAAAAGATTCACCCAAAAGGGAAGTTTAAAAAAACACACAAGCACACACACTCTAGAAAAGCCTTTTCCCTGCTCAGTTTGTCATAAAAGATTTTCTTCCGAGGCTGATTTAGAAAAGCATCAGCGTACACACACTGGAGAAAAGCCTTTTGTCTGCACATATTGTGGTAAAAAATTCCCCCACAAGGGAGATTTAAACAAACACACACGCACACACACTGGAGAAAAGCCTTTTGTCTGCACATGTTGTGGTAAAAAATTCACCGACAAGGGAAATTTAAGCAAACACACACGCACACACACTGGAGAAAAGCCTTTTGTCTGCACATGTTGTGGTAAAAGATTCAGCAAGAAGGGAAATTTAAAGAAACACACAAGCATTCACACTGGAGAAAAGCCTTTTCCCTGTTTGGTTTGCGAGAAAAGATTTTCTTCGAAGACTGATTTAGAAACCCATCTGCGTATACACACTGGAGAAAAGCCTTTTGTCTGCACGTGTTGTGGTAAAGGATTCACCCAGAAGGGAGATTTAAACCAACACACACGCACACACACTGGAGAAAAGCCTTTTCCCTGCTCAGTTTGTCATAAAAGATTCAGTCAGAAGGGAGCTTTAATCAGACACGCAACAACACACACTGGAGGGAAACGGTTTACCTGCTCACTTTGTGGTAAAGGATACGCTCAGAAGGGATATTTAGTATCGCACGCAAGAAGCCACAGTGGGGAAATAACTTTGATTTATAGTGAATGACAAGATATTCAGATTCCTTCAACACATTTAAAGTAAACGAAGCCTTTCAATTTCCTTATTCTGTTTCCCTTGTGTCTCTTTTCAAAAAGATGTTGAAACGATTTTGCAAGTCCTGTTCTTTTTCACAACTATCCAATACAGGTAATGCCCGGGTCACGACGTACCCGGCTTGTGTGATTTTGATTTTACAACGCCAGAGTCTCGTCTTTTTTTTTTTTTTTTTTTAAATAACGTTGACTTTTGTTTTGTGATGCACGCTTTTATCAAGGCACAGGAAGCATAGAGCAGGTAGTACTAATGGCACGCGAGTAAGGGCGCATGTACACACGAAGAAGAACATGTTTGCTTACACAAAGAAGAGCGAATTTGGTTGCTGTGCAGCCAAGAGAGAAGGGAAAGCCTTCAAGCCTACGCGCAAATTTCTTGCTTATGAAGCATCCACAGAGGCAACACTTGTATGTAACGCTTTCGTACTGATTATTGTGCCTTTTCAATTGTGGTCAAATACTTGGGGCGAGTTGATGTGATTGTTTTTGATCAAGCGCTGACGCTAACTGATACATACTAATTGTTTGTGTGGGTTGTTATAGCTGTATCAGCAGCAAGTTAAAAATGCCAATTTTAATTGCTGCTGTTGAAGATGAAACCGTTTTAATATTTATATTTTAGTTTCATTCTGCAAGTTTTTATGTCATGAGCAGCTGAATAAAGTTAGCAAACCACACTGATGTCTGTCATCTTCATTTCGGAGCTTCGCTCGCTGTCTAACTCGGACTTAGCTCCAACATCATGGCGAGGATGGTACAATGGCGTATAATACATGTTTTTGGATAGTTATTTTGAGATTTGGTGCGTATATAGGGGTACTTAAAGGGACCAATGTCGACATCGAAGAGATGGGATGCTGGCTTTCAGGGCAGCGTGGCCAAAGAAAAAAAAAGCCACATCTGAGACGGACTAATAAAAGGAAACGATGAATATTGGCAAAAGAACACAGACATTGGACAGAGGAAGATTGGAAAAAAAGTGATGGACAGACGAATCATAGTTTGAGGTGTTTGGACACATTTGTGAGTTGCAGAAGAACTGAAAAGATGCTGGAAGAGTGCCTGATGTCATCTGTCAACCATGGTGAAGGTAATTTGATGGTCTGGGCAGTGCTTAATTTGTAAATCATAAGGTGCCGGAGTGCAAAGTACATATGACAGCGCAGGGATGACGAGATGGGCACAGGTCCAGGAACGCACGCAGAAACGGTGCTGAAAAAAACACGCAAAAGCCCACTCATCATTCTGTGGGACTTACAAGCCTCAATTTCAGATAATATCCATGGTATAATTGTTATGACAACAATTTACAATTATTTAGGCTATACTCTGCACAGCATGGGCAGTTGCCCACATAACCACAGGTGGGACTTGCAGTACAGTCAGCAAATAGTTTCTCAACAGGTCTAACTTGTAAAACATTTTTAAAAATCAAGTTACAATAAATAACACAAATCTCTCATTATCATTATTTATTATAATAATGTATTCCAATAACAGTTGTAATTATTGTAATCGCCCATGTAAGCAAATAAATCGAAAATAATTCAAAACGGTGTCGCCTACTTTATTGTATTCACCTTGAACTGAGCTGCTGTCCAAACAGTTGTGCATCCCATCCCTGACCTGTTGGTGGATGTCCCACATTCTTCTCCGCTCAGTGCCCGCTCCTCTCCTAAATCTTAAAATCTGTAAGCGAGCTGGTGTCGCGACTCCCGCCTTTTGCTCTGGTGTAGCTTTTCTTACACGTTTTGAACCATCTTCCTTCTTTTTGAAAAAGGACAGTAAATGCAACTGTCTTTTCGGCATGTTGAAATGCCGTTCAACCCTGGCTGCTTGATCCCTAAATGCTGCAAATCTGCAATGTTTTTTTTTTTGTTTTTATGTCGGGGGTGTGATTTGTTGGTCCAACTTTTCGTGAATCAACAAATCTCCAACTCTTTCAAATGACGTTCAATTTTTATAAGCAACATTGTTACCGGCATCCCCAAGGGGCCGCTGTCCCGGTTCAGTGTCATTGCCAATTTGGGATAGAAAAAGAAGTGGGCAAGCGTAAGGGGGAGAGAGAGGGAGCGGAAAGGAGAGTAGCGCGAGGGCGCGTTGTTGAATTTCTGACTGCCCCCTGCTGGTTTTATTTGAGTTAATAAAAGTCTCCATGCAACAGCCATCCGAGCCTTCTGTTTTTTTTTTCTATACACCACCTCCTCGAAGGAAGAACTGGGTGTAGTAGGAGCGACGACGAACGAGCCCCGGAAATCGCTGCTCCACATATTATTATTTTCTATGCACGAGAGGTGCCGGATCTGCCAAAATAAGTCCTGGAACACAGGGAGGCTAAAATCAAGAGGTGGCGGATCTTGTTCCGGCAGGATCCGACACAAATTAGGCCCTGGGTCTGGGGTTGCTTTGGTGCTGGTAAAGTGGGAGATTTCTACAAGGTCAATGGGATTTTAAATAAGAAAGGCTATCACTCCATTTTGAGAGGCCATGCCATACCCTGTGGACAACGCTTGATTGGAGCCAATTTCATCTTACAACATGACAATGAACCAAAGAACACCTCCAAATTAAGCAAGAACTATTTAGGAAAGAAGCAGGCAGCTGGTATTCTATCTGTAATGAAGTGGCCAGCACAGTTTTAACCCATTGAGCTGTTGTGGGAGCAGCTTGACCGTATGGTACACAAGAAGTGCCCATCAAGCCAATCCAACTACTGGGAGGGGCTTCTGGAAGCGTGGAGTGAAATTTCTCCAGGTTACCTAAAAAAAATTAACAGCTAGTATCTCATTGGTCTGCAAAGCTGTAATTAGGCTCGAGCGTATGACGTGGCACTCGCGAGGTTTCCGCCGCTATCGCCATTTTGGAAGCGGGAAACATAAACAGTGAGGGATTTCAACACAGGTCGCTCTTTAAAAATGGTTGGAAATTATTGTGCGGTAAAGAATAGCAACAACCGATCGAATAGAAAGGAGAATGTACAGCTCGACGGAACACCATTGAGTTTCTTCCGGATTCCTACACGGAGAAAAGGCGAAGGAAAGGTCATATCTGAACTTACCAAACGTCGAAGAATGGCATGGGTGGCTACGATCAGAAGGAAGGGCATAACGTTTGATTCTCCAGTTACACACAGAGTTTGCTTCATGCACTTCCACTCCGGTAAGTTAATTTCGTTTGTTTACGCAAATTTCGGTAACTTTGTGCCCTAAGTCGGCCTGTTGTTAGCTATAGCTACAGCTAAACAACTAGCATGCATACATGTGCATTGTCTTCATAAGACATAATTCCTGTCGTTGCTAAATGAAAAAGCTGTAATATTTTGACGTGAGAGAGTGGCAAAGAATTTGTACGCAGGCTACATTTTCTGCAACAAAAAATTTGTACATCCGTGGTCACAGACTAATGTAAACACACATTGCCTACCTTTGCTAGAAAGATGGTGTTGCTGTTTACTATGGTCATAATGTGCAGATCCTGCACCCATCCGCAGTAAAACTGTTCGTAGCTTTGTAGCAATTTGTAGTTTCGGAATTGTTGATGAGTGTAGTAACTTACACCAAACACTAAATACAGCATGACGTCTATTTCGCGTAGTGGTGGAAGCTTGTTGACATCTTTATTCCATTTATGTTCGGCTTGCTCGTAAGGATCAACATTGTTCACATCCTTAAAATTGCTCACGTCTGTCCTTCGCCGTGGTAACAAGTTTGTCTCTGTATCGAACTGGCAAGTTTTCCTTACTTTTTTCCATCTTTGGCACTCGTAGTTGAATTGTATTTGCCGTTAAGTTTAAATGTCCCGTGATGCAGACGTGCTTCCGAAATGGCTGCGTTTTCGCAAATCTCGCATGATCCCGACGCGTGCTGCTGTGACGTAAACGCTCGAGCCTAATTGTTACAAAGGGAGCATTCTTTGATAAAAGCAATGTTTGAAGGAGAAAATTATTATTTCAAATAAAAATCCTTATTTCTAACTGTATCCATGTCTTGACAATATTTTATATTAATTTTGCAACTCATTTGCAAGATTAAAGTGTGACTTTTATGTCTGATGCTGAAAGACCCGAAACATCTCATGATTCCAGTAACATCATGTTCGAGTCTTTCAAGATGTGATTTTTTTTTTTTTTTTTTTTTAAACTTTCTCTATTATAAATAGTTTTTTATTCACATTGTATTAATTTATCAATTCATTTGGTCCATAGAATTAAAAGAAATACACATATTTATCAAATAAAATAATATTATAATATTATTTATCAGTGAAATGAAACAACGTGCTTTGAGTGGAGGCATCTTGCCAACAGCGATCTCTCTTTGCCGTTCCTTCGCCTCGAAGTAGTTCTTCCTTACACTTTTCTTTTTACGGACTTTTGGAATAAATAGGTCTCATGGCTAGCGAAAAAGGCTGGACTGTGTGATTAGCCCGAGAAGCTTCAGTGCTTTAAAATGGAACGAGTTCATTGTTATGTTCCTTGATGAAGAAGTGCAGCGGAAGCAGGAGTCAAGACCGAACTTTTAAAAATTTCAAAATTGGGTTATTGATGACTATGACTCAAATTCCGATATGTCTATCATATTAATTAAATATTTTTGGAATCCAGTGATTAAAGTCGTTTAGTTTCAAACGCTTCAACGTATTACTCTGAAGTTTCAGGGACTGAACATTTCTACTTCCGGTTCACTTGACGCAACGTCCCAGTACCCTCGCCAGACTTGCAGTTCTTTCCTGTAACCGTCTTCGAACCAAACGCGTTTCTTCAAAGTATTTTTATTGCGTCAGTAGCCAAGTAAGAATTTAGTGGACTAAAACGTCCCATCTTTAAGCTTGGTGGAAGTCGTTTGGCTTGATGCTGAAACTTCCCGGGCTTACTTAACTTAGTTTTGTTTAGCTTAGCTCGCTAGCCCAGACACGCTAACGCATTTCAAATGCTTTGACTTAAAAATGGTCTTAAAGATGCGATAAAATACTATTGACCGAAGCCCAAAGAGTCGAGACGTGGATGATGAGGAGAGGAAATCCAGGCCACGACAAACAACTGAAAAACGAAAGAAAATGAAGGTAAGATTATGACATTATGATGCTTAATATGCAATATTAAACTTGTTTTAATGTTACTGTTATCAGTGATTGCGACTGTAAGGCAAAAATCCCATAGCTGACTTGCGATACGAGTAGGCTTGCCACCCGTCCCTTGAAATACGGAATCGTTCCGTAATCGGTCTTTGTCAGTCACGTGCCCAAACTAGCGGACACGCCCCCATGCGCCATTTTGAGTGTATCACGGATGTAAACAAACCAGAACAGGAGTAGCTCCGACGCCACATTACTGCCGCCAACTACATCGCTGGATAAAAAAAAAGTCCCTCGTTCACGGTATCAGCGCTTACATTTTAAAAACTATAAATCTCTCGAAGCTCACGGACATTTAACGAATGGCTCGGTGCAGGATCTTCGCATTTCGACAGCAGGACTGCGACAACACAGTCGTCACTCGTTGCTACTCTCAGAAACATGATACAGCTCTTACTTGAACATCCTTGAACTTGAATTGTACCTTGAATATCATCTTAAACATCACATGACTAAAACAGGTGAAGGAACTGTCATAACGACATGCAAATTCATGTATATTGCACAATATATTGTTTCAGTGTTGACATTGCCTGCAAAGATGTGCAATTCTCTCAATACCGGATTTATCATGTGAAGTGGGACAAATTTACTTGAACACGTTATTCTACAACTAGTGTTATTTTACTTCATATGCACGTTTTATATTTCCTTGTATTGCTATTTTCTGTTTACCATTGTGCTGCTGCTGTGTTTTGAGAACTTTAGTATAAATTATAAATCCAAAAAAAGTAAACCTGTCAAACATCTCGTTTTGTTAGCAAACATTGTATTTCCTATTCAGTGTTTATCTCCACAAAATTGTTTGAATGTAATTGGTAAAAAAAAAAAAAAAAAAAAAAAATTTCATTATCAAAACCAACACTAGTGTTTTACGTACCTAAGAGAGGCTAGGAGTCAGGACTTCAAAATTGTCACTGACATACTTTATTAAACAGGTTTAAGTCATCTACAAACGTATAAAAAAAAAACTGCTTGTACAAACACTACGAAAAGAAAATTGTATTATACTACTGTTGGGCAATGGCTTATCAGGGCACAGCAGAAAGTGACCTTATCCAACATTGTAGCTTCTTCACCTTCACATGAAAGAATCATGTTTATGGGTATGGTTCCTGTTAAGATCTTATACTTCTGACAAACATTTCCGATGACCCTTTCAACATGGATTCTCAAATGTGCTGACAGCGGTCTTTTGTAAATGCTGGGAGTTTGACATCTGAACACTACATGCCCACACATTCTTGTATTCAAAACCTCTGTCAGCCAAGACCATGTCCCCAGGTAACAAATGATCCCAAAAAAAAATCACTGTTCAGGGTTATATGTTTGTCACTTGTACGCCCTCCCCAGCCATTTGATAAGAAACAAATGGCTCCCTTGGGTGTAATACATATTAAATACTTCATAGTGTGGTGGTGCTTGTAGCTGGAAAACATTTGGGCATGTGCTTTCAGATTTGATGGGTTTTCTGTGAAAATTTCAAAACGGTCAATAATCACAGTCAGTGTCACATCCTGATTGGTGTTGTGCGTCTCATCCTCTGTGATTAGCTGATCACCTTCTTCTCCAGCTTCATGTGTCCCCTCTTCAGTCTGTAGCTGACCACTTTCTTCTCCAGCGTCAGGTGTCCCTTCCTCATTCTGTTGGTGACTGTTTATTTAACCAGGCTCAGATGGTCCCTCCTTGGTCTGCAGCTCTTCAATGTTTGCATCCTGCAGGACCCCCATCTCTGGTGCTTGCAGTGTCTCTTTCCGTAGCTGCTCACGTTCGTCTTGCACAGCGTGCAGTGTTTGTCGGTGTAACAGATGTGTGTCCCAGATGTAGGGATGGTGCCCAGTCTGGGTCAGTCTCCATCATTTCATAAGCTGGTTCACCTGCAATCACAGGTTTTATTTAGAAAGCTAGGTAAGATTGGATATTTCCATGGCATTTCACTTTCGTAAACACTTAATCAGACATGCTACCATCCCATCAGATCTCTCAGATCACAAAAGGAAATCTCGTGCATTGATAAATATTTCTGTGCATTTTTGCTGTTTACCTTTATCTTTCAAATCATTCACTCTATAATGTTTTTATAAACGATGACTGAATAAATTAAACACTGATTTATCACGTACAGATTAACCCATTTCAACTGCCCTCCCTCTTTGCCTGTAGTTTACAAGTGAGGCTAGCTAGCTAAGGTTAGCCAATGAGAAAATAGCGACTTCAGAAAGCAAAAAAAACAGCATATTCAGTATCAATACTTTGAAAAAAAAACTGACTTTCCTTTATGAAAATGCCGAGGGCAAACACGCCGGAAGGGAGATATGGTGTAGAAAGTCGTTTCACCGCTGCGACCCAGGCCATCCGACGCCGCTTCGTTAGTTCCTCAACCTGCTGTCTATAACCTCTTTTCCAAGAGGGAAAACGAAAAAATCTTACGTCGTGGTCAACTTTGCTGCCATTTTTGTCGTGTGATTTAGTATGGCAGCTTTTCAAACAACATGAGTGTCCCATTTATCAAAGACAATGATGAAAGCAAAGACGATTCTCACTGCTCAGTTGTTTACAATAAGTGTACACTCAAAATGGCGATTCAACCCACAATGCACTGCGGCTTTTGACAGCGTTACGTCACCTGACAAAGACCGATTGGGAATTAAAAGTTGCGTTCCGTATTGAACCGACACAGAACGCAGTTTGTTCCGTATTTAACAATTGTCCCATGGGGCGACCCCGCGCGATCCACGGCTCCGGTGGCGGGGAGTGGCAGGCGGCGGTGCGCCCAGCCCATGCACGTCTGTCACACACAAACAAACACCTCCTGCGCTCATGAGTGACCACTGAGTCAACAATAATGAACAAAAAGGGCAGGAGATATTAAAGACAGCAAGATAGTTATCTGCCTGCCCGCTGCCGTCTGCCCTGCACTGCGCTCCACTTCCGGGTTCGTTGCTTAGTTACCTGCTCGCTCTGTTCAGCGCACCGCCCTGCACGTTTTCAAAACAAAAATGTCTTCTTCAGCAGCAGAAACTCAGGACACCCCACCTCATCCTCAAAAGAGGAAACGTCTCCAAAAAATAGGCTGAAGTGGGAAGACTCGGGTAACCCGTGGCTCGATAGAGTCACTGATGATGATTATAAAGCGAACTGCAAGGCAGGCAGGAAAGTTTTTGCAGCGTCTCACGGAAGTGTAAAACTGCATGCTGCAGGGGACCTCCACAAACGGAATATAAGATGCCAGAAGAGCCTTCGTCACAATTATTTGTACCTGAAACGTCCCCAGAGCTTGATTTGGTATGTTATTATGCTCTTGTATATGGATAACATATAGGCTATATTTATATTTACCTTCATACATCTTGCATTGCTAGGAGCATAGCTAGGCCATTTCAGTTGCTACTATGGTTGATTATTTTCAGGAATGTTGATTTTTTTTTTTTTTTTTTTTTTAGAAACATGCATTTGTTATCAATTGATATGGAATGAATTTATGTACCCATAAAGAACATCATATTTTGTTATGCTAAATAATGCTCCTCATTTGGAATCATTCCTAATAGATTAACAGCAAATAAACATTACGAAGCTCGCGAGAACGATGATTTCACGATATAGCGATACAACAAAGATCGGTCAGGAAATCATTCTAGGATATTCACAAATAATGAACAGGAAAACAAGCTATAGTCATCCTTCTGCTCTGAATTTAAATGAGTTTATCACTAGAAGCCGTCCAATCCGTTTGACCTGAAAGGGGTGGTAGCGGATGAACAGTCGTTCATTCCACTCCCACTTCAAATTAATTAAGCCTGTTACGAATATGTAAATATGATGTGTTGGTCGTTCCATATTTAGAAATTAATTTTTTTTCTGTTGATTTGAGTTACGCTGCAGCAAGCGTGTCATGTTTGCTGATGATCAAAATCATGCCAGAGAAAGTCCTGCATCGGAGACGGACAGCCTAACCATGTCGTGCCATGGCGAAATTATTATTATTTTTTTTCATGTTTTTTTCCCTCAAGAAGAACCAAACAACAAACAAAGAAATACATGAGAAAAGTCGAGGCTAATGTAGCTCTCAGCTACGGTGCATATACGTAAAATGCGTAGCTGATTACAGCTACTTTACCCTACGTAATAATTCGACTTTTTATCTCATCGCAATAGTACGATTTACATCTCGTAGTGAAATGTTGAAAGAGCCATATTTGACCCAAAAAACAAACTGATACAGTATGCCTGGAGCCGTAAAACATTAAAAGCCTTGTATAAGTCTTATAGTGAAAGCAACACTGGCTGTATGTATCGATATTAGCTATATTAGCCTACTATTAAAATGACTAAGTTGGGTAGAAATACTTAATTAGCCTTCATGATTAAATGTTTATTTTCCTTGCAGTGGATCCTATAGAGAATGACGCACCACGTCACTGCTCTGTTGTACGATGCCACCTCAAGTTTAACTTCATTAGAATACTAATGTATTGAAAGAATGTTTTTGTCATGTTGGTCCTTCTACAGAAACCATATTGAAACAAAAAATGTATTTCCCTCCCCCATCTTTTTCCATTTTCAAAAATCTTTGAAAAAGCTCCAGAGCCGCGCGAAAGAGCCCCACGCGGCCTTAGAGCAATGGTCCTTCTGTCAACGGACCCATTTCAAGGAGTAAGGGGGGAATTCTAATAGCTGCCGCGTCAAGAGTTTGACTAGATTTGGTGAGAAGGTGAATATTTTTTTTCCCGTTGTTCGTGAACTACATTTGCTCACAAACGCACATCAATGTACCATTAACTTAGCAAGGAGAGGTTTGAGAGTCATTTTTTGAGTGTCCCACAGCTCGCGAAACTTGGGGAAAAAAGCGCATTTATCAACGTTTCGTCAGCCGTAATTGCGTATATCTGTCCACCGAAACAGTCTGATAGCACAGATATAAGTACAGCTGCCCCTCGTTGTCGAAGTTAGCGCGCCAGCGCTCTATTTTGGGCCCTGCCTCGCGGCGCAAATTCATTCAAACTTGGCTTTCCGTCCAAGACGGCGTCCACCGCTCACTTTCGTCGAAAAGTCCGATCCAAACCATTGTAATCCCGCGGGTTTGGGGAAGAAGGAGAGAAGTCTGTATTGGCTTACCCACTTTATTGTGGTAACAATAATAAAGATAAACAGTAACAAAATAACAGCGGGCTGCCACGACATGCAACCGCTATCTCACCCATTCTTCCTACTCGCTTCCCTCTGCGTCACATCTTCCCAGTCTGATCTTCTCATAAAGGGGCCACGCATAATTACGAACATTACAATACACAATGAATAGGTTGCCGCTGAATTCTTCACACTCGGGTGCCGCGAGTTTGAAGAGGCCTTAAAAAATGAAAAAAAAAATTTAAAAACTCATTTGCAAGGCGAAGCAGCTTTTATTTTGGTGTGGCGGTGCACCACAATCTGTTGTATGAAGGGGAAGCCCTGGGTAGTGTTGCTACATTGAGGCTAATGGAAAAAAGACAATGTACTAACCACTTTAGCCTGTTATAAAACGTTGGAAGTCTTCTCCACAATGCAAAATTGCGGTAAAAAAGTAAAACTTTAAACATGAAAACTCGTTGGATAAAAGCATTTGCAAACGATAAATCACCTACTAAAATTTGCTTTTGCAACAGGCCTACGTTCTTCTTCATGTGTAAATGCGCTCTCTCGCAAGTCTCGCGTGCGGAAGTACTACCTGCCCTACGCAGGGGTGAAAGTGGGCCAGAACGGTCAGGAACGTAGTTCCGGTATAAGATTCAGGGCCAGAACGCAGTTCCGATATAAGATTCAGAGCCGGAATGCCGTTCCGCACACGGTGCTTTGATTCCGAAAATATGACAGCAACTGTCAAAATGCTATGTAAAAAAAATGCCAAGCTGCCACACATGCATTTCAGCTCCAAGAAGAAAACAATCTAACAACGTCAGATTTACAAACAAACTCAAATGTTAACAACAAGCATAATAAAGTGGTTGCGTAGCGTAATCCGTTTCCACCAATATTTATGATTGATTTTATTCCACGGAAGGCATGGAGGTTTCCCCAGCTGCTGCAGTTATCTGAGTCTGACGATGATGAGCCACGTCAATGTGCTAATGCACGCAGTAAAGCAAAACGGCTGGACTCATTTATCCGTTCATTTGTCTGACATACTGACATGTGATCAGCAGAGATGATTAGCTCTGATTGGTTCAAATGTGCATGTTTTCTGGAACAGCAAAAAAAAGCTTGTTGAATTGATGCGACAAAAAAGGGCAATGCAACATAAAATGGATTAAATCTTTAAGAGCAACAAAAGAGTTGAGGAGGCTTATTTATCATATTTAGTTTTATTTTCTCGAGAGCTGAAACGAATACTCGAGCAACTCGAGTAACTCGAGTTTAAAAACTGATCCGAGTAATTTTATTCACCTCGAGTAATCGTTTATTTTGACTGCTCTAAGCATCACGTTTTGCTCGGACTACTTTTAATGCGGGACAACGCGCTGATGTCACGTGCGTAGAGGAAGAAGCAAAAAAAAAAAACTTACATCAGCCGACAGCCGCTGCAAACGACGCCGACGTTGCTAAATACTAGCCCGCACGATGCTACGTTGATAGCAGGTAGTGTCTGATTGCGTCCCATAAAGATCACATGTATGTTGAACTAGATGCGAAATGACAGACTCGGCCGCGTCTGGGCAGCGTTAGTAAACAGCCGCCATCTTAAAGCAGTAGAGCGCTAAGCGCTAAAAAAAGAGCGCTAAACGCCAATAAATAAGATTAACGTTATTCACTAGCTCACATAACGTTAGCCCTGCGGAGGGTGAGGTTTCTATTAATTATGACCACTGTCGATGCATGGCTAACGTGTCTTACATACAGGCTTTAACATAGCGTTGTGGAGTGATGAGGGTGTAAAATAAAAACTCAGTAATGCTAACTATCAATTATCAATTTCATTGCTGGATAAAACACCAAGTAGCACTGGTCCCTAATGTGCCCCAATACAGCCTGTATCATACATTTATTTTGAACACTGCAAAAACCTATCAGGACTTACAGTTTAGACTAACTTAAAACTTAACTAGAACCTAAAAATGGCTTGACACAAATAGAAATTCAATTGAAACACGTGGGGGAAAATCCTAATTTTTAAGTGATGTCTGTTATCAAGCGTAACGGCATTTTTAGGTGTATATATATTTATATATTTTTTTTTCATAAGATCTAAAGTTTTTTGAGTGAAAGCAGTGAATTAGTCTTTTTTTTATTAGTCTAGTTACATCTGAGATGCAATTGTTGGCTGTTTTCAACAATGTACATCGAAAATAAAGACATTTACTGAAAATGGTTCAAGATTAGATGAAATGTCTTGTTTTCTCATGTATATTTATAATTACTCTTCACCTAAAAATATATATTTGTTTTATCCGATTACTCGATAGAATCGATAGAATTTTCAGTCGATTACTCGATTACTAAAATATTCGATAGCTGCAGCCCTAATTTACTCTGATGGGGAGGTTCAGAACATCTAAGCTGTCAATGTGCACTTTGGACTTATAGTTGTTCATTTATGTTAGGCTACTTATTCATTTTCTTATGATTAAAAAAAAAAAGTAAATGTTTGCGCAATCTTCAAAATATTTTCCATTTCACTCTGCATAATATGTCATTTGTACTTATTTTTCTGAATGTATGTTACTTATATCTTTAATTTTAAAAAAAAGTACATGTTTATATTAACTTCAATTTTAATATGTATCCTATGTTCTTAAGTAGTTAAAATTGAGATTTTGCTTATAGTATGTGAGGAAATGACGGAAAATAAGAATTAGGAGAGTTTGTTAACTTTTTTTTGCAATTCATTGAAAAAATACAGTTTTGAATGATAATCAGTTTTTGTATGTGTTATAGAAATAACTGTGCTAAAACTGTTTTCTTTGCATTTCAGTAGTTAAAGAAAAAAAAACTGAAAAAAATAATTAACATTGCTGGCTCCGTGGCGACCTACACGTCGAGGAGTTCCGGTGAGAAATTCTAGCCACTTTCACCCCTGGCCCTACGCTTTCTATGCCAAAATAAAAACATGCATCAAAAAACAAAAGTCAACATTATAAAATGAAATAAAGAAAAAACATTTCGTCGTAAAGTCAATATAACGTATGTCTGGTAGTCCCAGGGACTAACTGTATTTTTCTCCATATCGGTGACATCAACAAATCACTTGATTTTTTTTTTTTTCACGCAGTGTCCCACGGACGTTACTGTAGAAGATCTTCACCCTGAGAAGCACGATCCCCTCCACGTTAAACAGGAAGATGAGTCCGAGATGCCGTACATCAAAAAGGAGGCAGAGCCTGAGACCCCCGACATTAAAGAAGAAGAACATCAAGTTGAAATCCCCGAGTTTCCAATAGTTGTCACCATAAAGAGTGAAGTAGACGAGGGAACAAGCAAAGAGAGCGGAGCAGCGAACCCTTCGAGCGACAGCTCATTTCAGCACCTGACAACAAAAGGAGACGGACGATCCCAACTGGACGGCCTCTTAGCTCTGCTTTCGGACAGCGACGACATAACGTCACACTCTTCTGACACTGATGAGGAGGATGTTGGCTTTGACCAAGATGCTTCGAAATCCTCAAACAAGTCATCGTTGAAAAGAGACACAAAGGAATGCGCAGTTAAAAAACCTTTTCCCTGTTCATTTTGTGATAAAACATTTTCTTTGAAACATCAGTTAACGACACACATGCGTACACACACCGGGGAGAAGCCTTTCGCCTGCACACTTTGCGATAGAAGGTTTTCTCAGAAGATTACTTTAGAAGGACATAAGTACACACACAGTGGAGAAAAGCCTTTCGCCTGCACACTTTGTGGTAAAAGATATTCTCTGAAGACTCAATTAAAAATACATAAGCGCACACACACTGGAGAAAAGCCTTTCGCCTGCACACTTTGTGGTAAAAGATTCAATCAGAAGGGAGATTTGGTATCGCACACAAGAAGCCATGCTGGAGAGAAGCCTTTCGTCTGCACACTTTGTGGTAAAAAATGTTCTCGAAAGACTAATTTAGTAATACATATGCGCACACACACCGGAGAGAAACCTTTTACCTGCACAGTTTGTGATAAAAGATTTTCTCTGAAGGCTTATTTAGAAAGGCATAAGCGTACACACACTGGAGAAAAGCCTTTTGTCTGCACATCTTGTGGTAAAAGATTGGCTCGGAAGGCTAATTTAGAAATACATATGCGTACACACACTGGAGAGCGGCCTTTCACCTGCACAGTTTGTGATAAAAGATTTTCTCAGAAGGCTTATTTAGAAAGGCATAAGCGTACACACACTGGAGAAAAGCCTTTTGCCTGCACATCTTGTGGTAAAGGATGGTCTCTGAAGGCTCATTTAGAAATACATATACGTACACACACTGGAGAGAAGCCTTTTGCCTGCACACGTTGTGGTAAAAGATTTGTCGATAAGAGCAGTTTAAACAAACACACGCAGACACACAGGAGAGAAGCATTTCGCCTGCACACTTTGCCATAAAAGATTTTCTCAGAAGTCTGATTTAGAAAAGCGTAAGCGCACACACACTGGAGAAAAGTGTTTTGCACGTTCACTTTGTGGTAAAAGGTTCGCTCAGAAAGGAAATTTAGTAACGCAAGCAAGAAGCCACACTGAGTAAAAACCTTTGAATTGCAGCGTGTGACAAAATATTCCTGCCACACATTTACAGTGGGAAAAGCATTTCAATTTCCTTATTCAGTTTTCCTTGAGCTTCTTTTGAAAAAGTTGTTGAAATGATTTTTCAGCCGCTGTTCTTTTTCTATCCTATATATACTGTATATATTGAATAAATTGCGTTACATGTCTTTCTGTTGTGATTGTTCCAGTACTGACATACTGCTTTTGAGGGTTTTTGAAAAAAATAAATTCTGAGATATATCGTGATATTAGGTCTCACAATTCTCGTCCAGCCGGGTGTGCGGTAGCATCGGCGGCTAGCCGGGGCCGGGCGGGGGTAGTGTTATGCAAGAGCTGTCTTACAGTGAATACCCGAAACAGTGGTGTCCAGGTTGAAATGCTCCCACACTTTTGACATTTTCTACTTTTTCTTGGTGCCTTTCTCTTCGCTTTCGTCGGCTTCTTCGTCGTTACCTCTATACAGGTATTCATGCGTGGTTGAAATCAAATGTATCTGCTGCCTCTCCCTGTCCGCACGTGACGTCAGCGCATTGTGCCGCATTAAAAGTAGTTCGGGCAAAATGTCATGCTTAGAGCTGTCAAAATTAACAGATTCCTACAGGAGGAGAAAATTCCTTGATCAATTTTCAAAATCTAGGTACTCGAATTATTTAAGTAATTGTTTGAGCTCTAGACATAGGTAATTCAGTGGCTGCATAGCTACGCCCGTCCAGTAGTTGACAACACACAGCAGCATTGCACTGCAGTCTGCTGAAGTACAGTGGGGCAAATAAGTATTTAGTCAACCACCAATTGTGTAAGTTCTCCTACTTGAAAAGATTAGAGAGGTCAGTAATTGTCAACATGGGTAAACCTCAACCACGAGAGACAATGTGGAAAAAACCCTAGAAAATCACATTATTTGATATTTAAAGAATTTATTTGCAAATCATGGTGGAAAATACGTATGTGGTTAATACCAAAAGTTCATCTCAATACTTTGTTATCTACCCTTTGTTGGCAATAACGGAGGCCAAACGTTTTCTGTAACTCTTCGCTTGGTGTAAAGAAATCAACTGTGGGAGCAATTATTAGAAAATGGAAGACATACAAGATCACTGATAATCTCCCTCGATCTGGGGCTCCATGCAAGATCTCACCCCGTGGCGTCAAAATGATAACAAGAACGGTGAGCAAAAATCCCAGAACCACGCGTGGGGAGCTAGTGAATGACCTACAGAGAGCTGGGACCACAGTAACAAAGGCTACTATTAGTAACACAATGCGGCGCCGGGGATTCAAATCCTGCACTGCCAGACGTGTCCCCCTGCTGAAGCCAGTACACGTCCAGGCCCGTCTGCGGTTTGCTAGAGAGCATTTGGATGATCCAGAAGAGGACAAGGAGAATGTGTTATGGTCAGATGAAACCAAAATAGAACTTTTTGGTAGAAACACAGGTTCTCGTGTTTGGGGAAGAATACTGATTTGCATCAGAAGAACACCATACCCACTGTGAAGCATGGGGGTGGAAACATCATGCTTTGGGGCTGTTTTTCTGCAAAGGGACCAGGACGACTGATCTGTGTAAAGGAAAGAATGATTGGGGCCATGTATCCAGAGATTTTGAGTGAAAATCTCCTTCCATCAGCAAGGGCGTTGAAGATGAGACGTGGCTGGGTCTTTCAGCATGACAATGATCCCGAACACACAGCCAAGGCAACAAAGGAGTGGCTTCGTAAGGAGCATTTCAAGGTCCTGGAGTGGCCTAGCCAGTCTCCAGATCTCAACCCCATAGAAAATCTGTGGGGGGAGTTGAAAGTCTGTGTTGCCCAACGACAGCCCTAAAACATCACTGCTCTAGAGGAGATCTGCATGGAGGAATGTGCTAAAATACCAGCAACAGTGTGTGAAAAGCTTGTGAAGAGTTACAGAAAACGTTTGGCCTCCGTTATTGCCAACAAAGGGTACATAACAAAGTATTGAGATGAACTTTTGGTATTGACCACATACTTATTTTCCACCATGACTTGCAAATAAATTCTTTATCAATCAAACAATGTGATTTTCAGTTTTTTTTTTTTCCTCATTCTGTCTCTCATGGTTGAGGTTTACCCATGTTGACAATTACAAGCCTCTCTAATAGTTTCAAGTGGGAGAACTTGCACAATTAGTGATTGACTAAAAACGTATTTGCCCCACTGTAATAACATTTGACTAATCTGAGTAGAGATTTGTGCATGTCACCCTCTAGTCGTTGGCCGCTATTACTGGGGTGTTTACACCTCAGCAATGGCGGACGGGCTAGTTCCAGTCGTTGCTTGGATTAGTCCTTTCATCAATCTGAATTTTTAGCTCATTTTGGCTTTCACTGTAGAAACAGGCGTGTAGTATTTAGAATCCTGCATTTAAGGAGGTTTGGGCAAAAGCAGGTTTGCATAAAAAAAAAATTCTGTAATGAAAGCCATATGTTGTTCAAACATCAAACAAAAACATGTTTACTTGAATGGAATTTCAGGAATAAATTGATATAAATGTGCTTTTATGTGGAGATTGAAGGGAGGCAGGTGGCCAAAAAATTCCCCTCCCTCATATATATGTACAGTTGTGGTCCAAAGTTTACATACACTTGTGAAGAACATAATGTCATGACTCTCTTGAGTTTGCAGTTATTTCTACAACTCTGATTTTTCTCTGATCGAGTGATTGGAACAGATACTTCTTTGTCACAAAAAACATTCATGAAGTTTGGTTCTTTTATTACTTTATTATGGGTGAACAGAAAAAAGTGATCAAATTTGCTGGGTCAAAAATATACATACAGCAGCGCTAATATTTGGTAACATGTCCCTTGGCCATTTTCACTTCAATGAGGCGCTTTTGGTAGCCATCCACAAGCTTCTGGCAAGCTTCTGGTTGAATCTTTGACCACTCCTCTTGACAGAATTGGTGCAGTTCAGTTAAATTTGATGGCTCTCTGTCATGGACTTGTTTCTTCAACATTGTCCACAAGTTCTCAATGGGGTTTAAGTCAGGACTTTGGGAGGGCCATTCGAAATCCTTAATTCTCGCCTGATTTAGCCATTCCATTACCACGTTTTAAGTATGTTTGGGGTCATTGTCCTGTTGGAACACCCAACTGCGCCCAAGACCCAATCTTCGGGCTGATGACGTTATGTTATCTTGAAGAATTTGATGGTAATCCTCCTTCTTCATTATCCCATTTACTCTCTGTAAAGCACCAGTTCCATTGGTAGCAAAACAGCCCAACAGCATAATACTACCACCACCGTGCTTGACGGTAGGCATGGTGTACTTGGGGTTAAAGGCCTCACCTTTTCTCCTCCAAACATATTGCTGGGCATTGTGGCCAAATAGCTCGATTTTTGTTTCGTCTGACCACAGAACTTTCCTCCAGAAGGTCTTATCTTTGTCCATGTGATCAGCAGCAAACTTCAGTCGAGCCTTAAGGTACCGCTTTTGGAGCAAGGGCTTCCTTCTTGCACGGCAGCCTCTCAGTCCATGGAGATGCTAAACACGCTTGAATGTGGACACTGACACCTGTGTTCCAGCAGCTTCTAATTCTTGGCAGATCTGCTTTTTGGTGATTCTCGGTTTAATCTTCACCCTCCTGACCAATTTTCTCTCAGCAGCAGGTGATAGCTTGCGTTTTCTTCCTGATCGTGGCAGTGACAAAAACAGTGCCATGCACTTTATACTTACAAACAATTGTTTGCACTGTTGCTCTTGGGACCTGCAGCTGCTTTGAAATGGCTCCAAGTGACTTTCCTGACTTGTCCAAGTCAATGATTCGCTTTTTCAGATCCATGTATGTATATTTTTGACCCAGCAGATTTCATCACTTTTTCTGTTAACCCATAATAAAGTCATAAAAGAACCAAACTTCATGAATGTTTTTTGTGACAAAGAAGTATCTGTTCCAATCACTCTATCAGAGAAAAATCAGAGTTGTAGAAATAACTGGAAACTCAAGAGAGCCATGACATTATGTTCTTCACAAGTGTATGTAAACTTTTGACCACAACTGTATATATATGTACTGTTCAAAAAAATAAAGGGAAGCTGTACCGTTAGGCGGGTTTTGTACACCTTTGGACAGTAGTAGTAAATAGAGGCTAGAGAGGTTCTGTGCTTGGTCCGCACAACTGAGTTTATTAAAAATCAAAACAACAAATCGCTTAAAAAAAAAAAAAAGCATCGGTCTCAGCTGGGGCAGGGCGGTGTGGCGTTCGTACCCCCTTGGGCAGACGGCGCTGGTTCTGGCTCAGCACTGCAATCCCCCCCCCAAAAAATCACTGCAAGCAACAAAATCACTCCACCCGAGCAGGCCTCCAAAGCTCCCCGGGGGCTGAGCCTCCCAAGTTCCAGCTAGGGCCATCCTCAAAGTCTCTTTCAAAAAAAGTTAGGAACAGTCATGAAAAAGGTAAAAAAATAAATAAAATGTAGCCACCCCTCCTTTAATGAGATGACCACCAGCTGGCTGGGAGGTGGCATCCAGCGTCCGATTGTCCTCCCTGCACTTTTAAGCAACCTTGTCTCAAGATATAAAGAGTTCAGATATATGCCGTAATTTTCGCACTATAAGGCGCACTTGACTATAAGCCAAATTTGACACACATAAACGACATTTGTTAATAGATAAGCCGCGCTGGACTATAAGCCGCAGCTATCCTCACTGTATTATGGGATGTTTACACCAAATAATATCAACCAATAACACTTTATTTGACAGAGACATCATTAGACTTTCATTAGACCAAATGAACCAACATGACGCTTTGAACCAATTAGCTCCAAAGCCTTATTGCTTCAAGAAGCTTCATTTGGCCAAATATTGTTCTCTTGTGGGAGACAGTCAACCTCTGCTGCCAGCTGCTGTCAACACCGTTGTCATCCAACATGCCTCCTAGCATGCTTTGCTGCGCTACAGATGTAAATAACAAAGCAAAATTCATGGTCTGTGCTAATTATTTCTCCAGTTACTGTTGTAGTTGTTTCATTAATTGCTAGTTATGGAATTTATTAACACCTTATTTGAAGGTGGCACCATCCGACTGTCATAAGACCATCATAATTATGACATGACACTGCCATGAGCAATAAATTATGCGTATGACAGATGTCATTTTGTGTCATCTGGCAAATTATCTCCCTTTTGAATGGTTGTAAATTGTGCAAGCTGGACATAGAGTTGGTGACATAATTTGCCGGATGACACCTAATGACATCGGTCATAAGCATTCATTAATGCCCATAATAATGTCAAGTCATGAGTACGACTGTCTCATGGCAATCATATGACGCCGCTGTCAAATAAAGTGTTACCTATTGACCCAAATAGATAAAATAAGCCGCACTGGACTATAAGCTGCAGGATTCAAAATGAGGGAAAAAAGTAGCGTCTTATAGTCCGAAAATTACGGTAAGTAATTTGGATTGTCGTACCATATGTTGTAAGGGTAGAATAGACCCTACTATTATTACATGAATTAATTTCATTATGTTAAGACTTAATTATCCCTTTTGACTTACAGAATGTGCCAGTCCATTTTTTCTCCCTCAAACAAACACTTGGTTGGATGATTACTTGAAGGCCCTCATCCCGCCACAAAGACATACACACAGAAATACTCACACAACCCGGACAGACTCATGTCGACAACATTCCGCCTCCTCTGCCCCCTTCGGACAGGAGGGATATTAGAAATAGGGCTGCAGCTATCGAATATTTTAGTAATCGAGTAACCGACTGAAAATTCTATCAATTAATCGAGTAATCGGATAAAACATTTGGTTTTTAGGTAAAGAGCCATTCTAAATATAAATGAGGAAAAAAAAGACATTTAATCCAATATCGAACCATTTTCAGTCAATCAATGTCTTTATTTTCGATGTACATTTTTGAAAACAGCCAACAATTGCATCTCAGATGTGACTACAAAAAAAAATTCACTGCTTACACTCAAAAAACAAAACAACAACATATTTCTTACCTAAAAATGTAATTACGCTTGGTAACACATATCACTTGAAAGCCACGTGTTTTTCCCACGTGTTTCAATTGAATTTCCATATGTGTCAAGCTGTTTTTGAGTTTTAGTTAAGTTTTAAGTTAGTCTAAACTGTAAGTACTGATAGGATTTTGAGTTTTTGCAGTGTTCAAAATAAATGTATGATACCTGCTGTATTAGAGCACATTAGGGACCAGTGCTACTTGGTGTTTTATTCAGAAATGACTGAGCTAAAACTGACAGTTAGCTTTACTATGTTTTAATTTTACACCCTCATCACTCTACAGCAGGGGTCTCCAAACCAATCCTCGAGGGCCGGTGTGGGTCCTGGTTTTTGTTCAGACCGATCAAGCACAGAACTTTTAACCAATGTGGTTTGTACTAAAACAAGCAGCACCTGACTGCAATCAACTGATTACACTTATAAAACACCAGATTGGTGAAAAGGTGTGGTCTTGTTTTGTTGGAGTGAAATCCTGCACCCACTGCGGCCCTATGTGGAATAGTTTGGAGACCACTGCTCTACAGCGTTGTGTTTTAACAGATTAAACAAAGCGTGTATGTAAGACACGTTAGCCACGCATCGACAGTGATCAAAATCAATAGAAACCTAGCCCTCCGAAGGGCTAACGTTACGTAAGCGAGTGACAGTAATGTTATATTTATTAGACCTGAGAAGTCTACAGCTTAAAGATGGCGGCTGTTTACTGACGCTCCCCACACGCGGCCGTGTCTGTCATTTCGCATCTAGTCCTAAATGCATGCGATATCTATGAGACGCATCTGACACTACCTGCTACCACACTAGCATCATGTGGGTGTAGTTTTTAGCAACATCGGCGTAGTTTGTAGCAGCTGTCGGCTGCAGTAAGTTTTTTTTTTTTTAAATTGCTTCTTCCTCTACGCACGTGACGTCAGTGTGTTGTCCCGCATTTAAAGTAGTCCGGGCAAAACGTGATGCTTAGAGCTGGCAAAATTTAAACGATTCCTCGATGTGAATGAAATTACTCAGACCAGTTTTTAAACTTGACTTGCTCCAGTATTCGTTTCAGCACTAATTAGAAGTTTCTTTTTCGGCCAGCAGCAGCCACGATATGACATGTAAAAAGACGCCAATGTTGTGGAGGTGGGGGAGAAACCACTAATTTTGTTACTGAAAGTTCGACCAGCATCAGAGTTAGCATAACATTAAACTTGCTGTCAAAACTACTGCAGTCAGGTCAGCCTCCACAAGGAACAACTAAGTCAAGCTAGTCGACCCTTATTTGGATCATTGTTTGCATTATATGCAATACGGTAATTTTGTCCCTACCAATGTTGACACCATACCTACGCCCTTGCTTCTGGCAGTGTTGTATTGACGTCCGCTCTGCATTTCTCCCCACCAATCCACCTACCAATCCTTAAGCGTGATCTAGAACACCTGGGGAGAAAAGTGTATACTTGTACACGCTCGCCTGCCACGCCCACTCGCTCTCAGCACGCTGCCTCCATTAGTACCTTCGGGTAGGCGATCTCTGTTGTTTACACTTTACATAACACATTGTAAATCTGAAAGAATGAAATATTTTGATGAAATACTTTGTTCTTTCCATGGTTTAATGTGCTCATAACAAAGTCACAAAAAATATCCATGAAAATCAATTGGACCCACCCATGGAGGTCTAGATTTGGAATTACTAGTATACTCAAAATTCAAGGCATTCCGAAGGAGTAACGACATCTGATGAAAATGTTCAGTCTTTTTGAAGGTGCCGTGCGGTGGGAAGGCGCGTCGGAAGGGCTATCGGGGCAGTGTCCAGGGATGTTGCCAGTCTTGGATTGGGCAGGAGAGTTCGTGCGTTACTGTTGTCAGGGCGACAGAAGTTACTGTGCCAATGGAATGAGACGCCATCTTCGAATGTTGTTATTGGGCTCTACGCCTAACGACCGGGTTTGTTCCTATTCTATCTCCTGTCGCACCAACCAGGCAAGGGCGTGTACATTGTTGTCCTCACTTCTCTCCTCTATCTCTGCGCCATCCAGGCCAAGACACGTTTGTTGTTTTCCAATGAACTGCATCGCCGTCGGTGCCCCCCCACCCCCAAAAATTATTCCTCTCAAGCACTCATATTTTAAATGTCTTCTGTTTATTAAAACCATAATGAAATCAACAATTTTATTTTATGAGGTACTGAAGTAACACAGGCAATAAAAGCAGGTGTGTTTAAGCATGATCGATGTTTAGCAGGTTCTCAAAACATAATAAAAGGTCAAGTAATTTTGTATAATATTTTAGTTCATTACAGGTTTTTTTCAATACAATTTTTCCCAACTTCCTTTACTGTAAACTATTTTCAAAGCTCTTCTCTATTCTCTATAAAAATCAACTTTAGACTAGAGTCACTTTGGGACATAGCCAATGTGCAGTGTTGGGCATGTTACTTTAAAAAAGTAATTAGTTATAGTTACTGACTACTTCTTCCAAAAAGTAACTGAGTTAGTAACTGAATTACTTTATAGTAAAAGTAACTAGTTACCAGGGAAAGTAACTATTTCCGTTACTTTAAAAAGACGTTTTTGTATGTCAAAGGATTTGAAACTTTCTGAGCAGTATTCGAGTCAGTTGAATAGAGAAGAACAGACAGCTAGTTGTGTTATAGAACCTTGTAATATTTATTGCACCTCACCAGCAACAGATTTATCCTACACTTGAAGTGCAACAAAAATAAACAGATTTGAATTGCTTACCACAGATGCCGACAAAAGCTTTGCCCCAGGACATAAATTACACTTTACATGCACGTTCTTTAATTTCGACCAACTTGAAATTGTGTATATCTCCACCTCGTAAAGGACAAATTTTCCTCTGAATGCTCTGCCATCATATCCCTCTGTTTTGCGTGTGTGTGTGTTTGCCGCACGCGCTGTTCCGGTTTGTGTGTGAAAACACCGGCTCTGAAGTACGTGCGCTATTAGGCTCCAGCGTTTACATCACAGAATGGGGGATCACGTGAGATTTGACAACAACGCAGCCATATTGGGAGCAGGTCTGGCTCGCGGGACATTAAACTTTAACTTGCCAGTTCGATAAAGAGACACACTCGTTACTAAGGCGAAGAACAGATATGTGATCAAACTTAAGGATGTGAACAATGTTGACCTTACAAGCAAGCCGAAGACAAATGGAGTAAAGATGTCGACGGGCTTCCACAATTACGTGAAATGGACATTCTGTTGTATTTATTGTTTGGTGTATGTTACTATACTCATCAGCGATTCCGAAATTAAAAATCGCTACAAAGCTACGGACAGTTTTGATGCAGATGGGTGCAGGACCTGCACATTATGACCGTATCAAACGGCAACTCCATCGTTCTTGCAAAGGTAGGCTATGTGTGTTTACTATTTTCATTGCCATGAACCTGAACGCACCTCAAGTCTTAGATGACAAATAAACAGAGCAGAGTAGACTCACTACGGCTTGTAATTTCTTCAATTTATTCAAAGTAAGTAACGCACCACTTTTGACCGTCAGTAACGGTAATGGCGTTGTAACGGCGGAAAAGATAATTAGTTAGATTACCTCGTTACTGAAAAAATAACGCCCGTTATGTAACAGCATTATTTATAACGGCGTTATTCCCAACACTGCCAATGTGTATTTCTGTTTGCATTTGCAATTCGTTTGTTTTATCAATTCATTTATAGCATGAATTTAAGAAATAAACATGAATAATAATCAAATATATATATATAAAGATAAGCAATTATAATACTGTATGTACTGCATTTATCAGTCTTCTGAAACAACCTGCTTTGAGTCGAGGCATCTGCCAACAGCGACATCTCCATGGAAGAAGTGCAGCGGAAGCAGTACAGTAAAAGGGTAAAGTCCGAACTTTCAACGTAAACATTTACAGATTATCTAAATTCTGAGCCTTCAAATTGAGTTATTGACAGTGATGAGTCGAATTTGTATATGTTGATCATATTTACTGAATAGTTGTTTTTTTTGTACTCCAGTGACGTGAAGTCGTGATGGAACTTCCACACGCTTCAACATATAACACTGAAGTTTCAGCACCTGAACGTTTCTATTTCCGGTTCACTTGAGGCAACATTTGTTTACCCATCCGGGTTGTGCAGTTCAGTTGTGTAGTGTTTTCCTGACCAAACGAGCGCCTTCAAAACATTCTCATCGGGTAAGTACCGAAGTTATAATTTAGTTGACTAAAGAGTCCTATTTTAAAGCATAGTGTTAGTCGTTTGGCTTTTTGTTGAAGCTTTGCAGCTGTACCAAACTTAATTTAGTTTGGCTTAGCTCGCTACCCAGATAGCACACAGACGTTGAAATGATGTTGAATCAACATACCGCTGTCAGTCTTATGTCGTTGAATTAACATTGACCCTCGACGTTGATTTGTCATCACTTTTGCGGACTCGATTAATGTTGTTCCAACAATCAATGTTAAGTTTTCCTGCATTTTCAACCGTGATGCTATTAATGCTTTCAAATATACCTATATTTAGAGGTCCTGCATTATTTACAGACAGAAGAAAAGGCTAGGCTGACTAATAAAAATATTATAATATTGTACATGAACGATTACATTTTTTTTTTAAATCAACAATGAATAAAATGAAAGGGATAGTACATTTTCTCCCCGGCGCCGTATTACTCTGTATTACACTGTATGTACTCCAGCAACGAAAGATGACCCATGAACTTGACCGCCCAAACCTGCAACAGAAGAATTATCCCAAAACAACACCCAGGCACGCCTTTTGTCCGACCCACCCCGTCGCAGCTTTCAAAACACTGAACGTTTAGCTAACAACTGTCACTTCTCGGCAACGCTGTAGGTTTGCATAGGGACTGTAGGAACATAACAATTGCAACTTTTCAAGATGCTCAAATTGTCCCCACCAACTTTTAAGCAACCTTATTTGCATTATATAATGGGTTCAGATATGTATGTCATTTAGAGCAGAGGTTGCGCTATCCTTTTTCGTTGTCTGTCATTTTGACTGACAGGGTCATAATCTATTTTTACCCGTCACTTAAATTTTTTAAATAACTATATCTTGATGCAGTCACTATATGGAAATACCAGTGGCGCCACCAGGGGGTGGCCAGGGGTGGCCCCGGCCACCCCTATAAACTGGTTGGCCACCCCACTGGCCACCCCGCTTGCCAGTATATCGTTAGATTGTTGTAGCATCAGTTATGCATTTCATCCCAAATGAATGCATTTATTTTGTTTTGTTAAATGTAGGGCTGTCAAATTTATCGCGTTAACGGGCGGTAATTTTTAAAAATTAATCACGTGAAAATGTTTATCGCAATTAACGCATTCGCGGTACGACTCATTCACACATTGCCGCAAACAGCCTACAATGGCGCCATTTTACTTATATACAGAGATAAGAGGCAGTGTCAAGTGAGTGGAGTAGATACAAGCATTCATTGGGACTGTGCTTTTAATTGGCAAAAGCTTTGTCATCTCTCACACAGCAACTATAAATATTGTGGGAAGCGACGTGGGGAAGAATGACAGGAGTTGATCTTTTTCTTAACACCCTGTATTGTACCCAACGCAGAGAAGATATAGCATTTGCGGCCACCACACACAGTCATGGTTGCACCACTTTTCATTATGCATTTGGGCAGAACAGTTAAGTCGCTACAGTATCATGTACTGAAAGCTCAACAAATACACTAGATTGCAATATTTAGTCACAATATACAAACTCACATTTATCCTTTAAGAATTACAAGTCTTTCTACCCGTGGATCCCTTTCACAGACAGAATGTTAATAATGTTAATGCCATCTTGTGGATTTATTGTTATAATAAACAAATACAGTACTTATGTACAGTATGTTGAATGTATATATCCGTCTTGTCTTATCTTTCCATTCCAACAATAATTTACAGAAAAATATGGCATATTTTAGAGATGGTTTGAATTGCGATTAATTACGATTAATTAATTTTTAAGCTGTGATTAACTCGATTAAAAAATTTAATCGTTTGACAGCCCTAGTTAAATGTACACCTTATGCCTAATATATACATAACACAATAAAACAGAATTGTTGTGGAACTCAAAATGTTGACTGGACAGTTATGGACTATGCACATTAAATCATTAGTAACATCAAATATTACACAATACACCAAAGTATATCAGTAGCCGTGTCCTTAAGTCTTTCTGATAGTTTTCCCCTGGCCTTTTTACTACAATAATATAATGAAAACCGGAAATTATGGCTTTTAGTTTTGGCCACCCCAAGATTTTAAGTGGCCCCATCTGCCCACCCCTAGGAAAAATTTCTGGAGGCACCACTGGTATATACACAATAATACAATAATACTTTATAATACAAAGTACAAACATTAGTGCAGTCATGGATTACAGTAAGCAGGCCAGTGCTGTTTCCATATATGTTTTTATTATATTATGTATATACAGGATATATATTAGAGCTGTCCCGACTAGTCGACATAGTCGACGTCATCGATGACGTAAATCCGCGCACCAGAGTCCAAAACTTTGACTTATTTTTAAAGAAACAAAGGAGGGTACACTGTTGTGTCCTGTCTCTTCATTGCCAAGCTTAGCTGCACGTATAACGACAGGAGATTGTAAGGCCGTCTAACTAACTAATGACATGTTTTATTGAGACTCCAGTTCTTTTATCTCATCAACACGCTGTAGAATTGAAGTTCAGACATACAAAATAAGAAAACACATCTATATTAAACACTATATACGTTAGCATTGCTACATTGAGGTGAATGGGGAAAAAAGACGACCTACTTTAGCCGGCTATAAAACAGGCAGCCTTCTCCAAAACTTGCAGTTAAAAGGTGACACTTCAAAAATGAAAAATCACTGGTTAACAGCATTTGCAAAAGGACAAAAAATCTATTACTGACAACACATGCAATGACAAAAAGTGCTTTTTTGCGGAGTGTAAAGCTTAAATTAGCGGTTTAGCGAACGTACTTCCGGTGAACATTTCAAAATAAAAGCACGTAATGTTCGTCATATAAATAACGATTTCTGGAGTTAATCCCACATACTTCAGATTCTACACTAAAAATACCTTTAAAATGACACCCTTTATGAAAATTCTGATCGGCAATGAATAATTATTATGATACTATTATATATAGTACTACAGTATACTATAATATTAATGCTAGGTATTTTTTAAAAGAATTGTTTTGAATCATTTTGGAAAGGTGAAGTCAGTGTTCTGAATCTGTTTACATTCCATTCTTTTGCACAAGTTAATTCTATCAGCATTTGAACTCATTGTTTATTTGTGATTTATTATTGTTATTTATCTGTTTATTTGTACTTTAATCAAGAATTTAAGTGTTCCAAAATGCTTTTGTGAATTGACAAGCGTAAAAAAAATTTCATTTCTAAATTAGTAAAAAAAAAAAAAAAAAAAAAAAAATTGTAAGATTAGTCGACTAATCGTAAAAATAGTCGGCTGACTAATCGGGAGAAAATTAGTCGTTTGTGACAGCCCTAATTTATATATATAAATATATATATATATATATATATATATATATTAGGGGTGTAACGGTACGCAAAAATCTCGGTTCGGTACGTACCTCGGTTTTGACGTCACGGTTCGGTTCATTTTCGGTACAGTAAAAAAACAAAATGCAAAATATAAATGTGCTAGTTGTTTGTTACACACTTTTGTGCTTTCAACAACAGGAACCGTAGCCTATACAAAGCTGGAATTCTGCAATAAAAAGTAGCGGGTATTTAAAGATAATAATCCAACAACAATTTGTCTTTCAGAACCCACGTATTGGTCAGCTTTCTTTCTGAAAGAAAGAAGAAAAAAGTCCTGTGCTAAAGAGAAAAGCAATCCCAATGACAAAGATTTTAACATGTTTTACAAATGAAATGCCTCAATGATTTTTTTTTTCTTTTTCTTATGAACGGTTTTCAAAAGCTTTATTGGTGGATTTTCTCAAGTTTAAGCGCCACACAGAAATTAATAAATATAATTGTGTAAGCAGGATCTGTGTATTATTTTTATTATTTAATTACAGGTGCTTTACCTCATTTCAATTCATTTTATTTAAATGGGCTATTATTTATTTTATTATGTGTTTGCATTTTACAAATGTGATGTAGTATTCATTTATATTGTATATTTTATGTTGTATAACTTTAATTCCTATGTGAATACGAGTTCCTACTTGTTTTGTTGTGGTAGGAGATTTTTGTATTGAACACGGGGCCGTGTTGGTTATTATTACAGCAGAGAAGACAGCAATAAATCAACAAAGACAAGTCAACTGTGCCCTGATCTACCACTCAAGAGATCTGATGGACTCAAAAAGTGGGTTACGATTGCATATTAATTTGAAAATCGACCGGATCCACAGTATTTTTAATCGAGTGACTTCCGGTCTGCTAGCTAGTAGCATTGACGCAGGAGGGCCGCGTCTCTCGTCAAATAATAAACTCTGCCGTTCTTTTGGCGCTTCTGGGACACATCTAACACTCGGCCGCACTGCGACTGGTGTGCATTGGCTGATTGACTTTAACGGCCACGTTTCACTGCGTTCTCGCGGTGGCCACGTTGTCGCGCCGTTGACATTTTGTCCTACCGTGTTGGTCCTCGTTATAGTAGAAAAGACGGAGTAAATATAATTTACACAAAGAAACTGTAACCCGATCGACTCACAGCCTCAAAAACTAAGGGTTACATTACGTCAGAAACTCTTTCGGTGCGCGTCCGTTCCGAACCGAACACCAAGTACCGAAACGGTTCAATACGAATACATGTACCGTTACACCCTTAATATATATATATATATATATATATATATATATATATATATATATATATATATATATATATATATACACACAGGATATCCCCCCCCCCAAGTGGGACCATGATCCTAATACAGTTAATAATAATAAAATATTATATAATTCCATTTTATATATATATATATATATATATATGTTGTTTTTTAAAATTTATTATTATTAAATAAAAATGCACGTTGATACGACGCACACAAAGGCAACTTTTTTTTTTTTTTTTTTTTTTTTAAATCGTTAGAAAGTTGTATGGACACTGTTGTGTCCTGTCTCTTCAATGCCAAGCTTGGCTGCACGTCGGCCGTGAATGATAACGACAGGAGATTGTAAGTCCATCTAACTAACTAATGACATATTTTATTGAAATTGCTAAGCCTGTCGCGATATGCAATGAGTCCATTTATCGCATGGTAAATAAAAATGAGGGCGGTCATTTTCACGGCTGCGTTTTATCGCTGCGTGCGCTTGCGTACATTTGTGCGTGCGTGCTGATGGCATATGAGACTCCAGTTCTTTTCTCTCATCAACACGCTGTAGAATTAATGTTCAGACATACAAAATAAGAAAACACATCTATATTGGCCACTATATACGTTAGCATTGCTACATTGAGGTGAATGGGGAAAAAAGACGACCTACTTTAGCCGGTGTTCTCCATAGAATTGGCAGCCTTCTCCAAAACATGCAGTTAAAAGGTGACACTTCAAACATGAAAAATCGGTGGTTAACAGCATTTGCAAAAGGAAAAAAAATCTATTACTGACACCACATGCAATGACATAAAGTGCTTTTTTTGCGGAGTGTAAAGCTTAAATTAGCGGTTTAGCGAACATACTTCCGGTGAACATTTCAAAATAAAAGCATGTCATGTTTGTCATATAAATAATTTCTGGAGTTAATCCCACATACTTCAGATTCTACTCTAAGAATACCTTTAAAATGACACCCTTTATGAAAATTCTGATTGGCAATGAATAATTATTATAATGCTATTATATAGTACTACAGTATACTATCATATTAAAGCTAGGTATTTTTTTTTAAATTGTTTAGAATCATGTTGGAAAGGTGAAGTCAGTGTTCTGAATCTGTTTACATTCCATTCTTTTGCACAAGTTAATTCTATCAGCATTTGAACTCATTATTTATTATTTATTATTGTTATTTATCTGTTTATTTGTACTTTAATAAAGAATTTAAGTGTTCCAAAATGTTTTTGTGAATTGATAAGCGTCCCCAAAAAATTTCATTTCTAAAAAAAAAAAAAAATTTTTTTTTTAATTATAAGATTAGTCGACTAATCGTAAAAATAGTCGGCTGACTAATCGGGAGAAAATTTGTCGTTTGGGACAGCCGTAATTGAGACCAAACCTACGCCCTTGCTTCTCAGGGACATTCCGATGTGTCCGTTGTGTTGCTGGCCCTGGATCCAGCATTGCCTCTCCGTCGTCTGTTTTGCCTTGCTTTTTGATCACTGTCGACCTGAATAAATTGTCAACTTGTTTTCGGTGAGCCTTCTTTAAACTTTTGAAACTTGGAGTCAGTGCAAAGGGTTAACACTAGAGTGAACACGCATTCCGGCCGAATTGCTGGGGCTGCGCCGGTGTTCTGACAAATTTTGCACCCTCATCAGAATTTTCTACCGAAGCTTTTTTGGCAGTGAATAAAGCCCTCTTTCACATTCAGTTGGACTCTCAATGTCATCCAAAAGTGCTAAATGAACAAGTTACATAATAAACATACATGTGCCACATGAGTATGGCATATATTAATGCTTAACGACACGGCGAAGACGTTAACGGTGAGAGAGCAGCGTGCAGTTGTTGTGTTCAGCTAACAAGGCTGGATGTGTCTGAAGAGAACTTTTCTACATGTCCGTCCATGATCAAACATAAGTAAATATTATTTTCTTTAAAGAAAGTTTATAGTGTTTACTTTGGAGCCGCTGCATTTGCGGCCATTTTTAACATTATGCGCATGCGCAGAACTGCAAAGTTGCAATTTTTGACGGGGAGAAAAATTTGTCAGAACACTGGCGGGACGCCTACTATTTCAGCTGGCGTGATTCCGACGACTTGGCTTGGAAGGCGAATTCCTTTAATATTAAAATAAAAACTTGGCTCGATTTCAAAATGATTTTTAATTGAGTCATAACAATAGAAAACTTTATGAACTCTCAGTAAAGTTATTTCAAACTTAAGCCTCCTCCTCAGTCTGACAAGCTTTGCTGCGAACTTTCCCACCATCGCAGTCTGGGACATAACATAGACCCTTCTGCACAACAGCAGCAAATGCATATGGCTGAAAACACTCAGGTGACTTGAAGTTCCGCTCTGAGACCGCCAATTTGGCCAAATTTCAAAATTGTCCGATATACATGTGTGATACATCATTGGAAAGCTTGAAATCTCAATTTTCTGGGGGAGGAAAAATTTTGAACAGGAGGGCACTTTGAAAAAAAAATTTTTTTCAAACGGCAAAACCCTAACTGGAGGTGAATGCGCCATGAATCTGCTATGGCAGCATATAGACATATTGTTCTGTCAAACACAACAGTTGTTTTGGCTTAAAATACAGCAGTTTCTTTTAAAGAGGAGTGCAAGAGCAGAAACTGCTTTTTCAGTCTTGTCTGTGTTTTCCGCCATATTGTGACGCGGCCATCCCTATCTGTCTCTTCAGTGAATCTGAAAATTCCAAACAAAACGGCATTCACAGTTCATATCAAGGAATTCAAGTAGGTGTCATTGGTTCGTTTAACATACTTCGGTATTTGTGATGAAGTGAGTTTCTCAACCAATCCCAAACCAAATTAGGGCTACATATGGGAACGGAGCCAGCTGGTTAGCTAGCTACGATGGAAAAATGACGGCAATGTCTTTGTTTTCAATAAATTAATCAAGACAAGGCTCAATCGTGCCATATCTAGGTATTTTAGGGCTTTAATTGGAAAAAGAATTATGTTTGCCTGAACTAAGTTCTACTTAGCTAACATCCAGGCTAGGTAGGTCTTCGCTTGAATGCCAATCACAGCAAATGCACAGTTTCTTACAATTCCGGCCACTTTGTCACGTTGTTTAAGGCAAACCGTTTTATGTACAACTTTGATGACAAGCGTGGTTTATTTTACTGTAAGACATCATTGCTGATAAAAGCTCTAAAGAAAAGCAACGGGCTTGCCTTTAAATATGGCTATTCTTAAATGAGGTGTTTTCAGTGCAGTTCGTTTGAGGTGAACAGTTGGACACAACTGTTTTTTGACCACAACTCTTGCTCATCCATAATTTGATGACTCTTCAATTATATTTCCTGGTCAATCAAAAATCAGCTATTTGACAAGAGTATTCCATCAACTCTAAAACAATGTTAACTCAACCATCGCCTGACACACAATAGAAAAATGTTGTTTCGACGTCATTATCAGGTGTCATCAGTATTTGCAATGTTGATTCAACATTGTTTATTGTCGAAAATTTCAATGTCAACCATACTGATGATTTTGATGGAAAATCAATGTTTATTCAATGTCTGTCTGCTATCTGGGTAGCTAATACACGTTAAAGTATTCCGATTGCTTTGGCTTAACGCCACTTCCGATTTGCACACTTTTAAAGAAAAGTGGGTCGTTAAACATGAGCGTGATTACATTGAATTGTATAAGACCCTTCTCCACTTGTCTTTAAGATGCGACAAATTACTACTGACTGGTGGCCAACGCAATCCCAAACATCCAAGTCAACGAGGAGAGGAAATTCAGGTCACGACGAACAACTGCAAAAGAAAATGAAGGTAAGATCATCACATTTGTTGTTGTATTTTTCATGCAATATCAGACTTGCTTTGATGTGATTGTGATTGTGATCAGTGAATGTGACTGGAGGCCAACAAGCCCATAATCTGACTTGCGAGACAAAGGTCACGGTAACAATGATCTCATAGTATGGTGATAACACAATAACGCCAATTTTTTTTCTTTTTTTTTTTCTTTCTTTTAAACCTATCCTGTTCAGCTGTTTGACACGGAGAATGAAAGTCTAAGTGCCCGGATGGTCTGAACAGTTTTAATGTTTCACATTGAGAGTCTGACATACTCCCATTGTGATCATTCAACATACCTCGTTTATTATGACAAAGCAGCGAACAGGAAGGGGTTATGGGGGAACAGAAGAAAAGGAACACAAGAGAAGAAAGAAAAGAAACACAAACTTCAACAAGAAATACATTGTACGTCTAGACTAACTACTAATATGTTGGTGCTATCGTCAGCTAGATGTATTTCCGGTTGACACCATGTGGGGGGCCTGTTGACCAGGAAAAGAGGGGGACGAGGGTGGGGGAGTCTATAAGCTAAATGACTGAAAGGGGCAGAGTGTACACAAATCAGCTCTGTGATCTAGAACCCAGTAATCATGTGAATCCCTTGTGAGTGTAAGCCCGTTGGTGACCAACCCTACGCCGCCCCATCCTCAATCCCGGCACCAGGACCTCCCACTTGATTGCGCCCTAGCACATCCAGCTGCACGCGTGCCCCACCAGGCGCGCGACAGCCACGCTGACGAGCAGAGACGCCACGCGGGTACCAACCCAGGGCCACGGCCCCCACCCACCCAGCCAGCCCGGGGAGGGAGGGAGGGCGCGCGGGCGGGGTGGGGTGGGGTTCAACGCAGCCCATCCCTCCTCCCGCAGCCCAGCAAAGGAGCCATCGCCCCAACAGCAAGCCCGACCCAAGGCCTCGCGGGCCCCAAGAGGCCCCGTCGACGACCCCGCCGGCAGAAGGGCAGAGGCGGCCGCGGCGGCCCAGAGAGGCGGACAGGGCCAGAGACAGACCTAGGGGAAGGAAGCACATCCCCCTCCAACCCACCCCCGGGCCAGGAGGGGCGCGCGGTGTGACACCAGGGGGCACCTCCCCAGCACCCAGTACAGGGAGACGCGACTCCGGCCGGGCCAACCTGGGAGGGAACTATGGCCGCCGCATACACCACCCAGGCCCCACCCCGGCCGTCCGGGGAAGGGCCAATTGAACACAATACAACTATTACTTCGCTAGCTCTTTACAAAAACCCGAAAGGTCCACAAAGTGCTTTACAACAACAATATTGGTCATGATAAATTAAAGGCAGGAAATTATTAGACAATGACACTGGGACAAAACAACCAAAACAAAAACAACACATCGTGATAAAAGTCAAAACAAAATAAAACTGATAAAATCCAAAGACTCAAAACCCTTAAGAAATAAAAACGAGCGACCCCAGTTTGGATAAATGGCGAGTCTAAAAAAGTGGGTCTTTAGCTGTGATTTAAAAAGGCCTAGATTCTTAATGGAGCGGATTTCAGGGGGCAGCTGTTACACAATCTGTGGGCATCAACTGCAAAAGATCGATCCCCCAACTGTTTAAGTCTTGGCAGGCCATTAATTGAATTAAAAACAAACAATAAAAGTTGGAAATCAATTGTAAAATCAAACGGAAGCCAGTGGGTGTACTGGTTAAAAATTGAGCAGCAGCATTTGAAACGAGTTGAAGACTATACAGGAAACATGAAATATGAAGTGAGTTAATTCATCTACGTACTAGTCCAGGGGTCCCCCAACCTTTTTTGCACCACGTACCGGTGTGATTTGGGTCTTTTTTTCACGGACCGGTGTTTTGACAAATTTTGCAATCCATCAAAAACTGCAACTCTGCGGTTCTGGCCGCGAATGCAGCGATTCCAAAGTAAACACTACAAACTTTCTTTGAAGAAAGGAATATTAACTTACGTTTGATCGTGGATGGACAAATGTTCTCCACAGACCCATCCTGCCATGTTAGCTGCACACAGCTGGCTCACCGTTAACGCCTTCGCCGTGTCGTTTAGCATTAATTAAGAAGCCCGCTTCACAAAGATGCGATGTTGGAAATTGTAGCAAGGTTTTCAGTGTTCTCGTAGCGCTGTCAGGATATTCCAGAATGGCTTTGTCTCAAATGTATGTGTGAGGTCGCCTTCATTTGCTATCTCAACAAGCTGATCCTCCTGTTGCACAGACATGCTCGAATCACTCTGTTTATTCACATAAACATTGTCACGAATGCACTCCTTCGCAGTTCGTGGGTCTTCAAGGTTATGGGCTCATCTTCTGGCTCATCAGGTGCCCTTTTTCGCTGTAATAAATCTCTCCAAAGACGTCTGTTTTGCAGTCATTTTCGCTAGTGTGGGGGAACAAATGTGCTGCGCCCGGGGCTTAGTCATACGTTATTATGGAGGACAAGCGCACATAGATATATTATATATACAAAACAAGATGTACTGCTTGCAGTCCAATCAATGGATTTCTATGACGACGTTCTAATCTATACCGTAGTATTATATCTAGAGTAGACAGGGATATTGATGTGTTAAGCAGAGGCAAAGGCCAAAGTTAATTCGGCCAGAATGCGGTCGTTAATAAAATATTATTTCTGTGCGGCCAGGTAGCAAACGCGCCACTGACCGGTACCGGTCCGCAGCCCTGTACTAGTCCATCTAATAAAAGTCTTGAACTGACACCAGAGGTTGCGCTAGACTTTTTCGTTGTCTGTCATTTTGGCTGACAGGGTCATAAAAATCCGGTCATGATCTATTTTTACCCGTCACTTAATTTTTTTTAAATGACTATATCTTGATGCAGTCACTATATGTATATACACAATAATACAATAATACTTTATAATATAAAGTAACTAACATTTGTGCAGTCATGGATTACAGTAAACAGGCCAGTGCTGTGTTTCCATATATATTTTTATTATATTATGTATATACAGGATATATATATATATATTTTTCCCCCCCAAGTGGGACCATGATCCAAATACATTTAATAATAATAAAATATTATATAATTCCATTATATATATATATATTTTTTAAATTTATTATTATTATTATTAAATAAAAATGCAAGTTGATACGACACACATAAAGGCAACTTCTTTTTTTTTAAAATCGTTAGAAAGTTGTATGGATTTACAATCCGCTAGCTTGTTGTTTCCTGTTGTCTTCCGAAATACACCTGGGTGACGGCGCGTCAAGTGTTCGTACATAGCCGACGTGCTGCCGTGGTATGCGAGCTTCGCTTAGCAAAAACAATACACACAGTGGTGGCACCCCCCATATTTTCCTTGAAATAATTTCAGGCTCTGGCTAGTCTGGTCCGCTTTTTTGGCTTTATGCCGCTTTCACCGTGTTACCAATTCTGCCCTTCCTGGTAATTGGCGGTGTTTTCAACTGCTCGCCGCAGTGAGGAGTGAACCGGCGATTCACTTGATTCGTTGTCATCATTCATCCTCCACTGCATCAGTCCCTCTTTTTTCACCTCTTTTATCAACACCATCGTCATTTTGAGGCTTTTTGAAGAAACTTCGGACACTCAGTTGCCTTGACATTTTTCCGAGTAAGGCCAACGACGTCACGCATCAAGAGAGACAATAGCTAATTTATATGCTCACTCGCCACCCTGTGGTCTGGGGTGTGAATTGCAACCTGTCAAAACGACAGATGGACTTCAGTTTTTTCCATCACCGTTCTAAAAAAAACGGTCAACGACGGAAAATATTCGGTTAACGCAGTGCTTCTCAATTATTTTCTGTTACGCCCCCCCCAAGGAAGACGTAAATGTTTCGCGCCCCCCCAACTCTCTGCCGCCACTGTAAATAGTATAATTTGTCTATAATATTACAATTATAAGTACGCCTCAGCCTAACATTGTGTCCTTTTTTTCTATCAAAGAAAAAAAGTAACATAGATCAACTTATAATAAAGTATAACTTTATTAACATTGTTTTGCGTGTAACAGAAAAGACTTATAGCGCATCAATTTGCCTAAGGTAAAAAAAAAAAAAAAAAAAAAAAAAAAGGCACATCCAAACTGTAAAAATACACTCAAGGTACATTTTTGACCATTTGATACTGAAAAATAAAATGTAATAAAATCAGTAAATAATAACAAATTTAAATTGATTAGAAACATTTACTCTTCAGGACAACATGCCAAAAAAATTGATCGAAAAAACAAAACTGAATTGGGGGGGGGGGGGGTTTCGGACAGAAGGAAAGTTTTTATTTTCGCTGATTCACCACAGTGCTCACTGGTTTACTGATATAACACTGACAAAGCGGGACGATTGTGACAATTGGCAATATTCGGCACGTTTTCGCTGAAAAACAATCAAGCGGCTTATCAATGAGATTGAGGTCTAATGTCTTTAAGTGGCGTCTTAACTGATTTGGCTTCAGACTCTCCGCTATAATCATTTTTAGACTCAGTAAACAGTGGTCTTTCCTCATTTCCCACTGTATTAAAAGTCAAAGCCAAAAGGCAAACGGCCCGAAAAAAAGCGCATTCTCGGCGGCCGAGGGCGAACCGTAGGTGAGGGCGGTGGTCGTGACGATCCCAAGCCGAAAACGGCACTTCTCAGCCGGACACGTGAGAACCGGAGAAGACCGTGGGTCGCTGCGTGAGGCCAGCTCTGCATGAGTCTCTTCCGTGTGCTCTTGCTTACTTCAAAAATACTGCACGCACTATGAAAATGAGAGCGCCACTGCCACCCACGGAGTGGATGTGCAAGTACACTTTATTCTAGTACGGCAAAAAAAAAAAGCATGTTCCCCGAGGTCACTCGCGCCACCCCTGGCATCGCTCTGCGCCCCCCTGGGGGGGCGCGCCCCACCATTTGAGAAGTACTGGGTTAACGCGACCCCTGACTGACACAGATGTGTGTAATTAATCTAAAATATATTTTAAAAATAATTTTTATCATTACATTGTGGAAAATGATGAACTTGATCACAATGTGCGATTTTTTTTCGGGAATGACCTGTGGATTTCGCCACATATTATTAAAATATATGCTTTTTTTTTTTTTTTTTCTCCCAGTGTTCCGCCGATGTCACTGTAGAAGATCTTCACTATGAGAAGCACGATTCCCTACATGTTAAACAGGAAGAAGAGTCCGAAATGCTGTACATCAAACAGGAGGCAGAGCCAGAGACCCCCGACATGAAAGAAGAAGACCAGGAAGTTGAAATCCACAAGTGTCCAATGGGTGTCAGTGTGAAGAGCGAAGAAGACAAAGGTCCAAGTGAAGAGAGCGGAGCAGCGAACCCTTCGAGCGACAGCTCATTTCAGCACTTAACAACAAAAGGAGAGGGACGATCGCAACCAGACGGCCATTTAGCTCCGCTTTCGGACAGCGACGACATAACGTCACATTCTTCTGACTTTAATACTGATGAGGAGGAGGATGACTTTGACCAAAAAGCTTCAAAATCTTTAAAGAGGTCATCATTGAAAAGAGACAAAGAGAAATGCGCAGTCGGAAGATCTTTTCCCTGCTCACTCTGTGATAAAACATTTTCTTGGAAACGTAATTTAAAAGTACACATGCATGCACACACTGGGGAGAAGCCTTTTGCCTGCACACTTTGTGATAAAAAATACTTCACGAAGGCAAATTTAAACGTTCACACAAGAACACACACTGGAGAGAAGCCTTTCGCCTGCACACTCTGCGATAAAAGATTTTCCCGGAACACAACTCTAGAAATACATAAGCGTAAACACACTGGAGAAAAGCCTTTTGTCTGCTCACTTTGTGGTAAAAGATTTTATCAGAAGACTCATTTAGAACAGCATCAGCGTACACACACTGGAGAAAAGCCTTTTGCCTGCTCATCTTGTGGTAAACGATTCCCCCATAAGGGAAATTTAAACAAACACAAACGCAGACACACTGGAAATGAGGCTTTCACCAGCACACTTTGTGGTCAAAGATTTTCTCAGAAGGGACATTTCGAATCGCACACAAGAAATCACACTGGAGAGAAGCCTTTTGCCTGCACAGTTTGTGATAAAAGATTCGTCGATAAGGGAGGTTTAAAAAGACACACAAGCAGACACGCTGGAGAGACGCCTTTCCCCTGCACACTTTGCGATAAAATATTTTATCATAAGAGAAATTTAGAGACGCATAAGCATACACACACTAGAGAGAGGCCTTTTGCCTGCTCAACTTGTGGTAAGAGATTCACTCCGAAGGCTGATTTAGAAAGACATAAGCGCACACACACTGGAGAAAAGCCCTTTGCATGCTCACTTTGTGGTAAAAGATTCTCTCAGAAAGGAAATTTAGTAACGCACACAAGAGGCCATACTGGGGGAAAAACTTTGAATTGCAGCATGTGACAAAATATTCCTTCCTTGCATTTTCAGTGAAAAAAGCATTTCACTTATTCAGTTTCCCTTGAGCCTCTTTTGAAAAAGTTGTTGAAATGATTTTTCATTTGCTGTTCTTTTTCTATCCAATATATTTATATATATTTAAAATTGAATAAATTGTGCGACTTATCTTTGTGTTGAGATTGTTCCATGACTGACGCACTGGTTTTGAGGGCGTTAAAAAAATCAATTCTGAGATATATATCGCGATATTAGGTCACACTATTCTCGTATCGATTCAAAGTCCGTCTGTATCAATCTTTACATGTGTATTTTTGTTGGAAATAAATAGGGCTGCAGTTATCGAATATTGTATTGATTGCTCCATTTTTTTCTTTTATCCAAGATAGTAGTTATACGTTGGTGGTTTAATTACTTGACATGTTTCGGCGAACACTTCCGCCTTCATCAGAGAGTCACTGGTATTGGTGTGACGCACCTTTATCAGCTGATGGATGAAGGCGTAATTCACCAGTCAGATTGACAGGTGAGTCACACCCTCTGCCCACCATTCATTCTTCCAGGATGCTGGTCCAGGTAGTAGAGAGCATATACGCCCCCTGGTCCCTGTTGATGGTCCTCTGGCCCTGCTTGCGGATCTTAATGGCAGTCCGTGATCCAGCGCTGATGTTTGTTTTCTTCGGTGCAGATGACTCTGGCCTGAAATATGAAATATACAGACAGTGATGGATATGCTGTGATAAACAAAAGTGTTTTTAGCCCCGGTTTAAAGGAGCTACCAGTTTGAGCACACTTCAGACCTTCAGGTATCTTCAGGGGTTAATTTGTGCCGGATCCAGCCGGAACAACATCCAGCACCTCTTGATTTTGGCCGCCCTTCGTACCGGGACTTATTTGGGCAGATCAGGCACCTCTCCTGTATAGAAAATAATAATAATAATAATAAAACATTTTGTAAAAAATGTAATAGCCCCGAATGGGGGGAAAGGAGAGGAGTTGTTTGTTAATGGCTTTCTCCACTTTATTATTGCAGCAATAAGAAAACAATAAACAAAATAACAGCAGACTGCAGCCACATTCGACCGCTAACTTTTGCTTCTCGCCCGTCTCCCCCTCGCTTCCTACTACCTCACAGCTGTTACCAATTCGCCTTTCCCAGGCTGGTAATTGGCGGTACTTTCAACTTCCCACCGTAGTGAGAAGTGGACCGGCGAGTCACGTTGGCTCGTTGTCATCGGATTTCTTCGGTTCGCCCGAGTTCCTCTCCAGAAAGGCGGCGGCGTGCACAAAAACACCGAGAGGCGTCGGAGGGCTCTTTATGGGCACTTTTATTCACAAAAACCAAACGTGGGGGACACAGCACTCGAGTCAGCGCTGACTGCGCACTTTTTCCCAACTCGACTCTCTCGCTCGACCACCCTCTTTCTTGCTGCTCTATATTGATAATGCCGGTCAGAATAAAAGTAACAGCGGCCCCATGGGGATGCCGGTAACACAGCTCTCCAATCCCAGGGTCTCTTAGAGGGACCGTGCATAGTTACGGATATTACAGTATAAAATGATAATATGCATAAATTCATTTACAGAACAAATCTCAGAAGCTGCAGCAATCATGCTAACAGCAGGAGGCTAGCGCCGCAGCAGCTAGCCAGGTTCACGGACAGCCCGCCAAGCCGGGACAGGAGGCTGCTACCGTGGCAGCATCTGGTCAGGTTCAGCACTGGTCAGGTTCAGCACCTCCCGGAGTGGGGGCCGGCTACAGCGCCAGCAGTCAGCCAGGTGGTCCACCAACAGCCGGATCAACAAGTCAGTACTCTTATGGGAAATTCGGGTTTGGGCTGCACAATTTGTAAAGCGGTGGGAACTTCAGTTCCAGAGAAGACTGGGAATGAAACTCACAAAAGAATGGGTTTATGTTATTTATTGTAACCTAAATAACATAATAAATAACATCGTAACCTGAATTTATTGTAACTTAAATGGTATTCGTCGGAATACCGATGCAGGCAAATCATCTGTTCTGCTACTATTGGATCTCAGTGCCGCATTCGACACTGTTGATCACAACGTACTACTCAGCAGATTGGAACAGCGGGTAGGGCTTACTGACACCGTTCTTCAGTGGTTCACATCTTATTTACATGATAGGGATTTCTTTGTGTCAATCGGAAGCCATCAGTCAGAACGAACCAAATTCACGTTTGGAGTCCCTCAAGGGTCAATTCTTGGACCACTCTTATTTAACATCTATATGCTTCCCCTAGCTCAGATTATGGAACAGTATGAGTATGACATCTCTTATCACACCTATGCAGATGACACACAACTCTACATTTCTGTGTCCCCACATGATTATAGTCCCTTAGTCTCCCTTAGTAAATGCATTCATCAAATCAATGAATGGATGTGCCATAACTTTCTCCAGTTAAATGTGGAGAAGGCAGAAGTGATCATTTTTGGGACAAAAAAGGAAAGGTCAAAGATAAGCAGGCACCTTAGCACAATGTCACTTACAGCTACAAATCAAGTCAGAAACCTTGGCGTAATTATTGACTCAGACCTAAAATTTGATAGCCATCTAAAGTCTGCTAAATCTGCTTATTACCACCTAAAAAATATAGCCAGAATTAAGTGGCTTCTGACTCAACAAGACATGGAAAAACTTATGTATGTATTCATTTTCAGCAGATTGGACTATTGCAACGGTATATTTACAGGTCTTGATAAAAAAAATCAGTCAGGAAGCTGCAGCTAGTACAGAATGCTGCAGCCAGAGTCCTCACAAATACAAGGAAGCGGGACCACATTACACCGGTTTTTAAATCGTTACACTGGCTTTCAGTGAGTCAAAGGATAGACTATCAAATACAACTGCTCGTCTACAAAACACTTAATGGCCTTGGAACAAAATACATGCTTGATTTGTTAGAATCGTAGGAAACATCTAGACCCTTAAGGTCGTCTGGAACCGGTCTCCTGTATGTTCCAAGAACAAGAACCAAGCAGGGTGATGCAGCATTTAGTTATTATACTCCTCGCCTCCGAAACAAGTTACCTGAAGGTCTGAAGTATGCTCAAACTGTTAGCTCCCTTAAATCAGGTCCAAAAACGCTTTTGTCTAGCACTGCATATCCATAACTGTCTATATATTTCATTCTATTTGCTTTCTATTCGTATCTCCATTGCTGATTTCAATTATTAGCAGCAGTAGTAGTAGTAGTATTTGTTTGATTGTTTATTTTTTTATTCTATTCGTGATTAAATGTGAAATTTATGTATAATTTTATTTCCTATTTCGATTGTCTTTGTTTTTACGTTTGATTGATTTTAATGTGATTTTTATGATATTCATGTGATGTAAAGCACTTTGAATTGCCTTGTGTTGAATTGTGCTATATAAATAAATTTGCCTTGCCTTGCCTAATCTCTGATGTTTTAAAATGTTTGCGTTAGACTGCATTACTGTAAGTCCCACCTGTGGTTATATAGGCAATTTCCCGTGCTGTGCACAGCATAGCCTAAATAATTGTAAATTGCTGTCATCACATTTATACCATGGATATTATCTGAAATTGAAGCTTGTAAGTCCCACAGCATGGCAAGTGGGCATTTGCAGGTTGTTTTCAGCACCATTTTCTGCGTACGTTCCGGAACCTGCGCCCTTCACGTCATCCCTGCGCTGTTATATGTATTTTGCGTTCCGGCACCTTCTGATTTACAAATTAAGCACGATCAATCTTTCCTTTGACTCACTGGAAGCCAGTGTAACGATTTCAAAACCGGTGTAATGTGGTCCCGCTTCCTTGTATTTGTGAGGACTCTGGCTGCAGCATTCTGTACTAGCTGCAGCTTCCTGACTGATTTTTTTTATCAAGACCTGTAAATATACCGTTGCAATAGTCCAATCTGCTGAAAATGAATACATACATAAGTTTTTCCATGTCTTGTTGAGTCAGAAGCCCCTTAATTCTGGTTATATTTTTTAGGTGGTAAGAAGATTTAAGACGGACTTTAGATGGCTATCAAATTTTAGATTTGAGTCAATAAATACATCAAGATATATGACTTGATTTGTACCTCTAAGTGACATTGTGCCAAAGTGCGATGTTTAGCAGTTTCAAAAGCATATTTATAGAATTACTTGTGCTTTTCATTCTAACATAAAGATTTTTGTTCATAACTGGCTGACTTAAAACTTCCTTTACTATCAACTATTTTTTAATCTCTTCTCTGTTTTATTTATAAATCAATTTAAGAATAGGCATGTGCCGGTATAAGATTTTGACGGTATGAAATCCAGCTGTTTCACTGTATCACGGTACTGAAATTATTATAGCTCCAAAATGTGTTACTTTGAGACGTTTCGGTTTAAAAAAAAAAAAAAACAAACTTTTTTCCATTGAACAGGTGAAACTGCGGTATTTTTTCTCAAGGTTATCATACCGTCAAAGTTGGAAAGAAAAAAAAAATATATATATATATATATATATATTTTTTTTTCCATTGATCAGTTGTTGTTTTTTTTTAATTCAGAACATATTTGCAAATTGGAACATGAATATAATGTTAAAATAAAAAAATATATATTTTTAATAAAACTAAGATAAATAGAACTTATAGACTATACTTACAGCCACAGCTCAAGTTGCTCAAGATTAGAGCAAGAACAAAAATACAGCGGTATGAAAAAGTATCTGAACCTTTTGGAATTTCTCACTTTTCTGCGTAAAATCACCATCAAATGTTATCTGATCTTTGTCAAAATCACACAGATGAAAAAACAGTGTCTGCTTTAACTAAAACCAGCCAAACAATTATAGGTTTTCATATTTTAATGAGGATAGCATGCAAACAATGACAGAATGGTATATGTAGAAATCAACTTAAGAATAGGCATGTGCCGGTATGAGATTTTGACGGTATGATAACCTTGAGCAAAAATACGGTGGTTTCCCGGTATCACAGTATTTTAATTATTATAGCTCCAAAATGTGTTATTTTAAAACCTATGGGTTAAAAAAAAAGATTTTTTTTTTTTTTCCATTGAATATTTTTTTTTTTTTTTTTTTCCGGAACATATTTGCAAATTGGAACATGAATATAATGTTAAAATAAATAAGTACAAAAAAGTTTTAAATAAAATTCAGATAAATAGAACTTATAGACTATACTCACAGCCACAGCTCAAGTTACTCAAGATTATAACAAGAACAAAAATACAGCTGTATGAAAAGTATCTGAACCTTTTGGAATTTCTCACATTTCTGTGTAAAATCAGCATCAAATGTAATCTGATCTATGTCAAAATCGCACAGATGAAAAAACTGTGTTTGCTTTAACTAAAACCAGCCAAACATTTATAAGTTTCCATATTTTAATGAGGATAGCATGCAAACAATGACAGAATGGTGTATGTATATATATATCAACTCAGACTGGAGTGTCACTTGAACACATCGCCAATGTGTATTTCAGTTTGTATTTATTTTCAATTTGTTCAATTTAGCAATTCATTTATAGCATAGAATTTAAAAAGTAAACATGAATAATGATTAAAAAATATATAAGCAATTATGATATGTATTTTATTAATCAAAGTCATGTGAAACAACCTGCTTTGAGCCTAGGCATCTGCCAACAGCGACCTCTCCTGGCCGTTCCCTCTCTTCGCCTCGATATAGTTCGTCCTTGCACTCTTTCGTACTTTAGGAATGGTGAGCTAGCGGAGAAAAAACTGCTAAATTAAATGAGCCTGAGAAGCTCCAATGCTTAAAAATGAAGCTAGTTCATTGTAATGTTCTTTGATGAAGAAGTGCAGCGGAAGGAGTTGAGTAAATTGGATAATGTCAATGTATACATTTACAAATTATTTAAATTCTGAGCCTTCAATTTGAGTTATTGACAGTGATGACTAGAAATTGTACATGTTGATCATATCGAATGAATATTTTTTTTACTTCCAAAGGGTTCAACATATCACGCTGAAGTTTCAGTACCTGCACGTTTCAACTTCCGGTTCACTTTACGCAACATTTGTTTACCACTCCGCGATGTGCAGTTCTTTTGTGTACAGTTGATTTAACCAAACGCGCTCTTTCAAAACATTCTCATGGGGTAAATACCGAAAAAATAATTTTGTGGACTAAAAAGTCCCATTTTAAAGCATATTGGAAGTCGTTTGGCTTTATTTTGAAGCTTCGCAAGCTTACCTTATTGGAGTTAGTTTAGCTTAGCTCGCTAGCTAAAACACGTTAACGCATTCCGATTGCTTTGGCTTAACGCCACTTCTGATTTGTAAAGTTTGTTTTAAGAAAAGAATCGATCGGTTAACAAACACGAGAGTGATTACATTTAATTGTATAAGACGCTTCTTGACTTGTCTTTAAAATGTTTCAAATTACTACTAAGTGAACGCCATCGCACTCCCAAACATCCAAGACGATGAGGAGAGGAAATCCAGGTCATGATGAACAACTGAAAAACAAAAGAAAATGAGGGTAAGATCATCACATTAGTTGTTTTACTTTTGATACTATGTCAGACTTGCTTTGAAAGGGATCGTTGTCAGTGATTCTATTGTGACCGCAGGGCAACAAGCCCCAAAACATCCAGGGCTTCAGACCAATTAGCCACGCCCAAGATCAATATATAAGACTGTCGCAATATGCAGTCAGTAAATTCATTTTAAAAAATGAGGTTTATCGCCGCGTGTGTGTGTGTCCATACATTTGTGCGTGCATGTATCTGCATGTGCTGCGTGCATTCGGCACACGTGCGTGTAGATTGCAAATGAGATTCCAGTTCCTTTCAAAGATGTTTATTGGTCATCAACATACCGTAGAGTTAAGTTCAGACATACAAAATTAGGAAACATCGATACTAAACATTGTAAACGTTAGCATTGCTAAATTGAGGCTAATGGAAAAAAGACAACGTACGAACCACTTTAGTATGTTATAAAACGTTGGCAGTCTTCTCCACAATGCAAAATTGCGGTAAAAAAGTGAAACTTTAAACATGAAAACTCGTTGGATAAAAGCATTTGCAAACGATAAATCGCCTACTAAAATTTGCTTTTGCAACAGGCCTACGTTCTTTTTCGTGTGTAAATGCGCACTCTCGCAAGTCTCGTGTGCGGAAGTACTACCTGCCCTACGTTTCCTGTGCCAAAATAAAAACATGCATCAAAAAACAAAAGTCAACATTATAAAATGAAAAAGAAAAAACATTTCGTCGTAAAGTCGATATAACGTACGTCGGGTAGTCCCAGGGACTACCTGTATTTTTCTGCATATCGCCGACATCAACAAATCACTTGATTTTTTTTTTTCCCCACGCAGTGTCCCACGAACGTTACTGTAGAAGATCTCCAACCTGAGAATCACGATCCCCACCACGTTAAAGAGGAAGATGAGTCCGAGATGCCGTACATCAAAAAGGAGGCAGAGCCTGAGACCCCCGACATTAAAGAAGAACAACATCAAGTTGAAATCCCCAAGTTTCCAATGCTTGTCACCATGAAGAGTGAAGAAGACGAAGGAACAAGCGAAGAGAGCGGAGCAGCAAACGCTTCAAGCGACAGCTCATCTCAGCACCTGACATCAAAAGGAGAGGAACAATCCCAACCGGAAGGCCTCTTAGCTCCGCTTTCGGACAGCGACGACATAACGTCACACTCTTCTGACACTGATGAGGAGGATGCTGGCTTTGACCAAAATGCTTCGAAATCCTCAAACAAGTCATCGTTGAAAAGAGACACAAAGGAATGCGCTGTTAGAAAACCTTTTCCCTGTTCACTTTGTGATAAAACATTTTCTTTGAAACATCATTTAACGACACACATGCGTACACACACCGGGTTGAAGCCTTTCGCCTGCACACTTTGTGATAAAAGGTTTTCTCAGAAGATTACTTTAGAAGGACATAAGCATACACACCCTGGAGAAAAGCCTTATGCCTGCACACTTTGTGGTAAAAGATTCAATCAGAAGGGAGATTTTGTATCGCACACAAGAAGCCATGCTGGAGAGAAGCATTTCGTCTGCACATTTTGTGGTAAAAAATGTTCTCGAAAGACTCATTTAGTAATACATATGCGCACACACACCGGAGAGAAACCTTTTGCCTGCACACTTTGCGATAAAAGATTTTCTCAGACGACTCATTTAAAAATACATAAGCGCACACACACTGGAGAAAAGCCTTTCGCCTGCACACTTTGTGGTAAAAGATTGTCTCGGAAGGCTAATTTAGAAATACATATGCGTACACACACTGGAGAGCAGCCTTTCACCTGCACAGTTTGTGATAAAAGATTTTCTCAGAAGACTTATTTAGAAAGACATAAGCGTAGACACATTGCAGAGAAGCCTTTTGCCTGCACATACTGTGGTAAAAGATTTTCTCAGAATGCTTATTTAGAAAGGCATAAGCGTACACACACTGGAGAAAAGCCTTTTTTCCTGCACATATTGTGATAAAAGATTCTTTGATAAGAGAATTTTAAACAGACACACAAGCAGACACACTGGAGAGAAACCTTTTGCCTGCACACATTGTGGTAAAAGATTTATTGAGAAGGGTTGTTTAAAGGAACAAGAACACACACTGAAGAGAAGCCTTTCACCTGCACACTTTGTGGTAAAAGATTCGTCGATAAGAGTGATTTAAACAAACACGCAGACACACAGGAGAGAAGCATTTCGCCTGCACACTTTGCGATAAAAGATTTTCTCAGAAGACTAATTTAGAAATACATAAGTGCACACGCTGGAGAAAAGCATTTTGCATGCTCACTTTGTGGTAAAAGGTTCGCTCAGAAAGGAAATTTAGTAACGCAAGCAAGAAGCCACACTGAGTAAAAACCTTTGAATTGCAGCGTGTGACAAAATATTCTTATTCCTGGCACGCATTTACAGTGGAAAAAGCATTTCAATTTCCTTATTCAGTTTTCCTTGAGCCTCTTTTGAAAAAGTTGTTGAAATGATTTTTCAGCCGCTGTTCTTTTTCTATCCTATATGTACTGTGTATATTGAATAAATTGCGTTACATGTCTTTCTGTTGTGATTGTTCCATTACTGACATACTGCTTTTGAGGGTGTTTTTAAAAAACTGGTTCTGAGATATATCGTGATATTTGGTCTCACAATTCTCATCGAGCCGGGTGTGCGGAAGCATCGGCGGGTAGTTATGGCCGGGCGGGGGTAGTGTTATGCAAGCGTTGTCTTCCAGTGAATACCTGAAACAGTGTTCGCCTTGGTGTCCAGTTTGAAATGCTCCCACACATTTTCTACTTTTTCTTGGTGCCTTTCTCTTCGCTTTCGTCGGCTTCTTCGTCGTTATCTCTATATTCATGCGTGGTTGAATCAAATGTATCTGCTGCCTCTCTCTTCCTGTACGCACGTGACGTCATCGCATTGTGCCGCATTAAAAGTAGTTCGGGCAAAATGCCATGCTTAGAGCTGTCAAAATTAACCGATTCCTCGAGGAGGAGAAAATTCCTCGATCAATTTTCAAAATCTAGTTGCTCGAATTATTTAAGTAATTGTTTGAGCTCTAGACATAGGCAGTGCTTAATTTATAAATCATAATGTGGCAGAACGCAAAGTACATATGACAGCGCAGGGATGACTTGACACGAACAGGTCCCGGAACACAGGCAAAAACTGGTGTCAGACAAAACACGCACAACAATGCACCTCAAGTCTTGGCTGACAAAAAAACAGCAGCGTAGACTCGCTACGGCTTGTAGTTTCTTCAATTTATTCAAAGTAAGTAACGCACCGCTGTTGACCGTCAGTAACGGTAACGGCGTTGTAACGGCGGAAAAAATAATTAGACTACCCTGTTACTGAAAAAAATAACGCCGTTATGAAACGGTGTTATTTATAACGCCGTTATTCCCAACACTGCCAATGTGTATTTCTGTTTGCATCTGCAATTCGTTTGTTTTATCAATTCATTTATAGCATGAATTTAAGAAATAAACATAATATTAATTCCAAAAAAATATAGAAATAAGCAATTATAAGACAGTATGTACGGCATTTATCGGTCTTCTGAAACAACCTGCTTTGAGTCGAGGCATCTGCAAACAGCGACATCTCCTGGCCGTTTCCTCTCTTCGCCTCGATATAGTTTTTGCACTCTTCTTCTTTCATACTTTAGGAATAATTAACTCTCATGGGTAGCGGAGAAATAGCGCTAAATTAATGAGCCTGGGAAACTTCAATGGTTAAAAATGAAGCGAGTTCATTATAATGTTCTTTGATGGAAGAAGTGCAGCGGAAGCAGTGCAGTACATGGCTAAAGTCTGAACTTTCAACGTATACATTTACATATTATCTGAATTCTGAGCCTTCAAATTGAGTTACTGACAATGATGAGTCGAATTTGCATATGTTGGTCATATTTACTGAATAGTTTTATTGACTCCAGTGATGTGAAGTCGTGATTGCACTTCCACACGCTTCAACATATCGCGCTGAAGTTTCAGCACCTGAACATTTCTATTTCCGGTTAGTGTTGTATCGGTCGCGAACGATTCGTTCTTTTTGAACGAATTGTTTGGGTGAACGAGACCGAACTAATCACCATCTGCACTGATTCGTTCTATGAAGTTGGTGGCGCTTGTTCGCTGCGTGGGAGGGCGTTGAGCAAGCGGCAGCGTCTTCTGACATCGCACACGACCAATCAGACGCCAGCCTCATCGCGGGCAGGGGAGGGAGCGGAAACAGAATCATGGCGTATGTCACTCATTTCCACGTGTGGCCAATAAGCAGCCAGCGTGCAGGCAGGGGGGAAAGACTGAGTTTTGTCACTTCCCGTTCAGTGATTCGGTCCTCCGGTTCCTGACCTAGCTTGCTGCTAACTTGACTTTCCAGTAATGACTATGCGGTGAACGAGTCATAAAATGAAAGGAAACGACTTTGTCACATATTTGTTAACGTGGAGCCTATCAAATGCTGCTCAAAAAGACAAAAACACCACACAAATCTAGCGAGCATGGTTTAGTGTTCTACTTTTCTCAACAGACTCGGGACTGTGCCTATGACGATATACTATCAAATTTACAGTAATTTAAAACACGCGTAGCTACGAGGCAAGCAAAACCTGAGCTGCGGTCGCGTGACGGCAGTGAAGCGGGCAGAGAACTGTCACTATATGGAGGCTTCATGGCAGCGATATGTACCTCATATGTGCACAGAAAAAAAATAATATTTAGTATGATCACCATAATACTGATTTGCAATGAAACTGTATATACATGTCAATTTTTTCCGAGTGTTTTTTTTTTTTTTTTTTCGTGTCAGAGGGTGTCGGTTGGTTTGACAAATTATGTCAATCCGTCCATCATGTGCTACTCAAGCGCCCCAAAAACAAAGCGCGCGGACACGGGAGATGTCGCAATATGTCTACATTTTTCTTAACAGACTAATGAGAGTAGAAAGGCGAAATCATAAAGCAAACAATTATTTCTCGTCAGCATTTGACGATCTGAGATGCGGGGACGACAGAGGAGCTGACCGGATTATTTTATTTATTAATACCAGTGCAAAAATTCAAAACGATCATCTTAATAATAAAAAACAAAAATACAACAGAGCGAGAGGTTAATATGATGTGTTGGCCGTTCCATAATTAGAAATTAAACTTTCGATTTATTTTTATTTTCGTGACAGCAGGCATGCCGCGTTGGCTGTTAGCAGCAGCATTGTATATGTGAGCAAGATCATGCTAAAGAAAGTCCGTGCGCCCCCGACCCCAAACCCCGACTTCCCCCTCAAAAGGAAAATGTTTAATCGTGTCCTAATTCGAAATGCAAGCACGAGCCATGACTTTGAGCCCATAGAACTAGGACAGACGACGCGGAAGTTGTCCCTCGCTTTTGCAGCAGCGGGAGGGAGACGAGGCTGTCTCTGAGAGGAGAATGATATCGCCTGTCACTCATTTCTGAAACTACGACGAGTGGTCAATGTGCAAGAGACGGAGGGACCAAGCAATGTCACTTCCCGTTCAGTTATACTGCGAAGCGGTCTTTGGTGATTCGTTCGGCAACGTCACTTCCCGTTCACTAACCGAACGATTCATTTGGGTGGGGAGGGAGATGAGGGGGGCGAACGATTCGTTGAACGATTCGTTTGAACGAATCGTTTTACTTAACGAACCGGAATGGATTCGTTTACTCAAGTGAACGACAGATCCCGTCACTATTTCCGGTTCACTTGATGCAACATTTGTTTATCCATCCGGGTTGTGCAGTTAAATTGTGTAGTGTTTTCCTGACCAAACGAGCGCCTTCAAAACATTCTCATCCGGTAAGTACCGAAGTTACAATTTAGTAGACTAAAGAGTCCTATTTTAAAACATAGTGGGAGTCGTTTGGCTTTATGTTGAAGCTTTGCAGCTGTACCTAACTTAGTTTAGCTTAGCTCGCTACCCAGATAGCAGACAGACGTTGAAATGATGTTGAATCAACATTCCGCTGTCAATCTTATATCGTTGAATCAACATTGACCCCCGACGTTGATTTGTCATCACTTTTGCACCCTCGATTAATGTTGTTCCAACAATCAATTTGAAGTTTTCCTTCAGTTTCAACCATGATGCTATTAATGCTTTCAAATATACCTATGGCGGAAAACACAGACAAGACTGAAAAAGCAGTTTCTGCTCTTGCACTCCTCTTTAAAAGAAACTGCTGTATTTTAAGCCAAAAGAACAGTTGTGTATGATAGAACAATATGTCTATATGCTGCCATAGCGGATTCATGCCGCATCAAGCCCCCAAACTATTTTTAATTTGTCCGTTTTACCCTGGAAACCCCCGTTTACAGACGTCGCGCAACGGTTTTGTTTCAACGCAGCCATAAAACAAAGGTAATTAATAGAGATGTCCCGATCGATCAGCATCCCGATCGATTGGGTCCGATCACGTCATTTTCAAAGTATCGTAATCGGGAAAAAAATATCGGCCATGCCTTTTTTTAATATATATGTATATTTTTTAATTAAATCGTTTTGTAATTGTATTTAACGCTACAGACATAATATGTTACACTCATCCAGAGTCTTTAGTTTAGGCTTAAGTTCGGGTTATCAACTTTATCCCGATAACGGCGGTAATTACTTTTATTAAAAATGTATCACGTTAAAATATTTAACGCAATTAATGCATGCACTGCATGACCCACTCATGCATTGTGGCGCTCAATCTGTAATGGCGCCGTTTTACCTATATATAGAGAGAAAAGGCAGCGTGAAATGAGTAGAGTGAATTTTGGCAGCCTTTGGAACCTTTTTTTATTTGGTTAAAGCCTTACAATCCCTCTCCCTACGATTAGAAATATCATGGGAAGCAATGTGGGGAAGCAAGGTAGCAATTGATCTTTTCCTTAACACCTTATGTTATTTCCCAACGCAGAGAAGATATATCAATTGGTAGCACTACGCACAGTCATGGTTCCACTTCCCATCATGCATTTGGGCATGGCTACAATATCATTTACTGAAAGCTCAACAAATACACTAGATGGCAATATTTAGTCACAATATACAAAGTCACAAGTCTTTCTATCCGTGGATCCCTCTCACAAAAAGAATGTTATTAATGTAAATGCCATCTTGAGGATTTATTGTCATAATAAACAAATACAGTACTTATGTACTGTATGTTGAATGTATATATTCGTCCGAGTTTTATTCATTTTTTTCTTAATGCATTGCCAAAATGTATATGATCGGGAAAAATTATCGGGAATGATTAGAATTGAATCGGGAGCAAAAAAAAAGCAATCGGATCGGGAAATATCGGGATCGGCAGATACTCAAACTAAAACGATCGGGATCGGATTGGGAGCAAAAAAACATGATCGGAACAACCCTAGTAATTAATTATGTTTATTATTCAAAATGTCTGTCATTTTTAGCTTAGAATCATCAATTGATGTCTAATATTTAAATTATATTATTATTTATATATTATTTATATTAAAAAATTCACTCACTTAATTTAAACTTTTAAACAAATAACGTCACAATGAAAAAAATGGCGACTTGAATTTATGGGGAAAAAAAATCTCGACCACGCCTTGATGTCTGTGATTTCTGCATCGCGACCCTTGTTGTATTACCATGTTTCACCCATAAAATTCCCCCAAAATCCAGCTGTGGCCATTCACAGCTGTGTCTTGACACTCAGTGATACATGGTACATGGAGTTTTTGGATCGAAACAAGGTAAGTACACAATAATATCTGGTTAAAGTCATGGCGTCTGTAATTCTGCTCTCGCGTGCTCTCGCCTTCAGATCGGGTTTTGCTGTTTAAAAAAAATTTTTTTTTTTGAAAGTGCCTTCCTGATCAAAAATTTTCTTCCCCCATAAAATTGAGATTTTAAGCTTTACAATGATGTATCACACGTGCATATCGGACAATTTTGAAAGTTGGCTAAATTGGGGGTCTTGGAGCGGAATTTCAAGTCATCTGAGTGTTTTCCGCCCTATATTTAGAGGTCCAGCATTATTTACAGGCAGAAGAAAAAGCTAGGCTGACTAATAAAATATTGTACACGAACGATTAAAAAAAAAAAAGAAAGAAATTTTAAAAAAAATTAACAATGAATAAATATGAAGGGGATAGTACATTCCTCCCCGGCACCGTGTTACTCTGTATTACATGGGTATGTACTCCAGCAACGAAAGATGACACAAGAACTTGACCGACCAAACCTGCAACAGAAGAATTATCCCAAAACAACACCCAGGCACGCCTTTTGTTCGACCCACCCCGTCGCAGCTTTCAAAACACTGAACGTTTAGCTTACAACTGTCACTTCTCGGCAACGGTGTAGGTTTGCATAGGGATGGTAGGGACAAAACAATAGCAACTTTTCAAGATCCTCATATTGTCCCCACCAACTTTTAGGCAACCTTAATCAGGGATTCCCCTATATTCAACAGATTGTGGCGCACCGCCACACTAAAATGAAAGCCGCCACCCCTGGCAAATGAGATGTATTTTATTTATTTATTTAAATAAAAAAAAAAATTTTAAGGCCGCTTCAAACTAGCGGCAGCCGAGTGGGAGGAGTTCAGCGGACACCTATTCATTGTGTATTGTAGCCTAATGTTTGTAACTATGCAGGCCCCCCCTTAAGAGACGCAAGGGGAACGAGTAGGAAGAATGGGGGAACGAGCGAGATAGCGAGAGATAGCGGTCGCATGTTGTAGCAGCCCGCTGTTATTTTGTTATTGTTTTTCTTTATTATTGTTACCACAATAAAGTGGGTAAGCAAATACAGACTTCTCTCCTTCTTGCCCATATCCGGGGCATTACAATAATTTGGATCGGACTTTTCGGCGAAAGTGAGCGGTGGACGGCCGTCTTGGACGGAAAGCAAACTTTGACTAACTTGCGCTGAGAGACTGCGGAGAGGCGGGGCCCAAAATAAAGCCTTGCTCTATTTTCAGAGCGTTGGTCACAGTAAACGATTTATCAGTTCAAGCAGAGTAAAATGATACATATTCACGGTACAAGAACGTCGTTTCTGTGTCCATCGATTGGTGAGAAAAGGCTGTTTGTACGAGTGACGTGTGGGCGCTCCCGTCAGGGGGAACATTTCACGTGGAGTGGCTATTTTTCGGCACAACACCGGCGCGCCAACTTCAGACAATTACGGCTGACGAAACTTTGATAAATGCGCCCCCCCCCACCCAAATTTCGCGAGCTCTGGGACACTCGAAAAATGACTCTCATACCTCTCCTTGCTAAGTTAATGGTACCTCGACGTGCCTTTGTGTGGAAATTTAGTTTACGAACAACGGGGAAAAAACTATTCACCTTCTCACCGAATCAAGTAAAACTCTTTACACGGCTATTAGAATTCCCCCAGTGCTCTAAATGGGTCAGTTGACAGAAGGACTGTTATTGTTGTGGTAATGTAGTACTTATGAGGGTCAAATAAAAGGAAAAAGGAGGACTACGACGGTGGTCTGCAACCCGCGGCTCTCGGGCCGCATGCGGCTCTTTAGCGATGCCTCGGAGCTTTTTTTTTTTTTTTTTAAATGGAAAAAGATGGGGGAGGGAAATATATTTTTTTGTTTTAATAGGATTTCTAGGAGGACAAACATGACACAAACATTCTTTCAATTCATTAATATTGTAATGAAGTTAAACTTGTGGTGGCATAGTACAACAGAGTAGTCACGTGGTGCGTCATTCTCTATAGGATCCACTGCAGGGAAAACAAACATTTAATCATGAAGGCTAATTACGTATTTCTATAGTAGGCTAATATAGCTAGTATCGATAATTATAAGGCTTGTAAAAGGCTTTTAATTTTTTGTGGCTCCAGACATACTGTATCAGTTTTTTTTGTGTTTTTTTGGGGGTCAAATATGGCTCTTTCAACAGTTTGGGTTGCCAACCCTGAGTCACTACGAGATGTAAGTCGTACTATTGCCACGAGAAAAAAAGTCGCATTAGTACATCGGGTAACGTAGCTGTAATCAGCTACGCATTTTACATACATGTACTGTAGCTGAGAGGTACAACATTAGCCTGGCTAATGAAATATTTCAAATATATCTTTGTTATGGTTCTTCTTGGGGGAAAAAATGAAGAAAAAAAAATTCGCTGTGGCACGACATGGTGAGGCTGTCCGACTCCGATGCAGCCCACCACCACAGCTTCAAAAAATCCTAGGGGAAACACTGTTAATTGCATTATATAATTAGTTCAGTTAAAGAGGTCATTTAGAGTGTCTTCCCATATGTTTTAAGGATAGAATTGACCCTACCATTATTAAGTGAATTACTTTCATTGTGTTCAGACTTGCATTGACCCCTTTTCACTTGCTGATTGTGCCGGTAATTTTTAAAAAAATCAAAACGAACGTTTGATTGGCTGATGACTTGACCCCCTTCCCTCCCACACACACACACAACCTCAGCCCCGACACAAATGTAACATGCCGCCTCCTCCGCCCCTTCAAAGATGAGGAATATTAGTATAGTTTTTCGTCAGCAGCAACTACTGTAAGTAATGTAAAAAGACGTCAGTGTTGTGGAAGTGGGGAACACGCTACTAATTTTGCTCCTGAAAATCTTAAGACGAATGTTTATTTTTGGCATACCTGGATAATTAAGAGATTATTAACAGGTTTGTATTTATTGTGTCTGTTAAAATAATTAATGTTCGAATCTTGTAATTTAAATTTGCTAATAAAATCCAGAAATTTATTCTGGAAATTTTCAAAATGTTTCTTTCGTAGGTTTTGAAAACAAAGGTTTGAATCAAACGGTGTATCACCTGAACCAATACATATGCACTGCGAAAACACACCTTTTTAAAACTAGTTAAATTCCCTTGTTTTCAGTGTAAATCTACTAGAAATAAGTGAAAATATCTGCCAGTGCTTCAAGAAATTTTTACTCAGATTTCTTTAAACTGGTCTTTAACACTCAAAACAAGGAGAAAATTATTTGACTAGACTTAAGAAAAATTATCAGACGAAGACGTGATTAATTTGCAGTGGGAAAGTTAGAATAATACAGATTTATTTTGCATTGATCATTTAGCCCAGGGGTCCCCAAACTTTTTCCTGTGAGGGCCACATAACTTTTCCCTTCTCTGATGAGGGGCCAGGTCAGTTTGTAACAGAAAAAGTGTGACGATTGCAGGAGTGCCTAAATATAAAAATTAATTGTTTTTCAGAAAACCACGATAAAATCACCCTTTCTGGATTCTTCATGGAACAAAAGTAAATTAAAAAAATATATAATAATAATAATATACAGTATTGGCCCGAATATAAGACGGCCCTGATTATAAGACGACCCCCTCTTTTTCAAGACTCAAGTTTGAAAAAAGACTTTTTCAACACCATATTACTTTTTATACAGAAAATAATTACAGTACATCCGAAACAAATGATTATAAAAATATATTTGAGAGAAAAAGTTTGTTATTTTGCCTCATTCAAATCTTAATATCTGAACATTTAAATATGTAAACTAAAGCGCAATCACATTCGTAAATGAATGGCTTCTGGTTTTTGAAATGTAAATAAACTAATCTATTGTGATGAAGCAACAAAATTGCAATAACTGCATTAACCATCAAAGTGAAGTCTAACTGTAACTGTATTCTTGAAACAAATCTGAATAAGGAAAAACATTGCAATAAAAAATTGCAAACTGGTTAAACTTGAGAGAAGCTGAGATCTGTCATGACAGAACATCGCTTCAATGATATCTGGCACCATCTAGCGTCGTGAATGGGGAGAGTAGCTGAGATCTGTCATGACAGAAGATTGCTTCAATGATATCTGGCGCCATCTAGCATCGCGAATGGATGTAATGTCTAGACCGCGAATATAAGACGACCCCCTCATTTTCAGTCTTATTTCAATGCAAAAAACACCGTCTTATATTCGGGCCAATACGGTAATATAATATGATATAATATAATATTATTTAGTAATAACACTGTCAATTAAATGGATAATAACCAAATAACCCTCTGTGGGTTCTTCACAGAAAAAAGCCAGGAAATAAATAACACTATTGAAAAAAATTAAATAAAATGTTCAGGGGGCCGGACCAAATGTGGAGACGGGCTGTATCTGGCCCGCGGGCCGTAGTTTGTGGACCCCTGATTTAGCCTATCAATTAAAAAATCTTTTGGGAGAAATGTAGCTCTGACTCCCGTTCACCCAATCTGTTTGGTTTTATTAATGTCCCGTCCCCAGCAAAAAGTGTACATGCAGGCTAGGCTGTTATATCGTCCCTACCAGTATTGAGACCAAACCTACGCCCTTGCTTCTCGGGGACATTCCGATGTGTCAGTTGTTTTGCTGGCCCTGGATCCAGCATTGCCTCTCCGTCGTCTGTTTTGCCTTGCTTTTTGATCAATGTCGGCTTGAATAAATTGTCAACTTGTTTTTGGTGAGCCTTCTTTAAACTTTTGAAACTTGGAGTCAGTGCAAATAGTTAACACTAGAGTGAAGGCGCAGGATTTGGCTTTCCGGCCAAATTGCTGAGGCTGCGCCGGTGTTCTAACAAATTTTGCACCCTCATCAGAATTTTCTACTGAAGCTTTTTTAGCAGTGTATAAGCCCTCTTTCACATTCAGTTGGACTCTCAATGTTATCCAAAGGTGCTAAATAAACAAGTTACAGCATAAACATGCATGTGCCACATGAGTATGGCATATATTAATGCTTAACGACACGGCGAAGACGTTAACGGTGAGAGAGCGGCGTGCAGTTTTTGTATGCAGCTAACAAGGCAGGATGTGTCTGAAGAGAACTTTTCTACATGTCCGTCCATGAGCAAACGTAATTAAATATTCTTTTCTTTAAAGAAAGTTAATAGTGTTTACTTTGGAGCCGCTGCATTTGCGGCCATTTTTAACATTACGCACATGCGCAGAACTGCAAAGTTGCAATTTTTGACGGGGAGAAAAATTTGTCAGAACACCGGCGGGATGCCTACTATTTCGGCTGGCGTGATTCCGATGACTTGGCGTGAAGGCGAATTCCTTTAATATTAAAATAAAAACTTGGCTCGATTTCAGAATTATTTTTTATTGAGTCACAAGTTCAACAATAGAAAACTTTATTAACTCTCAGCAAACTTAAGCCTCCTCCACAGTCTGACGAGCTTTGCTGCGAAGTTTGCCACCATCGCAGTCTGGGACATAACGTAGCCCCTTCTGCACAACAGCAGCAGATGTATATGGCGGAAAACACTCAGGTGACTTGTACCCCTTTCCCACTGGCCAAAAAACCCATGTCAACCCACTAACAATCGGCTTTTGGTGGCAGTGGGAAAGGTGCAGTGACCCGCCTCGACCCGTGTCAATCAACCCGCCAAGCGACCCGCGTTAAAATCACCTCGGCTCTGATCGTCATGCAGTGTGAAAGCAAAACCCCGGGTCAACAGTCAGCACCCTAATCTACGTGGTGACGTAGGCTCTTACGTGATGCGTCATAACAACGTGCCAGTCGCCTCCCATTTAACACGCCCCAAAACTGTAGTTACGTCGATGCTCACAACAAAGCTAGTAGAAGAAGAAGGAGCCAGTAGCGCACCACATTGAACAACATGTCCCAGCATTGGAAAGATGATGAGACCTGCCAGCTCCTTTCCATCCGTGGAGAAAAGAGGCTTCCATGTTGCTCTGCATTGTTTACTTCCTTGAACTGAAAGAATTCTGTCGCACTTGTCGACGCGCATCTTGGCATGGTGACGTCACATAACCTTACGCACTGCTGAGGAGGGGTGGGGGGTTAGACGGGTGAAAAAAAAAAAGTAGACACTGCTTTTTTTTGTCAATGGGAAAGGTGCCAAATGGCAATTGCTAGTGGGTTGCATCGGCTTGGAAAAAATGCGCGTTGACCCACTAGTTTCAGTGGGAAAGGGGCATTGAAGTTCCGCTCTGAGACCCCCAATTTGGCCGAATTTCAAAATTGTCCGATATACATGTGTGATACATCATTGGAAAGCTTAAAATCTCAATTTTCTGGGGGAAGAAAAATTTTGAACAGGAGGGAATTTTGGAAAAAAAAAAAAAAAATTCAAACAGAAAAACCCTAACTGGAGGTGAGAGCACGCGAGAGCAGAATTAAAGACACCACGATATTAACGAGATATTATCGCGTACCTACATCTTTTCAATCCAAAAGCATGTATCACCGAGTGTCAAGACACAGCTGTTAATGGGCAGAACCGCATTTTTGGGGGATTTCATGGGTGAAACATGGTAATATAACAAGGGTTGTGATGCAGAATTCGCAGACATCAAGTAGTGGAGATTTTCTTTTATATACAGTTACCCTTTTAAATGTTTTTTTTTTTTTCAATTTTCTTTGTTTGGGTCTATTATTTGTCATCTAACATATCGGGGAAAATGCGACAGTAACAAAAAAATTACAATTTAACAATAGTTATGAGGTAGATATTCGTGACCTTTTTGCAGACATCCTTTTTTTCATTCTGCCGTAATTTGTTTAAAAGTTTAAAATATGCGAGTGAATAATTTTTTAAAGTGTTTTTTTTTTCTATGAAATATTAGACGCCAATTAATGATTCTAACCCTAAAAATGACAGACATTTTGAATAATAAATATAATTACTGAGCTTCTTTTTATGGCTGGGTTGAAACAAAAGCGGTTGCGCGACGTCTGTAAACGAGGGTTTCAAGGGTTGAACGGACAAATTAAAAATAGCTCGCGGGCTTTATGCGAAATGAATCTGCTGTGGCAGCATATAGACCCTACCAACGTGACGTCACAACTCCTTCCTCCTGACCGGTGCCACCCAATTGTCCGTCAACACATCATGTTTACCTGTTACGGCTACGTACATTCCTCCTATTTACGACGTGTTTTTCTGCTCGTTAACATTAATAATCAAAATGGTGAAGGCGTGTGTGGCGGTCGGTTGCAATAACAGAGAAGATAGACGGAGAAGACGGAGAGACTTGAAGTTCTACCGGATTCCGAGAGACCCGGAGAGAAGAGCGCGAGATGGGCTGCTGCAATTCGACGAGAAAACTGGGCTCCAAACGATTACCACAGATTATGTAGTAGTCATTTTATATCTGGTAAGATGCATTTAATATATATTTAGAGGGTTTTGGGCTGACAACCACAATTAAGATCATTGCTAGGCTAATCGCCGACAACATACACGTATGTATGTAGTGAGAGTGCTATCGCTAAACCATATAAACATTAAAAGCCCTAACTCCATTGACAAACGACATGAAATACATTAGACTTGACAGTGGATGTTAGCAATAACAAAAGATTTTGAATTGAAAATTTTGTAACTCACCTTTCCAAGCACAAGATAGATTCCTGCCGAATTTTCGTGGACGAGGACCTGTTTCACCCAACCAGCAACGAAGTATTTATAAGTAGGCCTGAACGATATATCGTTTAAACATCGCCATCGCGATGTGCGCATGTGCAATAGTCCCATCGCAAGGACGTGCGATAGTTTTTTAATTTCATTTTTTTTAATCCACAAACGTTTGTTTTGAGGAAGGAGAGGGGAAAAAAGCGCACAGTTTCTCTTTCTCTCCAGCAAGTCATCGGCTCCTCCCCCTCCCGCTGCAACAGCGGAGTGGAGGGAGGAGGGGCCGAACAGCAGAGCGGAGGGAGGAGGGCCCGTTCTCAAAGTGAAAGCAAGCAATCAACACGTTGGAGGAGCAAGGAAGACTGTATCCAAAAGGAGTTTTGGAAGTATTTTGGCAAGAACAAGACTATAAGGGACAAAAAACAGCCCTGTCGACAGTGCCTCGCCATGGTTGCCTCAACAAGAAGTAATCTGTCAAACATGTGGGACCATTTAAAACGCAGGTATCTATGCATTCCTGCTACGAGCTCCCCATCAGAGGCTTTTTAGCACAGGTGGGAACATTGTTAAATGCCAACGTTCTTGTCTCAAGCCTGCTATAGTGGATAAACTAATAGTCTTGGCCAAAAACCTATGAGACCCAGTTGAGAATTGCTGAGCAAGGAAGGTGGACGATATGCAGACAAATACATAACACAGCTGAAGGAATGTCTTTTCTTTTTATTCATGTGACAGCTATCAGGAAGGCAGGAAATTTGGGAGTTAAAATGGTTCTGTTATTCATCACAGTTATTTGCAGTTATTCAGTTCAATTATTTACAAGTTCAATTGAGTTTGTTTCTTTTATATTTAAATTTATTGTAAACCGTATTTTTCAAATAACTATATATAGTACAGCTGCACATAAAGTTTTGATACTTAATATTTTTGTTGAAATATTTTTACAACTTTGTTGCCGTTTTGCAGTTTTATATTGTTATATTTTGTGTAAACAACTCAGGGGACTAATGCACTTGCACTTTTATTAGTCAGATTTCATATTTAAGTTCAAATATGTTGACAACTTTGTTGTTTAACTGAGGTTTTTATGTATTGTTATAGTTTGTGAACTCTTTTGTCATATTTAATATTTTTGTTCAAATATGTTGACAACTTTGTTGTTTTACTGAGGTTTTTATTTATTGTTATAGTTTGTGAACAACTCTTTTATTTGTCATATTTAATATTTTTGTTCAAATATGTTGACAACTTTGTTGTTATTTTACAGAAGTTTTTATTTATTGTTATATTTTGTCAAAAACTTAGGGGACTAATGCACCTGCTCTTTTATTTATCATTTAATGTATTTGCTGCTGTTGAAGTGTAAAATATTGTATTCAATAAATGATCTATTTTGTGCAGACATGACTTCCTGGATACCTTCATACAGAAATCTTCATCATTCACAAATTAAACGGTATTATATGAATACACTGTGGTCACGGTGTGTTATGTAAAGTATTTCCAAACAGCTATTCAAGTCATTTAGTGAAAATTTCTTTAAAAAAGATAGATCTTTTTTTTTTTTAATATCGCAATATAATATCGCAATATATTGCAAACCTAAAAAAAATCGCAACAATAGTTTTTTCCAATATCGTTCAGGCCTATTTATAAGCATCCAAGCTCTTAAAGTTTTTCAAACTTTCGTGAGAACAGGCTGATTTTGTGTGGACAAGATAGTTGTACATATCAGGGTAGCTAGCAGATGTCAGGCAAATACGGCGGAGACAGCGGGTCGAAAAACATCGATTTAGGCATCAAATATGGATCTGGCGAATGGATAAACTGAAGCTTTTCCACATAATGCCTTTTATGCAACGCATCAAGTGAGTTTACGGCATCCGAAAGCACCGGGTCTTCCATGAAATGCATTATAAATTGCTCGATCAATTGAGACCATTGATAATACAGACACAAAATGACGGACAAGGGGGCGGAACCATACAGCGAGCACGTGATTTTGTGACGTCGGTGGGTAGGGTCTATAGACATATTGTTCGATCAAACACAACAGTTGTTTTGGCTTAAAATACAGCAGTTTCTTTTAAAGAGTGCAAGAGCAGAAACTGCTTTTCAGTCTTGTCTGTGTTTTCCGCCATATTGTGATGCGGCCATCCCTATCTGCCTCTTCAGTGAATCTGAAAATTCCAAACAAAACGGCATTCACAGTTCATATCAAGGAATTCAAGCAGGTGTCATTGGTTAGTTTAACATACTTCAGTATTTGTGGTGAAATGAGTTTCTCAACCAATCCCAAACCAAATTAGGGCTACATATGGGAATGGAGCTATCTGGTTAGCTAGCTACGATGACAAAATGATGGCGATGTCTTTGTTTTCAATAAATTAATTAAGACAAGGCTCAATCGTGTCATATCTAGTGATTTTAGGGCTTTAATTGGAAAAAGAATTATGTTTGCCTGAACTAAGTTCTATTTAGCTAACATCCAGGCTAGGTAGGTCTTCGCTTGAATGCCAATCACAGCAAATGCACCGTTTCTTACAATTCCGGCCACTTTGTCACATTGTTTAAGTCAAACCGTTTTATGTACAACTTTAATGACAAGCGTGGTTTATTTTACCGTAAGACATCATTGCTGATAAAAGCTCTAAAGAAAAGCAACAGGCTTGCCCTTAAATATGGCTGTCCTAAAATGAGGTGTTTTCAGTGCAGTTCGTTTGAGGTGAACAGTTGGACACAACTGTTTTTTGACCACAACTCTCGCTCATCCATAATTTAACTCTTAAATTATATTTCCTGGTCAATTAAAAATCAGCTATTTGACAAGCGCATTACATCAACTCTAAAACAATGTTAACTCAACCATCGCCTGACACACAACAGAACAATGCTGTTTCTACATCACTATCAGGTGTCATCGGTATTTGCAATGGTGATTCAACATTGTTTATTGTTGAAAATTTCAGTGTCAACCATACTGAGGATTTTGATGGAAAATCAACGTTTATTCAATGTCTGTCTGCTATCTGGGTAGCTAATACACCTTAAAGTATTGCGATTGCTTTGGCATAACGCCACTTCCGATGTGCAAACTTTTGTTTAAAGAAAAGTGGGTCGTTTAACATGAGCGTGATTACATTGAATTGTATAAGACCCTTCTCCACTTGTCTTTAAGATTCGACAAATGACTACTAAGTGAACGCCAACGCAATCCCAAACATCCAAGTCAACGAGGAGAGGAAATTCAGGTCACGACGAACAACTGCAAAAGAAAATGAGGGTGAGATCATCACATTTATTTTATTTTTCATGCAATATCAGACCTTCTTTGATGTGATTGTGATCGTGATCAGTGAATGTGACTGGAGGCCAACAAGCCAATAATCTGACTTGCGAGACAAAGCTCACAGTAACAATTATCTCACAGTATGGTGATAACACAATTATTAATACAGGGGCCTTTTTTTTTTCTTTTAAACCTATCCTGTTCAGCTGTTTGACACGGAGAATGAAAGTCTAAGTGCCCGGATGGTCTGAACAGATCATTCAACATAACTCGTTTATTATGACAAAGCAACGAACAGGAAGGGGTTATTGGGGAACAGAAGAAAAGAAACACAAGAGAACAAAGAAAAGAAACACAAACTACAACAAGAAATACATTGAACGTCTAGACTAACTACTAATATGTTGGTGCCATCGTCAGCTAGATGTATTTCCGGTTGACACCATGTGGGGGTCCTGTTGACCAGGGAAAGAGGGGGACGGGGGTGGGGGAGTCTATAAGCTAAATTATTGAAAGGGGCAGAATGTACACAAATCTGCTCTGTGATCTAGAACCCAGTAATCGTGTGAATCCCTTGTGAGTGTAAGCCCGTTGGCGACCAACCCTACGCCGCCCCATCGCCAATCCCGGCACCGGGACCCCTCACCCAAGCGCGCCCTATCACATCCAGCCGCACGCGAGCCCAACCAGGCGTGCGACAGCCATGCAGACGAGAGGAGATGCCACGCGGGCGCCAGCCCAGGGCCACGGGGCGGGGTGGGGTTCAACACAGCCCATCCCTCCTCCCGCAGCCCAGCAAAGGAGCCATCGCCCCACCAGCAAGCCCGACCCAAGGCCTCGCGGGCCCCAAGAGGCCCCGTCGACGACCCTGCCGGCAGGAGGGCAGAGGCGACCGCCGTGGCCCAGAGAGGCGGACAGGGCCGGAGACAGACAAGGAGGACGGAAGCGCACCGCCCTCCAACCCACCCCCGGGCCAGGAGGGTCGCGTGGTATGACACCAGGGGACACCTCCCCGACACCCGGTACAGGGAGACGCGGCACCGGCCGGCCCAACCCGGGAGGGAACTATGGCCACCTCATACACCACCCAGGCCCCACCCCACCCCGGCTGGCCGGGGAAGGGCCAATTGAACTCAGTACAACTATTATTTCGTTAGCTCTTTACAAAAACCCGAAAGGTCCACAAAGTGCTTTACAACAACAACATTGGTCATGATAAATTAAAGGCAGGAAATCATTAGACAATGACATTGGGACAAAACAACCACAAAAAAAAACAACGCATCGTGATAAAAGTCAAAAAAGAAAATAAAACAGATAAAATCCAAAGACTCAAAGCCCTTAAGAAATAAAAACTAGCAACCCCAGTTTGAATAAATGGCGTGTCTAAAAAAGTGGGTCTTTAGCTGTGATTTAAAAAGGCCTAGATTCATAATGGTGCAGATTTCAGGCGGCAGCTGTTACACAACCTGAGGGCTTCAACTGCAAAAGATCGATCCCCCCACTGTTTAAGTCTTAGCAGGCCATTAATAGAATTAAAAACAAACAATAAAAGGAAATCAATGGTAAAATCAATTGTGGAAAACAATTGTAAAATCAAACGGAAGCCAGTGGGTGTACTGGTTAAAAATTGAGCAGCAGAATTTTAAACGAGTTGAAGACTATACAGGAAACATGAAATATGAAGTGAGTTAATTCATCTATGCACTAGACCAGTGGTCCCCAACCTTTTTTGCACCACGGACCCGTGTGATTTGGGTCTTTTTTTCACGGACCGGTGTTTTGACAAATTTTGCAATCCATCAAAAACTGCAACTATGCGGTTCTGCACATGCGCGTAACATTAAAAATGGCCGCGAATGCAGCGATTCCAACGTAAACACTACAAACTTTCTTTAAAGAAAGAAATATTAACTTACGTTTGAGCGTGGATGGACAAAAGTTCTCCACAGACCCATCCTGCCATGTTAGCTGCACACCGCTAGGTCACCGTTAACGCCTTCGCCGTGTCGTTTAGCGTTGATTAAGAAGCCCGCTTCACAAAGACGCGATGTTGGAAATTGTTGCAAGGTTTTCAGTGTTCTCGTAGCGCTGTCAGGATATTCCGGAATGACTTTAATTGTCTCAAATGTACGTTTAAGGCCGCCTTCATTTGCAATCTCTACAAGCTGATCCTCCTGTTGCACAGTCATGCTCGAATCACTCGGTTTATCCACATAAACATTAAGTCACGAATCTACTCCTTCGCAGTTCGTGGGTCTTCGAGGTTATAGGCTCATCTTCTGGCTCGTCAGGTGCCCTTTTTCGCCGTAAAAAATCTCTCCAAAGACGTCCGTTTTCCAGTCATTTTCGCTAGTGTGGGGGAATAAATGTGCTGCGCCCGGGGCTTAGTCATACGTTATTATGGAGGACAGGCACACATAGATATATTAGATATCAGGCATGAAAATCACTCACTTTTCGGCGAAATTCGCTGTTTTGAAGTAAAAAAGGGTAACCTACGTGAATTGCGTAGATCCGAGGAGAATTTTTTTTTAGAGGGAGAGGGAGGGGTCGTAAGTCCATCTAACTAACTAACGACATGTTTTATTAAGGTTGCTAAGCCTGTCGCGATATGCAATGATTCGCAAGGTATCGCAAGGTAAATAAAAATAAGGGCGGTAATTTTCACGGCTCGGTTTTAGCACCGCGTGCGTGCATACATTTGTGCGTGCGTGCGTGTCCTAGTAGATGACATATGAGACTCCAGTTGTTGTGTCCAGATGTTTATTGGTCAACAAAACGCCATAGAATTACAGTTCACACTTACAAAATAAGGAAACACATCTATATTATACACTGTAAACGTTACCATTGCTACACTGAGATTGATGGGGAAAAAAGACAACTTACTTTAGCCTGCTATAAAACATTGTCCGTCTTTTCCAAAATGCAAACTTGCGGTTAAAAGGTGACACTTCAAACATGAAAAATCGCTGGTTAACAGCATTGACAAACGGAAAAAATGAAATAAAACAAACAAACAAAATCTATTAGTGACACCACAAGGAATGACGAAAAGTGCTTTTTGCGGAGTGTAAAGTTGTTAGCGGTTTAGTGAACGTACTTCCGGTGAACATTTCAAAATAAAAGAATTCTGGATTTAATCCCACATCAGAATTAATACTATAATATGTAAATACTATAATACTACAGAATTCAGATTTTACACTAAGAATAACTTGAAAATGACACCCTTTTTAAAAAATAGGACTGGCAATTAATATTATAATTATTATAATACTATTATACAAGCAGGGGTGCACATAAGTGGTCCGCATGCGCGCATGCGTACTGGACGTAGACAAATGCGCTGGCCCTCAACGCCTTCCATACGCTTTTGCGTACCGATGGCTGACCACTGTATTTGCGGCGGACATGAGAAAATAACTTCTCAAAATTTTGAAGAGGCAGGCCACACTGAGTAATTACTTTAGTGATGGGACGAAATGAGCCGAGGTTCCGAAGCTTGTGTCGAGTAATGGGAGGGGGGTTTCCACGAAGCTTGTAGCGAGGCGCGCTTCATTTCGGCAAAACCTGGAAATGATGACGTGGGAAGCCTCGCCGGCGGCTGGCGGCCGGCTGAATCTCGTGAGTGCTTCGGAAGTGATCCAACGTTTGGCGCACATTGCAAAAACAGGACAGACTACGGTATTAATTGGTTGCAAAACGCAATGGCGATCGCCTGTTATCTCACATTTTGTGGATTTCGGGCTCCTGTACTTGTTACATCTGTGCGCAACAGTGCAACCAGTGCAATCTTTTTTCGAGCCTTGTCCTTTGCTTGCGATGGAACCTGCGCGAAAAGAGCGATCCTCCCCTGTATGGGAACATTTTGATTTGATTGCTTTCAATAAGGTAAGGGAGAAAAACTACTTTAATATAAATGTGAGTGTGTGTGTGTACCTATCTGAACCAAACATCAACAGAATGAACAATCCATTAGTGTACTGGGAGACACAAAAGAATACCTATCCAAATTTATATAAACTGGCACTCACATTTCTCTGCACCCCAGCTTCATCTGTGCCTTGTGAAAGAATATTTTCTAAAGCTGGTGAAATATTTTCCAAAAAAAAAGAAACTGTTTAAAGCCAGCCACTGTGGGAAAGCTATTATTTCTAAATAAAAATGAATAACAAATTACCCTTAGCACTTGTTGTATTTTGTTCACATACTAAATTACTAACACAAGCACATTCATATCTTTGTCTTAAGCAAATAGCCATTGAATTCTTAACAATGTTGACCTCTTGGGCTTCTAGACCACTTGATGGCGCCATAGGGTAAATGAAGCACCATGAAGCTTTGCTACATGTGCAAACCAATTGGCTGCAAAGCTTCATTGCTTCATGAGGCTTCATTTGGCCATCACTAAATTACAGTGGTACCTCTACATACGATCGCTTCGACACACGAACTTTTCGACATCCGACGTAAAATTTGACTCGCCATTTGTTTCTACATCCGACGACATGCTCGAAATACGACGACAATGGCAGCACCGCAGACGAATGCACGGCGGATTTTCTTGTGTGACAAATCAACACTGGTTTCAGAAAAGGTTGGTACAGGTGGTGAAACAAGGAAAAAGTTGACGCTTACCTTCTAAATGAAGATGCAAATGACAGAAAAATATGAGCGTAGGGTTGGCATCCGTGAAATGGCTCAACAATACATCTCCACGGTCCTCCTCCAACCATCGTTCGCCAGTCTTTATAAGTTAAGCTGACAATTCTTATTGTGGTAACATCTCCAGAGAAATCGCCAACTTCGCCACGTTTTTATCATTTATTTCACAACTTATTCAAAACAAAAACACCTTCTGTCTGCCGCAATTGACGGTGTTCTCAAGAAAACATTCAAAGTGAAAGTGAAACTCAAGCTCACCGGTCTGTCTCTGGCACGTCAGCCCCCCCCCGTTCAGGGTCAGCAAAAAACGTCCGCCACATTAGAACCCGATTCGTTACATTAATACAGGAATTATTATTATTATTATTATTATTATTATTATGATTTTGATTTATAATTTATTTGTTTTGCTATGTGTAATTGCCATTTGTAATAGTACCAGCAGTATTTTTTAAGGATTTAGTGAAGGTTTTTGGGCTGTGGAACGAATTAATGGAATTATAATGTATTCCTATGGGAAAATCCTGCTCGACATACGACCATTTCCACTTACAAACAAGGACCTGGAACGGATTAACTTCGTATGTAGAGGTACCACTGTACTTCGGTGTTCCCCCACCCCCGTCAAAAGACAGACGACAGAGATGTCACCGGAGCTACCGAAAAAAAGGACTTTTGCTGAAAAGTGGCTACAGGAGGTACCATGGCTAGAAGCAAATGATGCTCGCACGGAAATGCGGTACAAAATGTGCCGTGAGAATCCCAATGTCGCCGATAAGAGCAGCGCATTTTATGTAGGGTCAAAGAATTTCAGCCATCCAAACTTTGAAAAGCACGAAAAAAACATAGAGCATGTGGCAATTAAGCAAACTATCGATGTCAAACAGGACCCCACTCGCCCTATGGACAAGTGGCGGAATAAAAGTAATGAACAGCGACATGCACTGACAAACGTGTTTTTGCTCGCATTTTACAAAGCTAAACATGCACGTTCAATGAGATCTTATGAGGAGGATATCCCACTTTTAAAAAGGCTTGGAGTTGATGTGTGAGCCGCATAATGCCCTTTATTTTGAATTGGTGCTTCTTATTTCTTTACATTTCACTTCAAAGTAATGGCAATTTTGTTGTGCCAGTTGATGTTAATCAAGCATTAATTGTTAATATAATTAATTAAAGTTAATTAGCTCTAAGTAAAGCTTGTCATAAATTTATCGCATCAGGCGGGTCGGCTCTCAAGCTCAATGAGGACCAAGTCACATCTCCAGGTCCTCCTCTGAGAACCTGGGCAAAAAAATTATGTGCACCCCTGTATATAAGGTAGTATAGTAAAATTATAATGCTAGACATTTTTTTTAATAAGAATTGTTTTGAATAATGTTGGAAAGGCGAAGTCAGTGTTGTGAATCTGTTTACATTCCATTCTTTCGCACGAGTAAATGCTATCAGGCTCAGCATTTGACCTCAGTGTTCATGTGTGATTAATTATTGTTATTGACATGTTTATTTGTACTTTAATAAAGAATTTATGTGGCCCAAAATGTTAATACGCGTCAACAAAAATTTCATTGCTAAATTAGTGAAAAATTAAAAAAATATTAGTCGACTAATTGTAAAAATAGTCAGCTGACTAATCGGGAGAAAATTAGTCGTTTGGGACAGCCCTACCGGAACATATTTCTTCCACACCCTTCTCACCTTTTTAACTCCTACTCATTTTCATGCCTGATACATACAAAACAAGATGTACTGCTTGCAGTCCAATCAATGGATTTCTATGACGACGTTCTAATCTATACTGTAGTATTATATCTAGAGTAGACAGGGATATTGATGTGTTAAGCAGAGGCACAGGCCAAAGTTAATTCGGCCAGAATGCGGTCGTTAATAAAATATTATTTCTGTGCAGCCCGGTTACCGGCCCGCGGCTCTGTACTAGTCAATCTAATAAAAGGCTTGAACTGACACAGATGTGTGTAATTAATATAAAATATATATAAAAATACATTTTTTATCATTACATTGTGGAAAATGATGAACTTGATCACTATGTGCGAATTTTTTTTGGGGGGGAATGACCTGTGGATTCGCCACATATTATAAAATATATGCTTTTTTTTTTTTTCTCCCAGTGTTCCGCCGATGTCACTGTAGAAGATCTTCACCATGAGAAGCACGATTCCCTCCATGTTAAACAGGAAGAGGAGTCCGAAATGCTGTACATCAAACAGGAGGCAGAGCCAGAGACCCCCGACATGAAAGAAGAAGACCAGGAAGTTGAAATCCACAAGTGTCCAATGGGTGTCAGTGTGAAGAGCGAAGAAGACGAAGGTCCAAGCAAAGAGAGCGGAGCAGCGAACCCTTCGAGCGACAGCTCATTTCAGCACTTAACAACAAAAGGAGAGGGACGATCGCAACCGGACGGCCTTTTAGCTCCGCTTTCGGACAGCGACGACATAACGTCACATTCTTCTGACTTCAATACTGATGAGGAGGATGATGACTTTGACCAAAAGGCTTCAAAATCTTTAAACAAGTCATCATTGAAAAGAGACCAAAAAAAATGCGCAGTTGGAAGATTTTTTCCCTGCTCACTCTGTGATAAAACATTTTCTTGGAAACGTAATTTAAAAGTACACATGCATGCACACACTCGGGAGAAGCCTTTTGCCTGCACACTTTGTGATAAAAAATACTTCACAAAGGCAAATTTAAACAGACACACAAGAACACACACTGGAGAGAAGCCTTTCGCCTGCCCACTCTGCGATAAAAGATTTTCTCGGAACACTACTCTAGAAATACATAAGCGTAAACACACTGGTGAAAAGCCTTTTGCCTGCTCACTTTGTGGTAAAAGATTTTATCAGAAGACTCATTTAGAACAGCATCAGCGTACACACACTGGAGAAAAGCCTTTTGCCTGCTCATCTTGTGGTCAACGATTCCGCTATAAGGGAAATTTAAACGAACACAAACGCAGACACACTGGAGATGAGCCTTTCGCCTGCACACTTTGTGGTAAAAGATTTTCTCAGAAGGGACATTTTGAATGGCACACAAGAAATCACACTGGAGAGAAGCCTTTTGCCTGCACAGTTTGTGATAAAAGATTCGTCGATAAGGCAGGTTTAAAAAAACACACAAGCAGACACACTGGAGAGATGCCTTTCGCCTGCACATTTTGCGATAAAAGATTTTATCAGAAGAGAAATTTAGAAAGGCATAAGCATACACACACTGGAGAGAAACATTTCGCCTGCACACTTTGCGATAAAAGATTTTCTCAGAAGTGTAATTTAGAAACACATCAGCGCACACACACTGGAGAAAAGCCTTTCGCCTGCACACATTGTGGTAAAAGCTTCGCTCAGAAACGAACTCTAGTAACACACGCAAGAGGCCATACTGGGGAAAAAACTTTGAATGGCAGCGTGTGACAAAATATTCCTGACATGCGTTTTCAGTGGAAAAAGCATTTCACTTTCCTTATTGTTTCCCTTGAGCCTCTTTTGAAAAAGTTGTTGAAATGATTTTTCATTTGCTGTTCTTTTTCTATCCAATATATTTATTTCTAAAATTGAATAAATTGCGTTACTTTGTGTTGAGATTGTTCCATAACTGACGTACTGGTTTTGAGGGCGTTAAAAAAAAAAAGTCAATTCTGAGATATATATCGCGATATTAGGTCACACTATTCTCGTATGGATTCAAAGTCCGTCTGTATCGATCTTTACATGTGTTTTTGGCGGAAATAAATAGGGCTGCAGTTATCAAATATTGTATTGATTGGTCAAATTTTTCTTTTATCCCAGATAATAGTTATAGGTGGTTTAATTACCTGACATGTTTTGGCGAACACTTATGCCAGGGGTCCCAAAACTTTTTCCTGTGAGGGCCACATAACTTTTCCCTTCTCTGATGAGGGGCAGGGGTCAGTTTGTATGATCAAATAACCCTTTCTGGATTCGTCACGGAACAAAAGTAAATAAAATAAAAATAATAATATAATATTAATAATTAATAATAACACTATTAAATAAATAGATAATAACCAAATAACCCTCTCTCAGTTCTTCGCAGAAAAAGGCCAGAAAATAAATAACATTACTGAGGAAAAACAAAAAAAAAATCTAAATGCTCTCTGGTATTGTTCAGGGGGCCGGACCAAATGTGGAGGCTGACTTGCGGCTTCATCAGAGAGTCATTGGTGTTGGTGTGACGCATCATTATCAGCTGATGGATGAAGGAGTGATTCACCAGTCAGATTGACAGGCGAGTCACGCCCTCTGCCGACCATTCACTCTTCCAGGATGCTGGTCCAGGTAGTAGAGAGCATGTACGCCCCCTCGCCCCTGTTGATGGTCCTCTGGCCCTGCTTGCGGATCTCAATGGTCTCCTTGTCCAGCGCTGATGTTTGTTTTCTTCGGTGCGGATGACTCTGGCCTGAAATTTGAAATATATGGACAGTTATGGATATGCTGTGATAAACTAAAGTGTTTTTAACCCTGATTTAAAGGAGCTAACAGTTTGAGCACACTTCAGACCTTCAGGTATCTTCAGGGGTTAATTTGTGCCGGATCCTGCCGGAACAAGATCCAACACTTCTTGATTTTGGCCGCCCTGCGTACCGGGACTTATTTGGGCAGATCGGGCACCTCTCCTGTAGGCCTATAGAAAATCATAATAATATAAAAACGTTTTGCAAAAAATGTAATAGCCCCAAATGGGGTGAAAGGAGAGGAGTTGTTGATGGCTTTCTCCACTTTATTTTTTCAATAGTAAGAAAACAATAACAAAATAACAGCGGACTGCCAGTGCCGCCACATGAGACCACTAACTTTTGCTTCTCGCCTGTCTCCCCCTCGCTTCCTACTACCTCACAGCTCTCCAGTCCCAGCGTCTCTTAAAGGGACCGTGCATAGTTACAGATATTACAGTATAAAATGATAATATGCATAAATTCATTTAGAGAACAAATCTCAGTCAGAAGCTGCAGCAATCATGCTAACAGAAGACGCATGCTAACAGCAGGAGGCTAGCGCCGCAGCAGCTAGCCAGGTTCACGGACAGCCAGCCAAGCCGGGGCAGGAGGCTGCTACCGTGGCAGCATCTGGTCAGATTCAGCGCCACCTGGAGTGGGGGCCGGCTACAGCGCCAACAGTCAGCCAGGTGGACCACCAACAGCCGGAGCAACAGGTCAGTACCCTTATGGGAAATTCGGGTTTGGGCTGCACAATTTGAAAGGCGGTGGGGAACTTCAGTTCCAGAGAAGACGGGGGATAAAACTCGCAAAAGAATGGGTTTATGTTATTTATTGTAACCTAAATAACATAATAAATAACATAGTAACCTAAATTTATTGTAACCTAAATGATATTCGTCGGAATACCGATGCAGGCAAATCATCTGTTCTGCTACTATTGGATCTCAGCGCCGCATTCGACACGGTTGATCACAACATACTACTCAGCAGGTTGGAACAGTGGGTAGGGCTTAGTGACACCGTTCCTCAGTGGTTCACATCTTATTTACATGATAGGGATTTCTTTGTGTCAATCGGAAACCATCAGTCAGAACGAACCAAATTCACGTGTGGAGTCCCTCAAGGGTCAATTCTTGGACCACTCTTATTTAACATCTATATGCTTCCCTTCGCTCAGATTATTGAACAGTATGACATCTCCTATCACACCTATGCAGATCAAATCAAATCAAATCAAATTTATTTATATAGCCCTTTACAAAACCCGAAAGGTCCCCAAAGTGCTTTACAACAAAGACAAACATGGCACATAGTAAATAAAAGGCAGGAAAGTGTTATACAATGACATTAGGAAGAAAAGAAAAGAAAAAAAACGAACCATCGCATCACGATTAGTCAGACAGCAAACAAAACAATAAAACAGATAAAATCCGAAAACATTAAAAACCCTAAAGAAATAAAACCAGGCTAGACTAATCTTGGGGAAAGGCGAGTCTAAAAAGGTGTGTCTTTAAACGAGATTTAAAAAGGCCCAAATTTGTAGTGGTGCGGATTTCCGGGGGAAGACTATTCCATAACCTGGGTGCAGCAACCACAAAAGATCGGTCTCCCCACTGTTTGAGTTTGGACCTTGGGACTTGCAAATGAAGTAAGCCGGTAGAGCGAAGACTCCTGCCAGAGTTACGGATGGTTAAAATTTCTGATAAGTAAGAAGGAGCCTGGCCATTAATAGAATTAAAAACAAACAGTAAAAGTTTAAAATCAATTCTAAAATGGACTGGAAGCCAGTGGAGCGCTGATAGCACGGGGGTAATATGTTCACGTCTAGGTGTATCTGTTAAAAATCGAGCAGCAGCATTTTGAACAAGTTGGAGACGAGAAACTGAGGATTTGGGAAGACCAACATAAAGAGCGTTGCAGTAATCCAGCCTTGAGCTTATAAAAGCGTGAATTGCTTTTTCCAAGTCGTGGCGAGTAAGAAAAGGCTTCACTTTGGCCAGGAGACGGAGCTGGAACAAACTTGCTCTTACAACAGAACTAATCTGTTTTTCAAAGTTGAGCCTGCAATCGAATATCACTCCGAGATTTTTAATATGTGTCTTAAAAAAGGGAGCCAGAGTGCCAGGGTTGGGCTCAAGGGCATTTAACATAGAAGGTGTGCCAAAAGTAATATATTCAGTTTTGCTTTCGTTAAGATGTAAAAAGTTTTGCGCTAGCCACTGCTTCACATCGGATATGCACTCCATTAATTTAGTGAGAGCAGTTTGTTCGTTGGGTCTCAGGGGGAGATACAGCTGCAGGTCATCAGCATAAAAATGAAAAGAGGTATTATGTTTTTTTATAACTGATCCTAAAGGTAGGAGATAAAGTGCAAAGAGAACAGCCCCTAAAATGGAGCCTTGTGGCACCCCACAAGACAGAGAGGTTTGTGAGGAGGAAAATTCCCCAATCATTACTGAGAAGGTCCTATGTTCCAGGTACGATTTAAACCACTGTAGAGCTTTACCACGGATACCTATAAAGTGTTCTAGACGAGATACAAGGACTGTGTGGTCGACTGTATCAAATGCTGCTGTGAGATCTAGTAAAACAAGGATTGCTGGGTTTCCATTATCTACAGAAAGGGCAATGTCGTTGTGCACTTTTAACAGTGCTGACTCAGTGCTATGTCTGGACCTGAAGCCTGATTAAAACTTGTCAAGGGTGGAGTTTGTCTCTAGAAATGTTTGCAATTGAATAAAAACAACTTTTTCTAAAACTTTAGAAAGGAAAGACAAGTGGGAGACGGGTCTAAAATTGGACAGCACGGAGGAGTCGAGATGGGGTTTTTTACGAAGGGGTCTGACTACAGCCTGTTTGAAGGCAGCTGGGACAGAACCGGTACTGAGAGAGTTATTTATAAGAGCCAGCAGACTTGGTCCGAGGCAACTAAAGACTTCCTTTAGAAGCCCAGCTGGAATTATATCTAACGGACAGTTAGTGGGTTTCATGCCACTAACTATTTCAGATAGAGATGACAATGAAAGGAGATCAAATTGTTCAAAAACAGTGAGCAGTTCTGGAGGATGTAGATTATCTGATGAGATACCCGAATTGCAGACATTTTGCCTAACCGAAGAGACTTTGTTTTGAAAGAAAGCGAGAAACTCCTCACAAGTGGCACCTGACACATCAGTTAAGACAGTGGGGTGCGGGTTTAAAACAGAGTCAATTGTGTTAAAAAGCAGTCTTGGATGGCTGGAGCTGTTATGTATAATAGAAGATAAATAATTCGACTTGGCCTGTTTTAGGGCCTCCTGATAGGCAGCCAAGGTATCCCTCAGCAATTCCAAAGAAACATGGAGTTTGTCCTTTTTCCATTGACGTTCAGCCCGCCTGCATTTTTGCCTAAGCAGGCGGGTATAGTCATTAAACCATGGAGTGGCTTTGGGTTTGGAACTTTTTTGCCGTAGAGGGGCAATGGAGTCCAAAACAGCAGTGCAGGTGACATACAACTCTACATTTCTGTGTCCCCACATCATTATAGTCCCTTAGTCTCCCTGAGTAAATGCATTCATCAAATCAATGAATGGATGTGCCATAACTTTCTCCAGTTAAATGTGGAGAAGACAGAAGTGATCATTTTTGGGCTAAAAAAGGAAAGGTCAAAGATAAGCAGGCACCTTTGCACAATGTCACTTCCAGCTACAAATCAAGTCAGAAACCTTGGCGTAATTATTGACTCAAACCTAAAATTTGATAGTCATCTAAAGTCCATCACTAAATCTACTTATTACCACCTAAAAAATATAGCCAGAATTAAAGGGCTTCTGACTCAACAAGACATGGAAAAACTTGTGCATGCATTCATTTTCAGCAGATTGGACTATTGCAACGGTATATTTACAGGTCTTGATAAAAAATTAGTCAGGAAGCTGCAGCTAGTACAGAATGCTGCTGCCAGAGTCCTCAAAAATACAAAGAAAGTGGACCACATTACACCGGTTTTGAAATCATTACACTGGCTTCCAGTGAGTCAAAGGATAGACTATCGAATACTACTGCTCGTCCACAAAACACTTAATGGCCTTGGACCAAAATACATGCTTGATTTGTTAGAATTGTAGGAAACATCTAGACTCCTAAGGTCGTCTGGAACCGGTCTCCTGTATGTTCCAAGAACAAGAACCAAGCAGCGTGAGGCAGCATTTAGTTATTATGCTCCTCACCTCTGGAACAAGTTACCTGAAGGTTTGAAGTATGCTCAAACTGTTAGCTCCTTTAAATCAGGTCCAAAAACGCTTTTGTTTAGCACTGCATATCCATAACTGTCTATATATTTCATTCTGTTTGCTTTCTATTCGTATCTCCATTGCTGATTTCAATTATTAGCAGTAGTAGTAGTATTTATTTTATTTTTTCTTTGTTTATTTTTTATTCTATTCGTGATTAAATGTGAAATTTATGTATGATTTTATTTCCTATTTCGATTGTCTTTGTTTTTACGTTCTATTGATTTTAATGTGATTTTTAAGATCTTAATGTGATGTGAAGCACTTTGAATTGCCTTGTGTTGAATTGTGCTATATAAATAAATTTGCTTTGCCTTGCCTAATCGCTGATGTTTTAAAATGTTTGCGTTAGACTGCATTACTGTAAGTCCCACCTGTGGTTATGTGGGCAATTTCCCGTGCTGTGCAGAGTATAGCCTAAATAATTGTATATTGTTGTCTTCACATTTATTCCGTGGATATTATCTGAAATTGAAGCTTGTAAGTCCCACAGCATGGTAAGTGGGCATTTGCAGGTTGTTTTCAGCACCATTTTCTGCGTATGTTCCGGGACCTGCGCCCTTCACGTCATCCCTGCGCTGTTTTATGTAGTTTGCGTTCCGGCACCTTCTGATGTACAAATTAAGCACGTTCAATATATCCTTTGACTCACTGGAAGCCAGTGTAACGATTTCAAAACCGGTGTAACGAGGTTCTCTTTCCTTGTATTTTTAAGGACTCTGGCAGCAGCATTCTGTACTAGCTGCAGCTTCCTGACTGATTTTTTATCAAGATCTGTAAATATACCGTTGCAATAGTCCAATCTACTGGAAATGCATGCATAAGTTTTTCCATGTTAGTTTAGTCAGAAACCCCTTAATTCTGGCTATTTTTTTTATTTTATTTTAATAAGCAGATTTAGTGACGGACTTTAGATGGCTATCAAATTTTAGATTTGAGTCAATAAATACACCAAGATATCTGACTTGATTTGTAACTCTGAGTGACATTGTGCCAAAGTGCGATGTTTAGCAGTTTCACAAGCATATTTATAGAATTACTTGTGCTTTTCATTCTAACATATTTTTGTTCATTACTGGCTGACTTAAAACTTCTTTTACTATCAACTATTTTTTAATCTCTTCTGTTTTATTTATAAATCAATTTAAGAATAGGCATGTATCGGTATGAGATTTTGACGGTATGAAATCCCGCGGTTTCACTGTATCACGGTAATGAAATTATTATAGCTCCAAAATGTGTTCCTTTGAGACGTATCGGTTAAAAAAAAAATTTTTTTTTTTAAGTTTTTTCCATTGAACAGGTGAAACCGCGGTATTTTTGCTCAAGGTTATCATACCGTCAAAGTAAAAAAAATAAATAAATAAAAATATTTTTTTTTTCCATTGAACAGTTTTTTTTTTTAAATTTCAGAACATATTTGCAAATTGCAACATGAATATAATGTTAAAATTTAAAAAAATTTTTTAAATAGAATTAAGATAAATAGAACTTAGACTATACTCACAGCCACAGCTCAAGTTGCTCAAGATTAGAGCAAGAACAAAAATAGAGCGGTATGAAAAAGTATCTGAACCTTTTGGAATTTCTTACATTTCTGCATAAAATTACCATCAAATGTAATCTGATCTTTTTCAAAATCACACAGATGAAAAAAGTTTGCTTCAACTAAAACCAGCCAAACAATTATAATTTTCCATATTTTAATGAGGATAGCATGCAAACAATGACAGAATGGTATATATATATGGCGGAAAACACGGACAAGAAAAAGCAGTTTCTACTCTTGCACTCCTCTTTAAAAGAAACTGCTGTATTTTAAGCCAAAACAACTGTTGTGTTTGATAGAACAATATGTCTATATGCTGCCATAGCAGATTCATTGCGCATTAAGCCCCCGAACTATTTTTAATTAGCCCGTTTTACCCTGGAAACCCCCGTTTACAGATGTCGCACAACCGTTTTTGTTTCAATCCAGCCATGAAAACAAGGTGAGAAATTATATTTATTATTGGAAATGTCTGTCATTTTTAGCTTAGAATCATTAATTGATGTCTAATATTGTGTTTAAAAAAAAAAAAAAAAAAACGACTTTGAAAAATTATTCACTCGCATATTTTAAACTTTTAAACAAATTATGTCACAATGAAAAAAAATGGCGTTTGTAAGAAAGTCACGGATATCTACCTCATAACTATCGCTAAATTGTATTTTTTTTTTGCTGCGGTCGCATTTCCCCCAATATGTTAGATGATAAATAATCGATCTAAAAAAAATTAAAAACGTTTAAAAGGGTAAATATATGAAAAAGAAAATCTTGACCAGTCCTTGATGTGCGATGATGCGATTTCTGCATCGGGACCCTTGTTACATTACCATGTTTCACCCATAAAATCCCCCAAAAATCCAGCTGTGGCCATTCACCGCAGTGTCTTGACACTCAGTGATAGATGCGACATGGAGTTTTTGGATCGAAACAAGGTAAGTACACGATAATATGGATCGAAACAAGGTAAGTACACGATAATATCTCGTTAAAGTCATGGCGTCTGTAATTCTGCTCTCGCGTGCTCTCACTGCAGATTGGGTTTTGCTGTTTGAAAAACATTTTATTTTTAAAATGCCCTCCTGTCCAAAATTTTTCTTCCCCCAGAAAATAGAGGTTTTAAGCTATCCAATAATGTATCACACATGCATAACGGACAATTTTGAAATTTGGCCAAATTGGGAGTCTCAGAGCGGAACTTTAGTCACCTGAGTGTTTTCCGCCATATATAAATCAACTTAGACTGGAGTGTCACTTGAGCACATCGCCACTGTGTATTTCAGTTTGGATTTATTTTTAATTTATTCAATTTAGCAATTCATTTATAGCATAGAATTTAAAAAGTAAACATGAATAATGATTTTTTAAAAAAAAAAAATATATATATATATATATGTATATATATATATATATAAGCAATTATAATATGTATTTTATTCGTCGAAGTCATGTGAAACAACTTGCTTTGAGTCTATGCATCTGCCAACAGCAATCTCTCCTGGCCGTTCCCTCTCTTCGCCTCGATATAGTTCGTCCTTGCACTCTTCTTTCGTACGTTAGGAATCGTTAGCTAGCGGAGGAAAAAAAGCTAAATTAAATGAGCCTGAGCTGCTTCAATGCTTAAAATGAAGCTAGTTCATTGTAATGTTCTTTGATGAAGAAGTGCAGCGGAAGGAGTTGAGTAAATTGGACAATGTCAATGTATACATTTACAAATTATTTAAATTCTGAGCCTTCAAATTGAGTTATTGACAGTGATGACTAGAAATTGTACATGTTGATCATATTGATTGAATATTTTTTGACTCCAGTGATGTGTAGTCGCGATGGAACTTCCAAAGAGTTCAACATATTACCCTGAAGTTTCAGTACCTGCACGTTTCAACTTCCGGTTCACTTTACGCAACATTTGTTTACCAATCCGCGATGTGTAGTTCTTTTGTGTACAGTTGATCTAACCAAACGCGCTCTTTCAAAACATTCTCATGGGGTAAATCCCGAAGAAAGAATTTAGTGGACTAAGAAATCCCATTTTAAAGCATAGTAGAAGTCGTTTGGCTTTATTTTGAAGCTTCCCAAGCTTACCTAATTGGAGTAGTTTAGCTTAGCTCGCTAGCTAAAACACGTTAACGCATTCCGATTGCTTTGGCTTAACGCCACTTCTGATTTGTAAAATTTGTTTTAAGAAAAGAATCGATCGGTTAACAAACACGAGAGTGATTACATTTAATTGTATAAGACGCTTCTTGACTTGTCTTTAAAATGTTACAAATTACTACTAAGTGAACGCCATCGCACTCCCAAACATCCAAGACAATGAGGAGAGGAAATCCAGGTCATGACGAACAACTGAAAAACAAAAGAAAATGAGGGTAAGATCATCATATTAGTTTGTTTACTTTTTATACTATGTCAGACTTGCTTTGAAAGTGATCGTTATCAGTGATTCTATTGTCACCGCAGGGCAACAAGCCCATATCTGACTTGCGATACAAGGCTCTCGGTCATGATGATCTCACGATATGGTGATAACACAATTATTAGTACAGGGGCAAGAAAGTCATTCAAGTATATAATGTATATTCTACAAAACAAGTAAATGAAAACACAAGCTGTATTCATCTTTCTGCTGTGAATTTCATTGAGTGTATCATTAGTAGAGGTTCAATCTATTTGAACTGGGAGGGTGCTGGCGAATGAACATTTGCTTATTCGCTGCCATTCCTCCCTCAGAGGCTCTTGTAGACGCTGTCAGCGACAAAGAACAAACACCACTTCTTCTGGACAGGCAAACTTTCCTGCGCATCATTTGGTGTATTCCAGGAGAGCGCATTATACTTATACTAGCTCAGAAGCGAGAGCGTGACTCGCGAGCAGTGTTGTTAATAACGGCGTTACAATATAACGGCGTTACTAACGGTGTTATTTTTTTCAGTAGTGGGTAATCTAATTAATTACTTTTCTCATCTTGGCAACGCCGTTACCGTTACTGAGGACGGAAAGGCATGCGTTACTATGCGTTATTATATTGGTCGAAAAATCTGAGGGAGACGGACTCACCGAGACGACAGAGCAGAGCAGTAGTGGGGAGGAGGCAACAAAGTTTTGACGCCGAGCAAACGCGATGCTAGGTAGCTCCAATAATACATGTTGTAGCCGATAGCCTACAAACTACGCCCGCATGTTATGGTAGATATGGTAGACATGGTAGATATCACATGTACTGTATATAGATATAACTAGATGCAAAATGACAGACACCGCACTTGATGCGTTAGTAAACAGCCGCCATCTTAAAGCAGTAGACTTTTTAGGACGGCTCTGTTGTACAGAACCTTCCTAGCGAACCTAAGTAACTTTTTATCTAAAATACTTCTAAATCGGCAAAATCTTGACTTGAATCTATCTTTAAATGATGAAACAGTTTTAAAACTTTCATATGTCGGAAGTAGAGAGAAGAGAACTAATGCAATAATGGGAGCAATTTTAACAACTTTTAACAGTTGATTCAGGGTAAAGGGTAAATTAGGGTAAAGAATTGGGCTCGGGCCAATTGTACCAAAAACTTTCACAAAAAAACTTCACATAGTGTGGCCAATTTTTTTTTTTTTTTTTTTTTTTTTTAGGGAAAAAAAAAAAAGTAATTATCACCAATTACTTTGCCAAGTAACTAATTACTCTTACATTCAGGTAATTGAGTTACTAACGCAATTACTTTTTGGGAGAAGTAATTTGTAACTATAATTAATTACTTTTTTTCAGTAAGATTAACAACACTGCTCGCGAGACCCGGGGCTTTTCAGAAAACATCCGGGGCTTCAGACCAATTAGCCTCCCCCAAGATCCATATATAGACCCTACTTACATTATGTCACAACCACGCCTCCGCACCATATTGTCCGTCTACTCGTCGTGTTGATGCATTACCGCTACGTAAATTCCTCCTATTATGGCGTGTTCTTCTGCTCGTTAACATTAATAATAGAAATGGTGAAGGCGTGTGTGGCGGTTGGTTGCAATAACAGAGAAGATAGATGGAGAGACTTGAAGTTCTACCGTATTCTGAGAGACCCGGAGAGGAGAGCGAGATGGACTGATGCAATTCGATGAGAAAATTGGGCTCCAAATGATTACCACGGATTATGTAGTAGTCATTTTATATTTGGTAAGATGCATTTAATATATATTTAGAGGGTTTTGGGCTGACAACCACAATTAAGATCATTGCGAGGCTAATCGCCGACAACATACAGTTTCAAATTCAAGATGCTTATTTCTTCCACCAGCATTACATTTTGAATAATATTTAGCTGGTACCAAGTGAAAGAAGCTGGCCTCGTCTACGGATCATCAGTTAAACAGGTGTGTCCAAACCTTTTGCAAAGGGGGCCAGATTTGGTGTGGTAATAATGCGGGGGGCTACCTTGGCTGATTTACATAGAACAATATATTTAAACAAATTTTAGCAAGCCCTTCTGAGTGTCACATTTGCTTTATTATTTTTTTAATTCATAATTTCAACAGTCTCGTCTTTGTGGCTTTCTCTTTCGACACTCGGACTCTTGCGAAATACTGCTGCTGTTAAAAAATAAACTAGCTTCAAGTTGCTATAATTTCTCGCTGCGTATCTTCACTGTAATGTTGTCGTACATGTTAGCGTGTCTTGTTTAGCAATATTGCTTCACATCGAACTCTTTGAAAACAGCGACTGTCTCTTTGCAAATGAGGCAGACACAGTTGTTGCGTGTTTTATTGAAGAAATAGTCCAATATCCACCTATCTTTGAAGCGTCGGCAATCGCAGTCAACTTTTTTTTTTTTTTGATTGTCGCCATTTTAGAAATCACACAGGGTAATGTTGCTTAGAGTGCTGCTCTTAAAGTTTTTCAAACTTTCGTAAGAATAGGCTGATTTTGTGTGGACAAGATAGTTGTAGATATCAGGGTAGCAGATGTCAGGCAGAGAGGGCGAAGACAGCAGGTCGAAAAATATCGATTTAGGCATCAAATATGGATCAGGCGAATGGATAGACTGAAGCTTTTCATCAACATGCCGTAGAGTTAAGTTCAGACATAAGGAAACATACCTATATTAAACTTTGTAAATGTTAGCATTGCTACATTAAGGCTAAGGGAAAAAAGACAATGTACTAACCACCACCAAGACTGTACACAAGAAAGCCCGCAAACAATTTGCTGAAGACATGTCAACAAAGCACATGGATTACTGGAACAATGTCCTATGGTCTGATGAGAAAGGCGGGCTTTCTTGTGTACCGTCTTCAGAAGAGGCTTCCTCCTGGGGTGACAGCCATGCACACCAATTTTATGGAGAGTGCAGTGTATGGTCTGAGCTCTAACAGGCTGACCCCCCCCATCTCTTCAATCTCTGCAGCAATGCTGACAGCACTCCTGTAACAAAATGACAAGCAGTACTCAATTTTGACAGTTCGGGATGTACGTTTTTTCAAAGGGATGTACTCACTTTTTTTGCCAGGAGTTTAGATATTGATGGCTATATTTTGAGTTATTTTGAGGGGAAAATAAATTAACTATATTACATAAGCTGCACACAGACTACTTTTCATTGTGTCCAAGAGTCATTTTGTCAGTGTTGTCCCATGAAAATATATTATTAAATATCTGCAGAAATGAGAGGTGTGTACTCACTTTTGTGATACACTTTACATGAAAATTGAATTTTTATCACTACACTGTGGAAAATAATGAACATTATTACAATACGCTAATTTTTGGGGAATGACGTGTATATTTTTCCCCATATTACCGTATTGGCCCGAATATAAGACGGTGTTTTTTTGCATTGAAATAAGACTGAAAAAGTGGGAGTCGTCTTATATTCGCGGTCTAGACATTAAACCCATTCATGACGCTAGATGGCGCCAGATATCATTGAAGCGATGTTCTGTCATGACAGATCTCAGCTACTCTCAAGTTTAACAAGTTTGCATTATTTTATTGCAATGTTTTTCCTTATTCAGATTTGTTTCAAGACTACAGTTACAGTTAGACTTCACTTTGATGGTTAATGCAGTTAATGTTTTTTTTTTTTGTTTTATTACAATAGATTGGTTTATTTACATTTCAAAAACCAGAAGCCATTCATTTACGAATGAGATTGCACTTAAATTTACATATTTAAATGTTCAGATATTAAAATTTGAATGAGGCAAAATAACATGCTTTTTCTCTCAAATATATTGTTATAATCATTGGTTTCAGATGTACTGTAATTATCTTCTGTATAAAAAGTAATTTGGTGTTCAAAAAGTCTTTTTTTCAAACTTGAGTCTTGAAAAACAGGAGGTCGTCTTATAATCAGGGCCGTCTTATATTCAGGCCAATACGGTATTAAAAATATGCAACCTGAATATCATGGCAAAAGCTCGACTTTACCAAATCATGTGTTTTGTTTTTTTTTTTTCATCAGTGTCCCGCAGACATCACTGTAGAAGATCTTCACCATGAGAAGCACGATGCCCTCCACATTAAGCAGGAGTCTGAGATGCCGTACATCAAACAAAAGGCGGAGCCAGAGACTCCCTACATTAAAGAAGAAGAACAGGAAGATGAAATCCCCCAGTTTCCAATGGGTGTCAGTTTGAAGAGTGAAAAAGATGAAGGCCCGAGCGAAGCTGCGAAACCTTCAAGCGACTGTTCCTTTCAACACCTGACGACAAAAGGAGAGGGACAATCGCAACCGGACTTAGCTCCGCTTTCGGCCAGAGGCGACGTAATGTCATACTCTTCTGACTTCAACACTGATGAGGAGGATGTTGACTTTGACCAAAATGTTTCAAAATCCTCTAACAAGTCATCATTGAAAACAGAGACAAAAGAACGCTTGGTTGGGAAACGCTTTCCCTGTTCAGTTTGCGAGAAAAGATTTTCTTTGAAGGCTTCTTTAGAAAGGCATCAGCGGACACACACTGGAGAAAAGCCATTTGTCTGCACATGTTGTGGTAAAAGATTCAACGAGAAAGGAAATTTAAACAGACACACAAGCACACACACTGAAGAAAAGCTTTTTCCCTGCTCAGTTTGTCAAAAAAGATTCCGTCTGAAGGGTGCTTTAAACAGACACGCAACAACACACACCGGAGAGAAACCATTTGCCTGCTCACTTTGTGAGAAAAGATTTTCTCAGAAGAATATTTTAGAAAGACACACGCATACACACACTGGAGAAAAGCCTTTTGTCTGTACATGTTGTGGTAAAAGATTTAGCGAGAAGGGAAATTTAAAGAAACACACAAGCACTCACACTGGAGAAAAGCCTTTTCCCTGTTCAGTTTGCGAGAAAAGATTTTCATCAAAGACTGATTTAGAAAAGCATCAGCGTACACACACTGGAGAAAAGCCTTTTGTCTGCACATGTTGTGGTAAAAGATTCACCCAGAAGGGAGATTTAAACAAACACACACGCACACACACTGGAGAAAAGCCTTTTCCCTGCTCAGTTTGTCATAAAAGATTCAGTCAGAAGGGAACTTTAATCAGACACGCAACAACACACACTGGAGGGAAACAGTTTACCTGCTCACTTTGTGGTAAAACATTCGCTCAGAAAGGATATTTAGTATCGCACGCAAGAAGCCACACTGGGGAAATACCTTTGAATTACAGTGTGTGACAAGATATTCACATTCCTGCAACACATTTACAGTACACGAAGCCTTTCAATTTCCTTATACTGTTTCCCTTGTGTCTCTCTTCAAAATGTTATTGAAACGATTTTGCAAGTCCTTTTTTTTTTTGTGATAACGTTAACTTTTGTTATGTGATGCACGCTTTTATCTTGGCACAGGAAGCATAGAGCAGGTAGTGCCCTTACTTGCATGCCATTAGTACATGTACACACGAAGAAGAACATATTTTCTAACACGAAGAGCGAATTTGGTCGCCGCGCAGCCAAGAGACAGGGGAAAGCCTGTCAGCCTGCGCTCAGATTTCTTGCTTGTGACGCATCCACGGAGGCAAGACGTGTATGTAACGCTTTTGTACTGTTTATTGTGCCTTTTCAATTGTGGTCAAATATTTGGGGCGAGTGGGGCGAGTTGATATGATTGTTTTTTGATGAAGTGACGCTAACTGATACAGCAATAACAATCCACACAAACGATTATCATGTATCAGCAGCTAGTTGTAAACACAAATTTGAATTGCTGTTATTGAAGATGAAACAGATTTAATTTCATTTTTATTTTAGTTTCATTCTGCAAGTGTTGATGTCATGAGCAGCTGAATAAAGTTAGCAAACCACACGGACGTCTGTCATCATTTCGGAGCTTAGCTCACTGTCTAGCTCGGAATTCAATTCAATTCAATTTTATTTGTATAGCCCTCAATCACAACAAATGTCTCAAAGGACTTTATAGCATTATAGCTTCTAGTGCAGCTTAGACTAAACTGTGAGTCTACTCCGACTTCAACTAGCCTAACCATAAGCTTTGTCGAATAGGAACGTTTTTAATCTAATCTTAAATGTGCAGACTTTCTCGGCTTCTTTAATACTAGCTGGAAGCTGATTCCATAAAACGGGCTTGGTGGCTAAAGGCTCTAGCTCCGACAGTACTTTTATAAACCCTGGGAACTACCAGTAGACCTGCATTCTGAGATCGGAGTGTTCTGTTGGGGCGGTATGGAACCAGAGCATCGGTGAGATAAGATGGCCCCAACCCATTAATGGTCTTAAATGTAAGAAGGAGTATTTTAAATTTAATTCTAAACTCGACTGGAAGCCAGTGAAGTGCCTGGAGCACAGGGGTGATGTGCTCTCTTCTATTGGTTCCTGTTAAAAGTCTTGCTGCTGCGTTTTGGACTAGCTGGAGACCTTTTAGAGAACTTTCAGGACAAGCTGCAAGTAGGGAGTTTCAGTAATCCAATCTCGATGTAACGAACGCGTGAATTAATTTTTCTGCATCCCTTTTAGATAAAATATTTCTAATTTTGGCGATGTTGCGCAGTTGAAAGAAAGCTGTTCTACAGGTTTGTTTAATGTGTGCTTTAAACGATAAGTCAGGGTCAAATAAAACTCCTAGGTTTTTAACTGTGGTGCTGGAGGCTACACTTACATTGTCCAGAATGACTATCTGGGCAGCTAAAGAGTCTCTCACACTTTTCGGGCCTATTATAAGGACTTCTGTCTTTTCAGGGTTACGTAGAAGATAGTTAGTGCTCATCCAGGTATTTATATCTCCGACGCAGGCGCTTAGTTTTTCCACTTGCCTGACCTGCTCAGGTTTAATTGATAAATACAGTTGTGTGTCGTCAGCGTAACAATGAAAGTTAATGCTATGTTTTCTGATGGTATTACCTAGAGGAAGCATATACAGCGTAAACAAGATGGGCCCGAGGACCGATCCTTGCGGCACACCATAACTAACTCTAGAGTACGATGATGATTGCTGGTTTACATTGACAAACTGGTACCTATTAGATAAATATGATTTAAACCAGCAGAGGGCTGCTCCTCTAATGCCTACATTAGAGGAGCATTAGACTTGGCTCCAACATCATGGTGAGGACGGTACAATGGCGTATAATAAATGTTTTTGTATTTTGAGATTTGGTGCATATATAGGTGTACTTAAAGGGACCAATGTCGACATTGAAGAGACGACTCCGGGATGCTGGCTTTCAGGGCAGCGTTGCAAAAAAAAAAAAAAAAAAAAAAAAAGCCACATCTGAGACGGGCTAATAAAAGGAAACAATGAATATGGGCAAAAGAACGCAGACATTGGACAGCGGAAGATTGGAAAAAAGTGTTATGGACAGACGAATCATAGTTTGAGGTGTTTGGACTTTGGATCAAAGAGATGAACATTTGTGAGATGCAGAACAACTGAAAAGATACTGGAAGAGTGCCTGATGTCATCTGTCAACCATGGTGAAGGTAATGTGATGATCTGGGTTGCTGTGGTGTTTGTAAAGTGGGAGAATTGTACAAGGTCAACGGGATTTTAAATAAGAAAGCCTATCAATTCATTTTGCAATTCCATGCCATACCCTGAGGACAATGCTTGATTGGAGCCAATTTCATCCTTCAACATGACAATAACCCAAAGAACACCTCCAAATTATGCAAGAACTATTTAAGAAAGAAGCAGGCAGCTGGTATTCTATCTGTAATGGAGTGGCCAGCACAGTCTTAACCCCATTGAGCTGTTGTGGGAGCAGCTTGACCGTATGGTACACAAGAAGTGCCCATCAAGCCAGTTCAATTTGTGGGAGGTTCTTCTGGAAGAGTGGAGGGAAGTCTCCCCAGATTACCTCAACAAATTAACAGCTAGTATGTCATTGGTCTGCAAAGCTGTAATTGTTGCAAAGAGAGCATTATTTGATAAAAGCAATGTTTGAAGGAGAAAATTATTATTTAAAATTAAATTCCTTATTCCTAACCATATAAATGTCTTGACAATATTTTCTATTCATTTTGCAACTCATTTGCAAGATTAAAGTGTGACTTTTATGTCTGATGCTGAAAGACCCAAAACATCTCATGATTCCAGGAACATCATGTTCGGGTCTTTAAAGATGTGATTTTAAAAAATAAATAAATAAATAAATAACTTCCTGTATTATAAATAGTTTTTTATTCACATTGCATTAATTTATCCATAGAATTAAAAGGAATACACATATTTATCAAATAAAATAATATTATAATATTATTTTATTTATCAGTCAAATGAAACAACTTGCTTTGTGGTGGAGGCATCTTGCCAACAGCATCATTTCTTTGCCGTTCCTTTATTTCCTTCGCCTCGAAATAGTTCTTCCTTGCACTCTTCTTTTTTCGTACTTTTAGAATAATTAGGTCGTGGCTCGCGAAAAAAGCTAAACCGAGTGATAAGCCTGAGACGCTTCAGTGCTTTAAAATAAAACGAGTTCATTGTTATGTTCCTTGATGGAAGAAGTGCAGCGGAAGCAGTACAGTCAAGACCGAAATTTTAACAGACGGAATTCAGACCCTTCAAAATTGAGTTACTGATAGCTATGACTCAAATTCCGATAAGTCTATCATATTTATTCAATATTTTTGGAATCCAGAGATTTAAAGTCGTTTAGTTTCAAACGCTTCAACGTATTACTCTGAAGTTTTAGGGACGGAACGTTTCTACTTCTGGTTCACTTGACGCAACGTCCGTGTACCCTCGCCAGACTACTACTGTAGCCTTCTTTAACCAAACGCGTTTCTTCAAAGTATTCTCATCGGGTGAGTACCCAAGTAAGAATTTAGTGGACTAAAACGTCCCATCTTTAAGCTTAGAGGAAGTCGTTTGGCTTGATGCTGAAACTTCCCAGGCTTAATTAACTTAGTTTTGTTTAGCTTAGCTCGCTAGTCAAGACACGCCAACACCTTCCGATTGCTTTGGTTTAAAAATTGTCTTAAAGATGCGGCAAGATACTACTGACTGAAGCCCAAAGAGTCGAGACGTGGATGACGAGGAGAGGAAATCCAGGCCACGACGAGCAACTGAAAAACGAAAGAAAATGAAGGTAAGACTATGACATATGATGCTTCTTATGCTATATTAGACTTGTTTTGATCTGACTGTTATCAGTGATTTCGACTGTTAAGGCAAAAATCCCATAGCTGACTTGCGATACGAGGCTCGCGATAACGATGATCTCACGATTTGGCGATACAAAATATCGTACAGGAAATCATTCTAGGATATTCACAGGAAAACAAGCTATATCCATCCTTTTGCTCTGAATTTAAATGAGTTTACCACTAGTAGCCGTCCAATCTGTTTGACCTGGAAGGGGTGGGGATAAACAGTCGTTCATTCCACTCCCACTTCCAAACGGAATTAAGCTTGTCACAACATGCAATAAGTCAAAGTGTGATGTAAATATGATGTGTTGGTCGTTCCATATTTAGAAATTAAATGTTTTTCTTTTGATTTGAGTTACGCTGCATGCCATGTCATGTTGGCTGTATTTATCCACGCTGTATTTAAACGGCACTCCTCCGCGGACAAGTCCTCTTGACAATGACAGCGTACCTAGACGACCCGTATGACATTTGCGCGCGGACTTCGGAGGGCACGGGTATTTAGAGCCCCGGACGATGTTCTCCATGAAAGTTAAAGATTTTCAGCTGAGGGAATTCGTTACCTTTGCCAGTTGATCGCGGCGGACGTCTCTAACGTAACCCGCCGAAGTCAGGCCCTCACAATCGAGCAAGATGTGTGCCCGTCCTTGCGCTGTTTCGCCAGCGGACAATATATGTATTCCAGCGGTGATGCTGAATATCTGAGTAAGAGCACTGTATGCCGTGCTGTTGAAAATGCTATACAGAAAAGTATCAGCTTCGCTGAATGTAAACGAATGTGGAGCTTTGCTCTCGTACGAGAAATTTATTTAGCAAACTTTTCCAGCGTTATTTCATTGTTTAAATGCTTTTATAATACTCATAAAAATATGTACACTATTAAACATTGAGAAAACTTTTTTTTTCCTGCCAACTCGAAGAGATTAAAATAAATGTCAAATCCACTGATGGAACAGACACAAAAATATAAACGACATAAATGTTTATTGAATATGCATCTTCCAGTCTTGTTTAACTGTGAGAATTCGTGAGAAAAGACAGGCTTTAATTTATGATCATTATGCCCAGGCATCGTCACAAATGTGATCAAACAAAACGCAACCACGCATCGCATCCCCGCATTTCCTCCTTCTCCTGAGTCCTCACAAATATAACATAAATTTTTTTCCACCCAGTGTCCCACAGACGTCACTGTAGAAGATATTCACCATAAGAAGCACGATCCCCTCCATGTTAAACAGGAAAAGGAGTCTGAGATACCGTACATCAAACAGGAGGCAGAGCCAGAGACCCCCGACATTAAAGAAGAAGAACATCAAGTTGAAATCCCCAAGTTTCCAATGGGTGTCACCGTGAAGAGTGAAGAAGACGAAGGAACAAGCGAAGAGAGCGGAGCAGCGAACCCGGACGGCCTCTTAGCTCCGCTTTCGGACAGCGACGACATAACGTCACACTCTTCTGACACTGATGAGGATATTGGCTTTGACCAAAATGCTACGAAATCCTCAAACAAATCATCGTTGAAAAGAGACACAAAGGACTGCGCGGTTGGAAAACCTTTTCCCTGTTCACTTTGTGATAAAACATTTTCTTTGAAACATCATTTAAAAACACACATGCGTATACACACCGGGGAGAAACCTTTCGCCTGCACACTTTGCAATAGAATGTTTTCTCAGAAGACTACTTTAGAAGTACATAAGCGCACACACACTGGAGAAAAGCCTTTCGCCTGCACACTTTGTGGTAAAAGATTTTCTCAGCAGTATAATTTAGAAAGACATAAGCCCACACACACTAGAGGGAAGCCTTTCGCCTGCACACTTTGTGGTAAAAGATTTTCTCAGAAGACTTATTTAAATAAGCATAAGTTTACACATACTGGAGAAAAGCCTTTCGCCTGCACACTTTGCGGTAAAAGATTTTCTCGGAAGACTCATTTAGAAAGACATAAGAGTATACACACAGGAGAAAAGCCTTTCGCCTGCACACTTTGCGATAAAAGTTTCTCTCAGAAGTCTGATTTAGGAATACATAAGCGTACACACACAGGAGAAAAGCCTTTTGCCTGCACACTTTGTGGTAAAAGATTTTCTCGGAAGACTCATTTAGAAATACATGAGCTTACACACACTGGTGGGCAGCCTTTCACCTGCACACTTTGTGGTAAAAGATTTTCTCACAAGACTTATTTAGAAAGACATAGGCGTAGACACACTGGAGAGAAGCCATTTGCCTGCCCACTCTGTGGTAAAAGATTTTCTCAGAAGATTTATTTAGAGACACATAAGCATACACACAGTGGAGAAAAGCCTTTCACCTGCACACTTTGTGGTAAAACATTCGTCGATAAGAGAGGTTTAAACACACACACACGCAGACACACAGGAGAGAAGCCTTTCACCTGCACACTTTGTGGGAAAAGATTCGTCGATAAGAGAGGTTTAAACAAACATACATGCAGACACACAGGAGAGAAGCTCCTGCACACTTTGCGATAAAAGATTTTCTCAGAAGACTAATTTAGAAATACATAAGCACACACACACTGGAGAAAAGTGTTTTGCATGCTAACTTTGTGGTAAAAGATTCGCTCAGAAAGGAACTTAATTAACGCATGCATGAAGCCACACTGAGTAAAAACCTTTGAATTGCAGCGTGTGACAAAATATTCTTATTCCTGCCACGCATTTACAGTGGGAAAAGTATTTCAACTTCCTTATTCAGTTTTCCTTTAGCCTCTTTTGAAAAAGTTGTTGAAATGATTTTTCAGCCGCTGTTCTTTTTCTATCCTATATGTACTGTATGTGTGTGTATATATATATATATATATATATATATATATATATATATATATATATTGTATATATATATATAATGCAGTGGGGCAAACAAATATTTATTCAACCACCAATTGTGCAAGTTCTCCTACTTGAAAAGATTAGAGAGGCCTGTAATTGTCAACATGGGTAAACCTCAACCATGAGAGACAGAATGTGGGGAAAAAACAACAGAAAAACACATTGTTGGATTTTTTAAGAATTTATTTCCAAATTAGAGTGGAAAATAAGTATTTGGTCACCTACAAACAAGCAAGATTTCTGGCTGTTAAAAAGGTTTAACTTCTTCTAACAAGGTCTAACGAGGCTCCACTCGTTACCTGTATCCATGGCACCTGTTTTAACTCATTATCCGTATAAAAGACACCTGTCCACAATGTCAGTCAGTCAGTCACACTCCAAACTCCTCTAGGGCCAAGACCAAACAGCTGTCGAAGGACACCAGAGACAAAATTTTAGACCTGCACAAGGCTGGGAAGACTGAATCTGCAATACGTAAAACGCTTGGTGTAAAGAAATAAACTGTGGGAGCAATTATTAGAAAATGGAAGACATACAAGACCACTGGTAATCTCCCTCGATCTGGGGCTCCATGCAAGATCTCACCCCGTGGCGTCAAAATGATAACAAGAACGGTGAGCAAAAATCCCAGAACCACACGAGAGGACCTAGTGAATGACCTACGGAGAGCTGGGACCACAGTAACAAAGGCTACTATCAGTAACACAATGCGCCGCCAGGGACTCAAATCCTGCACTGCCAGACATGTCCCCATGGTGAAGAAAGTACACGTCCAGGGCCGTCTGCAGTTCGCTAGAGAGCATTTGAATGATCCAGAAGAGGACTGGAAGAATGCGTTATGGTCAGATGAAACCAAAATAGAACTTTATGGTAGAAACACAGGTTCTCGTGCTTGGAGGAGAAAGAATACTGAATTGCATCTGAAGAACACCATACCCACTGTGAAGCATGGGGGTGGAAACATCATGCTTAGTGGCTGTTTTTCTGCAAAGGGACCAGGACGACTGAATGAATGGGGCCATGTATCAAGAGATTTTGAGTGAAAACCTCCTTCCATCAGCAAGGGCATTGAAGATGAGACGCCGCTGGGTCTTTCAGCATGACAATGATCCCAAACACACAGCCAGGGCTACAAAGGAGTGGCTTTGTAAGAAGCATTTCAAGGTCCTGGAGTGGCCTAGCCAGTCTCCAGATCTCAACCCCATAGAAAATCTGTGGGGGGAGTTGAAAGTCCGTGTTGTCCAACGACAGCCCCAAAACATCACTGCTCTAGAGGAGATCTTCATGGAGGAATGGGCCAAAATACCAGCAACAGTGTGTGAAAAGCTTGAGAAGAGGTACAGAAAACGTTTGGCCTCCATTATTGCCAACAAAATGTACATAACAAAGTATTGAGATGAACTTTTGGTATTGACCAAATACTTATTTTAAACCATGATTTGCAAATAAATTCTTTAAAAATCAAACAATGTGATTTTCTGTTTTGTTCCTCATTCTGTCTCTCATGGTTGAGGTTTACCCATGTTGACAATTACAGGCCTCTCTAATATTTTCAAGTGGGAGAACTTGCACAATTATTGGTTGACTAAATACTTATTTGCCCCACTGTACAGTATATATATATATAATATATATATATTAGGGATGTCAAACCATTAAAAATTTTAATCGACTTAATCACAGCTTAAAAATTAATCATACTTAATTGGAATTCAAACCATCTCTAAAAAATGCCACATTTTTCTGTAAATTATTGTCAGAATGGAAAGACAAGACGAATGTATACATTCAACATACTGTACATAAGTACTATATTTGTTTATTATAACAATAAATCCACAAGATGGCATTAACATGATAAACATTCTTACTGTGAAAGGTATCCACGGATAGAGATCTTGTAATTCTTAAAAGATAAATGTGAGTACAAGTTATAGTAATTTTGATAGTTTGTATATTGTGACTAAATATTGCCATCTCGTGTATTTGTTGAGCTAAACAAAATGTTTGAATAGAGTTTGACCAAAGTCTGACTATTATTTTGCATTGCTATTTTGATTGGGAATGCCAGTTTTCTTGGCATTGAGCGCTTTTCTTTTTGTGAACATCATTTTTTTTTTTTTTGAGAGACAGGAATATTTTTGTTGTTGTGCTTTCACTAAATGATACTGTAGCGACTTAACCGTTGTTAACTGCCCAAATGCATGATGGGAAGTTGGGCAACCATGACTGTCAGTGATGGCTGCAAATGGTATATCTTCTCTGCATTGTGTTCAATACAGGGTGTTAAGAAAAAGCTCATCTCCTGACATTCTTTAGCCTGGCACGGTCAGACTGTTCTCCCTGTATTTTTCAAACACTGAGCGAAAGGTCTGGGAACCAGCCCATTAACGGCCTCTCGAGTAGGTACAAAATCAATCGACAAATCAGATTAGTTTATTTGCGTGACGTGTTCCTAACGAGCAACGTCACTCTTGCGCGTCGGAAGTCGTCTCCACAACAACACAGATGGTGAACAGGAGGGCCGAGAATATGTTCCAATCCACGGTAAAATCAGTTTTAAATGACCAAAAACACATCGACATGAGTCATTGACAACAGTCTGTCTCGCGCTAGCCATGTTGAATATACTCCGCTCTCTTCGTATGTTTAGTTCCGCGCGCAAGTCCCTCGTCCTGCCCTCGTCGTTTTACTAACGTCACGTCTGCCCGTCGCTGATTGGTCCACTCCGCTGTCTGTTTGCTGTGGCTTGCTCCGCCCTGGAAATTGTATCCGCTGAATGGTGGCCAGACTCAATAGTTGGAACAGCGGTGAGTCTGGTGTACCAGGCAAGACATTCTTCCCCACTTCGCTCGCCACAGTAGTTATAATTGTTGTGGAAGAGATGTCAAAGCTTATACCAATAAATAGCGCTGCCCCAATGAATGCACGTGTCGACTCCACATAAATGCGTTAAATATTTTAACGTGATTCATTTCAAAAAATTAATTACCACCCGTTAACGCGATAATTTTGACAGCCCTAAATATATGTATGTATGTATGTGTGGAGTGTGTGACTGAAGTAATGGCAGCAATGTTCGAAGGAACAGAAAAGGAGGAAATGACAACAAACAAATCTCACTCTCAGATTCATCTACCACAACACGCGCTGAAGTACTGGCTGATGAAGTGAGTAAACAGCTTTGTGACCCCCAAATGCCATTTCTCTCATTGAGCAGTGTCTTACAGTTAAAGTTACAGTCAATAATTATTCTGTTTGCACCTTAATGACAGAGCTTGTCACTTATGTTCTGTACATGTGAACATGTACTGTACTAGCACATGCTATCTTTTTTGTCCAGCTGTGTTTTAGTTATAAAATGTACTGTCAATAGTTATTGTTTGCACCTTAATGACAGATCTTGTCAAATATTTACTGTACATGTGTAAACATTGTAGTTCCATGTTTTTTTTTTGTATTTTTAAGTCAAGAAAATGTTTTGTTCATTTATTTTTATTTAATCAAAATGTGCATTGTATTTTTGTTTGGTCAAAAGAAAACCACCTTGACCACCTTCGACCTGCCTTGTACTTGACCGACATAAATAAATGGACCCATGCTTGTATGACAAAAACAATTGTGGACCTTCAAGAATTGTATTTGAGGACCCCTGGACTAGAGTGTCACTTGGGACATAGCCAATTTGTATTTCTGTTTGTATTTTCGTTAATTTTTCATAACGTTGTATTTATCAATTAATTTAAAGCATTTAATTATTTTTTTAAAAACCATAGTGTGATCCATCTTATTTTCTTAGGTACTGCAGTCGTACAGGCAATTAAAGGGTATGTAACGGCAAAGGGGGTGTGAGACATCAATAGAACCGTTATATGCCAAGATAACAAATATTGATATAGTTAACAAAAAAATCAATCACATTAATGAGCAATTATCGAAAATAGATCGAAAATGACGAACATTTCCGAAAGTGTTCGCGAAACAGCCGAATGGGGCGGCGACGTCACACCAAGTGATTGACAGTCGAGGCGGAGCCAGGTGCCATTGTTTTTTATCGACGAGAGAGCAGCGTTCGGGTTTGTTTGACCAAAACATCACTAAAATGGTTCAAAACTGCTGTGCTATGTGGTGTACAAATAGCTATTTATCAGAATATAGTATCCATTAGTTCCCGAACCGACAATGGGTAAAGTTCGTCCGTGCAAAGAGGGCTAATTTTCTAGACCCAGCCTCCGGCACGGTTTTCTGTTATTTTCCACCTGAAAGCTTCTCGAACTATGGACAAGTGAAATCGGGTTTTGCTGCAAGATTGCTGCTCAAAGCAGATGCGGTGCCCACCATACACCAGCTACCTAAATGTCCCGAGATATCAAGAAAGAGGACGATGACTGGCAAAGGAGGCTAAGGCTAAGCAAAGGAGGGGAGCAGCCAAGCTCGAAATGGCCAGAGTGAGTACTCTTTTATAATAAAAAAAATATCACGCATTGGATACAGGACTGGACACGTATAAATTATCGCTCATAAAAGATATAGAACAAATCCTCTGATCCCATTCATATTTGTGTCTGTTGGCAGAGCGAAAAACTATGATAGCGCCATAAATGATAATTATTCTATACATTACTTTATTTTGCGGTCACGGTGTATCAGCTTCACAAAAAGAAATGCAAAAAATAACATTCGTTGTTTCCCACACTATCTGCTGCCGATGTTTCATCAGTGTCATTGCTCCCCTCAATGACCGTTTCATTACGCTGCATTGGCATTCGTTTGGGCTCAAATTGGTAACCTAAAACACCAATTAAAGCTTCGTAACTCTCCTCGTCACCATTAGATGAACATTCGTTACGTCCTTCTACGTCGGATTCTTCGCTGAAACTAGAAACGAAATTGTCTGCCATCATCGCCGTCATTCAGTATTAAAGCACTGAGCCTTTTTTCTTGTTGAAGAAACACCCCTCACTGTCAATTCTGAATTCTCTTTTATTGACAACGAGGGGTGTTTCTTCATGAGGGAACCTGGAATATGTGCAGGAAGAACACAATACAACAGCATAAACAGCCAGTGGCGCCACCAGGGGGTGGCCAGGGGTGGCCACGGCCCCTGGCTATAAACTGATTGGCCATCCCACTGGCCACCCCGCTTGCCAGTATATCGTTAGATTGTTGTAGCATCAGTTATGCATTTCATCCCAAATGAATGCATTTATTTTGTTTTGTTAAATGTAGGGCTGTCAAATTTATCGCGTTAACGGGCGGTAATTTAAAAAAATTAATCACGTGAAAATGTTTATCGCAATTAACGCATTCGCGGTACGACTCATTCACACATTGCCGCAAACAGCCTACAATGGCGCCATTTTACTTATATACAGAGATAAGAGGCAGTGTCAAGTGAGTGGAGTAGATACAAGCATTCATTGGGGCTGTGCTTTTAATTGGCAAAAGCTTTGTCATCTCTCACACAGCAACTATAAATATTGTGGGAAGCGACGTGGGGAAGAATGACAGGAGTTGATCTTTTTCTTAACACCCTGTATTGTACCCAACGCAGAGAAGATATAGCATTTGCAGCCACCACACACAGTCATGGTTGCACCACTTCCCATTATGCATTTGGGCAGAACAGTTAAGTCGCTACAGTATCATGTACTGAAAGCTCAACAAATACACTAGATGGCAATATTTAGTCACAATATACAAACTCACATTTATCCTTTAAGAATTACAAGTCTTTCTACCCGTGGATCCCTTTCACAGAAAGAATGTTAATAATGTTAATGCCATCTTGTGGATTTATTGTTATATTAAACAAATACAGTACTTATGTACAGTATGTTGAATGTATATATCCGTCTTGTCTTATCTTTCCATTCCAACAATAATTTACAGAAAAATATGGCATATTTTAGAGATGGTTTGAATTGTGATTAATTACGATTAATTAATTTTTAAGCTGTGATTAACTCGATTAAAAAATTTAATCGTTTGACAGCCCTAGTTAAATGTACACCTTATGCCTAATATATACATAACACAATAAAACAGAATTGTTGTGGAACTCAAAATGTTGACTGGACAGTTATGGACTATGCACATTAAATCATTAGTAACATCAAATATTACACAATACACCAAAGTATATCAGTAGCCGTGTCCTTAAGTCTTTCTGATAGTTTTCCCCTGGCCTTTTTACTACAATAATATAATGAAAACCGGAAATTATTGCTTTTAGTTTTGGCCACCCCAAGATTTTAAGTGGCCCCATCTGGCCACCCCTAGGAAAAATTTCTGGAGGCGCCACTGCAAACAGCTCAAAACACCGCTAATTCTCCCCTCACTAGAAGGAATTCTATTGATGCAGACAGGCGCTGCCCCCCTAGTGGCCGGTGGCACTCTCTTCACTTGAAATGACGTCACACACACAATCTGCCAGATCTCGGGCGCCGGTCGTTTTAGCTTGACAATCGAGCCAAATTTATCTCATTTTCTTGTGTGTAATTACACGAAGTGGCATGATATGAATACTAAAGGCATGCGTTTATGGATAAATGATGAAATATTAACATTTTCCCAGGGCATGACATACTCTTTAAAGCAGGTGTGTTGGAGCGGGATTGATGTTTAGCAGGTTCGCAAACATTTATAGAATTATTTGACCTTTTTATTCTAACTTCAACATTTTTGTTCTTTACTGGCTGACTTTACTATCAACTTTTAAAAAAAAAAAATCTCTGTCCGATATATAAATCAATTTAAGACTAGAGTAACTTGGGGACATAGCCATTTTCAATTAGTTTGTTTTATCAATTCATTTATAGCATATAATTTAATAGATGAACATGAACAACGATTTTTAAAAATATATAAGCAATTATAATATGTATTTATCAAAGTCTTGTGAAACAACCTTCTTTGAGTCTAGGCACCTGCCAACAGCGACATCTCCTGGCCGTTTCCTGTCTTCGCCGCGATTTCGTTCTTCCTTGCACTCTTCTTCTTTCGTATTTAGGAATAATTAAGTCTCATGGGTAGCGCCGTAGCGGAGAAATAACGCTAAATGAAATGAGCCTGAGAAGCTTCAATGCTTAAAAATGAAGCGAGTTCATTGTAATGTTCTTTGATGGAAGAAGTGCAGGGGAAGTAATACAGTAAATGGTTAAAGTCCAAACTTTCAACAAATGCAATTAAGGATTATTTTAATTCTGAGCCTTCAAATTTAGTTATTGACAGTGATGACTAGAATTTTTAAATGATGATCATATTTATTGATTTTTTTTTCAAGTGATGAGAATTTTTTTAAAAAACTTTATTTACACAAAAACAACTACAAGTAATGGGCGAACAATTCACATACAATCAACAGATTTACAACAACAACAACAACAAAATTAAAGTAAACAAAATGGTCGGGGTCAATTTGGTCCTTATAGCTTTGGGGTTCAAAGCGGAACTTAAAATCGTCCAAATATAAAGAAAACATTTTCCCAAAAACATGAAAATTTGGTCTTTGATTAGCATATTTTACTCAGTGAATGTGAAATTTTGCCAATATTAAAATAAGATTTACAACATATATTTTATCCATTTCTGGTTCTTCCAGTGATGAGAAGTCGTGATGGACCGCTTTAACATATTACACTGAAGTTTCAGCGTTTATACTTCCGGTTCATTTGACGCAACCGCTGTGTACCCATGCAGGACTGGCTGTTCTTTCGTGTTCCCTTCTCCAACCAAACGAGCTCCTTCAAAACATTCTCATCGGGTAAGTACAGAATTTACAATTTAGAGTCTGATTTTAAAGCATAGTGGAAATCGTTTGGCTTTATGTTGAAGCTTTGCAGCTTTAGCTAACTTAGTTTAGTTTAGCTTAGCTCGCTAGCTAAGACACGTTAACAAAGGTGACCATATTTTGATTTCCAAAAAAGGACACTCAGCCCGGCCTCAAGATACTTGAATTTTACTCGAAGTTCACTCAAAGATGTCTATATCACTTTAATATATTTAATGCGTGCCCCCTCACTCTGGGTGGGAAAATGCAGTTTGAAAAAATAAAAAAATAATAATGACTGAAATATAATATGCATATATACATATAATGCAGACCCATGGAAATGTAGTCCAGTCAATACACATACACACAGTAGGCTATGTGCCAACTAAACATTTTTATAAATTACTATCATGACAATTGTCTTTGACAAATCGTTATTGCCATTCAATTGATATCCTCATTCAATGTTCTAGATTGCACACAAACAATAACCGAAGTAAACTGACAAACTATTCAGCCAGCATGTTTCCAAATGTAGCAGTTCAAAACTACGTTTCCCATAATGCCTAGTATGGTTTAGCTTACTGATAGCTAGCTGAGGCAAAAATCAAACTTTGCTAGAAAAGTTTACAATCATCGGCAGCGCAACGATGCGACACCAAATGGGATTTTACAGTCAAAGCTCCGACAAGTCAACAGTTGCCATTATTTACGTATTTATCGTTAAAAACTTAACAACTGGGCAGGCGCTGTGGCCAAATTGTCAACCCAGTAGATGGCGGTAATGGCTCATGATAGGGGTAAACTGCCAACATAAACAAGAAGAACTACTCCTTCCCTCCCTTCTAGTAGGAGCCATGTCAGCTGCTGCCACCCAGCGGCCGGAGGGATTCTCTGTAAATTGGTCCCGTGAAAAATCATAAAAACTGGACATTTTTATGAATTTATAGAACCCGCCCGGACGACGAGGATACTACGTGAAAATAGGACTCGTCCGGGCAAAAGAGGACGTTTGGTCACCCTTACGTTAACGCATTCCGATTGCTTTGGCTTAACGCCACTTCCGATTTGCAAACTTGGTTTTCAGGAAAAGTAGACCGGTTAACATGAGAGTGAATACATTTAATTGTATAAGATCCTTCTCGACTTGTCTTTTAGATGCGACAAATTACTACTAAGTGAACGCCAACGCAACCCCAAACATCCAAGTCAACGAGGAGAGGAAATTCTGGGCGCGGCGAACAACTACAAAAGAAAATGAGGGTAAGATCATCACATTCGGTGTTGTATTTTTCATGCAATATCAGACTTGCCGTAATGCAATTGTGATCAGTGAATGTGACCGTAGATCAGTGGTTCTCAATTATTTTCTATTACGCCCCTCCAAGGAAGACGTAAATGTTTCGCGCCCCCCCCAGACTCTACCGCCACTGTAAATAGTATCATTTGTCTATATTACTATTATAAGTATGCCTCTGCCTAACATTGTGTCCTTTTTTCTATTAGAGAAAAAAAGTAACATAGATCAACTTATAATAAAGTACTATATAAGTAATTTATAATAAAGTACTTTATTAACATTGATTTGTTTGTAGCAGAAAAGACTTAACGCGCATCAATTTGCCTGAATTAAAAAAAAGTCACATCCAAACTGTAAAACTACACTCAAAGTACATTTTTGACCATTTAATACTGAAAAATGAGATGTAATAAAATCAGTAAATAATAACAAATTCAAATTGATTAGAAACATTAACTCATGAAGACAATATGCCAAAAAAATTCACCGAAAAAAAACAAAACTGAATAGAAGGGAAAAAAAGTGTCTTTGGACAGAAGAACAGTTTTTATTTTCGCTGCTCACAGTATCCCCTCCTTTGCAATGGTGTGGGGTTATTTTGCACTGAGCATACAAACAGTGCTCACTGGTTTACTGATATAACACTGACAAAGCGGGACGATTGTTGGCAATATTCGGCACGTTTTCGCTGAAAAACAATCAAGCGGCTTATCAATTAGACTGGGGTCTAATGTCTTTTTAAGTGGCGTCTTAATTGATTTGGCTTCCTGCTGTCCACTATAATCATTTTTAGACACAGTAAACAGTGGTCTGTCCTCATCTCCCACTGTATTAAAAGTCAAAGCCAAGAGGCAAACGGCCCGAAAAAGCGCATTCTCGGCGGCCGAGGGAGAGCTGTAGGTGAGGGCGGTCGTCGTGACGATCCCAAGCCGAAAATGGCACTTCTCGTGCGGACAGGTGAGAACCGGAGAAGAAAGTGGGTAGCTGTGTAAGTCCAGCCAGAAAACGGCTTTCGAAAACGACGCACGGCTCTTCATATCTCTTTTCTGTGTGCTCTTGCTTAGTTCAAACATACTTCACGCACTCTGAAAATGTGAGAGCCACTGCCACCCACTGAGTGGATGTGGAAGTACACTTTATTCTAGTACGGCAAAAAAAAAAAAAAAAAAAAGCAGGTTCCCCGAGGTCACATGCGCCACCCCTGGCATCACTCTGTATATATATATATATATATATATATATATATATATATATATATATAGTTCGTGATACATAAAAGGCAGGAAAGTATTAGACAATGACATTGAGACCAAAAAAAAAATAAAGCATCTTGATAAATGTCAAAACAGTAAATAAAACTGATAAAATCCAAAGAATCAAAACCCTTAAGAAATAAAAACAGGCGACCCCAGTTCGAATATATGGCGAGTCTAAAAAAGTGGGTCTTCGGCCGTGGTTTAACAAAGCCTAGATTCTTAAAGGTGCGGATTTCAGGGGAGAGGCTGTTCCACAATCTGGGGTCATCAACTGCAAATGCCCCCGCCCCCCCACACCGTTTAAGTTTCGACCTTGGAACTTGCAAAAGAAGCTGGCTGGTAGAACGAAGAGCCCTGCCAGAGTTACAGAGGGTGAAAATCTCAAAAAAGGAGCCAGGTCATTAATAAAATTAAAAACAAACAATAAAAGTTGGAAATCAATTGTAAAATTAACAGGAAGCCAGTGGTGGGATGATTGCACGGGGGTAATATGTAGAGGTGGGAATCTTTGGCCACCTAACGATTAGATTACGATTCAGAGGCAACGATTCGATTATAAGTAGGGAGAACAAGTACTGTATTTGATACACTGCCGATTTTGCTGGTTTTCCCACTTGCAAAGCATGTAGAGGTCTGTAATTTGTATCATAAGTTCTCTTCAACTGTGAGGGACGGAATCTCATACAAAAAAAACAGAAAATCACGTATGATTTTTAAAAATAATAAATTTCCATTTAATTGCATGAAATAAGTATTTGATACATCACAAAAATTGAACTTAATATTTGGTACAGAAACCCTTGTTTGCTATTACAGATACCAAACATTTCCTGTAGTCCTTGACAAGGTTTGCACACACTGCAGCAGGGATTTTGGCCCACACCTCCATGCAGATCTTCTCCAGAGCCTTCAGGTTTCGGGGCTGCTGCTGGGCAACACGGACTTTCAGCTCCCTCCATAGATTTTCTATCGGGTTCAGATCTGGTGACTGGCTAGGCCACTCCAGGACCTTAAGATGATTCTTATGGAGTCATTCTTTAGTTGCTTTGGCTGTGTGCTTTGGGTCGTTGTCATGCAGGAAGACCCAGCCACGACCCATCTTCAGGGCTCTCACTGAAGGAAGGAGGTTGTCAGCCAAGATCTGGCGATACATAGCCCCATCCATCCTCCCCTCAATACGGTGCAGTCGTCCTGTACCCTTGGCAGAGAAGCAGCCCCAAAAAACAATGTTTCCTCCTCCATGTTTCACGGTTGGGATGGTGTTCTTAGGGTTGTACTCATCCTTCTTTTTCCCCCAAACACGACGAGCCGAGTTTAGACCAAAAAGTTCAATTTTGGTCTCATCCGACCACATGACCTTCTCCCATTGCTCCTCTGGATCATCCAGATGGTCAGTGGCAAACTTCAGATGTGTCTGGACATGCACTGGCTTCAGCATCGGGACCTTGCGTGCGCTGTAGGATTTTAATCCATAACGGCGTAATGCGTTTCCGATGGTTTTCTTCGAGACTGTGGTTCTAGCTCTCTTCAGGTCATTGACCAGGTCCTGCTGTGTAGTTCTGGGCTGATCCCTCACCTTCCTCATGATTAGTGATACCCCACGAGGTGAGATCCTGCATGGAACCCCGGAACGAGGCAGCTTGACTGTCAACTTGAACTTCTTCCATGAATAATCGCTCCAACAGTTGTTACCTTCTCACCAAGCTGCTTGCCTATTTTCCTGTAGCCCATCTCAGCCTTGTGCAGGTCTATTATTTTATCCCTGATGTCCTTACACAGCCCTTTGGTCTTGGCCATTGTGGAGAGGTTGGAGTTTGTTTGTTTGAGCATGTGAACAGGTTTCTTTTATACAGGTAACAAGTTCAAATAGGTGCAGTTACTTCCGGTAATGAGTGGAGAACAGGAGGGGTTCTTAAAAAAAAACTGTGAAATATTTACTAGTTGGTAATGTAAATACAAATTTATTATTTAAAAATTATATAATGTGATTTTCTGGATTTTTGTATTAGATTCCGTCCCTCACAGTTGAAGAGAACTTATGATACAAATTACAGACCTCTACATGGCTTGCAAGTGGGAAAACCAGCAAAATCGGCAGTGTATCAAATACTTGTTCTCCCCACTGTAAGTCGATTATTGATGACACCCACAAACCCCCCAAGCTATTAGCTGCTTTCAATGTTCCGTACATTAGTTACAAAATTTGTACAAAAAGCCTCTCAGGCTTAAATAAACGACTTTCAGTATCAAATTAACTATTCAAAACAGTATATAAAATACTCAAATCCCCATTCTGTAACAGCAGCTTTAAACTCCATTCAATTCATTTAATGCTGTGAATCAACCGTTAAAGTTGTTAAAATTGCTCTCGTTATTCCATAATTTCCCTTCTGTCTTCTTTAGACCTGTGAAAGTTTGAATGACCATGATCTGAACATGTGAAAACTGTTTTGAAGATAGATTCAAGTCAAGATTTTGCCGATTTAGGAGTATTTTTGATAAAGTCTCCTGCTTTAAGATGGCGGCAGTTTACCAACGCCGGCAAGTCTGTCATTTTGCATCTAGTTTTCAATACATGTGCTGCTAACGCCTTTGAGAATCTCATTTTGCATCTAGTTCTACATTCATATGATATCTACAGTGCCCTCCATAAATATTGGATTCATAATAATTATGTGTTTTTTAGGTTCTAATATTTTTTTTCTAAATAATATGGGACCTTAATGGAAAAAAAAAGAAAAATCCAACCTTCAAAACAAGTGCATTTTTTCAGTGGGGAAAAAAATCCCACATAAAGAAATAATTATTCGACATCAAATAATGTGTGTCACAATGATTAGCACCCCTGGTGTTAATACTTTGTACAACCCCCTTTTGCCAACAAAACAAGGTCTGGGGACTGAGATGGCCATGGGAGGAGCTTGATTTTGTGTCTGGTGAACCATTTCTATGTAGATTTGGCCATAATTTTAGGGTCATTGTCTTGCTGAAAGACCCAGTGACGACCCATCTTCAGCTTTCGGGCAGAGGGCAACAGATTTTGATTTAAAATGTCCTGGTATTTCAAAGCATTCATGATGCCATGCACCCTAACAAGCCAAATCTACACAGAAATGGTTCACCAGACACAAAATCAAGCTCCTCCCATGGCCATCTCAGTTCCCAGACCTCAACCCCATTGAAAACCTGTGGGGTGAGCTGAAGAGGAGAGTACAGAGGAGAGGACCCAGGTCTCTGGATTATTTAGAGAGATTCTGCAAAGAGGAATGTCTTTCTGTCTTTTCCCATCTTGTGAAACATTATAGAAGATTAGGTGCTGTTTTGTTGGCAAAAGGGGGTTGTACAAAGTATTAACAGCAGGGGTGCTAATTATTGTGACACACATTATTTGATGTCAAATAATTATTTCTTTATGTGGGATTTTTTCCCCACTGAATAAATCCACTTGTATTGAAGGTTTGATTTTTCTTTTTTTTCCCATTAAGGTCCCATATTATTTAGAAAAAAAATATTAGAAGCTAAAAAACACATAATTATTATGAATCCAATAATTATGGAGGGCACTGTATTACCTACCGTAGCATGATGTGGACGAAGTTTGTAGCGGCTGTCGGCAGCAGTCAGGTATTATTGTTTTTTTTTCATCTAGCGGCATGTGTTGAGCCAGAGCCATGACTTGAGCATTGTCATTACCCAGGTAATGACAAGCATGATGTTTACTCTCAGTACGCAATGCGGTCCGTTCCTCATTGCATCCCGAAGACCGCGCTGACAGTGTTTTAGTTCCGGTTTACTTGACATATTTCAATAATCGGAATTTGGATGTTTGTGAATCGTTCTCGAATTTTGCACGGCCAAATCGTGAATAATCTAAGAATCGGAAATTACGACACCTCTAGTTCACATCTGGGTGTACCGGTTAAAAATCGGGCAGTAGCATTTTAAACAAGTTGCAGAAGATAAAGAGAGCAAACATGAAATATGAAGTTAGATAATACATCAATATACTAGTCCTTCCAATAAAAGGCTTTAACTAAGACAGTTTAATGTAAGATATATGAAACTTTAATTTTAATCATTACATTGTGGAAAATAATAAACTGTATCACAATGTGCGAATTTTTTTGGGAATGACCTTTTTATTTCTCCCCATATTATAAAAAAATATGCAACCTGAATATCATGGCAAAACCTCGACTTTACCAAATCAAGTGATTTGAATCAAGAGAATTTTTTTCTCCTCCCAGTGTCCTGCCGATGTCACCGAAAAAGATTTTCACCATGAGAAGCACAATCCCCTCCACGTTAAACAGGAAGAGGAGTCTGAGATGCCGTACATCAAACAGGAGGCAGAGCCAAAGACCCCCGACATGAAAGAAGAAGACCAGGAAGTTGAAATCCCCAAGTTTCCAATGGGTGTCAGTGTTAAGAGGGAAGAAAACGAAGGTCCGAGCGGAGCAGCGAACCCTTCGACCGACAGCTCATTTCAGCACTTGACGACAAAAGAAGAGGGACGATCGCAACCGGACGGCCTCTTAGTTCCGCTTTCGGACAGCGACGACATAACGTCACACTCTTCTGACTTTAATACTGATGAGGAGGATGATGACTTTGACCAAAATGCTTCAAAATCTTTAAACGAGTCATCATTGAAAAGAGAAACAAAGGAATGCGCGGTTGGGAAACCTTTTGCCTGTTCACTTTGTGATAAAACATTTCCCTGGAAATATAACTTAGAGGCACACATGCGTACACACACTGGAGAGAAGCCTTTTGTCTGCACACTTTGTGGTAAAAGATTCATCGAGAAGAGATGTTTAAACAGACATACAAGTAACCACACTGGACAGAAGCCTTTCGCCTGCACACTTTGCCATAAAACATTTTCTTCGAAATATCATTTAAAAAGACACATGCGTACACACACCAGGGAGAAGAAGCCTTTTGTGTGCACGTGTTGTGGTAAACGATTCACTCAGAAGGGACATTTAGTATCGCACACAAGAAACCACACTGGAGAGAAGCCTTTTGCCTGCACACTTTGTGATAAAAGATTCACCCATAGTGGAAATTTAAACATTCACACAAGAACACACACTGGAGAAAAGCCTTTTGCCTGCACATCTTGTGGTAAAAGATTCTTTGATAAGAGAGGTTTAAGCAGACACGCAAGCAGACACACCGGAGAGAAGCCTTTCGCCTGCACACTTTGTGGTAAAAAATTCTTCACGAAGGCAAATTTAAACGTTCACATAAGAACACACACTGGAGAGAAGCCTTTCACCTGCACACATTGTGGTAAAAGATTCACTCAGAAGATTGATTTAGAAAGGCATAAGCGCACACACACTGGAGAAAAGCCTTTTGCCTGCTCACTTTGTGGTAAAAGATACGCTGATAAGACTGATTTCGAAAGGCACAAGCGTACACACACTGGAGAAAAGCCTTTTGCCTGCACATCTTGTGGTAAAAGATTCCTCGATAAGAGAGGTTTAAAGAGACACACAAGGAGACACACTGGAGAGAAGCCTTTTGCATGCACACTTTGTGGTAAAAGATTCGTCGATAAGGGAGGTTTCAACAAACACACAAGAAGACATGCTGGAGAAAAGCCTTGTGTAGTGACGGTGAGATGAAGCCTCATGAGGCATTGCACCACTTGAGCCAATTGGTTCGAGATAGGGTTCATTTCTCGGAGCTTCATGCGTCCACAGATCCACCTACTGGCCAAGTGTATAATCGCAGTCATTTGTCTCCCAACCACATGAGTGATTCGTTAATTTTTGTGTGTGTGTCTGTTGGGAAGGTGTTATTTAGCAAAATATTGTCTGACCAAATCCTCGATCTACATAGATTATCATGCAAGTAGCCTATTTTTTTTTCTTTAGCTTTGTTTTAATTACTTTCCAGTCAAAGAAGTTGAGTTTGGCATACATCTTCAGCAATGGGATCAAACTCATAACCTGAGTGACCATAATCTATGAGGCCAGTACCCCCTGAATCGAAAAGAAAAAAAACAAAAAAACCCTGAATCGAAAAGAAAAAAAACAAAAAGGACCTATAGATATGTAAGATAAGTTGTATGCCAAATATATTATGCCAGTTTGCTCTCCCACAGCTATTATACGCGCACTCCCAAGCTATTATGAAGAATACAGTTTTAGCCCATAATCATGTGCTTACATTTTTATTATCGGCAATTGCTCACATTCTGCTGATAGATACACACACATGTTGATTCATCACAAAACGTCTCAGTACTTTTCCACCAAGCTACAGTACTTTGAGTGCAAATATGTGTTCAAAACAAAGATATCTTGCCCGCTCAAGAGTGTGACTGTTAATTTAATCAAGAGTGTGACTGTTCAATCAACGACTAGAATAAGGAAATTGCCCGATCGAAACTGCCACGTTGGACATCAGTGTTGTAACTGTATTCTGCCCAGCAACAAGCCCTCAATAAAAGTTAGCAGTGCGGGGGAGCTCAGAGAGAGACTTCGATGAGACATTGGTCGCGGAACTCTGTCTCCTTGCTCTCCCAACCTGCAGGTTGAAAAACGTCAACTGTCTGACTCTGTCTCACTTTATGCCCTGCCTTTTGTCAGCTTGCCTTGGGTAAATAAGTTAAAGAACGAGTTGTAGACCTAACAAGATATGAAACAAAAACGCACACATAGACATACAGTACCTTACAATCATAAAAAATATTGATATGGCGATGTCTCCTGTAGGTCAGCAATGCCGAGCAGCTCCCCAAAATTCAATGCAAAACAAATTATACATATGAGCTTTTGGGTCCAGTAAGAGGAGTGGCTACATACAGTCACAGTCATACATCACTCATGAAGTAAAACAATATATTTTTTTAATGTAATGTGTTTGTGTGAAAATGATTCCATAAATTGCATCATCATAATGTGGCAGGATGTGCAATGTGTTATTTTTCCCTGAAAATCACATGTGCGAATATATCCGGTGTTGCATGGATCCGCGAAGCAATCCGACCCCTTGCCCAGGACAGGACTCAAACCCACCGCGCACGGCGCATCCAGGACGGCAGGCGGGTGCTTATGCTTGAGTAATTTGGACATTGATGTAGCAACAGGATGGTAGGGGTTTTCATTTTTTTATTAAAGACAGTTCTCCACAGAGAGGAAGTACTGTTTCTTGCTGGCTGGCTCCATCCTAGTATCAACTACTGTACCCTTCTCTCAACTCAAAACTTTTGCAATTCTTAAACACCCACATTTTGAATGCAGCTAGAGGTGTTGATAGACTGTAGCGAGCTGTCAAACCGCGCAGTATGGAGGTAGATTTGTGTCTATTATTCAACTTAAAAAAGTTGCTTCACTAAAAGTCGCTTCAATCAAAATATATATTTTCAATAAAAAAAAAAAGTCACTTCAATCAAAAACAAATGTGAATGCATAATTAGTTTGACACTCAAAAAATGCATTTGAAAACAATTTTTCTTAGATTTTTTTTTTTTTGATTGAAGTCGTTTTTTTTTATTCAAACAACTTTATTAAGTTGCTTTAAACCCCAATAAATATCAAAATAAAAATCTCTAAAGATAATATTTTTTCAATCATAGAAAAAAATGTTTTTGAATACGAAAAAATATTTGAGACTCAGAAATTTGCATTTGAACACTTAATTTTTCATTGAAACTTTTCTCTGATTGAAGCATTCCTTTTTGTGTTTGGGCCATATCATGGGTAGGGCATTTGTGTCTAAATCATTCAATCCCAGAAAAAGTTGCTTCAGTCATAAAAACTTTTCAATCAAAGAAAAAAATTGCCCTTCCTAAATATATATATAAATAGCGGAAAACACAAAACTGAAAAAGCAGTTTCTGCTCTTGCACTCCTCTTTAAAAGAAACTGCTGTATTTTGAGCCAAAACAATTGTTGTGTTCGATAGAAGAACATGTCTATATAATGCCATAGCAGATTTATGGCGCACTAAGCCTCCAAACTTTTTTAAATTTGTCCGTTTTACCCTGAAAACCCCCGTTTACAGAAATCACGCAACCGCTTTTGTTTCAACATAGCCATAAAAAGAAGGTAAGCAATTATATTTATTATTAATAATGTCTGCCATTTTTAGCTTAGAATCATTAATTGATGTCTAATATTTAGTTTAATAAAAAAACGACTTTAAAAAATTTACATATTTTAAACTTTTAAACGAATTACGTCACAATGAAAAATTTGGCGTCTGTAAAAAAGTAATGGATATCTACCTCATAACTATCGCCTAATTGTATTTTTTTGTTACTGTTGCATTTTCCCCAACATGTTAGATGATAAATAATCGATCGCAACAACAACAACAAAAAATTGAAAATAACGTTTAAAAGGGTAACTATATGAAAAAAAATCTCAACCACTCCTTGTTGTCTGCGATTTCTGCATCGCGACCCTTGTTACATAACCATGTTCCACCCACAAAAAAAACAACAACAAAAAATCCGGCTGTGGCCATTCACAGCTGTGTCTTGATACTCAGTGATACATGCTACATGGAGTTTTTAGATCGAAACAAGGTAAGTACGCAATAATATCGTTAAAATCGTGGCGTCTTCTACTCTCGCGTGCTCTCGCCTCCAATTAGGGTTTTGCTGTTTAATTTTTTTTTTAATTGCCCTCATGTTCAAAATTTTTCTTCCCCCAGAAAATTGAGATTTTAAGCTTTTCAATGATGTATCACACATGCATATTGGACAATATTTAAATTTAGCCAAATTGGGGGTCTCAGAGCGGAACTTCAAGTCACCTGAGTGTTTTCCGCCATATATGTAGTGGGGAGAACAAGTAAAAACCCATTGGCAGTGTATCAAATACTTGTTCTCCCCACTGTATATGACTTGCAGACTTGAAGTTTTGTGTTTGTACACTATGTTCTCTTATATCCTGTGTAACTCCTGGGGGCTAAGCCCCCCCTGTTCTTAAAACCTAGTGACACCCCTGTTCAGCACAACAATCTATATGAACTGTAATTATTACTGTTGTTGTCATACTGTACTATAACCCAGTGATTTTCAATCTTTTCTGAGTCACAGCACATTTTTACATTGGAAAAAATCTTGTGGCACACAGCAAACCAAAGATCTTCCAAAATTACTTTCTGTACAGTATATTTTATTGTAAAATAATTTCTCAATATTTATACTTACCCAGTGTGAAACTTGAGCCTATTTATATGAACACAAAGCCGATATCCTGGCAGGAATCTTTGTCAACAGCTTTCAGTCTTTGTGTTTTTATTTTTTTGTAGCAGTGAAGCTTGAAAAGCTCAGAATGATCAGACAGTGGGACTTTAGCAATGTCTTTAACCGCATCAGAGCCGAGCATCTTTCTGACAATGGCTTTGCAGGCAGGTAGTATTTAGCAACAAGTTCAGCAACAAGGTAACTGGCTTTGAGGGCTTTCTCATTGACCTTTGTAGTTTTTTCAAAAGAGTTGCCTGTTTCTCTGTGTTTTCACGAAGGCGAACAAAATAGTCCATTAATTTGTTTTGAAGCAACGGGTGTTTCGTTTGGAGATGACGTTTAAGCTTGCTTGGTGCCATGGCACTGTTGGATAGCTGCTCGTGTCGCGTTCAAGAACACTCGGATTTGTAGCCATCAGCCACCTTGCTCTCCATGAAAATGAGTAGGAATAAAACACTAAGAGGGTTGACGGTCGTCACATAAGGATAAAATGGAAAGGACACTTTAGTGTAGATCGACACTTGATGAGTCTAATCAAATGATGTACAGTAGACGTGGTGGGGTCCACACAGTGGTGGGTAGTAACGCGTAAAATGTTTTTGAGTAACTTTTTGAGAAAAATGCACTTCTAAAAGTAGCTTGATGAAGCCATACTTTATTATACTTTTACTTGAGTAGATTTGAGAAGAAAAACGCTACTCTTACTCCGCAACTTTGGGCTACACAAGAGTCGTTACATTTTTCCTCTTTATTCTACATAATAGATTTATTATTTTTATTGCCAAGAGTAGCTCTACCAATTTCACCAATGAGACGTCGCACAATGATCACATAACATTACACCAATCTGACGCATGCTTGCTGTTCTATGATCACGCCAGCCTGTTCAATCCCATGGCTTCGTTAAAGCACCATAAAAAATGAAGTAATTGATATACAGTGCTGCCCTCAGCATGACTCGAAAGTGCAGATTTAAACCTCTCTCCCAGTTTTTATTTGGCACGGATTGACCACAGGAAACTATGAAGGAACTACTGTGTTCACTACTCAAATTAGGAACTATTTTGTCTGCCACAGGGCACGAATGCTCTTTGGACGAATTATGCTTCATTTCTGTCTTTTTTTTCCTCGCCGAAATTCAATGATTTTTTTTTTTTTTTGGGGGGGGGTATTTCTTAGGCTTAATGTGGTTATGTAATATGTTTTAGTAAAGTATAATAATAGCAGTTAATGTAGATAACTTTGTGTTTAGGGGGAAAAAAAACAATTACCAAAAAAATTACAAATAAGCAGTTACTCACAATGTTACTAATTACTTGAGTGTTCTTTTCAGGGGATACTTTTTTACTTGTACTTGATTACATTTTTTGGATGTCTATTTTTACTTGAGTAGTATTATTTTGAAGTAACGCTACTCTTACTTGAATAAAATTTTTGGCCACTCTACCCACCTCTGGGTCCACATTGTCGCGGACAGCAAGGTGGCTGATGGCTAGAATCTGAGCACTTGTTTAACGCGACACGAGCAATAACTCGCTCATCTGCACCCGACCACAAACTTCCAAACAATAGTGACAACACCAACAATAAAAATCACAGTTATGGCCACAACAATAACGACAACGATGACAACAACCGTAATAACAGTGATGACATCAATGATAACAACAAGAAGCTTATATTGTACAATAACTATACTAATAATGATTATACCGATAATAATAATAGTTGCAGTAATCATAATAACACCCAAGCCCTTTGACGGGGGGGGCAACCGAGCCTTCAGTAAAATGAAAATAATAAAAAACTACCTACGCTCCACCATATCACAGGGCAGGCTTAGCCTAAGACTAAGCTTAGCCTAACCTAGCCATTGTTACCAAACTGCACTTTATGGTAAATTGTGGTGCTCTCAACTCCGCACCGTAGTGTGGAGTGGACGGGTGGACGGTCGTTTGTCGTCAGTTAGTCCGGGTCTTTCTTCAGGAAGGTGGCGATCAGAGGCGTAGCAAGGGGGCGACAAGCAACACGAGGCCCTTCGAGCCTGTGCAACTAAGGGGGACAGTTGGACTTGGAGCAATAGCACATTTAATAAAAGTATAATAACGCCTGAGTCTCTTAGGCTACGTTCATACTACAGGTCTTAATGCACGAATCCGATTTTTTCGTGTTTTTCCGACTCGAGTGAGGCATTAACTTGACGGTCTGAACGTGACAAGTCGCATAGAACGGGACCATTTCAAATCCGATCTGGGTCACTTTCGTATGTGGTCTAAATCCGATCTGGGCCACATTTTTCCAGACTGTCGCGGCGGTCTGTACTGTCCAGTCCCGCAAATCGGATTTCATGCAGCAATTACGTCATCAAATAGCGAGAGAGTCGTTACCGTAGCGATGCACCTGTGCGTTATTAGCGCCTAGCTTGCAGTGAACACGGCTTTCGGGGAAGGGCTGGGCTTCACAACAGTCATAAAAAATAAAAATGGGTTGAGGATAAGCCTGAGAATGCTCAGTTTTCTCTGTTACAAGTGAGCAATATTTCAACATTGCTTACACGGCCGAGAGAGAGTCGGGGCAAACTGCCCATATGTGTGTGACGTGCACGGACAGTGCGTGCATGCTATCGATCCATATAAACTTTGAATATAAGCCTAAACGGGGATTATTTATGTCTGTTATTTGTGTCCTCCTTTTGAAAAGCAAAACATGATATCCCTGGAATGACGGATGACGTGTGTCATTTGTTTTGATGCTTCTGCGCATGCGGGTCTTTTTGCTTAGCGCGTGTCGGACTGCGAATTAGTGCAAAAAAACGGATATGACAAAAAATCGGATTCGTGCATTAAGACCTGTAGTATGAACGTAGCCATAGAGCGCTTTTTAGGACACTCAAAGTGCCTGGCTTCTATTACATTAGGACATAAAACTACAGTAACATACAGTAGTACACTCACCGCTGTCTTGCTTCCTTTTCTCCTCTTCTGCTTTTTTTTCTTTCTTTCTTTTGTCTCTTCCAGAAGGATAATTTCTCTTCATTTTGGATATACGGCAATTAAAAAAAAGCTAAATCGCTGCTCACTCTCACTCTGAGTCATGAGAGGGAGGGGGGGGGGTGAGTGTAGAGCGAGTGAAGGGGGCCCTTCAGGGAACTCAGACACAAGGCTTTTACTGTCGCACTTGTCGCTGCGACAGTGCAGTAAAGCTGGGTGTGCTAAATATGTTGGCCCTCTGGGGGGCCCTGCTGGCTGGGGGCCCTAGGCAATTGCATGGTTTGCCTAATGTTCGCGACGCCTCTGGTGGCGATGTGCATAAAAACGCAGAGACACGTCGGATGGTTATTTGCCGGAACTTTTATTAACAATGGGGGACTCACAGCCACTCAACTCAGCGCTACCGCGCAACAACTCTCAACAACTCCTATCTCACCCCCTTACACTCGCCCACTTCTTGGTCTGCGCCAAATTGGTAAAGCTGGTCATATTGTAGGGGGCTGCGGCCCCTTGGGGATGCCGGTAACACCATGCTCTCTATTTAGCGTGAACTTGCTCAAAACCTAGATTTCACTGATGTTATAAATGACTTTGCTGTCAAAAGAAATCTAGGCGCATCACAGTTTGAGGGCTTGATAACCCCAGGGATGTGGAGGGGACAGGCACAGGATCTTTAGCTATACTGTTTTGTTGCTTAGCAGGCAGGCATAGCACTCTCAGTTGTATTGAATTGTAGCCTACATGGGACAATAGATGGAAATTGTTTGTTTATATTTTGTTACATCACATTATGATCTGTTAAATTTAACTGTCCATCTCAAATTAAATAATTTGAAAATTTACAGTCATTGCTTGCAAAGCGTTAAGGTACTGCGTATGTTGTCGTGACAAGCTGGTGGCAGGGGTGGGGTAGAGGGCCCTATAATCTTCTCTTGTCCCCAGGCCCCTTCAAGTCTGTTGACAGCCCTGATAACACCAATAATAATACATATGAATAGCTATCGCATATGTAATAACACACATCTAATATTTATATATATGTGTGTGTGTATGTAGGATGTTGAAAGACCCAAAACACCTCATGATTCGAGGAACATCATGTTCAGGTTTTTTAAGATGTGTGATTGACTCTCTCTTTTTTTTTATTTTATTTAAGTTCTTCTATAGGGAACCAATAACACAGCTCTTCTCTGTTCTATACGAAAACCATCCCTAAGTGACATCCTAATGCGTATTTTGGCATTTATTTTGAATTCATTAAACAAGTTTTTATTTACATTGCATGAATTTATCAATTCATTTATTTCATACAATTAAAAGTAACACACAAATGAATCAAAATTTTAAGTAATGTATTTGCAATTATATACTATATTCATCAGTCAAATGACACAACCTGCTTTGAGTGGAGGCTTCTTGCCAACAGCGACCTCTCCTGGCCGTTGCTGTTCTTCGCCTCGAAGTAGTTCTTCTTGTTTTCGTACTTTTGAAATAATTGGGTCTCATGGCTAGCGAAAAAAGCTAAACCAAGTGAATCTGAGAATTTTCAGTGCTTTAAAATGAAACGAGTTCATTGTGATGTTCCTTGACAGAAGAAGTGCAGCGAACGCAGTACAGTCAAGATCGAACTTTTAACGGTCAGAATTCTGACCCTTCAAAATGAAGTTATCGAATTAAATACGGATACGCCTGTCATATTTATTAAATATTTTTGGAGTCCATGATTTAAAGTACAGTAGTTTTGGTTCCAAACGCTTCAAAGGATTACCCTGAAGTTTCAGAGACTGAACGTTTCTACTTCCGGTTCACTTGACGCAACTCAAGACTTGCAATTTCTTGCAGTTCTTTCCTGTAGCCGTTTTCTAACCAAACGCGTTTCTTCAAAGTGTTCTCATCAGGTGAGTACCCAAGTAAGAATTTAGTGGAGTGAAACGTCCCATCTTTTAGCTTAGTGGAAGTCGTTTGGCTTGATGTTGAAGCTTCCTAGGCTTACTTAACTTAGTTTTGCTTAGCTTAGCTCACTAGCCAAGACACGCTAACGCATTCCTATTGCTTTGGCTTAACACCACTTCCGATTTGTTTAAAGAAAAAGTCGATTGGTTAACACAAGAGTCGGCAACCAAAAATGTTGAAAGAGCCATATTGGACCGAAAAAAACACAAATATGGCTGGAGCCGCAAAAAGCGTGACATGTAGGCTGGTAGCAGCAATATTGTATTTGTGATCAAGATCATGCTAGAGAAGTCATAGGCGGAGTTTGACTTTTGGGGCAGGGGAGGCACAACATGTTGATGACCCCGAAACGCAGTGTCAGCATTAAAAATAACTTACAAGAATATTTATAATAATAAGTTGGCAATGAGCGTTTTTTTTTGTTTCCCATCATTCTTGAAGGGAATTCTAAATCAGGCTGCTTTGGCAATACAGTGGTACCTCTACATACGAAGTGAATCCGTTCCAGGACCTTGTTTGTAAGTCGAAATGGTCGTATGTCGAGCAGGATTTTCCCATAGGAATACATTATAATTCCATTAATTCGTTCCACAGCCCAAAAACCTACACTAAATCCCTGATAAATACTGCTGGTACAATTACAAATGGCAATTACACATAGCAAAACAAATAAATTATAAATAAAAATCGGAATAATATAATAAAAATAATTCCTGTATTAATGTAACAAATCGGGTTATAATGTGGCGGACGTTTTATGCTGTACCTGAACGCACCGCGGGGCTGACGTGCCAGAGACGGAGAGCGGTGAGTTTGAGAGTTTCACTTTCACTTTTAATGTTTTCTTGAGAACACCATCAATTGCGGCACACAGTAGGTGTTTTGTGTTGAATAAGTTGTGAAATGAATGATAAAAACGTGGCGAATCTGGCAATTTCTTTGGAGATGTTACCACAATGAGAATTGTCAGCTTAATTTATAAAGACTGGCGAACGATGGTCAGAGGAGGACTGTGGAGATTTATTGTTTAGCCATTTCACGGATGCCCAGCCCACGCTCATATTTTTCTATAATTTGCATTTTCATTTAGAAGGTAAGCGTCAACTTTTTCCTTGTTTCACCACCTGTACCAACCTTTTTTTGAAACCTGTGTCGATTTGTCACACAAGAAAATCCGTCGTGCATTCGTCTGCGGTGCTGCCATGTTGTCGTATTTCGAGCTTTTCGTCGGATGTAGAAACAAATGGCGAGTCAAATTTTACGTCGGATGTCGAAAAGATCGTGTGTCGAAGCGATCGTATGTCGAGGTACCACTGTACTTTTCGCCAAGATCGTCATCCATTGAATATGGTACGCCCCCGGTGTCGTGCCAATGTAGTTACCACCGTCAAAAATTGTATCCCCTGAGCGGAGCCATATGGAGGTAGATTTGTGTCTTTATTATTCAATCAAAAAAAAGTTGCTTCAATCAAAATATAGATTGTCAACCCCCCAAAAAATCGCTTCAATTTAAAAAAGTGAATGTAAAAATACATTTGAAACTCAAAAAACTCCCAAAAAATGCATATGAAAGCTATTTTTCTTTGATTTTCTTGATTGAAGTTTTTTTTTTTGACTGAAGCAACTTTTTTGATTAAAGTAATGTTAATTTGTGTTTGGGCCACATTTTGGCTAGGACATTTTTTTCTTTATTAATCAAAAAATAAATTGCTTAAAAAATATATAAGATTAAAAAGAAAAATCCCTTCGATCAAAAAAGGAAAAATTTCAATCAGAAAAAGTTTTTCAATGCGAACAAATATTTGAGATTGAAAAATTTGCATTTGAACACTTAATTTTTCATTTAAAAAGGTTTCTTTGATTGAAGCAATCCTTTTTGTGTTTGGGCCATATTAAGGGTAGGACATTTGTGTCTCAATCATTCAATCCCTCAAAAAGTTATATTTATTATTTTAAATATTTTCAAACAAAGAAAAGAATCCTCAGAAAAATAAAATTGCCCTTCCCTAATATATATATATCTATATATATTTTTTTTTTTCATGAAAATTATATGCAAAACAAATGACCGTCTAAGGTGCTAGTCACATGATCTGTTTGAAAAATAATTTTGACCCATTATAAAAATGTATTTATGTATTTTATTTTTTTGTTCATTTCATTCATTTTTGTTGCAGTTGCTTTACAATTTTTATGTATATAGGAAAGTCAATTACATGCAATGACACTTTTCGGCCACCAGCCCCCCCCCTTAAAATCCGCTTATGGAGAAAGTCCGTGCATCTCCCCTAAAGAAGGGAAATGTATAGCAGTGTCCTAAATCAAAATGCAAGTACAGGCCATAACTTTGATCCCATAGAAATATGACAGACGAGGCGGAAGTTCTCTCTCACGATTGCAGCGGCGTGGAAGGGACGATGGAAGGAACGATAGTCGGGGACTACATGTATTTTTCTCCATATCGCCGACATCAACAAATTGGCATCAATCGTGAAGGAATTCGCACCCCCCCCCCCCCCCCCCCAGCCACGGCGACAGCCGAACGAAGTGCCACTCAGGCGATGCCGCCTCCGTGAGTCAACCGGCAGGGTCAAATATTCCGCGTGTTCCCTTCTTGTGTCAACCCTTTGTACTAACTCCATGTTCCAAAAGTTTGAAGAAGGCTCACCGAAAACGGGTTGATAATTTATTCGTTGACAATGGTCAATAAACAAGGCAAAAACAGACGACAGAGGGACAATTCTGGATCCAGGGTCGTCAAAACAACGGCTACATAGCAATGACCCCGAGCAGCGAATCCTTTGTTATCTCAGTGTCCAGTCTTTTTGAAGGCTATGATAGAGTGGGCCGGGCCGAAGGTGTGGCTGGGTGTTGTCTTGGGATAATCCCTCTGTGGCCAGTTATGGGCGGTTAGGTTCGTGCGTGGATGGGACGTGGTTGCCACAGCAACCGACGCTGATCTTGACATCCCAAGCGCCCGCTATCAACTTTGTTATCCTGGCTGGGTGAGACTGTACTTGTTTAGGACAGAGCACCCTGCTCTTTGTCATTGGAGTGGCTGGGAGAACTGATTGCAAGAGTTGGTGCGTCAATCTTGCTCGTGACGCACACGTTGGGCTTCTGTGATAAGATGGCGTGTATCTATTCTGCTTCTTTTCATTAAACTATGGTATGCTATTTATTTTATATTAGGTGTGTTAGAGTAGTACAGTCCTACAGTAAATATAAGAAATGATACTATTCCCTGATTAATTATAGTACGTGTGTTAGAGTAATGCAAACAGTTATATGGTGTGTGCAGGAAAGGTAACTATTCATTTTGGTCGGGTATGTCCTAACCTGGGGACTACCTGTATTTCTCTCAATATTTCCGACATCAGCAAATCACGTGACTTTTTTTTTTCAGTGTCCCGCGGACGTTACTGTAGAAGATATTCACCCTGAGAAGAACGATCCCCTCCTCGTCAAACAGAAGGAGAAGTCTGGGATGCCGTGTATCAAACGGGAGGCAGAGCCAGAGACCCACGACATGAAAGAAGAAGAACAGGAAGATGAAATCATTGCAGTGACCGTCGGTGTTAAGAGTGAAGAAGATGAAGGTCTAAGCGAACAGAGCACAGCAGCGAACCCTTCGAGCGGCAGCTCATTTCAGCACGTGACAACAAAAGGAGAGGGACGATCGCAACCGGACGGCCTCTTAGCTCCGCTTTCGGACAGCGACGACGTAACGTCACATTCTTCTGACTTTAATTCTGATGAGGAAGATGATGACTTTGACCAAAATGCTTCAAAATCTTTACACAAGTCATCAACGAAAAGAGACACAAAGGAATGTGTAGTCGAGAAACCTTTCACCTGCACACTTTGCGATAAAAGATTTTCTCATAAGCATGTTTTAGAACAGCATAAGCGTACACACACTGGAGAAAAGCCTTTTGCCTGCACATCTTGTGGTAAACGATTCACCCATAAGGGAAATTTAACCAAACACACACGCAGACACACTGGAGAGAAGCCTTTCGCCTGCACACTTTGTGATAAAAGGTTTTCTCAGAAGACTACTTTAGAAATACATAAGGGCACACACACTGGAGAGAAGCCTTTCACCTGCACACTTTGCGGTAAAAGATTTTCTCTGAATTCTAGTTTAAATAGACATAAGCGTACACACACTGGGGAAAAGCCTTTTGCCTGCACTTCTTGTGGTAAACTATTCACCCATAAGGAAAGTTTAAACAAACACGTACACACACACACTGGAGAGAAGCCTTTTGCCTGCACACTCTGCGATAAAAGATTTTATCAGAAGACTGATTTAGAAACGCATAAGCGTACACACACTGGAGAAAAGCCTTTTGCCTGCACATCTTGTGGTAAACGATTCACCCATAAGGGAAATCTAAGCAAACACACACTCAGACACACTGGAGAGAAGTCTTTCACCTGCACACTTTGCGATAAAAGGTTTTATAGTAAGGCTGATTTAAAACTGCATCAGCGCACACACACTGGAGAAAAGCCTTATGTCTGCACGTGTTGTGGTAAACGATTCACTCAGAAGGGACATTTCGTATTGCACACAAGAAACCACGCTGGAGAGAAGCCTTTTGAGTGCACATTTTGTGGTAAAAAATTTGTCGATAAGGGAGGTTTAAACAAACACACAAGCAGGCACACTGGAGAGAAGCCTTTCGCCTGCACACTTTGCGATAAAAGATTTTCTCAGATGAATATTTTAGAAAAGCATAAGCTTACACACACTGGAGAAAAGCCTTTCGCCTGCATATGTTGTGGTAAACGATTCACCCATAAGGGAAATTTAAACAAACACAAACGCAGACACACTGGAGAGAAGCCTTTCGCCTGCACACTTTGCGATAAAAGATTTTCTGAGAAGTCTAATTTAGAAATACATAAGCGCACACACACTGGTGAAAAGCCTTTTGAATGCTCACTTTGTGGTAAAAGATTCGCTCAGAAAGGAAATTTAGTAACCCACGCAAGAACCCACACTGAGTAAAAACCTTTGACTTGCAGCATGTTACAAAATATTTGGATTCCTGCCACGCATTTGCAGTGGGAAAAGCATTTCAATTTCCTTATTCAGTTTCTCTGAAGCCTGTTTTGAAAAAGTTGTTGAAATGATTTTTCAGGTAATGTTCTTTTTCTATCCAATATATCTATTCAATAAATACATATACTGTATATATATATATTTGTAAATTGAATAAATTGTGTTACAAATCTTTCTCTTGCGATTGTTCTATAACGGACGTACTGGTTTTAGGGTGTTATAGAAAATCGATTCTGCGATATGTTGCGATATTAGGTGTTTTCCGAAATTTCCGGGTTCGCGGTGAGTCAGTAACAAGCACACTTTTGCTCAATAGACGATGTTTATTGATTAGAAAATACAGAATAAATGAGATTTATTGATTATAATCCCGCAAGAGCAAGCAAACAAGTATCAAAAACAAGCATAACAAATGGCAACGATGATGCTTGACTTGAGTTTGTCAATCCCAGAATCCCCGCGCCACCGTTACAGCACAACCAAGCGTCCCTTAGCAATGAAAATCGCTTACTGTGACAAATGAGTGGGAGCCAACGCTCTGGTAAGGCGGCGATGGAACAAAGCCAGGCGATCCGTACGTGACCCGCTGGCGGACTTCACGGGTTGCCCGGAAATGTCCGTTTTTTGTAGGGACGCGCCCCGCGGAGGCGGAGGGGCCAACTTCTGTCTCCGAGCGGTGCGGCCCTGCCAAATGACAAACATTAAACCTACTTTTGGTTCAGCCCCCATGAAAAAGGGCTTTTCACATGGGACAAATGAGCTTTGCTGCAACAGATTCACCAAATGGTAATTATTATGGGTGCAAAACAAGTTATCTCGTGAGATTCCCTTCTAGCTATGGGACCCAGGCGTGTAATAAAACAATACTATGGTGCAAAACAAGTTATCTTGTGAGATTCCCTTCTAGCTATGGGACCCAGGGTGAATGTGCTAATGTTAGGGCATCTAGGTCACAGAGGCAATCATACAGAATGTGCTAATATTAAGGCACTTAATATTTTTCCTTAATATGCGTAGTGTTACGCAAGTGCTGTTTTCCAGTGAATACATGAAAGTGTTCGCCTTGATGTCCACCTTGAAATGCTCCCACATTTTTGACATTTTCTGCTTTTTCTTTGTACCTTTTTGCTTTCATCGACTTCTTCGTTGTTATCTCTATATTCATGCGTGGTTGAAATCAAATGTATCTGCCGCCTCTCACTTCTTCCTGTACGCACGTGACTTCAGCCCATTGTGCCGCATTATAAGTTGCTCGTGAAACTAACGTGACGTGAAACTACCGTTTAACTACCGTTCGATTCAAACCCTTGTTTTCAAAAACTACTAAAGAAACATTTTGAAAACGTCAAGAATAAATGTCATCAGCAAATTTAAATTGCAATATTTGAACATACATTATATTAACAGCATACACAATAAATACAAACTTGTTAATAAACTTTTAACTATCGAGGAAGCCCGAAATAAACATTTGTCTTAAGACCACTCAGCATTGGCCGCCTAAATGAATTAAATATAACAAAAACTTTTTAGTAAGGGAATTAAAAAAAAAAAAAAAAATGGAGCCTTCAGGTAAAACACTACTGCTTTTGGCCACAAGCACAGCCAAACTCAACAAAAAATTAATTCAATTTTATTTGTATAGCACTAAATCACAACAAGGTTGTCTCAAAGGGCTTTGCAGAGGCAATGTGATACACCGTCAGAAACAGCAAATGAAGTAAACAAAGATGAATAAATAAAGTTCAAGTCCTGGGCATCCCCCATCCTTGGACCTTCCATGTCGGCAAGGAAAAACTCCAAGCTCTTTGGGAAAAAATGAGAAACCTTGGGGAGTACCACAGTCAGGAGAGATCCACTCCCAGGACGGATAGACAGGATGCACCAGGACTGCTAATGGGAATTAGCAGACGGGGTTACAGTCTGTAACGATGCAATAGAGTAAAGGAACAAGACGTCCATCTAGCCAGATGAGACGGGGTGGCAACGAGGACGTCCATCCAGCCAGGGGTCCGGATAGTCAGGAGGCGGCAGCTGAAAAATAGCCTCTCCCCAGAGGGGAGGGGGGAAAGGGGACACCGGGTGACTAGTGATGAAGAGACTAGTTAACTAGATATTAACACTGGAAAATAGAAATAAAGTAAGACAAGTGGTAGGTAGAGTGAGAAAAAGGAGATAGAACTCAGTGGCTGTACTTACCCCAGCATGATAGCTTCTAGTGCAGCTTAGACTGAACTGTGAGTCTAATCCGACTTCAAGTAGCCTGACCATAAACTTTGTCAAATAGGAACGTTTTTAATCTAATCTTAAATGTGCAGAGTCTCGGCTTCTTTAATATTAGCTGGAAGCTGATTCCATAAAACTGGGGCGTGGTGGCTATAGGCTCTAGCTCCGACAGTACTTTTAGTAACCCTGGGAACTACCAGTAGACCTGCATTCTGAGAGCGGAGTGTTCTGTTGGGGTGGTATGGAACCAGAGCATCGGTGAGATAAAATGGCCCCAACCCTTTAATGGTCTTAAATGTAAGAAGGAGGTTTTTAAATTTAATTCTAAACTCGACTGGAAGCCAGTGAAGGGCCTGGAGCACGGTTGATGTGCTCTCTTCTATTAGTTCCTGTTAAAAGTCTTGCTGCTGCGTTTTGGACTTGAAATTAAGCTTTAAGACCTCATAAATAAAATGGAAATTGGGGAGAAGGGAATAAACCTCGGCACACTACTTTTCTTAAAGTTTAATTAGCGCTAACAGTAGAAAATGTACAGGAGGATATTTCTCTCAAAGCAACTTCCTGACTTAGGGACGTTCACACAGATTAATGTTCTGCTAACTCTGATGCAAGTTGGACTTTCAGCAGAAAAATTAGTGGTGGTGTGTTCACCACCTCCACAACATTGACATTGTCTTTTTGCTTTACTTACAGTGGCTGCTACTAGCGCAAGGAAAACTTCTAATATCCCTCCTCTTCGAAAGGAGCGGAGGAGGCACCTTTTTGCAGTGTTGTTAATAACGGCGTTACAATATAACGGCGTTACTAACGGCGGTATTTTTTTCAGTAGTGGGTAATCTAATGAATTACTTTTCTCATCTTGGCAACGCCGTTACCGATACTGAGGGCGGAAAGGCATGCGTTACTATATTGGTCGAAAAGTCTGAGGGAGACGGACTCACCGAGATGACAGAGCAGAGCAGGAGTGGAGAGAAGTCAAGAAAGTTGTGACGCCGAGCAAACGCGATGCTAGGTAGCTCCAATAATACATGTTGTAGCCGATAGCCTACAAACTACGCCCGCATGTTATAGATATCACATGTACTGTATATAGATATAACTAAATGCAAAATGACAGACATGGCACTAAATGCGTTAGTAGACAGCCGCCATCTTAAAGCAGTAGACTTTTTAAGACGGCTCTGTTGTAGAGAACCTTCCTAGCGAACCTAAGTAACTTTTTATCTAAAATACTTCTAAATCGGCAAAATCTTGACTTGAATCTATCTTTAAATGATGAAACCATTTTAAAACTTTCATATGTCGAAAGTAGAAAGAAGGGAACTAATGCAATAATGGGAGCAATTTTAACAACTTTTAACAGTTGATTCAGGGTAAAGGGTAAATTAGGGTAAAGAATTGGGCTCGGGCCAATTGTACCAAAAACCTTCACAAAAAACTTCACATAGTGTGGCCAATGTTTTTTTTTTTTTTTTTTTTTTTTTTTGAGGAAAAAAAAAAAAAAAGTAATTATCACCAATTACTTTGCCAAGTAACTAATTACTCTTACATTCAGGTAATTGAGTTACTAACACAATTACTTTTTGGGAGAAGTAATTTGTAACTATAATTAATTACTTTTTTTCGGTAAGATTAACAACACTGCCTTTTTGTATTTGTGATATTTTGTGTTTTTTTTGGGGGGGGCTGTGATTGCGTGTGTTCAAGTCATCAGTCAATCAAACATGCGTTTGAGGAAAAAAAATGGACTGGCGCATTCTGCAAGTGAAAAATCTGTACATGATGAAAGTAATTCACCTAATGGTCGGGTCAATTCTATCCTTGCAACATATGGAAAGTCAATCTAAATGAGCTATATAACAAGTCATACAGTATAATGCAAATAAGGTTGCTTAAAAGTTGGTGGGGACAATTTGAGCATCCTGAAAAGTTGGTGGTGTTATGTCCCTACCGTCCCTATCCAAACCTATGCCTTTGGCTGAGTGTTTTCCGCCAAGGATTAGTCCTTTTCTCAATCTGAAATTTGGGCTCATTATGGCTATTACTTCACAGACAGAGGCATGTAGTAGGCTATTTAGAATCCTGCATTCAAGCAGGTTTGGATAAAAGCAGGTTTGCATGAAAAATACAAAACGCGATAATGAAAGCTATATGTTGTTCAAACATAAAACAAAAACGTTTTCTTGAATGCTGGAGGTTTCGGGAAAAAATTGATATAAATGTGCTTTTAGGCATATGTGGAGATTGAAGGAAGGTTGGTGGCCCAAACCCCCCCCCCTACCCTCCAATATCTTCGAATGTTGTTAACAAGCTCTAGTACGTCTGACGACCGGGTTTGTTCCTGTTTTATCTCCTGTCGCACCAACCAGGCAGAGGCGTGTACATTGTTGTCCTCAGTTCTTTCCGCTATCTCTGCACCATCCAGGCAAGGACACGTTTATTGTTTTCGAATGGACTGAGTCGCCGTGGTTGCCCCCACCCCGCACAATCATTCCTCTCAAGCACTCATATTTTAAATGTCTTCTGTTGATTAAAAACATAGTTCAACAATCTTATTTTATTAGGTACTACCAAGGGCGTAGGTTTGGTCTCAACATTGGTAGTGACGATACAACAGCATAACCTGCATGTATACTTTTTTCTGGCGACGGGACATTAATAAGACCAAACAGATTATTGACCGGGGGTCAGGTCCACATTTCTCAAGAATATGAACCTAATTAATTGAAATGATCAAATCAAAATTCATGAAAAAAAAATCTTGAGATATCCAAGAACCGATCTACATCCGAGGCATCCGAGACGACCAAAAGACTCGAACCAAAGTACTCTCATGAAATTCTGATGTGTGATCTATTTTCACAGATTTTTTTTTTCATGTTCATGTCAGTGTCCCTCTGAAGTGGACCCATTCTTGGACTTGCACTCTGAAGCCACCGCGTTGCATTACGAGAATGCACATAATGCAAACAAGGATCCAAATCAGGGACGGCTAGCTTGACTTCATTGTTCCTTGTGAAGGCTGTCCTGACCGAAGTAGTTTTGAAAGTTAGCAAGTTTAAATAGATCAATGCTATGCTAACTCTGATGCAGGTTGGACTTTTTAGTAGCAAAATTAGTTGGTTTTTTTTACATTACTTACAGTGGCTTATGCTGCCTGAAAAAGACTTGTAATATCCCTCCTCTTCGAAGGAGATGTAGGAGGCGGCTTGTTTTATGTTATTTATCGATTTATTTTTTGAGGGGGGAAAAGGTTTTGCCATTTTCAACCGATATGTTAACTTTAGTCTATACAGGGGTCGGCAACCTATGACACGCGTGTCAGCACTGGTACGCGAAAGGTTAACCAGTGACACGCGAGCGCATGGCAAAAAAAAAAAAAGCGCCTTTTTACCTGAAATTAAGACATTGTGGCGGATGCAATGCCCAGTAAGCGAGTGGACGTTATATGCAAGCAATAATGGATTTTTAGCACACCTTGTGCTCTTCCTCAATTTAGGTAGGTAGGCTTGGCTAGTTACTTCCGCCATCTCTGTTTGTGCGTTGTGCGTCTCACAATAAGTGTCAAACGCCACTACGAGACAAAACATGAAAATTCATGGAAAACAGGGCCAGGGATCACATTAAGGTAGGCATCCTTCATATTTGTAATAGAAAATCTAAAATCGTGCATAGAATTCACTATTTTAAGTGGCTAGTGAACAAGAAAAAATGTAAGTCGCCTGTTCTGACTTTGAAGGTTAAAACAGCCCGCTCTGTACTATATAAGAGATCTGCACTGAGAATCACATTTGTTCCCCTTTTCCTGCTGGGGTGTGTGTGTGTGTGTGTGTGGGGGGGGGGGGGGGGGGGGGGTGGAATATGTTTACAAAAGATGATGCTGTTGTAAAGCTATTATTACTGTTGCACTTATTTTCAAGTTTTGATATTTTCTACAATATGGATTTATTTTTTAGTTAATTGATGAATAACAATGGTAGTTATTTGATTTCAATGTATGTCCATGTTGTTTTGTTTGGAGTAAAATTACAGCTCTGTTGGTTATAAAAATTCGGATGTGCGTCATTTATCTTGGTGAGGCACATTGATTGACAAGAAAATTTGAAAATGGCACTCCACACCAAAAAGGTTGCTGGCCCCTGCACTCAGTCTACAGCCGCTGTGTCAACTTCTCTCTTGGAGAATTGGGAGAGAGTCTGGGCATCTACCAACAGTGACCTCTCCTGGCCGTTCCCTCCCTTCGCCTCGATATAGTTCTTACTTGCTCTCTTCTTCTTTCGTGCTTTAGGAATGATTAGCGGGGGAAAAACGCGAAATTAAATGAGCCTGAGAAGCTTCAATGCTTAAAAATGAAGCGAGTTCTTTGATGGAAGAAGTGCAGCGGAAGCAGTACAATAAATTGGATAACGCATTTACGAGTTATTCCAGTTCCGAGCCTTCAAATTGAGTTATTGACAGTGATGACTAATTTGTATATGTTGATCATATTTATTGAATACTTTTTGACTCCAGTGATGTTAAGTCGTGATGGAACTTCCATACGCTTCAACATATCACGCTGAAGTTTCAGTACGTGAACGTTTCTACTTCCGGTTCACTTGCAACATTTGTTTACCATCCGGGTTGTGCAGTACTTTGGTGTAATCTTTTCCCAACCAAACGAGCTCCTTTAAAACATTCTCATCGGGTAAGTACCGAAGTAAGAATGTAGTGTACGAAAAAGTCCCGTTTTAAAGCGTAGTGGTAGTCGTTCGGCTTTATTTTGAAGCTTCGCGGGTTTACCTTACTTAGGTTAATTTAGCTTAATTCGCTAGCTAAAACACGTTCACGCATTCCGATTGCTTTGGCTTGACGCCACTTCCGATTTGTAAAGTTTGTTTTAAGGAAAAGACTTTCGGTTAACACGGGGGTCGACAACCTAAAATGTTGAAAGAGCCATATTAGACCAAAAAAACTAAACACAAATATGTCTGGAGCTGCAAAAAAATAATAGCCTTATAATGAAGGCAACACGTGATGTCTGACTAAGCTGGCTACAAATTCATAATGAGCCTCCATGATTAAATGTTTATTATCCCTGAAGTGAAGTGCATCCCATAGAGCAGGGGTCATGAATTAAAAATCCTCTGGGTCCGAAATTAAAAAAATTACAACAATCTCGGGTCCGGAAATATTTTTAATGCTTCTTTTTTTCAAAAAAATACAAACGTATCTTTACGTGGCCATGCTGATAATTAGAACATTCAAAATTGTAAATAATGTATAAAAGGTGCATAAAACTAAAAAAGTGCTTTAATTCAATCATTAAATAGCAACATAAGAGCATGTTCAAGACTTTTTTTTTTTTTTTTTAAATTGTGGATGCTGACAGGGGGACTTGCTTTATTTTTTGACAGACCTCTTATTTTTGCTTTCCATGAAGCAAAGTTTCAGCAACTGCACTCATACAATCTTTGACAATCGGTGCGTCACCGAAAGACTTTTTGTTTTGACCCAATATCCACGCTATTCTGAGGGAGCATTCATTTGCGCATTGCTGTGCAGTGAATGAATGAACCATGAGCATTGAGGTGCGATCATATTGAGCCCTTAATTCTGCTATTTTTTGAGAACGGATGGCAGAGTTCAAAGGGAAACTTTGCGAAAAGGCTGCGTGCTTCGTCTCGGTGCATTTTCAAATCGCTGCTCTTTATAAGCACTACCGTCTCTGAACAGATGAACCGTAGCGGTCTTGTGCTGCCGCCAGGTAAAATGAATAAAAATGTGTTTGTCCACTCCTCCTTAGACACTCTGTTTTCTGCATCAATCTTGCGAAGTTTTGAGCACCCCATTTGCTGTACCTTTTTCGCCTCTTCCTCCAACTTCATTCGGCTCAGTATTTGGCTGTCACTCCGCGGAGTCTGGAAAGCGAGTGTGAGGGGCGGTTTGCATGGTGACTCTCCGAGAATACGAAAAATTTCAAATTTGTATTTGCGTCTCCATTTGAACAATGTCGCAATTCCGCATTAAAACGATGTAGTATTCATGCCAGGCCCTAGGTGGACAGTGCAGATTTACAGGGCGAGACAGAATGACGCACTTTGACCCCACCAAGCTCCCTCAGCCCGGAAAAACAATATGCCCGCCCACTCGAAGCAATGGCATTTTTTTTTTTGTTCAAAAAGGCACAAAAATTGAAACATTCCACATATTTAATTTAAAAATATTATTAAAACAGTAAATTAAAGCCGACATTCTGCTATATTTGCTGTTTTTAATGTTTAGTAGCACCGCTGCACACGCCCAATGTGACGAGTGCTGACGTTAACGTCGCGGTCTCGCGCTGCGGGAGCCTTTAATCTGCATGCCGAGGAAGCCCCCCTCATTTCCCGGCAATCGGATTCTTCCACTTTGGAGGGAGGATTCAGAATTTTTCGTTTTCGCCTTCCGTCTTCGCCGACACCATATGCGCGCGAGGCAAGTCCGCTACTCAGTCATTGCGTCTTTGTGTCGCAGAGTTGCCATGTAAACTGCCCCTGAGACAAGCTGTCCTAAAAATAACTTTCAAATCCTGCACTCCCTTTGGCTGGCTCACGCTCATCACCGCTAAGGTTTTTGTTTGTTGCCCACCTCCGCTCTGTAAACCCGCAGACAAAAATGATTTTTGTTTTTGCAACGTGTATTAGTCCCGACAGCTTGAGATCCGGTCCAGACGGCTTGGGGGTCCGGAACCGGACCAAGGTCCGCGGTTCCGTGACCTCTGCCATAGAGAATGACGCACCACATGACTACTCTGTTGCATGATGTCGCTTCAAGCTTTACAATTTTAATGAATAAAAATAATATTTGTGTCGTGTTTTTCCTCCTACAGAAACCATATTAAAAAAATATCTATATTTCCCTCTCGCATCTTTTTCCATTTTCAAACTTTTGTGAAAAAGCTCCAGGGAGCCACTCGGGCAGCGCTCAAGAGAGCATTCTGCTCTGCAGACACGGGTTGATGACCCTTGGGTTAACATGAGAGTGATTACATTTAATTGTACTGTATAAGACGCTTCTCAACTTATCTTTAAGATGTGACAAATTACTACTGACTGAAGGCCAACACAATCCCAAACATCAAGTCAAAGAGTAGGGACGTGGAAAATGAGGAGAGGAAATCCATGTTTCGACGAATAATTGAAAAACAAAACATAATGAGGGTAATTGTTGTATTTTTCATGCAATATTAGACTTGCTGTGATGTGACCGAGATCAGTGTTTGTGACACTAGGGCAGGGGTCAGGAACCTATGGCTCACGAGCCAGATATGGTTCTTTTCACAGCTGCATCTGGCTCGCAGACGAATCTTCAATTATTTAGAAAAAAAAAAAAAGTTTCGTCATGTAATGACAAGGGCGCTAGGACCTCGGGGAAAACCCGGCGGACGTAAGGGCCACAGGGGAAGCGTTAAGAAGAGCAACCAGTGAGTGAGGGGTGCTCACATTTTTCCATTGGCAAGCCGGTAATCATGTGACATTCAGGACAGGTGTGGCAGTGGAGAACGTCTAAAAAGTCTGATGATGCCTGATGTCTGATAATAGCTATGCATCTGTAGCGTGGTGCAGGTAGAGATTAAATGCTTCAGTCAGTTGCTACACATTTAATTTTGTTTTATTTTCATTTTTCTTGTACAGCTTAAACAAGAAAAAAAACAATGTTCAGGTGAGTACAATTAATTGAAAATATTGGACTGTTTTCCTGTTCAGTATGCATTTTGTTGGACTCTGAAAAGAGAAATCCTGCCACCAAGCATTTTAAGAGTTGGAACAGAAGTTCACGCCCTGAATTTTGAGCATTGGTGAAGTAACACGCAATTTACATGTGCTTACCCTGATCAATGTCCACCATTCGGTTTGCAGTAATCGATGTTTTTATCATGTAATCAATATATTTTGTTGGAAAACATTTTTTTTCTCTCAAACATTTAAGCTCATGATATGTGTTGACAAAAATTAGCTGACAATGCCACAAAAATGCTAGCAATTTTGTCGTATCGTTTTTATTTCAAATCAGTTAACTTCAAAATCCTGACCTGATTGAGAGAAACGGATGCCATTTCGTGATTCAGCAGTGCAAAAATACCCTAAATGAGTTGTAGAAATCCAAATTTCCAAAAACATTCAAAAAGTGAAAAATCGTTGCCAAATACACTCCAGTTCTTTTCACAGATGTTTATTGGCCATTTGTGCTCTCGCTAAAATGTCAGGGGCACAGCAAAAGCTGAGCGCTCTGCCTTGAAAAGCTACCTGTATTTTTCTCCATACCTGTGACATCAGCAAATCATGTGATTTTTTTTTTTCACCCAGTGTCCCACAGGCATCACTGCAGAAGCTCTTCACCCTGAAAAGCACGATCCCCTCCACGTTAAGCGGACGGTGGAGTCCGATATGCCGTGGATCAAACAGGAGGCGGAGTCAGAGACCCCTAAAATTAAAGAAGAAGAACAGGAAGTTGAAATCCCCAAGATTCCAATGGGTGTCGGTGTGAAGAGCGAAAAAGTCGAAGGTCCAAGCGAAGAGAGTGGAGCAGCGAAACCTTCGAGCAGCAGCTCATTTCAGCACCTGACAACAAAAGGAGAGGGACGATCTCAACCGGACAGCATCTTGGCTCCTCTTTCGGACAGCGACGACATAACATCACACTCTTCTGACTTTAATACTGATGAGGAGGATGATGACTTTGACCAAAATGCTTCAAAATCTTTAAACAAGTCATCATTGAAAAGACACAGAAAAGAATACGCGGTTGGGAAACCTTTTCCCTGCTCATTTTGTGATAAAACATTTTCTTGGAAACGTAATTTAAAAGTACACATGCGTACACACACCGGGGAGAAACCTTTTCTCTGCACGTGTTGTGGTAAACGGTTCACTGTGAAGGGAAATTTGAACGAACACAGAAGAACCCACACTGGAGAGAAGCCTTTTGCCTGCTTACTTTGTGGTAAAAAATTTTCTCAGAAGACTCATTTAGAAATACATAAGCATACACACACTGGAGAAAAGCCTTTTGCCTGCACACTTTGTGGTAAAAGATTCACTCAGAAGGGACATTTAGTATCGCACACAAGAATCCACGCTGGAGAGAAGCCTTTTGCCTGCACACTTTGTGGTAAAAGATTCATCGATAAGGGAGGTTTAACCAAACACACGAGCACACACACTGGAGAGAAGCCTTTCGCCTGCACACTTTGCGATAAAAGATTTAGTCAGAAGACTGATGTAGAAACGCATAAACGTATACACACAGGAGAAAAGCCTTTTGCCTGCTCACTTTGTGGTAAAAGATTCACTCAAAAAGGAAATTTAGTAAAGCACGCAAGAAGCCACACTGGGTCAAAACCTTTGAATTGCAGCATGTGACAAAGTATTCTGATTCCTGCTATGCATTTGCAACAGAAAAAGCATTCAATTTCCCTATTCAGTTTCCCTTGAGCCTCTTTTGAAAAAGTTGTTGAAATTATTTTCCAGTTTTCCTTTTCACAACTATGCTTTTTTTTAATTGAATAAATTGCATTACATGTCTTTCTGTTGACATTGTTCCATAACTTACATACTGCTTATTGATTTTTGCTGTTTTACTTCTGAATGTTAACATTTGACATCCATATCTATATTTCCTCGCAAACAACCTCCTCCCTTCCCCCTTCCTCTGTCACCTTATGTTAACAAGACATCAATATATGGATCTTTTCAAAGCTGCTTTTAAGGGTGTCAAAAAAATCGATTCTGAAATATATTACGTCACGCAATTCTCGTATCAATTCCAATTCATCTGTATCGATAAATACACATGAATTTTTGGTGGAAATAAACAATTCAGTTGCTGCACTTCTACTCCCATCAAGTAGTTGGCAGCGCGCAGAAGAATTGCCTAATCTGAGTAGAGATTTGTGTACGTTGCCCTCTAGTGGTTGACCGCCATTACTGGGGTGTTTACACACCCATAGCAGCCCAGCGTCAGTTGATGTACAGTGGGGCAAATAAATAGTCAACCACTAATTGTGCAAGTTGTCCTACTTGAAAATATTAGAGGCCTGTAATTGTCAACATGGTTAAACCTCAACCACGAGAGACAGAATGTGGAAAAACAAAAAACAAACAGAAAATCACATTGTTTGATTTTTAAAGAATTTATTTGCAAATCATGGTGGAAAATCAGTATTTGGTCAATACCAAAAGTTCATCTAAATACTTTGTTATGTACCCTTTGTTGGCAATAACGGAGGCCAAATGTTTTCTGTAACTCTTCACAAGCTTTTCACACACTGTTGCTGGTATTTTGGCCCATTCCGCCATGCAGATCTCCTCTAGAGCAGTGATGTTTTGGGGCTGTCGTTGGGCAACACGGACTTTCAACTCCCTCCTCGGATTTTCTATGGGGTTGAGACCTGGAGACTGGCTAGGCCACTCCAGGTCCTGTAAATGCTTCTTACGAAGCCACTCCTTTTTTGCCCTGGCTGTGTGTTTGGGATCATTGTCATGCCAAAAGACCCAGCCTCGTCTCATCTTCAAAGCCCTTGCTGATGGAAGGAAATTTTCGCTCAAAATCTCGATACATGGCCCCATTCATTCTTTCCTTTCCACAGATCAGTCGTCCTGGTCACTTCGCAGAAAAACAGCCCCAAAGCATGATGTTTCCACCCCCATGCTTCACAGTGGGTATGGTGCAATTCAGTATTCTTTTTCCTCCAAACAAGAGAACCTGTGTTTCTACCAAAAAGTTCTATTTTGGTTTCACCTGACCATAACACATTCTCCCAGTCCTCTTCTGGATCATCCAAATGCTCTCTAGCGAACCGCAGACGGGCCTGGACGTGTACTTTCTTCAGCAGGGGGACACGTCTGGCAGTGCAGGATTTGAGTCCCTGGCGGCGCATTGTGTTACTGATATTACTGTGGTCCCAGCTCTCTGTAGGTCATTCACTAGGTCCTCCCGTATGGTTCTGGGATTTTTGCTCCCCGTTCTTGTTATCATTTTGACGCCACGGGGTGAGGAGGGAGTTGAAAGTCCGTGTTGCCCGACGACAGCCCCAAAACATTACTGCTCTAGAGGAGATCTGCATGGAGGAATGGGCCACAATACCAGCAACAGTGTGTGAAAAGCTTGTGAAGAGTTACAGAAAACATTTGGCCTCCGTTATTGCCAACAAAGGGTACTACACAAAGTATTGAGATGAACTTTTGGTATAGACCAAATACTTATTTTCCAACATTATTTGCAAGGCAAGGCAAGGCAAATTTATTTATATAGCACAATTCAACACAAGGCAATTCAAAGTGCTTTACATCACATGAAGACCATAAAAATCACATTTAAATCAACACAACGTAAAAACCAAGACAAATGATCACATCTAATCACAGAATAAAAATAAATAAATAAAAATAAAACAAAAATAAAAATAAAGCAAAAACTACTACTACTAATAATCATTGAAATCAGCAATGGAGATAAGCACAATAGGAATAGAAGGCAGGTAGGTTGAAATATATAGACAGTTATGGATATGCAGTGCCAAACAAAAGCGTTTTTAGCCCTGATTTAAAGGAGCTAACAGTTTGAGCATACTTCAGACGTTCGGGTAACTTGTTCCAGAGGTGAGGAGCATAATAACTAAATGCTGCCTCACCCCTCTTGGTTCTTGTTCTTGGAACATGCAGAAGACCCGTTCCAGACGACCTTAGGGGTCTAGATGTCTCATAGGAATCTAACAAGTCAAGCATGTATTTTGGTCCAAGGCCATTAAGTGTTTTGTAGACGAGCAGTAGTATTTTATAGTCTATCCTTTGACTCACTGGAAGCCAGTGTAGCGATTTCAAAACCGGTGTAATGTGGTCCAGCTTCCTTGTATTTGTGAGGACTCTGGCTGCAGCATTCTGTACTAGCTGCAGCTTCCTGACTGATTTTTTATCAAGACCTGTAAATATACCGTTGCAGTAGTCCAATCTGCTGAAAATGAATGCATGCATAAGTTTTTCCATGTCTTGTTGAGTCAGAAGCCCCTTAATTCTGGTTATATTTTTTAGGTGGTAATAAGCGGATTTAGTGACGGACTTTAGATGGCTATCAAATTTTAGGTCTGAGTCAATAATTACGCCAAGGTTTCTGACTTGATTTGTAGCTGTTAGTGACATTGTGCTAAGTTGGCTGCTTATCTTTGACCTTTCCTTTTTTGGCCCAAAAATGATCACCTCTGTCTTCTCTACATTTAACTGGAGAAAATTCTGGCACATCCATTCATTGATTTGACGAATGCATTTACTCAGGGAGACTAAGGGACTATAATCATGTGGGGACACAGAAATGTACAGTTGTGTGTCATCTGCATAGGCGTGATAGGAGATATCATACTGTTCCATTATCTGAGCTAACGGAAGCATATAGATGTTAAATAAGAGTGGTCCAAGAATTGACCCTTGAGGGACTCCACACGTGAATTTGGTTCGTTCTGACTGATAGTTTCCAATTGACACAAAGAAATCTCTATCATGTAAATAGGATGTGAACCACTGAAGAATAGTGTCAGTAAACCCTACCCACTGTTCCAATCTGCTGAGTAGTATGTTGTGATCAACCGTGTCAAATGCGGCGCTGAGATCCAATAGTAGCAGAACAGATGATTTGCCTGCATCGGTATTCCGACGAATATCATTTAGGACTTTGATAAGCACGGTCTCGGTGCTGTGTTGTGGCCGAAATCCAGACTGAAATGAGTTAAAAAGATTGTTTTGCATCATAAAAGTCTGGATCTGTTCAAACACAGCCCTTTCGATAATTTTCCCCAGGAATGTCAGATTTGATATTGGCCTGTAATTACTAATGGTTGAGGCATCCAGATTAGGTTTTTTTAGGAGAGGTTTTATTACTGCAGTTTTTAAAGTCTGAGGAAACTCTCCTGTTTGGAGGGAAGTATTTATAATCTGAAGTATGTCTGGGGCTATGCAATGAAAAACAGTTTTGAAAAAGTTTGAAGGAAGGATGTCAAGGCAGCATGTTGTGGGCTTTAATTTCGACACAATTTCTGTTAAAGTGGCATAGTCCAGGAGGCTAAACTGTCTAAGATTGACGTGGGGGACATTTTGGGAGGTGTTTAGTGTAACATTTGTTAATCCGGAGTTGCACACAGCCTGTCTAATCTTTAGTACTTTGTGTGTAAAGAATGCTGCGAAATTATTACAGGACACCTCAGATGCCAATTCCTGAGGTATTGATGCTTGTGGGTTTGTCAGTTTGTCAACAACAGAAAATAGTGTGCGAGTATTGTTGGTGTTTCTACTAATGATCTCTGAAAAATATGATTGTCTAGCATTTTTCAGTTCCTGGTTATATTTGCGAAGACTCTCTTTGTAGATATCATAAAAAACTAGGAGTTTGTTTTTTCGCCATCTGCGTTCTGCTCGTCTACAAACTTGTTTTTGTTTTATAGCTAGTGTGGCATTTCTCCAGGGTGACCTCTTCTTTCTTGACAAAGTTTTTGTCTTAATCGGGGCAATAGTGTCCATTACAGTCATCACACTGGAACTGAAACTATTTACAAGTTCTTCCACTGGAGCTATTGTAGAGGTTAATGATGAGGCATAGGCCTGTGTGAATAACGCACATGTGTTATCACTTATGTAACGCTTCCTAATCACCACTGTTTCCCTTTTCAGAGGATGGACAGGGGTGGTCATTTTAAACATAATGCAGTAGTGATCAGACAGAGCAACATCATTCACTGTGACCTCAGAGATGTTAAGACCTTTGGATATTATTAAGTCCAGTATGTGCCCTCTGTTATGTGTTGGAACTGTGACATGCTGAGATAAACCAAATGTATCCAAAATATTTAAAAGCTCTCTAGCACATCCTTCTTCAGGATTATCAACATGAATGTTAAAGTCACCCACTAAAACAACACAATCAAAGTCCATGCAGACGGAAGACAGTATTTTGGTAAGCTCATCAAAAAACATTGTGTTATACTTCGGTGGTCTGTAAATTGTTACCAAGGCAGCTCTGCAAGGGCTTTTTAGCTGAATGACAATATATTCAAAGGAATCAAACTGACCACATGAAATATTCGTGCATTGAAAACTGTCCCTGATCAGACTGGCAACCCCACCTCCTTTCTTATGGGTTCTTGGAGCACTAAAGAAATTGAAGTTTGTGGGGGTTGCCTCAATCAGAACTGTCGAACTCTTATCTTGATCTAACCAAGTTTCTGTTAGGAACAACATGTCAAGGTTATGTTTGCTGATAAAATCATTAATTAAGAAAGATTTGCCAGCTAAAGATCTAATATTTAGCAGAGCCAATTGGAGATGCCAGACTGGATTCACTGGTGAGTTTTGGGAATGACTTACTATGCTTAACAGGTTGGCAGAGTTGATTGAACGTTTTTTATTTCTCACCAGTCTAGCCCTTTTTTTGTTGTTTATCACCACTGGGATTGTTGAGCATACATACTGTACTCCATAAGGCCCCGGCTTTTGCTGGGACAGAACAGTCTTTGTAATGTTGTCACAGCCTGGACCCGGTGCACATCATATTGGTGTCGCAAACATGGCTTCCTCCATAGAAGGATAATACCGTGTAATTCCAGAGTTGTAGTGCTTTGGCTTTGCCCCGAGAGAATTCCAGTGGAGGCTGGTTGGTTTGTTGCCATCTTCCCCTGGCACCTGTCGGGTGTGACAGGTACAGGGTGGAAGCGAAGACATGAACTTGAGGAGATCAAGAGACTGGTTAACCTTGCCATCTAGATCCATGGAGTCCCGATCAGGTTGACTCATTATTTCATCCAAACTAAGTCGTCGGCGGGGGGGCTTCCGGGACTGTGGGGATTTAGGCCTTGATGAGGCCTTAGCCTGACTGAGTCGGCGGAGTGGTGGCGTCTTGGAGTGTGAGGATTTGGTGCTGGATGGGGCCTTATCCTGGAGTCGGCAGCGTGGTGGCGTCTTGGAGTGCGAGGATTTGGGGCTGGATGGGGCCTCGACAGCAGAGGATTGCACGGTCGGGTCGTTCTCCTCCTGTTGAGCTGATGGAGCCACTTCTTGAGTCTCGTCTGAAGGGGGTCGATCACCTGCTACCAGGGTCTCCTCCCGTTGAGGCAGTGGAGCCTCAGCAGAGGAGGGTTGGTCACAGCCTGGCAGGGCTGGCTTAGTCACTTCCCCTTCAGCGACTATCGGCTCCATTTTTGGAGGAGACATTGTTTCTGCATGCACACTGTCTGATTCAGCACTCATCCCAGCCACCATGTTTATCCGATGTTTTGGGATAGCTTGCCTCCTTTCCTCGAGATAAGCAGACTATCTGTGCCTCAAGAGATAAAACATGCTGCTGCTTAGTAACCGCACTCCTGACTTATTTAGGTGAAGGCCATCGTTCTTAAAGAGATGCCTGCGCCCTGAAAATATGTTGAAATTGTCAATGAAGTACATCGATTGTCCAGCGCATGTTGCTTTGAGCCATTTGTTGAGCATCATCACTCTGCTGAAACTTTCATCCCCCAGCCTGGGCGCGGGTATAGGTCCACTGAAAAACACCTCAGTATTTAAAGTTCCGACTTTGTTTATCAGTTCAGTGAAGTCTTGCTTTAAAAGCTCTGATTTTTGCTTCGCAATATCGAGGGCTCCTGTGTGTATTATCAGAGTAGTGGCTGTTGGATGCTGAGCAGCAATGCTCAGGATTTTTTCAGAGATAACAGACACCGTAGCTTTGTTAAAACAACATACTCTGGTATTGTTGCTACAAAAGTGTTTCATCCCATTCACAGCAAAGTCGCCCACTCTCAGAGTGCGGGGCCCATTGGGTCGCTTTCTCTGTAGCCTGCTAGCACATGCATTAGCATCATACCTCTCTTTCGAGCTGGGTGTTCCAACTTTCCCTGGGTCAGGAGTCTCGGAGAGTGGCGTAAATCTATTTTCCAGTTGAATTCCAGCAGCTTGAGGCACTTTGCTTTGAGCCTTTGTTGTTGCCTTGATCTGTGATAATTTTCTTTCTGGTGCCGGAGTAGATGACGCGGTCTTCTGCAGAGGTGGCCATTCCTTTTCATCGTAAATCTGCCAGTGCTGGGTTCTGCCAGGGTCCCGTTGAGTCTCGATGGTGTTTGTTTGCATTCTGTGGGTCCGCTCCCACTCGCTGTTTTGGGAGATCGGCAGAGTGGTTTCATTCCCGAGCTGTCCATTTACCTCCATATTCACTTCAAGCCGGTAGATTTTTGTTTCCAGTACTGCTATCTTCTGGAGCAGTTTGTGGTAATCATCCATTGACAGGGGAGGCATGTTGCTGCTACTTAGCTTTCGTTAGCCGAATTCCTCAGCTCTGATAAGGCAGACTTGTGTTCCAGTAACGACAAAAAAGCACTTTAAAAGGCTAAAAAATGCTCAAAAAGCCTTTGTTTGAATAAAAACAAGATTAAAAGAAAATTCCAAGACTTACTGAGTAATTTAGAGGTGATTAAAAATGATTAAAAAGATGATTGAAGCTTGAGAAGCAGGAGCAAAGCAGAGAGACGTCTGCACAGTAGCGAAGCAGCAGAGAAGAAAAATTCTTTAAAAATCAAACAATGTGATTTTCTGTTTTTTCCCACACTCTGTCTCTCATGGTTGAGGTTTACCCATGTTGACAATTACAGGCCTCTCAAATATTTTTAAGTGGGAGAACTTGCACAATTAGTGGTTGACTAAATACTTATCTGCCCCACTGTAAACAGTAACAGCTGCACTATGCTGAGGGCGGCACACCTCAGCAATGGCGGACGGCCTACTTCTGGTCTTTTTGCTTGGATTAGTCATTTTATAAATCTGAAATTTGGGCTCATTTAAGCTTTTGCTGCAAAAACGGGGGCGTGGAGTATTTAGAATCCTGTGTTTAAGCAGGTTTGGACAAAAGGTTTGCACTAATGAAAGGAATATGTTGTTCAAACATAAAACAAAAACATGTTTATTTGAATGCTGGATGAGGTTTCGGGAATAAATTGGAATAATTGTGCTTTTAAGCATGCGCGGCGGTGGGTGGAGGCAGGTGGCTCCCCTAGTGGACAAAAAGTCATCGTAAAAATGCAGATTCTTGACTCTTTACACCTTCTTGACTTTTTACAAGGTGATGATGCTTGAACTTTTGTTTGGTGCTGTTCCAGTGAGATTTACAAAGATGCCTGCCAGAAGAAAACATCAAAATCCCTCAGTCCTTGATGATATGGGGCTGCATGTCAGGCAAAGGCACTGGGGAGATGGTTGTGGTTAAATCTTCAATTAATGCACAAGTTTACATTGAAATTTTAGAGCGCTTTCTTATCCCTTCAATTAAAAATGTCATTTTCCAAAATGACGATGCATCATGCCAAAGAGCTAAAACTGTTGAAGCATTCCTTTGAGAAAGACTCATCCAGTCAATGTCATGGCCTGCAAATAGCCCAGATCTCAACCCTATTTAAAACCTGTGGTGGAAATTGAAAAAATATGGTCCACAGCAAGGCTCCGACCTTCAAGGGTGATCTGGCAACTGCAATCAAAGAGAGTTGGCGCCAAAGACGGTACACAAGAAAGGCCGCCCGTCTCATCAGACCCTAGGACATGGTCCAGTAATCCATGTGCTTTGTTGACATGGCTTCAGCAAACTGTTTGCGGCATTCTTGTGTACCGTCTTCAAAAGAGGCTTCCTGCTGGGGTGACAGCCATGCACACCATTTTGATGTAGAGTACAGCGTATGGTCTGAGCACTAACAGGCTGACCTCCCCACCTCTTCAATCTCTGCAGCAATGCTGACAGCACTCCTGTAATGAGTCAAATGACACTTTGGAGGGAAAATGACAAGCAGTACTCATATTGGACATTTAGGGATGTATGTTTTTTCATAGGGGTGTACTCACTTTTGTTGCCAAGGGTTTAGATATTAATGGCTATATTTTGAGTTATTTTGAGGGGGAGAATAAATTAACTCTATTATATAAGCTGCACACAGACAACTTTTCATTGTGTCAAAGTGTCATTTTGTCAATGTTGTCCCATGAAAAGATGTACTTAAATATCTGCAGAAATGCGGGGGGTGTAGTCACTTTTGTGAAACACTGTAGCTTAACTCTCTCAACTCAAACCCTGTCTAGTTCACGCCCACACGCAGAGTTTGATGAGCCAATGACAGATAAAATTATTTCATGCAGTTACAAGGGGAACAAGAGTGCAAGAATTACATGGAAAAAAAAGGAAATAAATAAATAATGAAATAATGAATGAATAATGAAACAAATGTTGAATCAAATAAACAAATGTTGAAATAAATATATATTGGAATAAATAAATGAACGATGAAACAAATGGAAATAAACGTTGAAATAAAAAGTTGAATAATTAATGAAATAAATTAATAATGAAATAAATAATTGAATTAAATGTTGAAATAAATATATTGGAATAAATAAATGGTCAAACAAGCATATAAAAATGGAAACAAATGTTGAAATAAACATTGAAATAAATACAAATTGAAATAACTATATCTAGTGGAACATAAATAAAAATTTAAGTAATTATAAATTGAAATAAATATAAATTGAAATAAATTAAAATAAATCCATAAATATTGAAATAAATAGAAAATAAAACTAAAGCGAAATATATAAATAAAAAGTTAAAAAATAATAATACTTGTGATAAGTTACAACTTTTTTGTGAATGATTGCTTTAAGTATTATTAGTTTTTTTTCCTCTCTGATGTGCAATGTTTGGAAGGTTTATACCCCTTGGCATATTTGTGTTTGTTTTTTTGTTTTTATTTTTTTGTGAAGTTTCAGCACCTGAACGTTTCTACTTCCGGTTCACTTGAGGCAACATTTGTTTACCATCCGGGTTGTGCAGTACTTTGGTGTACTGTTCTCCTAACCAAACCAGCTCCTTCAAAACATTCTCATCGGGTATGTTACCAAGTAACAATTTATGGACTAAAGAGTCCCAGCATTTTAAAGCATCTTGGAAGTCATTTGGCTTTATGTTGAAGCTTGGCAGCTTAACCTAACTTAGTTTAGTTTAGCTTAGCTCAGCTCGCTAGCTATTACACGTTAAAGCATTCCGATTGCTTTGGCTTAACGCCACTTCCAATTTGGAAACTTTGTTTTCAGGAAAAGTAGATCAGTTAAAATGAGAGTGATTACATTAAATTGTATAAAACGATTCTCGACTTGTCTTTAAGATGCCTCAAATTACTACTGACTGAAGGCCAACGCAATCCCGAACATCAAGTCAAAGGGTAGAGACATGGAAATTGAGGAGAGGAAATCCAGGTCACGACTAACAACTAAAAAACTAAAGGAAATTAGGGTAAGATCATGACATTTGTTGTTGTATTTTTCATGCAATACATGACGTCTTTTGATGTGATAGTGATTAATGATTGCTCCTAACGATTCGATTACGATTATGATTCAGAGGCTATGATTTGATTATAAATTGATTATTGATGAAATTAAATTAAATCAGTTTAATTTTCAATAACAGCAATTCAAATTTGTGTTTATGACTAGCTACTGATTCAGCAATTCTCGCAGTTGGACATCCGGGCATTAATGGTGTCACTAGCCACAACAAAGTGTCGCCATTTTGAAATGGGGGCAAAACACGAGTCACAAGCAGTTGCTCTGTCGTGCATTTTACTACAAACGCGTTCAACTTTTGCGGTCTTTTTTTCCGTCTGAATGACTAAAAGTTGCCGTGTTGCGGGTTGTAACACAAGGAAGAGTTCGGAGCCACATTTGAAGTTCTTCATTCTTCCTCGTGAGAAGAAAAGGACAAGCAATTGGCTGAAAGCAATACATTGAGAAACAGTCAAAGAAGACGGTTCTGTGGACCAGGAACATTTACGTTTGCAGCCAACATTTTACTACCTGTGAGTAAACTTTAACCGATTTTTTTTTGTTTTTTTGCCCCAATTAGCTGCTAGGATTCAATAGACTAGGCAGTGATTATTATTACCAGAACCGACAACTCGCAAAGCGTTATTTTTCTTTTGCCGTGAACTGCTCTGATCAGTCATTCGGTATATTATTGGCCTGGTGGGAATTGGTTATTTTTGCCGTGACGTGTTCACGGCTAAATAACACTTGGAGGCGAATTACCGGTTACGGCAGAAATAGTTACTCCGTATATACTACCAGTTTTCTTAGTTCCACACAGTACATATTCCACAAATTTATAAAGGTCAACTTACTGGGTGACTTTATGAGGTAGTTGCAGATGTTTCCGAACTCCACTGCAGGCAATTCCTTTAGATTGTTTATCCAGCTACCAGCTGCGACTTTGTATGGGCAGATTTGCAGGCCAATACGCGCTAATTTTAAGTTGTATCGCGTCCTCGCGTCTGTCAGCAGTGACTCGTGATAATAATAAGTCATGTTTAAGACGTTTTTATGAAAAAAAGACGCAAAACACAGCTGAAATATATGAATTTTAGACAACGTTTGTCTATGGATGTTTACCCGTGCGTGCCCCCCTCTCAAAACGGCGACACATTTGGATGCAAGATGACGTCATGGTGACATCACGCCGACTGCCACTGGGGTGGCAGCGAATGAACAAATGTTCATTCGTTCTTCCCTCCCACTTCAAACGGATTGAACATCTATGGCAGTCAGTGGCAGCCAATGCCAGGCAATGAGGTAATTTTGGGCCATTTAAGGTCATTTTCAGTTACTTGACCTGGGAATCACCCATATGAATAGGCAGTGACTCAAACTCAACGGGAAATGACCTGTAAATGCCCTAAAATGAACAGCAAGTGACCTGTAAATGCCCTGAAAATCTGAAAAAATGACTGTGAATGCTCTGGTTTCAAATGAACGAAGTTTCTAGTCTAAATGGATTGTGCGTCGAGCACCGTCAATGTAGCCTTAGAGTTAACAAAGACACTATTATGGTGGTAGATTTTGGTAGCAACTTGTTGGTTCATTTTTATTAGTTTTTTTAGACATTGGCACCTTTTTAAAACGATATCTCGATTCTTTGCAGGAGTATATCGATAACCTTTTGGGATACAAGGTATCATGATATACCACCATTTCGATATTTTGTCACAGCCCTACAATTTAGAGCATTCGATCAGCCTACCATGCATGTTTTTGTGATGTTGCTGTGGAGGGGAAGCCGGAGTACCCGGAGAAAACCCACGCAGGCACAGGGAGAACATGCAAACTCCACACAGAAAGGGATTGAACTAGAGTTGTTCCGATCATGTTTTTTGGTTCCCGATCCTATCCCGATCGTTTTAGTTTGAGTATCTGCTGATCCCGATATTTCCCGATCCGATTGCTTTTTATTTTTCTCCCGATTCAATTCCAATCATTCCCGATAATTTTTCCCGATCATATACATTTTGGCAATGCATTAAGAAAAAAATGAATAAAACTCGGACGAATATATACATTCAACATACAGTACATAAGTACTGTATTTGTTTATTATGACAATAAATCCTCAAGATGGCATTTACATTATTAACATTCTTTCTGTGAGAGGGATCCACGGATAGAAAGACTTGTAATTCTTAAATGTGACTTTGTATATTGTGACTAAATATTGCCATCTAGTGTATTTGTTGAGCTTTCAGGAAATGATACTGTAGCCATTTAACTTCTGCCCAAATGCATGATGGAAAGTGCAACCATGACTGTGCGTCGTGGTACCAATTGATATATCTTCTCCGCGTTGGGAAATAACATAGGGTGTTAAGAAAAAGATCAACTACTACCTTTCTTCCCCACATTGCTTCCCACGATTATTCTAATCATTGGGAGAGGGATTGTAAGGCTTTAGCCATTTAAAACATAGCTCCAAAGGCTGCCAAAATTCACTCTACTGATTTTACGCTGCCTTTTAGCTCTATATACTGTATGGGTAAATCGGCGCCATTATAGATTGAACGCGACAATGCGTGAGTGGGTCGTGCAGCGCATGCGTTAATTGTGGTAAATATTGTAATTAGAAAATGATTTAATTAAAAAAAAAATTTTTTAAATGGCATGGCCGATAGTATTTTGCCGATTCCGATACCTTGAAAATGACGTGATTGGACATCCCGATCGATTGGGACATCTCTAGATTGAACCCTTGATTTTTTGCATTTAGGTGGTTTTAAACCCCCCCCCCCCCCCCCAAAATGGAGTCAGGAAGTTCTGGCAAGAAATTATAGCCACTTTCCCCCCTTACAAAACAAAAGTCAACAATATTTAAAAAAAAAAAAAATAAATACTAGATACTCCAGTGTCATGAAGTTGAAATCACGTAAGTCGGGTACGTTCTAACCCGGGGACTACCTGTATTTCTCTCCATATCACCGATGTCAGCAAATCACATGATTTTTTTTCCCACCCAGCATCCCACAGATGTCACTGTAGAAGATCTTCACTATGAGAAGCACGATCCCCTCCACGTTAAACAGGAAGAGGAGTCTGAGATGCCGTACATCAAAGAGGAGGCAGAGCCAGAGACCCTTGACATTAAAGAAGAAGACCAGGAACTTGAAATCCCCAAGTTTCCAATTACTGTTATTGTGAAGAGCGAAGAAGATGAAAGACCAAGCGAAGAGAGCGGAACAGCGAAACATTCGAGTGACAGCTCCTTTCAGCACCTGACAAATAAAGAAGAGGGACGATCACAACCGGACAGCCTCTTAGCTCCGCTTTCGGACAGCGACGACCTAACGTTACATTCTTCTGACTTTAGTTATGATGAGGAGGATGATGACTTTGACCAAAATGCTTCAAAATCTTTAAACAACTCATCATTGAAAAGAGACACAAAGGAATGTGCGGTTGGGAAGCCTTTCGCCTGCACATTTTGCGATAAAAGATTTTCACGCAATTCTTGTTTAAACAGACATAAACGTACACACACTGGAGAAAAGCTTTTTGCCTGCACATCTTGTGGTAAAACATTCGTCGAAAAGAGAGATTTAAACAGACACACAAGCAGACACACTGGAGAGAAGCCTTTCGCCTGCACACTTTGCGATAAAAGATTTTCACAGAAGACTCATTTAGAAAGACATAAGCCCACACACACTGGAGAGAAGCCTTTCGCCTGCGCACTCTGTGGTAAAAGATTCATCGAGAAGGGAAGTTTAAACAAACACACAAGCAACCACACTGGAGAGAAACCTTACGCCTGCACACTTTGTGATAAAAAATACTTCACAAAGGGAAATTTAAACGTTCATATAAGAATACACACCGGAGAAAAGCCTTTTGTCTGCACATGTTGTGGTAAAAGATACATTGAGAAGGGAGGTTTAAAAAAACACAGACGTACACACATTGGAGAAAAGCCTTTCGCCTGCTCACTTTGCGATAAAAGATTTTCTCAGAAGACTCATTTAGAAAGGCATAAACATACACACACTGGAGAAAAGCCTTTTGCATGCTCATTTTGTGGTAAACAATTTGCTCAGAAAGGAACTTTAGTAAGGCACATAAGAAGCCACACTGAGTAAAAACTTTTGAATTGCAGCGTGTGACAAAATAGTCTGTTTCCTGCATTTACAGTGGAAAAGCATTTCAATTTCCTTATTCAGTTTGCCTTGTGCCTCTTTTGAAAAAGTTGTTGAAATGATTTTTCAGCTGCATTTCTTTTTCACAACTATCCAATATATACAGTGGGGCAAATAAGTATTTAGTCAACCACCAATTGTGCAAGTTCTCACACTTGAAAATATCAGAGAGGCCTGTAATTGTCAACATGGGTAAACCTCAACCATGAGAGACAGAATTGGAAAAAAAACCCAGACAATTATATTGTTTGATTTTTAAAGAATTTATTTGCAAATCATGGTGGAAAATAAGTATTTGGTCAATACCAAAAGTTCATCTCAATACTTTGTCATGTATCCTTTGTTGGCAATAACGGAGGCCAAACGTTTTCTGTAACTCTTCACAAGCTTTTCACACACTGTTGCTGGTATTTTGGCCCATTCCTCCATGCAGATCTCCTCGAGAGCAGTGATGTTTTAGGGCTGTCGTTGGGCAACACGGACTTTCAACTCCCTCCACAGATTTTCTATGGGGTTGAGATCTGGAGACTGGCTAGCCCACTCCAGGACCTTGAAATGCTTCTTACGAAGCCACTCCTTTGTTGACCTGGCTGTTGGTTTGGGATCATTGTCATGCTGAAAGACCCGGCCACGTCTCATCTTCAATGCCCTTGCTGATGGAAGGAGATTTTCACTCAAAATCTCTCGATACATGGCCCCATTCATTCTTTCCTTTACACCAGGGGTGTCCAAACTTTTTGCAAAGGGGGCCAGATTTGGTGTGGTAAAAATGTGGGGGGGGCCGACCTTGGTTGATGTCCTTTACGTAGAACAATATCTTTAAGCAAATTTTAGCAAGCCATTCTGTGTGTCACATTTGCTTTATTATTTTTTAAAATTAATAATATCAACAATCTTGCAACTAGCCTTTGTGGCGTTCTCTTTCGAGACTCAGGTTCTTGCGAAATACTGCTGCTGTGAAATTAAACTAGCTTCAAGTTGCTTTAATTTCTCGCTATGTATCTTCCCTGTAATCTTGTCGTACATGTCAGCGTCTCTTGTTTGGTAATATCACCTCACATTGAAATCTTTAAAAACGGCGACCGTCTCTTTGTGAATGAGGCAGACACATTTGTTGCGTATTTTTGTGAAGAAATAGTCAGATTTCCACCTATCCCTGAAGTGTCGGCCTTCGCAGTCAACTTTCTTTTTTGTGTTGATTGTCACTATTTTAGAAAATTGGGAGTTCAGGTTCACATGGGGTAATGTTGCTTAGAGTGATGCTGCCTTTTAGTGGGTAAATGAGGAGCAGCATTTAGTGTGTAAGCTACTTCATATGATGGTAGCAGTACTGCTGACCAATTTATTAAGTCTGTGTGCGGGCCAGACGTTATTGATTTTATGACAGTGGCTGGGGGCCGGATGAAATTTGACCAGGGGCCGCATTTGGCCCATGGGCCGGACTTTGGACATGTCTGCTTTACACAGATCAGTTGTCCTGGTCCCTTTGCAGAAAAACAGCCCCAAAGCATGATGTTTCCACCCCCATGCTTCAAAGTGGGTATGGTGTTCTTCGGATGCAATTCAGTATTCTTTCTCCCCCAAACAAGAGAACCTGTGTTTCTACCAAAAAGTTTTGTTTTGGTTTAATCTGACCATAACAGATTCTCCCAGTCCTCTTCTGGATCATCCAAATGCTCTCTAGCGAACCGCAGACAGGCCTGGACGTGTACTGGCTTCAGCAAGGGGACACGTCTGGCAGTGCAGGATTTGAGTCCCTGGCGGTGCATTGTGTTACTGATAGTAGCCTTTGTTACTGTGGTCCCAGCTCTCCGTAGGTCATTCACTTGGTCCTCCCGTGTGGTTCTGGGATTTTTGCTCACTATTCTTGTTATCATTTTGACGCCACGGGGTGAGATCTTGCATGGAGCCCCAGATTGAGGGAGATTACCAGTGGTCTTTTATGTCTTCCGTTTTCTAATAATTGCTCCCACAGTTGATTTCTTAACACCAAGCGTTTTACCTATTGTAGATTCAGTCTTCCCATCCTTGTAAGTAGGAGAACTTGCACAATTTGGTGGTTGACTAAATACTTATTTTCTCCACTGTATGGTGGAAAACAAGGCTGAAAATACAGTTTCTGCTCTTGCACCCCTCTTTTCAATAAACTGCAGTATTTTAAGCCAAAAGAACTGTTGTGTTCGATAGAACAATCTGTCTATATGGTGCCATAGCAGTTTCAGGGCGCATTATGCCCCTGGACTATTTTTAATTTGTCCGTTTTACCCTGGAGACCCCCGTTTACAGACACTGAGCAATCGATTTTGTTTAATTCCTTCATTTGTTTCGTTGCCGCTGCTGTGCTCGCTGTGGACAGTCTTCTGTTGCGTTCAGGAAATTATGTCACACTTCTGGGTTTGGGAATACAGTATTGACGCAGAGCTAAAAAAACAAAAAACAAGAAAAAAAAACGCAGATTATCCTTGCAGTATCCTTACGCGTCTGAAATGACATGGTTGGTTCGACTAACTTGTCCAAAGTTTATATTCGTAAATGTCATGACGAGGCGACATGGGGATGGAGGACCAGGCACGTGCAGAGAGGGGGGTGGAGGTTGCTTGAGCACCTGCCCCTTTGCCCCTACATGACCAAAGTGCCCCTTTTGACTGGGCTTTTGTTTGTTTTTTTGGTGTGTATGTGTGCCGGCTGACTGCAGACACGCCACCTAGTACTTTACTTGAACACCGAAAAAAACTTTAAAAGAAAAAAAGCCGTCTGTGTGCCGCTAAGCCGCCGGATAACCCTCCCCCCATCACACTGTTCCTCTTTGACCTGGGTGTGTGGTGAGGAGTTCGAGAACATCTGGTGGTTGAAACACGTTTTTTCCCTATTAAACCTTGTTCGAGCAAATAGTGAAAATTCTTACACCAGGTTTACTGTGGAGATTTTTAAAAAATAGTAATACGTAATTTTCTCTTTTAGTTTTCTACTTTAATATTTACTTACCTCCCACCCCCCGGCCCATGGCCGTTTCGATCTGTGTGTCTCTACTCTCTATAGGCGTATTTGTCCGTTTTCTTCACAACTTGATCTAGAAAGGTACTCATGTTTAAGTTCTCGTTTTGTTCTAAATTTAATATTTCAATCCACCCCTTTATTTCATTTTCTGTGAGTCCGGTCTTTGTATGAATCTTCATGTGATAATTTCTCAGATGAACAAGTTTGTTCATGTTTGTTCGTAGATGAACAACAGGTTAAGGAAGTTTTGATGTAGAGGTTGAAGGAAGAAAAGAGGCAAAGACTGACTGAGTCGCAGCCAGAAAGTGTTGATGCCTGTGTTGATTTCTATTCACTACTTCCCCCTCCCTATTATACCGCAAAGCTGATTAAACTGGAAGTTATGTTGTTGTAAGGTGTATTAAATCATTGTTCTTGTGCCCCTTTTAATCTATGAGCACATGCTCCTCCATCGGTCTCTGGATGGCCCTGGTAACATATAGGTCTAGATTTCGGGTTAAAGACATTCCCAAGGAGTGACGACTTCTGACGGATATGTTCAGTCTGTTTGAAAGCGCTGTGTGGTGGGGAGGCTGATCAGAAGGGCTATCGGAGCAGTGTCCAGGGGTGTCGCCAGTTTTGAATTGAGCGGGAGAGTTCGTGTGTTACTGTTGCCGGGGTGACGGGAGTTACCGTGCCAATGGAATGCGACGCCATCTTCGAATGTTGGTATTGGGCTCTAGTACATCTGACAACCGGGTTTGTTCCCATTCTATTTCCTTTCGCGCCAACCCGGCTTTGTTGTCCTCATTGTCCTCACTGTTCTCTGCTATCTCGGTACCGTCAAGGCTAAGACACGTTTGTTGTTTTCCAATGGACTACGTGGCCGTCAATTCTCCCCCCGACAAGAGCGTCATTTGAGGACATAGCCAATGTGAATGTCTGTATTTTCAGGTCGTTTCGTTTTTAAAAACATGATCAGTTTATCAATTGATTTATAGCATAGAATTAAAAAAATAAACATGAATTATGATTTTTTTTAATGTATAAGCAATTATTTAATCTAAAAGAAAAAAACTTGTTTGTCAGAAATGTTCTTAATTCAAGAATATCGTTTTAAACATTTTTGAAAGAAATTTATTTGGTGAAAAATGACCAACTTTTAGAAGTATGGGCTCAATACGAACAAATAGTCATATTTACTTAAAGTAAGTCAAAGAATCCGACACTTTAATCTGTTAACTAGCCTTTAACAGTCAAAGATGGAGAAAATCATTTGACGAGGTTTACCAAAAATTATCAGATTAGGGCGTTATGAATTTGCAGTGTGAAAGTTAGTATAGGTCTATACAGATTTATTTTTCAATAATCATTTACCCTATCAATGAATTAGGTTCATAATGGTGAGAAATGTAGCCCCCTGAGCCCCATTCACCAATATGTTTGGTCTTATTAATGTCCCCAGCAAAGAGTGCACAATACATGCAGGTTATATTGTTATATTAAGACCAAACCTATGCCTTTGTACTATTTTATTTATCAAAGTCATGTGGAACAACCTGCTTTGAGTCTAGGCGTCTTGCCAACAGCGACCTCTCCTGGCCGTTTCTTTTCTTCGCCTTGATGCAGTACACTCGTCTTCTTTCGTAGTTTAGGAATGGTTAGCGGAAAAAAAGCTAAATTAAATGAGTCTGAGAAGCTTGAATGTTTTAAAATGAAGCGAGTTCATTGTAATTTTCCTTGATGGAAGAAGTGCTGCGGAAGCAGTACAGTAAATTGGATAAAGTCAGTGTATACATTTACGAAATGTTTGAATTCCGAGCCTTCAAATTGAGGTATTGATAGTGATGATTAGAATTCGTATATGTTGATCATATTTATTGAATATTTATTGACTCCAGTGATGTGAAGTCGTGATGGAACTTCCAAACGCTTGATCATATTACGCTGAAGTTTCAGCACTGGAACGGTTCTACTTCCGGTTCACGTGATGCATCCTCTGTTTACGCACCCGGGAGTTGCTGTTCTTGTTCTTTCGTTTTCCCTTCTTCTAACCAAACGAGCTCCTTCAGAGCGTTTTCTTTGGGTAAGTACCTAAGTAAGAATTTAGAGGACTAAAAAGTCCCATTTTAAAGCATAGTGGAAGTTGTTTGGCTTTATGTTGAAGCTTCGCAGGTTTACTTAACTTAGTTTAGCTTAGCTCGCTAGCTAAGACACGCGAACGCATTCCGATTGCTTTGGCTTCACGCCACTTCCGATTTGTAAAGTTTTAGGAAAAGTCGATCGGCTAATATGTGTTGGGCGCCGTTTGTAAAGCAGCACATGCTAAAAATGACAAAATTTTCTCACATTAAGCGCCCCACAGTGTTTAAATTGTGTGAAATTTTTAGTCACTTTTTTATTGTTGTTGCACACTTACAACATTATGAAGCAACTTAGAGCATACGACAGGAAGAAAAAAACTCTTAAATAGCATTATTATGTGAATTAGAATCATATTTTGAGACGATTCAACTATATACAACAATTTAGCAAAGCGCAGATGACGAGAAAGTAGTCTTTTAATCTGCCAGTTAGCCACGCCTACCATTATAGGGCTCAAGCGTCCCCAACAGGTGGATATAGACCCTACCCACCGACGTCACAAAACCACGTGCTCGCTGTATGGTTCCGCCCACTTGTCCGTCATTTTGTCTCTGTATTAGCATTGGTTTCAATTGATCGAGGAATTTAAAATGCATTTCATGGAAGACCCGGTGCTTTCTGATGCCGTAAACTCACTGGATGTGTTGCATAAAAGGCGTTATGTGGAAAAGCTTCGTTCTATACAGTCGTCAGATCCATATTTGATGCCCAAATCGATGTTTTTCGACCCACTGTCTTCGCCCTGTCTGCCTGACATCTGCTACGCTGATATTTACAATTATCTTGTCCACACAAAATCAGCCTATTCTCACGAAAATTTGAAAAACTTCAAGAGCTTGGATGCTTATAAATACTTCGTTGCTGGTTGGATTAAACAGGTACTCGTCCACGAAAATTCGGCAGGAATCTATCTTGTGCTTGGAAAGGTGAGTTACGAAATTTTCAATTCAAAATCTTTTGTTCTTGCTAACATCCACTGTCAAGTCTAATGTATTTCATGTCATTTGTCAATGGAGCTAGGGCTTTTAATGTTTATATGGTTTAGCGATAGCACTCTTACTACATACATACGTGTATGTTATCGGCGATTAGCCTAGCAATGATCTTAATTGTGGTTGTCAGCCCAAAACCCTCTAAATATATATTAAATGCGTCTTACCAGATATAAAATGACTACTACATAATCTGTGGTAATCGTTTGGAGCCCAGTTTTCTCGTCGAATTGCAGCAGCCCATCTCGCTCTCTCCTCTCCGTGTCTCTCGGAATCCGGTAGAACTTCAAGTCTCTCCGTCTATCTTCTCTGTTATTGCAACCGACCGCCACACACGCCTTCACCATTTTGATTATTAATGTTAACGAGCAGAAAAACACGCCGTAAATAGGAGGAATGTACGTAGCCGTAACAGGTCAACACGATGTGTTGACGGACAAGTGGGCGGCACCAGTCAGGAGAGCGGAGTTGTGACGTCACGTGGGTAGGGTCTATACAGCCCATTGAGGGGCAATTATTCAGAACGCGACGAAGAGAGCCTCAAAATGTCATTGTTTCAGTCTCTCTACTCCAATGTTTTTACAGAATATTCTTTTTATCCAAGTATTTTTCCCCAATAGCTAAATAAATGGCTTGAGAAGGACCAGTCAGCTCGTTGAGGGGGAATTATTCAGAACGAGTAAAACGTGACGGAGAAAGCCGCAAAATGTAATTGTTTCAGTCTCTCTACTCCAATATTTTTACAGGATATTCTTTTTATCCATGTATTGTTCCCCAATAGCTAAATAAATGGCTTGAGAAGGACCAGTCAGCCCGTCGACGGGGTACTATTCACAACGAGGAAAATGCGACGAAGAGGTCAGCAAAATGTCATTGTTTCTGTCTCTTTACTTCAATATTTTTACAGGATATTCTTTTTGTCCAAGTATTTCCCCCAAGTGCTAAATAAACGGCATGGTCATGACGAATAAGTCTTGTGCTAAATGGAGTATGAAATAATAAAAATGCACTTATTCAGGACAACATGGCAAAATTACTCCATAATGGTCAAAACTGTCGACTTCACCTTTACTGTTGTACCTCCCGAACGATATTTTATGACACCTAAATCGGACATACTGTATGTCATTTCCCTTCCCCGGCTTCGGAGAATGTAAACAAACCAAAAGGCGTGACAGCTAGCCGACATGCTAACCCGAACCGAGTGATGTTTCAAAGTCTTCGAAGCGTAAAATCTCACATAACTCGCCTGGATTATTTGACATGATGACTGAGTTGTCGATTGTCTTTGCGGATCAGCAAACCGCCCGGCGGAGAACAATTTACAGTTCGTTCCCCGGAGGAGGGAGGCTGCAGTTGTTGTGCAGTTAACGTGCTAATGTGCATGAGGAAAGCTTTTTACATGCCTATCAATGATCAAACGTAAGTAGTCCTTTATTTAAAGAAGGTTTGTAGTGTTTACTTTGTAATCGCTGTATTAATATTTGACATAATACAAAACAAGATGTTTACTCACTTCCTCGTAAGTCCAATGGTCCCACAGTAAATATCCACGGTGAATGGGAACCTTTTGAAACTCCCAAAAGGCGCATACGCCTCTCCCTCATACAGAGTGATTTTTCTGCAGCCGTTTGGCTGGCGTGATGCGAAAAATAAACGTATTAATCCGCAAAATCAGCTGAATCCTTCGTCCTCATACACAACAGTACGCTGTATAGTGAAGAGGACGTCTTCTACCGTACACGTCACAGCGCCCTCCTCCTAAATGCAAGACCGAAGCCGGAAGTCACTCATTTTCATGGCGCGGGATTCAAAAAACTAAATAAATATAGCGATCGCTTCCACACACATCCAAGCGGTCCATATCATTCAGGAGCATAAAATACCGCGTGTATTATGAAATAAACATGCTTTTTCGTGTCACATGCACTTTATTTATTTTTAAATAAGAAGTATTGGACCTGAATGTTTAAATCCAGAACTAAATATTTAATTTAAATCCTAAATGTGTATCGTATATCCTAAATGTTAATCTGGAAAAGGGTTGGAACTAAATGTTTAGCTTACTATGCAAATTCACATGACTGGAGACCGGAAGTAACAAAATAAAAGCTGGCGCACACAAAGTACTCTTTAAATAGTTTCTCCTCAATGTGTATTTTACCTATATATTGTTATTATCACAATGGTTCATGTCCAAGACTTGACTGCCACCGTTGAGTAGGTTTTATTCATTTTCAGTCAACGTAAATAGACAGTTTGAGCTGCTCCAGCTTTTATTTTGTTATTTCCGGTCTCCACTCATGTGAATTTGCATATTAAAGTGCCTGTGACATGAAAAAGCATGTTTATTTCATAATACACGCGGTATTTTATGCTCCTGAATTAAATGGACCGCTTGGATGTGTGTGGAAGCAATCACTATACTTATTTAGTTTTTTTAATCCTGCACGATGAAAATGAGTGACTTCCGGCAACAGTCTCGAGTTGAGAAAGAGGGTGCTGTGACGTGTACGGAGGAAGGAGTCCTCTTCACTATACAGCCGTACTGTTGTATGAGAAGAATTAAGGATTCAGCTGATTTTGCAGATTAATACGTTTATTTTTTGCATCACGCCAGCCAAACAGCTGCAGAGAAATCTTGCTGTACGAAGGAGAGGCGTGTCCGCCTTTTTGGGGTTTCAAAAGGTTCCCATCCACCAGTAGATGTTGGCCAAAACAAGGCCTACTACTGTGGGACTGTGGGACTTATGAGGATGTGAGTAAACATTGTGTTTTGTATTATGTCAAATACTGGGATCATTTTAATATGTAGGTGGCTTGCATTTTGTGGCTGAAGTGCTCCTTGTCCCCTCGGCCGACGACCGGCGGCTTGTCGCACATCCCCCCGCTGGGAGAGCACTATACTCTGCTTATTCCCCTCTTCATGTGCCCGGTGTTCTGTCAAATTTTCCGACCGATCAGAAATTGCAACTTTGTGTTAAAAATAGCCGCGAATACGGCGATTACAAAGTAAACACTACAAAATTTCTATCAATAAAGGACAAGCTACACGCTCCTCCGTTGTCGGCCAGTTTGTTCAGCGGTCATTGTCCAGCTGCTTCCCCGGTGAGCTCTCCTGTCCTTAGTAGCAGAGGAACGAGCTGTAAATTGCTCTCTGCCGGGCGGTTTGCCGATCGGCGAAGACAATCGACAACCCGGTCGTCATGTGAAATGATCCGGGCTAGTTATTTGTGATTTTCCGCTTCGAAGACTTTGAAAAATCACTCGGTTAGGGTTAGCATGTCGGTTAGCTGTCACACTTCTTGGTTTCTCTACATTCTCCGAAGCCGGGGAAGGGAACATAAGCTCAATTTAGGTGGCATAAAATAATTAGGTGGCATAAAATATCGTTCGGGAGGAGCGACAGTAAAGGTGAAGTCGACAGTTTTGACCATTATGGAGTAATTTTGCCATGTCTTCTTGAATAAATGCATTTTTATTATTTCATATTCGATTTAGCACAAGACTGTTATTTGTCATGACCATGCCATTTATTTAGCTATTGGGGAAAAATACTTGGATAAAAAGAATATCCTGTAAAAATATTGGAGTAAAGAGACTGAAACAATGACATTTTGCGGCTCTCTTGGTCGCGTTTTCCTCATTGTGAATAATTTCCCCTCAATGGGCTGCATACTAAATCAGATGAAATCCGGATGAAACTCCGCTGACGTCATCCACCTGTTGGGGCCCTATTATGGAAGGCGTGGCTAACCGGCAGATTAAAAGACTAATTTCTCGTCATCTGCGCTTTGCTAAATCGCCGAAAAAACCGAATCGTCTCAAAATATGATTCTAATTCACATAATAATCCTATTTAAGACTTTTTCTTCTCCTGTCGTACGCATTTTAAGCTAAATTCTAACAGTTTCCTGATTTAACATTTAGGATATAAATTTAAGATTTAAATTTGAGATGTCCCGATCGATCGGCATCCCGATCACGTCATTTTCAAAGTATTGCAATCGGCCAAAAAAATATCGGACATATATATATATATATTTTAACTAAATCGTTTTCTAATTGTATTTAATGTTACAGACATAACATGTTACACTCATCCAGAGTCTTTAGTTTAGACTTCAGGTAGGGTTATCAAATTTATTCCGTTAACGGCGGTAATTACATTTTTAAAAAATTTATCACGTTAAAATATTTAACGCAATTAACGCATGCGTTGCACGACCCACTCACGCATTGTCGCGTTCAATCTATAATGGCGCCGTTTTACCTATATATAGAGCTAAAAGGCAGCGTAAAATGAGTAGAGTGAATTTATGGCAGCCTTTGGAGCCTTTTTTTAATTGGCTAAAGCCTTACAATCCCTCTCCCTAAGATTAGAAATATCGTGGGAAGCAATGTGGGGAAGGAAGGTCGTAATTGATCTTTTTCTTAACACCATATGTTATTTCCCAACGCAGAGAAGATATATCAATTGGTACAACTACGCACAGTCATGGTTGTACTTCCCATCATGCATTTGGGCAGAACAGTTAAATGGCTACAGTATCATTTACTGAAAGCTCAACAAATACACTAGATGGCAATATCGGAACAACCCTAATTTAAATTTCGCTCTAGATTTAAACAATAAGGTCCAAAACCTCTTATTTAAAAATGAATATTTAATTTGCTAAATAACATCGTAAATGTGCAAAAAAAGGTGACTCTAAAAATTTCGCACCATTTTAAACACTGTGTGGCGCTAAATGTGAGAAAATGTTTTCGTAATTTTCAGCATGAGCTGCTTTACAAACGGGGCCCCATAAAAATGAGTGTGATTACATTTAATTGTATGAGACGCTTTTCGACTTGTCTTTAAGATGCGACAAATTACTACTGACTGGAGGCCAACGCAATCCTCAACATCAAGTCAAAGAGTCGAACGTGGAAAATGAGAAGAAATCCAGGTCACGACGAACAAGTGAAAAAAAAAATGAAGGTAAGATCATGACATTATTTATTGTATTTTTCATGCATATGAGACTTGGTTTGATGTGATTGTTACTGTAGGGAAGTACTTCTCAAATAGAGGGGCGCGCCGGGGCGCAGAGCGAAGCAGGGGTTGGCGCATGTAACCTCGGCGAACATACTTTTCGCCGTACTAGAATAAAGTGTATTTGCACATCCGCTCTGTGGATGGTAGTGGCACTCTCGTTTTCAGAGTTGTACTGTCCTTGTCAAGATGTTGGAGAGAAGTCCTTGTGGTTTCCTGACTTTATTCAGCTGCTCATGACATCAACACTTGCAAAATGAAACTAAAGTAAAAATGAAATTTGTTTCATTATCAATAACAGCAATTAAAATTTTTGTCGATAACTCCCTACTGATACAGCAATAACTATGAATACAAATGATTAGCATGGATCAGTTAGCGTCCGCACATCATCAAAAATAATCACATCAACTCGCCCCAAGTTAGGCCTGTCGCGATAACAAATTTTAGTGTGCGATAATTTATCTCATAAATTACTGCGATATGCAATATTATTGCACCTCCCCCCAATTTTTTTTATTTTTTTTAAAACCAATTTACAATAACACAGTGAGAATACAGTATATATTAATAGGTCAAGTACACCCATTTAAATGCGATGTTTACTCTAAAATTCAAAAATACTTTTTAAGAAATCACAACTAAAAACAATAGACCATGGCTCTTTTAAAGGGTATTATAATACTAAGGGGCTGTGAGATATCAATAGAACCGTTATGTGGCAAGGTAACAATTATTAATAAAGTTAAGAAAAAAATTAATCACATTCATGAGCAATTACCGAAAATAGATCGAAAATTACGAACATTTCCGAAAATATTCCGGAAACAGCCGAATGGGGCGGAGACGTCACAACAAAGAAACAAAAGGTCGAGCCAAGTGCCTTCGTTGTTTATCGACGAGAGAGTTGCGTTCGTGTTTCATCAAAAAATTGCTAAAATGGTTCAAACCTGTCATGCTATGTGGTGTACAAATAGCCATTTGTGTCAATGTAGTACCCATGAGTTCCCGAACGCGAGAAAAAGAGCTGGACTACGCAGACAATGAGTAAAGTTCGTCCGTGCTAAGAGGGCTAATTTTGCAGACCCGGCCTCCGGCACGGTTTTGTGTGGTGCGCATTTTACACCTGAAAGCTATTCGATTTATGGACAAATGAAATTAGGTTTTGCTAAGAAATTGCTGCTGAAAGCAGATGCGGTGCCCACCTTACACGCGCAGCCACCTAAATGTCCCGAGATATCAAGAAAAAGGACGATGACTGGCTCTGATGAGACCACCCCACCACCCAGGCAAAGCAAAGGAGGGAACTGGCCAGAGTGAGTACTCTTTTATAATAAAAAACATAACGCATTGGATATAGGACTGGACCAGAGGTTGCACTAGACTTTTTCGTTGTCTGTCATTTTGACTGACAGGGTCATAAAAATCCGGTCATAATCTATTTTTACCCGTCACTTAAATTTTTTAAATGATGATAATGACATTGTGGTGACCCTTTGTTTGGCATAATTCACCTTCCGTACTTGTGTGTCCATTTGGCCGAGCGCGTTACCGGTGTAGGTTCAAGCGCCTACACCGGTGTAGGTTCACTATCCTCTTCCCCTCACTATCCACTCGCTCTCGCTATATGATTGGCGGAAGAGTCGAAATGCTCTCCCGTGAAATGCCTGTTTAAAAATGTTCCCGTTGTTACTTCTTGCGTTCGCTTAAAAGTGCTCATTTAAAAAGGAAAATCGATGGATGATACTACACACAGAGCGTATTATTAACAAACGCTAAAGTTGTATATTCATATAGCGAGAATAAGGAACGTCACTGACAAGCGCAGGCCAACGCGAGTGGATAGTGAGGAGAATAGGATAGTGCGCCTACAGCTAACAAGACTCTTAACATTGCATACCGCTTCAACATATTCAATAGTATTTAGTTTTCATTCATTTTAAATGAATATTCTGTCCGAACAAGCTTAACAGAGAATCCACACCGTGCCATCACACATCAAGCAGATGAATATGTAACTTTTTCTCCGCAGTGACAAAAACAGCTGACAGTGGTCCCCATTAGGTAGGTAGCCTACCATATGTAGCATATGGAACAATGAAATTAACAGTTCACCTGCTGTGGCCTGAGCGTAGTCTCACATTTTCCTCCTGGTGCGCATGGACTTGAATTGCGTGCCCGCTTGTGCAGTCCCTGTTTTTTCACCTCTTTTAGCAACACCATCGTCGTTTTGGGGCTTTTTGAAGAAACTTCGGACACTCAGTTGCCTTGAATTTTTTTCAGAGTAAGGCCAACGACGTCATGCATCAAGAGAGACAATAGCTAATTAATATGCTCACTCACCACCCTGTGGTCTGGGGTGTGAATTGCAACCGGTCAAAATGACGGATGGACTTCAGTTTTTTCTGTCACCGTTTTAAAAAATCGGTCAACGACGGAAAATATTCGGTTAACGCGACCCCTGGACTGGACACATGTATAAATTATCACTCCTAAAATATATAGAACAAATCCTCTAATCCCATTCATATTTGTGTCTGTTGGCAGAGAGCCCAATAAATGATAATTATTCTATACATTATTTTGCGGTCACAGTGTATCAGCTTCACAAAAAGAAATGCAAACAAACCATTCAGTGTTTCCCACACGATCTGTTGCCGGTGTTTCATCAGTATGATTGCTCCCCTCAATTATCCTTTCATTAGGCTGCATTGGCTTTCGTTTGGGCTCAAATTGATAACCCAAAACACCAAAGAAAGCTTCTAGGGCTGTCAAACGATTAAAATTTTTAATCGAGTTAATTACAGCTTAAAAATTAATTAATCGTAATTAATCGCAATTAATCGCAATTCAAACCATCTATAAAATATGCCATATTTTTCTGAAAATCATTGTTGGAATGGAAAGAAGACAAGATGGATATATATAATCAACATGCGGTACATAAGGACTGTATTTGTTTCTTATAACAATATATCAACAAGATGGCATTAACTTTATTAACATTCTGTTAAGGCGATCCATGGATAGAAAGACTTGTAGTTCTTAAAAGATGAATGTTAGTACAAGTTATAGAAATTTTATATTAAAAGCCCTCTTAATGTTTTCGTTTTAATAAAATTTGTAAATTTTTCAGTCAAAAAAAAAACTAGTAGCCCGCCATTGTTGATGTCAATAATTACTTACACAATGCTCATGGGTGCTGAAGCCTATAAAATCAGTCGCACCCAAGCGCCAACAGAGGGCAGCAAAACTCCACAAAACACAATTAACAAGCGGGCATTTCACTGTACTGTCATTTTAAGTCTGTCTGAGCGGGGCATGTGCATTTAAAAAATTAATTATCGCCTGTTAACGCGATAATTTTGACAGCCCTCAAAGGTTCATAACTCTCCTCGTCACCATTAGAAGAACGTTCATTACATCGGATTCATCGCTGCAACTAGAAACAAAATTGTCCGCCATCATCGCCGCCATTCAGTACTAAGCACTGAGCTGGTTGTTTCCTTGTTGTGACGTCACGCACACAATATGCTAGATTTCCTGGATCTCGGGCACCGGTCGATTTAGCTTGACAATCGATCAAAATTTCTATCATTTTCTTGGTGTTGCGATGTGTGTAATTACACGAAGTGGCATGATATGAATACAAAAGGCATGCGTTTATGGATAAATGATGGAATATTAGCATTTACCCAGGTGTTGTAATACCCTTCAAGTAAAAGACAACAATATTAATACCGCACAGAAACACAGAATAAATTAAATGTCCTTTTCAAGAAAATAAATTAAAATGCACTTAATAACTTAAGCATTTAAGGAAATGAAAACTTTCCCCCTCATAGCAGAAGCTATGGCGTTCCATGTGTAATATTCTGATTGTGTGTTTTAAGAGGCACCCTGAACGCAACGGTGATGTTGTTTTGTTCATGTGACGCGTCAGTGAGAGTGAGAGACACAAAGCCTGTGTGTGTTTGATATTATATCCAGAAAAACACACATAATAGGACACCATACAGCTTCCTTTTTAATGTTGTCCTTATAATGATGATCTGCTGAATCATAAATCACTTTGTGACTTTCCACTTCCATGATGGAGCGTTCTTCGTACATGTTCGCTGGTTAAAACGTGAATAAGCAACTGGGCTGTTGACTCAAGGCCCTGCTCCGTCCATTTTGATGGATGCGTCTCCGGCAAAAATAGAAAATAGCCTAAACCATCCAGCAGGCTCCGGCATGCCGGAGATGGTCCGCGGTCAATCCGGAGCACTGACGCGGCCGGTATGCATTGAACAATAGGATATAATGGGAACGGATTGGCTCCGGCGCTATTTTATGGAACGAAGATGCATTTTGCGTAGTTAGTAGCAAGGAAGCCGAACTTTTAACAGCACGTCTGCCGCACGCAGGCGCACGAACGTGAGGCGATAAATTATAGCGGAAAAATTCCCGCCTTCATTTTTATTTACCGTGTGATAAATGGAATTATTGCATATTGCGACAGGCTTACCCCAAGTATTCGACAACAATTGAAAACACACAACAAACAGCACAAAAGGTGTTGCCTCTGGATGCTTCGAAAGTAACAAACGTGCGCGCAGGGTCCTTCCTTTTTTACACTCGGCTTCTTCGTGGGAGCAAGTGGCTCTTCATTGTGTGTGTGCGTGCGCTCATCTTAAGACTGAGTAAATACGTTCTTCGTGTGTAAATGCACTCTGACTTGCAAGTCTCGCGTGTGGAAGTACTACTTGTCCTAAGTTTCCTACGCTAAAATTAAAAGCATCCATTAATAAACAAAAGTCAACATAATTTAAAAAAAGAAAAAAAAAAAGACTGGAGACTAGAGCTGAAACGAATACTCGAGCAACTCGAGTAACTCGAGTTTAAAAACTGATCCGGGTAATTTTATTCACCTTGAGTAATCGTTTATTTTGACAGCTCTAAGCATCACGTTTTGCCCGGACTACTTTTAATGCGGGACAACGCGCTGATGTCACGTGCGTAGAGGAAGAAGCAAAAAAAAAAAAAAAAAACTTACTGCAGCTGACAGCCGCTACAAACGACGCCGACGTTGCTAAGTACTAGCCCGCACGATGCTTCGTTGGTAGCAGGTAGCGTCTGATGAGTCTCATAGAGATCACATGTATGTTGAACTAGATGCGCATTGACAGACTCGGTCGCGTCTGGGCAGCGTTAGTAAACAGCCGCCATCTTAAAGCAGTAGAGCGCTAAGTGCTAATAAAGAGCGCTAAAGCGCTAATAAATAAGATTAACGTTACTGTGACTAGCTCACGTAACGTTAGCCCTGCGGAGGGCTAGGTTTCTATTAATTATGACCACTTTCGATGCGTGGCTAATGTGTCTTACATACAGGCTTTAACATAACATAGCGTTGTGGGGTGATGAGGATGTAAAATAAAAACTCAATAATGCTAACTATCAATTTTAGCTCAGTAGTCATTGCTGGATAAAACACCAAGTAGCACCAGTCCCTAATGTGCTCCAATACAGCCTGTATCATACATTTATTTTGAACACTGCAAAAACTCATAATCCTATCAGGACTTAACAGTTTAGACTAACTTAAAACTTAACTAGAACTTAAAAATGGCTTGACACAAATAGAAATTCAATTGAAACACGTGGGAAAAAATCCTAACTTTTGAGTGATGTGTGTTATCAAGCGTAAAGGCATTTTTAGGTATATAAATATATATATATATATATATATATATATATATATATATATATATATATATATATACACTGTATATATATATATTTTTAATAAGGTCTAAAGGTTTTTTGAGTGAAAGCAGTGAATTAGTCTTTTTTTTTTTTAATTCTAGTTACATCTGAGATGCAATTGTTGGCTGTTTTCAACAATATACATCGAAAATAAAGACATTGATTGACTGAAAATGGTTCAAGATTAGGTGAAAATTCTTGTTTTCTCATGTATATTTATAATTGCTCTTCACCTAAAAATGTATTTTTTTTATCCGATTACTCGATTAATCGATATAATTTTCAGTCGATTACTCGATTACTAAAATATTCGATAGCTGCAGCCCTACTGGAGATTCCACCGTCGCAAAGTTGAAATCACATCAGTCGTGTACGTCGTAACCCGGGGACTACCTGTATTTCACTCTATATCGTCAGCAAATCATGTGATTTTTTTCTTTCCACCCAGAGTTCCGCAGACAACACTTTAGAAGATTTACACCCTGAGAAGCACGGTCCTCTCCACGTTAAACAGGAAGAGGAGTCTGACATGCTGTGGCTCAAACAGGAGGCGGAGCCAGAGACCCCTGACATTAAAGAAGAAAAACAGGAAGCTGAAATCCCCAAGTTTCCAATGGGTGTCGGTGTAAAGAGTGAAGAAGACAAAGGTCCAAGCGATGACAGCGGAGCAGCGAAACCCTCGAGCGACAGCTCATTTCAGCGTGTGACAACAAAAGGAGAGGGAAGATCGCAACCGGACGGCCTCTTAGCTCTGTTTTCAGACAGCGATGACGTAACATCACATTCTTCTGACTTTAATACTGATGGGGAGGAGGAGGATGACTTTGACCAAAATGCTTCAAAATCCTTAGACAAGTCACGATTGAAAAGAGACGCAAAAGAAGGTGCGGTTGGGAAACCTTTTTCCTGCTCACTTTGTGATAAAACATTTCCTTGCAAATGCAACTTAAAGGCACACATGCGCACTCACACTGGAGAGAAGCCTTTTGCCTGCACTGCAACCACCAGAGTGAGTTGGACACTGGAGAGTGCAGAAATGGCTAAGTTTTTTACCAAAGACAAAGCCCTTCAAGCAATTTTGGCAACCGACACCGAAGACGATTGCGGTTCTGAGTCGTCGGGGGAGTATTCGCCCGATTGTCAACCTGATGCTGATGACAACATCGAGGAGGACAACTCCGATTGGGAAGAAGAGGAGGGAGCCCCGGATGATGCTGCGGAAGCGGTCGGGCAGGACCAGGATCCATCGGACAGTGGCGATCATACGGTATGGAGCTCGAAAAATAAAAAAGTGATGTGGCATCCAACCAACGAAGTGGCTAGACAATATGTCCCTGTACAAATACCCACACCTGGCCCCACGTCGTATGCAGTAGCCAGGATCAGGAGCCCGGAGACAGCGTTTGCATTGTTTGTGGATAAGAAGATCGTCGCGAAAATAGTCAAAATGACCAACCTCCAAGGGCTCAGAACGATCAAGAACTGGTCTCCCCTCACGCCCCAAGAGCTGCGGGCGTATATCGGGCTCCTGATCCTGGCTGGAATTTACCGGTCCAGGCATGAAGCGACGAGCAGCTTGTGGGGCGCCAAGACCGGGCGTCCGATGTTCTCCGACGCAATGGCTCATCGGAGGTTTATGGAGATCAACCGAATGCTACGTTTCGACGATAAGCTGCTTAGACCACAGCGGCACCATGCGAACAAACTGTCGCCGATATCAGATTTGTGGAACAGCTGGAATTTCCGGCTGCAGAAAATGTTCAACGTGGGACGTGACGTGTGCGTGGACGATCAGCTAATTGCCTTTACAGGACGCTGCAGCTTCAAACAGTATATGCCGTCAAAGCCCGCAAAGTATGGCATAAAAATTTGGGCACTCTGTGACGCTCGAACCTCCTACGCATTGAAGCTAAAGGTCTACACCGGCAAGCCTCCACGGGACACGCGTGAACACAATGTAGGAATGCGTGTGGTGCTGGGACTCACTGACGCGCTGGAAGGGCACACAATAACAGTGGGCAACTTTTTCACATCAATACACCTTGCAGCAGAACTAAAAAAAAAAAGAAACTCACTTGTGGGTACTATAAAGAGGAACAAGCCGGAGCTCCCTGCACAAGTGACACAAACAACAGGAAGGCAGCCCCTCTCGAGCATTTTCTGCTTCACCAAAGACATGGCTTTGGTTTCATACATCCCCAAAAAAGGGAAAAATGTGCTGGTGCTCAGCACAGTTCACAAGGAGCCTAAAGTGGAGGACGAGGGCAAAAGAAAACCCGAAATGATATTGGATTACAATAAATCTAAGGTAGCAGTGGACCACCTGGACCAGGTAAGCACAAGTTTTGTCTTTGTCCCAAAGTGTTTATCAAAGCTGTCTCAGGGTTTTCCCTAGGATTTTTTGAAGCTGTGGTGGTGGGCTGCATCGGAGTAAGATAGCCTCACTATGTTGTGCCATGGTGACATTTTTTCCCATGTTTTTGCCCCCCAAGAAGAACCATAACAAAGATATATTTGAAATATTTCATTCATGCTAATGTTGCAGCTCACAGCTACGGTACTTGTACGTAAAATGCGAGCTGATTACAGCTATGTTACCCTATGTAATAACACTTTTTTTCTCGTAGCAATAGTACGACTTGCATCTCGTAGTGACCCAGAGGTCGGCAACCCAAAATGTTGAAAGAGCCATATTTGACCAAAAAAGACAAACTGATACAGTATAACTGAAGCCGCAAAAAAATTTGCCTTGAATAAGCATTATAATAAAAGCAACACCGGCTGTATGTATTGATATTAGCCTACTATCCAAATGACTAAGTTGGCTTTAAATACATAGTTAGCCTTCATGATTGAATGTTTATTTTCCCTGCAGTGGATCCGATAGAGATTGCCACACCACGTGACTACTAGGGCTGTCAAAATTATCGCATTAACGCGCGGTAATTAATTTTTTAAATTAATCACGTTAAAATATTTCACGCAATTAACGCACATGTCCTGCTCAGAAAGTATTCTGCCTTTTGGTAAGTTTTACAGCAAGGCTTTTTGTGCTGTCCAACAGCGAACTCTTGTGGTCGCTTTGCGACATGGTTTATTATTTTCTTCTTTTCTTTCTTCATTATGGCTGCACGACGTCTCGGGCTGATGATGTTGTGCTTATATGATCCTTGGACAAGATTTGTCCATAAGTATGGTTGTTGTAAAGAATGTACATATTATGTTAGTAAGCGAAATGTTATATTTTTTGTATGAGACGCTTTTTGTTTATGTTTAGTGAACCTGTATAGCGTGCTAAGCTAACGTTGTTGCTAATGCAATGCTTGTGTACTTTTATTTTGTAGTTTTATGACGGTCTAAAGAGGACAATGGTTTGAGGCCATTTTATTAATAAATCAGATGAAAAAGGAAGAAGTCTAATTATTAAGGCGTCGTTCACTAGCTGTCTAGCTTTGGAAAAAGTAGACGCTTCGGAGTGAGGACAGCATAGACCAGGGGTGTCCAAACTTTTTGCAAAGGGGGCCAGATTTGGTGTGGTAAAAATGTGGGGGGCCGACCTTGGCTGACGTCCTTGATGTAGAACAGTAGATTTAAGCAAATTTTAGCAAGCCATTCAGTGTGTCACATTTGCTTAATTATTTTTTTCTCTTTCGACTCTCGGGCTTTTGCGAAATACTGCTGCTGTGACATTAAACTAGCTCCAAGTTGCTTCAATTTCTTGCTGCGTATCGTCCCTGTAATCTTGTCGTACATGTCAGCGTGTCCTGTTTGGTAATATTGTCTCACATTGAAATCTTTAAAAACAGCGACGTCTCTTTGCAAATGAGGCAGACACAGTTTATGCGTATTTTAGTGATGAAATGGTCTAATTTCCACCTATCCTTGAAGCGTCTGCCGTCACAGTCAACTTTCTTTTTTTGTTGATTGTCACCATTTTAGAAAATGGAAGTAATGGGTCACACAGAGTAATGTTGCTTAGCCCCTAAATACCTACGACATGAAGCAATTATCAGAGAATCCCTAAATTTGAAAAATAAGGTCCTAATGAAACTTTTTTTTGAAATTTGTAAAAACAAAAGTCAAAATGAATATGTGTAATAAGCGCTCTATATCTATAACCCATCCTAAATCATGTGTTTTTTTTCCTCATGGAACCTGCAGATGCATGTGTTGACTTGCATCCATCCTAAATCATGTGTTTTTCTCTCATGGAACCTGCAGATGCATGTGTTGACTTGCACCCATCACTTTTTTTTTTCAAAAAGAAATGTCAAAATTCTAAATTACCCTAATTTTCGCATCATAAGGCGCACCTGACTATAAGCCGCAGCCCACCAAATTTGGCACGGAAACGGCATTTGTTCATAGATAAGCCGCACTGGACTATAAGCCGCAGCTGTCATCACTGTATCATGGGATAGTTACACCAAAAGATATTAACCGGTAAAACTTTATTTGACAGCGGCTCATACGACTGACTGTCATAAGACCAAATGAACCATCATTAAACTTTGAACCAATTACTGCAAAGCTTTATTGCTTCAAGAAGCTTCATTTGGCCATCACTGCTCCCTTGGGAGAGACAGTCAACCTCTGCTGCCACCTGCTGTTGACTGTTGTCATCCAACATGCCTCTGAGCATGCATTGCAGCGCTACAGATATAAATAACAATCAAAAATCATGTTCTGTGCTAAATATTTCTTCAGTTACTGTTCCAGTTGTTTCATCAATTGCTGGTTATGGTATTTGCTAACACTTTATTTGACAGTGGTGCCATAAGACTGTCATTACACATTAATAAATATGACATGTCTCTGTCCTGAGCATTCCTGAATGCTTATAACAGATGTCATTAAGTGCTATCCGGCAAATGATCTCACTTTTGAATGGATGCAAAAGATCCAAGAGGGACGAAAATTTGAGGTAGTGTCATAATTTGCCAAATGACACTTAATGACATAACCATTCAGTAATGTCCATGATAGTGTCATGTCATAATTTTGATTATCCTATGACAGTCTTATGACACCGCTGTCAAATAAAATGTTACCTAAAAAAATCAACAAATAAGCCGCACTGGACTATAAGTCACAGGTATCAAAATGAAGGAAAAAAGTAGCGGCTTATAGTCCGAAAATTACGGTAGTCTCAAAATCATGACGTTTTAGTTGTATCAAATGTGATACATTTGGCAATAAAGGGTTAAAGTGCTGCTGCCTTTTAGTGGGTAAATGAGGGGCAGCATTTTGTGTGTGAGCTACTTCATATGCTGTTTGCAGTACTGCTGACCGATTCATTAAGTCTGTGTTCGGGCCAGACATTATTGATTTCATGACAGAGGCTGGGGGCCGGATGAAATTTGACCACGGGCCGCATTTGGCCCGCGGGCCGGACTTTGGACATGTCTAGCATAGACAGATTTAAATGACAGTAGAGTGAAATGCCCACTACAGTCCTTATGTACCGTATGTTGAATGTATATATCCATCTTGTGTCTTATCTTTCCATTCCAACAATTTATTTTACAGAATATATATATAATTTACAGAAAAATATGGCATATTTTATAGATGGTTTGAATTGCGATTAATTACGATTAATTACGATTAATTAATTTTTAAGCTTTAATTAACTCGATTAAAATTTTTAATCGTTTGACAGCCATAATATATATATTTCCATCACCCATCTTTTTCTATTCTCAAAAATGTTAGAAAAAGCTCCAGGGGCCCACGCTAAACAGCCACACGCTATTCTAGCCGCAGGTTGCAAACCCCCGTCGTAGTCCTTCTTTTTCCATATATTTAGCCCTAATATGTGCTACATTACCACAACAATAATGGTCCTTCTGTCAACGGACCCATTTCAAGGAGTAGGGGGAAATTTTAATAACCGTGTAAAGAGTTTTACTAGTTACGGTGAGAAGGTGGATAGTTTTGTTGTTGTTGTTGTTCGTGAACTACATTTACACGCAAACGCACATCGATGTACCATTAACCTAGCAAGAAGAGGCATGACAGTCATTTTTGGAGTGTCCCAGAGCACGCAAAACTTGAAAAAAAGCGCATTTATCACGGTTTCGTCAGCCGTGATTCCATCGACCAAAACAGCCGGAAAGCACAGATTAAGTACGCCTGTCCCTCGTTGCCAAAGTTAGCGCGGCGATGCTCTGAAAATCGAGCAAGGCTCTCGGCGCAAATTGATGCAAACTTGGCCTTCTGTCCAAGACTGCCGTCCACCGCTCACTTTTGCCGAAATGACCGATCCAAACTACTATAATGCCACAGATATGGGGAAGAAGGAGAGAAGTCTGTATTGGCTCACCCACTTTATTGTGATAACAATAATAAAGACAAACAATTACAAAACAACAGCGGGCTGCCGCGAAGTGCGACTACAATCTCTCGCTAGCTCGCCCATTCTCCTTCTCGCTTCCTTCCACGTCACAGCTCATCTTCTAATGGGGCCTCGCATAATTACGGACATTGCAATACACAATGAATAGGTTGCCGCTGAACCTTTCACACTAGGCTGCTGCTAGTTTGAAATGGTTTTAATTAAAAAAAAAAAAAAAAGAATATTTTTTTTTTTTTTTTTTTTAAATCTTATTTGCAAGGCGTGGCGGCTTTTATTTTAGTGTGGCGTGCCGCTCTGTAAGGGAAACCCTGTCAGTCTTGTCATTGATGCCATCTGATGTTTTGTGTGTGGGTGTGTTTGCAGGCGTGTGGCACATACTCAACTCGCCGGCGAGCACAACGGTGGCCAATGCGCCTTTTCTACCACATGCTGGACATTTCGGCCTTCAATGCCTTTTTGCTGTACACCTCTGTGAACCCGGGTTGGAACGCCAACAAACTTTACAGAAGAAGGCTGTTCCTCGAGGAGGTCGGCAATGCGTTGATCATGCCAGAGGTTCATCGGAGAAAGCCACAGACCGCTGCAGTGGAGCAAGAAGAGGCCACTCCTTCGCCTAGGCGAAAACAATGTGGCCTCTGCACAAACAAACTCATTGCATCCAATGCATGTGAAAACTGTGGTACCCCCATTTGCCGCAAACACATGAGGAGCATCTGCAAAAACTGCTGAAAAAAAAAAAAAGTTTTGAAAAGTGTTCGTTGTTCTTGTTTTGAAAAGTGTTCGTTGTTCTTGTTCTGAAAAGTGTTTGTTCTTGTTCAGTATTTGGTGGTGGATTATTACTTTATATAAATTCTGTTATGAATTCTTCATAGTTGTTGTCACTTATATGTTATAGGTTATATGTGTATGGATAGCTCTGATGCCACTGAACATTTTCAGTGGTTGAAAGTAAAAAAATATAAATGACTTAGTTATCACGTCTCAAAACATTTACAATTATTTTAAAAATTGTGTGTTTAGGGGTGTTATACACAAAAATGGCCATTGCCAAAAATAGGCATGCAAATAGGCATTTTTTGTTTTTGTTATAACTCATTGACCTTTTCAAGGCTCTAATTGTGTGATATGAAATTTTCCAATTCACCTTATATGCAGCATAGTTTGTTTTGGTCATAGCACAGTACTGCTTTTATTGTCCATAGAGGGCAAAAAATACAAATAAAAACTATATGCGTATGGATAGCTCTGACGCCAGTGAACATTTTGAGTGGTTGGAAGTAAAAAAAAATATTCAGAAATGACTTAGTTATCGCTACTCAAAACATTTACAATTATTGTAGAACAATTGTATGTTTAGAGGTATTATAAAAACGTACATAAATACATAAATATTGAAATATGAATTAAAATGTAAAGTGAAATATATAAATAAAAATTTGAATAATTGAACATTTAAATAAAGCAAATTGAAATTGCATAAATATTGAAATTTAAGCTTTTTCATGGCACATTTAATGATTTAATTTCATATTCAACAGTCACTTGGGGACATAGCTAATGTGTATTTCTGTATTTTCAATTTGTTAATTCAGTTTTTAATAACATTGTATTATCAATTCATTGTATATAATTATTTAAAAATAAACATGAATAAAGCTTTTTTTTTTTTTTTTTTCCAAAATAAGCAATTATATATTTTATTTATCGAAGTCATGTCAAAGTCAACCTGCTTTTTAACAGCGACCTCTCCTGGCAGCTCCTTCTCTTGGCCTCGATGTAGTTCTACCTTGAATTGTTCTTTTGAGTATTTGGGTCTCATGGTTAGCGGAGAAAAACGCTGAATTAAATGAGCCTGAGAAGCTTAAATGCTTAAGATTGAAGCGAATTCTTCGATGGAAGTGCAGCGGAAGCAGTATAGTAAATTGGATAAAGTCAATGTATACATTTAGGGATTATTTAAATTCTGAGCCTTCAAATTGAGTTATTGACAGTGATGACTGGAGTTTGTATATGTTGATCCATATCTGTTGAATATTTTTGGACTCCAGTGATGTAAAGTAGCTATGGAACTTCCAAACACTGCAACACTGAAGTTTCAGCACGTTTCTACTTCCGGTTCACGTGAGGCAAAATTTGTTTACCATCCGGGTTGTACTGTTCTAGACAAACGAGCTCTTTCAAAACATTCTCATCGGGCAAGTAGCGAAGTAACAATTTAGTTGACTTAAGAGTCCCATTCTAAAGCATCGTAGAAGTCATTTGGCTTTATGTTGAAGCTTCGCACTTTTACCTAACTTAGTTTAGTTTTGCTTTGCTCGCTAGCTAATACACGTTAAAGCATTCCGATTGCTTTGGCTTAACCCAGTGCTTCTCAATTATTTTCTGCGACGCCCCCCCAAGCAAGACGTAAATGTTTCGCGCCCCCCCAAACTATCTGCCGTCACTGTAAATAGTATTATTTGTCTATAAAATTACTATCATAAATACGCATCTGCCTAATATTGTGTCCCTTTTTTCTAATAAAGAAAAAAAAGTAACATAGATCAACTTATAATAAAGTATAACTTTATTAACATTGTTTTGTTTGTAACAGAGAAGACTTGACGTGCATCAATTTGCCTGAATTAAAAAAAAAAGTCACATTCAAACTGTAAAAATACATTCAAGGTACATTTTTGACCATTTGATACTGAAAAATAAAATGTAATAAAATCAGTAAATAATAACAAATTCAAATTGATTAGGGTGAATGAGGACAAAATGCCAAAAAATTTGACCGAAAAAACAAAAATGAATAAAGGAAAGAAAAAAAAAAGAGTGTCCTTGGACAGAAGGACAGTTTTTATTTTTGCTGCTCACACTCAGTATTACCTCCTTTGCAATGGTGTGGAGTCATTTTGCAATGAGTATGCTAACAATGCTCACTGGTTTACTGATATAACACTGACAAAGCAGGACGATTGATGGCAATATTCGGCACGTTTTCGCTGAAAAACAATCAAGCGGCTTATCAATGAGATTGGAGTCGAATGTCTTTAAGTGGCGTCTTAATTGATTTGGCTTCTGGCGGTCCGCTATAATTATTTTTAGACACAGTAAACAGTCTTTCCTCATCACCCACAGTATTAAAAGTCAAAGCTAAAAGGCAAACGGCACGAACAAAGCGCATTCTCGGCGGCCGAAGTAGAACCGTAGGTGAAGGCGGTCGTCGTGACGATCCCAAGCCGAAAATGGCACTTATCGGGCGGCGGCGTGAGAACCGGACAAGACAGTGGGTCGCTGCGTGAGTGAGTCCGGTCGGAAAACGGCTTTCGAAAACGGCGGCGGCGCACTGCTCTTCATATTTGTTTTCTGTGTGATGAGTGCTCTTCCTTAGTTCAAAAATACTGCACGCACTCTGAAAATGAGAGCGCCACTGCCACCCACTGAGTGGATGCGCAAGTACACTTTATTCCAGTACGGCAGAAAAAAAAAAAAAAGCATGTTCCCCGAGGTCACATGCGCCCCCCCTGGCATCGCTCTGCGCCCGCGCCCCACTATTTGAGAAGTACTGGCTTAACCCCACTTCCAATTTGCAAACTTCGTTTTAAGGAAAAGTAGATCCGTTAACATGAGAGTGATTACATTAAATTGTATAAAACGCTTCTCGACTTGCCTTTAAGATGCCTCAAATAACTACTGACTGAAGGCCAACGCAATCCCGAACATCAAGTCAAAGGGTAGAGCCATGGAAATTGAGGAGAGGAAATCCAGGTCACGACAAACAACTGAAAAACAAAAGGAAATGAGGGTAAGATAATGATATTTGTTGTTGTATTTTTCATGCAATACATGACTTCTTTGGATGTGATAGTGATCAATGATTGCACCGAATCGATTATTGATCACCCCTCCCCCTCCACCGCGCGCTTTTAATGTTTGGTTGTTTGGTACATTACTTACAAAATCCTCTCAGGCTAAACCAAACTACTATTTCAGTATCAAGTTAACAGTTGTAAACAATAAAAGTAGTAGTTGATTAACCGTTGAACTATTTAGTTCGAATAATCGAGTAATCGGATAAGGAACATAAAAAATGTAAAAACCTGAGCTGAGCCTCACACGGTATATGTATATATAAAAAAAAGGATCTATGTACAACAAAGAAAAATTGGATAACTTGCATCGCAAAAGTCTGCAAGCTTAAATGCTATAAAATGCTAACGCTTTTTTACAATGCTTTTAACAAATGGCCCAGACACACATTCCCACAAAAAATGGCTAAATATACCTTTAAACTAAATTACAAATGCATTAAATAAAATCATTAGCTCAAACAAAAACTTAGCGTATGTTGGTCTTAACAGGGAGCAGATGTGAAATGAGGTAGACTATAGGGCCGTGTATCCACCCAAATCAATAGAAATAAATGCAAACACTTTCAAAACAAACCATTACAAGGCCACTTTAATTAAACAAATACTCGAAGCAGCAAAATTTTATTTTGATCTTTTTTTCTAACCAAATACGTGGGTTAATCGATTAATTGTTGCAGCACTAATTTGAAACCAGAGCATTCGCAGTCATTCTGTCCGATTTTCGGGGCCTTTAAAGGTCACTTGCTGTTCATTTACAGGTCATTTCCTGTTGAGTTTGAGTCACTGCCTAATCATTTGGGTGTTCTGTAACTCAAAATAAACAGGAAGTGACCCATAAAATACCCCAAAATCAACAAGTAAATGACTTTAAAGTGCGTAGGACACGAGAAAAAAATTGGTGTAAATATGTGAATTAGAATCATTGTTTGAGACGATTCGACTATGTACAACAATTTAGCAAAGCGCAGATGACGAGAAATTAGTCTTTTAATCTGCCGGTTAGCCACGCCTACCATTACAGGGCTCTAGCATCCCCAAAAGGTGGATGACGTCAGCGAAGTCACGATTTCATCTGATTTAGTATGCAGCCCATTGAGAGGGAATTATTCACAACGAGGAAAACACGACGAAGAGAGCCGCAAAATGTCATTGTTTCAGTCTCTCTACTCCAATATTTTTACAGGATATTCTTTTTATCCAAGTATTTCCCCAAAAGCTAAATAAATGGTTTGAGAAGGACCAGTCAGCTCGTTGAGGAGGAATTATTTAGAATGAGTAAAATGTGACGAAGAAAGCCGCAAAACGTAATTGTTTCAGTCTCTCTACTCCAATATTTTTACAGGATATTCTTTTTATCCAAGTATTTTTCCCCAATAGCTAAAGAAATGGCTTGAGAAGGACCAGTCAGCTCGTTGAGGGGGAATTATGCAGAACGAGGAAAACGTGACGAAGAGAGCCGCAAAATGTCATTGTTTCAGTCTCTCTACTCCAATATGTTTACAGGATATTATTTTTTTATCCAAGTATTTTTCCCAAATAGCTAAATAAATGGCACGGTCATGACAAATAACTGTCTTGTGCTAAATGCAATATGAAATAATAAAAATTCATTTATTCAAGACGACATGGCAAAATTACTTCACAATGGTCAAAACTGTCGACTTCACCTTTACTGTCGCACCTCCCGAACGATATTTTATGCCACCTAAATCGGGTTTATGTCATTTCCCTTCCCCGGCTTCGGAGAATGTAAACAAACCAAGAGGCGTGACAGCTAGCCGACATACTAACCCGAACCGAGTGATGTTTCAAAGTCTTCGAAGCGGAAAATCCCACATAACTAGCCCGGATAATTTCACATGACAACTGGGTTGTCGATTGTCTTTGCCAATCGGCAAACCGCCCAGCGGAGAGCAATTTAGAGCTAGCTCCTAGCTTCTATGGACAGAGGAGCTCGCCGGGGAAGCAGCTGGACAATGACCGCTGCCAATCAATGACAATGACATATTCAAACGTATGTAGTCCTTTATGGGCGACAAGCCGCCGGTCGTCGGCCGTGGGGACAAGAAGCATGTCAGCCACAAAATGCAAGCCACCTACATATTAAAATGATCCCAGTATTTGACATAATACAAAACACGATGTTTACTCACTTCCTCGTAAGTCCCATGGTCCCACAGTAGTAGGGCTTGTTTTGGCCAATATCCACTGGTGAATGGGAACCTTTTGAAACCCCAAAAAGGCACACACGCCTCTCACTACTACAGCAAGATTTTTCTGCAGCCATTTGGCTGGCGTGATGAGAAAAATATACGTATTAATCCGCAAAATCAGCTGAATCCTTAGTCCTTCTCATACAACAGTACGGCTGTATAGTGAAGAGGACTCCTTCCTCCGTACACGTCACAGCGCCCTCTTTCTCAACTCAAGAATGTTGCTGGAAGTCACTCATTTTCATGGCGCGGGATTCAAAAACTAAATAAATATAGCGATCGCTTCCACACACATCCAAGCGGTTCATTTCATTCAGGAGCATAAAATACCCCATGTATTATGAAATAAACATGCTTTTTCGTGTCACAGGCACTTTAAATGTCCCAAAATTAACCTCATTGCCTGGCATTGACTGTCAATGACGGCCATAGACGTTCAATCCGTTTGAAGTGGGAAGGATGCCACCCTCCCAGTTCAAATGGATTGGACGTCTACTAGTGATAAACTCATTCCAATTCCACAGCAAAAGCTTGTTTTTCTGTTTATTGGTTGTTTGTAGAATATCCTAGAATGTTTTCCTGACCAATGTATCGATAATCGTTGTATCGCCATATCGTCAGATCATCGTTATCGTGAGCTTTGTATGGCAAATCGTATGGTATCGTGAGGTAACAAGAGGTTCCCACTCCTAGTTGTGTGTGTGCTAGGGGTGCAACGGTTCAGTTAGCCCACGGTTCGGTTTGAACCTCGGTTTTGGGATTACGGTTTCGGTTCGGTTTGCGTTTTGCATTTTTTTAAAGCTGCCTTTATTTTGCGTTTTAAAAAAAAAGAAATAAACACTTAAAATGTAAACATTTTCGACTGTTAAAATGCCTCTTAGCTCTTTGGCTAGTGTAGTGACTGACTACTGAAATACACACACAGTAGTAAAAAAGTTACTTGGCAAAGTAACTGGTGATACCTTTCATGTTTTTTTTTTCCATTTAAAAAAAAAAAACTAACAAACCCAAAAACACAGTAACCTTTGCAATGTTTGGAGGTCATTTAATGTTGTGAATCAACCGTTAAAGTTGATAAAATTGCTCCCGTTTTTGCATTAGTTCCCTTCTGTCTACTTTCGACAGGTGAAAATTTTAAAACTGTTTCATCCTTTAAAGATAGACTCAAGTCAAGATTTTGCCGATTTAGGTGTATTTTAGATAAAAAGTTGCTTAGGTTCGCTCGGAAGGTTATCTACAACAGAGCCTTTCTGAGAAGTTTACTGCTCTAAAATGGCGGCTGTTTACTAACGCTACCAAGTCTGCCATTTCGCATGTAGTTCTATATGCCTGAGATATCTAGGCGTAGATTGTATGTTGTCGGCAGGGGTCGCGTTAACCGAATATTTTCCGTCGTTGACCGTTTTTTTAAAACGGTGACGGAAAAAATTGAAGTCCGTCCGTCATTTTGACAGGTTGCAATTCACACCCCAGACCACAGGGTGGCGAGTGAGCATATTAATTAGCTATTGTCTCTCTTAATGCATGACGTTGTTGGCTATTCTGTCAGAATATTGTAGCGTCACCGGGGTCTGGCGGCGGCACCGTGATTGACACATCAACGCGAGGTTCTTATTGGTGCACCCGGTGTGCCAGCGCATCATCCAATTGGTGGACTAGATTGCCGCCTGTGTATAGACCCCAATCACATGACGTCAAAACTCCGCCCCCCTGACTGGAGCCGCAATATTATCCGTCAGCTCGTCGTGTTTACACATTACCGCTACGTACATGCCTCCTATTACGGCGTGTTTTTCTGCTAGTGAACATTAATGATCAAAATGGTGAAGGCGTGTGTGGCGGTTGGTTGCAGTAACAGAGAAGATAGACGGAGAGACTTGAAGTTCTACCGTATTCTGAGAGACCCGAAGTGGAGAGCGAGATGGACTGCTGTAATTCGACAAGTAATCTGGGCACCAAACGATCGCCACAGACTATGTAGTAGTCATTTTATATCTGGTAAGATGCATTTAATATATATTTAGAAGATTTTGGGCTGACAACCACAATTAAGATCATTGTGTGACGTGGGTGATTGGGGTCTATATAGTTGCCTCTTTTTCTTTGGAGGCGGAGTTGTTGTTTTGTTGGTGTTGTTGGCGGTAAGCAGAGTAAGAAGAGGGAGAAAAATACCACGACTTCCGTGTCTAATTTTTCGCCGCCAAGCAAGCGTTACAATATTAATTAAAAATGAATGAAAACTAAATACTATTGAATGCGTCATCATTATCATTTTAAAAATTTAAGTGACGGGTAAAAATAGATTATGACCGGATTTTTATGACCCTGTCAGTCAAAATGACAGACAACGAAAATGTCTGGCGCAACCTCTGGTTGTCGGCTAAGTCAGGTAATATTGGAGCCACCTAGCCTAGCATCGCGTTTGCTACAGCGTCTCAACAAACACTCTTCACTCTCCGAGTCTCTGACTTTTCCTGCGTCATTCAACCAATGCATTGTCTCGTTGCAGAAACGGTGACCAAATCCGAATGGATGAAAAAAAAAAAACGAATGCACGAAAAACGTGCAGATTTTGAACGTAACGTACGGCGTACACATTTAAAAATGAGTGCTCAGTTGCTCACTTGTACAAATTACGACGAGACCGTACAATTTGACAGGTATGAATTATAGTGGACCGTCACAGTTAGGTAGTAGCACTCTGTAGCACGGGATGTCCAACTATCAGTGGTCAGGGCGAAACTATGTGCTTTAGCGAAATCATCTTCGATGGCTTTGCTTGCCATTTCATAAATGTCGGGGATTACGTTGTTGGAGAAATATGTCCGCGAGGGAACAATGTAACGCGGGTCAAGCGTTGCAAATAAATTAACGACGCCCGCCGAGTGTTTTCACTGGTGTCATCTTTGGGGTTGTCCTACCCTGAGAAAGTGATATCTGTGGGTGATGCCGGCTGAGGTGCCGAAGTCATGTTATAAAAGTGTTGCCATTAGCATAGGGAACAAGCGCTGAGCAATGCTTGCAAATTGGTTTTTTTTCCCAATATTTTCTCTCCCTCCTATTTTCTCTCCCACCGCATTGTAGTCCACGGGGAAACCGAAATGTTGCCACCCAGCAGATTTGAAAGAAGCCAGTGCTTCCTCAAAATTCGGTCTCTCCACTCCTCCGCTCGCCATAGCTTTTTGTTTTCTTTCTTGTTGCACTTTCACTTCGCTCGTAAGCGAGAGAGGGCGTTACTCGGCTTCTATTACACAGGTGCTTGACAGCGATCCGCCATTTACTTGCGGAGCGGGAATTTCTCCACAGCGGTGCTTCACGTCACACACAGGCACACAGAGCTCGATCAATTCATTCTACAAGCGTTCGGAATACATTAATTGCAAAACCGAAAAGGCGCAGTTCATAAAGGCGTATTGAACCATACAGGGCGAACCGTACGGTTCGGCTTTGAACCGCAAACCGTTGCACCGCTAGTGTGTGCGTACACTGTTCTTCTCATGTGCAAATACGTTCTTCTATGTATGTAAATGCGCTCTTACTCGCAAGTCTCGCGGAAGCACTACCTGCTCTACGCTTCCTACACCAAAATAAAAGTATGCATCACAAAACAAAAGTTAACAATATTTAAAAAGAAAAAAATAACTAGAGACTCCAGTGTTGTGAAGTTGAAATTGCGTAAATAGCGTACGTCCTAACCCGGGGACTACCTGTATTTCTCTCCATATCTGTGATGTCAGCTAATCACAGGATTTTTTTTTTCTCACCCAGTGTCCCACAGATGTCAGTGTAGAAGATCTACACCATGAGAAGCACGATCCCCTCCACGTTAAACAGGAAGAGGAGTCCGAGATGCCGTACATCAAACAGGAGGCAGAGCCAGAGACCCCCGACATGAAAGAAGAAGACCAGGAAGTTGAAATCCACAAGTTTCCAATGGGTGTTAGTGTGAAGAGCGAACAAGACGAAGGACTGAGCGAAGACAGCGGAGCAGCTAACCCTTTGAGCGACAGCTCATTTCAGCACCTGACAACAAAAGGAAAGGGACAATCGCAACCGGACGGCGTCTTAGCTCCGCTTTCAGACAGCGACGACATAACGTCACACTCTTCTGGCTTTAATACTGATGAGGAGGATGATGACTTTGACCAAAATGCCTCAAAATCTTTAAACGAGTCATCATTAAAAAAGGACACAAAGGAATGCGTGGTTGGGAAACAATTCACCTGCACACTTTGTGGTAAAAGATTTTCTCGGAATTTTACTTTAAATAGACATAAGACCATACACACTGGAGAGAAGCCTTTTGCCTGCACACTTTGTGATAAAAGATTCATCGATAAGGGACGTTTAAACAGACATACCAGAAACCACTCTGGAGAGAAGCCTTTTGTCTGCTCACTTTGTGGTAAAAGATTCACTGTGAAGACTAATTTAGAAAGGCATAAGCGTACACACACTGGAGAAAAGCCTTTTGTCTGTACATGTTGTGATAAAAGATTCTCTGATAAGAGAGATTTAAACAGACACACAAGCAGACACACTGAAGAGAAGCCTTTCGCCTGCACACATTGTGGTAAAAGATTCTCTCAGAAGACCGATTTAGTAATGCATGAGCGTACACACACTGGAGAAATGCCTTATGCCTGCACACTTTGCAGTAAAACATTCACCGAGAAGAGACTTTTAAACAAACACACAAGAAGACACACTGGAGAGAAGCCTTATGCCTGCACACTTTGTGGTAAAAGATTCACCGAGAAGACTAATTTAGAAAAGCATAAGCGTACACACACTGGAGAAAAGCCTTATGCCTGCACACTTTGCAGTAAAAGATTCACCGAGAAGAGACTTTTAAACAAACACACAAGAAGACACACTGGAGAGAAGCCTTATGCCTGCACACTTTGTGGTAAAAAATACTCCACAAAGGACAATTTAAACATACACACAAGAACACACACTGGAGAGAAGCCTTATGCCTGCACACTTTGTGATAAAAAATACTACAGGAAGGCAAATTTAAACATTCACACAAGAACACACAGTGGAGAGAAGCGTTTTGCCTGCACACTGTGCGATAAAAGATTTTCTCGGAAGGCAAATTTAGAAATACATAAGCGCAAACACACAGAAATACATAATGATTACATAAATGATATGAAATGACAATAAAGAACGAAATGATATTTCACTGGAGAAAAGCCTTTTGCATGCTCACTTTGTGGTAAACGATTCGCTCAGAAAGGAAATTTAGTAATGCACACAAGAAGCCACACTAAGTAAAACGGTGGCGTTACCCCCCCCCCCCCCCCCTATAATTTTTTTGGCTACCCCCACTTGCCACCAGCATTATTAGAGGTGTGCAAAATTTCCTATTCTTAGATTATTCGTGATTCAGCCGTGCAAGATTCGAGAATGATTCACAAACATCCAAATTCTGATTATGGAAATATGTCAAGTAAAGCGGAACTAAAACACAGTCATCGCGGTCTTCAGGGGGTACACGGGTAATGACAAAGCTCAACTCACGGCTCCAGTTCACCTCATGTCGCTAGATAAAAAAACAATAATACCTGACTGCTGCCGACAGCCGCTACAAACTACGTCCACATCATGCTACGGTAGGTAATAGAGATCATATGTATTTAGAACTATATGCAAAATGACAGACTCAACGGTGTTAGCAGCACATGTATTGAAAACTAAATGTGAAATGACAGACTTGCCGGTGTTAGTGACCAGCCGCCATCTTAAAGCAGGAGACTTCTCGAGAAGGCTCTGTTGTAGCGAACCTAATTAACTTTTTATCTAAAATACTCCTAAATCGGCAAAATCTTTAAAACAGTTTTAAAACTTTCACATGTCTAAAGTAGACAGAAGGGAAATTATGGAATAACGGGAGCAATTTTAACAACTTTAACGGTTCATTCACAACATTAAATTAATTGAATGTAGTTTAAAGCTGCTGATACAAAATGGGGACTTGAGTATTTTATTTACTGTTTTGAACTGTTAACTTGATACTGAAGTAGTCGTTTATTTAAGCCTGAGAGGCTTTTTGTACAATTTTTGTAACTAATGTACGAAACATTGAAAGCAGCTAATAGCTTGGGGGGGGGGGGGGGGGGGTTGTGGGTGTCATCAATAATCGATTTATAATCGAATCATTGCCTCTGAATTGTAATCGAATCGTTAGGTGCCCAAGGATTCCCACCTCTATCAGTTATGCATTTCATCCCAAATGCACAGCCAGGCAAGCCGCTGCGCCTCACCTTCACAGTAGTCCCCCCGCTGCTGTTGCGCGTTCCGTCAGCAACGGTTTAGTGCGTGCGACAAGGTAGAACAATTCGATGGGCAGCTTATTTCTGTGAACGCCACAAAAATAAAGAGAGAAGACGGAGAAGACTACAAGTAAGTACATAAGTCAGAATACCTTTGTAAAAGAAAGGGGAAGTATGCGCCATTGTAACATGCTTTTTAAAGAGCATACCACAGGAGAAAAAAAGTCTTAAATAGCATTATAATGTGAATTAGAATCATATTATAAGATGATTCGACTATATCCAACAATTTAGCAAAGCGCAGATGACGAGAAATTTAGTCTTTTAATCTGCCGGTTAGCCACACCTACCATTATAGGGCTCTAGCGTCCCCAACAGTTGGATGACGTCAGCGGGAGACTGGGCTCATCGGTTTTACTATTCAGCCCATTGAGGGGGAATAATTCAGAACGAGGAAAACGCGACGAAGAGAGTCGCAAAATGTCATTGTTTCAGTCGCCAATATTTTTACAGGATATTCTTTTTTTCCAAGTATTTTTCCCCAATAGGTAAATAAATGGCTTGAGAAGGACCAGTCAGCCCGTCGAGGGGGACCTATTCACAACGAGGAAAACGTGACGAAGAGAGCTGCAAAATGTCATTGTTTCTGTCTCTTTACTTCAATATTTTTACAGGATATTCTTTTTATCCAAGTATTTTCCCCAATTGCTAACCTAAATCGGACATATGTCATTTCCCTTCCCCGGCTTCAGAGAATGTAAACAAACCAAGAGGCGTGACAGCTAGCCGACATGCTAACCCAAACCAAGTGATGTTTCAAAGTCTTCGAAGCGGAAAATCACACATAACCAGCCCAGGTTATTTGACATGACGTTTGGGTTGTCGATTGTCTTTGCGGATCGGCAAACCGCCTGGCCTAGCCAGTCTCCAGATCTCAACCCCATAGAAAATCTGTGGAGGGAGTTGAAAGTCCGTGTTGCCCAACGACAGCCCGACGATTTTATTTTTCATATATATGATAATAAAACAACATGTTCTCAAATATCAAGGTTCATTCAAAATGGTTGGAAACCTTTTATTTATTTTTGGGAGAGAAAAAAATTATAGACGACGATACATCGCAGGAAAGCTTAAAATCTATATTTTCTGGGGGAATAAACATTTTTAAACAGGAGGGCATTTTTGACACCTTAAAAGTGAGTAACTTAAAGAAAATTTCAAAGGTCTCAAATTTGCATTTTTCACTCACCTGACTTCAGGTGAGTGAAAAATGCAAATTTTTGAGACCTTCAAAATTTTCTTCAAGTTACTCATATTAAAAAAAAAAATTAAAAAAAAAAGGTTTTGGACACCCATCCTGGTACATAATAATGAACACTTCAAGACGATCCCCCTTTGTCTACTCAAGTCGTTGATAATCAAAATGCATGCACTAAGACATGTTGGTCTATGTACAATAAAAAAGGAAATTTGTGTGTGAGTAAATGTAATTTAATTTAGCCCTGTGTTTTATTTTGTTAAAAAAAATAAAAAATAAAAATAAAAAAAACATGGCTAAACGGGGAGTTAGCTGTATAATCAAAGATAATTTTACTACATATAGTTTTTGATTTGGCTTGATATTAATCTGTGCAAAGAAAAAAATCATTTCCGGGGAATTTTAGGTGTCAGATTCCAATACCATAATCTTTTAATTTTTGCTGTGGGCTTTTAAAATATTTCTTCAACTATGACTAAAAAATGTGAATGCAGGATACTGAGAATAAAATGCTCCATATACAAAAAGGGAACAAATAAATGTGAGTCCATAACACTCTCTATTTATTGTATTTAGCCTTGAGGCCTAGGACCTAGGCTTTATGATTTAAGCATCCACTGTATCTAATACATCGATATCCTCCCATAATAAGCAAGCCAAACGGCAACAAGGGTCGAAAAGACAATGGACAGCACGCTAGTCAGTTATCCTGCTGTGTCCATAATTCTCGTGTAATTCTCTCGTCTCAAGTAAAGTACTCGGTGGTGTGTCTGCAGTTTGCCAGCACACACATACGCACCAAAAAAAAAAAAAGCTCAGTCAAAAGGAACACTTTAGGCATGTAGGGGCAAAGGGGCAGGTGCTGAAGCACCCTCCGACCCACTCTCTGCACGTGCCTGGTCCTCCATGCCCATGCCGCCACGTCATGACATTTACAAATCTAAACTTTGGACAAGTTCGTCAAAACAACCATGTCATTTCAAACGCGTAACTGCAAGGATGATCCGCAAGTTGTTTTTTTTTCTTTTTAATTTTTTTAGCTCTTCGTCAATACTGTATTCCCAAACTCAGAAGGACACAGCGGGCACAACAGCGCCACGAAACAAATGAATGAAATAAAATCGGTTGCTCAGTGTCTGTAAATGGGGGTCTCCAGGGTAAAACGGACAAGTTAATAATAGTCCAAGGGCATAATGTGCCATGAAACTGCTATGGCAGCATATATTGCTCTATCAAACACAAAAGTTCTTTTGGCTTAAAATACTGAAGTTCATTGAAAAGAGGGGTGCAAGAACAACCCCATGAAAAGTGAATGAATGAATGAATGAAATATTTATTGTCATCATCATCGGTATCATTGACAATCATTGACAATTACAAAATATTTGCCCGAAGGAACCGAAGAAGGAGACAAAGGCAGACGGGAGGAAGCATATGCTTATCAGTTTCCCGTCCCCCATACAACTAAAGACGCACATTCGGACATGGTACATACATCAGATGGCCACAAACTGTACAATAACACAATCAACAATCTGGGTTTTCAATTAAAATCATTTCGTTCTTTGTCATTTCATATCATTATGTAATCATTATGTATTTCGGTGTGTTTGCGCTTATGTATTTCTAAATTTGTCTTCAGAGAAAATCTTGTATCGTACAGTGTGCAGGCAAAAGGCTTTCCTCCAGTGTTTGTTCTTGTGTAAATGTTTAAATTTGCCTTCGTGGAGTATTTTTTTTATCAGTTCAGTTTAAGTTCAGTGTCCCCTAAGGAGGGGGAAACTTATCTGTATGCTTACCTGCTTTAAGACAACACAACAATAACTCATACACATCAATAACACACAGACAACACTTTAAAAATGCTATAGACAGCTACGCATTCAAAGTGCAAAAATTGTGAAAATTTAGCAACCTAATCGCCAGGGGTTAATTTGTGCCGGACCCTGCCTGAACAAGATCCGGCACCTCTTCGTTTTGGCCTCCCTGTGTTCCGGGACTTATTTGGGCAGACCCGGCACCTTTTGTGTATAGAAAATAATCATAATATATAATTTTTTAAATTTTTTTTAAATGTATAAAATAAAATAATAATATGCATAAATTTATTTACAGAACAAATCCCAAGAGTTCCATGTTGTTTATGAAAATTTAACGTCATTTGAAAGAGCCGCCGGTGATTTGTTGAAAAGCTGAAGCAACAAATCACGCCCCTGACATTAAAAAAAAAAAAAAACTTGGAAATTGTGGTATCTGGGGAGCAAGGAGCCAGGATCAAACGGTATTTCAATATGCCAAATAGACCATTGTATTTACTGTCTTTTTTTTAAAGAAGGAAGATGGTTCAAAACGAGTCAGAAAAGCAACAACCGGCGATGAGGGCAGCTGCAGCAATCATGATAACGGGTAGGACCGGGTGCAGCAAGAGGCTAGCGCCGCAGCAGATGGCCAGGTTCACGGACAGCCAGCCAAGCCGGGGCAGGAGGCTGCTACCATGGCAGCAGCTGGTTTGGTTCAGCGCCACCCGGAGTGGGGGCCAGCTAAAGCGCCAGTAGATGAACCACCAACAGCCAGAGCAACAGGCCAGCACCCTTATGGGAAATTCGGGTTTGAGCTGCACATTTTGTAAGGCGGTGGGAACTTTGGAGCTAGAGAAGACGGGGGGATGAAACTCGCAATAGAATGGGTTTGTGTTATTTATTGTTATCTCAGATTTTTTTCCTAATGTTTTAGACCTGTTGAGAAACGAATTGCTGACTGTGTACTGTAAGTCCTACCTGTGGTTATGTGGGCAATTGCCCGTGCTGTCCATTGTATACCCTAAATGATTATAAATTGTTTTTATAACATTTATACCATGGATATTATCTGAAATTGAGGCTTGTAAGTCCCACAGCATGGCAAGTGGGCATTTGCTTGTTGTTTTCAGCACCATTTTCTGCGTATGTTCCAGGACCTGTGCCTGTCTCGTCATCCCTTGAGCTGTCATATGTACTTTGCGTTCCGGCACCTTATGATTTACAAATTAAGCACTGCTAATCGCACTTGGTAAGAAGGCGTTCTTTGTCCTGTTGGACTTACAACAAGGGACTCTGAATCGCCCGCCTGAAGGGAGGACTTCAAAAGAACAATGATGCGGCTGATTTACACAATCCAGTACGTCATTTGCCTTCTTCATAACCTGCCTCTCACAAATATCTGTTAAGGAGACCTGTGGACAGCCTATTATCTTAGCAGCCACCTTAACAATATGGTTGATATTATTTTTCTCCTTCAGGCTGATACCTCCATACCAGGCGATAAAAGCAAAAGAACAGATTCAATAAAAGATTTATAAAACAAGGACAAGATAACCTTATCAACATTAAAAGAGTTAAGCTTCCTTAGGAAGTACAGTGGTTGTTGACCTTTTTTGCAGATAGTCTCTGTATTTGCATCAAATTTGAGTTTGTCAATCACAGTACCCAAGTATCTATACTGTTCTATCACCTCTATACTGCTACCTTTTATACAAGTGGGGAGAGGAGGAGCAGGTTGTTTCTTCCTAAAATCTATACACATATCCTTAGTTTTAGAAGTGTTGCGTTGGAGAAAAGATCTGTCACACCAACAAACAAACTCATCGAGCACAAGCCCTTGCTGGGATTCATGTTTCTGTAGTAAACTGACAATGACTGTGTCATCAGCATAGTTCAGGATGTGTCTATTCTATACTGAATCCTACAATGGAGTATTTTTTTTTTATTAAAAAGTGTGCAGGCATAGAGCTTCTCGTCAGTGTGTGTGCTTGTGTGTTTGTTTAAACTACCCTTCTCGGTGAATCTTTTACCAGAAAGTGCGCAGGCAAAAGGCTCATCTCCAGTGTGGTTTCTTTTGAGTTTGTTTAAATCTCTCTTCCTGATGTATCTTTTACCACAAAATGTGCAGGCAGTTCAGTCCAGTGTGGTTTCTTGTATGCAATACTGATTGTCCCTCTTGAGTGAATCGTTTAATACAGCACGTGCACACAAAAGACTTCTCTTTACTGTGTGTGCTTGTTTAAAGCTCCCTTTTCGGTGAATCTTTTACCTTAAAGTGTGCTGGCAAAAGGCTTTTCTTCAGTGTGTTTTCTTGTGTGAATGTTCAAATTTATCTTCGTGGTGTATTTTTGATCACAAAGTGTGCAGGCATAAGGCTTCTCTCCAGTGTGTGTTAAATTGTGTTTGTTTAAATCTCCCTTCCTGATGAATCTTCTATCACAAAGTGTGCAGGCAAAAGGCTTATCTCCAGTGTGGTTTCTTTTGTGTCTGTTTAAATCTCCCTTCCTGATGTATTTTTTATCACAAAGTGTGCAGGCAAAAGGCTTCTCTCCAGTGTGGATTCTTGTGTGCATGACTAATTCTCCCTTCTGAGTGAATCCTTTACCACAACATGTGCAGGCAAAAGGCTTCTCTCCAGTGTGTGTTCTTGTGTGATTGTTTAAATCTCCCTTCCTAAAGAATCTTTTACCACAAAGTGTGCAGGCAAAATGTTTATCTCCAGTGTGTGTTCTTGTGTGCAATACTAATTGTCCCTTCTGAGTGAATCTTTTACCACAAGATGTGCAGGCAAAAGGCTTCTCTCCAGTGTGTGTTCTCGTGTGGATGTTTAAATCGCCCTTCCTAAAGAACCTTTTACCACAAAGTGTGCAGGCAAAAGGCTGATCTCCGGTGTGTTTTCTTGTGTGTTTGTTTAAATCTCCCTTCCTGATGAATCTTTTACCACAAAGTGTGCAGGCAAAAGGCTTCTTTCCAGTGTGTATGCTTGTGTGGTTGTTAAAATCTCCCTTCCTGATGAATCTTTTCCCACAACGTGTGCAGGCAAAAGGCTTCTCACCAGTGTGTTTTCTTGTGTGCACTATTATTTCTCCCTTCTGAGAGAATCGTTTACCACAAATGGTGCAGGAAAAAGGCTTCTCTCCAGTGTGTGTACGCATGTGTGCCTTTAAAAGGCACTTAAAAGGAAATGTTTTATCACAAAGTGAGCAGGGAAAAAGTTTCCCAACTGCACCTTCTTTTGAGTCTCTTTTCAATGGTGACTTGTGTAAAGATTTTGAAGCATTTTGGACAAAGTCATCCTCCTCCTCATCAGTATTAAAGTCAGAAGAATGCGACGTTATGTCATCGTTGTCCGAAAGTGGAGCTAAGAGGCCGTCCGGTTGTGATTGTCCCTCTCCTTTTGTTGTCAGGTGCTGACATGAGCTGTCACTCGAAGGTTTCGCTTCTCCGCTGTCATCGCTTAGACCTTCGTCTTCTTCGCTCTTTACACTGACACCCATTGGAAACTTGAGGATTTCAACCTCCTGTTTTTCTTCTTTAATGTCAGGGGTCTCTGGCTCCGCCTCCTGTTTGATCCACGGCATGTCGGACTCCTCCTTTTTAATGTGGAGGGGATCATGCTTCTCAGGGTGAAGATCTTCTACAGTGACGTCTGCGGGACTCTGGATGGGGAAAAAAAAATCGTGATTTGCTGACATCGGAAATACAGAGAGAAATACAGGTAGTCCCCGGGTTACGACGTACCAGACTGATGCGATTTCAACTTTATGACGCTGGAGTCTCCAGTCTTTTTTTTATGATGTTGACTTTTGTTTCGTGATGCATGCTTTTATTTTGGTGTAGGAAACGTAGGGCAGGTAGTACTTCCGCACGCAAGTCAGAGCGCATTTAACGGGGAAAAAGTTATTTTCTTAGATGAGCGCAATGTTTTCGTCTATAATTTTTTTCTCTCCCGAAAATAAATAACAGGTTTCCAACCATTTTGAATGAAACTTGATAGACGAGCACATATTGTTGTTTTATTATCATATATATGAAAAATAAAATCGTCGGGTTGTCGCTGGGGAACACGGACTTTCAACTCCCTCCACAGATTTTCTATGGGGTTGAGATCTGGAGACTGGCTAGGCCACTCCAGGACCTTGAAATGCTTCTTACGAAGCCACTCCTTTGTTGCCCTGGCTGTGTGTTTGGGATCATTGTCATGCTGAAAGACCCAGCCACGTCTCATCTTCAATGCCCTTGCTGATGGAAGGAGATTTTCATTACAAATCTCTCGATACATGGCCCCATTCATTCTTTCCTTTACACAAATCAGTCGCCCTGGTCCCTTTGCAGAAAAACAGCACCAAAGCATGATGTTTCCACCCCCATGCTTCACAGTGGGTATGGTGTTCTTCGGATGCAATTCAGTATTCTTTGTCCTCCAAACACAAGAACCTGTGTTTCTACCAAAAAGTTCTATTTTGGTTTCATCTGACCATAACACATTCTCCCAGTCCTCTTCTGGATCATCCAAATGCTCTCTAGCGAACCGCAAACAGGCCTGGACGTGTACTTTCTTCAGCAGGGGGACACGTCTGGCAGTGCAGGATTTGAGTCCCTGGCCGCACATTGTGTTACTGATAGTAGCCTTTGTTACTGTGGTCCTAGCTCTCTGTAGGTCATTCACTAGGTCCCCCCGTGTGGTTCTGGGATTTTTGCTCACCGTTCTTGTTATCATTTTGACGCCACAGGGTGAGATCTTGCATGGAGCCCCAGATCGAGGGAGATTATCAGTGGTCTTGTATGTCTTACATTTTCTAATAAATGCTCCCACAGTTGATTTCTTTAAACCAAGCGTTTTACCTATTGCAGATTCAGTCTTTCCAGCATGGTGCAGGTCTACAATTTTGTCTCTGGTGTCCTTCAACAGCTCTTTGGTCTTGGCCATAGTGGAGTTTGGAGTGTGACTGACTGAAGTTGTGGACAGGTGTCTTTTATACTGATAATGAGTTAAATCACGTGCCATTAATTCAGGTAACGAGTGGAGCCTCCTTAGACCTTGTTAGAAGTTAGACCTCTTTGACAGCCAGAAATCTTGCTTGTTCGTAGGTGACCAAATACTTATTTTCCACTCTAATTTGGAAATTAATTCTTTAAAAATCAAACAATGTGATTTTCTTTTTTCCCCCCCACATTCTGTCTCTCATGGTTGAGGTTTACCCATTTGGCAATTACAGGCCTCTCTAATCTTTTCAAGTAGGAGAACTTGCACAATTGGTGGTTGACTAAATACTTATTTGCCCCACTGTATGCCCAACACCGTCTATGCTATGATTGGCTGCGCAGTGTAAGTAAAGTGAATTGTATGGTATCTTTGGCTAGACACTTGTTGTTCATTGAGTTACCTTGCAAAATGATTTGGCACCAGGGACATCATTTTCGGACAGAATTGGTAGGCTTAGCTCAGTAAACATCTCGTTCGTACACTATTTACATGCATTTCGCATGGGGGACAAACACGAGCTTGACCCCCCTAGCAACAGTTGCTCACATCATTAATTTTAATGAGCAAAAGTGACGTGTTGCGTGCGGTACACTATCCCGTCTGAAGTGGGAGTGGAATGAACGACTGTCCATCCGCTACCACTCCTTCCAGTTCAAATGGCTTGGATGGCTACTGGTGATACTCATTTAAATTCACAGCAGAAGGATGAAAATAACTTGTTTTCCTGTTCATTATTTGTTTTGTAGAATACCCGAGAATGATTTCCTGACCGATATTTGTTGCATCGCCATATCGTGAGATCATCGTTATCGTAAGCCTCGTATCGCAAGTCAGCTATGGGATGTTTGCCTTACAGTCACAATCATTGATAACAGTCAGATCAAAACAAGTATGATATTGCATAAAAAGCATCATTATGTCATAATCTTACCCTCATTTTCTTTCGTTTTTCAGTTGCTCGTCGTAGCCTGGATTTCCTCTCCTAACAATCATCCACGTCTGGATTCTTTTGGGCTTCAGTCAGTTGTATTTTGTCCCATCTTTAAGACAAGTCGAGAAGCGTCTTATTCAGTAATCACTCTCATGTTAAACGATCGACTTTCCTTAAAACAAACTTTACAAATCAGAAGTGGCGTGAAGCCAAAGCAATCGGAATGCATTAACGTGTCAACGCTAGCGAGCTAAACTAAACTAAACAAAGTTAAGTAAGCCTGCGAAACTTCAACATAAAGTCAAACGATAGAGATGGGACGCTCAAGCCTTCCTGCTCGAATTCGAATCGAGCAAATGAAGTAGAGTAGAGCTGTCCCGACTAGTCGACATTGTCGACGTCATCGATGACGTAAATCCGTCGACGAGCACAACATCCCGTTGACGCTTGGTATGCAAGCGGGGAAATTGGCACAAAGCCAAAAAAAGCGCACCAGAGAGTCCAAAACATTGACTTATTTTTAAAGAAAGAAAGGAGGGTACATTGTTGTGTCCTGTCTCTTCAATGCCAAGCTTGGCTGCATGTCGGCCGTGAATGATAACGACAGGAGATTGTAAGTCCATCTAACTAACTAATGACATGTTTATTGAAGTTGCTAAGCCTGTCGCGATATGCAATGATTCCATTTATCGCGTGGTAAATAAAAATGAGGGCGGTCATTTTCACGGCTGCGTTCTATCGCTGCGCGCGCGTGCGTGCATACATTTGTGCGTGCGTGCTGATGGCATATGAAACTTCAGTTCTTTTCTGTCATCAACACGCTGTAGAATTAAAGTTCAGACATACAAAATAAGAAAACACATCTATATTAAACACTATATACGTTAGCATTGCTACATTGAAGTGAATGGGAAAAAAGACGACCTACTTTAGCCGGCTATAAAACAGGCAGCCTTGTCCAAAATTTGAAGTTAAAAGGTGACACTTCAAACATGAAAAATCGCTGGTTAACAGCATTTGCAAAAGGACAAAAAAATCTATTACTGACACCACATGCAATGACAAAAAGTGATTTTTTTGTGGACTGTAAAGCATAAATTAGCGGTTTAGCGAGCGTACTTCCGGTGAACATTTCAAAATAAAAGCATGTCATGTTCGTCATATAAATAACGATTTCTGGAGTTAATCCCACATACTTCAGATTCTACACTAAGAATGCCTTTAAAATGACACCCTTTATGAAAAATCTGGCAATGAATAATTATTATAATACTATTATATACTACTACTACTACAGTATACTATAATATTAATGCAAGGTATTTTTTTAAGAATTGTTTTGAATCATGTTGGAAAGGTGAAGTCAGTGTTCTGAATCTATTTACATTCCATTCTTTTGCACAAGTTAATTCTATCCGCATTTGAACTCATTGTTAGTGATTTATTATTGTTATTTATCTGTTTATTTGTACTTTAATGAAGAATTTAAGTGTTCCAAAATGTTTTTGTGAATTGATAAGTGTCAACAAAAATTTCATTGCTAAATTAGTAATTTTTTTGTGAATTGATAAGCGTCTCAAAAATTTAATTGCTAAATTAGTAAAAAAAAAAAAAATTTTTTGTGAATTGATAAGCGTCTCAAAAATTTAATTGCTAAATTAGTAAAAAAAAAAAAAATTAAAAATAAATAAATGAATAATTTTTAAAAAATTAAAAGATTAGTCGACTAATCGTAAAAATAGTCGGCTGATTAATCGGGAGAAAATTAGTCGTTTGGGACAGCCCTAAAGTAGAGGCGTGTCAAAGCAGTGTTCCGAAAACGGCGTCGAGCAAGCCAAAAATCACGTGATCACTGCTGACGAGGCCTCGAACGTCACAGAAGTGTCAGCGAGTCACACCGTTTCCACAGGGAAATGAAAACCCGATGGGAGACGCCCGCTCAATCGGTGGGAACGCAATAAAAAGTGACAGAATAACGCAGTTATTCGGCGGTTTTTTGAGAGGAGGAATTTTCACGAGTGCTACAAACATTTGCTCTTTTTCAAATCAGGAGTGAGAATATCATTATCACTTCAATTGTATTAAATTCATTCACATTGTTATGCACTAGATAGTGGCATACGTTTATTTAGAATAGATACAAATACAAACATACGACACAACCCCCCCCACCCCACCCCCGAAATTATACTTAATTAAAAAATAACATATTTCCAAAACCTTTCCTTTTATTCACCTCAATTATTTCCATCTTATGATTTTGGAAATCCTTATACTATGCAATAAATAATATACCTGTTCCCAAGCACAGTGCTTATTGTACAGTAATATTTACAAAAAACTAACAATACAGAGTTCATACCCGTCAACCCGAGGCCGTTGGCAATCTTACAAATACAGGTATACGACTTGAAAGGTATGAGAGTTACTCCCAGACATCTAGGACGAGCCACTTACAAGACTAGCACTGTCGTGTATTACAAATACTGCTTTGAACACATCTTCACAGACAAAGCAATGACACCGGCTTAAAAAGCTCAACTTTAATTGTGTAAATCACACCTAATGACGACACGATCCCACGGTTGAAAGAGATAAACGACATCCACTTAATTGTATTGTAGATATGTAATGTTGAGGCAATTTGAGAACTTCAGTTTTAAAAAGAAACGTGCACTGTTTATTTAGTAGATGGAGCTCTTCACGTATGTCGAACGCCTCGAAACAGTGATTCAATGGCGTACCGCACGCATGCTATTTTTAGACCGTGACGTCGCATCGTAAAGCGGAAGTAAAGCCGAAGTGGGACATTACAGACCCGCCCTCGCATAGAAACAACGTAATTTGTGCTACTTTTCTCCAGTAATCTTTCAAAAACGAACATGCAGCTCACACATTGCTTTTTTGGAACTTGTAGAAACGACTCTAGACATTACGACACATGAAGGATGTTTTCTTCATACGTTTCCCGAAACTAAAAACTCGGAGGAGAAAATATGAAGACTGAATCAACTTGCGCGGACTTTTAACGCCAGCTCGGCAGTTAACATTTATGCAGTAAACATTTTGTTGGGTTGGCATTGTCTTTCAGAGGACAGAGGTAAGCCATTTTGATATTTTTAACTTATTTTTTGGCGTGACGTGCCGGGTGCTGCTTCTGACAATAAATGACCTGAAAAGAATTCAAATGGTATCTGACTGCCACTGTTACATTTTCTGTTGTAAAAAACAATAACTTTAGTAAGAGGGAAGTGTAAATAAGTTAGCCACCTTAGTTAGTCACCTGACCACTAGAAGAGATGCAGGCTACCGACATCAAGACAAGTAAGCTCCTTACATTGCACCCTAAGTCCAGCATCCTGAGGCTCTATACAAAGCGGAAAGAGGGAGGCCGAGGACTAGTGAGCATCAGAGCCACGATCCAGGAGGAAACTACATCCCTCCAAGAGTACATCATGAAAATGGCCCCCAGTGATGACCTGCTCGGTGAATGCCTCAGGCAACAGAAGCCCAATAAGGAGGAGGACCCTGCGGAGCTATCATGGATGGACAAGCCCCTGCGTGGTGTGTACCACCGACACATTGAGGAGGTAGCTGACATGGGAAAAACATACCAGTGGCTGGAAAAGGCCGGACTGAAAGACAACACGGAGGCACTGCTCATGGGAGCACAAGAACAGGCCCTTAACACAAGAGCAATAGAGGCTGGGGTCTATCACACCAGACAGGACCCCAGGTGCAGGCTATGCAAAGAGGCCCCTGAGACAGTCCAGCACATCACAGCAGGGTGTAAGATGCTAGCAGGCAAGGCATACAAGGAACGACATAACCAGGTAGCAGGCATAATGTACAGGAATATCTGTGCCGAGTAAGGACTGGAGACCCCAGAGTCAAGGTGGGCGACACCTCCGAAGTTGGTCGAGAATCCAGAATTCCAGATCCAGACAGACAAACTGGTGATGGCCAACCAGCCTGACATAGTGGTGGTGGATAAACATCAGAAGACAGCAGTAGTGATAGATGTAGCAATCCCGAGCGATAGCAACATCAGGAAAAAAAAAAACATGAAAGGTGGAGAAATATCAAGGGTTGAAGGAAGAGTTGGAGAAAATGTTGGGAGTGAAGGCAAGAGTGGTGCCAGTAGTGATCGGGACACTAGGGGCAGTAACCCCCAAGCTGGGTGCATGGCTCCAACAGATACCAGGAACAACGTCCGACGTCTCCATTCAGAAGAGCGCAATCCTAGGGACGGCTATGATCCTGCGCAGGACCCTCAAGCTCCCAGACCTCTGGTAGAGGACACGAGCTTGAAAGGAGAGACCATACCGCCCGGGCGGGCGAAACGACAATTTTTATATATATATTAAACAACTTTACTAAGGGGGACGTGTAAATAAATTATAGAAATAAGATTTGTTATCAATGAAAAAATTTAAAGTGTTCGTTGGCTGTCACTGAGTAGCATTTGCGATCGCTACACAAAGCTAACTAAATTACCCCCAAGAATGGTCAGAGACGTAGGACAAGCAGAGGTTATATAAGAAAGACAGGGCTGATGGTAAAGGATAGCTTGTTGGAACAGGAGAATGTCATTGTCAGTCGCGTCGATAAAAAAGCTAAGGCTATGCTTAGGTTGGCTCGTTTTTTTCGTCTTTTTCAGCCTTCGACACTCAAGCCATCTCTTTAACTGAACATTTTCATGTTCTTCCACACCTTTGCCACTGAATTTGACACCAGGCACATCAATTTCGGAGAGAATTGGTAGGTTTAGCTCTGTAAACATCTCCTTCGTACACGATTTCCATTCATTTCCTATTAGGGACAAACGGTGGCAACAGGTAGTAGTGAGCATTGCTACCGATGCAGATTTACACAACGGTAAAAAAAAAAAAAAAAAAAAAAACGTATTGAAACCAAAACAGTGGATAAATCGTTCAACTTACAAGAGTAGAGATGACAGGAACACACTCTCATTCCAGCAGATATATGATCAAAAGAAATGCTTTTCCGACGAACCGCTGCGACCCAAGCCATCCGTCATGCCTTCGCGATCTGATATTTGGTCCTCCATGCAGGAAAACGGTGTAAAATGAGTCCAGTTTTCCTTGCCCGTTTTTGTCGTGGGTGGGAGACGCTGTTACACCCGGTAACTAGAGCAGGGCGGTAAGCCGAAAATTTACCGTTACCAAAATTCTTCATGATGACCGACGTAATTTTGACCATGTCGGTAAATTCGGTAATTTAATAAAACAAGAAAATATAGTCTTTTCATCCCGCTTTGACTCGGTGTTGTTCGGCTATGTTCATTCCCCTTTAAGAAAGCAGACAGTGTGTTTACGTATGGAGTCACGTGGTTTTCAGGAAGCCAAACAAACAGCAGACCGGTAGGCTAACGCTAGCGGCTAACAGCGGCTACAAATAAACGTGATGGAGTCCGAAAGCGGCTCTAACCTTGTCGAAACGGCATAAATTAATGAGTGGACTGGGCACGGACTTCATGTAGCAATTATTATGTCACGTTATTTGGTATCTCTGTGTGATTTCTCTAAAAGCTTTCATGATGGTAAAGCACTCAGCATGAAGTATAATCCAACAGTGAAGCCTATATATAATATGACAGTTTAATGGGCACAGCTATTTTTCTGTATGTGCTTGCTTTATTCTGCCATCATAAAATCTTAAATGTTTCATTGGCATCAGACCAATACAGCTTTAATCTGGTTGTGTCTGTGTGGTGGATGCTTGTATTAAAAAATGTTCTGGGGAAAAAAAAAAAACCTGAAACCTCGACGTAAACACTTGTGTTGAATAATTATGCCACAGCAGCCATCACAAATAAGTTGTCTGAAGTGTACTGTTAAAGTTGCAAGTCATTTGTGTTAGAATGACATGTTTGCACAGTCGTCATATTGATTTTTATAATGTTGTACATTTTTTAAGTCATACAAGCTGTTATAAATGTTCACACTAGAATTCTTATTGTTACAAGATTTTTATTAATACTTAATGTTTAGACTGCATGTGCAATTGTTAAATTGAAAGCTGGTAAATAAATTTAACGAGAAACGGTTAATTTGTATTCCATGCATTGATTCAAATTTTCAAATTGTATAACTGTCCACTTGGGCGAATTTATCGTCATTTATCGTTATCGAGGTAAATCTGCTCAATTTATCGTGATACGTACTTAAGGCCATATCGCCCAGCCCTAACACAACAATACACACCCATAATTTCTTTATAATACACCGAAGGAATTAGCTTAGCACTACCACACGTTACAATCCCCGTTGAGTCTGCCGGTTACTTCAAAAAGATGTACAAGGAAACCATCCTAGATCGCTGCTCGAACCAAAATAACACATAACTTCACTGCACACACACATCTGCAACAAAATGTTCCCACAACAAAAAAAGACAACAAAAGGATGATTAAATGTCAGGGACAGAGACTTAGACAAAACATCGCACGCCCTGAAGATATGCCCTGCAGCACACTTAGATCACTAACCAAGTGCAAATGGAGCTGCTTGAATGGACGCTAAGCTTTGGACAGAATCTTCTCTACAATGCGACCTCATGGCAATCAATGACTTTTGGGAAGCTATACAAGTGAAAAAACGGACAAAGCAAAAAGAAAAAAAACAAAAACGGAAAATGAAAGCTCATGTAATGTGACTATGTAACTCTGCTATGCTAGACTGTGCCTCCCGGGCTGTAGGGGGACGGGTATTGATAAGCATAAGCTTTTCCCCCTTCTTCCTTTGACTGTCATCGGTCTTTTCGGGCAAATCATTCCATATTTTGTGACTGTCAATGATTCTGTTTCTTTGGCCAAACTATCCCACATTTTGTAACTGTCAATGATACCGATGATGATGAAAATAAATATTTCATTCATTCAAGTAAAGGATATTACCAGCATGGAGGCGTGTCCAAACAAAGTGGTTCATTGTTTCGGAAAGCCTCGGTTTTTCCATCCATATCGTTAACGTGTTAACGCTAGCGAGCTAAGCTAAACTAAACTAAGTTAATTGAGCCTGCGAAGCTTCAACATAAAGCCAAATGACTTCCACTATACTTTAAATGGGACTTTTTAGTCCACTAGATTCTTACTTACCCGATTAGAGTGTTTGAAAGGAGTTTGTTTGGTTAGAAGGAAGACGGAAGAACAGCAAGACCCGGAGAGCACACAGAGGTTGCGTCAAGTGAACCGGAAGTAGAAAGGTTCAGGTGCTGAAACTTCAGCAAGATATGTTTAAGCGTATGGGAGTTTCATCACTACTTCACATCACTAGAATCCAAAAATATTCAATAAATATGATCAACATATCCGAATTCTTGTCATCACTGTTAATAACTCAATTTGAAGGCTCAAAATTTAAAGAATTTGTAAATGTATACATTGATATTATCCAATTTACTCTACTCCTTCCGCTGCACATTTTCATCAAAGAACATTACAATGAACTCGCTTCATTTTTAAGCACTGAAGCTTCTCAGGCCCATTTAATTCAGCATTCATTTCTGCGCTAACCATTCGCAAAGGACGGAAGAACAGTGCAAGGAAGAACTATATCGAGGAGAAGAGATGGAACGCCCAGGAGAGGTCACTGTTGGCAAGACACCTACACTCAAAGCAGTTTTTTCACATGACTTTGTTAAATAAAATACATATTATAATTGCCTAAATATATTCATTCATTCATTTTCCATGCCGCTTTTTTCCTCACGAGAGTCGCGGTGGCCTAAATATATATATATTTTATATTCAATGCTATAGATAAATTGATAAAATGAAAAATACAATGTTATTTAAAACGTAATTAAAGAATTGAAAATACAAACGGATATACACATTGGCTATGTCCCCAAGTGACTCTCTCGTCTAAAGTTGATTTTCATAAAGAACAGAGAAGAGCGTTAAAAATATACAGTAGAAGTCAACTTGTGATGAACAAAAATATTTTATTTTTAGAATTACTTGACCTTTTTAAATTTTTTGCGAACCTCCTAAGCAGCGATCATGCTTAAACACACCTGATTTTATTCCCTGTACTACTGCAGTACCTCACAAATTAAGATTATTAATTACGCTATGGTTTTGATTAACAGAAGACATTTAAAATATTAGTGCCTGAGAGGAATAATAGTGTGTTGTTGTTTTTTTGCTGGGGACGGGACATTAATAAGACCAAAGAGATTGGGTTCATTTCTCAAAAATAGCTGGTTCCGACATAAAAATGAAAGAAGTAAAATTTATTTTCAAAGGGAGAAAGTCATTTTTCAAAATGCTTGCTTCATATAAAGGAAATTTAGAGTGGTTGTGCTTTTTTTTGGGGGGGGGGGGGGTTAAAATGTGCATAGGCTGCAAATAAAAAAATTAGGGCTGTCAAACGATTAAAAATTTTAATCGAGTCAATTACAACTTAAAAATTAATTCATCGTAATTAATCGCAATTAATCGCAATTCAAACCATCTATAAAATATGCCATATTTTTCTGTAAATTATATATATATTCTGTAAAATAAATTGTTGGAATGGAAAGATAAGACACAAGATGGATATATACATTCAACATACGGTACATAAGGACTGTAGTGGGCATTTCACTCTACTGTCATTTAAATCTTTCTATGCTGTCCTCACTCCGAAGCGCCTACTTTTTCCAAAGCTAGACAGCTAGTGAACGACGCCTTGATAATTAGACTTCTTCCTTTTTCATCCGATTTATTAATAAAATGGCCTCAAACCATTGTCCTCTTTAGACCGTAGTAAAACTACAAAATAAAAGTACACAAGCATTGCATTAGCAACAACGTTAGCTTAGCACGCAATACAGGTTCACTAAACGTAAACAAAAAGCGTCTCATATAAAAAATATAACATTTCGCTTACTAACATAATATGTACATTCTTTACAACAACCATACTTACGGACAAATCTTGTCCAAGGATCATATAAGCACAACATTATCAGCCCGAGACGTCGTGCATCCATAATGAAGAAAGAAAAGAAGAAAATAATAAACCATGTCGCAAAGCGACCATAAGAGTTCGCTGTTGGACATCACAAAAAGCCTGGCTGTAAACCTTAACCAAAAGGCAGAATACTTTCTGAGCGGGACATGTGCGTTAATTGCGTCAAATATTTTAACGTGATTAATTTAAAAAATTAATTACCGCGCGTTAACGTGATAATCTTGACAGCCCTAAAAAAATATATTTTTAAATGCTGTAGAAAATACATTTTAATTATGAATAAATGCACAAAATGCACATTTGAAATAACATTAACAGTAGAAAACATACAGGAAAACACCTCTCTAAGCAGCTTTCTACTCGAGTTTTACAGGTTAGCAAGTTCACACAGTTTAATGTTATGCTAATTCTGATGCAGGTCGAACATTCAGTAGCAAATTTAGTGGCATGTTCCCCACCTCTACAACATTGACGTCTTTTTACATTACTTACAGTGGCTGCTGCTGGCCCAAAAATAAAATTAAAAAAATAAATAAACAATAAAAAACTAATATCCCTCCTCTTCAAAGGGGGCGGAGGAGGCAGCATATTGACATGTATTTCTGTCGGGATTGTGTGAATGTGGGGGTTCTAGTCATCAGCCAAACGTGCATTTGAGGGGAAAAAAATGGACCGTCACTGTTGAATAGCAAGTGAAAATGGGTAAATATAAGTCTGAACATAATGAAATTAATGCACTTCATAATTTTACGGTCAATTCTATCCTAACAACACATGGGAAGACAATCTAAATTACCTTTATGGCTGAACTCATTGTATATTGCAAATAAGGTTGCTTAAAAGTTAGTGTGGACAATTTGAGCATCCTGAAAAGTTGGTAGTGTTATGTCCCTACCGTCCCTATGCAAACCTATGCCCTTGTGTCAGACGTACTAGAGCCCGATTACAACATTTGAAGATGGCATCGCGGTCCATTGGCACGGTAACTCCCGTCGCCCCGGCAACATTAACGCACAAAGTCTCCTGCCCAATCCAAGACTGGTGACACCCCTAGACACTGACCCGATAGTCCTTCCGATCAGCCTCCCCATCGCACAGCAACTTCAAAAAGACTGAACATAACTGTCACATGCCGTCACTGCTTGGGAATGTCTGAGTAACGCTAAATCTAGACCTCCATGGGTTGGTACAACATTTTTGTGACTTTGTTATCAGCATATTTAACTATGGAAAGAACAAAGTCTTAAATAAAAATATTTCATTCATTCACATCTGCAATGTGTCACATTAAGTGTTCCCTTTATTTTTTTTGAGCAGTCGATATACAGTGGGGCAAATAAGTATTTAGTCAACCACCAAGTGTGCAAGTTCTCCTACTTGAAAAGATTAGAGAGGCCTGTAATTGTCAACATGGGTAAAACTCAACCATGAGAGACAGAATGTGTGTGTGTGTGTGTGTGTGGGGGGGGGGGGTCACATTGTTTGATTTTTAAAGAATTTATTTCCAAATTAGAGTGGGAAATAAGTATTTGGTCACCTACAAACAAGCAAGATTTCTGACTGTCAAAGAGGTCGAACGAGGCTCCACTCGTTACCTGTATTAATGGCATCTGTTTCAACTCATTATCGGCATAAAAGACACCTGTCCACAACTCAGTCAATCACACTCCAAACTCCACTATGGCCAAGACCAAAGAGCTGTCGAAGGACACCAGAGACAAAATTGTAGACCTGCACCATGCTGGGAAGACTGAATCTGCAATAGGTAAAACGCTTGGTGTAAAGAAATCAACTGTGGGAGCAATTATTAGAAAATGCAATACATACAAGACCACTGATAATCTCCCTCGATCTGGGGCTCCATGCAAGATCTCACCCAGTGGCGTCAAAATGATAACAAGAACGGTGAGCAAAAATCCCAGAACCACACAGGGGGACCTAGTGAATGACCTACAGAGAGCTAGGACCACAGTAACAAAGGCTACTATCAGTAACACAATGCGCCGCCAGGGACTCAAATCCTGCACTGCCAGACGTGTCCCCCTGCTGAAGAAAGTACACGTCCAGGCCTGTCTGCGGTTCGCTAGAGAGCCTTTGGATGATCCAGAAGAGGACTGGGAGAATGTGTTATGGTCAGATGAAACCAAAATAGAACTTTTTGGTAGAAACACAGGTTCTTGTGTTTGGAGGACAAAGAATACTGAATTGCATCCGAAGAACACCATACTCACTGTCAAGCATGGGGGTGGAAACATCATGCTTTGGGGCTTTTTTTCTGCAAAGGGACTAGGGCGACTGATCTGTGTAAAGGAAAGAATGAATGGGGCCATGTATCGAGAGATTTTGAGTGAAAATCTCCTTCCATCAGCAGGGGCATTGAAGATGAGACGTGGCTGGGTCTTTCAGCATGACAATGATCCCAAACACACTGCCAGGGCAACAAACGACGGGCTTCGTAAGAAGCATTTCAAGGTCCTGGAGTGGCCTAGCCAGTCTCCAGATCTCAACCCCATAGAAAATCTGTGAAGGGAGTTGAAAGTCCGTGTTGCCCAATGACAGCCCCAAAACATCACTGCTCTAGAGGAGATCTGCATGGAGGAATGGGCCACAATGCCAGCAACAGTGTGTGAAAAGCTTGTGAAGAGTTACAGAAAATGTTTGGCCTCCGATATTGTCAACAAAGGGTACATAACCAAGTATTGAGATGAACTTTTGGTATTGACCAAATACTTATTTTCTACCATGATTTGCAAATAAATTATTTAAAAATCAAACAATGTGATTTTCTGTTTTTTTCCCCACATTCTGTCTCTCATGGTTGAGGTTTACCTATGTTGACAATTACAGGCCTCTCTCATATTTTCAAGTGGGAGAACTTGCACAATTAGTGGTTGACTAAATACTTATTTGCCCCACTGTATGAATGTGGCAACAAGTGGGGTTTCAAAATTTGTTTAAAAAAGTTGCTGAACAATGCCACCCCGGGTTTGCACCAGGTAAATAATTAAGGTTAAAAAGGTGAGCAAGGCTCCGCGGTTTGTGCTACAAGGTGAGCAAGAGGCAGTCCGCGAAGTACAACTCTTTATTTTGTAAATAAAAACAAATATATAAAAAGGACTTTAATAGAAATTGATGGACCCACAGGGCTGGGACTTACCAGTGGGGCGAACCCCCAAAACACTGCAAACAAAACCAAACCCAAATAAAAACTCAATGCACACCTGGGGGCCGCCTACACACCCACTGCAAGCCCTCAGCCCTAAAGGGAGGAGAAACGGGACAAGCAGTTAAAATGGCAAATAAACACAAGTTGCATTTAGTGTTATAATGTCCCAAACTAAGCTGCAACAACAAAACAACCATATACAACGGCCTCAGGGGCCAGCCAGAGGGTACCGTCCTTGTGATACCGGCTCCTATGGAGCGGCAGAGCAGTGCAAGCACGCAATCCGTCTGCCCCGCACGGCGATGACGTCCGCTCCACCAAACATGGAAGCGTTTGAAGCAAAAGAAATGATGTAAAACAAAGCAGCAGTGTCTCAATGTTTTTTATTCATTTCTTGTAGTGTTTCTGAATGCCAAGGAGTTGCACCTTTGAACTAATACATTATTTTTTCAAGCTTTTTATCAGAGTTTGTTCTACATAATAAAATGTGTAAGTGAGCTCGTCCGTGACTGGTGATTCCATACTTTTTGCTAGGGGTTGTACGTATATGCAATGACAGTTTTGGCCACTAACCCCCCCCCCCCCTTTGTCCAGACCAGTGTTGTTAATCTTACTTTTAAAAAAATAGCTGCCAATTTCTTTTCCCAAAAGGTAATTGAGTTGCTAACTCAGTTACCTTATTGTAAGAGTAATTAGTTACTCAGCAAAGTAACTGACGTTACTTATCATTTTCAACATGTTATTACATGTTTCTAAGGCCGATAAAAGGGCAGGTGCTCAAAGATCAAAAGGGGCACATGAACATGAATACCCCTTAGAACAACATAACTTCCACTTTAACCAGCTTTGCAGTATAATTGGCTGTGACTGTGACAGACTTTAATTGGGAAGGTTGAAAATTGAATAGAAATCAACACTGTCATCAACACTTTGTGGCTGTGACTCAGTCAGTCTTTGCCTCTTTTCTTCCTTCAACCTCTATATCAAAACGTCCTTAACTTGTTCATCTGAGCACAAACCACATCAGATGTTCACTGAGCCACCCTGAGCACAACTTTTTCAAAACTATTATTTCATTATTATCCATATTTGACAACTGGGGTGGTGTGGCTCAGTGGTAGAGTAGTTGTCCCCCAACCCAGAGGTTGTGGGTTCGATTCTCTGCCCTGATGAACTCGCCTAAGTATCCTTGAGCAAGATACTGAACCCCACATTGCTCCTGGTGCTGCGTCACCAGTAGGTGGATGGTGATGTAGTGAAAAGCGCTTTGAGCGCCTTGAAAGGTGGAAAAGCGCTATACAAGTAGAACACCATTTACCAACTCTGGCACCAGGTAATTAAATAATAACATAAAATATTATAGAACAATAACATTGTAATTGTGTTTATAATTGTTGGATTTTATACCTGAATATCCTTGCAAATTGTGCCATCCTTACTGATTAGGTTCTTTCCCCAGCTGATGAGAGATCGACTACGTTAACAGCCTAATCCATCTTTTTTTTTTTTAATCCCTCAACCTACTTTCCTTCTGAGGCATGTCTACATAATGTAATATAAATCTTAAATTAAAAAAAAAATCGGATCCTCTGGTGGCTTTTATTTTTAAAGCTTTCATTTCTTTATCAATAAATGGTAAATGGTGTTATACTTATATAACGTTGTGAAGAGAGAGAGAACACAGAACACTTAACAAGGGTGACTAGCGGGAACTATCCAAAAACAATTTTACCGCAAAATACATAGAAATGGAATTACCAAATATAAAAGTAGAAAATAAAAAGAGAAAATCACGTATTAATTAGTTTTTTAAAAATCCCAACAATAAACCTGGTGTGAGAATTTTCACAATTTGGTCGAACATGGTTTAATAAGGTAAAACCGTGTTTACCACCACCAGATGTCCTCAAATTCCTCACCACGCACCCAGGTCAAAGAGGAACAGTGGGAGGGGGGGTTATGTGGCAGTTTAGCGGCACACAGACGGCTTTCTTCTTTTTAAAGCTTTTTTCTGTGTTCAAGTAACGTTCTCGGTGGAGTGTCTGCAGTGCTCTGTGTTCTTGTGTGAATGTTCAAATTTGCCCTTGTGGAGTATTTTTTATCACAAAGTGTGCAGGCAAAAGGCTTCTCTCCAGTGTGTGTTCTTGTGTGAATGTTTAAATCTGCCTTCGCAAAGTATTTTTTATCACAAAGTGTGCAGGCATAAGGCTTCTCCTCAGTGTGTGTTCTTCTGTGTTTCTTTAAACCATCCTTCGCGATGAATCTTTTACCACAAAGTGTGCAGGCAAAAGGCTTCTCTCCAGTGTGTGTTCTTGTGTGTTTATTTAAACTATCCTTCACAGTGAATCTTTTACCACAATGTGTGCAGGCAAAAGGCTTCTCTCCAGTGTGGTTTCTTGTGTGCACCACTAATTGTCCCTTCTGAGTGAATCTTTTACCACAAAGTGAGCAGATAAAAGGCTTTTCTCCAGTGTGTATATGCTTGTGCCTTTCTAAATCCTGCTTCTGAGTGAATCTTTTACCACAAAGTGTGCATGCAAAAGGCTTCTCTCCAGTGTGGTTTCTTGTGTGCAATACTAAATGTCCCTTCCGAGTGAATCTTTTACCACAACATGTGCAGACAAAAGGCTTCTCTCCAGTGTGTAAACGCTTGTGCCTTTCTAAATCCTGCTTCTGAGTGAATTTTTTACCACAAAGTGTGCAGGCAAAAGGCTTCTCTCCAGTGTGGGTTCTTGTGTGGAATACTAATTGTCCCTTCTGAGTGAATCCTTTACCACAAAGTGTGCAGACAAAAGGCTTCTCTCCAGTGTGTATTCTTGTGTGAATGTTTAAATTTGCCTTTGTAGAGTATTTTTTATCACAAACTGTGCAGGCAAAAGGTTTCTCTCCAGTCTGGTTTCTTTTGTGCACTACTAATTGCCCCTTCTGAGCGAATTGTTTACCACAACATGTGCAGGCAAAAGGCTTCTCTCCAGTGTGGTTTCTTGTGTGCAAAACTAATTGTCCCTTCTGAGTGAATCGTTTACCACAAAGTGTGCAGGCATAAGGCTTCTCTCCAGTGTGCATTCTTGTGTGAATGTTTAAATTTGCCTTTGTGGAGTATTTTTGATCACAAACTGTGCAGGCAAAAGGTTTCTCTCCAGTGTGAGTACGCATGTGTGCCTTTAAGTTGGATTTCCAAGGAAATGTTTTATCACAACGTGAGCAGGAAAAAGGTTTCCCAACCGCGCCTTCTTTTGCGTCTCTTTTCAATGGTGACTTTTCTAAGGATTTTGAAGCATTTTGGTCAAAGTCATCCACCTCCTCATCAGTATTAAAGTCAGAAGAATGTGACGTTATGTCATCGCTGTCCGAAAGCGGAGCTAAGAGGCCGTCCGGTTGCTCTCCTTTTGTTGTCAAGTGCTGAAATGAGCCGTCGCGCGAAGGTTTCACTGCTCCGCTGTCATCGCATGGACCCTTGTCTTCTTCGCTCTTTACACTGACACCCATTGGAAACTTGAGGATTTCAACTTCCTGTTTTTCTTCTTTAATGTCAGGGGTCTCTGGCTCCGCCTCCTGTTTGATCCACGGCATGTCGGACTCCTCCTTCTGTTTGACGTGGAGGGAATCGTGCTTCTCAGGGTGAAGATTTTTTACAGTGACGTCTGCGGGACTCTGGGGGAAAAAAAAAAAATCACGTGATTTGCTGACGTCGGCGATATAGAGAGAAATACAGGTAGTTCCCGGGTTACGACGTACCCAACTGATGTGATTTCAACTTTACGACGCTGGAGTATCCAGTCTTTTATTTATAATGTTGACTTTTATTTTGTGATGCATGCTTTTATTTTGGCGTAGGAAACGTAGGGCATGCGAGACTTGCAAGTCAGAGCGTATTTAAAACACGAACAATGTATTAGCTCACGTTAAGATGAGCGCACGCACACACACAATGAAGTCAACGAAAATTTTAATTGCTGTTATTGACGATGAAACTGATTTAGTTTCATTTTTATTTTAGTTTCATTCTGCAAGTGTTGATGTTATGAGCAGCTGAATAAAGTCAGGAAACCACTCAGACTTACCGCCAACATATTGACAATGACAGTACAATGGCGTGTATTACATGTTTTGGGATAGTTATGTCGAGATTTAGGCGGTATTTAAAGGGTTAATTCCAACTGACGCGGAAATTCGGGTTACATCTTCAGCGTAGGAATGGAACTCGTTCGTAACCTGGGGACTACCTGTATACATAGATGAATTCACCAACTTCATGTTTTGTTTAATGCTGGCCTGAGAAGCATACTTAGTGTTAAAAATCTGTTGCGTGACAATAGATTGAACCCTGACATATTGGCAGAGGTGGGTGGTAAGGCGTTACATTTACTTCATTACATTTACTTGAATAACTACGGGAAGAAAATTCTATTCCATCCTAAAAGAACCCAATTTCTTTTTTGCTTTGGCTTGATGAGTGTAATATCGCTGATTGTTCCTTTCACCCTGATAAAGGTGATGATGAATGGGGTCATTTGCATTTCTTAACTCCGCTTCATTGGTGTTAGCTAGCTAACTTGCATGGTGTGTATGGGCAGGGCACATATGCACAACATTGTCAATGCTATGATTGGCTGCGCAGATAAGTGTAGTGAATTGTATCGTATCTTTGGCTAGACACCCGTTACTCATTGAGTTACGTTGCACAATGGTAGAGAAAACAATTTTGTTAGTCTAATTAGAACCACTGAAATGCAGATAAAACCGATTTTGGCACAGTACCATTCCTATAACACATACAAAAAATATATATATTTTCATTCAAAAATTTATTGTTTCAATGATTTACAGAATGAATGCGAGCAACATATGAGGTTATGCAGCAGCCGTCTCTCTGTAAGCAGCTTCTTGCTAACGTTTTTTGGTTCTATAGTTTCCAACAGCGTTCACTACATTTCTGACAGTTTAATTAACTTTACAGTAGATAACACAAACAGTAGGACACTTCTCTCTCAGCAGCTTCCTACACAAGTTTTGCGGGTTAGCAAGTTCACACAGTTTATTGTTATGCTAACTCTGATACAGGTCGGACTTTCAGTAGCAAAATTTGTGGTGTGTTTCCCACCTCCACAACATTGGTGTCTTTTTAAATTACTTACAGCGGCTGGCCGAAAAAAAAAAATTCTAATATCCTTTCTCTTCGAATATTTTGTCGACATGTATTTCTGTCGGGGATGTATGAGGTGCATGTGTGTGATGGGGGTGGGCATACCTGTCAAGTTGTATGGTTTCGGTGTACTTTGTAGAAGTGAGCACTGATTTTTAAATGTGTACGCCGCACGTTCAAAATCTGTACGTTTTTCATGCATTACGTTTTTTTTTCCTCCATTCGGATTTTGTCACCGTGTCAGCAACGAGACAATGTGCGTCACTACGTTGGCTGAATGACGCGAGAAAAGTCAGAGACATGGAGAAAGTAGAGTGGGAGTGGGAAATGGGGAGTTGTGACGCCGTTGCAAACGCGAAGCTAGGCTAGGTGGCTCCAATAATACCTGACTGAAGCCAACTGCCTACGAACTACGCCCACATGATGCTATGCTAGATATCCCATGTATATAAACTAGATGCAAAATGATACACTTGCCGGCGTTGGTAAACAGCCGCCATCTTAAAGCAGTAGACTTCTCAGAAAGGCTCTGTTGTAGTGAACCTTCCAAGCGAACCTAAATAACCTTTTATCTAAAATACTCCTAAATTGGCAAAATCTTGACTTGAATCTATATTTAAATGATGAAACAGTTTTAAAACTTTCACATGTCGAAAGTAGACAGAAGGGAACTAATGCAAAAACGGGAGCAATTTTACCAACTTTAACGGTATATTCACAACATTAAATGACTTCCTAACATAGCAAAGGTTTCTATGTTTGTTCGTTTTTTTTAAATGGGTCAAGTCATCAATAGAATAGAATAGACAGCCAATCCAATGTGCGTTTGAGGGGGGTAATTGACCAGCACATTCAGCAAGTAAGAAGGGGTAAATGTAAGCTTGAACATAATGAAAATAATTCACTTAATAATGGTAGGGTCTATTCTATGCTTACAGCATATGGGAAGACAATCTAAATTACCTGTATAATTGAACTCATTATATAATGCTTATAAGGTTGCTTAAAGGGTATGACAACACCTGGGGAAATGCTAATATTCCATCATTTATCCATCAACACATGCCTTTTGGATTCATATCATGCCACTTTGTGTAATTACACACATCGCAACACCAAGAAAATGATAGAAATTTGGATCGATTGTCAAGTTAAAAGGACCCGCCCACGAGATCCCGGAAATCTACCATATTGTGTGCGTGACGTCACTACAAGGAAACAACCGGCTCAGTGCTTAGTACTGAATGGCGGCGATGATAGCGGACAATTTTGTTTCTAGTAGCAGCGACGAATCCGACGTAACGAACATTCTTCTAATGGTGACGAGGAGACTTATGAACCTTTCTTTGGTGTTTTGAGTTATCAATTAAAGCCCAAACGAAAGCCAATGCAGCCTAATGAAAGGATCATTGAGAGGAGCAATCACACTGATGAAACACCGGCAACATCGTGTGGGAAACACCGAATGGTTTGTTGTGCATTTCTTTTTGTGAAGCTGATACACCGTGACCGCAAAATAATGTAATGTATAGAATAATTATCATTTATTGTGCTAGCATAGATTTTCACTCTGCCAACAGACACATATGAATGGGATTCGAGGATTTTTTCCATATATTTTACGAGCGATAATTTATACATGTGTCCAGTCCTATATCCAATGCGTCATATTTTGTTATTATAAAAGAGTACTCACTCTGGCCATTTCGAGCTTGGCTGCTCCGCTCTTTTGGTTAGCCTGGGGTGATCTCATCAGAGCCAGTCGTCCTCTTTCTTGATATCTCGGGACATTTAGGTGGCTGAACGTGTTTGGTGGCTGCTTTCATCAGCAATTTTTTAGCAAAACCTGATTTCATTTGTCCATAGTTCGAATAGCTTTCAGGTGTAAAATGCGCACCACACAAAACCGTGCCGGAGGCTGGGTCTGCAAAATTAGCCCTCTTAGCACGGAGGAACTTTAATCATTGTCTGCGTAGTCCAGCTCTTTTTCTCGCGTTCGGGAACTCATGGGTACTACATTGCCACAAATGGCTATTTGTAGACCAAATAGCATGACAGGTTTGAAACATTTTAGCGATTTTTTGATAAAACACGAACGCAAATCTCTCATCGATAAACGACGATTGCACCTGCCTCGACCTTTCGTTTCCTTGTTATGACGTCTCCGCCCCATTCGGCTGTTTCCGGAATACTTTCGGAAATGGTCGTAATTTTCGATCTATTTTCGATAATTGCTCATGAATGCTATTTATTTTGTTGTTGACTTTATCAGAGCTGAAACGAATACTCGAGCAACTCGAGTAACTCGAGTTTAAAAACTGATCCGAGTAATTTTATTCACCTCGAGTAATCGTTTATTTTGACAGCACTAAGCATCACGTTTTGCTCAGACTACTTTTAATGCGGGACAATGCGCTGATGTCACGTGGGTAGAGGAAGCAAAAAAAAAAAAAAAAAAACTTACATCAGCCGACAGCAGCTACAAACGACGCCGACGTTGCTAAACACTAGCCCGCACGATGCTACGTTGATAGCAGGTAGCGTCTGATGAGTCTCATAGAGATCACATGTATGTTGAACTAGATGCGAAATGACAGACTCGGCCGCGTCTGGGCAGCGTTAGTAAACAGCCGCCATCTTAAAGCAGTAGAGCGCTAAGCGCTAATAAAGAGCGCTAAGCGCTAATAAATAAGATTAACGTTATTCACTAGCTCACGTAACGTTAGCCCTGCGGAGGGCTAGGTTTCTATTAATTATAACCACTGTCGATGCGTGGCTAACGTGTCTTACATACAGGCTTTATTTAACATAACATAGCGTTGTGGAGTGATGAGGGTGTAAAATAAAAACTCAATAATGCTAACTATCAATTTTAGCTCAGTAGTCATTGCTGGATAAAACACCAAGTAGCACTGGTCCCTATTGTGCTCCAATACAGCCTGTATCATACATTTATTTTGAACACAGCAAAAACTCATAATCCTATCAGGACTTACAGTTTAGACTAACTTAAAACTTAACTAGAACTTAAAAATGGCTTGACACAAATAGATATTTAATTGAAACACGTGGGAAAAAATCCTAACTTTTAAGTGATGTGTGTTATCAAGCGTAACAGCATTTTTAGGTATATATATATATATATATTAGGGCTGTCAAAAGATTAAAATTTTTAATCGAGTTAATTACAGCTTAAAAATTAATTCATCGTAATTAATCGCAATTCAAACCATTCATAAAATATGCCATATTTTTCTGTAAATTATATATACTGTAAAATAAATTGTTGGAATGGAAAGATAAGACACAAGATGGATATATACATTCAACATACGGTACATAAGGACTGTAGTGGGCATTTCACTCTACTGTCATTTAAATCTGTCTATGCTGTCCTCACTCCGAAGCGTCTACTTTTTCCAAAGTTAGACAGCTAGTGAACAACGCCATAATAATCAGACTTCTTTCTTTTTCATCTGATTTATAATAAAATGGCCTCAAACCATTGTCCTCTTTTGACCGTTGTAAGACTACCAAAAAAAAAAGTACACAAGCATTGCATTAGCAACAACGTTAGCTTAGCACGCTATACAGGTTCACAAAACATAAACAAAAAGCGTCTCATACAAAAAATATAACATTTCGCTTACTAACATAATATGTGCATTATTTACAACAACCATACTTACGGACAAATCTTGTCCAAGGATCATATAAGCTCAACATTACAACGTAGGCGTCAGCCCGAGACGTCCTGCAGCCATATTGAACTGGCAAGACAACAATAAACCATGTCGCAAAGCGACCACAAGAGTTCGCTGTTAGACAGCACAAAAAGCCTTGCTGTAAAACTTACCAAAAGGCAGAATACTGTCTGAGCGGGACATGTGCGTTAATTGCGTCAAACATTTTAACGTGATTAATTTAAAAAATTAATTACCGCGCGTTAACGCGATAATTTTGACAGCCCTGATATATATATATATATATATACATTTTTTTATAAGATCTAAAGGTTTTTTGAGTGAAAGCAGTGAAATAGTCTTTTTTTAATTTTTTTATTCTAGTTACGTCTCAGATGCAATTGTTGGCCGTTTACAACAATATACATCGAAAATAAAGACATTTATTGACTAAAAAAGGTTCAAGATTAGATGAAATGTCTTGTTTTCTCATGTATATTTATAATTGCACTTCACCTAAAAATATATATTTTTTTATCCGATTACTCAATTACTAAAATATTCGATAGCTGCAGCCCTAAACTTTATTAATATTTGTTATCTTGCCACACAACGATTCTATTTATATCTCACAGCCCCTTAGTGTTTTAATACCCTTTAAAGGTTGGTGGGGACAATTTGAGCACCGTGAAAAGTTGGTAGTGTTATGTCTCTACCGTGCCTATGCAGTCCGCTCATGTCATGATCTTACCTTCATTTTTTCTTTCAGTTGTTCGTCGTGACCGGATTTCCTCTCATCATTTTCCACGTTCTACTCTTTGACTTGATGTTTGGGATTGCGTTGGCCTCCTGTCAGTAGTGATTTGTCGCATCTTAAAGACAAGTCGAGAGGCGTTTCATACAATAGGGAATGGGACGTACTACGTCATTGTTTGGACACGCCCCCATGCTGGCAATATGATTCACTTCCGGTTCGGCAGACTCAATGCGGATTGTAACGTGTGGTCGTGCTAAGCTAACTCTTTCGGTGTTTTAGAAAGAAAATATGGGTGCTTATTGTTGCGTTACCGGGTGCAACAGCGTCTCCTACGACAAAAAAAGGGGTTAGGAAAAATGGACTCACTTTTCACCGTTTTCCTGCATGGAGGATCAAATATCAGATCACGAAGGTACGACAGATGGCTGGATTGCAGCGGTTCGTCGGAAAAGCATTTCTTATGATATTTCTGCTGGAATGAGAGTGTGTTCCCGTCATCTCTACTCTTGTAAGTTGAACGATTTATCAGTTTTGGTTTCAATACGTTTTTTTTTTTTTTTTTAACCATTGTGTAAATCTGCCTCAGTAGCAATGCTAACCTACTCCTCCTCCTCACCTACCTGTTATGTTCCTAGGAAAACCTGCATATGAAATGCTGACAACACATCCCGATTGGTCACCATATCTCTTCTTGGGTTATTCTGAGGTCAAGCGCACCACATCGGAGCGTTATGAGAGGTTGGAAAGGCGAAGAGTGCACGCTGAAACTTCAGTTTGCTCTGCTCTTACAAACACGAGCCCAAGTGTTGTTGTGAAAAGTCAATAAAATATGAATACCAAAACATGACTTGAACAACTTCTTGACAAACTGTAACTGCTTGTTGTTTACTTCAGGTCTTCATAATAAACAGGTGTAATAATTACAAAGTCAGGTGACTTAATTTTGTTATTCTATTTGGAGTATGCATTGACAATGTTTGGACAGTGTTGTAGACAAAAACTGGGACTGATAAATTGCAATAGATTTATTTCAAGTAATGCAATTTCTCCAATTTGATATTTGATATTACGATCTTTAAATTAGTGCAAACAAGGCCCACCCTCTGACGGTGGCAGCAAATATTATATAATAAATTATAAGTAATACACAAATACAAGATCACAATAAACGTGTCTTTGTCAAAGTAGTTTAAAACACTATTTACTGGCCTTGGGTAAATTGCCAGACAGGATAAATATGTGCTTTAAAGTTCTTGCATTTCCATTTTAAGTATTGCAAGTACTAGTCTCCAACACAGTATTTGAACTGACAGTTTAAAACCATTTTAGTACAAAATGGCCCACACTCTGGCAGGGGGCAGCAAATATTATAATACATTATAAAAAGCTATATACTATATAAATAATAGATCACAACAAAACCTGTATTTTTCAAAGCAGTTAAAAAACATCCAGTGGCCTTAGGTAAATAAAGGTGTATAAATATGTACTTTACAGTTCTTGCATTTCTATTTTAGGTATTGCAACTTTTCCAACACTATTTGAATTGACAGTCTAAAGTATACATTAGAGCAAATAAGAATATTATAAATTAAAAATAATAATAGAATATATAAATTCAACATTACAATGAAACGTGTCTTTGTCAAAGTGGTTAAAAAAACAAAAAAAACACGTCACTGGCCATAGTTAAATAGCCAGTCAGAATAAATATGTGCATTAAAGTTCTTGCATTTTCACAAGTTAAAAGCCCGCAGTTCATCGACAAGAAGGGCAGACCCAGATGGCGTCTGCTGCAGGGGCTTGTTTGAGTCCGACACAGGACAAATGGAACCACTCCATTGAACAAATTTTCTTTGTCAAATGATCCAAGAAGAGAGATGGTGACCAATCAGGATGTGTTGTCAGCAGGTTTACCTAGGAACACAACAGGTAGGTGAGTCGTAGTAGGCGAGCATTGCTACCGAGGCAGATTTACACAACGGTGTAAAAAAAAAAAAAAAAAAAAAAACGTATTGAAACCAAAAGTGGATAAATCGTTCAACTTACAGAGTAGAGATGACAGGAACACACTCTCATTCCAGCAGAAATATGATCATAAGAAATGCTTTTCCGACGAACCGCTGCAATCCAGCCATCTGTCGTACCTTCGTGATCTGATATTTGGTCCTCCATGCAGGAAAACGGTGAAAAGTGAGTCCATTTTTCCTAGCCCCTTTTTTTGTCGTAGGAGACGCTGTTGCACCCGGTAACGCAACAATAAGCACCCATATTTTCTTTCTAAAACACCGAAAGAGTTAGCTTAGCACGACCACACGTTACAATCCGCATTGAGTCTGCCGAACCGGAAGTGAATCATATTGCCAGCATGGAGGCGCGTCCAAACAATACGTCCCATTCCCTATTCAATGTAATCACGCTCATATTAACCGATCGACTTTTTCCTGGAAACAAACTTTACAAATCGGAAGCCAGCGAGTTAAGCTAAACTAAACTAATTTAAGTAAACCTGCGAAGCTTCAACATACATTTGGTACTTTTAGTCCTCTAAATTCTTACTTCGGTAGTACTTACCCAAAGAAAATGCTTTGAAGGAGCTCGTTAGGTTAAAGAACAGCGAGTCCCGGATGGGTCAACAGAGGTAGCATCAAGTGAACCGGAAGTAGAAACGTTCCAGTGCTGAAACTTCAGCGTGATATGATCAAGCGTTTGGAAGTTCCATCAGGACTTCACATCACTCGAGTCAAACAATATTCAATAAATATGATCAACATATCCGAATTCAACTCATCACTATCAATACCTCAATTTGAAGGCTCGGAATTGAAGTTTTTCGTAAATGTTACGGATTATTAAAGTTCTGAGCCTTCAAATTGAATGATTGACAGTGATGACTGGAATTTGTATATGTTGGTCATATATATTGAATATTTTTTGACTCCAGTAATGTAAAGTAGTGATGGAACTACCAAACGCTTCAACACTGAAGTTTCAGCACGTTTCTATTTCCGGTTCACTTGACGCAACATTTGTTTACCATCCGGGTTGAGCATTACTTTGGTGTACTGTTCTCCTAACCAAACGAGCGCCTTCAAAACATTCTCATCGGGTAAGTACCGAAGTAACAAGTTAGTGGACTAAACCGTCTCATTTTAAAGCATAGTGGAAGTCATTTGGCTTTATGTTGAAGCTTCGCATCTATACGTAACTTAGTTTAGCTTAGCTCGCTAGCTATTACACGTTAAACTAAAGCATTCTGATTGCTTTGGCTTAACGCCACATTGTTTTCAGGAAAAGTAGATCGGTTAACATGAGAGTGATTACATTTAATTGTATAAGACGCTTCTCGACTTGTCTTTAAGATGCGTCAAATTACTACTGACTGAAGGCCAACGCAGTCCCAAACATCAAGGGTAGAGACATGGAAATTGAAGAGAGGAAATCCAGGTCACAACGAACAACTAACAAACTAAAGGAAATGAAGGTAAGATCATGACATTTGCTGTAGTATTTTTCATGCAATAAATGACTTGTTTTGATGTGATAGGGATCAATGATTGCACTGAATCGATTATTCATGAAAACCCTCGCGCTTTTAATGTTTGGTTGTTTGGTACATTACAGACAAAATCTTCTCAGGCTAAACCAAACTACTATTTCAGTGTCAAGTTAATAGTTCTAAACAATACAAAAACAATAAAATACTTAAGTCCGCATTCTGTAGCAGCTTTAAACTACATTCAATTAATTTAATGTTGTGAATCAACAGTTAAAGTTGTAAAAATTGCTCCCGTTATTCCATAATTTCCCTTCTGTATACTTTCGACAAGTGAAAATTCTAAAACCGTTTCATCATTTAAAGATAGATTCAAGTCAAGATTTTGCCGATTTAGGAGTTTTGTTTTGATAAATAGTCAATTAGGTTCGCTACAAGAGAGCCTTCCAGAGAAGTCTACTGTTTTAAGATGGCGGCTGTTTACTAACGCCGCAGTCGTCTGTCATTGCGCATCTAGTTCTATATATATATGTGATATCCACCGTAGCATTATGTGGCCCTATGTTTGCAGCAACTAACAACTGGGCGTTGTTTATAGCGGATGTCGGCCGCAGTTAGGCACAATTCTTTTTTTATCTAGCGGTATGAGTTTAACGTGATATATTACTCTCGGTCTGTTCCTCATTGCGTCCCGAAGATCGCGCTGACTGTGTTTTAGTTCCGCTTTACTCAGGCGTACCTTAATAGTCCTGAGTGAATATTAAAGAATGCCTGCCGTCCAATGCACTAGCGTATTTTAATATTCACTCAGGACTGTTATATTCAGCTGCTATTTCTTTCTGTCTTGAAAATGCACTACCTAACTTCAAGTCACTTTTGTACACATCTTTTGCACCATATTACATTTTTAAATTATATTCATTTTGTTTGTTTGCACCATATTACATTTTTTAAATTATATTCATTTTGTTTGTACATTGTCCAGTAGCTATTTTATTTATTATTATTTTTATCTATTATTATTATTTGTTTATACAACTCCAAGGACTCTTTATACAACTCCAAGGACTCCAAGGACAAAGCGCGCTTTGTCCTTGGATTTTGCTGGGAGAGCTGATTGCAAGAGTTGGTGCGTCAATCTTGTGACAAGACGGCATTGTGTATCTCTTCTATTTCTTCTCATTAAACTATGGTGTGCTATTTATTTTTATATTAGTAGTGCAGTCCTATCGTAAATATGAAAATGATACTATTTCCTGACTAATTATATTACGTGTGTTACAGTAATGCAAACAGTTAGACGGTGCCTACGAGAACCTGTACCATATGTATGTGTTAGACAATATGTGTGTTAGACTAATGCAAACAATTATATGGTGTTTGCGATGACGATATCTTTTCCCTTTATTATTCTTTTATGCTCTGTGTTTTTAGACGCATGTTTGCACGAGGGGAGAGAGGAAAGCAATTTCATCTGTGCTGTATGTTCTACGTATATGCATATTTGACAATAAAGCTGAACTTGAACTTTACCTGGTATACCGTATGGGCCCTGATGATAAGACGACCCCCTCTTTTTCAAGACTCAAGATTGAAAAAAAAGACTTTTTGAACACCAAATTAATTTTTATACAGAAAATAATTACAGTATATCCGAAACAAATGATTATAACAATATATTTGAGAGAAAAAACATGCTATTTTGCCTCATTCAAATCTTAACATCTGAACATTTAAATATGTAAACTAAAGTGCAATCACATTCGTAAATAAATGGCTTCTGGTTTTTGAAATGTAAATAAACCAATCTACTGTGATAAAACAACAAAATTGCAATAACTGCATTAACCATCAAAGTGACGTCTAAATGTAACTGTAGTTTTGAAACAAATCTGAGTTAGGAAAAACATTGCAATAAAATAATGCAAACTGGTTCAACTAAAAAGAGTAGCTGAGATCCGTCATGACAGAACATCGCTTGCTTCAATGATATCTGGCGCCATCTAGCGTCGTGAATGGGGAGAGTAGCTGAGCGCTGTCATGACAGAACATGATATCTGGCGCCATCAAGCGTCGTGAATGGGTATAATGTCTGGACCGCGAATATCAGACGACCGCCTCTTTTTCAGCGTTATTTCAATGCAACAAACACTGTCTTATATTAGGGCCAATACAATAATTAAATAATCGGAATTTGGATATTTGTGAATCGTTCTCGAATCTTCCACAGCCGAATCGCGAATAATCTAAGAATCAGAAATTTCGCACACCTCTAATGCATGGTACGAAAAATATAATAATTACCTTGAATCCTCAGACAAATCACTCCTGAGGCGTTCCTACCTGTTTGTATGCGGTGCAACTTTTTCAACCTAAATCCGGCGTTCGATCGCTACGTGTGTTTGAGAATAACTGCTCTTGATACTTGGTGTGGGCAGGCCCCCTACATGAAGACGCAGTGTCTGGGGAAGGTTACCCGTCAATATAATTATGAAGTCTATGGTTATACATGGTGTCATCTTTAATATATTACCACATGCAGGTGAATCAAGCACATCTAGACATTCTCTCGAAAAAATAGTATTTAGTCGTGAAAAAAGGAAAACCTAAATCTTCTTGCATTGCAATGTAAAAGTCGATTTCCCGTGCTAATGCTAACACAAACATGAAACGTTCTCTCCACAACATGGGAAAGTTCCCTTTTGCGTAACAGTTTACATAGTTTTCAGTTGTCGCCTTACCACGCCAAATGTAAAACTAGCCTTTATATATATGTTATAATGCAATGACATGATCAAACAAGTACTTACATACATGATTTAATCCATTTTCCAGTAAATGTCGCAATCGCCGCTGTCAGTTCCATTGAAAACCATCACAGCGCTGCTTGTGCTTGGAACTACTCACACCTACATGAACCACGTGACCACCCGCGGCAAGATCAGAGCGTGTCGCAACGCTTTCTCCACGGCTCTGCATCTATTTATACAGGTAGTCCCCGAGTAGTGAACAAGTTCCGTTCTTACGCTGGCGATTTAACCCAAATTTCCGCGTAAGTCGGTATTAACCCTTTAAATACAGCTTAAAACTCCTATTAACTATGCTAAAACACGTATTAAACACCATTGTGCTGTCCTCGCCAAGATGTGGGTGCTAAGACCTAGCCAGCTAGCGAGCTAAACTTCGAAGTGACGATATCAGACGTCCGTGTGGTTTACTGACTTTACTCAGCTGCTCATGACATCAACACTTGCAGAATGAAAGTAAAATAAAAATTAAATCAGTTCAATCTTCAATAATAGCAATTCAAATTTGCGTTTGTGTCTAGTTGCTGATACAGCAATAGCAATGAACAAAAACACTTAGCATGTATCAGTTAGCGTAGACACTGCATCTGGATGCTTCGAAAGTAACAAATGTGCATGCAGGGTCTTTCCTCTCCCCCTGGCGTCTTCGTGGGAGCAAATGTCTCTTCCTTGTGTGTGTGTGTGTGCGTGCGCACTCTTCTTCTCGTGTGCAAGTATGTTCTTCTTTGTGTGTAAATGCGCTCTTACTCGCATGTCTCGCGTGCGGAAATACTACCTGCTCTACGCTTCCTACACCAAAATAAAAGCATGCATCACAAAAAGCCAACAATATTTAAAAAGAAAAAAAAATAGAGACTCCAGTGTCGTTAAGTTGAAATCACGTAAGTTGGGTACGTCCTAACCCGAGGACTACCTGTATTTCTCTCCATATCTCTGATGTCAGCAAATCATGGGATTTTTTTTTTTCTCACCCAGTGTCCCACAGATGTCACCGTAGAAGATCATCACCACGAGAAGCACGATCCCCTCCACTTTAAGCAGGAAGAGGATTCCGAGATGCCGTACATCAAACAGGAGGCAGAGTCAGAGAACCCCGACATGAAAGAAGAAGACCAGGAAGTTGGAATCCCCAAATTTCCAATGGGTGTCGGTGTGAAGAGCGAAGAAGACGAAGGACCAAGCGAAGAGAGCCGAGCAGCGAACCCTTTGAGCGACAGCTCATTTCAGCACGTGACAACAAAAGGAGATCAACCGGACAGCCTCTCAGCTCCGCTTTCGGACAGCGACGACATAACGTCACATTCTTCTGACTTTAATAATGATGAAGAGGAGGATGACTTTGACCAAAATGCTTCAAAATCTTCAAACAAGTCATCATTGAAAAGAGACAAACAGCAATGTGCGGTTGGGAAACCATTCACCTGCACACTTTGTGGTAAAAGATTTCCTCGGAATTCTTCTTTAAATAGACATAAGCTCATACACACTGGAGAGAAGCCTTTTGCCTGCACACTTTGCGATAAGAGATTCATCGATAAGGAACGTTTAAACAAACACACAAGAACACACACTGGAGAGAAGCCTTTTGTCTGCTCACTTTGTGGTAAAAGATTCACTGAGAAGACGAATTTAGAAAGGCATAAGCGTACACACACCGGAGAAAAGCCTTTTGTCTGCTCACTTTGTGGTAAAAGATTCTCCGATAAGAAAGGTTTAAATAGACACACAAAAAGACACATTGAAGAGAAGCCTTTCGCCTGCACACTTTGTGGTAAAAGATTTTCTTGGAATTCTTCTTTAAATAGACATAAGCTCATACACACTGGAGAGAAGCCTTTTGCCTGCACACTTTGCGATAAGAGATTCATCGATAAGGAACGTTTAAACAAACACACAAGAACACACACTGGAGAGAAGCCTTTTGTCTGCTCACTTTGTGGTAAAAGATTCACTAAGAAGACTAATTTAGAAAGGCATAAGCGTACACACACTGAAGAAAAGCCTTTTGTCTGCTCACTTTGTGGTAAAAGATTCACTGAGAAGACTCATTTAGAAAGGCATAAGCGTACACACACTGGAGAAAAGCCTTTTGCCTGCACTCTTTGCGGTAAAAGATTCTTCTATAAGAAAAGTTTAAACCGACACACAAGCAGACACACTGAAGAGAAGCCTTTTGTCTGCTCACTTTGTGGTAAAAGATTCACTGAGAAGACTTATTTAGAAAGGCATAAGCGTACACACACTGGAGAAAAGCCTTTTGCCTGCACTCTTTGCGGTAAAAGATTCTTCGATAAGAAAAGTTTAAACAAACACACAAGCAGACACACTGGAGAGAATCCTTTTGCCTGCACACTTTGCAGTAAAAGATTCACCGAGAAGAGACTTTTAAACCAACACACAAGAACACATATTGGAGAGAAGCCTTATGCCTGCACACTTTGTGATAAAAAATACTCCACAAAGGAATATATAAAAATTCACATGAGAACACACACTGGAGAGAAGCCTTATGCTTGCACACTTTGTGATAAAAAATACTCCACAAAGGCATGTATAAACATTCACTTGAGAACACACACTGGAGAAAAGCCTTTTGCATGCTCACTTTGTGGTAAACGATTCACTCGGAAAGGAAATTTAGTAATGCACGCAAGACGCCACACTGAGTAAAACGGTGGCGTCACCAGGGCGTGGCCAGCCCCCCCTTAATTTTGTTGGCTACCCCACTTGCCACCCTGCTTGCCAGTATATCGTTACATTGTTATACCATCAGTTATTAGAGGTGGGCAAAATTTCCGATAATTAGATTATTTGGGATTTGGCCGTGCAAGATTCGAGAACGATTCACAAACATCCAAATTCCGATTATGGAAATATGTCAAGTAAAGCGGAACTAAAACACAGTCATCGCGGTCTTCAGGACGCAATGAGGAACGGACTGCATTGCGTCCTGAGTGTAAACATCATGCTTGTCATTACACGGGTATGGGGCCGGATCTATGGGGGGGCCGGGGTGGGCACGGCCCACCCAGACGTGAGTCGTGCCCACCCAATCAAAATGTTGGTGTTCTGTTATGCATAAAAGATTGATTTGTGATTGAATACCTGGGTTTTATTACTTTTACGTTTTATTAGCATCATCTAGTGGAAGTCTTAATTTACTGCATCTCATGCGCACTTTATTTGAAAGAAACTGCAACACGGAAGTGACGTTGTTCAGTAGAGAATCACACGACGACGGCCGCAGTCAGTTCACGCAGTCTCTGTGACCACTTTGCCTTGAATTTGAAGTTGCATCGCCGGTATGTATTGTTTAAATGCGTTTAAAAACGTAAATATGTGAACTGTGTGTACTTCAGTGCAAAAAAGGGAGACAAGTTTCATGTTAAGTGAGTCTGTGATATGCTAATTACCCACGAGTTAGAGGGTCGGCAAAAGGGCGTCTCGGACACTCTGCTAATTGTTTATTCATATTTTCATATGCAGTTTGCTACAGATAGGGCAGTACATATGCGATTTCATATATTGTGCATATTTTGATAGTGTTGTTTTGTCTGTTTTCTTTAGTTTCACCCTTTTGAGTTTTAATAAACAAAGCCACGTCTGCAGAGTTGTTCATACGAGAAAGGTGTTCATAGCCACGACTATCAGGACGGCACAGTCAGGAATATTTATTGTAGCGTCGCACTGGATATAGAGAACGCACGGAGAGTTGGTCTAACCTATTTTTTTATTGCAGGATTAACGGTTACTGTTGGCCGCAACCACGCCCAACAAGCAATCACCAAAACAAGGTGTTTTTCCAACCTCGTTTGTTATCCGCGCGCTTCCTCTCTCTCCTCCAGACACATTCTCGCAGTCGGACATCCGTGCATTAATGACGTCACCAGCCACAACAAAGCGTCGCCATATTGAAATGGGGGCAAAACACGAGTCACAAGCAGTTGCTCTGTCGTGCATTGTAGTACAAACGCGTTGAACTTTTGTCTTATTTGCTGACTTTTTTTTCCGTCGGAATGACTAAAAGTTGCCGTGTTGCGGGTTGTAACACAAGGAAGAGTTCGGAGCCACATTTGAAGTTCTTCATTCTTCCTCGTGAGAAGAAAAGGACAAGCAAATGGCTGAAAGCAATCAATCGAGGAACAGTAAAAGAAGGCGGTTCCGTGGACCATTCTCGCCAGTGGGAGACCTAAATCCAGGCACATTTACGTTTGCAACCGACATTTTATTAGTGGTGAGTAAACTTGAATCGATTTTTTTTTCCCCCAATTAGCTGCTAGGATTCAATAGAATAGGCAGTGGTTATTATTACCGTAACCGACAACTCGCAAAGCGTTATTTTTCTTTTGCCGTGAACTGCTCTGATCGATCGGTATATTATTGGCCAGGTTGGAATTGGTTATTTTGCCGTGACGTGTTCATGGCTAAATAACGCTTGGAGGCGAATTATCGGTTACGGCAGAAATAATCACTCCGTATATACTACCAGTTTTCTTAGTTCCACACAGTACATATTCCACGTAAATGATAAAGGTCAACTTACTGGGTGACTTTATGAGGTAGTTGTAGATGTTTCCGAACTCCACTGCAGGCCATTCCTTTGGATTGTTTTTCCAGCTATCAGCTGCGACTTTGTATGGGCAGATTTGCAGGCCAATACACGCTAATTTTAAGTCGTATCGCCTCCTCACGTCTGTCGGCAGTGACTCGTGATAATAATGTCATATTTAAGCCGTTTTTATGAAAAAAGACGCAAAACACAGCTGAAATATATGAATTTTAGACGTTTGTTTACAGATGTTTATCTGTGCGTGCCCCCATCTCAAAATGGTGACACGTTGCTATGCGAGATGACGTCATCGTGACGACACGCCGACTGCGAGAATAAGTAGATAAATGAATGGAAAAAAATAAATAAAAATTTAATGCTGTCTCAACAGGACAAAAGCCAGTGTCCTACTTGCGCCGGTCCCAAGCCCGGAGAAATGCAGAGGGTAGAAAAAAGCCTGCATTGGGGGTGCCCCCTCAAGTTTTCTTAGTGCCCACTCTGGTGGGTAAACCTAGATCCGGGCCTGCACGGGTAATGACAAAGCTCAACTCACGGCTCCAGTTCACCTCATGCCGCTAGATAAAAAAAAGAATAATACCTGACTGCTGCCGACAGCCGCTACAAACTACGTCCACATCATGCTACGGTAGGTAATAGATATCATATGTATGTAGAACTAGATGCAAAATGACAGACTCAACGGCGTTAGCAGCACATGTATTGAAAACTAAATGCGAAATGACAGATTTGCCGTTGTTAGTGATCAGCCGCCATCTTAAAGCAGGAGACTTCTCTGGAAGGCTCTGTTGTAGCGAACCTAATTGACTTTTTATCTAAAATACTCCTAAATCGGCAAAAATTGTAAAACTGTTTTAAAACTTTCACATGTCTAAAGTAGACAGAAGGGAAATTATGGAATAGCGGGAGCAATTTTAAAAACTTTAACGGTTCATTCACAACATTTAATTAATTGAATGTAATTTAAAGCTGCTGATACAAAATGGGGACTTGAGTATTTTATTTACTGTTTTGAACTGTTGATACTGAAGTAGTCGTTTATTTAGTAATGTGTATTTCTGTTTGTTTTCAATTTGTTAATTCAGTTTTTAATGATATTGTATTTATCAATTAATTCATAGCATATAATTATTTAGAAAAATAAACATGAATAAAGTTTTTTTTTTAATTATATAAACAATTCTAGTATGTTTTATTTATCGAAGTCATGTGAAACAACCTGCTTTGTGTGGAGGCTTCTTGCCTACAGCGACCTCTCCTGGCCGTTCCTTCTCGCTTCGATGGTAAATGGTAAATGGTGTTATACTTATATTAGGCTGTATTGGCTGAGCCAAAATTGTGTTGGTTCGTTCCACTGAAATGGATCTACGTGACCTCTGCATTGTAATTTACATACGTTGCTAATTACTACCAAAAAAAAAGTTCTACTCACGGTTTCCAGTCATTTTTTAGTAATTAGCGTTTTCGTATCGGTCTTTTTTTCCCCCGTGGCGCAGTGATATTGATACGGCGGAGTCGTATCGTCAGTGTGTGAAGCCATTTTAGGTCACGTGCACCAATAGGAGACGAGGACTGTTGCTATGCGCGTCGATAAACAAACAATATGGCGGCGCCCGTGTCAAGCTACGACACGAGCGAAGATGAACCAAAGATAAGAAAACCGCATTCGGAATTTAGTCAAAAGGCATCGAAACGATGCTATATGCATCTCTCAACTGTCCAAGGGCGAAAAAGGGCAGGAATTTGGAAAAAACGTGCAGAGCCCGCGTGGTTGCGTCAGACAATGGCTTTCTTCCCAGGCTCCGTCGAAGGATCTTGCTGAAAATGCGTCGACTGGGATTTTTAACGACATTCACTACAGGTAAGCCACACGCACGCCTTTACTACAAGGTTAATTGTTATTAACTTATGCTAAAAAAAATCTTATTTAAACTAGTGTCGTAACGATACCATTTTTTAGCCCAGATATCAATACCACTTTGTTATAAAATGTATATAGGGTACAGTGTGTCGAAAGTGAATCCAGTAGAACTTTTTATTGCATACCAGTTATGGGTGACAATGGCTAAATAAACCTTTTGGCTCAAGAACATCAAGCTGTAGTCAATAAAAGCCCTGATACTGACGTGGCAGTGATTGCTGTTAGTCTGCAGATAGATTTACAGTGTAAATTGCATTTTTTCACAGGAGGAGGCAACAGAACGAGGACTGACGTCTCTAAGGTCTCTGCAGCTCCTGGCACTAGTGTGTGTTCAGCACTCATTGGCATCCATACATTCACAGGTTGTGACTCTGCTTGTGCCTTTCATGGCAAAGGCAAAAAAAACCTTTTCTTTTGCACGTCATAAAAAAGAATACCTGACTGGGTTTGCAAAGCTGGGCAGCAGTTTTAAACTTGACCTACAAACATTTAACACGTTGTGTAAATACGTGTGCCACCTGTTTTGCCAGTCATGTGCCAAAAATGATGCCAAATGCAGATCTTTCTGTATGGCCTCGTCAGTCTTGCCAGAACATTCTATTCCCCCCAAAACTGATGCTCTGTACCAACATTGCAGGACAGCAGACTATCAAGCAGCAATTATGAAACGTTGTCTGACAGTTAAAATGTGTGCCCCTTCACCCATTGGGAATGGGTGGGACATTGAGGATGGGCAGTTGGCAGTGACATGGATGACTAAAAATCCTGCCCGATACTGTTTTGCAAGTAGTCAACTGTAGTTGAAAGGCAACCATTTGTGACATGGGAAGATGTTCCTGTATGTCTGCAAAACTTTCTTGTACTGATTTATATCGGTGCCAAGCATGTGAGAATGTTTCCAAAGAAACAGAAGACACTTGGATAGGATGATGACTTTGAGTAAAGCGATTTTGAGGAGTAATGTTGTCATGTACAGTTTTACTATTCTTTTATTTCTATTTTTTTTAATTCGTTTTTCAATATTTGTATGTGTAATAATGTGTATTTCTATAGTATGAGATACTTCCATGTTTAAATAAATGTGTACCAACAGTACTATACTTGAATGATTCCAACCTTTTGTGTATATACAGTGTGATTAAAAAAGGCTGTGCCAAAATCAAAATGCCATGTCAAAAACGAAAAACATAAAAAAAAAATAAAAACTACCTTGGACAGATGTAGGAAGTAACTAAGTTTAATTTCATGTTTTCATAGTACTCAAATATGGCCATCACCAGCAGCATGGACAACATCAAGTTGACATGAGAATTCCTCCCTCCCGCGTTGATTGCGTCTGTTATGTAATCTTTCATGTCATCAATATTCGCTGGAAGTGGTGGAACATACACTTAGTGTATAACATACGTTATGTGCCATAAAGATGGATAACGAACTTTGTCTTTAACATACCAACACGTCCAGCAAGTACTGATGATGTGAAATATCGAACAACAGTCGCAATCAAGACAATAACTGCGACATGCACACGTTTGAGAGGAATTCTCATCGTGGCTTGATTTTGTCCGTGCTGCTGGGTGTGCTCACATTTGAGCACTTGTGAAACATGAAATAAAACTTGGAAGTTATCTTCAACACGTGTCCATCACTTCTTTTGTGATGTCTTTCATTTTTTAAGTATCACCTTATGATTTTGGCACATTATATTTTTGATCACCCTTTAATTTTTTTGTCTTATTCCATTTTTGCCATGATTCACATCTAGGAGGGTGTGGTAGCAATTGGGTTGATTTTCAGCTATTTATGATCATGGCGTGCATTTTTTATTTTATATATTTCATTGCATAGTAGGTTGTGATATTTTTAATATGACACATAAGCCTTTAGCTTAATTCAATATATATTTCATTGTGCTGGGTGCAAATCATTAATGTTGAAGTGTTTCCTTCAAGAAATTAGCTACATTTCTCATTCTGAATTCACCTATGTATATACTAAGGCACCAATACTTGTTTCAAATGTTTGGTAGATGTGTTTATGACATTTGATAAAGATTTTGTGTTGCCAGAATTAATATAACACTTAAAACAAGCAAAAACAGCAACACTAGATCTGTATTTTCTGTATCTGCACTTTTTCATGGTCCCAATAAAGCCATATTTCCACAAGCTTGTCCATTCGCAGCACTTCCTGGTCAACTCTAATCTTTTAATGGACGACGGTCTCACAGAAGAAGTTGTAGCTGTCAGTGAAGGGTGTTTCAGTTCTGAAAAACACGCACACACACATAAACCATGTGAGAACTGTTTCATCCATATCATATTTACATAATCTTCCAATCCAAATTATATAGGCTTGTCTATTCTGCCATTTTTTCCTGAATAAAATTATCAAATAGGTTTTTGGAACTACGGTTAAACAGACTAAATACTATGTTATTTGTCAATCTAAACTTTTTGCTCAAAGTTAACAATCTAACATCATAATAATGACCGCTACAGCCCAGAACTCACATTGCAAGTCTTAACTTCATATGTGATCTGACCAGAAGCCCACAACTCCCATAGTTATTCACAACAAAAGGCGTGTGTGTGGCTTACCTGTAGTCAATGTCGTTAAAAATCCCAGTCGACGCATTTTCAGCAAGGTCCTTCGACGGAGCCTGGGAAGAAAGCCATTGTCTGACGCAACCACGCGGGCTCTGCACGTTTTTTCCAAATTCCTGCCCTTTTTCGCCCTTGGACAGTTGAGAGATGCATATAGCATCGTTTCGATGCCTTTTGACTAAATTCCGAATGCGGTTTTCTTATCTTTGGTTCATCTTCGCTCGTGTCGTAGCTTGGCACGGTCGCCGCCATATTGTTTGTTTATCGACGCGCATAGCAACAGTCCTCGTCTCCTATTGGTGCACGTGACCTAAAATGGCTTCACACACTGACGATACGACTCCGCCGTATCAATATCACTGCGCCACGGGGGAAAAAAAGACCGGCACGAAAACGCTAATTACTAAAAAATGACTGGAAACCGTGAGTAGAACTTTTTTTTTGGTAGTAATTAGCAACGTATGTAAATTACAATGCAGAGACCATGTAGATCCATTTCAGTGGAACGAAATCCATTTTCTAAGCACTTTTTCCATGGTGCCAATACAGCCTATATAGCGCTTTTCCACCTTTCAAGGCGCTCAAAGCGCTTTACACTATCTCACTATTCACCTACGATGTAGTTCTTCCAGTGTTCTTCTTTTGTACTTTAGGGATAATTAAGTTTCATGGTTAGCGGAGGAAAAAAAGCGAAGTGATTTGAGCCTGAGAAGCTTCAATGCTTAGGAATCAAGCGAGTTCTTTGAAAGAAGAAGTGACTCCAGTGATGTAAAGTAGTTATGGAACTTCCAAACGCTTCAACACAGAAGTTTCAGCACGTGTCTACTTCCGGTTCACTTGACGTAACATTTGTTTACCCATCCAGGTTATGCAGTACTTTGGTGTACTGTTCTCCTAACCAAATGAGCTTCTTCAAAACAATATCATCGGGTAAGAACCGAAGTAACAATTTAGTGGACTCAAGAGTCCCATTTTAAAGCACAGTGGAAGCCGTTTGGCTTCATGTTGAAGCTTCGCAGCCTTACCTTAGTTGAGTTTAGCTCGCTAGCTAAGACACGTTAATGCAGGGGTGGGCAAACCGGTCCTCGAGGGCCGCAGTGGGTCCTGGTCTTTGTTCAAACTTATTCAGCACAGACAGTTTAGCCAATGAGGTATCAGTGGAAACAAGAAGCACCAGACTGAAATCTACTGATTGCACTTGTAAGAAACCGTATTGGTGAAAGGCTGTCCTCATGATGGGCATGAACAAAAACCCGCACCCACTGCGGCCCTTTGTGGAATAGTTTGCCCACCCCTGCGTTAATGTATTCCGATTGTTTTGGTTTAACCCTTTAACACCTAAGCCTATTTTGGCCGAATTTGCATGCATTTGATGTTGCCTTTATATTTCTAAGAAAAAAATGTTTACAATGGCCAAGTTGCGTCCCTTTTTTCAGGACACCTTGAACTTCCTGCCTAAACTGTTGTTTTCTTCACTGATCAATTATAATCCACATTTTGGACCCAACAAGACAAAAAAAAAAAAAATCTTTTTTCAAAACTTGTAATGTTGATGTCCCATTGACTACGGAGCCCCTAAGGTGACATGGAAGAAGAAAAAAAAAAGAGGAAAAAAAAAAGTTGACGTTAAAAAAAAAAAAAAAATAGTGCCCCTAAAGGGACACAAAAGATTTTTTTCTGTCAAAGGAAAAAAAACAACAACACGAAAGTAAAAAAAAAAAAAAAGGTCTGAACTACAAAAAAAAAAAAAAAATGCCCCGGGAAAAAAAGAAAAAAAGACCCGGAAGTCGTAAAAAATTGGGGTTGAAGCAAAAAAAAAAAAAAAAAAAAAAAGCCCGGGAAAAAAACCCCACAAAAGTAAAAAAAATAAATAAATAAATAAATAAAAGGAAAGAAAAAGACCGGGAAGTAAAAAAAAAAAAAAAAAAAACAACAATGAAAAAACACATAATTCCACTTTTTTATACGTGCGTTTTGCAGGTAAATAATGGCAACAATGGGGCGTGATCACCCGTGGAGCAGGTTAATTGAGTTTTACTTTGAAATAGGCCTAAAATATGATGACAAAAGATCAATTCTTGATATTAAGCACGGTTTCCAAATAAGCAGAAGACATTTGCAGCGAGTTTTAAAGTCAACCGGACATTTTCGTCGGAAAACGTTCTGTGATTTGGCGGTCCTTGTTGACTTCATTCGCTTTCCAAAACTCAAACTGACCTGGAGGCACAACTATCTTCCAAAACTCAAAAGACATTATCTCCCGTTTTTCTTGGCCGATTGACTTCAAATAAAAACTGGTGTGGACATCAACTTCCGCACTTTTAAACGAGACCAACCAGCGGCACGTGGGTGACGGAATTACAGCGTGACAAAGCTTCAAAGTAGATATGCGTAAATGCGTCGCTGCCGACACGTTAGGTGTTAAAGGGTTAACGCCACTTGCCCACTTCCAATTTGCAAACTTGGTTTTCAGGAAAAGTAGATCGGTTAACTTGAGAGTGATTACATTTAATTATATAAGACCCTTCTCGACTTGTCTTGAAGATGCCTCAAATTACTACTGACTGAAGGCCAACGCAATCCCAAACATCAAGTCAAAGGGTAGACATGGAAAATGAGCAGAAGAAATCCAGGTCACAACGAACAACTAAAAAACAAAAGAAAATGAGGGTAAGATCATGACCTTTGTTGTTGTATTATTCATGCAATACATGACTTGTTTTGATGTGATGGTGATCAATGATTGTCCAGGGGGTTTTACCAGGGGGGCAGTGCCTAGGCTTGCCACCCGTCCCTTGAAATACGGAATCGTTCCGAATACGGAACGCAGTTTATTCCGTATTTCACAATTGTCCCATGGGGAGGCGATCCCGCACGACCCGCGTTTCGGGCCGCACACCCAGCCCATGCACGTCTGGCACAGACAAACACACAACTGCACTCACGAGTGAACACTGAGCCAGCAATAATGAACAAAAACGGCAGGAGATATTAAAGACAGCAAGATAGTTCTCTGCCTGCCCGCTGCTGTCTGCCCTGCGCTCCACTTCCAGGTTCGTTGCCAAGTTACCTCGCTCGCTCTGCTCAGTGCACCGCCCCGCGCGTTTTCAGAACTATCTCTTCAACATCAGAAGCTCAGGACACCCCACGTCATCCTCAAAAGGGGAAACGTCTTCAAAAAATAGACTGGAGTGGGAAAACTACAAGGCAGGCAGGAAAGTTTTTGCAGTGTCTCACGGAGCTGTAAAACAGCATGCTGCAGGGGACTCCACAAATGGAATATAAGATCCCAGAAGAGCCTTCGTCACAATTCTTTGTACCTGAAACATCCCCTGAGCTTGATTTGGTATGTTATTATGCTCTTGTATATGGATAACATATAGGCTATATTTATATTTACCTTCATACATCTTGCATTGATGGGAGCATAGCTAGGCTATTTCAGTTGCTACTATGGTTGATTATTTTCAGGAATGTTTTTTTTTAAACATGCATTTCTTATCAATCAATATGGGAATGAATTTATGTACTCATAAAGAACATCTTATTTTGTTCTGCTAACTAATGATCCTCATTTGGAATTATTCCTAATAGATTAACAGCAAATAAACACTGAATAAGTAATCCTACTGCGAACATATACTATCTATTGATTGATTAATAGTGATATCAAAATTAAAGCAATAATTTGACATCATCCCACTCCTACCCTCTAAATTACTGCAGCTGAGGGGACACAGGTATAGCACACAGTAAAATGTGGCCAGAGCTACAATAGTGCTGACTGTGGACACAGGCTCAATCAGAGGATTTTATGTGATTCCAAAATGGTGAAGAAAATGACTTTGGGGAGAACAAAGCAAGAGGCACTGTTGAAACAAGTCCTGGGTCCAAAGGCAGTGGGTGGTGTGCTCAAGATCTTAACATCACCCATCCCATTCTCAATACAGACTGATGCCTTGAATAGATTGAGCAGGAAGATGTTTCCCCTTGCTGTCCAGTACTTCAGTCCAGAGTCTGGGGTCATCAACAAAATGCTGGACTTCATAGAGAATGCAGACGAGTCAGCTGCTGGAAGTTAGCTTTCTCGAAACATTCCCTTAAGAAATTTGGCTTGTCAATGGGTCACGTGACCAGATTCAGTGCCGACAACACAAATGTTAATTACGATATTCTTAACTTCGTTTTCACTAACCTGCAGAAAAGAAAAAAAAAACAGTCTGCTGCAAGGAAACTGCCATGCCCACATAGTGCACAATACAGTTTTCTCATCTAAAAATAGATACATTTCTATGCATTTTAGGAGTTTTGGGGATGCCCCTTTTTTTTCGCCCATAAGGCTTTGGGTGCGTGGGGGGCGTCCCTTATTTCTATTTCTAAAAGGTGGCAACCCTAGCAGTGCCCACCCATGGACACGCTCTGCCCACCCAAAGAAAACTGGATGTAGTACTAACGGCATTCTGGTATGGGGCGCCGTTTGTAAAGCAGCACATGCTGAAAATTACGACATTTTCTCACATTTTGCGCCACACAGCGTTTAAAATGTGGTGTAAAATGTTTAGAGTCACTTTTTTTTGCACATTTAAAACATTATTTAGCAACTTAAATATTTATTTTTAAATAAGACGTTTTGGCCCTGATTGTTTAAATCCAGAACGAAATATTTAAATCTTAAATTTTGTTGTCCTGCATCCTAAATGTTATTTTTTTTTCCACATTCTGTCTCTCATGGTTGAGGTTTACCCATGTTGACAATTACAGGCCTCTCTAATATTTTCAAGTGGGAGAACTTGCACAGTTAGAGGTTGACTAAATACTTGTTTGCCCCACTGTATGTGGCAACCGCCTTAGGAAATCAGAGCTTTTTACATTGACAGTTCTTGTGAATAAATGCTTAAATCCCTGATTTTATATAGAAATCAATGTAAAACAGTCTAGATTCTTGGTTAAAAGCAACAAAAAAAAACGGTCAGTTACATAAATATGTCGAGTAATGATGCCAATGCCGTGGCGGCTAATTTCTCCCTTTGATTTTGTTTTTTTTCATAACGCTTCAAAATGCACGCATGGTAGAGGTGAGAATCTTGGGGCACCTAACGATTCAGTTATAAATGGATTATTCATGACAAAACAAAAGTCAACAATATTTAAACCTCATTCAATTAATGTTGTGAATCAACAGTTAAAGTTTAAAAATTGCTCCCGTTATTCCATAATTTCCCTTCCGTCTGCTTTTGACAGGTGAAAATTCTAAAACTGTTTCATCATGTAAAGATCGATTCAAGTCAAGATTATGCCGATTTAGGAGGTTTTTTTTAGATAAATAGTTAATTAAGTTCGCTACAAGAGTGTTAGGGTGTGCGACGAGAAGGGATCCAAATGCAGACAAGCAGGGGTTGTGGCGAATAATATTTTATTGGCGAGCACAAACAATAACGTGGCGGGCGTAAATTGTTCTGCTCGGTGTAGCTGAGCCGACGCGGGGTGTGGAAGCTCGGAAGGAAGGCAGGCGTGGGATCCGATAGGGGCGCGCAAAGTCAGGACCTGGGGCGAGAAGAGAAAAGTCGTGAGCCGGGGATCAGATAAATAATTAAGTACGCGAGACACAACTGACGTGGTAAAACAGACTAGTTGATCGGGCGACGAGGTGGTGGCGTCCACTGGCTTATGAAGATGGCTGATTGTCATTGCCAGCAGCTGTGGCCGCTCCACCCGTCTGGCGTCCAACCTGCAAATCAAAAACACTCACACCTGCCCAAGGTGGGCCAGGGTTCAGGAGGGAGGGGCTGAGGCCCTAACAAAGAGAGCCTTCCAGAGAAGTCTACTGTTTTAAGATGGCGGCTGTTTACTAACACCGCAGTCGTCTGTCATTTCCCATCTAGTTCTATATATTTATGTGACATCCACCGTAGCATTATGTGGCCCTATGTTTGCAGCAACTAACAACTGGCCGTTGTTTCGTTGTTTATAGCGGCTGTCGGCCGCAGTTAGGCACTTTTTTTTTTTATATCTAGCGGCATGAGTTGAACGTGATATTTACTCTCGGTCCGTTCCTCATTGCGTCCCGAAGATCGCGCTGACTGTGCTTTAGTTCCGCTTTACTCAGGTATACTTTAATAGTCCTGAGTGAATATTAAAGAACGCCTGCCGTCCAATGCACTAGCGTACTTTAATATTCACTCAGGACTGTTATATTCAGCTGCTATTTCTTTCTCTCTTGAAAATGCACTACCTAACTTCAAGTCACTTTTGTACGCATCTTTTGCACCATATTACATTTTTAAATTATATTCATTTTGTTTGTACATAGTCCAGTTGCTATTTTATTTATTATTATTTTTATCTATTATTATTATTTCTTTATTCTTTTATGCTCTGTGTTTTTATACGCATGTTTGCACGTGGGGAGAGAGGAAAGCAATTTCATCTGTGCTGTAGGTTCTACGTATATGCATATTTGACAATAAAGCTGAACTTGAACTTTACCTGGTATAAGAATATAAGACGGCCCTGATCATAAGACGACCCCCTCTTTTTCAAGACCCAAGTTTGAAAAAAAAGACTTTTTGAACACCAAATTAATTTTTATACAGAAAATACATACAGTACATCCGAAACAAATGATTATAACAATATATTTGAGAGGAAAAAGCATGTTATTTTGCCTCATTCAAATCTTAACATCTGAACATTTAAATATGTAAACTAAAGTGCAATCACATTTCGTAAATGAATGGCTTCTGGTTTTTGAAATGTAAATAAACCAATCTATTGTGATAAAACAACAAAATTGCAAAAACTGCATTAACCATCAAAGTGAAGTCTAACTGTAACTGTAGTTTTGAAACAAATCTGGATAAGGAAAAACATTGCAATAAAATAATGCAAACTGGTTCAACTAAAAAGAGTAGCTGAGATCTGTCATGACAGAACATCGCTTGCTTCAATGATATCTGGCGCCATCTAGCGTCGTGAATGGGGAGAGTTGCTGAGATCTGTCATGACAGAACATCGCTTCAATGATATCTGGCACCATCAAGCGTCGTGAATGGGTATAATGTCTAGACCGCAAATATCAGACGACCCCCTCTTTTTCAGTGTTATTTCAATGCAACAAACACCGTCTTATATTTGGGCCAATACAGTAATTGAATAATCGGAATTTGGATGTTTGTGAATCATTCTCGAATCTTCCACAGCCGAATCGCGCATAATCTAAGAATCAGAAATTTCACACGCCTCTAATGCATGGTACGAAAAATATAATAATTACCTTGAATCCTCAAACAAATCACTCCCTAAACGTTCCTTCCTGTTTGTATGCGGTGCACCTTTCGTACTTTTTCAACCTAAATCCGGCGTTCGATCGCTGCGTGTGTTTGAGAATAACTGCTCTTGATGCTTGGTGTGGGCAGGCCCCCTACGTGAAGACTCAGCGTCTGGGGAAGGTTACCCGTCAATATAATTATGTAGTCTATAGTTATACATGGAGTCATCTTTAATATATTACCACATGCAGGTGAATCAAGGACATCTAGACATTCTCTCGGAAAATAGTATTTAGTCGTGAAAAAAGGAAAACGTAAATCATCTTATTGCAATGTAAAAGTCGATTTCCCATGCTAATGCTAACACAAACATGAAACGTTCTCTCCACAACATGGGAAAGTTCCCTTTTGCGTAACAGTCTACATAGTTTTCAGTTGTCGCCTTACCACGCCAAATGTAAAACTAGCCTTTACATATGTTATAATGCAATGACATGATCAAACAAGTACTTAGATCAGTACTTCTCAAATAGTGGGGTGCGCCCCCCCAGGGGGGCGCAGAGCGATGCCAGGGGTGGCGCATGTGACCTCGGGGAACATGCTTTTTTTTTTTTTTTGCCATACTAGAATAAAGTGTACTTGCGCATCCACTCAGTGGGTGGCAGTGGCGCTCTCATTTTCAAAGTGCGCGCAGTATTTTTGAAGTAAGCAAGAGCACACAGACGAGAGATAAGAAGAGCTGTGCGCCGTTTTCGAAAGCCGCTTTCCGGCCGGACTCACGCAGCGACCCTCTGTCTTCTCCGGTTCTCACGTGTCCGCCCGAGACGTGGCATTTTCGGCATGGGATCGTCACGACGACCGCCGTCACCTACGGTTCTCCTTCGGCCGCCGAGAATGCGCTTTTCTCGGGCCGTTTGCCTTTTGGTTTTGACATTTAATACAGTGGTAGGTGAGGAAAGACCACTGTTTACTGTGTCTAAAAATGATTATAGCGGACAGCCGGAAGCCAAATCAATTTAGACGCCACTTAAAGACATTAGACCCCTATCTCATTGATAAGCCGCGTGGTTGTTTTTCAGCGAAAACGTGCCGAATATTGCCAATAATCGTCCTGCTTTGTCAGTGTTATATAAGTAAACCAGTGAGCACTGTTAGCATGCTCAGTGGAAAATAACCCCACACTATTGCAAACTGGAGGTGATACTGTGAGCAGTGAGCAGCGAAAATGAAAACTGTCCTTTTGTCCAAAGACACCCTTTTTTTTTTTTTTTTCTCCTTCTATTCTATATCCTTCTTTTTCGGTCAAATTTTTTGGCATATTGTCCTCATGAGTTAATGTTTCTAATGAATTTGGATTTGTTATTATTTACTAGAGGTGTGCAAAATTTCCGATTCTTAGATTATTCGCGATTCGGCCGTGGAAGATTCGAGAACGATTCACAAACATCCAAATTCCGATTATTGAAATATGCCAAGTAAAGCGGATGTACAACACACAGCGCGCCGCGCGGTCAATGAGCAACGGAGCGAGAGTAGCTAAACATCATGCTTCTCATTACCCGGCCCCTCGGGTAATGCCAATGCTCAACTCACGGCTCTAGCTCAACTCATGCCACGAGATAAAAAAAAACACAACAACATACCTGACTGCTGCTAAAAAGCTGCTACAAAAGTACGTCATCCACAAAATGTTACGGTAGATATCATTTATATAGGACTAGATGCATTACGTTAGCGGTAGCGTTACCAGCACATCTACAAAAAGCTAGATGCGGACGTAGTAAACGGCCGCCATCTTAAAGCAGTACACTTCCCTGCAAGGCTGTTGTAGCGAACCTTCCAAGCAAACCTAATTAACTATTTATCTAAAATACTCCTAAATCGGTAAAATATTGACTTGAATCTATCTTTAAAATAGTTTTAAAACTTTCACATGTCGAAAGTAGACAAAAGGGAAATTATGGATTAATGGGAGCAATTTTAACAACTTTAACGGTTGATTCACAACATTAAATTCATTGAATGTAGTTTAAAGCTGGTGATACAGAATGGGGACTGGAGTTTTTTATTTACTGTTATTTTTCTATATTTGTTTACTGCTATATGTTAACTTGATACTGAAATAGTAGTTTGGTTTAGCCTGAGAGTATTTTTGAACAATTTTGGAACTAATGTACAAAACTTTTTTTTTTTTAAAAGGAGGGGGGTGCATCAATAATCGTTTTAGAATCGAATCGGAGCATATGAATCGTAATCGTAATCGTAATCGAATCGTTAGGTGCCCAAAGATTCCCAGCTCTATTATTTACTGATTTTATTTTTCAGTATCAAATGTTAAAAATGTACCTTGAGTGTATTTTTACAGTTTTACTTTTTTTTTTTTTTTTTAATTCAGGCAAATTGATGCGCGTTAAGTCTTTTCTGTTACAGACAAAACAATGTTGATAAAGTTACACTTTATAAGTTGATCTCTGTTATTTTCTGTAATAGAAAAAAATTACAATATGAGGCAGAGGCGTATTTATAATAGTAATATTATAGACAAATGATACTATTTACAGTGGCGGCAGAGTTTGGGGGGGGGCGCGAAACATTTACGTCTTCCTTGGGGGGGCGTAACAGAAAATAATTGAGAAGCACTGACTTAGATACATGATTTAATCCATTTTCCAGTAAATGTCGCAATCGCCGCTGTCAGTTCCATTGAAAACCATCACAGCGCTGCTTGTGCTTGAAACTACTCACACCTACATGAACCACGTGACCACCCGCGGCGAGATCAGAGCGTGTCGCAACTCTTTCTCCACGGCTCTGCATCTTGAAAGGTGGAAAAGCGCTATATAAGTATAACACCATTTACCATCTATGTATACAGGTAGTCCCGAGTAGCCAACGAGTTCCGTTCTTACTCTGGCGATTTAACCCAAATTTCCGCGTAAATCGGTATTAACCCTTTAAATACAGCTTAAAACTCCTATTAACTATGCTAAAACACGTATTTAACGCCATTGTGCTGTCCTCGCCAAGATGTGGGTGCTAAGACCTAGCCAGCTAGCGAGCTAAACTTCGAAGGGACGATATCAGACGTCCGTGTGGTTTACTGACTTTACTCAGCTGCTCATGACATCAACACTTGCAGAATGAAAGTAAAATAAAAATTACATCAGTTCAATCTTCAATAATAGCAATTCAAATTTGCGTTTGTGTCTAGCTGCTGATTCAGCAATAGCAATGAACATAAACACTTAGCATGTATCAGTTAGCGTAGACACATCATTAAAAAATAAAATCTGATCAACTCCCCCCAACTCGCCCAAAGTATTCGACCACAATTGAAAACGCACAAGAAACCGTACAAAAGGTGTTGCATCTGGTTAGCTTCGAAAGTAACAAATGTGCATGCAGGGTCTTTCCTCTCCCCCTGGCTTCTTCGTGGGAGCAAATGTCTCTTCCTTGTGTGTGTGTGTGTGTGTGTGTGAGTGCACTCTTCTTCTCGTGTGCAAGTATGTTCTTCTTTGTGTGTAAATGCGCTCTTACTCGCAAGTCTCGCGTGCGGAAGTACTACCTGATCTACGCTTCCTACACCAAAATAAAAGCATGCATCACAAAAAAGCCAACAATATTTAAAAAGAAAAAAAAAATAGAGACCCCAGTGTCGTTAAGTTGAAATCACGTAAGTCGGGTACGTCCTAACCCGGGGACTACCTGTATTTCTCTCCATATCTCTGATGTCAGCAAATCATGGGATTTTTTTTTTCTCACCCAGTGTCCCACAGATGTCACCGTGGAAGATCTTCACCAGGAGAAGCACGATCCCCTACACGTTGAGCAGGAAGAGGACTCCGAGATGCCGTACATCAAACAGGAGGCAGAGCCAGAGACCCCCGACATGAAAGAAGAAGACCAGGAAGTTGGAATCCCCAAATTTTCAATGGTTGTCGGTGTGAAGAGCGAAGAAGACGAAGGACCAAGCAAAGAGAGCGGAGCAGCGAACCGTTTGAGCGACAGCTCATTTCAGCACGTGACAACAAAAGGAGATCAACCGGACAGCCTCTCAGCTCCGCTTTCGGACAGCGACGACATAACGTCACATTATTCTGACTTTAATAATGATGAAGAGGAGGATGACTTTGACCAAAATGCTTCAAAATCTTCAAACAAGTCATCATTAAAAAAGGACACAAAGGAATGCGTGGTTGGGAAACCATTCACCTGCACACTTTGTGGTAAAAAAATTTTCTCGGAATTTTACTTTAAATAGACATAAGCCCATACACACTGGAGAGAAGCCTTTTGCCTGCACACTTTGCGATAAAAGATTCATCAATAAGGGACATTTAAACAAACACACAGGAACACACACTGAAGAGAAGCCTTTCGCCTGCACACACTGTGGTAAAAGATTCTCTCAGAAGACTTATTTAAAAAGGCATGAGCGTACACACACTGGAGAAAAGCCTTATGCCTGCACACTTTGCAGTAAAAGATTCACCGAGAAGAGACTTTTAAACCAACACACAAGAACACACACTGGAGAGAAGCCTTATGCCTGCACACTTTGTGGTAAAAAATACTTCGCGAAGGCAAATTTAAACATTCACAGGAGAACACACACTGGAGAGAAGCCTTATGCCTGCTCACTTTGCGGTAAAAGATTCACCGACAAGGGAGTTTTAAACAAACACAAAAGCACGCACACTGGAGAGAAGCCTTATGCCTGCACACTTTGTGATAAAAAATACTCCACAAAGGAATATATAAACATTCACATGAGAATACACACTGGAGAGAAGCCTTATGCCTGCACACTTTGTGATAAAAAATACTCCACAAAGGAATATATAAACATTCACATGAGAACACACACTGGAGAGAAGCCTTATGCCTGCACACTTTGTGATAAAAAATACTCCACAAAGGAATGTATAAACATTCACATGAGAACACACACTGGAGAGAAGCCTTATGCCTGCACACTTTGTGATAAAAAATACTCCATGAAGGAATATATAAACATTCACATGAGAACACACACTGGAGAAAAGCCTTTCGCCTGCACACATTGTGGTAAAAGATTCACTGGAAGGGCTCAGTTACACACACATAAGCGTACACACACCGAAGAGAAACCTTTTGCCTGCTCACTTTGCGGTAAACGATTCGCTCAGAAAGGACATTTAGTAATGCACGCAAGAAGCCACACTGAGTAAAACGGTGGCATCACCAGCCCCCCCCCCCCCCCCCCATAAATTTGTTGGCCACCCCACTGGCCACCCTGCTTGCCAGTATATCGTTACATTGTTATAGCATCAGTTATTAGAGGTGTGCAAAATTTGCGCTTCTTAGATTATTCGCGATTCGGCCGTGCAAGAGTCGAGAACGATTCACAAACATCCAAATTCCGATTATGGAAATATGTCAAGTAAAGCAGAACTAAAACACCGTCATCGTGGTCTTCAGGACTCAATGAGGAACGGACTGCATTGCGTCCCGAGAGTAAACATCATGCTTGTCATTACACGGGTAATGACAAAGCTCAACTCACAGCTCCGGTTCAACTCATGCCGCGAGATAAAAAAAGAATAATACCTGACTGCTGCCGACAGCCACTACAAACTACGTCCACATCATGCTAGGGTAGGTAATATATATCATATGTATGTAGAACTAGATGCAAAATGACAGACTCAATGGCGTTAGCAGCACATGTATTGAAAACTAAATGCGCAATGACAGACATGCCGGTGTTAGTGACCAGCGTCATCTTAAAGCAGGAGACTTCTCTAGAAGGCTCTGTTGTAGCGAACCTAATTAACTTTTTATCTAAAATACTCCTAAATCGGCAAAATCTTTAAAACAGTTTTAAAACTTTCACATGTCTAAAGCAGACAAAAGGGAAATTATGGAATAATGGGAGCAATTTTAACAACTTTAACGGTTCATTCACAACATTGATTGAATGTAGTTTACAGCTGCTGATACAAAATGGGGACTTGAGTATTTTATTTACTGTTTTGAACTGTTAACTTGATACTGAAGTAGTCGTTTATTTAGTAATGTGTATTTCTGGTTGTGTTTTCAGTTTGTTAATTCAGTTTTTAATGACATTGTATTTATCAATTCATTCATAGCATATAATTATTCTTTAAAAATAAACATGAGTAAAGGGTTGTTGTTTTTTTAATTATACAAGCAATTCCAGTATGTTTTATTTATCAAAGTCATGTGAAACAACCTGCTTTGTGTGGAGGCTTCTTGCCTACAGCGACCTCTCTTGGCCGTTCCTTCTCGCTTCGATGTAGTTCTTCCTTAGTGTTCTTCTTTCGTACTTTAGGAATAATTAGGTTTCATGGTTAGCGGAGGAAAAAAAGCGAAATTATTTGAGCCTGAGAAGCTTCAATGCTTAAGAATTAAGCGAGTTGTTTGATAGAAGAAGTGACTCCAGTGATGTACAGTAGTTATGGAACTTCCAAACGCTTCAACACTGAAGTTTCAGTACGTTTCTACTTCCGGTTCACTCTGCAGTACTTTGGTGTACTGTTCTCCTAACCAAACGAGCTCCTTCAAAACAATGTCATCGGGTAAGTACCGAAGTAACAATTTAGTGGACTAAAGAGTCCCATTTTAAAGCACAGTGGAAGCCGTTTGACTTCATGTTGAAGCTTCGCAGCCTTACCTTAGTTGAGTTTAGCTCGCTAGCTAAGACACGTTAATGTATTCCGATTGTTTTGGTTTAACGCCACTTGCCCACTTCGAATTTGCAAACCTGGTTTTCAGGAAAAGTAGATCGGTTAACTTGAGAATGATTACATTTAATTATATAAGACCCTTCTCGACTTGTCTTGAAGATGCCTCAAATTACTACTGACTGAAGGCCAACGCAAAGGGTAGGCATGGAAAATGAGGAGAGGAAATCCAGGTCACGACGAACAACTAAAAAACTAAAGAAAATGAGGGTACGATCATGACCTTTGTTGTTGTATTTTCATGCACTACATGACTTGTTTTGATGTGATGGTGATCAATGATTGTCCAGGGGCGTTACAGTAGGGGGCAGCGCCCACCCATGGACACGCTCTGCCCACCCAAAGAAAACTGGATGTAGTACTAACGGCAGTCTGGTATGGGGCGCCGTTTGTAAAGCAGCGCATGCTGAAAATTACGACAACATTTTCTCACATTAAGCGCCACACAGTGTTTAAAATGTGGTGTAAAATGTTTAGAGTCACATTTTTTTGCACATTTAAAACATTACTTAGCAACTTAAATATTTATTTTTAAATAAGACGTTTTGGACCTGATTGTAAATTTAGAACTAAATATGTAATTTAAATCTTAAATTTTTATGTCCTGCATCCTAAATGTTGAATGAATGCTTTATTTGGACATGAGAAAAAAGTAAGAATAATAGACACAAAAAAAAAAAAAAAAAAAAAATCAAATTTTTTAAAAATCAGACAGAACCAATGATATTCTCGAGATAACAGAAGCAATAGTTAAGACAATAATAATAGTGATAATAATAAACAAGATCAGAATTTATTTATTGTGTCCAAAAAGGAGTAGGATGAAGCATTTGCTTATTAAAACCTACCCCCAATTTCTATTCCTTAATTATATCTGTCCGCCCTATGTAACTAGTCGTCATATTAACAATGAAATAAACAAAATAACCATATACATAAGATGCAAGATAAACAAAAATAAACAGGACTTGGCCAATAACAGATATGTGAATACCCCCTATAATTTAACCCCTTCCTCTTCCCTATACCTAGTGAAAACCATGTGCTTGTACCACTTCATGTAAAAAATTTTTTCCACATTCTGACTCTCACGGTTGAGGTTTACCCATGTTGACAATTACAGGCCTCTCTAATATTTTCAAGTGGGAGAACTTGCACAATTAGAGGTTGACTAAATACTTATTTGCCCCACTGTATGTGGCGACCGCCTTAGGAAAATAAAAAGCTTTTTACGTTGACAATTGTTGTGAATAAATGCTTACATCCCTGATTTTATATATATATATATCAATGTAAAACAGTCTAGATTCATGGTAAAAAGCACAAAAAAAAAACACAAAAAAAAACGGGTCAGTTACATAAATATGTCGAACTATGACGCCAACGCCGTGGCGGTTAATTTCTCCCATTGATTTTTTTTTCATAACGTTTCAAAATGCATGCATGGTAGAGGTGAGAATCTTGGGGCACCTAACGATTCGATTACAATTCAGAGGCTACGATTTGGTTATAAATGGATTATTGATGACAAAACAAAAGTCAACAATATTTAAAAGAAAAAAAAAACTATAGAGACTCCAGTGTCGTGAAATTGAAATCACATAAGTCGGGTACGTCCTAACCCGGGGACTACCTGTATTTCTCTCCATATCTCTGATGTCAGCAAATCACGGGATTGTTTTTTCTCACCCAGTGTCCCACAGATGTCACTGTAGAAGATCTTCACCATGAGAAGCACGATCCCCTCCACGTTAAACAGGAAGAGGAGTCCGAGATGCCGTGCATCAAACAGGAGGCAGAACCAGAGACCCCCGACATTAAAGAAGAAGACCAGGAAGTTGGAATCCCCAAATTTCCAGTGAGTGTCGGTGTGAAGAGCGAAGAAGACGAAGGACCAAGCGAAGAGAGCGGAGTAGCGAACCCTTTGAGCGACAGCTCATTTCAGCACGTGACAACAAAAGGAGAGAAACCGGACGGCCTCTTAGCTCCGCTTTCAGACAGCGACGACATAACGTCACATTCTTCTGACTTTAATAATGATGAGGAGGAGGATGACTTTGACCAAAATGCTTCGAAATCTTCAGACAAGTCATTACTGAAAAAAGACACAAAGGAATGCGTGGTTGGGAAACCTTTCACTTGCACACTTTGCGGTAAAAGATTCATCGATAAGAAAGGTTTAAACAAACACACGAGCAGACACACTGGAGAGAAGCCTTTCGCCTGCACACTTTGTGGTAAAAGGTATTCTAGGAAGACTCATTTAGAAAGACATAAGCCTACACACACTGGAGAGAAGCCTTTTGCCTGCACACTTTGCGGTAAAAGATTCACTGAGAAGGGAGTTTTAAACAAACACACAAGCACACACACTGGAGAGAAGCCTTTTGCCTGCACACTTTGTGGTAAAAGATTTATCGAGAAGGGACGTTTAAACAGACATACCAGAAACCACACTGGAGAGAAGCCTTTCGCCTGCACACTTTGTGGTAAAAGATTCATTCAGAAGACTGATTTAGAAAGGCATAGGCGTACACACACTGGAGAAAAGCCATTTGTCTGCTCACTTTGTGGTAAAAGATTCACTGAGAAGACTGAGTTAGAAAGGCATAAGCGTATCCACACTGGAGAAAAGCCTTTTGCCTGCACACTGTGTGATAAACGATTCATCTACAAGGGACGTTTAAACAGACATACCAGAAACCACACTGGAGAGAAGCCTTTTGCCTGCACAATTTGCAACAAGAGATTTAATTTTAAGAGTGATTTAGAAAGGCATAAGCGTACACACACCGGAGAGAAGCCTTTTGCCTGCACACTTTGCGGTAAAAGATTCACCGAGAAGGGAATTTTAAAGAAACACACAAGAACACACGCTGAAGAGAAGCCTTATGCCTGCACACTTTGTGATAAAAAATACTCCAAGAAGGCAAATTTAAATATTCACACAAAAACACACTCTGGAGCGAAGCCTTTTGCCTGCACCCTTTGCGATAAAAATTTTTCTCAGAAGACTGATTTAGGAATACATAAGCGCACACACACCGGAGAAAAGCCTTTTGCATGCTCACCTTGTGGTAAATGATTCGCTCAGAAAGGAAATTTAGTAATCCACGCAAGAAGCCACACTGAGTAAAAACCTTAAAATTATAGCGTGTGACAAAATATTCTGATTCCTGCATTTACAGTGGAAAAAGCATTTCAATTTCATTATTCAGTTTCCCATGAGCCTCTTTTGAAAAAGTTGTTGAAATAATTTTTCAGGTGCTTTTCTTTTTTTACAACTATCGTATACACATTAGGGGTGTAACGGTACACAAAATCTCGGTTCGGTACGTACCTCGGTTTTGAGGTCACGGCTCGGTTCATTTTCTACGGTGGCCGAGAGATGTCAGGCGAAATGCAAAGTCCAAACACTTTGCGAATAGGAAAATCACGAACCCAATTGCAAACGCTTTGCAAAAGAAAAAAAGCACGAATGCAAACTGCCACAACACGATCCCCAATTCCTAAAACGCAATCGCAAATTGGCAACAACACGAACCCCAATTACCACAACACGGCAGCAAAGGGCTCGCAGCACGAATGCAAATTGCCACAACACAATCCCCAATTCCTAGAACGCGATTGCAAATTGGCAAAAGTACGAACGCCAATTGCCACAACACGACAGTATACGGCTCGCAGCACGACCGCAAAAGGCTCGCAAGACAATTGCAAAGACAATGACCCAGAAGTTAAATAAATAAGATGACACTTTGCTATTTGTGCTTTGTGACCATCTCTACGGGCCTCCGTAAAGTTGCCCCCCGCCCCAGACGCAAATTTATATAAAAATGATGTTAATCATTTGTGCTGCGACGGTTTTGTAGATACAGTATTATGCTTTTATTGAGATATTAATTTCGAGTGGGGACGTCACTCGTAGCTTTTTCTTAGCTTAGCTACCCGCAGCTAATGGAGCGTACCAACTCTCTCAATAACAAAGGGGTGTCCTAACAACTACCACAAACGAATGGCAACAATTCGGAACTATTTTGCTGTAAATGAGGTGCTTAGAGGGACGTCATCACTCGAAATTAATATCTCAAGCCCTCCAATTTACGGAAAAATTGACTCAAATTTTTCTGTGCTCTGTTCGTGCTACTTTGTAGGACACCCCTCTGTTATTGAGAGAGTTGGTACCCCCCATTAGCTGCGGGAGCTAAGCTAAGAAAAAGCTACGAGTGACGTCCCCACTCGAAATTAAAATCTCAATGAAAGCATAATTCGGTATCTACAAAACCGTTGCAGCACAAACGATTAACATCATTTTTATATAAATTTGTGTCGGGGGGGGCAACTTTATGGAGGCCCATAGAGATGGTCACAAAGCACATATAGCAAAGTGTCATCTTATTTATTATTTATTTAACTTCTGGGTCATCGTCTTTGCAATTGTCTTGCGAGCCTTTTGCGGTCGTGCTGCGAGTCGTATACTGTCGTGTTGTGGCAATTGGGGTTCGTGCTTTTGCCAATTTGCAATCGCACTCTAGGATTTGGGGATTGTGTTGTGGCAATTTGCATTAGTGCTGCGAGCCATTTGCTGTCGTGTTGTGGCAATTGGGGTTCGTGCTTTTGCCAATTTAAAATCGCGCTTTAGAAATTGGGGATCGTGTTGTGGCAGTTTGCATTCGTGCTTTTTTTCTTTTGCAAAGCGTTTGCAATTGGGGTTCGTGCTTTTCCTATTCGCAAAGTGTTTGGACTTTGCATTTCGCCTGACACCTCTCCGCCAACGTACTTTTCGGTACAGTAAGAAAACAAAATGCAAAATATAAATGTGCTAGTTGTTTATTACACACCTTTGTGCTTTCAACAATAGGAACATTAGCCTATACAAAGCTAGAATTCTGCTCAAAAAGTAGCGGGTATTTAAAGATAATCCAACAACAATTTGCCTTTCAGACCCCGCGTATTGGTCAGCTTTCTTTCTGAAAGAAAGAAGAAAAAAGAGGTCCTGTGCTAAAGAGAAAAGCAATCCCAATGACAAAGATTTTAACATGTATTTTACAAATGAAATGCCTCAATGAATCATTTTTTTTTTCTTATGAACAGTTTTCAAAAGCTTTATTGGTAGATTTTCTTGAGTTAAAGCGCCACACAGAAATTAATAAATTTAATTGTGTAAGCAGGATCTGTGTATTATTTTTATTTAATTACAGTTGTTTTTGCTCATTTCAATTTATTTTATTCAAATGAGCTATTATTTATTTTATTATGTGTTTATATTTTACAAATGTGATCTAGTATTCATTTATATTGTATATTTTATGTTGTATAACTTTAGTTCCTATGTGAATATTTGTTCCTACTTGTTTTGTTGTGGTAGGAGTGTTTTGTATTGAACACGGGGCCGTGTTGGTTATTATTATAGCAGAGAAGACAGCAGTAACTCAGCAAAGACAACTGTCAAAGACAAAGTCAACTGTGCCCCGAGCAACCACTCAAGAGATCTGATGGACTTAAAAAGTGGGTTACGATTGCATATTAGTTTGAAAATCGACCGGATCCACCGTATTTTTACACGAGGGACTTCCGGTTTGCCCGATCCTAGCTACCGGTAGTAGTATTGACGCAGGAGGGTCGCGCCTCGCGTCAAATAATAATCACAGACGTTCTTTTCGCGTGCGTCGTGCGACTGGTGTGCATAGGCTGATTGACTTTAACGCCCGCGTTTCACTGCGTCCTCGCGGCGGCCACGTTGTCGCGCCGTTGACGTTTCTGGGTTATACTGTCTACCGTGTTGGTCCTCATTATCGTTGAGAAGACGGAGTAAATATGATCTACACAAAGAAACTGTAACCCGATCGACTCACAGCCTCGAAAAGTAAGGGTTACATTACGTCAGAAGCTCGTTCATACGCCTCCGTTCCGAACAGAGCACCATGTACCGAAACGGTTCAATACAAATACATGTACCGTTGCACCCTTTATATATATATTAGGGCTGTCAAATGATTGAAATTTTTAATCGAGTTAACTACAGCTTAAAAATTAATCGTAATTAATCGCAATTAATCGCAATTCAAACTGTCTATAAAATATGCCATATTTTTCTGTAAATTATTGTTGGAATGGAAAGATAAGACACAAGATGGATATATACATTCAACATGCAGTACATAAAGACTGTAGTGGGCATTTCACTCTACTGTCATTTAAATCTGTCTATGCTGTCCTCACTCCGAAGCGTCTACTTTTTCCAAAGCTAGTGAACGACGCCTTAATAATCAGACTTCTTCCTTTTTCATCTGATTTATTAATAAAATGGCCTCAAACCATTGTCCTCTTTAGACCGTCGTAAAACTACAAAAAAAAAGTACACAAGCATTGCATTAGCAACAACGTTAGCTTAGCACGCTATACAGTGTGTTGTTCATTATAAATGACACTAAGTCGAGTAATGAACGAAAGAGCTGGTGCTCTCATTTATTAGCCAACAACCTCGCTAGGCCTGGTTTTCTCTTTTTTACCGACATCCCGGAAGTCTCTATCCAGAAACTCCTCCCGTCAACACTCAACACAAATACAAACACATAGCGCACTCTGCTGCTAATAATAATAACAACATCCATAATTTCACATATCAGGACATCCCCCTTTCTTTAGAAGTAATACTGCAATCATTTTTTTTTTTTTTTTAAAACACAAAATATAATACATTCACAAATCAAGTTTAACAGGCTTCTTGATATTACGTGCAGATCTTCTTAAAGGCAAGGCAATGTCATTCAACTGTCCATGTCCATCAGATTTGATGTCAGGCACTGCATTTTGAGGTAATGCAGCATCTTCATGCAGTGCATCGTCGTCACTAGTCTCTTGGAAATTTTCCTTGGTTTTCAGAAGACTGCGGCGGTTCCTCCTGAGAACAGTTCCATCCTCTGTCTTCACTTCATATGACCTTGGTCCAACTTCCTGAAGAACAGTTGCCTTTCTATTCCAAGAATCTTGATCCTGAATTCTCACAACATCATCTTTGGCAAGCTGTGAAAGCGTCTTGGTTGCTTTGTCATAATGATGCTTTTGCTTTCTCTTTACATTCTCCAATTTTGCTAACATCTCCTCATCCTGATTCATCTCTGTGTGACAGGGTAAGGTTGTGCGCACTTTTCGATTCATCAACAGCTCAGCAGGAGATCTACCACACTCAAGAGGTGCGGTCCGGTAACTCAAAAGAGCAAGATAAGGATCCGATTTGCTGTCAGTGCTCTTCTTTAGAAGCTGCTTGACGATATGCACACCTTTTTCAGCTTTTCCATTGGCTTGTGGATGCTGAGGACTGGAGGTGACATGGCGAAAACCATACTGCATCGCGAACTGCTGCCACTCTTTGCAGTTGTAACATGGACCATTGTCACTAACCACAGTCTCCGGTATCCCATGTCTAGCAAAAATGGATTTCACATGTGTAATGACATTAGTTGCAGTAGTGTTAGTGAGCAAAGCAATCTCAGGAAAATTGGAGTAATAGTCAATCATCAACACATAGTCTTTTCCATTATAATGAAACAAATCAGTTCCCACTTTCTCCCAAGGTGAAGTAGGTAGGTCAGGAATCAACATGGGTTCCCTTGCTTGCTTGTTCTGGAACTTTTGACATGTTTCGCATTTTCCAATGAGAGTTTCAATGTCCTTATTGATACCTGGCCAATAGACAGCATCTCTGGCTCGTCTCTTGCATTTTTCTATACCCAAATGTCCCTCGTGTATTCTGTGTAGAATGTCCATTCTCATCACATGAGGAATCACAATCCTTTTGTCTCTCAGGAGCAGCCCATGTGCTACACTGAGCTCGGAACGAATGTGATAATATGTGGGACATGATCCTCTTGGCCAACCATGTTGGATGTGTGCAATCACTGTTTGCAGTTCTTTGTCTTTGATTGTTTCTTCTATGATTTGTTTTGACTTGAAGTCTGACACTGGTAAGGATTCAACAATTAGGTTTACATGTTGCTTTACCTCTTCTTCTGTTGAACCTTCGTGAGTCATTTCTGGCGCTCGTGATAGCGCATCTGCAATCACCAAATGTTTGCCAGGCGTATAAATCAATTCAAAATCATACCTCTGCAGCTTCATGATGAGGCGCTGAATTCGTGGTGACATGTCACTCAGGTTCTTTTTTATGATGGACACCAGTGGACGATGATCTGTTTCAACTAGGAAGATAGGCAAGCCATAAACATAGCAATGAAAAATGCTCAACCCATAGGTCAGCCCAAGGCATTCTTTTTCAATTTGTGCATATTTCATCTCAGTTTTTGTCATGGACCGAGACGCATACGCAACTGGTTTCCAGTCTTCACCGTCTGCTTGCAACAAAACAGCACCTAGTCCATCTTTTGATGCATCAGTTGAAATCTTGAGTCTTTTGGTTGGATCATAATACGTTAATACAGGCGCAGTTGTGAGTGATGTTTTTAAGATGTTCCATTCTTGCTCGTGCCTGTTTGTCCACTTGAAATCTGTCGAGTCTTGAAGCAGCTCTCTCATTGCAGATGTTTTTACTGAAAGATTTGGTATGAACTTTCCAATGAAGTTGATCATACCCATTATCCTGAGAACACCTTTTTTATCTGTAGGTGGCGGCATACTTAAAATGGCCTTGATCTTTTTCTCATCTGGCTCAATGCCTTTCCCAGAAAGCTTGTCTCCAAGAAATGTTATTTCTTGAACACCAAATTGGCATTTAGGACGATTCAATTTTAGTCCATTTTCACAAACCCTTTGGAGAACTTTGGCAAGTCTTTCATTATGCTCTGACAGAGTGGAGCCCCAGATGATCACGTCATCTACATAACAACGAACTCCCTCCAGTCCTTCCAGCATATTATCCATCGCACGATGAAATATCTCCGAAGCTGAAATTATTCCAAACGGCATTCTCAAGAACCTGTACCTTCCAAAAGGAGTGTTAAAAGTACAGTACCTGGAGCTTTCTTCATCAAGCTTTATTTGCCAGAAACCTTGAGCAGCATCCAGCTTTGAGAAGTATTTGGCTCCAGCCATCTCACTTGCAATCTCCTCACGTTTTGGAATTTGGTAATGCTCCCGTTTGATGTTTTTGTTTAAGTCACCAGGGTCCATGCATATTCTTAGTTCCTTGTTACTGTTCTTCTTGTCTACACATACCATTGAGTTGACCCACTCTGTTGGCTCCTCCACTTTTGTTATGACTTGTAATTGACACATTCTGTCCAGTTCCTTTTTTAGGCGGTCACGAAGTGGCGCTGGAACTCTCCTTGGTGCATGAATTACTGGTGATGCATGCTCTTTCAGTTGTATTTTGTAGGTGTATGGTAGACATCCTAAGCCTTTGAATACGTCTTGAAACTGCTGTACAATTGAGTCAAGTGCTTGTGCATTTGGCAGGTGGCTGACCTGATATATTCTTCTCACCAAGTTGAGTTTCTTTGAGGTGGCCCCACCAAGCAGTGACTCACGGCCCTCAGGAACGATGGTGAACAGTATATTATATACTTTATTTTTCACTGTCACTCTAAGTCTGCACTGACCTCTGCTTTCAATGTCCGTTCCATTATAGTCCTTAAGATGCACCCTTTTGTTGATAATTTTAGGTTTTATTTTCATTGCATGAATTTCTGACATGCTGATCAGGTTAGCTTGAGCCCCTGTATCGATCCTCAATGGAACAAGTGCTCCGTTCACTGGGAGTGACACAATCCACGTTTCAGTATCTGAATTTATGTTGTCACCTGATACCATGCCCACAAAAAAAGTTTCACTTAGGTCAGTTTCTTCAATTCTGCACACTGACTTGGACTTGCCTTTTGTTAGACAATGCTTTGCAAAATGATTCATTCCATTGCATTTTGCACACTTTTTGCCATATGCAGGGCACTGTCTGGGCTCATGTTTGTTACCACAACGTTTGCAGGAGTACTTAACATTATCTGTATTTTTGTGTTGTACTTCATTCCTCTTCACTTTGCTTTTGACTACAGCTACTTTCAAGTTTTCATGAGCTGCAGCGACACTTGGCTCATTAAATGTCTTCACGTGTTGCTGTGCTAACTCGTTTGCATGGCACATTCTCTCAGCTTCCATTAAAGTCAGCTTGGCCTCCCTGAGAAGCCTTTCTCTCATCCGCTTGTCGTGAATGCCATACACGATCTGATCACGGATCATGGAGTCTTTCAAGTCCCCGAATTCACAAGACTGTGCCTTTAGCCTCAAATCAGTGATAAAGCTGTCGAAAGTCTCTTCAGGACGTTGAACACGCAATCGGAACACGTACCTTTCATACACAGTGTTTTTCTGCGGAGAGCAGTGCGTGTCAAATTTTTCCAACACCTTATCATACTTCCTCACGTCGTCCTCATGTTCAAATTCAAACGTGTTGAAGACTTCTATAGCCTGTGGACCAGCAACGGTGAGCAGAAGAGCAATTTTCCTGGCGTCGGAAGCAGATTCCAATCCCAAAGCGGCAAGATACAGCTCAAACTGTTGCTTGAAGGACCGCCAGTTGCCATCCACGTTACCCACGAGCTTCAAACCTTCTGGTGGCCGTAACGTCTCCATATTGCACAAAAACCGTCGAATGAGCCAAAATTTTCACTCCTGGTACCATGTGTTGTTCATTATAAATGACACTAAGTCGAGTAATGAACGAAAGAGCTGGTGCTCTCATTTATTAGCCAACAACCTCGCTAGGCCTGGTTTTCTCTTTTTTACCGACATCCCGGAAGTCTCTATCCAGAAACTCCTCCCGTCAACACTCAACACAAATACAAACACATAGCGCACTCTGCTGCTAATAATAATAACAACATCCATAATTTCACATATCAGGACATACAGGTTCACTAAACATAAACAAAAAGCGTCTCATACAAAAAATATAACATTTCGCTTACTAACATAATATGTACATTCTTTACAACAACCATAATTACGGACAAATCTTGTCCAAGGATCATATAAGCACAACATTACCACGTAGGCGTCAGCCCGAGACGTCGTGCAGCCATATTGAACTGGCAAGTAAGCAATAAACCATGTCGCAAAGCGACCACAAGAGTTCGCTGTTAGACAGCACAAAAACCTTGCTGTAAAACTTACCAAAAGGCAGAATACTGTCTGAGCGGGACATGTGCGTTAATTGCGTCAAATATTTTTACGTGATTAATTTAAAAAATTAATTACCGCGCGTTAACGCGATAATTTTGACAGCCCTAATATATATATATATATATGTATGTATATATATATATATATATATACATATATATATATATATACACACATATATATATATATATATATATATATGAACACGATGCTGAAAAAAATAAACGCTGTGTTTCAAGCCACGTGGTCAGGGTCCGAATTTCCTGCGTCAACGTGTTCTGCTTGGTCTAACATGTCCGATATCCCGAAAAAGCTCATTTAGAACATCAACAATCGTTGCCATGTTGGGAAGGAAGGACCACAAGCTTCACTCCAGAGCCATGTAGCTTAACTCGTTCAACTCAAACCCCGTCTAGTTCACGCCTGCCCGCCGAGTTTGATGGGCCAATGACAGATAAAATAATTTCATGCAGCTACAAGGGGAACGAGAGCGCAAGAAATACATAAATAAAAAAGTGAAATAAGTAATGAAGTAAATCAGTAATGAAATAAATAAATAATTGAACTAAATAAATAAATGCTGAAGTAAATATATGTTGGAATTTTTAAATGAATGGTGAGAAAAAGTGAAATAGATAAAAAATGAAATTAATAATGAAATAATTGAATTAAATGTTGAAATAAATGAATATATTGGAATAAATAAATGGTCAAACAAACAAATAAAAATGTAAATAAATGTTGAAATAAATAAACATTGAAATATATATATTTTTTAATTGAAATTGCAGTTTTGTGTCACTTGGGGACATAGCTAATCTGTATTTCTGTTTGTGTTTTCAATTTGTTAATTCAGTTTTTAATGACATTATATTAATTTATAAATTCATTCATAGCATATAATTATTTAAAAAAAAAAAAAACATGAATAAAGAATTTTTTTTAAATTGTATAAGCAATTACAGTATATGTTTTATTTATCAAAGTCATGTGAAACAACCTGCTTCATGTGGCGGCTTCTTGCCTACAGCGACCTCTACTGGCCGTTCTTTCTCTTCGCCTCGATGTAGTTCTTCCTAACATTGTTCTTCTTTCGTACTTTAGGAATGATTAGCGGAGAAAAAAACGCGAAATTAAATGAGCCTGAGAAGATTCAATGCTTAAAAATGAAGCGAGTTCTTTGATGGAAGAAGTGCAGCGGAAGAAGTACAGTAAATTGGATAAAGTCAATGTATACATTTACGAATTATTTAAATTCTGTGTCTTCAAATTGAGTTATTGACAGTGATGACTGGAATTTGTATATGTTGATCATATTTACTGAATATTTTTGGACTCCAGTGATGTAAAGTAGTGATGGAACTTCCAAACGCTTTAACACTGAAGTTTCAGCACATTTCTACTTCCGGTTCACTTGACGCAACTTTGTTTACCCATCCGGGTTATGCAATACGTTGGTGTACTGTCATTGTTCTCCTAACCAAACGAGCTCCTTCAAAACAATATCATCGGGTAAGTACCGAATTAACAATTTAGTGGACTAAAGAGTTCCATTTTAAAGCACAGTGGGAGCCGTTTGGCTTCATGTTGAAGCTCCCAGCCTTACCTTAGTTTAGTTTAGCTCGCTAGCTAAGGCACGTTAATGTATTCCGATTGTTTTGGTTTAACGCCACTTGCCCGCTTCCAATTTGCAAACTTGGTTTTCAGGAAAAGTAGATCGGTTAACTTGAGAGTGATTACATTTAATTATACAAGACCCTTCTCGACTTGACTTGAAGATGCCTCAAATTACTACTGACTGAAGGCCAACGCAATCCCAAACATCAAGTCAAAGGGTAGATATGGAAAAAAAAGGAGATGGAATCCAGGTCACGAAAAAAAAACAAAAGAAAATGAGGGTAAGATCATGACCTTTGTTGTTGTATTTTTCATGCAATACATGACTTGTTTTGATGTGATGGTGATCAATGATTGTCCAGGGGCGTTACAGTAGGGGGGCAGTGCCTACCCATGGACACGCTCTGCTCACCCAAAGACAACTGGATGTTGTCCTAACGGCAGTCTGGTATGGGGCGCCGTTTGTAAAGCAGCACATGTTGAAAATAGGGAATGGGACGTACTACGTCATTGTTTGGACACGCCTCCATGCTGATAATATACAGTGGTACCTCTACATACGAATTTAATTCGTTCCAGGACCTTGTTTGTAAGTCGAAATGGTCGTATGTCGAGCAGGATTTTCCCATAGGAATACATTATAATTCCATTAATTCGTTCCAAAGCCTAAAAACATACACTAAATTCTTAATAAATACTGCTGGCACTGTTACAAATGGCAATTAAACATAGAAAAACATAATTTATAAATAAATAATTCAGAATAATATAATAATAAGAAGAATAATTAATAATTATTCCTGTAAATAATGTAACGAATCGGATTCTAATATGGCGGACAGTTTTTACTGTCCCTGAACGCACCGCGAAGCTGACGTCTCAGTGAGATAGGTCAGTGCGGTAGAGATAATACTTTCGTTTTCTTGAGAGCAGTCAACTGCTTAAGACAATGGGCGTTTTGTGTTGGATAAGTTCTTAAATAAATGATAAAAACGTGACGAAGCTGGCGATTTCCTTGGCAATGTTACCACAATAATAATTGTCACCTTAACTTATAAATAGTGGCGAACGGTGGTCGGAAGAGGACCATGGAGCTGTATTGTTGAGCCAGTTCAGGGACGCGCACCCCAAGCTCATATTTTTCTATAACTTGCATCTTTATTTCAAAGGTAAGCATCACTTTTTTCCTTGTTTCTCCAACTGTATCAACTTTTTTTGAAAACTGTGTTGATTTCTCACACAAGAAAATCCACCGTGCGTTCGTTTGCAGTGCTGTCATGTCGTCGTATTTCGAGCAACTCGTCGGATTTAGAAACAAATGGCGGCTCAAATTTTACGTCGGATGTCGAAAAGATCGTGTGTCGAAGTGATCGTATGTAGAGGTACCACTGTACTTTACTTCCAGTCCGCCAAACTCAACAGGGATTGTAACGTGTGGTAGTGCTAAGCTAATTCCTTCGGTGTATTAGAAAGAAATTATGGGTGTGTATTGTTGTGTTACCGGGTGCAACAGCGTCTCCCACCCACGACAAAAAAGGGCAAGGAAAACTAGACTCGCTTTTCACCGTTTTCCTGCATGGAGGACCAAATATCAGATCACGAAGGCACGACGGATGGCTTGGGTCGCAGCGGTTCGTCGGAAAAGCATTTCTTTTGATCATATTTCTGCTGGAATGAGAGTGTGTTCCCGTCATCTCTACTCTTGTAAGTTGAAAGGTTTATCCACTGTTTTGGTTTCAATAAGTTTTTTTTTTTTTTTTTTTTACCGTTGTGTAACCTGTTGTGTTCCTAGGTAAACCTGCATATGAAATGCTGACAACACATCCCGATCGGTCACCGTCTGTCTTCTTGAATTATTTGACAAAGAAATTTGTTCCATTTGTCTTGTGTCGGACTCAAACAAGCCCCTACAGCAGACGCCATCTGGGTCTGCCCTTCTTGTCAATGGACTGCGGGCTTATAACTTGTGAAAATGCAAGAACTTAAATGCACATATTTATTCTGCCTGGTTAACTAAGGCCAGTGATTTTTTTTTTTTTAACCACTTTGACAAAGACACGTTTCATTGTAATATTATATATACTCTATTATTTCTTTATAATATATTCTTGTTTGCTCTAATGTAGACTTTAGACTGTGAATTCAAATAGTGTTGGAAAAGTTGCAATACCTAAAATAGAAATGCAAAAACTGTAATGTACATTAGGAGTGGGAACCTCAAGGCACCTCACGATACGATACGCGATACAAGGCTCACGATAACGATTATCTCACGATATCACGATACAGCAAATATCGATATATTGGTCAGAAATTTGATACATGATATTCTACGATACAATTGTTGAAACGAAAAAGTACTGTTTAAATCATTTATTAAACAGTGACACCTTTTCAGTGCAACATTGCTGTAAAATATAAATCTACTGATAATTGTGTACCTGCACATACTGTACAGAGGAAACAAACCACAACCACTGATACTTCTTGTAGAAATCATGATGAATGGCACCCTTAATTTCTTAAGTTTTAAATCTTTTGAAAATTTTAACAGTGTTGTAAGTCAGGGGTCCCCAACCTATTCCACTAAGGCACACTGTGGGTGCAGGATTTCATTCTTACCAAACAAGATGACAACACTTTTTCCCCAATCTGGTGTTTTACAAGTGCAATCAGTTGATTGCAGTCAGGTGTGGCTTGTTTTAGCAGAAGCCTCATTGGTTCAACTGTCTCTGCTGGATCGGCTGGAACAAAAACCAGGACCCACAGTGTGCCTTGAGGACTGGGTTGAAAACCCCTGTTGTAAGTGACAGTCAGCAGTTGATCTTGGAGTGGGGCAATGATAAAATTGGTGGGTGTTTTCTTTGTATATGAGCTTTGTTGTCAAAAGCTCTGCTTCAGCATTTGAGATGTCAGACTCAGTCAGTTACATTCTTCCTCACCTTAAAAACAACAAAATAAAAAAATATTAAGCTTTTGAGTTGAAATCCTGATTTTTTTTGTGTGTGTTGGAAGTCTTGAGTGAATTAAAAAAATATGAGTTGAATGTATAGAAATTAAAAATGCACTAATTACCTATTTTTAATATGTAGGTTACATTAATTATCATACATGTCACCTTATATATCTTGGAAGCTATTCAAACCGTTTTTATAGCTTATTGTATCAAAATGGCAGTCATAACAGTTTATGTAGTAAACTAGATGGAAAGTGGTTCTCAATATCAAATAAATCAGTAAATTCATGTATGCTTATTCGCTATTCATTTTCATCCAGTTTAGGGTCCTGGTTGATTTTGTGTCTTTCAACACCAAATGTCATAAAAATAATACATTTAAATTAAAAAATCAATTACTAGTACATTGCAAAACTTTCTTACCTCAAGTAATGCTCCTTAGAAATCCAGTGTCCAATTAGTCACCAGCTGCCAGCGAACCTTACTTTTATTAGACAATTCTTGCATTCAGCAAAGTCCTTGTTCACCTTACTTCCTTTATTGTTGGTGAAAAATCCAAAGTGTGTCCACATGTGATTTTCAGCAATATTTTTCTCACTTTTTCCTCCACCGTTCTCACGAAGCTTTTTTTATTTTTTTCAATCACTTGGGGCCGCTCTTCTTCTCTAGGCGACTTGTGCGCACTTTACCTTTAACTGCCACTGTTGAGCGCCCCTAGTGGACCGCCAAGGGATTGCTCAACAAACATTGAGCAGTTTACAGCATCCATACTCCATTGTATGGCCAATATGTCAAATAAAAGTATCGATACTTGGCGGGAGCATATCGATAACCGATCGGGTTGCAAAATATCGCGATATATCGATGTATCGAGATATTGTCACACTCTTAATGTACATATTTAAACACCTTTATTTACCTAAGGCCACTGAATTTTTTAAAACTGCTTTGAAAAAGACAGGTTTTGTTGTGATCTTGTATTTATATAGTATATAGCTTTTTATAATGTTTTATATTTTGTATTATAATATTTGCTGCCCCCTGTCAGAGTGTGGGCCATTTTGCACTAATAGGATTTTAAACTGTCAGTTCAAATATTGTGTTGGAGAACTTGCAATACTTAAAATGGAAAGCAAGAACTTTAAAGCACACATTTATTCTGTCTGGCAATTTACCTGAGGCCAGTAAATAGTTTTTTTTAACTGTTTTGACAAAGACACATTTATTGTAATCTTGTATTTGTATATTACTTATAATTTATTAAATAATATTTGCTGCCCCCGTCAGAGGGTGGGCCTTGTTTGCACTAATTTAAAGATTTTAAACTGTCAATTCAAATATCGTATTGGAAAAATTGCAACTTATCAGTCCCAGTTCTTGTCTACAACACTGTTCAAACATTGTCAATGCATATTCCATATAGAATAACAAAATTAAATCACCTGACTTTGTAATTATTACACCTGTTTATTATGAAGAGCTGAAGTAAACAACAAGCAGTTGACAGTTTGTCAAGAAGTTGTTCAAGTCATGTTTTTGTATTCACATTTTATTGACTTTTCACAACACTTGGGCTCATGTTTGGAAGAGCACAGCAAACAGAAGTTTCAGCGTGCACTCTTCGCCTTTCCAACCTCTCATAACGCTCTGATGTGGTGCGCTTGACCTCAGAATAACTCAAGAAGAGAGACGGTGACCAATCGGGATGTGTTGTCAGCATTTCATCGCACGTTACCTAGGAACACAACAGGTCACACAACAGTAAAAAAAAAAAAAAAAACGTATTGAAACCAAAACAGTGGATAAATCGTTTAACTTACAAGAGTAGAGATGATGGGAACACACTCTCATTCCAGCAGAAATATGATCAAAAGAAATGCTTTTCCGACGAACCGCTGCAACCCAAGCCATCCGTCGTGCCTTCGTGATCTGATATTTGGTCCTCCATGCAGGAAAACGGTGAAAAGTGAGTCCAGTTTTCCTTGCCCTTTTTTGTCGTGGGTGGGAGACGCTGTTGCACCCGGTAACACAACAATACACACCCATAATTTCTTTCTAATACACCGAAGGAATTAGCTTAGCACTACCACACGTTACAATCCCCGTTGAGTTTGGCGGACCGGAAGTAAAGTATATTATCAGCATGGAGGCGTGTCCAAACAATGTACGTCCCATTCCCTATTACGACAACAGTTTCTTACATTTAGCGCCACACAATGTTTAGAATGTGGTGTAAAATGTTTAGAGTCCCTTTTTTTGGTGCACATTTAAAACATTATTTAGCAACTTAAATATTTATTTTTAAATAAGACGTTTTGGACCTGATTGTTTAAATCCAGAACTAAATATTTAATTTAAATCTTAAATTTTTATGTCCTGCATCCTAAGTGTAAATTTATTTTTTTCCACATTCTGTCTCTCATGGTTGAGGTTTACCCATGTTGACCATTACAGGCCTCTTTAATATTTTCAAGTGGGAGAACTTGCACAATTAGAAGTTGACTAAATACTTATTTGTCCCACTGTATTTAAAAAAATGTTTCCTGTCAAGATCAAATTTCATTCTTAATTGATCAAAGGCAGGGCCGGCCCAGGCCATTTGGGGGCCCTAAGCAAAATAATGCAAAGGGGCCCATATTTTTGGCCCACCATTTCGTCACAGTGTACTGTGAAACCCATACATGCAATCCAAGCCATACGTCCATATTTTGTATATTAATAAGATTTTGTTGCACTGCATACTTCAATCTTCTCACCCCAAATGATTGTTAGTACTTACAGTAGATAGCGCCAAACCTTTTTCTAAAAGAGAAAAGAAAGAAGTTAAGGAACTTTTATTTTGTTAAGCTTGTAATCAAGTATCAAAACTAAAAAAAATCAAATAAAGCAAACTGTAGTAAACAAAAAAGAATATAAATTAAACAATTGCCAGATTGGGGGCCCCCTAGTGGTCAGAGGCCCTAAGCAGCTCCATAGTCTGCGTATAGGCTGGGCCGGCCCTGATCAAAGGAAACAAAGAGCTTTTTTACGTTGACAATTCTTGTGAATAATCCCTGATTTTATGTAGATATCAATGTAAAACAGTTTAGATTCTTGGTTAAAAGCAAAAAAAAAAAAAAAAAAACGGTCGGTTACATAAATATGTCGAACTATGATGCCAATGCCGTGGCGGCTAATTTCTCCCATTGATTTTTTTTTTCATAATGTTTCAAAATGCATGCATGGTAGAGGTGAGATTCTTGGGGCACCTAACGATTCGATTAAGATTCAGAGGCTACGATTCGGTTATAAATGGATTATTGATGACAAAACAAAAGTCAACAATATTTAAAAAGAAGAAAAAACTATAGAGACTCCAGTGTTGTGAAGTTGAAATCGCATAAGTCGGGTACGTCCTAACCCGGGGACTACCTGTATTTCTCTCCATATCTCTGATGTCAGCAAATCACAGGATTTTTTTTGTCACCCAGTGTCCCACAGATGTCACTGTAGAAGATCTTCACCATGATCCCAGGAATCAGCAGGATGAGAACTCCGAGATGTCGTACATAAAACAGGTGGCAGAGCCAGAGAACCCCGACATGAAAGAAGAAGACCAGGAAGTTGAAATCCCCAAGTTTCCAATGGGTGTCACCATGAAGAGCGAAGAAGACCAAGGACCAAGCGAAGCGAGCGGAGCAGCGGACCCTTTGAGCGACAGCTCATTTCAGCACGTGACAACAAAAGGAGATCAACCGGACAGCCTGTTAGCTCCGCTTTCGGACAGCGACGACATAACGTCACATTCTTCTGACTTTAATACTGATGAGGAGAAGGATGACTTTGACCAAAATGCTTCAAAATCTTCAAACAAGTCATCATTGAAAAGAAACACACAGCAATGTACGGTTGGGAAACCATTCAACTGCACACTTTGTGGTAAAAGTTTTTCTCGGAATTCTTCTTTAAATAGACATAAGCGCGTACACACTGGAGAGAAGCCTTTTGCCTGCACTCTATGTGGTAAAAGATTCACCGGGAAGGGAGGTTTAAACAAACACACAACAACACACACTGGAGAGAAGCGTTATGCCTGCACACTTTGTGGTAAAAGATTCCCCCAGAAGGGAGGTTTAAACATACACACAAGAACACACACTGGAGAGAAGCCTTTTGCCTGCACACTTTGTGGTAAAAGATTCGCAGAGAAGGGAGGTTTAAACAATCATACAAAAACACACACTGGAGAAAAGCCTTTTGTCTGCACGTGTTGTGGTAAAAGATTCACCCATAAGGGAGATTTCACCAAACACACAATCACACACACCGGAGAGATGCCTTATGCCTGCACACTTTGTGCTAAAAGATTCTCCAATAAGGGAGATTTAAACAAACACACGAGAAGACATACTGGAGAGAAGCCTTTTGCCTGCACACTTTGCGATAAAAGATTTTCTCAGAAGACTCATTTAAAAACACATAAGCGCACACACACTGGAGAAAAGCCTTTTGCATGCTCACTTTGTTTTAAACGGTTCGCTCAGAAAGGAAATTTAGTAGTGCACGTAAGAAGCCACACTGGGTAAAAAACTTTGAATTGCATAATGTGATAAAGAATTCTGATTCCTGCTACGCATCTAGAGTGGAAAATGCATTCAATTCCCTTATTCAGTTTCCCTTGAGCCTCTTTTGAAAAAAGTTGTTAAAATTATTTTCAGGTATCTTTTTCACAACTACGCTTTTTTTTTTAATTGAATGAATTGCGTTACATGTCTTTCTGTTGAGATTGTTCCATAACTTACATACTGCTTTTTGCTTTTTTACTTCTGAATGTTAACATTTGACATCCATATGGCGGAAAACACAGACAAGGCTGAAAAAGCAGTTTCTGCTCTTGCACTCCTGTTTAAAATAAAGTGTTGTAACTGTTGTGTTTGATAGGACAATATGTCTATATGCTGTCATAGCAGAATAACGGCGCATTAAGCCCCTGAACTATTTTTAATTTGCCCGTTTTACCCTGAAAACCCCCATTTACAGACCTCGCGCAACCGTTTTTGTTTCAACCCAGCCATTAAACCAGGGTAAGTAATTATATTTATTATTCAAAATGCCTGTCATTTTTAGCTTTGAATCATTAATTAGTGTCTAATATTTTGTTTAAAAAAGAAAAAAAACGACTTTAAAAAATTATTCACTCGCCTATTTTAAACTTTTAAACAAATTACGTCACAATGAAAAAAATGGCGTCTGGAAAAAGTCACGGATATTGACCTCATAACCATCGCGAAATTGTATTTTTTTTGGTACTGCCGCATTTTCGCTGATATGTTAGATGATAAATGATCGATCCAAACAAAGAAAAATTGAGAAAAAAAAAAACGTGTAAAAGGGTAAATATATGAAAAAGAAAATCTCGACCACTCCTTGATGTCTGCGATTTCTGCATCGCGACCCTTGTTATATGACCATGTTTCACCCATAAAATCCCCCAAAAATCCAGCTGTGGCCATTCACAGCTGTGTCTTGACACTCAGTGATACATACCACTTGGAGTTTTTGGATCGAAACAAGGTAAATACGTGATAATATCTCGTTAAAGTCGTGGCATCTGTAATTCTGTTCTCGCGTGCTCTCACCTCCAGATAGGGTTTTGCTGTTTAAAAAACTTTTTTTTTTTGTAAAAATGCCCTCCTGTCCAAAATTTTTCTATCCCCAGAAAATTGAGATTTTAAGCTTACCAATGATGTATCACACATGCAATCGGACAATTCTGAAATTTGGCCAAATTGGGGGTCTCAGAGCGGAACTTCAAGTCACCTGGGTGTTTTCCGCCATATCTATTTTTCCTCGCAACCAACCTCCTCCCTTCCACCTTCCTCTCACCCTATGTTTACAGGACATCAATACGTGGATCTTTTCAAACCTGCTTTTAAGGGTGTCAAAAAAAAATCGATTCTGAAATATATCACGATATTACGTCACGTAATTCTCGTATCGATTCAAAATCCATCTGTATCGAATTTTACACATGTGTTTTTGATGGAAATAAACAATTCAGTGGCTGCACTTCTACTCTCGTCCAGTTGATGGCAGCACGCAGAAACATTGCCTAATCTAAGTAAAGATTTATGTACGTCGCTTTCTAGTGGTTGGCCGCCATTACTGGGGTGTTTACACACCTATAGCAGCCCAGCGTCAGTTGATGTAAACAGTAAAATTAGCTGCTCTGTGCTGAGGGCAGTACACCTCAGCAATGGCGGACGGCCTACTTCTGTTCATTTTGCTTTGATTAGTCATTTTATAAATCTGAAATTTGGGCTCATTTTAGCTTTTGCTGCAAAAACTGAGGCGTGGAGTATATACAATCCTGCATTTAAGCAGGTTTGGACAAGAGCAGGTTGCACTAAAAAGAGAAAATGTTACAATGAAAAGCAGATGTTGTTAAAACATTAAAATAAAACATGTTTATTTGAATGCTGGATGAGGTTTTGAGAATAAATAGGAGTAATTGTGCTTTATGCATGGGCGAAGGTGGGGGGAGGCAGGTGGCACCCTTAGTGGCCAAAAAGTCTTTGCAAAAAATGAGGTTATTTATTTATATATACACTTTCCTATATATATATGCAGTATATTCATATATATATTAGGGCTGTCAAAATTATCGTGTTAACAGGCGGTAATTAATTTTTTAAATTAATCACGTTAAAATATTTGACGCAATTAACGGCCATGCCCCGCACAAACAGATTAAAATGACAGCATAAGTCATGGCCACTTGTTACTTGTGGTTTTTGGAGTTTTGTCACCCTTTGCTGGCGCTTGGGTGCGACTGATTTTATGGGCATGAGCATTGTGTAATTATTGACAACAATGGTGAGCTAGTAGTTTATTTTTTGATTGAAAATTTTACAAATTTTATTAAAACGAAAACATAAAGAGGGGTTTTAATACAAAATTTCTATAACTTGTACTTACATTTATCTTTTAAGAACTACAAGTCTTTCGATCCATGGATCGCTTTAACAGAATGTTAATGTTAATGCCATCTTGTTGGTTTATTGTTATAATAAACAAATACAGTACTTATGTACAGTATGTTGTATGTATATATCCGTCTTGTGTCTTATCCTTCCATTCCAACAATAATTCACAGGAAAATATGGCATATTTTATGGATGGTTCGAATTTAAGCTGTGATTAACTCAATTAAAAAAATTTAATCGTTTGACAGTATATATATATATATATGTGTGTATATATGTATATATATATATATATATGTGTGTATATATGTATATACAGTGGGGAGAACAAGTATTTGATACACTGCCGATTTTGCTGGTTTTCCCACTTGGAAGCCATGTAGAGGTCTGTAATTTGTATCATAAGTTCTCTTCAACTGTGAGGGACGGAATCTAATACAAAAATCCAGAAAATCAATTGTATAATTTTTAAATAATAAATTTGTATTTAACTGCATGGAATAAGTACTTGATACATTACCAACTAGTAAATATTTCAGCATTTTTTAAGCACCCGTCCTGTTCTCCACTCATTACCGGAAGTAACTGCACCTGTTTGGACTTGTTACCTGTATTAAAGACACCTGTTCACATGCTCAAACAAACAAACTCCAACCTCTCCACAATGGCCAAGACCAAAGAGCTGTGTAAGGACATCAGGAATAAAATAATAGACCTGCATAAGGCTGGGATGGGCTATAGGAAAATAAGCAACCAGCTTGGTGAGAAGGCAACAACTGTTGGAGCTATTATTAGAAAATGGAAGAAGTTCAAGTTGACGGTCAATCTGCCTCGTTCTGGGGCTCCATGCAACATCTCACCTCGTGGGGCATCACTGATCATGAGGAAGGTGAGGGATCAGCCCAGAACTACACGGCAGGACCTGGTCAATGACCTGAAGAGAGCTGGAACCACAGTCTCGAAGAAAACCATCGGAAACATATTACGCTATCATGGATTAAAATGCTACAGTGCACACAAGGTCCCGCTGCTGAAGCCAGTGCCAGTAACATTTTGAGTAACTGCTTATTTTCATTACATTTTTTTAAACAATGGTAATGATATTTTTTTTCTCTCAGCACAAACTTATCTATATGAACCGTTTTTATAATGATACTGTCCAATAACCCATTACATAATCACATTAAAAAAATGTAAAGAATTAATTGAATTCCAGCAAGAGAAAAAAAAGCAATATTTGTCCAAAGAGCAAAAGTGCTCTCTAGTGGAGAAAATATTTCATAGTTTGAATAGTGAATCGTTCCTTAATAGTTATTCCGAAATTAAAAGGATCATATCTCCAGTTTTCCGTGGTCAATCCGTGCCAAAAACTTGAAGAGATTTAAATCCGCGCTTTCGAGTCACGTCGAGGACAAATATTTCATTTTTTATGGTGCTTTAAAGATGCCAATTGATTGAACAGGCAGGCGTAATCATAGAATGGCAAGCTCGTGTCAGATTGGGGTAATTGGGTCATGTGGTTATTGTTGCAACATCTCATTGGTAAAATTGGTAGAGCTACTCTTGGCATCGTTGGCATAAAAAATAATAAATCTATTATGTAGAATAAAGAGAAACAATGTAACGACTCTTTTGTCGCCCAGAGTAGCGGAGTAAGAGCGTTTTTTTCTTCACAATTCTACTCAAGTAAAAGTAAAAAGTGTGGCTTAGTCAAACTACCCTTAGAATTACATTTTTCTCTAAAAGCTACTAGAATAAAGGTAACGGAGTACATGTAACGCATTACTACCCACAGAGGCATAGCAAGGGTCCCCGGGGGCCCCAGGCAACAAGCAACATTGGGCCCTTCTGAGTCACGTGACACACATATATACTTGCGCAGTATAATTAACACAAAGGTGGGGGGGCGCGAGTGCGCGCTGTGTGCACATGCGATCATCTTGGTGATAAAAGTGGCGAAAACTAAGCACTTTACTCATTACTTACTTACTCATATGAATGTACTTACATTCGTTCATGGACGCACACATTTTAACACTTGGCCGTCCTCAGCTCGAAATGCGCACTTTACGCCTATTCTCGCTACCAGAATACGCAGCGCTTGTGACGTAGGACAATAACTGGACCGGTTGCTATGGGAACGTACGCATACCCAAGGAACCTTGCTAAAAGGAGTATTAAAGTTGCTCATAAAATTGTTTAGGACTATTTTGGGTGCATATATGTTATATTTTTCTCATAGAGTATTCGACGAGGAATACGATAGACCCATTAATAGACTTTTCTGGAAAAATCACCATTTCTTTCAGTAGTCACATGAATAATGAGGTGGCCTGTGAAAATCAACGTAAACAACTCGGCAAGGCCTTTCCAGAGAGTACTTGGTGAATCACACTTTAAACAATCATGTGGTATTAATAGCTGACTGAACTTTCTTAAATATGTTTAATCTACGTGATATGGTTAGTGCTGATTGGGATTGATAACAGAATCATTAGATAATCTGCCAAATGATTCCATGGGATTGAAACACTACCTACACTTGTCGCTGCGACAGTGCAGTAAAGCTGCGTGTGATAAATCTGTTGGCCCTCTCGGGGCCCCTGCTGGCTGGGGGCCCAAGGCAATTGCCTGGTTTGCCTAATGGGACGCGATGCCTCTGACTACCCACCTCTGACTGTGTGGCGGAAAACACACAGGTAAAACACACAGGTGACTTGAAGTTCCGCTCTGAGACCCCCAATTTGGCCAAATTTCAACATTGTCCTATATGCATGTGTGATACATCATTGGAAAGCTTAAAATCAAAATTTTCTGGGGGTAGAAAATTTTTTAACAGGAGGGCATTTAAAAAAAAAAAAATTAAACAGCAAAACCCTATCTGGAGGTGAGAGCACACGAGAGCAGAATTACAGACGCCATGAATTTAACGAGATATTATTGCGTATTTACCTTGTTTCGATCCAAAAACTCCATGAAGCATGTATCACTGAGTGTCAAGACAGAGCTGTGAATGGCCACGGCTGGATTTCTTTGGGATTTTATTGGTGAAACATGGTAATATAACAAGCGTCGCGATGCAGAAATTGCAGACATCAAGGAGTGGTGGAGATTTTCTTTTTCATATATTTACCCTTTTAAACTTTTTTTTTTCAAATTTTTTTTTTGTTTGGATCGATTATTTATGAATGAATGAATTTGAATGAATGAATTTATTTTCATTGTCATCATCATCATCAAATCATCATAAACAAAAAATCATCAAAAGAAATCATTAACAGTTTCAGAGTGTGGACATTATCAGAGTGTGAATTTGTTTACCCGAAGGAAAGACAAAGATGAAGACAGACAAGGAAGACAGGAAAAGCAAAAGCTTATCGTCTAACATATCGGCGAAAATGCGACAGTAACAAAAAAAATACAATTGAGCGATAGCTATGAGGTAGATATCCATGACTTTTTTACAGACGCCAATTTTTTCATTGTGACGTAATTTGTGTAATACTTTATAATATGCTAGTGAATAATTTTTTTAAGTTGTTGTTTTTTAGCTAAATATTAGACATCAATTATGATTCTAAGCTAAAATGACAGAAATTTTGCATAATTAATATGATTAATTACCTTCGTTTTATGGATGGGTTGAAACCACAGCGGTTGCGCGACGTCTGTAAACGGGGGTTTCCAGGGTAAAACGGACAAATCAGAAATAGTTTGGGGGCTTAATGCGCCATGAATCTGCTATGGCAGCACATAGACACATTGTTCTATTAGGCTCGAGCGTTTACGTCACAGCAGCACGGGATCGTGCGAGATTTGCGACAACACAGCCATTGCGGAAGCACGTCTGCATCACGGGACATTTAAACTTAACGGCAAATACAATTCAACTACGAGTGCCAAAGATGGAAAAATGTTGGGAAAACTTGCCAGTTCGAAACAGAGACAAACTTGTTACCACGGCGAAGGACAGATATGTGAGCAATTTTAAGGATGTGAACAATGTTGACCCTCACGAGCAAGCCGAACACAAATGGAATAAAGATGTCGACAAGCTTCCACCACTACGCGAAATGGACATCATGCTGTATTTAGTGTTTGGTATATGTTACAACACTCATCAGCAATTCCGAAACTACAAATCGCTACAAAGCTACGAACAGTTTTGCTGCGGATGGGTGCAGGATCTTCACTTTATGACCATAGCAAACGGCAACACCATCTTTCTAGCAAAGGTAGGCAATGTGTGTTTACATTAGTCTGTGACCACGGATGTACAAATCTTTTGCTGCATAAAATGTAGCCTGTGTACAAATTCTTTGCCACTCTCTCACGTCAAAATATTACAGCTTTTTCATTTAGCAACGACAGGAATTATGTCTTATGAAGACAATGCACATGTATGCATGCTAGTTGTTTAGCTGTAGCAATAGCTAACAACAGGCCGACTTAGGGCGTAAAGTTACTGAAATTTGCGTAAACAAACGAAATTAACTTACCGGAGGGGAAGTGCATAGAGCAAACTCAGTGTGTAGGAGAATCAAACGTTATGCCCTTCCTTCTGATCGAGGCCACCCATGCCATTCTTCGACGTTTGGTAAGTTCAGATATGAGCTTTCCCTCGCCTTTTCTCCATGTAGGGATCCGAAGAAACTCAATGGTGTTCCGTCGAGCTGTACATTCTCCTTTCTATTTGATCGGTTGTTGCAATTCTTTACCGCACAATAATTTCCAACCATTTTTAAAGAGCGACCTGTGTTGAAATGCCTCAGTTTATGTTTCTCGCTTCCACAATGGCGATAGCGGCGGAAACCTCGCGAGTGCCACGTTATACGCTCGAGCCTAATTAAGGACAACAGTTGTTTTGGGTTAAAATACAGCAGTTTCTTTTAAAGAAGAGTGCAAGAGCAGAAACTGCTTTTTCAATCTTGTCTGCGTTTTCCATATATATATATATGAACACGATGCTGAAAGAAATAAACCGCTGTGTTTGTAAGCCACGTGGTCAGGGTCCGAATTTCCTGCGTCAACATGTTCTGCTAGGTCTAACATGTCCGATATCCCGAGAAAGCTCATTTTGAACATCAGCAATCGTTGCCATGTTGGGAAGGAAGGAGCACAAGCTTCACTCCAGAGCCATGGAGCTTAACTCGTTCAACTCAAATCCCGTCTAGTTCACGCCGCCCGCCGAGTTTGATGCGCCAATGACAGATAAAATTATTTCATGCAGTTACAAGGGGAGCGAGAGCGCAATAAATAAATAAATAAAAAGTGAAATAAGTAATGAAGTAAATTGATATAAAATAAATAATTGAACTAAATAAATAAACGTTGAAGTAAATATATGTTGGAATTTATAAATGAATGGTGAAACAGACAAATGAAAATGGGAAAAAATGTTGAAATAAAAAGTGAAATAAATAATGAATAATGAAATAATTGAATTAAATGTTGAAATAAATAAATATATTGGATTAAACAAATGGTCAAACAAACAAATAAAAATGGAAATAAATGGTGAAATAAATAAACATTGAAATTAATTTTTAAAAAATTGAAATTGCAGTTTTGTATTCAAGAGTGTCACTTGGGGACATGGCTAATCTGTATTTCTGTTTGTGTTTTCAATTTGTTAATTCAGTTTTTAGTGACATTGTATTAATTTATAAATTCATTCATAGCATATAAATATTTAAAAAATGAACATGAATAAAGATTTTTTAAAAATTGTATAAGCAATTAAAGTATATGTTTGATTTATCAAAGTCATGTGAAACAACCTGCTTCGTGTGGCGGCTTCTTGCCTACAGCGACCTCTCCTGGCCGTTCCTTCTCTTCGCCTCGATGTAGTTTTCCTTACAGTGTTCTTCTTTCGTACTTTAGGGATAATTAGGTTTCATGGTTAGCGGAGGAAATACGCGAAATTATTTGAGCCTGAGAAGCTTCAATGTTTAAAAATGAGCGAGTTATTTGATGGAAGAAGTGCAGCGGAAGCCGTACAGTAAATTGGATAAAGTCAATGTATACACTTACGAATTATTTAAATTCTAAGTCTTCAAATTGAGTTATTGACAGTGATGATTGGAATTTATATATGTTGATCATATTTATTGAATATTTTGGGACTCCAGTGATGGAAAGTAGTGTTGGAACTTCCAAACGCTTCAACACTGAAGTTTCAGCACGTTTCTACTTCCGATTCACTTGACGCAACATTTGTTTACCTATCCGGGTTGTGCAGTACAGTGGTGTACTGTTGTCCTAACCAACAGAGCTCCTTCAAAACAATATCATCGGGTAAGTACTGAAGTAACCATTTAGTGGACTAAAGAGTCCCATTTTAAAGCATAAAGGAAGACGTTTGGTTTCATGTTGAAGCTTCGCAGCCTTACCTTAGTTTAGTTTAGCTCGCTAGCTAAAACACGTTAATGTATAAGACCCTTCTTGACATGTCTTGAAGATGCCTCAAACTACTACTGACTGAAGGCCAACGCAATCCCAAGCATCAAGTCAAAGGGTAGACATGGAAAATGAGGCGAGGAAACCCAGGTCACGACGAACAACTAAAAAACAAAAGAAAATGAGGGTAAGATCATGACCTTTGTTGTTGTATATTTCATGCAATACATGACTTGTTTTGATGTGATGGTGATCAATGATTGTGACTGTAGGGCGACAAGCCCATATCCGACTTGCGATACAAGGCTCAAGATAACGATGATCTCACCGTACGGTGATAACACAATTATTTATCCACGAATCAGGGAATCATTCAGTTATATTTTACAAAATAATGTTGTTTTCGTCAACAATGACGATAACAAAAATATTTCATCAACGAACACTTTTCATGCGAGACAATAATGGGCTAAAGACGTGTTTTGGGCGACTTAAACCAGTGTTTTTCAACCGGTGTGCCGTGAAAGATCGTCAGGTGTGCCGCGAGAAATTATCTAATTTCGCATATATATATACACTATACATATACATTATCGCGTTAATGAACGGTAATTAATTTTTTAAATTAATCCCGTTAAAATATTTGACGCAATTAACGCACAAATGCCCTGCTCAAACAGATTAAAATGTCAGCACAGTGAAAGGTGTACTTGTTGTGTTTTTTGGAGTTTTTCCGCCCTCTGCTGGCGCTTGGGTGCGACTGATTTTATAGGCTTCAGCACCCATTAGCATTGTCTAAGTCAGTGCTTCTCAATTATTTTCTGTTACGCCCCCCCAAGGAAGACGTAAATGTTTCGCGCCCCCCCCCAACTCTCTGCCGCCACTGTAAATAGTATCATTCGTCTATATTACAAGTACGCCTCAGCTTAACATAGTGTCCTTTTTTTTCTATTAAAAAAAGTAACATAGATCAACTTATAATAAAGTATAACTTTTTTAACATTGTGTTGCTTGTAACAGAAAAGACTTAACGCGCATCAATTTGCCTGAAGTTAAAAAAAATTTTTTAAAAAGTCACATCCAAACTGTAAAAATACACTCAAGGTACATATTTGACCATTTGATACTGAAAAATAAAATGTAATAAAATCAGTAAATAATAACAAATTCAAATTGATTAGAAACATTTACTCTTCAGGACAACATGCCAAAAAATTTGACCGAAAAAAAACAAAACTGAATAGAAGGGGGGGAAAAAAGTCTTTGGACAGAAGGAAAGTTTTTATTTTCGCTGATTCACCACAGTGCTCACTGGTTTACTGATATAACACTGACAAAGCGGGACGATTGTGACAATTGGCAATATTCGGCACATTTTCGCTGAAAAACAATCAAGCGGCTTATCAATGAGATTGAGGTCTAATGTCTTTATTGGCGTCTTAACTGATTTGGCTTCTCCGCTATAATCATTTTTAGACTCAGTAAACAGTGGTCTTTCCTCATTTCCCACTATATTAAAAGTCAAAGGCAAACGGCCCGAAAAAAGCGCATTCTCGGCGGCCGAGGGAGAACCGTAGGTGAGGGCGGTGGTCGTGACGATCCCAAGCCGAAAACGGCACTTCTCGGCCGGACACGTGAGAACCGAAGAAGACAGTGGGTCGCTGCGTGAGTCCAGCTCTGCATGAGTCTCTTCCGTGTGCTCTTGCTTACTTCAAAAATACTGCACGCACTTTGAAAATGAGAGCGCCACTGCCACCCACGGAGTGGATGTGCAAGTACACTTTATTCTAGTACGGCAAAAAAAAAAAAAAAAAAAAAAAGCATGTTCCCCGAGGTCACTCGCGCCCCCCCTGGCATCGCTCTGCGCCCCCCTGGGGGGGCGCGCCCCACCATTTGAAAGTACTGGTCTAAGTAATTATTGACATCAACAATGGCGGGCTACTAGTTTATTTTTTTATTGAAAATTTTACAAATTTTATTAAAACGAAAACATGAAGAGGGGTTTTAATATAACATTTCTATAACTTGTACGAACATTTATCTTTAAAGAACTACAAGTCTTTCTATCCATGGATCGGTTTAACAGAATGTTAATAATGGTAATGCCATCTTGTTGATTTATTGTTATAATAAAGAAATACAGTACTTATGTACCGTATGTTGAATGTATATACAGTGGGGAGAACAAGTATTTGATACACTGCCAATGGGAAAACCCATTGGCAGTGTATCAAATACTTGTTCTCCCCACTGTATCCATCTTGTGTCTTATCTTTCCATTCCAACAATAATTTACAGAAAAATATGGCATATTTTATAGATGGTTTGTATTGCGATTAATTGCGATTAATTACGATTAATTAATCTTTAAGCAGTAATTAACTCGATTAAAAATTTTAATCCTTTGACAGCCCTAATATATATATATATATTTTTTTTTATACAGTGATACCTCAGCTCACGAACATAATTGGTTCCCAGAAAGTGTGTAAGGCGAAAAGTTCGTCTTCCGAACATTTATTTCCCATAAGAAACCATTAAAATGAGAATAATCTGTTCCCAGGTCCCCATAAAACATAATTTTCTACTAAATAAGCCTTAAAACTACACAAAAATATACCTTATTTTATGTATAATAAATGTGCTGTTGTATTGTAATTAAAGAAATAAACTGTACTGTATAATAAAGTCGTTTTATTTACCTTTGTGATGGTAGTTGATGGCTTGATGGAATGGAGTGGGAGGAGGAGGGAGGGAGGGAGTTACTGTTTGGAAGGAGAGTCACCTTCCATAAGGATTGTAGGTAACTCAACCTCCGGTGTGGCTTGTCTTCTTTGCTTCTTAGAAGGAGACTCTCTATCCTTTTTGCTGACTAAAATCCTCTTAATTGACACCTGTTGCTTTACTTAGCGTACTGGTACTGGGACGCTAAGTCACACAAACGCACACCTCGTTCGTGTTTTTCAATGATCTCCTTCTGCTCGATCGTAATTTTCTTTAATGTCTTCTTAGGCTTAACAGTAGCCTGTGGTGGGATCTTTTTCGGTCCCATAATAGCAAAAGTACACTCAATATGGTCCAAAATGTCTATCAAACACAAACCACGTCCGCACTCAACGAAAGGGAGGGGACGAACTGGGACGCCATGAGCGTGCGTCAGCTTCTCGTGGCGCTGTTCGACCATGTGGTTTGGTTCGTCCGCCGAAAACTAGTTCGTCAGCAGAGACTATATCTCGCGAATTTAATGTTCTTGAGGCGAAAAGTTCGTGAGCTTAAGCGTTCGTGAGCTGAGGTATCACTGTAGGTATCACTGTATATATATATATATATATATATATATATATATATATATATATATATATATATATTGTAATGTCTGTAACTGTGCGGGCCCTTTAAGGGCCCATCAGACTGCAGAGTGGGGACGTAGCAGGAAGCAAGCAAGGAGGGAGGGAGAATGGTGTGAGAACTGAGAACAAGTTAGCGGTCGCATGTTGCGGATGCCGCTGTTATTTTGCTTATTATTTTCCATTGTTGCCACAATAAAGTGGGAAAGTCATCAGCGACTCCTCTCCTTCCTATTTCTCCATTCGGGGCAATTACAATATTTTTTTTATGTCGTCGGGCGGAGTTTCAGTTGGAAGGAAGGAAGGAGTAGGTAGAAAATTCTCGGTCGTGTGCAGATGAGCGAAGTTTCCTCGTGTCGCGTTCAAAAACTGCTTGAATTTCTAGCTAGTAGTACTAATGTCTCTGTCACGGTGTCGGACTTTTTGGATTTAGCAACAAGGTATTGACTTTGAGGACTTTCTCATTTTCCTTCGTAGTTTTTATTTACAAATAAGTTGCCTGTTTCTCTGTGTTTTCACAAAAGCGAACAAAATAGTCCATCGACTTGTTTTGAAGCGACGGGTGTTTCGTTTGGAGATGATGTTTAAACTTGCTTGGCACCATGGCGGTGTGCTGCTCGTGTCACGGTCAAAAACTGCTCGGATTTCTAGCCATCAACGACCTTGCTGTCCGCGACAATGTGGACCCCAACACATCTACTGCACATTATTTGGTTAAACTCGTCATGTGTCGATATACTCGAAAGTGTCCTTTCTATTTTATCCATATGTGACGACCGTCAATCCTCCCCCCGTGTTATATTACAACACATTGTTGAGAAGAGCAAGGTGGCTAATGGCTAAAAATCCGAGCAGTTCTTGAACGCAACACGAGCAGCACAGCGACATGGTGCCAAGCAAGTTTAAACGTAATCTCCAAACGAAACACCCGTCGCTTCAAAACAAGTCGTTGGACTATTTTGTTTGCTTTCGTGCAAACGCAGAGAAACAGGCAACTTTTTTTTGTAATATAAAAACTACGAAGGAAAATGAGAAAGCCCTCAAAGCCAGTTACCTTGTAGCTAAATCCAAAAAGTCAGATACCGTGACAGAGACATTAATACTACCTGCCTACAAAGCCATTGTCTGCGAGATGCACGGCCCTGATGTGGTTAAAGACATTGCTCAAGTCCCCGTTTTTCAAGCCTAACTGTTTAAAAAAAATAAATAAATAAAAACAAAGACTGAGCGCTGTTGAAGAATAAGGATATCGACTTTGTGTTCATATAAACAGGCTCAAGTTTCACACTGAGTAAGTATACGTACTGAGAAATTATTTTATAATTGAATATACTGTACAGAAAATAATTTTGGTACATTTATGGTGTGTGGTGTGCCGCGAGATTTTTTCCAATGTAAAAACGTGCCGTGAGTCAAAAAAGGTTGAAAAACATTGACTTAAATTAAAAAATCCACAATGATTTCCGTAACATGTTTACAATGTATGGCATTTTTATGTGTACCGTAGTTAGCCTGCATCGTAGCAGTGTCTGCTTGTGTCACTCTTGTGATGTGTTGCCCCCACCCACCCATCCCCAATCACTCAGTTACTAACTGAAATACTTTTTGGGAGGAGTAATTTGTAACTGTAAATAATTACTTTTTAAAAGTAAGATTGACAACACTGCACCCCACTCACCAATGCAGTGCCCTCCAATCTCAAGGCTTGCACACACGGTAGGATTTGTTTTCTTTTCTTGGCCAGAGAAAATATGCAATGTTGATTTAGCCTTTAAAAGTCTGTGCTGAGTGAGCATCACACACTAAATGTAACCCGCATCGTTAGCATAGCATTCGCTTTATTTACGTTCAGATCGTGGCATCAAGTTCACTGAAAATATTGCTGTTTTCTTGCTGAGTTTGTATTTTCACCAAGTCAGCGTTGTCCTTGTAAACGCAACAATATGTGCAAGTCTATCAATGTTCATTCAAAATAGTTAGAAACCTTTTATTTATTTTTTTATTTTGGGGGTAAAATTTGACATACGAAAACATTGCGCTGTCAGCAACGAAGGGCAAACACTTCTTCTGGACAGGCAGACTTTCCTGTGCATCATGCCACTCTGATGAATTCCAGAACTGCATGTTATACTATTAGCAGCTCAGAAGTGAGAACGTGGCTCGCGAGAGCCGAGGCTTTTGAGAAAACCTCTGGGTGTTCACTCCCTATATCCGCCAATGCCCTCTGCTTTTGGACGGTTGGCCCAAAACGCTCACTGCCTCCGGAAATGCACCTTACCAGGGGGTTTCAGAATTGCCACTTTTCATCATAAATTTCTCATGGCTCCAGTGTCTTACAACATTTTGGAAGACGTTTGTGTACTTGTGAGAAGGAGCAATTCGATAATTTCTGCCTTACTGTTAAAAACAAAATCCCAATAAAAACCCATTGGGATAATATTTAAAAGGTATTGGAAAATTGGTCTTGAAAGTTCTTGAATTTGGCCATGAAAAATGTGTACAAACCCTGCTACCAATTTGCCAGGGTGCAATCTATTGTCATGCAACAAATTTTAAACACAAAGTGTGCTTCTCATCCCAGCATTAAACAAAACATGAAGTTAGTTACAGTGTATCACAAAAGTGAGTATGTATGAGTACTTTGACACAATGAAAAGTAGTCTGTGTGCAGCTTATATAATAGAGTTAATTAATTTTCCCCTCAAAATAACTCAAAATATAGCCATTAATCTCTTAATCCCTGGCAACAAAAGTGAGTACACCCCTTTGAAAAAACGTACATCCCTAAATGTCCAAATTGAGTACTGCTTGTCATGTGACTCATTACAGGATTGCTGTCATCATTGCTGCAGAGATTGAAAAGGTGGGAGGTCAGCCTGTTAGTGCTCAGACCATTCGCTGCACTCTACATCAAATTGGTGTGCATGGCTGTCACCCCAGGAGGAAGCCTTTTCTGAAGACGGTACACAAGAAAGCCCGCAAACAGTTTGCTGAAGACATGTCAACAAAGCACATGGATTACTGGAACCATGTCCTATGGTCTGATGAGATGGTGTCAAGCAAATGTGGCGGCGACGAGGTGAGGAGTACAAAGATATGTGTCATGGTAGTGTGTCATGCCTACAGTCAAGCATGGTGGTGGGAATGACCCCCACACCTCTCCAAATCTCTGCAGCAATACTGACAGCACTCCTGTAACGAGTCACATGACATTTTAGAGGGAAAATGACAAGCAGTATTCAATTTTGACATTTAGGGATGTACAGTGTCCTCCACAATTATTGGCACCCCTGGTTAAGATGTGTTTTTTAGCTTCTAATAATTTTTTTCATTCAAATAATATGGGACCTTAATGGAAAAAAGAGAAAAATCCAACCTTCAATACAAGTGCATTTATTCAGTGGGGTATAAAATCCCACACTCCCCCCAGTTGAAGCCTGGGACTGTGTGCTTTGGTCAGATGAGACCAAGATTGAGCTTTCTGGAACCAAACACTCTAAGTGGGTCTGGCGTGCCACGAAAGATGCGCATGCTGAAAATATTGTGACACACTTTATTTGATGTCAAATAATTATTTCTTTATGTGGGATTTTTTTCCCCACTGAATAAATGCACTTGTATTGAAGGTTGGATTTTTCTCTTTTTTTCCATTAAGGTCCCATATTATTTGAATTAAAAAAAAATTAATAGAAGCTAAAAAACACATCTTAACCAGGGTGCCAAAAATTATGGAGGGCACTGTATGTACTTCCCATGCGGTATACTCACTTTTGTTGCCAGGGGATTAGATATTAATGGCTATATTTTGAGTTATTTTGAGGGGAAAATAAATTAACTCTATTATATAAGCTGCACACAGACTACTTTTCATTGTGTCAAAGTGTCATTTTGTCAGTGTTGTCCCATGAAAAGATTTACTTAAATATCTGCAGAAATGCGAGGGATGTACTCACTTTTGTGATACACTGTAAGCTTCGAAATGACGATGTCAGACGTCCGTGTGGTTTGCTGACTTTATTCAGCTGCTCATGACATCAACACTTGCGGAATGAAACTAAAATAAAAATGAAATTGAAGCAGTTTAATCTTCAATAACAGAAATTCAAATTTGCATTTATGACTCGCTGCTGAAACAGCAATAAGAATGAACAAAAACGATTAGCATGTATCAGTTAGCGTCGACACATTAAAAGAAAATCTGATCAACTCTCCCCATGTATTCAAGCAAATGTCTCTTCGTTGTGTGTGTGCGTGCACTCTTCTTCTCGTAATGCGCTCTTACTCGCAAGTACTACCTGCTTTACGCTTCTTACACCAAAATAAAAGCATGCATCACAAAACAAAAGTCAACAATATTTAAAAATTAAAAAAAAAAACTATAGAGACTCCAGTGTCATGAAGTTGAAATCACATAAGTCGGGTACGTCCTAACCCGGGGACTACCTGTATTTCTCTCCATATCTCTGATGCCAGCAAATCACAGGATTTTTTTTTTCTCACCCAGTGTCCCACAGATGTCAGTGTAGAGGATCTTCACCATGAGAAGCACGATCCCCTCCACGTTAAGCAGCAAGAGGACTCCAAGATGCCGTACATAAAACAGGAGGCAGAGCCAGAGACCCCCGACATGAAAGAAGAAGACCAGGAAGTTGAAATCCCCAAGTTTCCAATGGGTGTCGGTGTGAAGAGCGAAGAAGACGAAGGACCAAGCGAAGAGAGCGGAGCAGCGGACCCTTTGAGTGACAGCTCATTTCAGCATGTGACAACAAAAGGAGAGCAACCGGACAGCATCATAGCGCCGCTTTCGGACAGCGACGACATAACGTCACATTCTTCTGACTTTAATACTGATGAGGAGGAGGAAGCATTTGACCAAAATGCTTCAAAATCTTCAAACAAGTCATCATTGAAAAGAGACACACAGCAATGTGCGGTTGGGAAACCATTCACCTGTACACTTTGTGGTAAAAGATTTTCTCGTAAAACTAATTTAGAAAGACATAAGTCCACACACACTGGAGAGAAGCCTTTTGCCTGCACACTTTGCGGTAAAAGATTCACCGAGAAGGGAGTTTTAAACAAACATACACGCACACACACTGGAGAGAAGCCTAATCCCTGCTCACTTTGTGATAAAAAGTTCTTCACAAAGGCTCATTTAAACATTCACACAAGAACACATACTGGAGAGAAGCCTTTTGCCTGCACACTTTGTGGTAAAAGATTCATCGAGAAGGGACGTTTAAACAGACATACCAGAAACCACACTGGAGAGAAGCCTTTCGCCTGCACACTTTGTGGTAAAAGATTCACTCAGAAGACGGATTTAGAAAGGCATAAGCGTACACACACTGGAGAAAAGCCTTTTATCTGCTCACTTTGTGGTAAAAGATTCACTGAGAAGGCTGATTTAGAAAGGCATAAGCGTACACACACTGGAGAAAAGCCTTTTGCCTGCACATCTTGCGGTAAAAGATTCTTCGATAAGAGAGGTTTAAACAGACACACAAACAGACACACTGAAGAGAAGCCTTTCGCCTGCACACTTTGTGGTAAAAGATTCACTCAAAAGACTCATTTACAAAGACATAAGCGTACACACACCGAAGAGAAACCTTTTGCCTGCACACTGTGCGGTAAAAGATTCACCGAGAAGGGAGTTTTAAACAAACACAAAAGCACGCACACTGGAGAGAAGCCGAATGCCTGCACACTTTGTGATAAAAAGTTCTTCACGAAGGCCAATTTAAACATTCACAAAAGAACACACACTGGAGAGAAGCCTTTCGCCTGCACACTTTGCGATAAAAGATTTTCTCAGAAGACTCATTTAAAAATACATAAGCGCACACACACTGGAGAAAAGCCTTTTGCATGCTCACTTTGTGGTAAACGATTCGCTCAGAAAGGAAATTTAGTAATGCACGCAAGAAACCACACTGAGTAAAAACCTTTGAATTCTAGCGTGTGACAAAATATTTTGATTCCTGCATTTAAAGTGGAAAAGGCATTTCAATTTCATTATTCAGTTTTCCATGAGCCTCTTTTGAAAGTTGTTGAAATGATTTTTCAGGTGCTGTTTTTTTTTTTGTTTTTAAATAACTATCCAATACACAGGGCTGTCAACAGACTTGCTGGGGCACGGGGACAAGAGACCATAATAGGGCCCCAACCCCACCCCTGCCACCGGCTTGTCACGACAACATATGCAGTACTTTTAACGCTTTGCAAGCAATGACAGTGTAATATTTTTAATTATTTAATTTGAGATGGACAGTAAATTTAACAGACCATAATGTGATGTGACACAATATAAATAAACAATTTCCATCTATTGTCCCATGTAGGCTTCAATACAATACACCTGAGAGTGCTATGCCTGCATGCTAAGTAACAAAACAGTATAACTAAACATCCTGGGGTTATAAAGCCCTCAAACAGTGATGCGCATAGATTTTTTTGACAGCAAAGTCATTTATAACATCAGTGAAATTCAGTTTTTGAGCAAGCTCACGCTCAATGGAGGGCATGGTGTTACCGGCATTCCCAAGTGGCCGCTGTCCCCTACTACTGTATAGACCCCACTCACATGACGTCACAACCACGCCTCCGCGTCGTGTTTACGCATTACCGCTACGTAAATTCCTCCTATTATGGCGTGTTTTTCTGCTCGTTAACATTAATAATCATAATGGTGAAGGCGTGTGTGGCGGTTGGTTGCAGTAACAGAGAAGATAGACGGAGAGACTTGAAATTCTACCGTATTCTGAGAGACCCGGAGAGGAGAGCGAGATTGACTGCTGCAATTCGACGAGAAAACTGGGCACCAAACGATCACCACAGATTATGTAGTACCGGTAGTCATTTTATATCTGGTAAGATGCATTTAATATATATTTAGAGGGTTTTGGGCTGACAATCACAATTAAGATCATTGTGAGGCTAATCGCCGACAACATAGTTTCAAATTCAAGATGCTTATGTCTTCCACCATCATTACATTTTGAATAATATTTAGCTGGTACCAAGTGAAAGAAGCTGGCCTCGTCTACGGATAATCAATTAAACAGGTGTGTCCAAACCTTTTGCAAACAGGGCCAGATTTGGTGTGGTAAAAATGCTGGGGGCTACCTTGGCTGATTTACATAGAACAATATATTTAAACAAATTTTAGCAAGCCATTCTGTGTGTCACATTTGCTTTATTATTTTTTTTAATTAATAATTTCAACAATCTCGCAACTAGCCTTTGTGGCGTACTCTTTCGAATCTCGGGCTCTTGCGAAATACTGCTGCTGTGAAATTAAACTAGCTTCAAGTTGCTTCAGTTTATCGCTATGTATCTTCCCTGTAATCTTGTCGTACATGTCGGCGTGTCTTGTTTGGTAATATCGCCTCACATTGAACTCTTTAAAAGCAGCAACTGTCTCTTTGCAAATGAGGCAGACACAGTTGTTGCGTGTTTTATTGAAGAAATAGTCCAATATCCACCTATCCTTGAAGCGTCGGCCATCGCAGTCAACTTTTTATTGATTGTCGCCATTTTAGAAAATTGGAAGTAAAGGGTCACACAGGGTAATGTTGCCTAGGGTGCTGCTCTTTAAGTTTTTCAAACTTTCGTGAGAATAGGCTGATTTTGTGTGGACAAGATAGTTGTAGATATCAGGGTAGCAGATGTCAGGCAGAGAGGGCGAAGACAGCGGGTCGAAAAATATTGATTTAGGCATCAAATATGGATCTGGCGAATGGATAGACTGAAGCTTTTCTACATAATGCCTTTTATGCAACACATCCAATGAGTTTACAGCATCTGAAAGCACCGGGGCTTCCATGAATTGCACTATAAATTGCACGACAAATTGAAACCATTGAGAATACGGATAAACAATGACGGACAATATGGCGGCCGGATACAGCAACACGTCATTCTGTGACGTTGGTGAGTAGGGTCTATTTTTCGGCACAACACCGGACATACGGTTCTTGTCTCGTGACGTTTCTGGCGCAATGCATTGTGGGTTTTCGTGTATTGCACAACAACAACAACAAGCCCGCGACATGATCCTTTGCTAGGCATCAATTCTGCGTGGTAATCGTTGAAAATGGTACACTCGTGTTATGTGAAAGACCACCATTCTAGGTCCCATGATAGAAACGAATGCAAAAAGGATGTGATACTTTTTTTTTTTTTTAGCATTCCCGCCTGGAAGAGAAAATATGGAACTGCGATGAGTTGACCAAGAGGCTTCGAATGGTTGCAGCGGTGAGAAGAAAGGCCATCGCTTTTCATTCGTCAACTGAAAACATGTCGGTTTGTTCCCTACATTTCCATAAAGGTAAGTAACTGGAAGTGTTAATGTTCTTCGGATGCTAATACTGACTGCATTTAAACGCTTATGGCGTGTGGTTGTGTTGTTTACTTTGGCTAACCGCGCTAGTGTCTAAGAGAGGCTAACTGTAGCCCTACTGGCTAACTGTGCATAAGCCACAGGTGTTCACCGTATGGTACTAGTACACAAAAAAAAAAAAAAAAAAACAGATCATAGGTAACAAAGTAAGGGTAGTAATGAGGATGTAACAACACACCATGAATGATTATAAGTATGGGAGATGTGTTAGGAAAAAAATGCTATATTTACCTCCCGCTTAGGCTCCTGATATGCTTGACCAAGCTCTCTGTGGAGGAGACTACAGATCTACTAAATCACCAGAAGAGTCTTCTGCTTGTTTGTTATGCCTAATGATCAGTTAAACTTAAAAAAACAAAAAAATCTGTTGCATACACATCAGTGCCATATGAAGGCAGTTCCCACCAGTTTAGACACACTACAAAGCTTTAAAATCCATTTTAAGTAGCTAATGTTAACCTGTTGTATGACTGATGCAACTTTTGTAATTGCAGGAAAACCAGCATATGAAATAAATGAGGCAGACCCTGACTGGGCACCATCCTTACGCCTGGGACACACATAGTTCAGCCCACCAACGTGGACCGCTCTTCGAGATGAAGTAGGCGTGAGAAATTGAGGATGGAGGAAGACGGTGAGCTACAGGAGGAGCCTTCAGCGCCCTTCAGATGCTCCTTCTGACCTTCATGCACCTGCGTTTGGACCTGCCTGCATTACACATTGCACACATATTCCATGTTTCCCGTAAGACTGTGTACTGTGTGTTCAATGACATGGTGCCCTTTTTACATGCCAACTTGAGACGAACAATTGTTTGGCCCAACAGAGAAACACTCTATAAAACAATGCCTCACGAGTTTGTTGAGTCCTTCAGACGCAGAGTTGCAGTGATTATTGACTTTTCTGAAATTTTTACAGAGAAACCATCAAATCTTAAGGCCCGTGCGCAAATGTTTTCTAGTTACAAGCATAACTACACCATGAAATACCTAATTGGAATCACACCAGAGAGGGGAATTTGTTTCATGTCAAAAGGTCGCACAAGTGACAAGCATATCACCTTGAACAGTGCTTTTCTTAATAACCTTTTGCCCCGGGACATTGTCTTGGCTGACAGAAGCTTTGATATTCAAGAACACTTGGGTATGTTATGTGCAGAGGTCAAACTCCCTGCGTTCACAAAAGGTCGCTGTCAGTTAGCTGGTAGAGATGTGGAGGAGACTAGGAAGATGGCACATTTGAGGACCCATGTTGAACGGGTAATTTGTAATCTTTGCCAGAAGTATAAGATCCTAACAGGAACTATACCTATTAACTTGGTTCTGCCATGTGACGGCGAAGATTGCATATTGTTGGATAAGATTGTTTATGTAGGCCGTGCCCTTACATACCTTTGCCCAACTGTTGTGTAGTTTGTACTGTTATACGTGAAAGGTACCATTTACCGTTTCAGCCTTTCAAACTTAGCTGTTATTCATTTTTTGTATTTTGTTGTGACTTGATTATACTTAATAAAACATATTAAGTCATCTTGAATCCTATTCTTTGTAAGTACAGCATTTGTGTCAATACTGTATTACATGTATATATAAGTATATACATATACACACACACACACACACATAATAATGTTTATACAAAGGACGACAGTTTACTACTTTGGCCAGGTACTTTTAATGTTGCCAAATTGTCAGTTAAAACAAATCACAAACTACCAATCACCACTAACTTAAGTGGAGCACAGAGAGCAGAACCAACACATGTCTTTAGCTGTGTCATGCTGTGTTGACCAACACAGGTTTTTTCCATTTTGATGTCACATTCGCGTGGCTGCTTACCCGCAAAATTGTCAACAAAACAAACGTGACTGCGGCAGATGTAGTCCAGGTCACTGAGATACACGAAAGTTGGCGGCTCAGGTGTTCGTGATGACGGCGGTGACAACAACTCAATTTGAAGGCTCGGAACTGAAATATTTTGTAAATGTTATGGATTATTTAAATTCTGAGCCTTCAAATTGAGTTATTGACAGTGATGATTGGAATTTGTATACGTTGGGTCATATATATTTAATATTTTTGACTCCAGTGATGTAAAGTAGTGATTAGGGTGACCATATTTTGATTTACCAAAAAGAGGACACTCAGCCAGGCCTCAAGATACTTGAATTTTACTCAAAGTTCACTCAAAGATGTCTATATCAGTTTAAAATATTTAAAGTGTGCCCACGCACTCTGGATGGAAAAATGCAGTTTGACAATAAATAAATAAATAATGACTATGCAGACCCATTGAAATGTAGTCCAGTCAATACACATACACAGAGTAGGCTATGTGCCAACTAAACATTTTTATAAATTACTATCACGACAATTGTCCTTGACAAATTGTTATTCCCATTCAATTGATATTCTCATTCAATGTTCTAGATTTCACACAAACAATAACTGAGGTAAACTGACAAACTATTCAACCAGCATGTTTCCAAACGTAGCAATTCAAAACCACATTTCCCATAATGCCTAGCGTAGTTTAGCTTACTGATAGCTAGCTGAGGCAAAAATCAAACTTTGCTATAAAAGTTTACAATCATCGGCAGCGCAACAATGCGACACCAAACAGGATTTTACAGTCAAAGCTCCGACAGAAGTCAACAGTTGCCATTATATACGTATTTATCATTAAAAACTTAACAACTGAGCAGGCGTTGTGGCCAAATCGTCAACCCAGTAGATGGCGGTAATGCCTCATGATACGGGTAAACTGCCAACAAAAACAAGAAGAACTACTCCTTCCCTCCCTTCTAGTAGGAGCCATGTCAACTGCTGCTACCCAGCGGCCGGAGAAATTCTCTTCAAATTGGTCCCGTGAAAAATCATTAAAAAACGGACATTTTTATGAATTTAGAAAACCCGCCAGGTGTTGTGCCGAAAAATAGCCGCCCCGCGTGAAACGTCCCCCCTGACGGGAACGCTTATTTATAACGCTTTATTGAGGTGAAAACATCAAATATTTTCATGGACGCATTACAGTAATGGATTTACGTCTGTAAAATCAGTTTTAGATAAATAAATTACACAAAATACTAGTACTGTATTTTAGTAACAAATCGTGGATTGGGCCACATAACCATCTTTGAACAGAAATGTATTAGTCTACAGGTTTTCACGACCATATCCTGATGACAATCACACAGGTATGACATTTATTAGTTCAAGAAGAGTAAAATAATACATATTCACGGTACAAGAAATTTGTTTCCATGTCCATCGTTTGGTAAGAAAAAGCTGTTTGTACGAGTGACGTGTGGGCACTCAATAATAAAATAAATTAACAAATAAATAAAATAAATTAAATAAACGCTCAATAAAGCGTTATAAATAAGAGTTCCCGTCAGGGGGGACATTTCACGCGGGGCGGCTATTTTTCGGCACAACACCGGACCACGAGGATACTAAGTGAAAGTAGGACTTGTCCGGGCAAAAGAGGACGTTTGGTCACCCTAGTAGTGATGGAACGACCAAACGCTTCAACACTGAAGTTTTAGCACGTTTCTATTTCCGGTTCACTTGACGCAACATTTGTTTACCATCCGGGTTGTGCATTACTTAGGTGTACTGTTCTCCTAACCAAACGAGCGCCTTCAAAACATTCTCATCGGGTAAGTACCGAAGTAACAAGTTAGAGGACTAGACAGTCTCATTTTAAAGCATAGTGGAAGTCATTTGGCTTTATGTTGAAGCTTCGCATCTATACGTAACTTAGTTTAGCTTAGCTCGCTAGCTATTACACGTTAAACTAAAGCATTCCGATTGCTTTGGCTTAACGCCACTTTGTTTTCAGGAAAAGTAGATCGGTTAACATGAGAGTGATTACATTTAATTGTTTAAGACGCTTCTCGACTTGTCTTTAAGATGCGTCAAATTACTACTGACTGAAGGCCAACGCAATCCCAAACATCAAGGGTAGAGACATGGAAAATGAAGAGAGGAAATTCAGGTCACAACGAACAACTAACAAACTAAAGGAAATGAGGGTAAGATAATGACATTTGTTGTAGTATTTTTCATGCAATACATGACTTGTTTTGATGTAATAGGGATCAATGATTGCACAGAATCGATTATTCATGAACACCCCCCCGCCCACGCTTTTAATGTTTGGTTGTTTGGTACATTAATTACAAAATCTTCTCAGGCTAAACCAAACTACTATTTCAGTATCAAGTTAATAGTTATAAACAATACAACAATAATATATAATAATATATAATTTCCCTTCCGTCTACTTTCGACAGGTGAAAATTCTAAAACTGTTTCATCATTTAAGATAGATTCAAGTCAAGATTTTGCCGATTTAGGAGTTTTTTTTTTTTTTTAGATAAATAGTTAATTAGGTTCGCTACAAGAGAGCCTTCCAGAGAAGTCTACTGTTTTAAGATGGCGGCTGTTTACTAACACCGCACTTGTCTGTCATTTCGCATCTAGTTCTACATATGTATGTGATATCCACCGTTGCATTTTGTGGCCCTATGTTTGCAGCAACTAACAACTGGGCGGTGTTTGTAGCAGATGTCGGCCGCAGTTAGGCACAATTCTTTTTATATCTAGCGGCATGAGTTGAACGTGAAATTTACTCTCGGTCCGTTCCTCATTGCGTCCCGAAGACGGCGCTGACTGTGTTTTAGTTCCGCTTTACCTGGTATACCGTATGGGCCCGAATATGAGACGGCCCTGATTATAAGACGACCCCCTCTTTTTCAAGACTCAAGTTTGAAAAAAAGACTTTTTGAACACCAAATTAATTTTTATGCAGAAAATAAATACAGTACATCCGAAACAAATGATTATAACAATATATTTGAGAGAAAAAGCTTGTTATTTTGCCTCATTCAGATCTTAACATCTGAACATTTAAATATGTAAACTAAAGTGCAATCACATTTGTAAATGAATGGCTTCTGGTTTTTGAAATGTAAATAAACCAATCTATTGTGATAAAACAACAAAATTGCAATAACTGCATTAACCATCAAAGTGACGTCTAAATGTAACTGTAGTTTTGAAACAAATCTGGATAGGGAAAAACATTGCAATAAAATAATGCAAACTGGTTAAACTAAAAAGAGTAGCTGAGATCTGTCATGACAGAACATCGCTTGCTTCAATGATATCTGGCGCCATCTAGTGTCTTGAATGGGGGGAGTAGCTGAGCTCTGTCATGACAGAATATGATATCTGGCGCCATCAAGCGTCGTGAATGGGTATAATGTCTAGACCACGAATATCAGACGACCCCCTCTTTTTCAGTGTTATTTCGATGCAACAAACACCGTCTTATATTTGGGCCAATACGGTAATTAAATAATCGGAATTTGGATGTTTGTGAATCGTTCTCTAATCTTCCACAGCCGAATCGCGAATATTCTAAGAATCGGAAATTTCGCTCGCCTCTAATGCATGGTACGAAAAATATAATAATTACCTTGAATCCTCAAACAAATCACTCCTGAGACGTTCCTTCCTGCTTGAATGCGGTGCACCTTTCATACTTTTTCAACCTAAATCTGGCGTTGGATTGCAGCGTGTGTTTGAGAATAACTGCTCTTGATGCTTGGTGTGGGCAGGCCCCCTACGTGAAGACGCAGTGTCTGGGGAAGGTGACCCGTCAATATAATTATGAATTCTATGGTTATACATGGTGTCACCTATAATATATTACCACATGCAGGTGAATCAAGGACATCTAGACATTGTCTCGAAAAGGTACAAAAGGTGTTGCATCTGGATGCTTCGAAAGTAACAAATGTGCGTGCAGGGTCTTTCCTCTCCCCCTGGCTTCTTCGTGGGAGCAAATGTCTCTTCCTTGTGTGTGTGTGTGTGTGTGTGTGTGTGTGTGTGTGTGTGTGTGTGTGTGTGTGTGTGTGTGTGTGCACTCTTCTTCTCGTGTGCAAGTACGTTCCTTTTTGTGTGTAAATGCGCTCTCACTCGCAAGTCTCGCGTGCGGAAGTACTACCTGCTCTACGCTTCCTAAACCAAAATAAAAGCATGCATCACAAAAAAGCCAACAATATTTAAAAAGAAAAAAAAAATAGAGACTCCAGTGTCATTAAGTTGAAGTCACGTAAGTCGGGTACGTCCTAACCCGAGGACTACCTGTATTTCTCTCCATATCTCTGATGTCAGCAAATCACAAGATTTTTTTTTCTCACCCAGTGTCCCACAGATGTCAGTGTAGAGGATCTTCACCATGAGAAGCACGATCCCCTCCACGTTAAGCAGCAAGAGGACTCAGAGATGCCGTACATGAAACAGGAAGCAGAGCCAGAGACCCCCGACATGAAAGAAGAAGACCAGGAAGTTGGAATCCCCAAATTTCCAATGGGTGTCGGCGTGAAGAGCGAAGAAGACGAACCAAGCGAAGAGAGCGGCGCAGCGAACCCTTTGAGCGACAGCTCATTTCAGCACCTGACAACAAAAGGAGATCAACCGGACAGCCTCTCAGCTCCGCTTTCGGACAGCGACGACATAACGTCGCATTCTTCTGACTTTAATAATGATGAAGAGGAGGATGACTTTGACCAAAATGCTTCAAAATCTTCAAACAAGTCATCATTAAAAAAGGACACAAAGGAATGCGTGGTTGGGAAACCATTCACCTGCACACTTTGTGGTAAAAGATTTTCTCGGAGTTTTACTTTAAATAGACATAAGCCCATACACACTGGAGAGAAGCCTTTTGCCTGCACACTTTGCGATAAAAGATTCATCGATAAGGAACGTTTAAACAAACACACAAGAACACACACTGGAGAGAAGCCTTTTGTCTGCTCACTTTGTGGTAACAGATTCACTGAGAAGACTAATTTAGAAAGGCATAAGCGTACACACACTGGAGAAAAGCCTTTCGCCTGCACACTTTGCGATAAAAGATATTTTTGGAAGATTCATTTAGAAAGACATAAGCCCACACACACTGGAGAGAAGCCTTTTGCCTGCACACATTGCTGTAAAAGATTCACCGAGAAGGGAGTTTTAAAGAGACACACAAGAACACACACCAAAGAGAAGCCTTATGCCTGCACACTTTGTGTTAAAAGATTCATCGAGAAGACTGATTTAGAAAGGCATAGGCGTACACACACTGGAGAAAAGCCTTTTTCCTGCACACTTTGCGGTAAAAGATTCTTCGATAAGAAAGGTTTAAACAGACACACAAGCGGACACACTGAAGAGAAGCCTTTCGCCTGCAAACATTGTGGTAAAAGATTCTCTCAGAAGACTTATTTAGAAAGGCATGACCGTACACACACTGGAGAAAAGCCTTATGCCTGCACACTTTGCAGTAAAAGATTCACCGAGAAGAGACTTTTAAACAAACACACAAGAACACACACTGGAGAGAAGCCTTATGCCTGCACACTTTGTGGTAAAAAATACTCCACAAAGGAATATATAAACATTCACATGAGAACACACACTGGAGAGAAGCCTTATGCCTGCACACTTTGTGATAAAAAATACTTCGCAAAGGAAAATTTAAACATTCACATGAGAACACACACTGGAGAAAAGCCTTTTGCATGCTCACTTTGTGGTAAACGATTCGCTCAGAAAGGACATTTAGTAATGCACGCAAGAAGCCACACTGAGTAAAACGGTGGCGTCACCAGGGCGTGGCCATGCCCCCCCCCCATAAATTTGTTGGCCACCCCACTGACCACCTCGCTTGCCAGTATATCGTTACATTGTTGTAGCATCGGTTTTTAGAGGTGTGCAAAATTTCCGATTCTTAGATTATTCACGATTCGGCCGTGCAAGATTCGAGAACGATTCACAAACATCCAAATTCCGATTATGGAAATATGTCAAGTAAAGCGGAACTAAAACACAGTCATCGCGGTCTTCAGGACTCAATGAGGAACGGACTGCATTGCGTCCTGAGAGTAAACATCATGCTTGTCATTACACGGGCAAAGCTCAACTCACGGCTCCGGTTCAACTCATGCCGCTAGATAAAAAAAGAATCATACCTGACTGCTGCCGACAGCCACTACAAACTACGTCCACATCATGCTAGGGTAGGTAATAGGTATCATATGTATGTAGAACTAGATGCAAAACGACAGACTCAACGCCGTTAGCAGCACATGTATTGAAAACTAAATGCGCAATGACAGACATGCCGGTGTTAGTGACCAGCGTCATCTTAAAGCAGGAGACTTCTCTAGAAGGCTCTGTTGTAGCGAACCTAATTAACTTTTTATCTAAAATACTCCTAAATCGGTAAAATCTTTAAAACAGTTTTAAAACTTTCACATGTCGAAAGTAGACAGAAGGGAAATTATGGAATAACGGGAGCAATTTTAACAACTTTAACGGTTCATTCACAACAGTAATTGTATGTAGTTTAAAGCTGCTGATACAAAATGGGGACTTGAGTATTTTATTTACTGTTTTGAACTGTTAACTTAATACTGAAGTAGTCGTTTATTTAGTAATGTGTATTTCTGGTTGTGTTTTCAATTTGTTAATTCAGTTTTTAATGACATTGTATTAATTTATCAATTCATTCATAGCATATAATTATTTTTAAAAAATAAACATGAATAAAGGGTTGTTGTTTTTTTAATTATACAAGCAATTCCAGTATGTTATTTATCAAAGTCATGTGAAACAACCTGCTTTGTGTGGAGGCTTCTTGCCTACAGCGACCTCTCCTGGCCGTTCCTTCTCACTTCGATGTAGTTCTTCCTTACAGTGTTCTTCTTTCGTACTTTAGGAATAATTAGGTTTCATGGTTAGCGGAGGAAAAAAGCGAAATTATTTGAGCCTGAGAAGCTTCAATGCTTAAGAATCAAGCAAGTTCTCTGATAGAAGAAGTGACTCCAGTGATGTAAAGTAGTGATGGAACTTCCAAACGCTTCAACGCTGAAGTTTCAGCACGTTTCAACTTCCGGTTCACTTGACGCAACATTTGTTTACCCATCCGGGTTATGCAGTTCTTTGGTGTACTGTTCTCCTAACCAAACGAGCTCCTTCAAAACAATATCATCGGGTAAGTACCGAAGTAACAATTTAGTGGACTAAAGAGTCCCATTTTAAAGCACAGTGGAAACCGTTTGGCTTCATGTTGAAGCTTCGCAGCCTTACCTTAGTTGAGTTTAGCTCGCTAGCTAAAACACGTTAATGTATTCCGATTGTTTTGGTTTAACGTCACTTTAACGCTCCATCCACCCCACGCAATCACTGAGTTACTAACTCAATTACTTTTTGGGAGGAGCAATTAATAACTGTAACTTATTACTTTTTAAAAGTAAGATTAACAACACTGCACCCCACTCACCAGTGCAGTGTCCTCCAATCTCAAGGCTTGCACACACGGTAGGATTTGTTTTCTTATCTTGGCCAGAGAAAATATGCAATGTTGCTTTTGCCTTTAAAGGTCTGTGCTGAGTGAGCATCACAGACTAAATGTAACTCGCAGGGTTAGCATAGCATTCACTTAATTTACGTACAGTTCGTGGCATCAAGTTCATTGAAAATATTGCTGTTTTCTCGCTGAGTTTGTATTTTCACCAAGTCAGCGTTGTCCTTTTAAATGCAACAATATGTACAAGTCTATCAATGTTCATTCAAAATACTGTAATGTCCCGAATATAAGGCGCACCCGTGTATAATGCGCATCCCAAATGGACTTGTAAAATCTAGGGGAAATTATTGTACCCGTTTATAACGCGCACCCTAATTTTAGCACCAATAAATAGAAGAATACAAGAAAACAGAGCTCATGTACAGATACAGAAATGTCATTTTACTGACTGGTGAAACAGCACAAGCATAGCACATTGGTAGTTCAAAACATTACCATAAACTGACAATATTTACGGTAATAATATGATTTGACAACTTCTCCAACTTCCCAGAATCTAGGAGAAAACAAAACAGATGTGACTTTTCTTTTAAAGGCTGCTGTATAACTTGCTCGTTTCATCATGATGAATAAATGTTTCTTCCATGGATTGATACGTTAAAATCAAAGTGAGAACGTAAGTCGGAAATCCTGAGAGCTCATCGCTGTCAACACGACAGTAACAATAGGAACTATTGTTATTTGGGTTTGAGTTTCCCGAGGGACCGATATAGTTGACGGACACAGGAAGTCTGTGTGCTTATGTTTGTTATGGTCCGAGTTGCGGAGCTGCAATAAACGTCGACTCGAATGAGTTCAAGAAACTAAATTCTGTGCTTTATGAAGAGTGAAAAAAGCAGAATTTAACACAGATGAAATCTTTCGGCCGATTAGAGTGAAGTATTACCGAAACAAAATGGAGGCGTCACGTACCGTAATGGTCGGCAACGGGTCGCCGCATACGTTTCCTCAACACAACGTGGCCGTGTCAATAAAAAAAAATTGGTTTATATATATATATATATATATATATATATATATATATATGTAGTATATATATATATTTCTGTCTCCATCCATGTACCCTTTTATAATGCGCACCATGATTTTACAAGCTGATTTTCGGGGAAAAAAGTGCGCCTTATATTCGTGAAATTACGGTAGTTAGAAACCTTTTATTTATTTATTTTGGGGGTAAAATTTTACATACGAAAACATTACGCTTGTAGACGCTGTCAGCAACGAAGGGCAAACACTTCTTCTGGACAGGCAGACTTTCCTGTGCATCATGCCACTCTGATGAATTGCAGAACTGCATGTTATACTATTAGCAGCTCAGAAGCGAGAACGTGGCTCGCGAGAGCCGAGGCCTTTGAGAAAACCTCTGGGTGTTCACCCCCTATATCCGCCAATGCCCTCTGCTTTTGGACGGTTGGCCACAAATGCTCACTGCCTCCGGAAACGCACATTCCCAGGGGGTTTCAGAATTGCCACTTTTCATCGTAAATTCCTCATGGCCCCAGTGTCTTATAACATTTTGGAAGACGTTTGTGTACTTGTTCTCACAAGTACACAAACGTCTTCCAAAATGTTAGGAGCAATTCGATGATTTCCGCCTTATTGTTAAAAACAAAATCCCAATAAAAACCCATTGGGATAATATTTAAAAGGTACTGGAAAATTGGTCTTGAAAGTTCTTGAATTTGGCCATGAAAAATGTGTACAAACCCTGCTACCAATATGTCATGGTGCAATCTATTGTCATGCAACAAATTTTAAACACAAAGTGTGCTTCTCAGCCCAGCATTAAACAAAACATGAAGTTAGTTACAGTGTATCACAGAAGTGAGTACATCCCTCGCATTTCTGCAGAGATTTAAGTATATCTTTTCATGGGACAACACTGACAAAATGACACTTTGACACAATGAAAAGTAGTCTGTGTGCAGCTTATATAATAGAGTTAATTCATTTTCCCCTCAAAATAACTCAAAATATAGCCATTAATATAAAACCCCTGGCAACAAAAGTGAGTACACCGCATGGGAACTACATATATCCCTAAATGTCCAAATTGAGTACTGCTTGTCATTTTTCCTCCAAAATGTCATGTGACTCATTACAGGAGTGCTGTCAGCATTGCTGCAGAGATTGAAGAGGTGGGAGGTCAGCCTGTTAGTGCTCAGACCATTCGCCGCACTCTACATCAAATTGGTGTGCATGGCTGTCACCCCAGGAGGAAGCCTTTTCTGAAGACGGTACACAAGAAAGCCCGCAAACAGTTTGCTGACGACATGTCAACAAAGCACATGGATTACTGGAACCATGTCCTTTGGTCTGATGAGACGAAGATGAATTTGTCTGGTTCTGATGGTCTCAAGCAAATGTGGTGGCAACGAGGTGAGGAGTACAAAGATATGTGTCATGGTAGTGTGTCATGCCTACAGTCAAGCATGGTGGTGGGAATGACCCCCACACCTCTCCAATCTCTGCAGCAATACTGACAGTAGGGCTGTCCCAAACGACTAATTTTCTCCCGATTAGTCAGCAGACTATTTTTATGATTAGTCGACTAATCTTCTAATTAAATTTTTTTTTTTTTTTTTTTTTTTTACAAATTTAGCAATGACATTTTTTTTTATGCTTATCAATTCACAAAAACATTTTGGAACACTCAAATTCTTTATTAAAGTACAAATAAACAGATAAATAATAATAAATCACAAATAAACAATGAGTTCAAATGCTGATATAATTCACTTGTGCAAAAGAATGGAATGTAAACAGATTCAGAACACTGACTTCACCTTTCCAACATGATTCAAAACAATTCTTAAAAAATACCCTAGCATTAATATTATAGTATACTGTAGTACTATATATCATAGTATTATAATAATTATTCATTGCCAATCAGAATTTTCATAAAGGGTGTCATTTTAAAGGTATTCTTAGTGTAGAATCTGAAGTATGTGGGATTAACTCCAGAAATCGTTATTTATATGAAGAACATGACATGCTTTTATTTTGAAATGTTCACCGGAAGTACGTTCGCTAAACCGCTAATTTAAGCTTTACACTCCGCAAAAAAAGCGCTTTATGTCATTGCATGTGGTGTCAGTAATAGATTATTTTTCCTTTTGCAAATGCTGTTAACCAGCGATTTTTCATGTTTGAAGTGTTACCTTTTAACTGCAAGTTTTGGAGAAGGCTGCCTGTTTTATAGAGAACACCGGCTAAAGTAGGTCGTCTTTTTTCCCCATTCACCTCAATGTAGCAATGCTAACGTATATAGTGTTTAATATAGATGTGTTTTCTTATTTTGTATGTCTGAACTTTAATTCTACAGCGTGTTGATGAGAAAAAAGAACTGGATTCTCATATGCCATCAGTACGCACGCACAAATGTATGCACGTTCGCGAGCGCAGCGATAAAACGCAGCCGTGAAAATAACCGCCCTCATTTTTATTTACCATACGATAAACTGACTCATTGCATATCGCGACAGGCTTAGCAACTTCAATAAAACATGTCATTAGTTAGTTAGATGGACTTACAATCTCCTGTCGTTATCATTCACGGCCGACGTGCAGCAGAGCTTGGCATTGAAGAGACAGGACACAACAGTGTACCCTCCTTTGTTTCTTTAAAAATAAGTCAATGTTTTGGACTCTGGTGCGCTTTTTTTGTCTTTGTGCCGCTTTCCCCGCTTGCATACCAAGCGTCCGACATTCTGAACTTTCCACGCATAAATTTTTTCAACCCTTCATTAACCGTCGACGGGATGTTGTGCTCGTCGACGGATTTAAGTCATCGATGACGTCGACTATGTCGACTAGTCGGGACAGCTCTAACTGACAGCACTCCTGTAACGAGTCACATGACATTTTAGAGGGAAAATGACCAGCAGTACTCAATTTGGACATTTAGGGATGTATGTAGTTCCCATGCGATGTACTCACTTTTGTTGCCAGGGGTTTCGATATTAATGGCTATATTTTGAGTTATTTTGAGGGGAAAATGAATTAACTCTATTATATAAGCTGCACACAGACTACTTTTCATTGTGTCAAAGTGTCATTTGGTCAGTGTTGTCCCATGAAAAGATATACTTAAATATCTGCAGAAATGTGATGCGCTGTAAGCTTCGAAATGACGATGTCAGACGTCCGTGTGGTTTGCTGACTTTATTCAGCGGCTCATGACATCAACACTTGCAGAATGAAACTAAAATAAAAATGAAATTGAAGCAGTTTAATCTTCAATGACAGAAATTCAAATTTGCGTTTGCATGCACTCTTCTTCTCGTGCGCAAGTATGTTCTTCCTTGTGTGTAAATGCGCTCTTACTCGCAAGTACTACCTGCTTTACGCTTCCTACACCAAAATAAAAGCATGCATCACAAAACAAAAGTCAACAATATTTAATTATTTTTTTTAAACTATAAAGACTCCAGTGTCGTAAAGTTGAAATCACAGAAGTTGGGTATGTCCTAACCCGGGGACTACCTGTATTTCTCCCCAAATCTCTGATGTCAGCAAATCACAGGATTTTTTTTCCCTCACCCATTGTCCCACAGATGTCACTGTAGAAGATCTTCACCATGAGAAGCACGATCCCCTCCACGTTAAGCAGGAAGAGGACTCTGAGATACCGTACATAAAGCAGGAGGCAGTGCCAGAGACCCCCGACATGAAAGAAGAAGACCAGGAAGTTGAAATCCCCAAGTTTCCAATGGGTGTCGTTGTGAAGAGCGAAGAAGACGAAGGACCAAGCGAAGAGAGCGGAGCAGCGGACCCTTTGAGCGACAGCTCATTTCAGCACGTGACAACAAAAGGAGAGCAACCGGACATCCTCATAGCGCCGCTTTCGGACAGCGATGACATAACGTCACATTATTCTGACTTTAATACTGATGAGGAGGAGGAAGAACGTGACCAAAATGCTTCAAAATCTTCAAACAAGTCATCATTGAAAAGAGACACACAGCAATGTGCGGTTGGGAAACCATTCACCTGCACACTTTGTGGTAAAAGATTTTCTCGTAAAACAAATTTAGAAATTCATAAGCGTACACACACTGGAGAGAGGCCTTTTGCTTGCACACTTTGCGGTAAAAGATTCACCGAGAAGAGAAGGTTAAACAGACACACAAACAGACACACTGGAGAGAAGCCTTTCGCTTGCACACTTTGTGGTAAAAGATTCACTCAAAAGGTTCATTTAAACATTCACACAAGAACACATACTGGAGAGAAGCCTTTTGCCTGCACACTTTGTGGTAAAAGATTCATCGAGAAGGGACGTTTAAACAGACATACCAGAAACCACACTGGAGAGAAGCCTTTTGCCTGCACACTTTGTGGTAAAAGATTCACTCAGAAGGCAGATTTAGAAAGGCATAAGCATACACACACTGGAGAAAAGCCTTTTATATGCTCACATTGTGGTAAAAGATTCATTGAGAAGACTGATTTAGAAAGGCATCAGCGTACACACACTGGAGAAAAGCCTTTTGCCTGCACATCTTGCGGTAAAAGATTCTTTGATAAGAGAGGTTTAAACAGACACACAAACAGACACACTGGAGAGAAGCCTTTCGCCTGCACACTTTGTGGTAAAAGATTCACTCAAAAGGCTCATTTACAAAGACATAAGCGGACACACACCGAAGAGAAACCTTTTGCCTGCACACTTTGCGGTAAAAGATTCACCGAGAAGGGAGTTTTAAACAAACACGAAAGCAAGCACACTGGAGAGAAGCCTAATGCCTGCACACTTTGTGATAAAAAGTTCTTCACGAAGGCAAATTTAAACATTCACAAAAGAACACACACTGGAGAGAAGCCTTTCGCCTGCACACTTTGCGATAAAAGATTCCCTCAGAAGTCGGATTTAGAAAGGCATAAGCGTACACACACTGGAGAAAAGCCTTTTATCTGCTCACCCTGTGGTAAAAGATTCACTAGTAAGACGGATTTAGAAAGGCATAAGCACACACACACTGGAGAAAAGCCTTTTGCATGCTCACTTTGTGGTAAACGATTCGCTCAGAAAGGAAATTCAGTAAAGCACGCAAGAAACCACACTGAGTAAAAACCTTTGAATTCTAGCGTGTGACAAAATATTCTTATTCCTGCATTTACAGTGGGAAAAGCATTTCAATTTCATTATTCAGTTTCCCATGAGCCTCTTTTGAAAGTTGTTGAAATGATTTTTCACGTGTTTTTTTTTTTTTTTACAACTATCCAATACACAGGGCTGTCAACAGACTTGCTGGGGCCCGGGGACAAGAGACCATGATAGGGCCCCAACCCCACCCCTGCTACCGGCTTGTTACGACAACATACGCAGTACTTTAACGCTTTGCAAGCAATGACAGTGTTTTTTTTTTTCATCATTTAATTTGAGATGGACGGTAAATTTAACAGACCATAATGTGATGTGACACAATATGAATAAACAATTTTCATCTATTGTCCCATGTTGGCTTCAATACAATACACCTGAGAGTGCCATGCCTGTCTGCTGAGCAGCAAAACTGTATAACTAAACATCCTGCCCCCTCCACATCCCTGGGGTTATCAAGCCCCTCAAACAGTGATGCACCTAGATTTTTTGACAGCAAAGTCATTTATAACATCTGTGAAATCCATGTCTTTGAGCAAGCTCTCTGTTACCGGCATCCCCAAGGGGCCGCTGTCCCCTACAATATGACCGGTGTTCGGCCATTCCTTACTACGCGACGAAATGTCCTACACAATGCTCAGCGCGCTTGCGCAAGCATCCGCACACATGCGCACATTGGTTGGAAGCGGCGAGTAATCACTATTTTTGTTTTTATTTAGTTTTTTAGAACCTTCTCACTGCCTCAAATATACTTTTTGCATGTATTCCCCTCTAATACTTTTAACCATTGTGTTTTTTTGTGTCAGCTTTGAAGCAGTTGACCACATTAGTCATGTAGCGTATTTAAACCGTCCTTATTTGATGTAACTTCGTTGAAGTATTTTCTTCAGGCATTTTTTTAGTACGCTATGCCTGTATGCATCTAAACAAAACAAGTTTAGAGCACACGGTCGTACTTTGGGTGTCAAATTCGACCAATGTAGGACATTTCCCCGATGTAGCAGATTTTGGCAGAACACCGGCTTTACCAATTTGGCATAGACGAAGAGGTGGGTTAGCATAAGGGGGTGAGATTGGAATTGTTGAGAGTTGTTGCGCGGTAGCGCTGAGTTGAGTGGCTGTGAGTCCCCCATTGTTAATAAAAGTTCCAACAAAAAGCCATCCGACGTGTCTCTGCGTTTTTATGCACATCGCCACCTTCCTTAAGGAAGACCCGGACGAACTGACGACGAACGAGCCGTCCACTCCACACTACGGTGCGGAGTTGAGAGCACTGCACCTTACCATAAAGTGCAGTTTGGTAACAATGGCGAGGTTGTTAAGACTGCCGTGTGATACGGTGGAGCATAGGTAGTTTTTCAAAATTATTTTCGCTCTCCTCCAGGTACAGTCACTGGCAAAGACAAGAAAATGCATAGCACTTGAGTGTGCCAGAGCGTGGTCAAACCATTCTCTGCGAAGACAGGGGAAGGGGGGTGTTGTCCAAAAAAAAGGAAAAAATATATATTTGAAATATTAAGTTTTTCAGTATATATCGAGTAGGACATAATATTTAATCAGTCAATGATTTATATAATAAAGAAATACGTGAATGTAAAGTAAAATAAATTTAGGGGTCGTTCAGGGGCCCCCTATGGTCCTGAGGCTTTGGACAACATTCCCAGTTGCCAATACATCCATCCATCATCTTTCGCTTGTCGTGGGATCACCAGCTTTAACAGGGAAGCCCAGACTTCTGTCTCTCCAGCCACTACAACCAGCTCCTCCGGTGGGATCCCAAGGCGTTCCCAGGCCAGCCGAGAGACATAGTCTCTCCAGTGAGTCCTGGGTCGTCCGTGGCGCCTCCCGCAGGTGGGACATGCCCGGAACACCTCTCCGGCAGAGGCGTCCAGGAGGCATCCGAACAAGATGCCCGAGCCACCTCAGCTGGCTCCTCTCAACACGGAGGAGAAGCGGCTCAACGCCGAGTCCCTCCCGGATGACCGAGCTTCTCACCCTTTCTCTAAGGGAGAGCCCGGACATCCTGCGGAGGAAACTCACTTCGGCCGCTTGTATCCGGGATCTTGTTCTTTCGGTCACGACCCACAGCTCGTGACCATAGGTGAGGGTAGGAACATAGATCGACTGGTAAATCGAGAGCTTTGCCTTTCGGCTCAGCTCCTTCTTCACCACTACGGACCGGTGCAGCATCCGAATTACTGCAGACGCTGCACCGATCCGCCTGTCGATCTCCCGCTCCATCCTACCCTCACTCGTGAACAAGACCCCAAAATACTTGAACTCCTCCACTAGGAGCAGGATCTCATCCCCGACCCAGAGAGGGCGCTCCACCTTTTTCCAACTGAGGATCATGGTCTCGGATTTGATTTGGTGGTGCTGATTTTCATCCCAACCGTTTCACACTCAGCTGCGAACCGCTCCAGTAAGAGTTGGAGGTCACGACTTGATGAAGCCACCAGCACATCATCAGCAAAAAGCAGAGATTCAATGCTGAGGTCACCAAACCGACCCCCTCAACGCTTCGGCTGCACCTAGAAATTCTGTCCATAAAAATTGAACAGATTTGGTGACAAAGGGCAGCCTTGGCGGAGTCCAGCCCTCAGTGGGAATGAATTCATCTGACTGCCCGCAATGCGGACTAAACTCTGACACCGGTCGTGCAGGGACCGAACAGCCCTTACCAACGGGCTTGGTACCCCGTGCTCCCGGAGAACCCCCCACAGTACTCCCCTAGGCACATGGTAGAACGCCTTCTCCAGATTCACAAAACACATGTAGACTGGTTGGGCGAACTCCCATGGACCCTCGAGGACCCTGCCGAGGGTGTAGAGCTGGTCCACTGTTCCACGGTCGGGACGAAAACCACACTGCTCCTCCTGAATCCAAGATTCGACTTCCTGACGGACCCTTCTCTCCAGCACACCTGAACAGACTTTACCGGGGAGGCTGACGAGTGTGATCCCTCTATAATTGGAACACACCCTCCAGTCGCGCTTCTTAAAAAGGGGGACCACCACCCCGGTCTGCCAATCCAGAGGCACTGTACTGTCCCCGGTGTCCACGCGATGTTATAGAAGCGTGTCAGCCAGGACAGCCCCACAACAATCAGAGCCTTTCCGGGTGGATCTCATCGACTCCTGGAGCCTTGCCACCGAGGAGCTTTCCAACCACCTCCGCCAACCGCCAATGCATTTATATTTTAAATTGTGTAAATTGCATTATATGTCTGTTGGTTGTTCCGCAAATTTCAAACATCTTCAGACGTGTGTTTTTGGTGGAAATAAACAATTCAGTAGCTGCACTTTTTACTCCCGTCCAGCAGTTGGCAGCGTGCAGCAGAATTGCCTTGCAGTCTGCTGAAGTAATAACAACAACATTAGACTAATCTGAGTAGACGTTTTTGTACGTCGCCCTCTAGTGGTTGGCCGTCATTACTGGTGTTCTTACACACCTATAGCAGCTCACAGTCAGTCGATGTAAACTGTACTTCCGGCCGTTTTGCTTGGATTCGTCCTTTTATAAATTTGAAATTCGGGCTTGATTTGGCTTTTACTGCAAAAACGGAGGCGTGGAGTATTTAGAACCCGGCATTTAAGCAGGTTTGGACAAATGCAGGTTTACACAAAAAAAGAGAAAATATTATAAAGGCATATGTTGTTCAAAGATAAAACAAAAATGTTTATGCTAATGCTGGATGAGGTTTTGAGAATAAATTGACATAAACGTGCTTTTATGCATACGCGGAGATTGAGGGAAGGTAGGCGCCCCCCCTAGTGGCCAACAAATGTCATAATTGAGGTTATATACACTCACCGGCCACTTTATTTGGTACACCTGTCCAACTGTTCGTTAACACTTAATTTCTAATCAGCCAATCACATGGCGGCAACTCAGTAGATTTAGGCATGTAGACATGGTTAAAGACAATCTCCTGCAGTTCAAACCGAGCATCAGTATGGGGAAGAAAGGTGATTTGAGTGACTTTGAACGTGGCATGGTTGTTGGTGCCAGAAGGGCTGTTCTGAGTATTTCAGAAACTGCTGATCTACTTGGATTTTCACGCACAACCATCTCTAGGGTTTACAGAGAATGGTGCGAAAAAGAAAAAATATCCAGTGAGCGGCAGTTCTGTGGGCGGAAATGCCTTGTTGATGCCAGAGGTCAGAGGAGAATGGCCAGACTGGTTCAAGCTGATAGAAAGGCAACAGTGACTCAAATAACCACCCGTTACAACCAAGGTAGGCAGAAGAGCATCTCTGAACGCACAATACGTGGAACTTTGAGGCAGATGGGCTACAGCAGCAGAAGACCACGCCGGGTGCCACTCCTTTCAGCTAAGAACAGGAAACTGAGGCTACAATTTGTACAAGCTCATCGAAATTTGACAATAGAAGATTGGAAAAACGTTGCCTGGTCTGATGAGTCTCGATTTGTGCTGTGACGTTCGGATGGCAGGGTCAGAATTTGGCGTCAACAACATGAAAGCATGGATCCATCCTGCCTTGTATCAACGGTTCAGGCTGGTGGTGGTGGTGTAATGGTGTGGGGAATATGTTCTTGGCACTCTTTGGGCCCCTTGGTACCAATTGAGCATTGTTGGAACGCCACAGCCTACCTGAGTATTGTTGCTGACCATGTCCATCCCTTTATGACCACAATGTACCCAACTTCTAATTGCTACTTTCAGCAGGATAATGTGCCATGTCATAAAGCTGGAATCATCTCAGACTGGTTTCTTGAGCATGACAATGAGTTCACTGTACTCAAATGGCCTCCACAGTCACCAGATCTCAATCCAATAGAGCATCTTTGGGATGTGGTGGAACAGGAGATTCGCCGGTGAGTCACTCACCGGCCACTTTATTAGGTACACCATGCTAGTAACGGGTTGAACCCCCTTATGTCTTCAGAGCTGCCTCAATTCTTCGTGGCATAGATTCAACAAGGTGCTGGAAGCATTCCTCGGAGAGTTTGGTCCATATTGACATGATGGCATCACACAGTTGGTGCAGATTTGTCGGTTGCACATCCATGATGCCAATCTAATAAAGTGGCCAGTGAGTGTATATATATTTATAGACAAACACACAACTGAAATAAACCGCTGTTTTTCAAATCATGTGCAATGGGTTCTGCTTAGTCTAAAATGTCCGTTATTAAATCTCAAGAATGCTCATGCAGAACCTCAGCAATCGCTGCCATGTTGGGAAGGAAGGAGGGTGCTTGAGAAACATGTGAGACCATCTGCGGGAAAAAAATTAAAGCTGAAGCGAAACTGAACCATGAAACATGACAATGACCCAAAACATACGAGTAAATCCACCAAGGACTGGCTGAAAAGGAGAGTCCTGGAATGGCCAAGTCAAAGCCCAGATCTTACTCCCACTGAGATGCCGTGTAATGACTTGAAACGGGCTGTACATGCAAGAAACCCCTCAAACGTCTCACAGCTAAAAATATTCTGTGTTGAGGAGTGGGGCAAACTTTCTTCAGACCGATGTCAAAGACTGGTAGATGGTTACAAAAAGCGTCTCACTGGCGTTATTTCAGCCAAAAGGGGTAACACTTTGCCTGGTATACCAGACTCACCGCTGTTCCAGCGATTGAGTCTGGCAACCGTCCGGCGGATCAAATTCTGAGGGCGGAGCAAGCCACAGCAAACAGCCAGCGAAGTGGACCAATCAGCGACGGGCAGACGTGACGTTGTTAAAGCGACAAGTAATTAGCGTGAGCGGAGAACGGAGAAGTTTATTCAACATGGCTAGCGCAAGCCATGTTGACTGTTGTCAATGACTTGTTTCGCTGTGTTTTTGGTAATTTAAAACTGGTTTTACCGCGGATTGGAACATATTCTCAGCTCTCCCATTCGCCATCTGTGTTGTTGTAGACACAACTTGCGGCGCGCAAGAGAGACGTTACACGTTAGGAACACGTCACGCAAATAAACAAATCTGATTGGACGATTGATTTTGTACCTTGCTCGAGAGGCCGTTAATGGGTTGGGTCCCAGACTATTTCTCACAGTGTTTGAAAAATACAGGGAGAATAGTCTGGCTGCAAGGTAACACTAGCTATTAGGTGGTAGGGTGTACTAACTTTTTCATCAGTTAGAAGAGGCATTTTTGATAATATATATGGTTTATTGTGCAAAAGTTATTTTTTGTTGTTTACCTGCAATTAAATCACTTTTTTTTTCCAGAGATAAAGAAAAACAAGATCAGAAATAGATATTTGAACATTTCTTAGCTAAGAACTAAGTACTTAATAGGGTGTCTTAATTTTTTCATATAACTGTGTTAAAAAAAGTCAATTATATGCAATGACATTTTTAGCACCAAATAATTAATCACATAAAATGTTATAGAACAATAACATTGTAATCGTGTTTATAATTGTTGGATTTTATACTTGAATATCCTTGCAAACTGTTATTCTTACTTATTGTGTTCTTCACCCAGCTGAGGAAGGATCGACTACCTTTAACAGCTTCATCCAGCTCCTTTTTTTTTTTAATCCCTTAACCTCCTTTCCTTCTGGGGCATGTCCACATAATGAAATATAAATCTTAAATAAAACCAGATTCCTTGGTGGCTTTCTCAATAACGTTGTGAAGAGAGAGAGAAGACAGAACACTTAACAAGGGTGACTAGCGGGAACTATACAAAATTATTAATTTTACCACAAAATACATAGAAATGGAGTGACCAAAAATCACATTAAGATTCATACAAAAACCGGGATAACAGAAAATGAAATAAACGGACGGATTGCAAATATTAAATTCAAACAAAGGAGACGAGGAACAAAGAGAGAACAAAGGCCTTTTTAGATAACGTTGTGAAGAGAACGGACAAATATGGTTGCCTATTGAGAGTACAGAAATGCGGATCGAAATAGCCATGGGCCGGGGAATGAGAGGTAATTAATTTTAAAAGTAGAAAACTAAAAGACAAAATTATATATTAATTACTTTTCAAAAATCCCCAGAATAAAACTGGTGTAAGAATTTTCACAATCTGCTCGAACACGGTTTAATAAGGTAAAACCGTGTTTACAACCACCAGATGTCCTCGAACTCCTCACCACGCACCCAGGTCAAAGAGGAACAGCCGGGAGGGGGGGCTTATGCGGCGGCTAAGCAGCACACAAACGGCTTTTTTACTTTTTAAAGTTTTTTTTTTTTCGGTGTTCAAGTAAAGTACTCGGTGGAGTGTCTGCAGTAGGCCAGGCACACACTTACAAACAAAAAAAAAAGCCCAGTCAAAAGGAGCACTTTAGGCATGTAGGGGGAAAGGGGCAGGTGTTCAAACACATTCCGAGCCCCTCTCTGCACGTGCCTGGTCTTTGGATAAGTCCGTTGAAACAACCATGTCATTTGAAACGCGTAACTGGAAGGATGATCCACAGTTTTTCTTTTTAAGTTTTTTAGCTCTTCGTCAATACTGTATTCCCAAGTCCGGAAGTGTGACTAATTTCCCGAACGCAACAGAAAACTATCCACAGCGAGCACAGCAGCGGCAATGAAACAAATGAAGAAATGAAACAAAATCGGTTGCTCAGTGTCTGTAAACGGGGGTCTCCAGGGTAAAACGGACAGATTTAAAATAGTCCAGGGGCATAATGCTATTGTAGCATACTGGACTGTCTCAGAAAATTAGAATACACAATATTCTAATTTTCTGAGACAGTCCTGTACATTAATCCACCATTTAAAGCAGGGGTGTCCAAACTTTTTGCAAAGGGGACCAGATTTGGCGTGGTAAAAATGTGGGGGGCCGACCTTGGCTGACGTCCTTTACATAGAACAATATACAGGACTGTCTCAGAAAATTAGAATATTGTGTATTCTAATTTTCTGAGACAGTCCAGTACATTGTTCCATCAAACACAACAGTTGTTTTGGCTGAAAATATTGCAGTTCATTGAAAAGAGGGGTGCAAGAGCAGAAACTGCTTTTTCAGCCTTGTGTGTGTTTTCCGCCATACATATTGGATAGTTGTGAAAAAGAACAGCACCTGAAAAATCATTTCGTTCTTTATGTCATTTCATATCATTATGTAATCATTATGTATTTCAGTTTGATTTCACTTATGTATTTCTAAATGAGTCTTCTGGGAAAATCTTTTATCGCACAGTGTGCAGGCAAAAGGCTTCTCTCCAGTGTGTGTTCTTGTGTGAATGTTCAAATTTGCCTTCGTGGAGTATTTTTTTAATCACAAAGTGAGCAGGCATAAGGCTTCTATTCAGTGTGTGTTCTTGTGTGAATGTTTAAACCTCCCTTCTTGGTGAATCTTTTACCAGCAAGTGTGCAGGCAAACGGCTTCTCTCCAGTGTGGTTTCTTGTGTGCAATACTAATTGTCCCTTCCGAGTGAATCTTTTACCACAACAGGTGCACACAAAAGGCTTCTCTCCAGTGTGTGTGATTGTGTGTTTGTTTAAATCTCCCTTCCGGATGATTTTTTTACCACACAGTGTACAGGCATAAGGCTTCTCTCCAGTGTGTGTTCTTGTGTGTTTGTTTAAATCTCCCTTCCTGAGGAATCTTTTACCACAAAATGTGCAGGCATAAGGCTTCTCTTCAGTGTGTATTTGTGTGTTTGTCTAAACTATCCTTCACAGTGAATCTTTTACCAACAAAATGTGCAGGCAAAACGCTGCACATTTATAACTTTTAGAACTTTTATCAACAATGGGCGACTCACAGCCACTCAACTCAGCGCCACCGGCAACAACTCTCATCAATTCCAATCTCACCCCCGTATGCTCACCTACCTCTTCGTCTATGCCAAATTGGTAAAGCCGGTGTTCTGCCAAAATTTGCTACATCGGCGAAACGTCTACATTAGTCGAATTTGACACCCAAAGTACTACCGTGCACTCTAAACTTGTTTTGTTTAGATGCATACAGGCATAGCGTACTAAAAAAATGCCTGAAGAAAATACTTAAATGAAGTTACATCAAATAAGGACGGTTTAAATATGCTACGTGACTAATGTGGTCAACTGCTTCAAAGCTAAGACAAAAAAACACAATGGTTAAAAGTAATATTAGAGGGGAATACGTGCAAAAAAGTATCTTTGAGGCATTGAAAAGGTTCTAAAAAACTAAATAAAAACAAGAAGTGATTACTCGCCGCTTCCTACCGATGTGTGCAAGCGCGCTGAGCATTGTGTAGGACATTTCGCCACGTAGTAAGGAATGGCCGAACACCGGTCATATTGTGGGGGACAGCGGCCCCTTGGGATGCCGGTAACAGAGCGCTAGCTCAAAGACATGGATTTCACATATGTTATAAATGACTTTGCGTCACAAAATCTAGACGCATCACTGTTTGTGGGCTTGATAACCCCAGGGATGTGGAGGGAGCAGGATGTTTAGTTATACTGTTTTGCTGCTTAGCAGGCAGGCATAGCACTCTCAGGTGTATTGTATTGAAGCCTACATGGGACAATAGATGGAAATTGTTTGTTTATATTGTGTCACATCACATTATGGTCTGTTAAACTTAACTGTCCATCTCAAATTAAATAATTAACAAATATACACTGTCATTGCTTGCAAAGCGTTAAAGTACTGCGTATGTTGTTGTGACAAGCCGGTGGCAGGGGTGGGGTTGGGGCCCTATCATGGTCTCTTGTCCCCGGTCCCCTGCAAGTCTGTTGACAGCCCTGTGTATTGGATAGTTGTTAAAAAAAATTTTTTTAAAAAACAGCACGTGAAAAATAATTTCAACAACTTTCAAAAGAGGCTCATGGCAAACTGAATAATGAAATTAAAATGCTTTTTCCACTGTAAATGCAGGAATCAGAATATTTTGTCACACGCTAGAATTCAAAGGTTTTTACTCAGTGTGGTTTCTTGCGTGCATTACTAAATTTCCTTTCTGAGCGAATCGTTTATCACAAAGTGAGCATGCAAAAGGCTTTTCTCCAGTGTGTGTGCGCTCATGCCTTTCTAAACCCTGCTTCTGAGTGAATCTTTTACCACAAAGTGAGCAGATAAAAGGCTTTTCTCGAGTGTGTATACGCTTGTGCCTTTCTAAATCCTGCTTCTGAGTGAATCTTTTACCACAAAGTGTGCAGGCGAAAGGCTTCTCTCCAGTGTGGTTTCTTGTGTGCACCACTAAGTGTCCCTTCCGAGTGAATCGTTTACCACAACATGTGCAGACAAAAGGCTTCTCTCCAGTGTGTATTAGTGTATGTTTGTCTAACCTATCCTTCACAGGGAATCTTTTACCACAAAGTGTGCAGGCAAAAGGCTTCTCTCCAGTGTGGTTTCTTGTGTGCAATACTAATTGTCTCTTCTGAATGAATCCTTTACCACAAAGTGAGCAGACAAAAGGCTTCTCTGCAGTGTGTATTCTTGTGTGAATGTTTAAATTTCCCCTCGTCAAGTATCTTTTACCACAAACTGTGCAGGCAAAAGGCTTCTCTCCAGTGTGAGTGTGCATGTGTGCGTCTAAGTTGCATTTCCAAGGAAATGTTTTACCACAAAGTGAGCAGTGAAAAGGTTTCCCAACCGTGCCTTCTTTTGCGTCTCTTTTCAATGGTGATTTGTCTAAGGATTTTGAAGTATTTTGGTCAAAGTCATCCTCCTCTTCATTAAAGTCCGAAGAATGTGACGTTACGTCGTCGCTGTCCGAAAGCGGAGCTAAGAGGCCGTCTGGTTGCTCTCCTTTTGTTGTCAAGTGCTGAAATGAGCTGTCGCTCGAAGGTTTCGCTGCTCCGCTGTCATTGCTTGGACCTTTGTTTTCTTCACTCTTTACACTGAAACCCATTGGAAACTTGAAGATTTCAACTTCCTGTTTTTCTTCTTTAATGTCAGGGGTCTCTGGCTCCACCTCCTGTTTGACCGACGGCATGTCAGACTCCTTCTCCTGTTTAACATGGGGAGGATCGTGCTTCTCAGGCTACGGTGCTGTTACGGTGACGCCTGCGGGACTCTGGGTGGGGGGGGGGGAAAAATCACGTGATTTGCTGACGTTGGAGATATAGAAAGAAATACAGGTAGTCCCCGGGTTACGACGTACACTACTGATATGATTTCAACTTTACGACGCTGGAATCGCCAGTGTTTTTTTTTTTATAATGTTGACTTTTGTTTCGTCATGCATGCTTTTATTTTGGCGTAGGAAACGTAGGGCAGGTAGTACTTTCGCACGCAAGTCAGCGCGTATTTACACACGAAAAACTTATTTGCTTACGCTTAGATGAGCGCAATGTTTTCGTCTATAATTTTTTTTCTCCCAAAAATAAATAAAAGGTTTACAACTATTTTGAATGAACATTGATAGACGACCACATATTGTTACGACGACAGGGACACCAACTTGGTGATAATACACACTGAGCAAGTAAACAGCACATTATATTCAATGAATTATACCCAACTAGATGCAACAAACTTTATGTAAAAAAAAAAGCCAATGATATGAAAACACAGAGCTTCTCAATTATTTTGTTACGCCCCTCCTCAGGAAGATGTAAATGTTTCATCCCCCACCCCCACCCACCAACTCTCTGCCGCCACTGTAAAGTGAGTACACCCCTCGCATTTCTGCAGATATTTAAGTATATCTTTTCATGGGAAAACACTGACAAAATGACACTTTGACACAACGAAAAGTATTCTGTGTGCAGCATATATAATAGTTAAATTTTCCCCCCCTCAAAATAACTCTAAATATAGCCAATAATACCTAAACCCATGGCAACAAAAGTGAGTACACCCCTTAGGAACTACATCCCTAAAGGGATGTACGTTTTTACAACGAGGTGTACTCACTTTTTGTTGCCAGGAATTTAGATATTAATGGCTGCATTTTGAGTTATTTTGAGGGGGAAATGAATTAACTCTATTATATAAGCTGCACACAGACTACCTTTCATTGTGTCAAAGTGTCATTTAGTCAGTATTGTCCCATGAAAAGATATACTTAAATATCTGCAGAAATGTGAGGGGTGTACTCACTTTTGTGATACACCGTAAGTGAAATGAGCTGCCAGTGCTTCAAGTAAATTTCACTCCCTTAGATTTCTTGAAATAAAAAAAAAAATAGCTAGCTGAAAATAAATTTACCAGACTTATTTTGAGCAAAAAGTATATTTAATCTAGAAAAAAAGCTTTTCTGAAATTTTCTTAATTCAAGAATACTGTTCAAAATCTTATTTGAAAGCTAATTTTTCTTGATTTAGGTGAAAAATGACCAACTTTAGATGGATTTAATGAAAACAAATATTAATATTTACTGAAATTAAATGGAATAATCTGACGCATTAATCTGTTAACTAGTCTCACACTCAAAACAAGATGGAGAAAAGTGACTGGATTTAAGAAAAATTATCTAATTAAGGCTCGACACATTTGCAGTGGATACATGACAGGTTAAAAAAGGGGAGAAAAAAACTGAAAAAAATTCACTTGGTTCTTCTATTTGCACATAGTCCGACAGCCATTCTATCTTAAAAGAACAGAATTTCTTTTTTGCTTTGTCTTCACGATGATAAGGGTGATGATGATGAATGGGGCCATTTGCATCTCTTAACTCCGCTGCACTGTTGCTAGCTTGCACGGTGTGTATGGGCAGGGCACATATGCACAACACCGTCCATGCTATGATTGGCTGCGCAGCGTAAGTAGTGAATTGTGTCGTATCTTTGGCTAGACACCTGTTGTCCATTGGGTTACATCGCAAAATGATTTGGCACCAGGGACATCATTTTCGGACAGAATTGGTAAGTTTAGCTCTGTAAACATCTCGTTCGTACACTATTTACATGCATCTAGCATGAGGGACAAACGCGAGCTTGACCCCCCTAGCAACAGTTGCTAACGTCATGAATATTAATGAGCAAAAGTGAGGTTTTGCGTCCAGTACACTATTCCGTTTGAAGTGGGAGTGGAATGAACGAGTGTCCATTCGCTACCACACAAATTCACAGCAGACGGATGAAAATAACTTGTTTTCCTGTACATTACTTGTTTTGTAGAATATCCTAGAATGATTTCCTGACCAATATTTGTTGTATCGCCATATCGTGAGACAGATCAAAACAAGTATGATATTGCATAAAAAGGATCATTATGTCATAATCTTACCCTCATTTTATTTCAGTTTTCAGTTGCTCATCATAGCCTGGATTTCCTCTCCTAGTCATCCACGTCTCGATTCTTTGGGCTTCAGTCAGTCACATCTTTAAGACAAGTTGAGAAGTGTCTTATACAGTACAGTGGTACCTTGACATACGATCGCTTTGACACACAAGCTTTTGGACATCCGACGTAAAATTTGAGTCGCCATTTGTTCCTACATCCGACGACATGCTCGAAATACGACGATTTTTGACAGCGCCGCAGTTTCCTTGTTTTGCCGGAAGACAGATACACGGCTCATTTTCTTGTGAGGGAAGTCAACACTGGATTCAAAAAGGTTAGTGCAGGTGGAGAAAAAAAAAAGAAATGGTGACACTTACTATTGAAATGAAGATGTAAATGGTAGCAAAATATAAGCATGGCGTGTGCATCCATGAACTAGGTCAACAATAAGGCCGTGAAATGTCGATCTCGGCCGGCGGTCTTCCTCCGTTCGCCAGTCTTTATAAGTTAAGGTGACAATTCTTATTGTGTTAAGAACGTCAAAGAAATCGCCAGCTTCGTCAGGTTTCTAATCATTTATTCCATCAACTTGTGCAACAGCAGCGGATGCCAGCATCAAAACAGAAAGTAAACTCTTGCTCATCATCATGTCAGCCTCGCGGTGCATTCAGGTACAGCAAAAAAAAAGTCTGCCACATTAGAACCAGATTCATTACATTATTACAGATATTATTATTATTATTACTATTATTATAATGATTTGTATTCATTATTTTTTTTTGTTCTTTGTAATTGCTATTTGCAATAGTAACAGCAGTATTTATTAAGGATTTAGTGTAGGTTTTGGGGCTGTGGAACGAATTAATGGAATATAATGTATTCTTATGGGAAAATCCTGCTCGACATACGACCATTTCGACTTACAAACAAGGTCCTGGAACGAATTAACTCCGTATGTAGAGGTATCACTGCAATCACTCTCATGTTAACCATCGACTTTTGCTTAAAACAAACTTTACAAATCGGAGGTAGGATTAAGCCAACGCAATCGGAATGCGTTAACGTGTTTTAGCTAGTGAGCTAAGCTAAACTAAACTAAGTTAAGTAAGCCTAAGAAGCTTCAACATAAAGCCACACGACCTTCACTATACTTTTAAATGCGACTTTTTAGACCACTAGATTCTTACTTGTGTACTTGCCCGATGAGAATGCTTTAAAGGAGTTCGTTTGGTTAGAAGGGAACACGAAAGAATATCAGGACCCGGAGGGTACACAGAAGTTGCGTCAAGTGAACCGGAAGTAGAAACGTTCAAGTGCTGAAACTTCAGCGTAATATGTTGACGAGTATGGAAGTTTCATCACTAGTTCACATCACTGGAGTCCAGAAATATTCAATAAATATGATCAATATATCCGAATTCTAGTCATCGCTGTCAATAACTCAATTTGAAGGCTCAGAATTTATATAATTTGTAAATGTATACATTGACATTATCCTTCCACTCATATTTTTAAGCACTGAAGCTTCTCAGGCTCATTTAATTCAGCTTTTATTTCTGCGCTAACCATTCCAAAGGACGGAAGAAGAACAGCGCAAGGAAGAACTATATCGAGGCAAAGAGATGGAACTCCCTGCAGAGGTCGCTGTAGGCACATAACTAGACTCAAAGCAGATTGTTTCACATGACAAAATACATATTATAATTGCTTATGTATATTTTTTTAAAGATTATTATTCATGCTTATTTTTTATTTCTATGCTATAAATTGATAAAATAAACAAATTGAAAATAAATACCAACAAAAATACACACTGGCTATGTGCCCAAGTGACGCTCTAGTCCAGGGGTCTTCAATTAGCGGACCGCGGTCCACAACTGGACTACGGCACACCACTCTGCGGACCCTGAGCAAATGGCACTTTTCAAAAAAAAAAAAAAAAAAAAAAAAAAACAGCTACTATTCTATCGCTGAATTCTGTTTAATTTTCAGTCAAATATCTTCCACGTTCCCACTTCTGTTGTCATCGGTTTGACAACGATGCGCAGATTGGCTGAGACAGCCTGCATGGATGCGCTGATTGGCTGAGAGAGCCTACATGCTACTAGCTAGAGTGGACAGAACGCAGCAGTGTGAAACACGAGTCGCACCCGGCACTTTGCAATCCCCGTAGAAGACCGAAACTTATAAAATGGCATGCTCAAAGTTGACGAGAAGAAAAGTCGACAACGGGAATCGCCGTTTTAATGAGGAATGGACTGACAAATATGCGTCCATGTTACCAACTGCAAGTACCAAACCTATGTGTTTAATATGCTTCAAGAAGTTGCTCTTCGAAAATATAGTAAAATATTCCTTATCTGGTTTGATTCCCTCTCGTCCAAGGACATGCTCTTGTCCAAGAACAGGCTGTTCCAAGGACAGGCTTTGAATGTTTTTCTGTGAAAGACCACCGCAGTTGGTCAATAATAACTTTCACTTATGTTTCCGTGGAAGGAATCATCACTTGTGTCTGTAAAAGGTATTCACTTGTGTTTCTGAAAAAGGTGTCGTTACACAGTAAGCAACGCCCTTTCTTCTGTATAAAGAGACGAGACTTGTATTCTCACTTTGTACTTTTGTGTGGCCACAGTCCTGTCTGGACCACATCATACTGTACCCCAGATACATATCTTGCTTTTCTATAAAGTCTTCAAAGCTGGCAATCCTTGGCTGTTGATTCTTTATTCTCATTTTTATGGAGGTAGATTTGTGTCTTTATTATTCAATCAAAAAAAAGTTGCTTCAATCAAAAAATGTATTTTCAATCAAAGAAAAAGTCACTTCAATAAAAAAAAAAAGTGTTTGCAAAAATAAATTTGAAACTCAAAAATATGTATTTGGAACCTATTTTCCTTTGATTGAATTTTTTAATTTTTTTATTATTTTTAAGTCAAGTTATTTTTGATTGAAACAACTTTTTTGATTGACGTAATGTAGTTTTGCGTTTGGTCCACATTGGACACAACGTACCATCGCGGGCACTTCGGTGAGATGCCGATGTCACACCCCCGTACCGGTGCCCTATTTTCGGCTTGACTCAAGCAGAGTGCGATGGCTGGATGGAGCCCTGGTGGCCATTATTCTTGCTTCATACTTTTATGCCATTGGCGTAATCACCTGCCACTCAAGCATGTCGGAAGTAGTGTTGAAGTTGAATCATTGTGTCAAAATGATTCCATCGAAAAAAAGTGCGTTCAAACCTTTTTCCACTTTAAAAAAAAAAAGTTTCAAACGTTTTGCTTGTCAAAAAAGTGACACTTCAATAAAAAAATATATTTGAAATAAAAAATATTTTCAAAAAAATATATTTTTGCAAGTGATTTTTTTCTTTGATTAAAAATAGTTTTTTTGATTGAAGCAACTTTTATTGGGATTGAATGATTTAGACACAAATGTCCTAGCCATGATATGGCTCAAACACAAAAAGGATTGCTTCAATCAAAGAAAACAGTTTCGATGAAAAATTAAGTGTTCAAATGCGAATTTCTGAGTCTCAAATAATTTTTCACATTCAAAAACTTTTTTTCTACGATTGAATTTTTTTAAATTTTTGATTGAAGTGATTTTTCTTTTGAAAATCTTTTTGTTTGAAGCAACTTATTTTTTGATTGAATAATAAAGACACAAATGTCCTAGCCAAAATGTGGTCCAAACGCAATACTACATTACGTCAATCAAAAAAGTTGTTTCATTTAAAAAAAACTTGACTTAAATTAAAAATAAATAAATAAATAAAAATCAAAGAAAAATAAGTTCCAAATACATTTTTTTTGTTTCAAATTTATTTTTGGATTCAAACACTTTTTTTTTTTTAAGTGACTTTTTCTTTGATTGAAAATATATTTTTTGATTGAAGCATTTTTTTTTAAATTGAATAATAAAGACCAAAATCTACCTCCATACATTTTGAGCTATCTGTTAATACTTGTCTTAGAATGTGAACTTCCCTGACAATATTGTTCTATCAAACACAACAGTTGTTTTGGCTTAAAATACTGCAGTTCATTGAAAAGACTGGTGCAAGAGCAGAAACTGCTTTTTCAGCCTTGTGTGTGTTTTCTGCCATATAAATTGGATAGTTGTGAAAAAGAACAGCACCTGAAAAATCATTTCGTTCTTTATGTCATTTCATATCATTATGTAATCATTATGTATTTCAGTTTGATTTCGCTTATGTATTTCGAAATGAGTCTTCTGAGAAAATCTTTTATCGCACAGTGTGCAGGCAAAAGGCTTCTCTCCAGTGTGTGTTCTTGTGTGAATGTTCAAATTTGCCTTCGTGGAGTATTTTTTTCATCACAAAGTGAGCAGGCATAAGGCTTCTATTCAGTGTGTGTTCTTGTGTGCAATACTAATTGTCCCTTCCGAGTAAATCTTTTACCACAACAGGTGCACACAAAAGGCTTCTCTCCAGTGTGTGTGATTGTGTGTTTGTTTAAATCTCCCTTCCGGATGAATTTTTTACCACACAGTGTACAGGCATAAGGCTTCTCTCCAGTGTGTGTTCTTGTGTGTTTGTTTAAATCTCCCTTCCTGAGGAATCTTTTACCACAAAATGTGCAGGCATAAGGCTTCTCTTCAGTGTGTATTTGTGTGTGTTTGTCTAAACTATCCTTCACAGTGAATCTTTTACCACAATGTGTGCAGGCAAAAGGCTTCTCTCCAGTGTGGTTTCTTGTGTGCACCACTAATTGTCCCTTCTGAGTGAATCGTTTACCACAACACGTGCAGACAAAAGGCTTCTCTCCAGTGTGGATTAGTGTATGTTTGTCTAAACTATCCTTCACAGGGAATCTTTTACCACAAAGTGTGCAGGCAAAAGGCTTCTCTCCAGTGTGGTTTCTTGTGTGCAATACTAATTGTCCCTTCTGAATGAATCCTTTACCACAAAGTGTGCAGACAAAACGCTTCTCTCCAGTGTGTATTCTTGTGTGAATGTTTAAATTTCCCCTCGTCAAGTATCTTTTACCACAAACTGTGCAGGCAAAAGGCTTCTCTCCAGTGTGAGTATGCATGTGTGCGTCTAAGTTGCATCTCCAAGGAAATGTTTTACCACAAAGTGAGCAGTGAAAAGGTTTCTCAACCGTGCCTTCTTTTGCGTCTCTTTTCAATGGTGATTTGTCTAAGGATTTTGAAGCATTTTGGTCAAAGTCATCCTCCTCCTCATCAGTATTAAAGTCCGAAGAATGTGACGTTACGTCGTCGCTGTCCGAAAGCGGAGCTAAGAGGCCGTCTGGTTGCTCTCCTTTTGCTGTCAAGTGCTGAAATGAGCTGTCGCTCGAAGGTTTCGCTGCTCCGCTGTCATTGCTTGGACCTTTGTCTTCTTCACTCTTTACACTGAAACCCATTGGAAACTTGAAGATTTCAACTTCCTGTTTTTCTTCTTTAATGTCAGGGGTCTCTGGCTCCGCCTCCTGTTTGATCGACGGCATGTCAGACTCCTTCTCCTGTTTAACATGGAGGGGATTGTGCTTCTCAAGGTGAAGATCTGTTACGGTGACACCTGTGAGACTCTGGGTGGAAGAAAAAAAAATTTTTTTTAATCACGTGATTTGCTGACGTTGGAGATATAGAAACAAATACAGGTAGTCCCCGGGTTACGACGTACACAACTGATGTGATTTCAACTTTACGACGCTGGAGTCTCCAGTGTTTTTTCATAATGTTGGCTTTTATTTTGGCGTAGGAAACGTAGGGCAGGTAGTACTTCCGCACGCAAGTCAGCGCGTATTTACACACGAAAAACTTATTTGCTCACGCTTAGATGAGAGCAATGTTTTCGTCTATAATTTTTTTCTCTCCCAAAAATAAATAAAAGATTTCCAACTATTTTGAATGAACATTGATAGACGAGCACATATTGTTACGACGACAGGGACATCACCAACTTGGTGATAATACACACTTAGCAAGAAAACAGCGCATTGTATTCAATGAATTATACCCAACTAGATGCTACAAACTTTATGTAAAAAAAAAAGCCAATGATATGAAAACACAGAGCTTCTCAATTATTTTGTTACGCCCCTCCTCAGGAAGATGTAAATGTTTCATCCCCCACCCCCACCCACCAACTCTCTGCCGCCACTGTAAAGTGAGTACACCCCTCGCATTTCTGCAGATATTTAAGTATATCTTTTCATGGGAAAACACTGACAAAATGACACTTTGACACAATGAAAAGTATTCTGTGTGCAGCATATATAATAGTTAAAAATTTTCCCCCTCAAAATAACTCAAAATATAGCCAATAATACCTAAACCCATGGCAACAAAAGTGAGTACACCCCTTAGAAACTACATCCCTAAAGGGATGTACGTTTTTACAAAGAGGTGTACTCACTTTTTGTTGCCAGGGATTTAGATATCAATGGCTGCATTTTGAGTTATTTTGAGGGGAAAATGAATTAACTCTATTATATAAGCTGCACACATACTACCTTTCATTGTGTCAAAGTGTCATTTTGTCAGTATTGTCCCATGAAAAGATATACTTAAATATCTGCAGAAATGTGAGGGGTGTACTCACTTTTGTGATACACCGTAAGGGAAAGGATCTGCCAGTGCTTCAAGTAAATTTCACTCCCTTAGATTTCTTGAAATTAAAAAAAATAGCGAGCTGAAAATAAATTTACCAGACTTATTTTGAGCAAAAAGTTAGTATATTTAATCTAGAAAAAAAGCTTTTCAGAAATTTTCTTAATTCAAGAATACTGTTCAAAATCTTATTTGAAAGCCACTTTTTCTTGATTTAGGTGAAAAATGATCAACTTTAGATGGATTTAATGAAAACAAATATCAATATTTACTGAAATTAAGTGGAATAATCTGACGCATTAATCAGTTAACTAGTCTCACACTCAAAACAAGATGGAGAAAAGTGACTGGATTTAAGAAAAATTATCTAATTAAGGCTCGATACATTTGCAGTGTATACATGACAGGTTAAAAAAGGGGAGAAAAAAACTGAAAAAAATTCACTTGGTTCTTCTATTTGCACATAGTCCGACAGCCATTCTATCTTAAAAGAACAGAATTTCTTTTTTGCTTTGTCTTCACGATGATAAGGGTGATGATGATGAATGGGGCCATTTGCATCTCTTAACTCCGCTGCACTGTTGCTAGCTTGCTAACTTGCACGGTGTGTATGGGCAGGGCACATTTGCACAACACCGTCCATGCTATGATTGGCTGCGCAGCGTAAGTAGTGAATTGTGTCGTATCTTTGGCTAGACACCTGTTGTCCATTGAGTTACACTGCAAAATGATTTGGCACCAGGTACGTCATTTTCGGACAGAATTGGTAAGTTTAGCTCTGTAAACATCTCGTTCGTACACTATTTACATGCATCTAGCATGCGGGACAAACGCGAGCTTGACCCCCCTAGCAACAGTTGCTAACGTCATGAATATTAATGAACAAAAGTGAGGTATTGCGTCCAGTACACTATTCCGTTTGAAGTGGGAGTGGAATGAACGAGTGTCCATTCGCTACCACACCTTCCAGTTTAAACGGCTTGGACAGCTTCAAGTGATAAACTCATTTAAATTCACAGCAGACGGATGAAAATAACTTGTTTTCCTGTACATTACTTGTTTTGTAGAATATCCTAGAATGATTTCCTGACCGATATTTGTTGTATCGCCATATCGTGAGACAGATCAAAACAAGTATGATATTGCATAAAAAGCATCATTATGTCATAATCTTACCCTCATTTTATTTCGGTTTTCAGTTGCTCATCGTAGCCTGGATTTCCTCTCCTAGTCATCCACGTCTCGATTCTTTGGGCTTCAGTCAGTCCCATCTTTAAGACAAGTTGAGAAGTGTCTTATACAGTACAGTGGTACCTCGACATACGATCGCTTTGACACACGATCTTTTGGACATCCGACGTAAAATTTGAGTCGCCATTTGTTCCTACATCCGACGACATGCTCGAAATACAACGATTTTTGACAGCGCCGCAGTTTCCTTGTTTTGCTGGAAGACAGACGCACGGCTCATTTTCTTGAGAGGGAAATCAACACTGGATTCAAAAAGGTTAGTGCAGGTGGAGAAAAAAAAAGAAATGGTGACAATTACTATTGAAATGAAGATGCAAAATATAAGCATGGCGTGTGCATCCATGAACTATGTCAACAATAGGGCCGTGAAATGTCGATCTCCGCCGGCGGTCTTCCTCCGTTCGCCAGTCTTTATAAGTTAAGATGACAATTCTTATTGTGTTAACAACGTCAAAGAAATCGCCAGCTTCGTCAGGTTTCTAATCATTTATTCCATCAACCTGTGCAACAGTAGCGGATGCCAGCATCAAAACAGAAAGTAAACTCTTGCTCATCATCATGTCAGCCTCGCGGTTCATTCAGGTACAGCAAAAAAAAAGTCTGCCACATTAGAACCAGATTCGTTACATTATTACAGGTATTATTATTATTATTATTACTATTATTATTATGATTTGTAATCATAACTTTTTTTTTGTTCTTTGTAATTGCTATTTGCAATAGTAACAGCAGTATTTATTAAGGATTTAGTGTAGGTTTTGGGGCTGTGGAACGAATTAATGGAATATAATGTATTCTTATGGGAAAATCCTGCTCGACATACGACCATTTCGATTTACAAACAAGGTCCTGGAACGAATTAACTCCGTATGTAGAGGTATCACTGTAATCACTCTCATGTTAACCATCGACTTTTCCTTAACACAAACTTTACAAATCGGATGTAGGATTAAGCCAAAGCAGTCGGAATGTGTTAACGTGTTTAAGCTAGTGAGCTAAGCTAAACTAAGTTAAGTAAGCCTAAGAAGCTTCAACATAAAGCCAAACGACCTTCACTATACTTTTAAATGCGACTTTTTAGACCACTAGATTCTTACTTGGGTACTTGCCCGATGAGAATGCTTTCAAGGAGTTCGTTTGGTTAGAAGGGAACACGAAAGAACATCAGGACCCATAGGGTACACAGAAGTTGCGTCAAGTGAACCGGAAGTAGAAACGTTCAAGTGCTGAAACTTCAGCGTAATATGTTGACGTGTATGGAAGTTTCATCACTAGTTTACATCACTGGAGTCCAAAAATATTCAATAAATATGATCAATATATCCGAATTCTCGTCATCACTGTCAATAACTCAATTTGAAGGCTCAGAATTTATATAATTTGTAAATGTATACATTGACATTATTCAATTTACGCTACTCCTTCCACTGCACTTTACTCTACTCCTCCCAGTGACATTTTTAAGCACTGAAGCTTCTCAGGCTCATTTAATTCAGCTTTTATTTCTGTGCTAACCATTCCAAAGGACGGAAGAAGAGCGCAAGGACGAACGAGGCAAAAAGATGGAACTCCCAGCAGAGGTCGCTGTAGGCATATACCTAGACTCAAAGCACACATGACTTTGACAAATAAAATACATATTATAATTGCTTATATATATATTTTTTAAAGATCATTTTTCATGCTCATTTTTAAATTCTATGCTATAAATAAATTGCTAAAATAAACAAATTGAAAATAAATACCAACAAAAATACACAGTGGCTATGTGCCCAAGTGACACTCTAGTCCCGGGGTCCCCAGTTAGCGGACCGCGGTCCACGACCAGAGGCGTAGCGTCCTATTAGGCATACGCAGGCAATTGCCTAGGGCCCCAAGTCAGCAGGGGCCCCCAGAGGGCTGACAGATTTGGCACACAAAGTTTTAGCACACTCAGCTTCACCATACTGTCGTTGCTTCAAGTATTGGGAGTGGTTCAATACCATGGAATCATTTGGCAGATTATCTAACAATTTTGTTATCAGTCCCAATTAGCATACGTGTTTAAGAAAATCCAATCAGTTTTAACACTGCATTTTCGTGCAAAGTGTGAATCACCTACAGCTATATGAAAAGTCTTTGCTGTATTATCGAATGTTGGTTTTCACAGGCCACCTCATTATTCATGTGACTACTTAACCCTTTAACACCGAACGTGTCGGCAGCGACGCGTTTACCCATGTCGTCTTTGAAGCTTCGTCACGCTGTAATTACGTCACCCACGTGCCGCTGGTTGGTCTCATTTGAAGGTACGGAAGTTGATGTCCACACCAGTTTTTATTTGAAGTCAATCGACCAAGAAAAACGGGAGATATTGTCATTTGATTTTTATTGCACTCACAAATATGCATTAAAACGCTGCATGGACCATGTATCTATCTCCATACTTCCATCATTTCTTGTCCTTTTTCAAAACCGAAAGAAGCGCAAAAGACTACATATCCCAACAGTAGTTGTGATGTCAAGAAGGACGAACCGAATGTGGACATTTGTTGAAAAAAAAATTAAATGCATTTCTGAGCGAGGCGCCAACTAAGGAAAAGGAGGCATGCTGAAGCAAACAACGGCCAGTTTGAGCGAGCGACTTTGAAACGTGCAGAATGAATCTAAAACTAAATTTAGCGCAAGCTAATGCATTATTTCATTAATCCAAGGAATAAGATGAGCCGTATTTGCCGTTGTTTTCCTGGGGTGAGTCGGCGTTTCTACGCGTAGAAGTGACAGGCTGACAGCAGCGCACAAACGGGACGGAGTAGGCTGTGTGACGTTGTGTGTGACGCAGCTCCGTGACCTGTTCATGCAGAAGCTTTATTGAGTTCGCAAAAAAAAAAAAAAAAAAAAAAAAAAAAAACTATTGGGTCGTATGCCAGAAAAATTTGAATTGAACTGAACTACTTGTCAATATTTTTTTAAATACTTTTTTTCAATGTTATATACATTTTTCTTCAAGGAAATTTTTATAAAGATGAGTGTTCGAGAAGCTTGGTTGCATGTACGTAAATACTTTAGATAAGGTGATGGGTATAATACCTAACTTCACAAAGAGATATCCTCCAAACCCTTTTTGTGTTAGATGACATATATATATATTTTTTTCTCACTATTTTGCACTATACATAACCCGTTTGGACCATAGTATGTGTAAAGGCCAAAAACGCCTATGACCATACTGGCTGTTTGTGTTGAATTGTCAGACATAAAACTATTCAATCTTATTTTTTTCTATTGAATGTTTATCCTAACAAGTAGAATAAATATTATCAAGCTTCAAAACGTTTGGTCGAGCATGTTTGGTTGTCAATGGGACATCAACATTACAAATTTTGAAAAAATATTTTGCGTTTTTTTTTGTCTTTTTGGGTCCAAAATGTGGATTATAATTGGTCAGTGAAGAAAACAACAGTTTGGACATGAAGTTCAAGGTGTCCTTAAAAAAGGGACCCAACTTGGCCATTGTGAACAATTTTTTCTTTGAAATATAAAGGCAACATCAAATGCATGCAAATTCGGCCAAAATAGGCTTAGGTGTTAAAGGGTTAAAGAAATGGTGATTTTTCCAAGAAAGTCTATTAATGGGTCTATCGTATTCCTCGTTGAATACTCTATAAGAAAAATATAACACATATGCATCTAAAATAATCCTAAACAATTTTATTAGCAATTTTAATCCTCCTTTTAGCAAGGTTCCTTGGGTATGCGGTATGCCGCTGCGTACGTTCCCATAGCAACCAGTCCTGTTATTGTCCTACGTCACAAGCGCTGCATATTCTGAGAACGAGAATAGGCGTAAGCGTAAAGTGCGCATTTCGAGCAGAGGACGGCCACCCCACCTGTTAGGATTAATCTGTGCGTCCATGAACGAATGTAAGTATTTCCTCTTCATGCCATAAAGTTCTTATGATAAGTTAGAGCCGTTACCAGCGCGACAGTTTCGTGTTTTTCCTGTTACGTCGGCTGGTTGATCCCACTCGTTCTCGCTGCGTCAACGAGAGCGTTCTTTACATTATATTCACATTGTACATTTGCTTTAAGAGGGAAGGTGTTAGTTTAGTATCTTAAAATGATGTTGTACATCCATATGAGTGTAAAGTGCTTAGTTTTCGTCACTTTTATGGCCAAGATGACCGCATGCAGAGCGCACTCGACCCCCCCCCCCCCCCCCCCCCCACACACACACACACACCTTCGTGTTCATTTTACTGTGCAAATATGTATGTGTGTCACGTGACTCAGAGTGAGAGTGGGCGGCGATCGGGCCTTTTTTTAATTGGCAAAATGAAGAGAAGTTATCCGTCTGGAAATGAAAACAAAGAAAAAAAAAGAAGAGAAGAAAAGGAAGCAAGACAGCGGTGAGTGTACTATGTTACTGTAGTTTTATGTCCTAATGTAGTCGAAGCACTGCAGACTAGTAGTAGTAGTAGTAGTAGTAGTATTTTTATGTCCTAAACCAATTAACTGCCTTGACTTGTTGTAACTAGCTTGTTAGCGTTTGCTAACAGCATTGCAGCATGCTAGCGTTTCTTCATACATAAAGATGTTACCAAGAACATTAAATCAGTGTTTAGAATCACCATACACATTGATCAGCCAAACTGATAAGATGTTACATGATTCACTTCTGTGCCAGAATGTTATCCTTATTAAGTAAAAGCAATATAACTTACCAGCTAGTCAGTAGAATACGGTATGTGTAAAGGTATGAGTACTAAGCACAGTAATAATAATAATCTGAAGTACATTTTGTTTATTAAGGCAATAATTAAGGATAGTGTGAAATGAATGAATAATGTAATGGGGGTGGGGGGGGGGCTGAGAGAGCATAGCTGAGAGAGCCTGTATGCTACCAGCTAGAGTGGACAGAATGCAGCAGTGTGAAACACGAGTCGCACCCAGTTTTTTGCAATCCCTATAGAAGACTGAATCTTATAAAATGGCATGCTCAAAGTTGACCAAGAGAAGAAAAGTCGACAACGAGAATCGCCGTTTCAATGAGGAATGGACTGACAAATATGCGTCCATGTTACCAACTGCAAGTACCAAACCTATGTGTTTAATATGCTTCAAGAAGTTGCTCTTCGAAAATATACTAAAATATCCCTTATCTGGTTTGATTCCCTCTTGTCCAAGGACATGATCTTGTCCAAGAACAGGCTGTTCCAAGGACAGGCTCTGAATGTTTTTCTGTGAAAGACCACCACAGTTGGACAATAATAACTTTCACTTATGTTTCCGTGGAAGGAATCATCACTTGTTTCCGTAAAAGGTATTCACTTGTGTTTCCGAAAAAGGTGTCGTTACACAGTAAGCAACGCCCTTTCTTCTGTATAAAGAGACGAGACTTGTATTCTCACTTTGTACTTTTGTGTGGCCATAGTCCTGTCTGGACCACATCATACCGTACCCCAGATATATATCTTGTTTTTCTATAAAGTCTTCAAAGCTGGCAATCCTTGGCTGTTGATTTTTTTATTCTCATTTTTATGGAGGTAGATTTGTGTCTTTATTATTCAATTAAAAAAAAAAGTTGCTTAAATCAAAAAAATTAATTTTCAATCAAAGAAAAAGTCACTTCGATCAAAAAAAATGTGTTTGAATGCAAAAATAAATTTTTGAACTCCAAAAAATGTATTTGGAACCTATTTTTCTTTGATTGAATTTTTTTTTTTTTTTTTTTTTTTAAGTCAAGTTATTTTTGATTGAAACAACTTTTTTGATTGACGTAATGTAGTTTTGCGTTTGGTCCACATTGGACACACCGTACCATCGCGGGCACTCCGGTGAGATGCTGATGTCACACCCCCCTACCGGTGCCCTATTTTCGGCTTGACTCGAGCAGAGTGCGATGGCTGGATGGAGCCCTGGTGGCCATTATTCTTGCTTCATACTTTTATGCCATTGGCGTAGTCACCTGCCACTCAAACATGTCGGAAGTAGCGTTGAAGTTGAATCTTTGTGTCAAAATGATTCAATTTTTTAAAAAAAACATGTGTTCAAAACCTTTTCCACTTTAAAAAAAAAAGTTTAAAACTTTTTGCTTTTCAAAAAAAGTGACTTTTCAAAAAAAATATTTTTGCAAGTGATTTTTTTCTTTGATTAAAAATAGTTTTTTTGATTGAAGCAACTTTTATTGGGATTGAATGATTTAGACACAAATGTCCTAGCCATAATATGGCTCAAACACAAAAAGGATTGCGTCAATCAAAGAAAACAGTTTTGATGAAAAATTAAATGATCAAGTGCGAATTTGAGTCTCAAATAATTTTTCACATTCAAAAACTTTTTTTCTACGATTGAATTTTTTAAAATTTTTGATTGAAGTGATTTTTCTTTTGAAAATATATTTTTTTGTTTGAAGCAACTTATTTTTTTTTTATTGAATAATAAAGACACAAATGACCTAGCCAAAATGTGGTCCAAACGCAATACTACATTACGTCAATCAAAAATGTTTTTTCATAAAAAAAAAAAACTGGACTTAAAAAAAAAAAAATTTTTTTAAATCAATCAAAGAAAAATAGGTTACAAATAAATTTTTTTGAGTTTCAAATTTATTTTTGGATTCAAACACATTTTTTTTGATTGAAGTAACTTTTTCTTTGATTGAAAATACATTTTTTGATTGAATCAACTTTTTTTTGGATTGAATTATAAAGACCAAAATCTATCTCCATACATTTTGAGCTATCTGTTAATACTTGTCTTGGAATGTGAACTTCCCTGACAATATTGTTCTATCAAACACAACAGTTCTTTTGGATTAAAATACTGCAGTTTATTGAAAAGAGGGGTGCAAGAGCAGAAACAACTTTTTCAGCCTAGTGTGAACAGCACCTGAAAAAAACATTTCGTTCTTTGTTATTTCATATCATTAATTAATCATAATGTATTTCAGTGTGTTTGCGCTTATGTACTTCTAAATTCATCTTCTGAGAAAATCTTTTATCGCAGAGTGTGCCGGCAAAAGGCTTCTCTCCAGTCTGTGTTCTCGTGTGCCTGTTTAAATTTGCCTTTGTGGAGTATTTTTTATCACAAAGTGTGCAAGCATAAGGCTTCTCTTCAGTGTGGTTTCTTGTGTGCAATACTAAATGTCCCTTCTGAGTAAAACACTTACCACAACACGCGCAGACATAAGGCTTCTCCCCAGTGTGTGTTCTTGTGTGAATGTTTAAACTTCCCTTAAAGGCGAATTGTTTACCACAAATTGTGCAGGCAAAAGGCTTCTCTCCAGTGTGTGTTCTTGTGTGAATGTTTAAATTGGCCTTTGTGAAGTATTTTTTATCACAAAGTGTGCAGGAATAAGGCTTCTCTTCAGTATGTGTGCCTGTGTGTTTTTTTAAATCTCCCTTTCTGATGAATCCTTTCCCACAAAGTGTGCAGGCAAAAGGCTCTCCAGAGTGTGTTCTTGTGTGTTTCTTCAAACTACCCTTCTCGGTGAATCTTTTCCCACAAAGTGTGCAGGCATAAGGCTTCTCTCCACTGTGTGTTCTTGTGTGAATGTTTAAACTTCCCTTATGGGCGAATTGTTTACCACAAATTGTGCAGGCAAAAGGCTTCTCTCCAGTGTGTGTACTTGTGTGAATGTTTAAATTTGCCTTACTGGTGAATTTTTTTATCACAAAGTGTACAGGCAAAAGTTATCTCTCCAGTGTGTGTGCTTGTGTGTTTTTTTAAATCTCCCTTCCTGAAGAATTTTTTATCACAAAGTGTGCAGGCAAAATGCTCTCCAGTGTGCCTTCTTGAGTGAATGTTTAAATTTGCCTTCGTGGAGTATTTTTTATCACAAAGTGTGCAGGCATAAGGCTTCTCTCCAGTGTGTGTTCTTGTGTGTTTGTTTAAATCTCCCTTCCTGATGAATCTTTTACCACAAAGTGTGCAGGCAAAAGGCTTCTCTCCAGTGTGTGTTCTTGTGTGTTTGTTTAAATCTCCCTTCCCAAAGAATGTTTTACCACAAATTGTGCAGGCAAAAGGCTTCTCTCCAGTGTGGTTTCTTGTGTGCAATACCAATTGTCCCTTATGAATGAATCTTTTCTCGCAAAGTGTGCAGGCGAAAGGCTTCTCTCCAGTATGTGTTCTTGTGTGAATGTTTAAATATGCCTTCATGAAGAATTTTTTACCACAAAGTGTGCAGGCAAAAGGCTTCTCTCCAGTGTGGTTTCTTGTGTGCAATACTAATAGTCCCTTCTGAGGGAATCGTTTACCACAACATGTGCAGACAAAAGGCTTCTCTTCAGTGTGTGTTCTTGTGTGTCTGTTTAAATTTGCCTTCATGAAGAATTTTTTATCACAAAGTGTGCAGGCAAAAGGCTTCTCTCCAGTGTGGTTTCTTGTGTGCAATACTAATTGTCCCTTCTGAGTGAATCGTTTACCACAAAGTGTGCAGGCATAAGGCTTCTCTCCAGTGTGTGTTCTTGTGTGAATGTTTAAATTTCCCCTCGTCAAGTATCTTTTACCACAAACTGTGCAGGCAAAAGGTTTCTCTCCAGTATGGTTTCTTGTGTGAATAGTTAAACATTTCTTTGAGGAGTATTTTTTATCACAAAGTGTGCAGGCATAAGGCTTCTCTCCAGTGTGTGTTCTTGTGTGAATGTTTAAACTTGCCTTCTTGAAGTATCTTTTACCACAAACTTTGCAGGCAAAAGGCTTCTCTCCAGTGTGAGTACGCATGTGTGCCTTTAAGTCGCATTTCCAAGTATATGTTTTATCGCAAAGTGAGCAGGCAAAACGTTTCCCAACCGCGCCTTCTTTTGTGTCTCTTTTCAATGATGACTTGTCTAAGGATTTTGAAGCATTTTGGTCAAAGTCATTCTCCTCCTCATCAGTATTAAAGTCAGAAGAATGTGACGTTATGTCGTCGCTGTCTGAAAGCGGAGCTAAGAGGCTGTCCGGTTGCGATCGTCCCTCTCCTTTTGTTGTCAGGTGCTGAAATGAGCTGTCGCTCGAAGGTTTCGCTGCTCCGCTCTTTTTGCTTGGAGCTTTGTCTTCTTCGCTCTTCACACTGACACCCATTGGAAACTTGAGGATTTCAACTTCCTGTTTTTCTTCTTTAATATCAGGGGTATCTGGCTCTGCCTCCTGTTTGATCAACAGGATGTCGGACTCCTCCTCCTGTTTAACGTGGAGGGGATCGTGCTTCTCAGGAATCTCAAGATCTTCTACAGTGACGTTTGCGGGACTCTGGATGGGGAAAAAAAAAAAATCACGTGATTTGCTGACGTCGGAGATATACATACTAGTAGAGAGAAATCCAGGTAGTCCCCGGGTTAAGACGTACCCGACTGATATGAATATCTCACTATCTCAGAATGCTGGTCTACTGGTAGTTCACAGGGTCTCTAAAAGTACAGTCGGAGCTAGAGGCTTTAGCTACCAAGCTCCTGTCTTATGCAATCAGCTTCCAGCTAGTATTAAAGAAGCCGACACAGTCTGTACATTTCAGATTACACTAAAACCGTTCCTATTTTACAAATCTTATGGTCAGGCTAGTTGAAAACAGACTAGACTCACAGTTCAGTCTCAAGCTGACCTAGAAGCTATAATGCTGCGGGAAGTACAGCCACTGAGTCCTATCCACTTTTTCTCACTCTACCTACCACTTGTCTTACTTTATTTCTCTTTTATAATTCTAATATCTAGTTGACTAGTCTCTTCATCACTAGTCACCCGGTGTCCCCTTTCCCCCCTCCCCTCTGGGTAGGGGCTATTTTTCAGCCGCAGCCTCCTGACAATCCCGACCTCCCGCCTCATCTGGCTAGATGAACCTCTTCTTGTTTCTTCATTCCATTGCATTTCTACACACTGGACCTCCTGCTGAGCAAGATACTGAACCCCACGTTGCTCCTGGTGCTGCATCACCAGTAGGTAGATGAGGAGACAAGGCCTTTGAGGGCCTTAAAAGGTGGAAAGGCGCTATACAAGTGTAACACCATTTACCATAAGGAGGTGTGTCTGGAACGTTTGGTGATTAGCTCTTCTTGCAGATCTTGCAAAATAGGTCATAAACCTTGCAGCGTTGGCAGTTGAAAGTCCATGATTATCTGAGGCGAAACTAACAATCAGCAGTTTATGTGAAAAACAACTCCATTTATGGTCATGCTTAAAAGCATATCAGAAGATTGAATTAGGCGAGATGCATACTGACTTCACTTATTAAAAGAATAAAATTACAGCAGCAATTTTCATGAGTTTACCTTTAATATAATTGATTTGGCCCACTTAAAGTAAAAAAAGACCAAAACCTCGTTCATGGGATGTGTACTATGTTATGTGTGAGAGTCCTGCTTTAACCATAGAAGGAGTCCTGCTTTGGTCTGAGTAAGGTCCAGTTGTAGCATGGGTGAGTTAATAAATAAAACATAATGAACAACAGTGTTGGGAATAACGCCGCTATAAATAACGCCGTTGCATAACGGCGTTATTTTTTCAGTAACGGGGTAATCTAACGAATTATTTTGCCTGCCGTTACAACGCCATTACCGTTACTGACGGTCAAAAGCGGTGCGTTACTTTGAATAAATTGAAGAAACTACCAGCCGTGGCTGTTTATTTGTCATCCAAGACTTGGGGTGCGTTCAGGTTCATGGCAATGAAAATAGTAAACACACATAGCCTACTTTTGCAAGAACGATGGAGTTGCCATTTGATACGGTCATAATGTGCAGGTCCTGCACCCATCCGCAGCAAAACTGTCCGTAGCTTTGTAGTGATTTGTAATTTCGGAATCACTGATGAGTTTAGTAACATACACCAAACAATAAATACAGCAGAATGTCCATTTTGCGTAATTGTGGAAGCCCGTCGACATCTTTACTGCATTTGTCTTCGGCTTGCTCGTGAGGGTCAACATTGTTCACATCCTTAAAGAGCATATGACACGAGAAAAATGTCTTAAATGGCATTATTATGTGAATTAGAATCATATTTTGAGACAATTCGATTATATACAACAATTTAGCAAAGCACAGATGACGAGAAATTTGTCTTTTAATCTGCCGGTTAGCCACGCCTACCATTATGGGGCTTTAGCGTCCCCAACAGGTGGATGACGTCAGCGGTAGACTGGGCTCATCGGTTTTACTTTTCAGCCCATTGAGGGGGAATTATTCAGAACGAGGAAAATGCGACGAAGAGAGCCGCAAAATGTCATTGTTTCAGTCTCTCTACTCCAATATTTTTACAGGATATTCTTTTTATCGAAGTATTTTTCCCCAATAGCTATATAAATGGCTTGAGAAGGACCAGTCAGCCCGTCAAGGGGGAACTATTCACAACGAGGAAAACGCGACGAAGAGAGCGGCAAAATGTCATTGTTTCTGTCTCTTCAATATTTTTACAGGATATTTTTTTTATCCAAGTATTTTCCCCAATTGCTAAATAAATGGCATGGTCATGACAAATAACAGTCTTGTGCTGAATGGAATATGAAATAATAAAAATGCATTTATTCAGGACGACATGGCAAAATTACTCCATAATGGTCAAAACTGTCGACTTCACCTTTACTGTCGCACCTCCTGAACGATATTTTATGACACCTAAATCGGACATATGTCATTTCCCTTCCCAGGCTTCGGAGAATGTAAACAAACCAGAAGGCGTGACAGCTAGCCGACATGCTGACCCGAACCGAGTGAGGTTTCAAAGTCTTTGAAGCGGAAAATCACACATAACTAGCCTGGATTGTTTGACATGACGACCCGGTTGTCGATTGTCTTCGCGGATCGGCAAACCGCCCGGCGGAGAGCAATTTACAGTTCGCTCCCCGGAGGAGGGTGGCTCGAGTTGTTGTGCAGCTAATGTGCTGCTGCTAATGAGCATTAGGAGAGCTTTTTACATGCCTCTCAATGATCAAACGTAAGTAGTCCTTTATTTAAAGGAAGTTTGTAGTGTTTACTTTGTAATTGCTGTATTCGTATTTGACATAATACAAAACAAGATGTTTACTCACTTCCTTGTAAGTCCAATGGTCCCACAGTAAATATCCACGGTGAATGGGAACCTTTTGAAACTCCAAAAAGGCGCATATGCCTCTCCCTCATACAGAATGATTTTTCTGCAGCCGTTTGGCTGGCGTGATGCGAAAAATAAACGTATTAATCCGCAAAATCAGCTGAATCCTTCGTCCTCATACACAACAGTACACTGTAGCGTGAAGAGGACGTCTTCTACCGTACACGTCACAGCGCCCTCCTCCTCAATGCAAGACCGAAGCCGGAAGTCACTCATTTTCATGGCGCGGGATTCAAAAAACTAAATAAAAATAGCGATCGCTTCCACACACATCCAAGCGGTCCATATCATTCAGGGGCATAAAATACCGCGTGTATTATGAAATAAACATGCTTTTTCGTGTCACAGGCACTTTAAGTTTGATCACATATCTGTTCTTCGCCTTAGTAACGAGTTTGTCTCTTTAACGAACTGGCAAGGGCGAGCCAGACCTGCTTCCAATATGGCTGCGTTGCTGTCAAATCTCACGTGATCCCCCATTCTGTGACGTTAACACTCGAGCATAATAGCGCACGTATTTCTTATGACTCCAGGCCAGGGGTCCCCAAACTACAGACCGCGGGCCAAATCGGCCCACCTCCACATTTGGTCCGGCCCCATGAACCAATTTTTTATTTATTTTTTTCCCCAATAGTGTTATTTATTTCCTGGCTTTTTTCTGTGAAGAACCCAGAGAGGGTTATTTGGTTATTATCTATTTAATTAATAGTGTTATTATTATTTATTATCATATTATATTATATTATTATAATTTTTTATTTCATTTACTTTTGATCCGTGAAGAATCCACAAAGGGTTATTTGATTGTGGCTTTCTGAAAAACAATTGTTTACATTTAGGCACTCCTGCAATCGTCACACCTTTTCTGTTACAAACTGACCCCGGCCCATCATCAGAGAAGGGAAAAGTTATGTGGCCCTCACAGGAAAAAGTCTGGGGACCCCTGCTCCAGGATGTTTGTCCCTGCTCATTCAATTAGACAATGCTTTCCAAAGATTGCTAACGTTTCTGTGTTTGCTACACCTGAATGCTAGCCTCGTTCCCATCCCCCACTGTCAGCCTGCAACAATGCTGCTTCCATTTTGAGGACGGCAGACGCTTTGAGGGTGACGGGAGGAGTGGAGGGACGAGGCTACCTGAATGCACCCCCTGGATAGATGCGATTGAAGTGATTGTGATTGGCTGAGTGTTAGAATCATGTGTCATGGTAGGCCAATCAGAGCCGGAGTTTTCACACACAAACCGGAACAGCGCGTGCAGCAAACACACACACGCAAAACAGATGCAGAGGGATATGATGGCAGAGCATTCAGAGGAAAATTTGTCCTTTACGAGGTGGAGATATAAACACTATTTCAAGTTGGTCGAAATTAAAGGAATGAACGTGCATGTAAAGTGTAATTTATGTCCCGGGGTAAAGCTTTTGTCGACATCTGTGGTAAGCAATTCAAATGTGTTTATTTTTGTTGCACTTCAACTGTCAATATGTTGCTGGTGAGGTGCAATAAATATTATAAGGTTCTATAACACAACTACCTGTCTGTTATTCTCTATTCAATTGACTCGAATCCTGCTCAGAAAATTTCAAATTCTTTGACATACAACAACTTCTTTTTAAAGTAATGAAAATACTTACTTTCCCTGGTAACGAGTTACTTTTACTATAGAGTAATTCAGTTACTACTCAGTTACTTTTTGGAAGAAGTAGTTAGTAAACTATAATTAATTACCTTTTCAAAGTAACGTTCCTAACACTGATGAACAACCACAATGGGCGGCCATCATATCAAACTCCCACATTGAAACTGTTCAGACAATAAGGATACTTAAGAATCCTATTCTCCGTGTCTGAGCAGTAGAGGTGGGAATCTTTGGGTACCTAACGATACGATTACGATTCAGAGGCTACGATTCCATTATAAATCCATTATAAATCGATTATTGATTCCCCCCCCCCCCCCCCCCCCCCGCGCCCCACTATTTAAGAAGCATTTCTCTACAGTAACAATCACATCAAACCAAGTCTGATAATGCATAAAAAATACAACAACTAATGTCATGATCTTACCTTCATTTTTTTCTTTCAGTTGTTCGTCGTGACTTGGATTTCCTCTTCTGATTTTCCATGTTTGACTCTTTGACTTGATGTTTGGAATTGCGTTGGCCTCCAGTCAGTAGTAATTTGTCGCATCTTAATGACAAGTCGAGAAGCGTCTCATACAGTAAAATGTAATCACGCTTAAGTTTTTCCTGAAAACAAAGTGGAAATGTGAACTAAGGTTGGCCAACCATGTTTTTGAATAATATTAACGGCTAAACAATTATAAGCATATTTTCTTTTTTTTTTAAGCAACCCTTCCAGATTCTTTGTTTAACCCATAGCAACGCCCTTGACAAAGAAAATGCTTTTCTTCGGCAATCTTCGGAAATTACGTCACACCAGGAAGTGCGAGGGAAGTCCGCCATAGAACAGTATTGTTTGTTGCATTGCTTCTCGGTAAGATGCCACGGCGGTGTGTGGCGATGTTTTGTTCTCACTCAAACGAAAAGTTGTATGAGTGGCCAAAGGATAGCGGGGCACGTAAATGGACATCTTTCATTCGAATGAAGCGAATGAATTTCACGCCATCATCGAGTAGTGTTCTCTGCTGCAAACACTTCGAAGATGCCTGCTTCCTTAACCGGTCTGCTTATGATCAAGGATTTGCCAAAATGTAAGTGGGATTTTTGGATAGATGACTGATGACTTTGTCAAAGCAGAGCTGCCAACTGTTGTGGAATGAACAGTATAAGCTAGCGACGTTAGCCCGTGAAGTTAGAAGTTAACTCGTGGCAATCCCCGATCATAGTTGTTGTTGCGCTCGCTAGGTTAAGCGTGCTTAAATTGTGCGTCATCTACAATCTTGTCCGAAAGGGTTAATCCACTGTCAATCGGGAAAGGGGTGTGGATGTGCATATAAGCGGGTCGGCGTCGCGGTAATTCATGGTCACGTTGCAGTAAGAGACACACACCTGAGTTTGTGCACATTTATTTGTATCTGTATTATGTATTTCCACCTTCATGCTTCAAGCATTGCATTGCATTTGTACGGTTCGATGTTTCTTTCACCGTGATCGCTTGATAGCCTTCTAGTTTGTGTTTTACGTACGAGAGCCGCTGACAGGTGACAACAACAAGCATGTTGGTTTTGATGTCTGGCAGCGAATCAGCGGGCGCGCAGGTCACGCAGTGAATCAAGGGAAATGTAGTCTCTGGACAACACTGAAGTGGTGCTTTGTAATCTGTTCACTTGTGTGAAAAAAACTACATTTCCTCACACCATTAGACGCCACTTCCTGCCGAGAGCCCCGAGCTGTGTTCGTAATTGCTCCATGTGTTAATAAAGAAACAAAGTTGTCAGCACGTCCTGTGTTCGATACATTTGTAAACAAAAAGCTCATAACAAGACACTATGCATGATCCGTTTAAGAGACGCTGGAGTAGTAGGAGGCGAGGAGGAGATCAGCGAGAAGCAAAACTTCGCGGTCGACTGTGGCAGCAGTTCGCTATTATTTTGTTTTCTTATTGTTGCCACAATAAAGTGGAGAAAGCCATCAACGATTCATCTCCTTCTTTCCCCCCAACGTTTTTATATTATTATTTTATATGCACGAGAGCTGCCGGATCTGCCAAAATGAACATGAAATCTGATTATTATTTTTTTTAACAATGTCATAAGATAGACAAAAACATAAAATTATGTGCAAATGCCTGCATCTTCAAATCATGAAAATAATAACAGCCTATATCTTATCAATCTTGTAATCTCGATGGGTCTTGTCTCCATTCCATGTCAGGTAGTCTAGGCACATTGTTTGCATCCTGATTAGCGTCTGGCTAATACATGTTAGGTCCAACATAAAATTCCAAGCTCCTCTTCTTCCTCCAACTCTTCGAAAACTTGGATCTCCTCCCTTGCGCTCGATCTATCGCTTATATCGCTGTTTGAATCATTGTTTGAAGGGCTTTGTATGGCGGCCGTATGTATGGAGCTGCCATCGCTGTTCCCGGTCTGACGTATCACTTCCGGGTTCGTCCCCTTTCAGGCTCGAACTTCGGAAACGCGATTATTTTGTCAAATATACAATATATAAATTATTTTTTTCATGCTTTATTTGTTGTTCAATGTTTAATTACTTTAATTCTGACCCTATTTGGCATGTTATGAAATTACTTCACATTTCTGCTTGAAAACAAACTTTACACATCGGAAGCCAGAGAGCTAAGCTAAACTACACTAAGTTAAGTAAATCTGCGAAGCTTCAACATACAGCCAATCGATTTCTACTATGCTTTAAAATGGGACTTTTTAGTCCTCTAAATTCTTACTTCGGTACTTACCCAAAGAAAATGCTTTGAAGGAGCTCGTTTGGTAAATAGCAAGTCCCGTACACAGAGGTTGCGTCAAGTGAACCGGAAGTAGAAACGTTCCAGTGCTAAAACTTCAGCGTGATATGATCCAGCGTTTGGAAGTTCCATCACGACTTCACATCACTGGAGTAAAAAAATATCCAATAAATACGATCAGCATATCCGAATTCTAGTCATCACTATCAATACATCAATTTGAAGGCTCAGAATTTAAATATTTTCTAAATGTATTCACTGACTTTATCCAATTTACTGTACTCTTTCCGCTGCACTTCTTCCATCAAGGAACATTACAGTGAACTTGCTTCGTTTTTAAACATTGAAGCTTCTCAGGCTCATTTAATGTAGCTTTTTTTCGCTAACCATTCCTAAAGTACGAAAGAAGACGAGTGCAAGGCAGAACTACAACGAGGCAAAGAGAAGGAACGGCCAGGAGAGGTCACTGTTGGCAAGACGCCTAGAGTCAAAGCCGTTTTATTTTAATAGTTTTTTAGCTCTTCGTCAATACTATGACATAATTTCCCGAACGCAACAGAAAACAAAGCGAGCACAGCAGCGGTAACGATACAAATGAAGGAATGTGACAAAATCGGTTGCTCAGTGTCTGTAAACTGGGATCTCTAGGGTAAAATGGACCAATTTGAAATATTGTCTGGGGGCTTAATCCACCATGAAACTGCTATTGGAGCATATAGACATTTTGTTCTATCAAACACAACATTTCTTTTGACAAAAAATACTGCAGTTTATTGAAAAAATGGGTGCAAGAGCAGAAACTGCTTTTTCAGCCTTGTGTCTGTTTCCCCCCATATATTGGATAGTTGTGAAAAAGAACATCAGCTGAAAGATCATTTCATTCTTGATGTCATTTCATATCAGTATGTAATCATTATGTATTTATGTGTGTTTGCGCTTATGCATTTCTAAAATATTCTTCCGAGAAAATCTTTTATCGCACAGTGTGCAGGGAAAAGGCTTCTCTTCAGCGTGTGTGCTTGCGTGCTTGATTAAGCTTCCCTTCTCGATGAATCTTTTACCACAATGTGTGCAGGCAAAAGGCTTCTCTCCAGTGTGTGTTCTTGTGTGAATGTCTAAATTTGCCTTCGTGAAGTATTTTTTATCACAAAATGTGCAGGCATAAGGCTTCCCTTCAGTGTGTCTGCTTGTGTGTTTGTTTAAACCTCCCTTCTCAGTGAATCTTTTACCGCAAAGTGTGCAGGCAAAAGGCTTCTCTCCAGTGTGTATGCGTGTGTGTTTGTTTAAATTTGTCTTAAAGGCGAATCTTTTACCACAAGATGTGCAGGCAAAAGGCTTTTCTCCTGTGTGTGTACGTTGATGTCTATTCAAACAAGAATTCCGATAAAATATTTTATTACAAAGGGAGCAGGCAAAAGGCTTTTCCCCAGTGTGTTTACGCTTATGTGTTTCTAAATCAGTCTTCCGATAAAATTTTTTATCGCAAAATGTGCAGGCGAAAGGAGTCTCTCCAGTGTGTCTCATTGTGTGTGTGTTTAAACCTTTCTTATTGACGAATCTTTTACCACAAAGTGTGCAGGTGAAAGGTTTCCGAACTGCGCATTCCTTTGTGTCTTTTTTCAATGATGACGTGTTTAGAGATTTTGAAGCATTTTGGTCAAAGTCATTATCCTCCTCATCAGTGTTAAAGTCAGAAGAATGTGAAGTTATGTCGTCACTGTCCGAAAACGGGGCTATGAGGCCGTCCGGTTGCGATCGTCCCTCTCCTTTTGTTGTTACGTGTTGATATGGGCTGTCGCTCGAATAGTTCGCTGCTCCGCATTCTTCGTTTGGCCCTTCGTCTTCTTCTCTCTTCACACTGACACCCATTGGAACGGGGATTTCAACTTCCTGGTCTTCTTCTTTCACGTCGGGGGTCTGCGGCTCTGCTTCCTGTTTGATATACGGCATCTCGGACTCTTCCTGTTTAACGTGGAGGGGATCCTGCTTCTCATGGTGAAGATCTTCTACAGTGACGTCTGCGGGACACTGGGTGGAGAAAAAAATAAAAGTCACGTGATTTGTTGATGTCGGCGATATGGAGAAAAATACAGGTAGTCCCCGGGACTGCCCGACTTATGTTATTTCGACTTTACAACATTTAAAAAAAAATAAAAAATATTATAATGTTGACTTTTATTTTTGTGATGCATGTTTTTACTTTGGCGTAGGAAGCGTAGTGCAGGTAGTGCTTCCGCACACGAGACTCGCGAGAGAGCGCATTTACAGAGAGGAACATAGGCCTGTTGCTATAACAAATTTTAGAAGGCGATATACCACAGTAATAGGGTGGTAGGTGGGTCCCACACTTTTTCTATATGGCGTGGCTCCCGGGGTGTGGACTCCCCTCTGCCTCGGCTGCCGGCCGCGGGAGTGGGTTGGGGGGTCGGGTCCCCGATCTTGCATCGCCCCATGGCAGTCCCTGGGCGTTCTCCTGCCTCCGCCTTCCCCTCTCTTCTCTGGCTGGGCGTCCGCCCTGCGCTCCGTCGCGGGTCGCTGGCTGGGCGCCGGTGTATCAGCGGGGTGTCGCCTGCACCGGCGGGGGACCCTGCCTTGCCTGGGGCTTGGTGGGCCGCTGGGGGTCCCGTGGCGTGCCGTGCCGGTTGGGGGGCTGTGGCTGTGGCTCGTGGCCCGGGTGGGCGGGCGGGGGTGGGTGTAGGCGTGGGGTTGGTGATGCGTCCCCTCCTGCCATCCCTGAAGGCCGGTTGATGGGCGCGCGGGTGGCCCGGGGGACCACCCTGGGTCCCGGGGGGGGGGGGGGGGACGGTGGCTCCTTTGCTGGGCGGTTGGAGGAGGGATGGGCTGCGCATGGCCCCCCCACCCCCCCGCCCGCCCTCCCTCCCTCCCTCCCCGGGCTGGCTGGGTGTGGGCCGTGGCCCTGGGTTGGTGCCCGCGCGGTCTCTCCGCCCGTCTGCGTGGCCGTCGCGCGCCCGGTGGGGCTTGCATGCTGCTGGATGTGGTAGGGCATGCTCGGGTTGGGGGTTCCGGTGCCGGGATTGGCGATACGGCGGCGTAGGGTTGGTCGCCAACGGGCTTTCACTCATAAGAGATTCACACGATTACTGGGTTCTAGATCACAGAACTGATTTGTGTACACTCTACCCCTTTCAATCACTTAGCTTATAGTCTTATAGACACCCCCACCCCCATTCTCCTCTTTCACTGGCCAATAGGCCCCCACATGGTGTAAACCGGAAATACATCTCGCTGACAATAGCACCAGCATATTAGTAACTAGTTTAGATGTTCAATGTATTTCTTGTTGTTGTTTGTGTATGCTTTTCTTTTCTTTCTTCTCTTGTATTTCTTTTCTTTTGTCCCCCCATAATCCCTTCCTGTTCGCTGCTTTGTCATAATAAAAAGGTATTTTGAATGATCACAATGGGAGTATGTCAGACTCTCAATGTGAAACATTAAAACTGTTCAGAATCCGGGCACTTAGACTTCCATTCTCTGTGTCAAACAGCTGAACAGGACAGGTTTAAAAAAAAAAAAAAAAAAAAAAAAGAAAAGAAGGCGATATACCGCAATTTCCCGAATATAACGCGCACTTTTTTCCCCAAAATCAACTTGTAAAATCATGGTGCGCATTATAAACGGTTACATGGATTGAGACAGAAATATATATATATATATATATATATATATATATATATATATATATATATATATATATATATATATATACAGTGCCTTGCAAAAGTATTTGGCCCCCTTGAATCTTGCAACCTTTCGCCACATTTCAGGCTTCAAACATAAAGATATGAAATTTAATTTTTTTGTCAAGAATCAACAACAAGTGGGACACAGTCGTGAAGTGGAACAACATTTATTGAATAATTTAAACTTTTTTAACAAATAAAAAACTGAAAAGTGGGGCGTGCAATATTATTCGGCCCCTTTACTTTCAGTGCAGCAAACTCACTCCAGAAGTTCAGTGAGGATCTCTGAATGATCCAATGTTGTCCTAAATGACCGATGATGATAAATAGAATCCACCTGTGTGTAATCAAGTCTCCGTATAAATGCACCTGCTCTGTGATAGTCTCAGGGTTCTGTTTAAAGTGCAGAGAGCATTATGAAAACCAAGGAACACACCAGGCAGGTCCGAGATACTGTTGTGGAGAAGTTTAAAGCCGGATTTGGATACAAAAAGATTTCCCAAGCTTTAAACATCTCAAGGATCACTGTGCAAGCCATCATATTGAAATGGAAGGAGCATCAGACCACTGCAAATCTACCAAGACCCGGCCGTCCTTCCAAACTTTCTTCTCAAACAAGGAGAAAACTGATCAGAGATGCAGCCAAGAGGCCCATGATCACTCTGGATGAACTGCAGAGATCTACAGCTGAGGTGGGAGAGTCTGTCCATAGGACAACAATCAGTCGTACACTGCACAAATCTGGCCTTTATGGAAGAGTGGCAAGAAGAAAGCTATTTCTCAAAGATATCCATAAAAAGTCTCGTTTAAAGTTTGCCACAAGCCACCTGGGAGACACACCAAACATGTGGAAGAAGGTGCTCTGGTCATATGAAACCAAAATTGAACTTTTTGGCTACAATGCAAAACGATATGTTTGGCGTAAAAGCAACACAGCTCATCACCCTGAACACACCATCCCCACTGTCAAACATGGTGGTGGCAGCATCATGGTTTGGGCCTGCTTTTCTTCAGCAGGGACAGGGAAGATGGTTGAAATTGACGGGAAGATGGATGCAGCCAAATACAGGAACATTCTGGAAGAAAACCTGTTGGTATCTGCATAAGACCTGAGACTGGGACGGAGATTTATCTTCCAACAGGACAATGATCCAAAACATAAAGCCAAATCTACAATGGAATGGTTAAAAAATAAACGTATCCAGGTGTTAGAATGGCCAAGTCAAAGTCCAGACCTGAATCCAATCAAGAATCTGTGGAAAGAGCTGAAGACTGCTGTTCACAAACACTCTCCATCCAACCTCACTGAGCTCGAGCTGTTTTGGAAGGAAGAATGGGCAAGAATGTCAGTCTCTCGATGTGCAAAACTGATACAAACATACCCCAAGCGACTTGCAGCTGTAATTGGAGCAAAAGGTGGCGCTACAAAGTATTAACGCAAGGGGGCCGAATAATATTGCACGCCCCACTTTTCTGTTTTTTATTTGTTAAAAAAGTTTAAATTATCCAATAAATGTTGTTCCACTTCACGTTTGTGTCCCACTTGTTGTTGATTCTTGACAAAAAAATTAAAATTTTATATCTTTATGTTTGAAGCCTGAAATGTGGCGAAATGTTGCAAGGTTCAAGGGGACCGAATACTTTTGCAAGGCACTGTATATAAACCGATTTTTTTTTTTATTGACACGGCCACGTTGTGTTGAAGAAACGTATGCGGCGACCCGTTGCCGACCATTACGGTACGTGACGTCACCATTTTGTTTCGGTAATACTTCACTCTAATCGGCCGAATGATTTCGTCTGTGTTAAATTCTGCTTTTTTCACTCTTCATAAAGCACACAATTTAGTTTCTTGAATTCATTTGAATCGACGTTTATTGCAGCTCTGCAACACGGACCATAACAAACGTAAGCACACACACTTCCTGTGTCCGTCAACTATATCGGTCCCTCAGGAAACTCAAACCCAAATAACAATAGTTCCTATTGTTACTGTCGTGTTGACAGCGATGAGCTCTAACGGATTTCCAACTTACGTTCTCACTTTCATTTTAACGTATCAATCCATGGAAGAAACATTTATTCATCAAGATGAAACAAGCAAGTTTTACAGCAGCCTTTAAAAGAAAAGTCACATCTGTTTTGTTTTCTCCTAGATTCTGGTAAGTTGGAAAAGTTGTCAAATCATATTATTACCGTAAATATTGTCAGTTTATGGTAATGTTTTGAACTACCAATGTGCTATGCTTGTGCTGTGTTTCACCAAACAGTAAAATGACATTTGTGTATCTGTACACGAGCTGTTTTCTTGTATTCTTCAATTTATTGGTGCTAAAATTAGGGTTCTCGTTATAAACGGGTACAATAATTTCCCCTAGATTTTACAAGTAAATTTGGGGTGCACATTATACACGGGTGCCCCTTATATTCGGGAAATTACGGTATTGTCTCATAAATTATTGCCGATATGAGATATAATTGTCAGTCCTTTTATTTTTAACCATTTCAACTATCAATGTAGTGACATTAGGAGTGGGAACCTCTTGGTACCTCACGATACGATACGCGATGCAAAGGTCACGATAATGATCTGACAATATGGTGATCCAACGATTATCGATACATTGGTCAGTAAATCATTCAATGATATGCTACAAACAACTTTTAACTCATTTGCTCCCAAAAATGTATAAATACGTTCTATTTTTAATTGTTTCAGTGTCCCAAAGATGTATTTTAGGGCTGCAGCCATCGAATATTTTAGTAGTCGATTAATCGATGGACTAGTTAAATCAAATAATCGACTAATCGGATAAGGAACATTAAAAATTAGAATACCTTAGCTGAGCCTCAAACGGTATAATTCTTTTTTTTTAAATGAGGATCTGTGTACAACAAAAGAACAATTGGCTAACTTGCATAGAAAAAGTCTTAGCTTAAATGCAATAAAATGCTAGTTTTTTGGGTTTTTTTTTTTTTACAATGCACTTAACACATGGTTCAGACACATATTCCCACAAAAAAATCGCTAAATATACCATAAACTAAATTATGAATGCATTAAAAAACATTAGCTAAAACAAAAACTTAGCTTACGTTGGTCTTAACAGGGAGCAGTTGGATTCAGCCATGTGAAAAGAGGCAGACCAAAGGGCAGTGTATCCACCCTAATCAATAAAACTAAATGCAAACACTTTCAAAATAAACCATTACAACGCCACTATAATTAAACGAATACTTGAACCAACAAAATTTAATTTGAATATTTTTTTCCTAATCGAATACTCGAGTTAATCGATTAATCGTTGCAGCACTAATGTATTTATACGTCTTTTACGTTTTTTTTTCCAAAAGAGACATCTCTGGGTTCTGATTCAATTTAGCTCCAAAGCACAAAGCTGAAAATCCATTTTAAAGCAATAAAATTGGCCACTGGAGGGCAGTAGCGCATTTGGTAAGACACACAACCCGATTCAACGGCAACGAATGGCCAAGCCGCACGGCCGGGGCGCCGGCCCAAGACGACTGAATGGATGGATGCCAGACGGCGGACGACCGAGCAGAACAACCGGTAGGACGCCCGGAATGCCAGGCGCTGAACGACCGAGCAGAATGACCAGGACCACTAGTGTAGCGGACGATGCCATTGAGTCAGTGCTGCTAGCGAGCAGAGCCCACAGAGACTAAAAAATATTAATCTTTATGAGACAGGCGGCGATGAGGGAAAAGTTTAACCGGCTGTCGCGGCCACAAGAGCGTTATCTTTCAGTTAGTTATGTGTAAATAACTTGTTACTTTGCTATCAAAAGCTCTATTTGTCTTGTTGTTTTATGTTATTTTGTAAAAGGAAAACATTCAGATGTTTGGGATAACTAAAGCAAAAAATAGCTGTGTTAAAGTCAAAGTTATGTTTAAAATGTATGCTTTCACAGAAAGCTCTATTTCTCCGTTTTTTCATCAGAAATTGGCAAATTGCTCAAACTAAGCTATTTTCTAATGCTGATTTCTACAGAAAAGAAAAAAGATATGAACTAACTTTTTTTTCTGCTGAAAGAAGAGAGTCTAATCATTCATTTGGTGGGTTCCATGTTTATGTAGCAATAGAATAGAATTTTCTGTGGGCCTTGCAAAATCAGTCAAAATCCAGTAAAACGGCCGGGAGCGAAGGGCCTTGCTCCAGTGAAAATGGCTGGGAGTGAATGAGTTAAACAGAAAAACAAGCTTCTGCTGTGAATTGGAATGAGTTTATCACTTGTAGACGCCCAATCCATTTGAATTGGATTCAAACCGATTGAACGTCTATGGCCGTCAGTGCCAGGCAATGAGGAAATTTTGGGCCATTTAAGGTCATTTACCTGCTGATTTTCAGTTACTTCCTGTTGATTTTGGGGTATTTCATGGGTCACTTCCTGTTTATTTTGAGTTACAGAACAGGAAATGACCTGGGAATCACCCAAATGAATAGGCAGTGACTCAAACTTGACAGGAAAGGACCTTTAAATGAACAGCAAGTGAACTGTAAATGCCCTGAAAATCGGACAAAATGACCGTGAATGCTCTGGTTTCGAATGAACGAACGTTTCTAGTCTAAATGGATTGGGTGGCGAGCACCGTCAATGCAGCCTTAGAGTTAACTGAGACACTATTATGGTGGAAGATTTTGGTAGCAATTTGTTGGTTCCTTTTTAATTTCTTAGACATTGACACCTTTTTTAAAATGATATCTCGATTCTTGGCAGGAGCATATCGATAACCTTTGGGGATACAAACTATCAAGATATATCACCATTTCGATATTCTTTCACGCCCCTTCAATACATCCTCGTAAATCATCCTTTCAAATGCAATAAAACTTAAAATAATACATATTTAAAAAAACACCCAATGCATGAGTCATCTTAAATCTAGTTAAGTGCAGAATATGTAATAGGTGAGAAACCCAATGTCATTTTTGTTGTCTGCCAATTAGAGCCCATTAAAAGTGTTAATTTGATCCAAAATGACTGTCATCTTGTCCTGCAAAGTGCGCATGTTAATGAATTTGAAGCTAAATTATTATCATTAGTTACATTGTATTATCATTGCCAATCAGATTTTTCATACTGGGTGTCATTTTAAATCTATTCATTGTGGAGAATCTGAAGTATGTGAGATTGCCTCCAGATATCTGAACATGACATGGTTTTAGTTTGAAATGTTCACCGGAAGTACGTTAGCTACGTCACTAACCGGATGCTTTACACTCAGTAAAAAAACAAAACAAAACAAAAAAAGTGCACTTCGCTTTTCGTCATGCATGTGGTGTCAGTAATAGATTTTGTTTTCTTTTGTCCGCATCGTTTGCAAATGGTGAAATCCAGCGAGTTTTCTTTTTTAAAGTTTCACTTGTTAATCGCAATTTTGCGTTGTGGAGAAGACTGCCAATGTTTTATAACAGGCTAAAGTGGTCATTACATTGTCTTATTTCCATTAGCCTTAATGTAGCAATGCTAACGTTTTACAATGTTTACTACAGATGTGTTTCCTTATTTTGTATGTCCAAACTTTAATTGTACGGCATGTTGATGGCCAATAAACATCTGTGAAAGCTACTGGAGTCTAAAATGGAATCAACACGCACGTGCGTCGAGTATAGGCAGCACTCTAGTAATGGGATAAAGAGTTCACTTGAGGAAACAAATCCATTCTGGTTTGTTTAGTAAAAAGTCTTGTTCAAACAAACGATTCAATGAATCGTTCGCCCCCCCTCCATCCACCTCAATTGAAGTGGGAGTGGAGTGGAATTCAAGAATGAAAGAGTTCATCCATTACCAGCCCTTCAGTACAAACGCATTGGACGGCTTCTAGTGATGAACTCATTTAAATTCACAGCAGAAGGATGAAAATAGCTTGTTTTCCTGTTCATTACTTGTTTTGTAGAATGATTTCCTGACCGATATTTGTTGTATCGCCATATCGTGAGATCATCGTTGTCGTGAGCCTCGTATCGCAAGTCAGCTATGGGATTTTTTGCCTTACAGTCGCAATCACTGATAACAGTCAGATCAAAACAAGTATGATATTGCACAAAAAGCATCATTATATCATAATCTTACCCTCATTTTCTTTCGTTTTGCAGTTGCTCGTCGTAGCCTGGATTTCCTCTCCTCATCATCCACGTCCCAATTCTTTGGGCTTCAGTCAGTTGTATTTTGTCACATCTTTAAGACAAGTTGAGAAGCATCAATAATCACTCTCATGTTAGCCGATCGACTATTCCTTAAATCAAACCTAACAAATCGTAGGTAGGATTAAGTAGGGCGACCAAACGTCCTCTTTTGCCTGGACAATCCTCGTTTTAGATCCTATTTTTACTGTCAGGCCGGGTTTAAAAAATTCATAAAACTGTCCGGTTTTAATGATTTCTCATGGGACCAATTTGAAGAGAAGTCCCTCCAGCCGTTGGGGGGCAGCGCCAGTCTGCGTTTGACATGGCTCCTACAGGAGAAGGAGTAGTTCGTCTTCTTGTTTTTTGTTGGCAGTTTACCCCTTGTATGATGGGGTATTACCGCCATCTTCTGGGTTGACGGTTTGGCAAGAGATTAGGCAGTTACAGACTACAATAAGGAGTAGTTCTAAGAGACGTGGCTCCATACACCTTTCTGTAAGTTTCTCTCCTGTTAATGTCGATCATGTGTCTTCTAGTGTATAGTGGGTTATATGTGTACTAGAGATGCAGTACATTGTATTAGTTTGTGTATCTGGTTAAATGTTAGTATTATTTTCTATGTAGTGGTGTTTCTTATGCCTCATGGTTCTGTCATCTATGTTAATAAAAGACAATTCCAAATTGACACAGAGGACTATTTACACAATACAATTAGCGTGTGCTGAAATAGAAACTTTGTTGCCTACTACGGTACGTGTTCCGATGAGCGCCTGCCGCCTGCACAGTTGTTAAGTTTTTTTTTAAACGATAAATACTTATGGCAGAAAACAGACAAGGCTGAAAAAGCAGTTTCTGCGCTTGCATCCCTCTTTAAAATAAACTGCTGTATTTTAAGCCTATTTTAAGTCTATATGCTGCCATAGCAGATTAACCGCTTTTGTTTCAACCTAGCCACAAAAAGGTAAGTAATCGTATTTATTATACGAAATGTCTGTCATTTTAAGCTTAGAATCATTAATTGATGTATAATATTTAGTTAAAAAAAAAAAAAAACTTTTAAAAAATTACTCGCATATTTTAAACAAATTATGTCACAATGAAAAATTTGCGTCTGTAAAAAGTCACGGATATCTACTTCATAATTATCGCTTAATTGTATTTTTTTTTTTTTTTATGTTAATGTTGTATTTTCCCTAATACTTTAGATGATAATTGATCCAAACAGAGAAAAATTGGGGGGGGGGGGGGGGGGGTTGGGGGGGGCATTTAAAAGGGCAAATAGACCTATATGGAAAAAAAATTTCGACCACTCCTTGATGTCTGCAATTTCTGCATCGCAACCCTTGTTATATTACCATGTTTCACCCATAAAATCCCAAATAAATCCAGCTGTGGCCATTCACAGCTGTTTTGACACTCAGTGATACATGCTACGTGGAGTTTTTGGATCGAAAAAAGGTTATTACAGGATAATATCTCGTTAAAGTCATAGCGTCTTTAATTCTGCTCTCGCGTGCTCTCACCTCCAGTTTGGGTTTTGCTGTTTAATTTTTGTTTTTGTAAATGCCCTCCTGTTCAAAAATTTTCTTCCCCCAGAAAATTGAGATTTTAAGCTTTCCAATGACGCATTACACATGCATATTGGACAATTTTGACAGTTGGCCAAAATTTCAAGTCACCTAAGTGTTTCCAGCCATATATTTTTTATAAAACTGAATTTTTCTATCCAGGCGGAGGAGGCAAACTTTAAATATATTAAAGTGATACAAGCATCTTTGAACGAACTTCAAGTAAATTTCAAGTATCTTGCGGCCTGGCCGAGTGTCCTCTTTTTGGGGAATCAAAATATGGTCACCCTTGGATTAAGCCAGTGCTTCTCAATTATTTTCTGTTACGCCCCCCCCGAAGGAAGACGAAAATGTTTCGCGCCCCCCCAAACTCTGCCGCCACTGTAAATAGTATCATTTGTCTATAATATTACTATTATAAGTATGCCTCTGCCTCACATTGTATCATTTTTTTATATTAGAGAAAATAACAGAGATCAAGTTATAAAGTATAACTTTATTAACATTGTTTCGTTTGTAACAGAAAAGACTTAACGCGCATCAACTTGCCTGAATTAAAAAAAAAAAAAAAGTCACATCCAAACTGTAAAAATACACTCAAGGTACATTTTTGACCACTTGAGACTGAAAAATAAAATCAGTAAATAATAACAAATTCAAATTGATTAGAAACATTAACTCATGAGGACAATATGCCAAAAAAAATTGACCGAAAAAAAAAAAAAAAACTGAATCGAAGAAAGAAAAAAAAAGACTGTCTTTGGACAAAAGGACAGTTTTTATTTTCGCTGCTCCCAGTATCACCTCCAGTTTGCAATGATGTCAGGTGAGCATGCTAACAGTGCTCACTGGTTTACTGATATAACACAGACAAAGCGGGACGATTGTTGGCAATATTCGGCACGTTTTTGCTGAAAAACAACCAAGCGGCTTATCAAGGAGATTGGGGTCTAATGTCTTTAAGTGGCGTCTTAATTGATTTGGCTTCCGGCTGTCCGCTATAATCTTTTTTAGAGACAGTAAACAGTGGTCTTTCCTCGTCTACCACTGTATTAAATGTCAAAGCCAAAAGGCAAACGGCCCGAAAAACGCGCATTCTCGGAGGCCGAGGGAGAACCGTAGGTGAGGGCGGTCCTCGTGACGATCCCAAGCCGAAAATGGCACTTCTCGGGCGGACACGTGAGAACCGGAGAAGACAGAGGGTCGCTGCGTGAGTCCGGCCGGAAAACGGCTTTCGAAAACGGCGCACAGCTCTCCATCTCTTCATGAGTCTTTTCCGTGTGGTCTTGCTTACTTCAAAAATACTGCGCGCACTTTGAAAATGAGAGCGCCACTGCCACCCACTGAGGGGATGTGCAAGTACACTTTATTCTAGTACGGCAAAAAAAAAAAAAAAAGCATGTTCCCCGAGGTCACACGCGCCCCCCTGGGGGGGGGGGGGGCACTATTTGAGAAGTACTGGATTAAGCCAAAGCAATCGGAATGCGTTAACGTGTTTTAGCTAGCGAGCTAAGCTAAACTAAACTAAGCATGCCTGCAAAGCTACAACATAAAGCCAAACGACTTTCACTAAACTTTAAAATGGGATTTTTTAGTCCATTAGATTCTTACTTGGGTACTTACCCGATGAGAATGCTTGTAAGGAGTTTGTTTGGTTAGAAGGGAACACGATAGAACAGCAAGACCCAGAGAGCACACCGAGGTTGCGTCAAGTGAACCGGAAGTAGAAAGGTTGAGCAATTGAAACTTCAGTGTAATATGTTGAAGCGTTTGGAGGTTCCATCACAATTTCACATCACTGGAGTAAAAAAACATCCGAATTCTAGTCATCACTATCAATACCTCACTTTGAAGGCTTGGAATTTAAATATTTCTTCCATCAAGGAACATTACAATGAATTCGCTTCATTTTTAAATATTGAAGCTTCTCAGGCTCATTTAATTTAGCTTTTATTTCTACACTAACCATTCCAAAGGACGGAAGAAGAAGAAGAGTGCAAGGAAGAACAATATCGAGGCGAAGAGATGGAACACCTAAGAGAGGTCGCTTTTGGCAGATGCCTAGACTCAAAGCAGATTGTTTCACATGACTTTGACAAATAAAATACATATTAAAATTGCTTATATTTTTGAAAAATCATTGTTTATTTTTTAAATTCTATGCTATAATTAAATTGATAATATAAACAAATTAAGAATTAATACCAACAAAAATACACTTTGGCTATGTGCCTAAGTGGCATTCTAGTCTAAAGTAGGCATGTGCCGGTTACTGGGTTCAAGGTTTACCGTGGTATGAAAACGTCATGGTTTCAAAACCGCTAAAATTTTCAGTCATATGGTATGGTATTCGCTATTTTAATGTCCCAAAAATCAGAGGCGTAGCAAGGGTCCCCGGGGGCCCTTCTGAGTCACGTGACACACATACATACTCGCGCAGTATAAAGAACACAAAGGTGGGGGGGTGCGAGTGCATGCTGTGTGCACGTGCAGTTGTCTTGGCCATAAAAGTGGCGACAACTAAGCGCTTTACACTGACTTGTATGGATGTACTTACAATCATTCATGGACGCACATATTTTATCATGTGGCCGTCCTCTGCTCGAAATGCGCACCTTACGCCTATTCTCGCTCCCAAAATACGCAGCGCTTGTGACGTAGGACAATAAAAGGACTGGTTGCTATGGGAACATACGCATACCCAAGGAACCTTGCTAAAAGGAGTCTTAAAATGGCTAGTAAAATCGTTTAGGATTATATTCGATGCATATATGTAACTTATATTTTTCTTATGGAGTATTCGACGAGGAATACGATAGACCCATTAATAGACTTTTTTTTGTTGTTGAAAAATCCCAATTTCTTTAAGTAGTCACATGAATAATGAGGTGGCCTATGAAAATCAACGTATAACAACTCGGCAAAGACTTTCCAGAGAGTACTTGGTGAGTCACTCTTTAAACAATCATGTGGTATTAATAGCTGATTGGACTTTCTTAAACTTGTATAATGAATGTGACATGGTTAGTGCTGATTGGGATTGATAACAGAATCATTAGATAATCTGCCAAATAATTACATAGTATTGAAAAACTCCCTACACTTGCTGCTGCGACAGTACAGTAAAGCTGCGTGTGCTAATTCTGTTGGCCTTCTGGGGGCCCCTGCTGGTTGGGGGCCCTAGGCAATTACCTGGTTTGCCTAATGGGACGCGACGCCACTGCCAAAAATGCAGCAAGAAGTGGCTTGGAGCGGCAGCGCTCACCTCTCTCCTTCCGGTTGTTGTTGCTGTGTCTGTCAGTGACGCTATTCTGTTTGCTGTAGACTAGAGTCGACACAGTGGCTGAAAAGGGCAAAACTTTACTCGAGGTTTTTCCTCCCTCAAAAAAAGTCGTAATTCGACTAATGAAAACGAACAGACTTAGAGGACGACAGCAAGTGTGCAAGATGTGCTTGCGGAGGGTGGTTGCAATGAGGGGTGCCACCCCTCAAACATGATTTCACATTTACGTGACCATCATCCGTCACTTTACACAAGATTTAAGTAAACACTTTCATGAACGTTTTCCACCAGCTACGAGAATTCAGCGTGTTTAGTGTGACAAGCGAAGGTGAAACAAATAACAAGGAAGATAATGTCTAAATGCCTATTCTAAAGTTGATTTATACATAAAACAGAGAAGCGATTAAAAAATTGTTGAAAGGAAGTTTAAAGTCAGCTAGTAATGAACAAAAATATTTTAGTTGGAATAAAAAGGTCAAGTAATTCTATAAATGTTTGCGAACCTGCTAAACATTGCATCTTAGCACAATGTCACTTACAGCCACAAATCATCTCAAATAACCTCATGCCTATTTTATACTTATTTATATTTTATACTTTATTCTTATAAGCCACTTTCGAGATTTTTACTGGTCCTGCACTTAAAGGGGAGATGCGCCACAATTTCATTGTACAACCGTATAATAACAATAAAGGGCTATACTATTCTATTCTAAATCAAGTCAGAAATCTCGGCGTAACTATTTACTCAGACCTAAAATTTGATAGCCATCTAAAGTCCGTCACTAAATCTGTTTCCTATAGAAGGTCCGGATAAGAGGGCGTGCAGCGCAGTTTTGGATATATTGTTGTTTATTGAGGAGTTTGGTGGGAGAACCAAAAAGAATTCTGTTACAGTAGTCAACATAAGCGGAGTTTAGGGGGGGGGGGCCCTGGTGGCCGAAAAGTATAATCGCATGTAATTGTCTTTCTTATATATAACTTTAAAATTAAGAATTTTCCGGTAAAATATTGTCTATAGAAGTTGTAAAGCATTAAAACAACAAAAATGAATGAAATGAAAAAAAATAAAAATAATTTTCGCACAGATCATGCAACTAGCACCTTAAACGGTTATTTGCTTTGCTTAGCCAAAACCACCCGCTTTCAAAAGCGACAGCAACTACTGAGCAAGAACCAAGGATTAAAAATGTGGCCTATGAAACACTATAGACCACCGTCAAAATGGTGAACGGAGTTTCAATTTGCCCCACTAAAGACGCTAATTGCACAACAGAGCCACCACCGGTCTTGTCAATGTAGTTACCCCCGTCAAAAATTGTGTCCCCTGGCCGCGATACACACACACAAGAAATAAGTTACGAGTTATGTCTACTTGAACAAATAATTCAAGCCAGAAAAAAGAACCACAGTTATACATTTTGGACATCGACTGGAGAAACTCTTTACAGGACTCTAATTACAGTAATAGCGGTTATAGGTCATCCTACGATTAAAACAGTGAAACATTGCCTTTTCTTACATTCCATACTTATGTTCCGACAGAGAAAAAAAAACGTTTTTTTTTTTGATGGATGGGCCATGCTTTAAAATGTAGATGACACAGATCGTAGATGACTACATCACCAAAACACGGAAATCAAGCAAATCAGTGCAGTGCAGTGGCTCCGCCCAGGGGATACAATTTTTGACGGGGTAACTACATTGGCACAAGACAGGCGGGCGTACCATATTCAATGGATGACAATCTTGGTGAAAAGTATAGCTGTCCTAAGCACTCTGATTGTGAATGATGGGAAACAAAAAAACGCTCATTTTCAACTTATTATAAATATTTTTGTACCGTATTTTTCAGACTAAGTCGCACCCGAGTATAAATCGCACCAGCCCAAAAATGCGCAATCAAGAGGGTAAAAAAACATAAATCACACTGGAGTATAAGTCGCATTTTTGGGGGAAATGTACTTGATAAAAATCCAACACATGGAACAGATATGTCACCTTGAAACCTTTTTTGCTCCCGATCGTTTTAGTTTGAGTATCTGCCGATCCCGATATTTCCCGATCCGAGTGCTTTTTTTGCTCCCGATTCAATTCCAATCATTCCCGATAATTTTCCCGATCATATACCTTTTGGCAATGCATTAATAAAAAAATGAATAAAACTCGCACGAATATATACATTCAACATACAGTACATAAGTACTGTATTTGTTTATTATGACAATAAATCCTCAAGATGGCATTTACATTATTAACATTCTTTCAGTGAGAGGGATCCACGGATAGAAAGACTTGTAATTCTTAAAAGGATTAACGTGACTTTGTATATTGTGACTAAATATTGCCATCTAGTGTATTTGTTGAGCTTCCAGTCAATGATACTGTAGCCATTTAACTGATCTGCCCAAATGCATGATGGGAAGTGCAACCATGACTGTGCGTAGTGGCACCAATTGATATATATTCTCTGCGTTGGGAAAGAACATAGGGTGTTAAGAAAAAGATCAACTACAACCTTTCTTCCCCACATTGCTTCCCACGATATTTCTAAATGTTGAGAGAGAGACTTTAAGGCTTTAGCCAACTAAAAAAATGGCTCCAAAGACTGCCTAAATTCACTCTACTTATTTTACGCTGCCTTTTAGCTCTATATATAGGTAAAACGGCGACATTATAGATTGAACGCGACAATGCGTGAGTGGGTCGCGCAGCGCATGCGTTAATTGCGTTAAATATTTTAGCGTGATTAATTAAAAAAAAATAATTACTGCCATTAACGCGATAAATTTGATAGCCCTACTTTAAGCCAAAACCAAAGACTCTGGATAAGTGTAAGACATTTTGTCTGTTATGTTAAATACACTTAGAAAACGATTTAATTCAAAAAAATATATATTGAAAAGGCATGTCCGATATTTTTTTGCCGATTCCGATACTTTGAAAATGACGTGATCGGACCCGATCGATCGGCATCTTTACTTTTAAGAGTTATTCAGAACCAAACCATCAGTGTCACTCCAAAACACCAAAATAACATGTGAAATTATATGACAATGTGTTAATAATCTCACACATAAATTGCTCCAGAGTATACAGTAAGTCGCAGCCCCAGCCAAACTATGGTAAAAAAAACTGACTTATCGTCCAAAAAATACGTTAAGTGAATTTTATTGTTGACACTGCGTTTCGGGGTCATCTACATGTTGTGTGCCCCCTGCCCCAAAAGTCAAACTCCGCCTATGTACGTCTGGAGGTGATGAAGGCATGGATGAGTGTTTCTTCAGCAGAGAAAGTGAGGGAGGGGTGAAGACAGTCTATGTTCTTGAGCTGGAAGAAGGCAGTTCTGGTGATGTGGTTGATGTGCTGGTTTATTCTTAGTTTATTGTGTAACATAATTTCCCGAGCACAACAGCGGCAACGAAACAAATACAGGGATGAAACAAAATCTGTTACTCAGTGTCTGTTAACGCGGGTCTCCAAGGTAAAACGGACCGATTAAAAATAGTCCGGGGACATATTGTTCTATCAAACAGAACAGTTCTTTTGGCTTAAAATACAGCATTTTATTGAAAAGAGGGGTGCAAGAGTAGAAACTTTTTTTTCTAGCCTTGTGTGTTTTTCGCCACATATATTGGATAGTTGTGAAAAAGAACAGCACCTGAAAAATAATTTCGTTCTTTTTGTCATTTCATATCATTACGTAATCATTATGTATTTCAGTGTGTGTGCGCTTATGTATTTCTAAATTAGTCTTCCGAGAAAATCTTTTATCGCACAGTGTGCAGGCAAAAGGCTTCTCTCCAGTGTGGTTCCTCATGTGCGATGCTAAATTTCCCTTCCGACTGAAACTTTTACCACAAACTGTGCATGCAAAAGGCCTCTCTCCAGTGTGGTTTCTTGTGTGCGATACTAAATGTCCCTTCTGACTGAATCGTTTACCACAAAACGTGCACACAAAAGGCTTCTCTCCAGTGTGTGTGCCTGTGTGTTTGCTTAAATCTCCCTTCCTGATGAATCTTTTACCACAAAGTGTGCAGGCAAAAGGCTTCTCTCCACTGTGTGTTCTCATGTGACCGTTTAAATTTGCCTTGGTGAAGTATTTTTTATCACAAAGTGTGCAGGCATAAGGCTTCTCTTCAGTATGTGTTCTTGCGTGTTTCTTTAAACCTCCATTCTCGATGAATCTTTTACCACAAAGTGTGCAGGCAAAAGGCTTCTCTCCGGTGTGTGTTCTTGTGTGAATGTTTAAATTTGCTTTCGTGAAGAATTTTTTATCACAATGTGAGCAGCCATAAGGCTTTTCTTCAGTGTGTGTGCTTGTGTGTTTCTTTAAAACTCCCTTCTCGGTGAATCTTTTACCGCAAAGTGTGCAGGCAAAAGGCTTCTCTCCAGTGTGGTTTCTTGTGTGCAATACTAATTGTCCCTTCTGAGTGAATCGTTTACCACAACACGTGCAGACAAAAGGCTTCTCCCCGGTGTGTGTACGCATGTGTCTTTTTAAATGATGTTTCGAAGAAAAAGTTTTATCACAAATTGAGCAGGGAAAAGGCTTCTCTCCAGTGTGGTTTCTTGTGTGCAATACTAAATGTTCCTTCTGAGTGAATCGTTTACCACAAAACGTGCAGACGAAAGGCTTCTCTCCAGTGTGTGTTCGCATGTGTGCCTTAAAATTGGATTTCCAAGGAAATATTTTATCACAAAGTGAGCAGGGAAAAGGTTTCCCATCCGCACATTCTTTTGCATCTCTTTTCAATGATGACTTGTGTAAGGATTTTGAAGCATTTGGGTCAAAGTCTTCATCCTCCTCATCAGTATCAAAGTCAGAAGAATGTGACATTATGTCTTCGCTGTCTGAAAGCGGAGCTAAATAGCCTTCCGGTTGGGATGGTCCCTCTCCTTTTGTTGTTGGGTGCTGAAATGAGCTGTCGCTCGAAGGTTTCTCTGCTCCGCTGTCATCGCTTGGACCTTCGGCTTCTTCGCTCTTTACACTGACACCAATTGGAAACTTGATGATTTCAACTTCCTGTTTTTCTTCTTTAATGTCAGGGGTCTCTGACTCTACCTCCTTTTTGATCCACGGCATGTCTGACTCCTCCTCCTGTTTAACGTGGAGGGGATCGTGCTTCTCAGGGTGAAGATCTTCTACAGTGACATCTGTGGGAACCTGGGGTAAGAAAGAAAAAAAAAATCACGTTTTGCTGACGTTGGATATACAGTATATAGAGAAAAACACGCAGTCCCCGGGTTACGACGTACCAGGCTTATGTGATTTCAACTTTACGACGCTGGTGTTTCCAGCAGAATTAAAACACAGTCAGCACGGTCTTCGGGACGCAATGAGGAACAGACCGAGAGTAAATATCATGTTCAACTCTTGCCGCTAGATAAAAAAACAACAATAATACCTGACTGCTAAATAAATGGCATAGTGATGACAAATAGCAGTTTTGTGCTCAATGGACCATGAAATAATAAAAATGCATTTATTCAGGACGACATTTCAAAATTACTCCATAATGGTCAAAACTGTCGACTTCACCTTTACTGTCGCACCTCCTGTACGATATTTTATGCCACCGTAGTTAGTCGGGCTTTTGTCATTTCCCTGCCGGCTTCGGAGAATGTAAACAAACCAAGAGGCGTGACAGTTAGCTGACATGCAGCCCCGGTGTGGGAATATTTTGATTTTAAAACAAATGAAAATGGCGAGGCAACCAAAAAGGATGAACCAGTCTGCAAAATGTGTTTGGAGGTTTTTTTCAACAAAGAGGGCCAACACAACAAATCTACATGCTCATTTGAAACATTATCACCCTCTTTAGTTTTCACTGTTTGGTAAGAAAACTGCATTGCAACAAGCAAAGCCTACTTCGTCACGCCAATCAACAATTACAGAGGAAGTTGCTTGATTTGAGAAATACAAACGAGAGTCCGCAAAATGGCGTTCCCTCACGGAAAGTGTAGTCCGCTACATTGCTGAAGAAATAAGACTGTTTTACCTCTGTTTAATGTTATTTGACACTTTCTAGGTTCATACTGCAGTTCTTAATGCACAAATCCGATTTTTTTGTGTTTTTCTGACTCAAGTGAAACATTAAAGGGTATGTAGCGGCAAAGGGGGTGTGAGACATCAATATAACCGTTATGTGCCAAGATAACAAATATTGATAAAGTTAACGAAAAAATCACATTAATGAGCAATTATCGAAAATAAATCGAAAATGACGAACATTTCCGAAAGTGTTGCGGAAACAGCCGAATGGGGCGGGGACGTCACGACAAGTGATTGACAGTCGAGGCGGAGCCAGGTGCCATTGTTTTTTTATCGACGAGAGAGTAGCGTTGTAGCGCACTAGAATGGTTCAAAACTGCTGTGCTATGTGGTGTACAAATAGCTATTTATCGGAATATAGTATCCATGAGTTCCTGAACGCGAAAAAAAAAAGCTGGGCTACGCAGACAATGGGTAAAGTTCGTCCGTGCAAAGAGGGCTAATTTTCTAGACACAGCCTCCGGCACGCTTTTCTGTTATTTTCCACCTGAAAGCTTCTCGAACTATGGTCAAGTGAAATCGGGTTTTGCTAAAAGATTGCTGCTCAAAGGAGATGCGGTGCCGACCATACACGCGCAGCCACCTAAATGTCCCGAGATATCAAGAAAGAGGACGATGACTGGCAAAGGAGGCTAAGGCTAAGCAAAGGAGGGGAGCAGCCAAGCTCGAAATGGCCAGAGTGAGTACTCTTTTATAATAAAAAAATGTCACGCATTGGATACAGGACTGGACACATGTATAAATTATCGTTCGTAAAATATATAGAACAAATCCTCTGATCCCATTCATATTTGTGTCTGTTGGCAGAGCGAAAAGCTATGATAGCGCAATAAATGATAATTATTCTATGCATTCCTTTATTTTGCAGTCACGGTGTATCAGCTTCACAAAAAGAAATGCAAAACAAATCATTGGTGTTTCCCACACGATCTGCTGCCAATGTTTCATCAGTGTCATTGCTCCCCTCAATGACCGTTTCATTACGCTGCATTGGCGTTCGTTTGGGCTCAAATTGGTAACCTAAAACACCGATTAAAGCTTCGTAGCTCTCCTCATCACGATTAGATGAACATTCGTTACGTCCTTCTACGTCGGATTCGTCGCTGAAACTAGAAATGAAATTGTCTGCCATCATCGCCACCATTCAGTATTAAAGCCTTTTTTTTGGTTGAAGAAACAACCCTCACTGTCAATTCTGAATTCTCTTTTATTGACAACGAGGGGTGTTTCTTCATGAGGGACCCTGGAATATGTGCAGGACAAACACAATGCATCAGCATAAACAGCTCAAAACACCCCTAATTCTCCCCTCACTAGAAGGAATTATATTGATGCAGACAGGCGCTGCCCCCCTAGTGGCCGGTGGCACTCTCTTCACTTGTCGTGACGTCACGCACACAATCTGCCAGATCTCGGGCGCTGGTCGTTTTCGCTTGACAATCGAGCCAAATTTCTCTCATTTTCTTGTGAGTAATTACACGAAGTGGCATGATATGAATACAAAAGGCATGCGTTTATGGATAAATGATGGAATATTAACATTTTCCCAGGGCATGACACTCAGTGATACATGCTACATGGAGTTTTTGGATCGAAACAAGGCAAGTACGCGATAATATCCCGTTAAAATCGTGGCGTCTTTAAATCTGCTCTCGCCTCCAGTTAGGGTTTTGCTGTTTAATTTTTTTTCCTTTCTTTTAAATACCCCCCTGTTTAAAATCCCCCCCCCCCCCCCCCCCCAGAAAATTGAGATTTTAAGCTTTCCAATGATGTATCATACTTTCATATTGGACAATTTTGAAATTTGGCAAAATTGGGGGCCCCAGAGCGGAACTTCAAGTCACCTGAGTGTTTTTTCTGCCATATACATTCTTTGTTTGCATTTATTGGTTTATAACCTACTTGGTGCTTACTACTCGCAACTCCGAAAAATCAACAATATAAAACCAACAATAAACTGTAAGCACAAGCGGAGTTATCCAGGGTGTTCTCTTTCGGATCACGTTCGGTGCGGAAAACGTCATAAAAGCGTAAACGGCCAAACAAACGGTTACAGACGTAAGACAAACAGAGGTTAGGTAAGACTATATAAGAAAGACAGGGCATATGGTGGTTAAGGATAGCTTGTTGGAACAGGAGAATGTCATTGAAAAAGGTGTCGATAAAAAAGTGACCTCTGGATCAAGTCGGCTCTATTTCACGTCTTTTTAAGCCCTTGACACTCAAGCCATTGCTTTAACTAGCATGAAGGACAAACGCAAGCTTGACCCCCCCCAGCAACAGTTGCTAACGTCAAAAATATTAATGAGCAAAAGTGACGTGTTTCGTGCAGTACACTATTCCGTTTGAAGTGTGAGTGGAATGAACGACTTTCCATCCCCTACCACCTCTTCCAGTGTAAATGGATTATACGGCTACTAGTGATAAACTCATTTGAATTCACAGCAGAAGGATAGCTTGTTTTCCTATTCATTACTTGTTTTGTAGAATATCCTAGAATGATTTCTTGACCGATATTTGTAGTATCGCCATAACGTAAGATCATCGTTATCGTGAGCCTTGTATCGCAAGTCAGCTATGGGATTTTTTGCCTTACAGTCGCAAGCACTGATAACAGTCAGATCAAAACAAGCATGATATTGCAAAAAAAGCATCATTATGTCATAATCTTACCCTCATTTTCTTTTGTTTTTCAGTTGCTCGTCGTTGCCTGGATTTCCTCTCCTCAACATCCACGTCTCGATTCTTTGGGCTTCAGTCAGTTGTATTTTGTCACATCTTTAAGACAAGTCGAGAAGTGCCTTATCAATGTTTCCCACCTGCCACAGTCTCGTTTGCCCCCCCCCCCCCCCCCCGCCGGGAAAAAAAAAGAAAAAAAAGGAGATTAATAATCAGATGCGTCAGTCAGCCGATTACACAGCTGTAGCCAACTCCACTCTACTACCCGCGCGAGCGAGAGCCCGCGCGTGCGTGCGTGCACACACACAGACACACGCGCCAACAGGTCGCGCTCATAGACGGGACTACTAGCCTGGTACACCAGACTCATAGCTGTCTGGCCACCATTCGGGCGGAGCCAGCCACAGCAAATAGACAGCGGAGCGGACCAATCAGCGACGGGCTGACGCGACGTCCGTAAAGCTACAAGAAATTAGCGAGAGACATTTCAACATATTCAACATGGCAAGCGCGAGACAGACTGTTGGTTTTGGCGACTCGATGTTTTTTGGTCATGTAAAACTGAATTTACCGCGGATTGGAACATATTGCCGGCTCTCCCGTTGAGCCACTTGGCAGGAGTTGCTCTGGTCATTCCAGTCTCCAGCGTCAACTGCGAGAGGGACTTCTCCACAATGAACAGGGTAAGGGCATGACTAGAGGTGCTGACAGGTGTGCCAAATATGCATAATATTTGGTGTGAATGTAAGGTGCATAATTGTCAAGTAAAGGAGAGTACAATACCCCTTTCCCACTGACCAAAAAACCCGTGTCAACCCGCCAACAATCGGCTTTTGGAGGCAGTGGGAAAGGTGCAGCGACCCGTGTCAATCAACCCGCCAAGCGACCCGCGTTAAAATCACCTCGGCTCTGATCGCCATGTGCCCCTTTCCCACTGAAACTAGTGGGTCAACGCGCATTTTTCCAAGCCGATGCAACCCACTAGCAATTGGCATTTGGCACCTTTCCCATTGACAAAAAAAAGCCGTGTCTTTTTTTTTTCCCCCACCCGTCTAACCCCCAACCCCTCCTCATCCGTGCGTAAAGTTCGTGACGTCACCACGCTAAGATGCGCTTCGACAAGTGCGACCGAATTCATTCAGTGGCCATTCACAGTAGTGACGGGATCTCTCGTTCACTTGAGTAAACGAATCCATTCCGGTTCGTTCAGTAAAAAGATTCGTTCAAACTTATCGTTCAACGAATCGTTCGCCCCCCCTCATCTCCCTCCCCGCCCAAATGAATCGTTCGGTTAGTGAACGGGAAGTGACGTTGCCGAACGAATCACCAAAGACCGCTTCGCAGTATAACTGAACGGGAAGTGACATTGCTTGGTCCCTCCCTCTCTTGCACATTGACCACTCGTCGTAGTTTCAGAAATGAGTGACAGGTGATATCATTCTGCTTTCACAGACAGCCTCGTCTCCCTCCCGTTGCTCCAAAAGCGAGGGAGAACTTCCGCGTCGTCTGTCCTAGTTCTATGGGCTCAAAGTCATGGCTCGTGCTTGCATTTCGATTTAGGACACGGTTAAACATTTTCCTTTTGAGGGGGAAGTGGGGGTTTGGGGTCGGGGGCGCACGGACTTTCTTTAGCATGATCTTGCTCACATATACAATGCTGCTGCTTCTACCAGCCAACGCGGCATGCTTGCTGTCACGAAAATAAAAATAAATCGAAAGTTTAATTCCTAAATATGGAACGACCAACACATCATATTTACCTCTCGCTCTGTTGTATTTTTGTTTTTTATTATTAAGACGATCGTATTGAATTTTTGCACTGGTATTAATAAATAAAATAATCCGGTCAGCTCCCCTGTCGTCCCCGCATCTCAGATCGTCAAATGCTGACGAGAAATAATTGTTTGCTCTTTATGATGTCGCCTTTCTACTCTCATTAGTCTGTTAAGAAAAATGTAGACATATTGCGACATCTCCCGTGTCCGCGCGCTTTGTTTTTGGGCGCTTGAGTAGCACATGATGGACGGATTGACATAATTTGTCAAACCAACCGACACCCTCTGACACGAAAAAAAAAAAAAAAAAACACTCGGAAAAAATTGACATGTACCTGTATATACTGTTTCACTGCAAATCAATATTATGGTGATCATACTAAATATTCTTTTTTTTCTGTGCACATATGAGGTAAATATCGCTGCCATGAAGCCTCCATATAGTGACAGTTCTCTGCCCGCTTCACTGCCGTCACGCGACCGCAGCTCAGCTTTTGCTTGCCTCGTAGCTACGCGTGTTTTAAATTACTGTAAATTTGATAGTATATCGTCATAGGTACAGTCCCGAGTCTGTTGAGAAAAGTAGAATACTAAACCATGCTCACTAGATTTGTGCAGTGTTTTTGTCTGTTTGAGCAGCATTTGATAGGCTCCACGTTAACAAATATGTGACAAAGTCATTTCCTCTCATTTTATGACTCGTTCACCGCATAGTCATTACTGGAAAGTCAAGTTAGCAGCAAGCTAGGTCAGGAACCGGAGGACCGAATCACTGAACGGGAAGTGACAAAACTCAGTCTTTCCTCCCTGCCTGCACGCTTGCTGCTTATTGGCCACACGTGGAAATGAGTGACAGACGCCTTTATTCTGTTTCCGCTCCCTCCCCTGCCCGCGATGAGGCTGGCGTCTGATTGGTCGTGTGCGATGTCAGAAGACGCTGCCGCTTGCTCAACGCCCTCCCACGCAGCGAACAAGCGCCACCAACTTCATAGAACGAATCAGTGCAGATGGTGATTAGTTCGGTCTCGTTCACCCAAACAATTCGTTCAAAAAGAACGAATCGTTCGCGACCGATACAACACTAATTCACAGCTGTGTCTTGACACTCGGTGATACATGCTACGTGGAGTTTTTGGATCGAAACAAGGTAAGTACACGGTAATAACTCGTTCAAGTCAAGGCATCTTTAATTCTGCTCTCGCGTGCTCACCTCTAGTTAGGGTTTTGCTGTTTGATTTTTTTTTTAATGCTTTCCTGTTCAAAATTTTTCTTGCCCCAGAAAATTTAGATTTTAAGCTTTCCAATGATCATGATGTATCACACATGCATATGAGACACTTTTGATTCACTTCAAACTTGGTTTCTCAGGGCAAAACTTCAAGTCACCTCAGTGTTTTCCGCCATATATTTTTTTATAAAACTGAATTTTTCTATCCAGACAGAGGAGGCACACTTTAACTATATTAAAGTGATACAAGCATTTTTGAAGGAACTTCAAGTAAATTTCAAGTATCTTGCGGCCGGGCCGAGTGTCCTCTTTTTGGGGAATCAAAATATGGTCACCCTAGAATTAAGCCAAAGCAATCGGAATGCGTTAATGTGCCTTAGCTAGCGAGCTAAGCTAAACTAAACTAAGCAAGCCTGCGAAGCTTCAACATAAAGCCAAACGACTTTCACTAAACTTTAAAATGGGACTTTTTAGTCCACTAGATTCTTACTTGGTACTTACCCGATGAGAATGCTTTAAAGGAGTTCGTTTGGTTAGATGGGAACACGAAAGAACAGCAAGACCGGAGAGCACACAGAGGTTACGTCAAGTGAACCGGAAGTAGAAACGTTTAAGTGCTGAAACTTCAGCGTAATATGTTGAAGTGTATGGAAGTTCCATCACGACGTCACATCACTGGAGTCAGAAAATATTCAATAAATATGATCTACATATCCGAATTCTAGTCATCACTGTTAATAACTCAATTTGAAGGCTCAGAATCTAAATAATTTGTAAATGTATACATCGACATTATCCAATTACTCTACTCCTTCCGCTGCACTTCTTCATCAAAGACCATTACAATGAACTCGCTTCATTTTTAAGCACTGAAGCTTATCAGGCCCATTTAATTTAGCTTTTATTTCTACACCAACCACAAAGGACGGATGAAGAAGAGTGCAAGGGAGAACAATATCGAGGCGAAGAGAAGGAACGGCCAGGAGAGGTCGCTGTTGGCAGATGCCTTGACCCAAAGCAGATTGTTTCACATGACTTTGAATATGAAAATTGCTTATATACTGTATATTTTTATATATATCAATCATGTTTGTTTTTTAAATTATATGCTATAAATAAATTGATAAAATAAACAAATTAAAAATAAATACCAACAAAAATACACTTTGGCTATGTGCCCAAGTAACACTGGTTTGAAAATGTCATGGGTTCAAAACCACTAAAATTTCCCGTCATACAGTAGTATGGTATTCGCTATTTTTATTTCCCAAAAATCAGAGGCGTAGCAAGGGTCCCCGGGGGCCCTTCTAAGTCATGTGACACACATACATCCTCGTGCAGTATAATGAACACAAAAGTGTTTGTGTGTGTGTGTGTGTGTGTGTGTGTGTGGGGGGGTCATCTTGGCCATAAAAGTGGCGAAAACTAAGCACTTTACACTGACTCGTATGGATGTACTTACATTCGTTCATGGACCCACACATTTGAACAGGTGGCCATCCTCTGCTCGAAATGTGCAATTTACGCCTATTCTCGCTCCTAGAATACGCAGCGCTTCTGACGTAGGACAATAACAGGACTGGTTGCTATAGGTACGTACGCATACCCAAGAAACCTTGCTAAAAGGAGTATAAAAATTGCGGATAAAATTGTTAAGGATTATTTTAGATGAATATATGTAACTTATACAGTATTTTTCTTATAGAGTATTACACGAGGAATATGATAGATCCATTAATATACTTTTCTAGAAAAATCACCATTTCTTTAGGTAGTCACATAAATAATGAGGTGGCCTGTGAAAATCAACGTAAAACAACTTGGCAAAAACTTTCCAGAGAGTACTTGGTGAGTCACTCTGGAAACAATCACGTGGTATTAATATCTAATTGGACTTTCTTAAAAATGTATAATCTACATGACATGGTTAGTGCTTATTGGGATTGATAACAGAATCGCTAGATAATCTGTCAAATAATTCCATAGTATTGAAACTCTCTACACTTGTAGATGCAACAGTGCAGTAAAGCTGTGTGTGCTAAATCTGTTGGCCCTCTGGGGGCCCCTGCTGGCTGGGGGCCCTAGGCAATTACCTGGTTTGCCTAATGGGACGCGACGCCTCTGCAAAAAAATGCAGCAAGAAGTGGCTTGGAGCGGCAGCGCTCACCCCTCTCCCTCCGGTTGTTGTTGCTGTCTGTCAGTGACGCTATTCTGTTTAGTGGCTGAAAACGTAAAAACTTTGAGCTTTTTTTCCCCCTCAAAAAAAGTCGTACTTCGACTTTTTTTGAGGGGGAAAACAAACAGACGGCCGCGGCTTAGAGGAGGACAGCAAGCGTGCAAGATATGCTTGCGGAGGGTGGTTGCAATGAAGGGTGCCACCCCTCAAACATATCACATTTACGTGACCATGATCCGTCACTTTACACAAAATTTAAGTAAACGCTTTTATGAATGTTTCCCACCAGCTACGAGAGCTCAGCGTGTTTAGTGTGTCTAGTAAAGGTGAAACAAATAAGCTCAGTAAGTTTTTAAGCAAGGAAGATGATGTCTACATGCCTGAAGTTGATTTATACATAAAACGGAAGCGATTAAAAAAATAGTCGAAAGTAAAGAAGTTTAAAGTCAGCCAGTAATGAACAAAAATATTTTAGTTGGAATAAAAAGGTCAAGTAATTCGACGTTTGCGAACCTGCTGAACATCGCACCTTGGCACAATGTCACTTACAGCTCCAAATCACTTCAAATGACCTCATGCCTATTTTATACTTATTTAGATTTTATACTTTATTCTTACAAGCCACTTTCGAGATTTTTTTTTACTTGTCCTGCACTTTAAAGGGAGATGCTCCACAATTTCATTGTACAACCGTAAAATGACAATAAAGGGCTATTCTATTCTAAATCAAGTCAGAAATCTTGGCGTAATTATTGACACAGACCTAAAATTTGATAGCCATCTAAAGTCTGTCACTAAATCTGCTTCCCATAGGGGGTCCAGATGAGAAGGCGTATATTGTAGTTTTTTGAGGAGTTTAGATGGAGAACCCAGAAGAATGCTGTTACAGTAGTCAAGTCTGGAAATGATGAAGGCATGGATGAGCGTTTCGCGAAGACTGTCGATGTTCTTGAGGTGGAAAAAGGCAGTTCTGGTGATGTGGTTGATGTGCTGGCCGAATCTTAGTTTATTGTGTGACATAATTTCCCGAACGCAACAGAAGACTATCCACAGCGAGCACAGCTGCGGCAACGAAACAAATGAAGGGATGAAACAAAATCTGTTGCTCAGTGTCTGTTAACGGGGCGGGGATCCCCAGGGTAAAACAGATAAATTAAAAATAGTCCGGGGGCATAATCCACCATGAAACTGCTACAGCAGCATATAAACATATTGTTCTATCAAACAGAACAGTGCTTTTGGCTAAAAATACAGCATTTTATTGGGTGCAAGAGTAGAAACTGCTTTTTCAGCCTTGTGTGTTTTTCACCATATACATTGGATAGTTGTTAAAAACAACAGCACCTGAAAAAACATTTGGTTCTTTATGTCATTTCATATCATTATGTATTTCAGTGTGTGCGCTTATGTATTTCTAAATTAGTCTTCCGAGAAAATGTTTTATCGCAGTGTGCAGGCAAAAGGCTTTTCTCCAGTGTGGTTTCTTAAGTGCAATGATAAACTTCCCTTCCGACTGAATTTTTTACCACAAACTGTGCATGCAAAAGGCCTCTCTCCAGTGTGGTTTCTTGTGTGCGATACTAAATGTCCCTTCTGACTGAATCGTTTACCACAAAACGTGCACACAAAAGGCTTCTCTCCAGTGTGTGTGCCTGTGTGTTTGTTTAAAACTCCCTTAAGGGTGAATCTTTTCCCACAAAGTGTGCAGGCAAATGGCTTCTCTCCACTGTGTGTTCTCGTGTGACTGTTTAATTTTGACCTTGTGAAGTATTTTTTATCACAAAGTGTGCAGGCAAAAGGCTTCTCTCCAGTGTGTGTTCTTGTGTGAATGTTTAAACCTCCCTTCTCGGTGAATCTTTTACCGCAAAGTGCGCAGGCAAAAGGCTTCTCTCCAGTGTGGTTTCTTGTGTGCAATACTAATTGTCCCTTCTGAGTGAATCGTTTACCACAACACGTGCACACAAAAGGCTTCTCCCCGGTGTGTGTACGAATGTGTCTTTTTAAATGATGTTTCGAAGAAAAAGTTTTATCACAAAGTGAGCAGGGAAAAGGCTTCTCTCCAGTGTGGTTTCTTGTGTGCAATACTAAATGTTCCTTCTGAGTGAATCGTTTACCACAAAACGTGCAGACGAAAGGCTTCTCTCCAGTGTGTGTTCGCATGTGTGCCTTTAAATTGGATTTCCTAGGAAATATTTTATCACAAACTGAGCAGGGAAAAGGTTTCCCATCCGCGCATTCTTTTGCGTCTCTTTTCAATGATGACTTGTGTAAGGATTTTGAAGCATTTGGGTCAAAGTCATCATCCTCCTCATCAGTATTAAAGTCAGAAGAATGTGACGTTTTGTCGTCGCTGTCCGAAAGCGGAGCTAAATAGCCTTCCGGTTGGGATGGTCCCTCTCCTTTTGTTGTTGGGTGCTCAAATGAGCTGTCGCTCGAGGGTTTCGCTGCTCCGCTCTCATCGCTTGGACCTTCGGCTTCTTCGCTCTTTACACTGACACCCATTGGAAACTTGATGATTTCAACTTCCTGTTTTTCTTCTTTAATGTCAGGCGTCTCTGGCTCCACCTCCTGTTTGATCCATGGCATGTCTGACTCCTTCTCCTGTTTAACGTGGAGGGGATCGTGCTTCTCAGGGTGAAGATCTTCTACAGTGACATCTGTGGGAACCTGGGGTAAGAAAGAAAAAAAAAAAATCACATGTTTTGCTGACGTCGGATATGCAGAGAGAAAAACACGTAGTCCCCGGGTTACCAGGCTGATGTGATTTCAACTAAGACGCTGGCGTTTCCAGCGGAACTAAAACACAGTCAGCGCGGTCTTCGGGACGCAATGAGGAACAGATCGAGAGAAAATATGTTCAACTCTTGCCGCGAGATAAAAAAAACAACAATAATACCTGACTGCAGCTGACAACCGCCACAAACAACACCCAGTTGCTACAAACATATGGCCACATAACGCCACGGTAAATATCACATTTATATGGCGGAAAACACAGATAAGTCAGAAAAAGCAGTTTCTGCTCTTGCACTCCTCTTTAAAAGAAACTGCTGTATTTTAAGCCAAAAGAACTGTTGTGTTTGATAGAACAATATGTCTATAGGCTGCCATAGCAGATTCATGGCGCGGTAAGCGTCCAAACTATTTTCAATTTGTCCGTTTTACCTTGGAAACCCCCATTTACAGACGTTGCGCAACCGCTTTTGTTTTAACCTAGCCATAAAAACAAGTAATTATATTTGTTATTCAAAATGTCTGTCATTTTTAGCTTAGAATCATTACTTGATGTCTAAATTTTAGTTTGAAAAAATAAAAACTTTAAAAAATGATTCACTCGCATATGTTAACTTTTAAACGAATTACGTCAGAATTAAAAATTTGGTGTCTGTAAAAAAATCACGTATATCTACCTCATAACTATCGCTTAATTGTATTTTTTTGTTACTGTAGCATTTACTCCGATATGTTAATGATAAATAATCGATCCAAACAAACAAAAAAATTGAAAAAAATAACGTTTAAAGGGTAACTATATAAAAAAAGAAAATCTCAACCACTCCTTGTTGTCTGCGATTTCTGCATCACAACCCTTGTTATATCACCATATTTCACCCATAAAATAAAAAAAAACTCTGGCTGCGGCCATTCACAGCTGTGTCTTGACACTCGGTGATACATGCTACATGGGAGTTTTTGGATCGAAACAAGCTAAGTACGTGATAATATCTGGTTAAAATCGTGGCGTCTTTAATTTTGCTCTCTCCTGTTGTCGCCTCCAATTAGGGTTTTGCTGTTAAATTTTTTTTTTTTTTTTTAAATGCCTTCCTGTTCAAAATCTTTGTTCCCCCAGGAAATTGAGATTTTAAGCTTTCCAATGATGTATCACACATGCATTTCGGACAACTTTGAAAGTTGGCCAAATTGAGGGTCTCAGAGCAGAACTTCAAGTCACTTGAGTGTTTTCCGCCATATACAACTAGATGTGAAATGACAGACGACGGCTTCGTTATGACATGTATAGAGGACTAGATGCGAAATGACAGACATGTGCTCGTAAACAGCTGCCGTCTTAAAACAGCAGATTTCTTTGGAGGGCTCTGTTGTGGTGAACCTAACTTACTTTTTATCTAAAATACTCCTAAATCAGCAAAATCTTGACTCGAATCCATCTTTAAAGGATGAAACAGTTTTAAAACTTTCACATGTCGAAAGTAGACGGAAGGGAAATTATGGAATAACGGGAGCAATTTAACAACTTTAACGGTTGATTCACAACATCAAATTAATTGAATGTAGTTTAAAGTTGCTGATACAAAATGGGGACTTGAGTATTTTATTTACTGTTCTGAACTGTTATCTTGGTACTGAAATAGTTGTTTGGTTTAGCTTGAGAGGATTTTTCGAACAATTTTGGAACTAATGTCCGAAACATTAAAAGGGGCGTTTTACAACACAATACTTTTTACGTTTATTTGAGTAGATTTGTAAAAAACGAAACGCGACTCTTACTCCACTATTTTTGGCTACACTATAGATTCATATACATTTTCCTCTTTATTCTACACATTAACTTTATTTTTGCCAAAGATGCCGACAGAGGCTCTCTCATTTTCACCAATGAGATGTTGCAACAATAACCGCATGCTCCACCATACCAAGCAAAGGTAACTGTTTTTTTCTCCACTAGAGGGCGCTCATACTCTTTGGACAGGTAGTATATCTTTGTTTTTTTCCCCAAAAGAAAATTTTATTTCAGTCAAATTTTTATCACTCTGCAGTGGATAAAGGGTGGAGGAATCAAAACACTTACAAAAGTTGTTCAAAATATTGTATCAGCATGGTAATGTGATCCCCAAAAACTAATGGTTGACATTGTCACCTCAATAAAAGTCTTAAATAGCATTATTATGTGAATTACAATCATATTTTGAGACGATTCGACTATATACAACAATTTGGCAAAGCGCAGATGACGAGAAATTAGTCTTTAATCTGCCGGTTAGCCACGCCAACCATTATCGGGCTCTAGCGTCCCCAACTGGTGGATGACGTCAGCAGGAGAATGGTATAATCCGTTTTACTATTCATCCCATTGAGGGGGAATTATTCAGAATGAGGAAAATGCGACAAAGAGAGCCGCAAAATGTCATTGTTTCAGTCTCTATACTCCAATATTTTTACAGGATATTCTTTTTATCCAAGTATTTTCCCCCCAATAGCTAAATAAATGGTATCGTGATGACAAATAGCAGTCTTGTGCTAAATGGACTATGAAATAATAAAAATGCATGTATTCAGTAGGACATTTCAAAATTACTCCATAATGGTCAAAACTGTCGACTTCACCTTTACTGTCGCACCTCCCGTACGATATTTTATGCCACCGTAGTTAGTCGGGCTTTTGCCATTTCCCTGCCGGCTTCTGAGAATGTAAACAAACCAAGAGGCGTGACAGCTAGCTGACATGCCAACCCCAACAGTCAGCCTGTCGCGATATGCAATAATTCCATTTATCGCTCAGTAAATGAAAATAAAGGCGGTAATTTTGCCACTGCGATTTATCGCCTCATGTGCGTGTGTACATGCGTGCGCGCAGGTGCAGCGGACTGTTAAAAGTTCGGCTTCCTTGTTACCAATAGCGCAATATGCTGTGACGAGGATTCCCTCTGTTTTATTGACTTCTGGGTATGTTCGTTTTATACATTAGAGTTTGCGTGACCTTCATTCAATGGGGCGAGGTGGGGCCGAGTGCACTGTCTGCGTACAGCAATGAGCGAGCAGAACATGGACGGAAAATGCTGATTTCCAAGCCAAACACCACAGCCCCGGTGTGGGAATATTTTGATTATAAACCAAATGAAAATGGCAAGGCAACCAAAAAGGACGAACCAGTCTGCAAAATGTGTTTGGAGGTTGTTTCAACAAAGAGGGCCAACAACAGCAAATCTACATGCTCATTTGAAACATTATCACTGTCTTTAGTTTTCACTGTTTGGTAAGAAAACTGCATCGCAACAAGCGGAGCCTACCTCGTCACGCCAATCGACAATTACAGAGGTAATCGCTTGATTTGAGAAATACAAACGAGAGTCCGCAAAGTGGCGTTCCCTCACTGAAAGTGTAGTTAGTCCGCTACACTGCTGAAGAAATGAGACTGTTTTACCTCTGTTTAATGTTATTTGACACTTTCTAGGTTCATACTGCAGTTCTTAATGCACGAATCCGATTTTTTCCATTTTCGGACAGAATTGGTTGGTTTAGCTCAGTAAACATCTCGTTCGTAGACTATTTACATACATCTAGCATGAGGGACAAACGCGAGCTTGACCCTCCTAGCAACAGTTGCTAACGTCAAGAATATTAATGAGGAAAAGTCACGTGTTGCATGCAGTACACTATTCCGTTTGAAGTGGGAGTGGAATGAACAACTGTCCATCCGCTACCACACCTTCCAGTGTAAACGGATTGGACGGCTACTAGTAATAAACTCATTTGAATTCACAGCAGAAGGAGTAAAATAGCTTGTTTTCCTGTTCATTAGTTGTTTTGTAGAATATCCTAGAATGATTTCCTGATTGATATTTGTAGTATCGCCATAATGTGAGATCATCGTTATCGTGAGCCTCGTATCGCAAGTCAGCTATAGGATTTTTTGCCTTACAGTCGCAATCACTGATAACAGATCAAAACAAGTAAGATATTGCACAAAAAGCATCATTATGTCATAATCTTACCCTCATTTTCTTTTGTTTTTCAGTTGCTCGTCGTAGCCTGGATTTCCTCTCCTCAACATCCACGTCTCGATTCTTTGGGCTTCAGTCAGTTGTATTTTGTCACATCTTTAAGACAAGTCGAGAAGCATCTTATACAGTAATCTCTTTCATGTTAACTGATCAACTTTTCCTTAAAACAAACTTTACAAATCGGAGGTACGATTAAGTAGGGTGACCAAACGTCCTCTTTTGCCTGGACAAGTCCTCGTTTTAGATCCTATTTTTAAACTGTCCGGTTTTAATGATTTTTCACGGGACCAATTTGAAGAGAAGTCCCTCCAGCCGCTGGGGGGCCGCGCCTGCCTGCGTTGACATGGCTCCTACAGGACAAGGAGTAGTTCTTCTTGTTTGATGGGGTATTACCGCCATCTAGTGGGTTGACCATTGGGCAAGGGATCAGGCAGTTACAGACTACAAACAGGAGTAGTTCTAAGCCTTTATTGCCAAATATATCACGTGATACACCTAAAATTTCATGATTTTGACCCTAATTCAGAATTTTGACATTTAAAAAAAAAAAAAAAAAAAAAGATGGATGCAACTCAAACCATGCATCTGCAGGTTCCATGAGGGAAAAAAAACATGATTTAGCAAGGGTTATAGATATTAGAGTGCTTAATACACATATTCATTTTGACTTTTCCTTTTACAAATTTGGAAGAAAAGGTTTAATTAGGACATTATTTTTCAAATTTTGGGATTCTCTTATAATTGCTTCATGTTGCAGGTATTTAAAGTGGAAATGTGAAGTAAGGTTGGCCAACCATGTTTTTGAATATCAATGGCTAAACAATTATAAGCATTTTTTTTTTTTTTTTTTAACGCAACCCTTCCAGATTCTTTGTTTAACCCATAGCAACGCCCTTGTCAACGAAAATGCTTTTCTTTGTAAATCTTTAACCACATCAGGGCCGTGCATCTCACAGACAATAGCTTTGTAGCCAGGTAGTATTAATGTCTCTGTGACTGTGTCGGACTTTTTGGATTTAGCAACAAGGTAACTGGCTTTGAGGGCTTTCTCATTTTCCTTCGTAGTGTTTATATTACAAAAAAAAGTTGCCTTATTCTCTGTGTTTTCACGAAAGCGATTAGCAACTTGTTAAGTTTTAAGTTAGTCTAAATTGTAAGTAGGGCTGCAACTATCGATTATTTTAATCGTCAATTAATCGATTAACTACTTAGTTAAAATAATTGAGTAATCGGATAGGGAACATGAGAAATTCAAATACCTGAGCTGACCCTCGAATGGTATAAAAAAAAAAAATTTAAAAAAAGAATCCTAAGGATCTATGTACAACAAAAGAACAATGGCTAACTTACATAGCAAAAGTCCAGTAGCTTAAATGCAATAAAACTTTTTTTTTAAACAACGCTCTTAACAATTGTTCAGACGCATATTCCAGCAAAAAAAAAAAAAAAAAAAAAAAAAAAGCTAAATAAACCTATAAATGAAATTACGAATGCATTGAAAAAAACATCAGCTCAAACAAAAACTTGGCTTATGTTGGTCTTAACATGGAGCAGCTGGATTCAGCTATGTGAAATGACGCAGACTAGAGGGCAGTGTATCCACCAAAAGCAATAAAACTAAATGCAAACACTTTCAAAATAAACCTTTACAACGCCACTTTAACTAAACGAATACTCAAAGCAGCAAAATTTAATTCGAATCTTTTATTTTAATGGAATACTCGAGTTAATCGATTAATCGTTGCAGCAATAGTACGAACACAGCTTGGAGCTCTCGGCAGGCTGTGCGGAGCGATAGATAGAGCCTGTGCTTCTCTATCACACTCCCGCGTCACGTGACCAAAACAAGAGTAACTTCAGCGTGCACTTCAGGGTACCTCGAAAAACATTATATCAGACTATTACACGCAGTTACAAGTCGACATTACAGTATAAAATAAAATAATAATGGTGCACTGAGAAGCTGGACCAACAAATCACACTCCCATACCTGTTAAGTTGTAGAAATTGCAAATAGGGAGTTTTCTGTTTGCCAACCCCGATGATGCGCGCACGCGCGACAATCGCTAAGACAAAATGCAACCATTTTTTTTCAAGTTCATTTTGGTCACAACACTTGTGTAAAAATTAACTACACTGTCAAAGAACCTCTTTTTGGTGGCATCAGAGATAGTCTTCAACTTGCTCCATGTATTGTCTGGCATCATGTGATACTGCTATGTTGCCTGTGTCATGCCAGTTCTCCTTGTTCCTGTAATCAACATCAAGGATATCCTCAGCTTTCCTGATCACATCCATTTGCACAAATTTGGACATCAGCTTCCTCAGCAGCCTCTTCATCTCATCAACCATCACTCCAATTAGGGTTTCGTCAGACTAAATCAGCAAGATTAAAAACATTAATTACATCATTTAGAAAATTAATCATATTTGTTTTTAAAAGTATCTTTGTCATGGCAGTTTTTTAATTGAATTGTAACCTAGAATTGAAACTTTATATTTTTTGTTTCAGCACAGTAATAATGATATAATGTAATAAAGTGTATAGTATACACTTTAGCTTTAGCATAATAGCGAATCTAAATGATTAAACTTCAAGTAAGTAACGATACGCTTTCTCACTTAAATTCATATATTGTGGGGGTAGGACCGCAGTGGTTTAATATTCCATGATGTTTGATCCACGAAAACACAGAGTAAAGCAGCGACTTCTTCCTCGTCATCGTTCTCCCATCATTAGCTCTAATGCTATTAGCATTAGGCTAGTTGGCTATCGTTGGCAGGTAAGACTTACGGCAATTACGTTGACGAACGTCGTTTTTCCCGAATACTGGAGGCCGACCAGGGTCAGCTCCATCTCTTCCTTCCAAAATAAAGACTTGAACCAGTCTAAAAGCCGGTTTATTAGTGCCAGCATCTTGGGAAGTCGGTGGTGCTTCGCCTCTTCCCTCCCTGTCAGATGTATGGGTTGGGCTTTTCCAGCTCTGAAGGGGAGGGAGGGCAGGGAAGTCAGAGATGGCCAGGCTATTCGTTGTTGGTCACTTTCCGAATCGGGCCGAATGGTATCGTTATAAAACGGTGACAAACAAAAACGTAAAAAAAAAAAAAAAAAAAATTGACATTTTTGGAAAATCGGGAGATTTGGCTTAATCGTGAGGCGTGAGCATTGGGGTCAAAATCGGGAGTCTCCCGACCAAATCGTGAAACTTAACAGGTCTGCACTCCTGACATTTAAAAAAAAAAAAAAAAAAAAAAAACTTGCGGCATCTTGGGAGCAAGCAGCCAGTATCAAACGGTATTTCAACATGCCAAAAAGACTTGCATTTACTGTCTTTTTCAAAAAGGAAGATTGTTCAAAACGAGTCAGAAAAGCACATAGAAAAATAAGAAAAAAAGGAAAGTCACACAGCATGGCAAGTGGGCATTTGCGTTTTGTACTCAGCACCATTTTCTGCATAACGTAATGTCTGTAGCTTTCAGTGGGCCCGTGAAGGAGCCATCGGACAGCAGAGTGGTGACGTAGCGGGAAGTGAGTAGAAGAGTGCGGCGTGAGAGCGAAGTTGGCGGTCGCATGCTGCAGCAGTCCGCTGTTATTTTTGTTCTTTGTTATTTAACTGTTGCCACAATAAAGTGAAGGAAGCCATCATTCACTCCTCTCCTTTCTATTTCCCTATTCGGGCTATTACAATATGTTCCGGGACCTGTCCACATGCCTTCATCCCTGAGCTGTCATATGTACTTTGCGTTCCGGCACCTTATGATTTACAAATTACCGGTAAGCACTGTTCCACAACAGTTGGCATCTCTGCTTTGATTAAGTCATCAGTCATCTATCCAAAAATCACACTTACTTTTTTGCAAATCCTTGATCATAAGCAGACCGGTTGAGGAGGCAGGCATCTTCGAAGTCTTTGTAGCAGAAAACACGACTCGATGATGGCGTGAAATTCATTCGCTTAGTGCGAACAAAAGATGTCCATTTACGTGATCTGCTATCCTTCAGCCACTCATACAACTTTTCTTTAGATTGAGAACAATACATCGCCACACACCGCCGTGGCATCTTACCGAGAACCAATGCAACAATACTGTGTGTATGGCGGACTTCCCTCGCAGTTCTCGGTGTGATATCAATTCCGAAGATTGTCGAAGAAAAGCATTTTCGTTGTCAAGGGCGTTGCTATGGGTTAAACAAAGAATCTGGAAAGGTTGCGTAAAACAAAAAAAATAAAATAACGAAAATATGCTTATAATTGTTTAGCCATTGATATTATTCAAAAACATGGTTGGCCAACCTTACTTCACATTTGGCCTTTAAAGACATTGCTCAAGTCCCCCTGTCTGACAATTCTGAGCTTCTTCAAGCCTGTTTTTAAAAATAAATAAATAATAACAAAGACTGAGAGCTGTTGAAGAATAAGGCTATCAACTTAGTGTTCATCTAAACAGGCTCATGTTTCAACCTGAGTAAGTATACGTACAGAGATTTTATTCTAAAATTAAATATACTGTACAGAAAATAATTTTGGTACATTTATGGTTTGTGGTGTGCCTCGAGATTTTTCTCCAATGTAAAAACGTGCCGTGGGTCAAAAAACGGTTGAAAACATCGTCTTAGATGATAATCGATCCAAAGAAAATTTGAGAAGAAAAAAAAAAAAAAGAAAAATCGTTTAAAAGGGTGAATATATATTAAAAAGAAAATCTCGACCACTCCTTGATGTCTGCGATTTCTGCATCGCGACCCTTGTTATATTACCATGTTTCACCCATAAAATACCCCAAAAATCCAGCTGTGGCCATTCACAGCTGTGTCTTGACACTCTGTGAAACATGCTACGTGGAGTTTTTGGATCGAAACAAGGTAAGTACACGATAACTCGTTCAAGTCAAGGCATCTTTAATTCTGCTCTCGCGTGCTCACCTCCAGTTTGGGTTTTGCTGTTTTTTTTTTTTTTTTTAATGCTCTCCTGTTCAAAATTTTTCTTGCCCCAGAAAATTGAGATTTTAAGCTTTCCAATAATGTATCACACATGCATATCAGACACTTTTGATTCATTTCAAATTGGGGGTCTCAGAGCCAAACTTCAAGTCATCTCAGTGTTTTCCGCCACATATATTTTTATAAAACTGAATTTTTCTATCCAGACGGAGGAGGCACACTTTAAATATATTTAAGTGATACAAGCATCTTTGAAGAACTTCAAGTAAATTTCAAGTATCTTGCGACCGGGCCGAGTGTCCTCTTTTTGGGGAATCAAAATATGGTCACCCGAGAATTAAGCCAAAGCAATCGGAATGCGTTAACGTGCCTTAGCTAGCGAGCTAAATAAACTAAACTAAGCAAGCCTGAGAAGGTTCAACACAAAGCCAAACGACTTTCATTATACTTTAAAATGGGACTTTTTAGTCCACTAGATTCTTACTTGGGTACTTACCCGATGAGAATGCTTTAAAGGAGTTCGTTTTGTTAGAAGGGAACACGAAAGAACAGCAAGACACGCAGTGTACCCAGAGGTTACGTCAAGTGAACCGGAAGTAGAAACGTTCAAGTGCTGACACTTCAGCGTAATATGTTGAAGTGAATGGAAGTTCCATCACGACTTCACGTCACTGGAGTCAGAAAATATTCAATAAATATGATCAACACATCCGAATTCTAGTCATCACTGTTAATAACTCATTTTGAAGGCTCAGAATCTAAATAATGTGTAAATGTATACATCGACATCCAATTTACTCTACTCCTTCCGCTGCACTTCTTAATCAAAGAACATTACAATGAACTCGCTTCATTTTTAAGCACAAAAGCTTATCAAGCCCATTTAATTTAGCTTTTATTTCCACACTAACCATTCCAAAGGACGGATGAAGAAGAGTGCAAGGGAGAACAATATCGAGGCGAAGAGATGGAAAGTCTAAGAGAGGTCGCTGTTGGCAGATGCCTTGACTCAAAGCAGACTGTTTCACATGACCAGTGTTGTCACAGATTACTTGAAAAAGTAATTTGATTACTGATTACTGATTACGCCTCAAAAAAGTAATCTAGTTACTTTACTGATTACTTCATTATCAAAGTAACTAATATTACTTTAAAAGTAATCTATCAGTTATTTTTCTCCCTTTGCCGCCTAAACAAGGGAATGACAACAGAAAAATGTCATCACATGTAATTGACTTTCCGATGATTGAATTTAAAGGAGAATATCAGAATTTCGCGCTAGCTTAGCCACTCCGGAGCCCTGAAACTAACAAATATCTGACAAACTGCTTGGAATTTGTTGAAATCAACTCCACCGACCAATTAAACCCTGCTAACTTTAAGATTAAGCCTAATGTCAAAAATTCTGAATTTCGGGTTATGGTTAACAGCATCTCAGTGCCATTGTAAAACAATGTAAACTGACGGCACAATAATCAACAACTCACAAGTTCAATGTACAGTGCAATAAACACAAAGGTGGTGGCGAGCGCGGATGCGCGTGCAGCCGTGCACATTAACAACCCGGAAGTACTCCTCTCAACATAAAACGCGGTCAATTTGGCCACAAAACGTGGCGGCAACTAAGCACTTTACACTCAATCGGACTTACAACACATCCCACAGATGCTAAACGAACACATCACCTCACGGCATAAATGTGCAACACGCATATGATGTAAACAAAGCTTGCCAAGTTGGAGCGATGACTGCTCGTCGTTGCTACGGCAAAGCTACGAAACGGCCGCGCATGTAGGGGGTCCAACCTTTTTCTGATACCCTCCAGAATGAAGGAAAAATACTCACCTTCATTAATGGATATCCACAGATCAACATTCTCTCGCAACGTGTCAACACTTGCCGCGAATGTCCACCCGCCTCTGACGCGAGTCCAAAACAGGAAATAGCTAAGAGGTTGTCATGGAAACACGTACCGGGAACCTTTTATTTTAGCATTTTCTATTCAAAATGCTCTTCGTACATGACTACAATATTCTTCATTCTACATACGTTATGAGGCAATGAAAAAATAGTAATGCAGAGACACTAAGGAAACTAATTTTAATCAGATTACTGGTGTAGAAAAATGAACGCGTTAGATTACTCGTTACTGAAAAAAGTAATCAGATTACACTAACGCGTTACTGACAACACTGCACATGACTTTGACAAATAAAATACATATTAAAATTGCTTATAAATATTTTTATAAATATTTATGTTTATTTTTTAAATTCTATGCTATAAATGAATTGATAAACGAATTAAAAATAAATACCAACAAAAATACACTTTGGCTATGTGCTCAAGTGACACTTTAGTCTAAAGTAGGCATGTGCCGGTTACTGGTTTCAAAGTTTACTGCGGTATGAAAACGTCATGGTTTCAAAACTACAAAAAATTTCCGTCATACAGTAGTATGGTATTCGCTATATTTATGTCCCAAAAATCAGAAGCGTAGCAAGAGTCCCCGGGGGCCTTTCTAAGTCACATGAGACAACATACATCCTCGCGCAGTGCAATGAACACAAAGGTGGGGGGTGCGAGTGCGCGCTGCGTGCACGTGCGGTCATCTTGGCCATAAAAGTGGCCAGAACTAAGCACTTTACACTGACTCGTATGGATGTACTTACATTCGTTTATGGACGCACACACTTTAACAGGTGGCCGTCCTCTGCTCGAAATGCACAACTTACGCCTATTCTCGCTCCTAGAACACGCAGCGCTTGTGACGTCGGACAATAACAGGACTGGTTGCTATAGGAACGGACGCATACCCAAGGAACCTTGCTAAAAGGAGTATTAAAATTGCGAATAAAATCGTTTAGAATTATTTTAGATAAAAAAATGAGCATCGGCTGCAAATAAAAATATTTTTTCAATGATGATAGAAAATATATAAATTTTAATTAGGGAATAAATGCACAAAATGCACAGTTGGATTTCCGTTAAAAGTAGAAAAAGTACAGGAAGACGTCACTAAACAGCTTTCTACTCGAGTTTTACAGGTTAGGAAGTTCACACAGTTTCATGTTATGCTAACTCTGAAGCAGGTCGGACATTCAGTTGCAAAATTAGTGGTGTGTTGACGTCTTTTTACATTACTTAAATTGGCTGCTGCTGGGCGAAAAAACCTTCTAATATCCCTCCTCTTCAAAGGGGGCGGAGGAGGCGGCATGTCAACATGTATTTCTGTTGGGATTGTGTGAATGTGGGGGTTCTAGTAATCAGCCAATCAAACGTGCGTTTGAAGGGGGGGAAATGGACCAGCACATTCAGCAAGTGAAATGTAATGGTAAATGTAAGTCTGAACATAATGTAGGGTCAATTCTATCCTTACAACTTATGGGAAGACAATCTAAATTACCTATATAACTGAACTCATTATATAATGCAAATAAGGTTGCTTAAAAGTTGGTGGGGACAATTTGAGAATCCCTAAAAGTTGGTTATGTCCCTAGTACCATCCCTATGCAAACCTACGCACTTGAATTCTATAAATGTTTGCGAACCTGTTAAACATCGCATCTTAGCACAACCAGCTCCAAATCACCTCAAATAACCTCATGCCTATTTTATACTTATTTAGATTTTATACTTTATTCTTACAAGCCACTTTCGAGATTTTTTTTTACTTGTCCTGCACTTTAAAGGGAGATGCTCCACAATTTCATTGTACAAACGTATAATGACAATAAAGGGCTATTCGGTTCTAAATCAAGTCAGAAATCTTGGCATAATTATTGACACAGACCTAAAATTTGATAGCCATCTAAAGTCTGTCACTAAATCTGCTTCCTATAGGGGGTCCGGATGAGAAGGCGTGAAGCGGACTTTTGGATATATTGTAGTTTATTGAGTTGAGATGGAGAACCCAAAAGAATGCTGTTACAGTAGTCAAGTCTGGAAATGATGAAGGCATGGATGAGCGTTTCACGAAGACTGTCGATGTTCTTGAGGTGGAAAAAGGCAGTTCTGGTGATGTGGTTGATGTGCTGGCCGAATCTTAGTTTATCGTGTGACATAATTTCCCGAACGCAACAGAAGACTATCCACAGCGAGCACAGCAGCGGCAACAAAACAAAAGAATGGATGAAACAAAACCTGTGGCTCAGTGTCTGTTAACGGGGTCCCCAGGGTAAAACAGACTAATTAAAAATAGTCCGAGGACATAATGCACCGTGAAACTGCTACAGCAGCATATAGACATGTTGTTCTATCAAACAGAACAGTTCTTTTGGCTTAAAGTACAGCATTTTATTGGGTGCAAGAGTAGACACTGCTTTTTCAGCCTTGTGTGTTTTTCACCATATACATTGGATAGTTGTGAAAAAGAACAGCACCTGAAAAATTATTTGGTTCTTTATGTCATTTCATATCATTATGTATTTCAGTGTGTGCGCTTATGTATTTCTAAATTAGTCTTCCGAGAAAATGTTTTATCGCACAGTGTGCAGGCAAAAGGCTTCTCTCCAGTGTGGTTTCTTAAGTGTGATGATAAATTTCCCTTCCGACTGAATCTTTTATCACAAACTGTGCATGCAAAAGGCCTTTCTCCAGTGTGGTTTCTTGTGTGCGATATTAAATGTCCCTTCTGACTGAATCGTTTACCACAAAACGTGCACACAAAAGGCTTCTCTCCAGTGTGTGTGCCTGTGTGTTTGTTTAAAACTCCCTTATGGGTGAATCTTTTACCACAAAGTGTGCAGGCAAATGGCTTCTCTCCACTGTGTGTTCTCGTGTGACTGTTTAATTTTGACTTTGTGAAGTATTTTTTATCACAAAGTGTGCAGGCAAAAGGCTTCTCTCCAGTGTGTGTTCTTGTGTGAATGTTTAAACCTCCCTTCTCGGTGAATCTTTTACCACAAAGTGTGCAGGCAAAAGGCTTCTCTCCAGTGTGTGTTCTTGTGTGAATGTTTAAATTTTCCTTCCTGAAGAATTTTTTATCACAATGTATGCAGGTATAAGGCTTTTCTTCAGTGTGTGTGCGTGTGTGTTTCTTTAAAATTCCCTTCTCGGTGAATCTTTTACCGCAAAGTGTGCAGGCAAAAGGCCTTTCTCCAGTGTGGTTTCTTGTGTGCAATACCAATTGTCCCTTCTGAGTGAATCGTTTACCACAACACGTGCAGACAAAAGGCTTCTCCCCGGTGTGTGTACGTATGTGTCTTTTTAAATGATGTTTCGAAGAATAAGTTTTATCACAAAGTGAGCAGGGAAAAGGCTTCTCTCCAGTGTGGTTTCTTGTGTGTAACACTAAATGTTCCTTCTGAGTGAATCGTTTACCACAAAACGTGCAGATAAAAGGCTTCTCTCCAGTGTGTGTGCGCATGTGTGCCTTTAAATTGCATTTCCAAGGAAATATTTTATCACAAAGTGAGCAGAGAAAAGGTTTCCCAACCGCGCATTCTTTTCCGTCTCTTTTCAATGATGACTTGTCTAAGGATTTTGAAGCATTTGGGTCAAAGTCTTTATCCTCCTCATCAGTATTAAAGTCAGAAGAATGTGACGTTATGTCGTCGCTGTCCGAAAGCGGAGCTAAGAGGCCGTCCGGTTGCGATCGTCCCTCTCCTTTTGTTGTCAGGTGCTGAAATGAGCTGTCGCTCGAAGGTTTCGCTGCTCCGCTCTCATCGCTTGGACCTTCGGCTTCTTCACTCTTTACACTGACACCCATTGGGAACTTGATGATTTCAACTTCCTGTTTTTCTTCTTTAATATCAGGGGTCTCTGGCTCCACCTCCTGTTTGATCCACGGCATGTCTGGCTCCTCCTCCTGTTTAACGTGGAGGGGATCATGCTTCTCAGGGTGAAGATCTTCTACAGTGACAACCGTGGGAACCTGGGGGAAGAAAAAAAAAAAAAAAATCACATGTTTTGCTGACGTCGGATATATATAGAGAAAAACACGTAGTCCCCGGGTTACCAGGCTGATGTGATTTCAACTAAGACGCTGGTGTTTCCAGCGGAACTAAAACACAGTCAGCGCGGTCTTCGGGACGCAATGAGGAACAGACCGAGAGTAAATATCATGTTCAAATCATGCCGCTTGATAAAAAAACAACAATAATACCTGACTGCTGCCGACAACCGCCACAAACAACACCCAGTTGGTAGTTGCTACAAACATACGGCCACATGATGATGCTACGGTAGATATCACATTTATATACAACTAGGTGTAAAATGACAGACGACAGCGGCGTTATGACGTGTATAGAGGACTAGATGCGAAATGACAGACATGCCGGCGCAAGTAAACAGCTGCCATCTAAAACAGTAGACAACGGATTTGGTTTCCCCATTTGTATTATTATTCTCATGTTTACCTGTAGAGGAAGCTACTTTACATTCAAAGCAATGCAGGGGGAACGAGGAACCCAAATCCGCTTCCTCACTGGAGTAACGTCACAGACATGTGCAGTTGCAATTGAGAGAGCAGAGAGATAGGACATAACATAGCAATGGATGAAGCGGAGAAAGAGGGAGTGCTACTGTGTGTAATAAAAAAAGAAAGCCCTGGTCTCATTCAAAGCACTAATTAAATGCTGTGATCAGTTTTTTAAAATATATATATATATATATATGAAAGTATTTTCATTTGACTTCAACCAGGAGTGACACAAGAGCCAATAAAAAGTTGTTTAATGTCTGACCGCTTGTGTTGCCTCATGATTCACGAAAAATATGCTTTGCTTTAGAATTTTAATGCATCCCAGGCTTTAATGCGTCGCGATGCATTGCCGAATCGAACCGAATCAAGACCTCTGAATCGAATCGTGGCCCTCCGAATCGTAATCGAATCGAATCGTGGGTGCAATGCCGATGCACACCTCTACCTCATAAAGTCACCAAGTAAGTTAACCTTTATCAATTACGTGGAATATGTACTGTGTGGAACTAAGAAACCTGGTAGTATATACGGAGTGATTATTTCTGCCGTAACCGGTCCTTCGCCTCCAAGCGTTATTTAGCCGTAAACACGTCACGGCAAAATAACCAATTACCACCAGGCCAATAATATACCGATTGACTAATCAGAGCAGTTTACGGCAAAAGAAAAATAACGCTTTGCGAGTTGCCGGTCACGGTAATAATAACCACTGCCTAGTCTATTGAATCCTAGCAGCTAATAGGGGCACAAAAAAAAAAAAAAAAAAAAAACGATTAAAATTTACTCACCAGTAATAAAATGTCGGCTGCAAACGTAAATGTGCTTGGATTTAGTTTCCCACAGGCGAGAATAGTCCACGGAACAGCCTTCTTTTACTGTTCCTCGATTAAGTGCTTTCAGCCATTTGTTTCTCCTTTTCTTCTCACGGGGAAGAATGAAGAACTTCAAATGCGGCTCCGAACTCTTCCTTGTGTGACAACCCGCTACACAGCAACTTTTGGTCATTCCGACAGAAAAAAGATCGCAAATAAGACGAAAGTTCAACGCGTTTGTATTACAATGCACGACAGAGCAACTGCTTGTGACTTGTCTTTTGCCCCTATTTCAATATGGCGACGTTTTGTTGTGGCTGGTGACGTCATTAATGCCAGGATGTCCGACTGCCTCTATCGCCCAGCACTAATGAAAAGTACAACAACTCATGTCTTGATCTTACCTCCATTTTGTTTTCCAGTTGTTCGTCGTGACCTGGATTTCCTCTCCTCATTTTCCACGTTCTACTCCTTGACTTGATGTTTGAGATTGAGTTGGCCTTCAGTCAGCAATAATTATTTGTCGCATCTTCTAGACAAATCGAGAAGCGTCTTGTACAATGCAATGTAATCACTCTCATGTTAACCGAATCGACTTTTTCTTAAAAGAAACTTTACAGATCCGAAGTGGCGTTAAGACAAAGCAATCGGAATGCGTTAGCGTGTTTTAGCTAGCAAGCTAATCTAAACTAAGTTTGGTAAGTCTGCGAAGCTTCAACATACAGCCAATCGACTTACACTATGCTTTAAAATAAGACTTTTAAGTTCATTAAATTCTTATTTCGGTACTTAGCCAATGAAAATGCTTTGATGGAGGATGTTCGGTTTGGAGAAGGGAACACGAAAGAACAGCAAGCCCCGGATGGGTACACAGAGGCTGCGTCAATGTGAACCGGAAGTAGAAACGTTCAAGTGCTGAAACTTCAGCGTAATCACGTCACTGGAGTCCAAAAATATCCAATAAATATGATCAACTTGTACTCATCACTGTAAATAACTCAATTTGAAGGCTTAAATTTGATCGAGCGTTTGGAAGTTCCATCATGACTTCACATCTCTGGAGTCAGAAAATATTCAATAAATATGATCAACATATCCGAATTCTAGTCATCACTATCAATTTGAAGGCTCAGAATTTAAATATTTCGTTAATGTATACACCGATTGTATCTAATATACTGTACTGCTTCCGCTGCACTTCTTCCATCAAGGAACATTACAATGAACGCGCTTCATTTTTAAACACTGAAGCTTCTCAGGCTCATTTAATTTAGCTTGTTTTCCTCTCCGCTAACCATTCCTAAAGTATGAAAGACAAAGAGTGCAAGGCAGAACTACATCGAGGCGAAGAGACGGAACGGCCAGGAGAGGTCGCTGTTGGCAAGACGCCTAGACTCAAAGCAGGCTGTTTCACATGACTTTAATAATTGAAATACATATTATAATTGCTTCTATATTTTAAAAATGATTAACTTTTTCTTTTTTTTTAAATTCTATGCCATAAATGAATTGATAACTGAAAAATACAATGTTATCAAAAACGTAATTAACGAAATGAAAATACAAACGGATATATGTCCCCAAGTGACTTTTTTGTCTAAAGTTGATTTTTATAAAGAACAGAGAAAAAAAGTTAAAAATAGCTTACAGTAGAAGTCAACAAGTGATGAACAATAATATTTTATTTTTAGAATTACTTGACCTTTTAATTTCTTGCGAACCTGCTAAACAGCGATCATGCTTAAACACACCTGCTTTTATTGCCTGTACTACTGCAGTACCTCATAAAATAAGTGGCGGAAAACACTCAGGTGACTTGAAGCTCCGCTCTGAGACCCCCAATTTGGCCAAATTTCAAAACTCTCCGATATGCATGTGTGATACATCATTGGAAAGCTTAAAATCTCAACTTTCTGGGGGGAAGAAAATTTTGAACCGGAGGGCATTTTAAAAAAAATAAAATTTTTTGGAACAGCAAAACCCTATATGGAGGTGAGAGCACACGAGAGCAGAATTACAGACGCCATGACTTTAACGAGATATTATTGCGTACTTACCTTGTTTCGATCCAAAAATTCCATGTAGCATGTATCAATGAGTGTCAAGACACAGCTGTGAATGGCCACAGCCAGAGTTTTTTATTCTTATTTTATGGGTGAAACATGGTGATATAACAAGAGTCACGATGCAGAAATGACAGACATCAAAGAGTGGTTGAGATTTTCTTTTTCATATAGTTACCCTTTTAAACGTTATTTTTCAATTCTTTTTTGTTTGGATCGATTATTTATCATCTAACATATCGGGGGAAATGCGACAGTAACAAAAAAAATACAATTAAGCGATAGTTATGAAGTAGATATACGTGACTTTTTTACAGACGCCAAATTTTTAATTGTGACGTAATTCGTTTAAAAGTTTAAAATATGCGAGTGAATAATTTTTTAAAGTTGTTTTTATTTTTTAAACTAAAATATAGACATCAAGTAATGATTCTAAGCTAAAAATGACAGACCTTTTGAATAATAAATTACTTACTAAAAGGGATTCATGTGCAAGAATTTAATACACTTTACAACAACATAACTTCCAGTTTAACCAGCTGTGCAGTATAATTGGCTGTGACTGCGAGACTTTAATTGGGAGGGGTGGAATAGTGAATAGAAATCAACACTGTCATCAACACTTACTGGCTGTGACTCAGTCTTTCCCTGTTTTTCCTTCAACTGCTATATCAAAACTTCCTTTATTTGTTGTTCATCTAAGAACAAACAACATCAGATGCTCACTGAGCCACTATCAGCACATTTTTTTCAAAAATATTACGTCATTATTATCCATATTTGACAACTCAAGTATCTGATAATGTTATGGAACAATAACATTGTAATTGTGTTTATAATTGTTGGATTTTATACCTGAATATCCTTGCAAACTGTATTCTTACCTTTTTTGCTCTTCACCCAGCTGATGAGGGATCCACTTCCTTCAGAAGCCTCATTCAGCTTTTTTTTTTAAATCCCTCAACATCCTTTCCTTCTAAGGCATGTCTACAAAATGAAATATAAATCTAAAATTTTAAAATTCATATTCCCTAGTAGCTTTTATTTTTTTAAGCTTTCTTGATTTCTTTCTCTCAATAACATTGTGGAGAGAGAGAGAGAGAGAGAGAGAGAGAGAGAGAGAGAGAGAGAGAGAGAGAGAGAGAGAGAGAAAAAACTGAAGGATCCGTCATTTTGACAGGTTGCAATTCACACCCCAGACCACAGGGTGGCGAGTGAGCATATTAATTAGCTATTGTCTCTCGATGCATGACGTCATTGGCCTTACTCGGAAAAATGTCAAGGCAACTGAGTGTTTGCCTGGCACGGCCAGACTGTTCTCCCTGTATTTTTCAAACACTGAGAGAAAAGTCTGGGACACAGCCTCTCGAGTAGGTACAAAATCAATCGACAAATCAGATTTGTTTATTTGCGTGACGTGTTCTTAACGAGCAATGTCACTCTTGCGCGCCGAAAGTCGTCTCTACAACAACACGGATGGCGAACGGGAAAGCCGAGAATATGTTCCAATCCGCGGTAAATTCAGTTTTAAATGAGCTAAAACACATCGACACGAGTCATTGACAACAGTCTGTCACGCGCTAGCCATGTTGAATAAACTCCGTTCTCCTCGTGTTTACTTCCGCGCGCAAGTCCCTCGTCCTGCCCTCGTCGCTTTGCTAACGGCACGTCTGCCCGTCGCTGATTGGTGCACTACGCTGTGTTTGCCTCTTGTCAAGCTTGTCTGGACAGAATATTAATTAAAAATGAATGAAAACTAAATACTATTAAATATGTCATTATTATCATTTTTAAAATGTGACGGGTAAAAATAGATTATGACCGGATTTTGTATGACACTTTCAGTCAAAATGACAGACAACGAAAAAGTCTAGCGCAACCTCTGGTCTGAACAGTTTTAATGTTTCACAATGAGAGTCTGACATACTCCCATTGTGATCATTCAAAATACCTTTATATTATGACAAAGCAGCGAACAAATAGGGATTATGGGGGAACAGAAGAAAAGAAAAACAAGAGAAGAAAGAAAAACACATACACAAACAACAACAAGAAATACATTGAACATCTAGACTAATTACTAATATGCCGGTGCCATCGTCAGCGAGATGTATTTCCGGTTTACACCTATTGGCCAGTGAAAGAGGGGGACGGGGGTGGGGGTGTCTATAAGCTAAGTGATTGAAAGGGGTAGAGTGTACACAAATCAGTTCTGTGATCTAGAACCCAGTAATCGTGTGAATCTCTTATGAGTGTGAGCCCGTTGGCAACCAACCCTATGCTGCCCCATCGCCAATCCCGGCGCCAGGACCCCCAACCCGAGCATGCCCTACCACATCCAGCAGCACGTGAGCCCCACCGGACGCGCGACAGCCACGCAGACGGGCAGAGAAGATTTAATAGTCAATTGTTTGGAACCTCTCTAGTGCTCAAGCACCCTCCGCCCCCCTCTATGCACGTGCCTGGTCCTCCGAGCCCATGCCGCCTTGACGTGACATTTACGAATATAAACTTTGGATAAGTTAATCGAAACAACCATGTCATTTCAGACACGGAACTGCAAGAATGATCCGCATTTTAATTTGTTGTTGTTTTTTTTAGTTCTTTGTCAATACTGCATTCCCAAACCCGGAAACGTGACATTATTGCCCGACCCCAACAGAAGACTATCCACAGCGAGCTCAACAGCGGCGACGAAACAAATGAAAGAATAAAACTATCGGTTGCTCAGGCAAAAGGCTTCTCCCCACTATGTGCTCTTGCGTGTCTGTTTAAACCTTTCTTCTCGGTGAAACTTTTACCACAAAGTGTGCAGGAAAAAGGCTTTTCTCCAGTGTGTGCACGATTATGATTTTCTAAATTACTCTTATAATGAAAACTTTTATCGCATATTGTGCAGGCAAAAGGCCTTTCTCCAGTGTGTGTATGTCTGTGTCTTTTTAAGCCTCCCTTACTGATGTATCGTTTACCACATGTGCAGACAAAAGGCTTTTCTCCAGTGTGTATTCTTGTATGAATGTTTAAATTTGCCTCCGTGAAGAATTTTTTATCACAAAATGTGCAGGCATAAGGCTTCTCTCGAGCGTGCTTTCTTGTGTGTTTGTTTAAACTTGTCTTCTCGATGAATCTTTTATCACAAAGTGAGCAGGCAAAAGGCTTTTCGCCAGTGTGTGTCCGCTTATGTATTTCTAAATCAGCCTTCCGATGAAATCCTTTATCGCAAATTGTGCAAGTGAAAGGCTTCTCTCCAGTGTGTAAGCGTGTGTGTTTGTTTAAATTTCCCTTACAATTGAATCGTTTACCACAAGATGTGCAGGCAAAAGGCTTTTCTCCAGTGTGTATCAGTTTATGTCTATTTAAATAAGAATTCAGAGGAAATCTTTTATCGCAAAGTGTGCAGGCAAAAGGCTTTTCTCCAGTGTGTGTATGCACGTGTGCTTTTAAGGTACGTTTCGACAAAAGTGTTTTATCACAGAGTGAGCAGCGAAAAGGTTTCTCTACCGCGCATTCTTTTGTGTCTCTTTTCACTGATGACTTGTTTAAAGATTTTGAAGCATTTTGGTCAAAGTCATAATCCTCCTCATCAGTATTACAGTCAGAGGAGTGTGACGTTATGTCGTCGCTGTCCGAAAGCGGAGCTAAGAGGTCGTCCGGTTGCGATTGTCCCTCTCCTTTTGTTGTCACGTGCTGAAATGAGCTGTCACTCGAAGGGTTCGCTGCTCCGCTCTCTTCGCTTGGTCCTTCGTCGTCTTCACTCTTCACGGTGACACCCATTGGAAACTTGCGGATTTCAACTTGCTGTTCTTCTTCTTTAATGTCTGGGGTATCTGGCTCTGCCTCCTGTTTGATGTACGGCATCTTGGACTCCTCTTCCTGTTTAACGTGGAGGGGATCGTGCTTCTCACGGTGAAGATCTACTACAGTGACGTCTGCGGGACACTGGGTGAAGAAAAAAACAAAAAAAACAAAACGTGATTTCTTCAAGTCGGCAATATGGAGAAAAATACAGGTAGTCCCCGGGCATACCCGACTTACGTCATTTTAACTTAACGATTTTTTGGGAATTTTTTTTTTAATTTTTATAATGTTGACTTTTGTGATGCATATTTTTATTTTTGACTTTTGTGATGTATATTTTTATTTTGGCATAGGAAGTGTAGAGCAGGTAGTACTTCTGCACGCAAGACTTGTGAGAGCGCATTTTCACACGAAGAACGCAGGCCTGTTGCAATGACAAATTTTAGTAGGCAATATATTGTCTCATAAATTATTGTTGATATGCAATATTACGAATATGAATGTGTGTGAATGAATTAAAATTAATACGTACTACATTACCACAACAATAATAGTCCTTATGTTAATGGACCCATTTCAAGGAGTAGGGGGGAATTCTAATAGCAGTGTAAAGAGTTTTACTAGTTTTGGTGAGAAGTTGAATAGTTTTTATTTTTTGTTGTTGTTGTTGTTCGCGAACTGCATTTCCACATAAACGAACATCGAGGTAGCATGCGACCGCTATCTCTCGCCATCTCGCCCGTTCTCCCATTCTTCCTATTTGCTTGCCCCTACGTCACAGCTCTCAAGTCTCTTAAAGGGGAAGTTCAGATTTTTTGACATCAGGCTTAATCTTCGAGTTAGGGGGGGGTATTCGTCAGTGGAGTAATTTCGAAAATATTACGTAGCGTTTGTTAGTTATTTATTATTTTTCAGGGCTCCGGAGTGGCTATGCTAATGCAAGTCAATGTGCCCAATTAGCATGCTAATAAAAAGCGATATTCACAGATCTAACACAGTCAAATAAATTGAAAACGCAGCTCAATGTACAAAAATCCCCTGCAGCCAAAAAAAATGTCGCACCAAACTGCCGTAATTTTTTTAATTCTGCGGGACTATAGTTTCATATACGTAATGACACTCCACTAGAGAGCAGTGCTACGGCCACTTGTTTTCACGTCAGTCTGCTCTTCTAAAGGTTCACGAAAGGACGTCAGCATGGTGAAATGTGCTTTTACAACTTGTGGAAACATACAGAAGAAATGGACAAAAGAAAGTGTCCACCGCTTCCCTGTGAAGAACGAGGAACTATATAAACTTTGGTTACTCTCTGCTGGATATGACATTCAAACACCGGTGGAAAAAGGACAAAAATGGCGAATATGCAGCAAGCATTTCGCAACAACCGATATCAGGAAAACATTTTGTGGCTATTATCTCCTGAAACCAAATGCTGTGCCTTCGACTGCCCAAACAGCTTCAAGATCTTCTGATAAACAAGTAAAAAAAAATCATGTATGGAAATATATCGCATATACACTTCCACTAGGTGTTGGTGTACATGCACGCCAAAAGCGAGCTACTTGTAACAAACATCGGACATATTTATGGTTCGTGTTTTTAAATAGGAAACAACGATCAACTTTGATATAACCATCCCAAATGCAGTAAATTATTCCAATTTGGGTTGGGTTCGGTTTACAAATGGTTCGTAATTGGTTTATGTTGTGCCGTTTGTAACTTCGTAGGGGGATCTTTTGCCCTGTCATGTCCTCGCGTGTCCCGAGTGGCTTTCTAAATTCATGTAGATGCTGCTGCTATTTCTGTCTGCGTTCTACTTTCTCTTTATAAAACTCGGACATACGCAAATGTGTTGAAAATAACTTCAAGTATTATTTCTTGAATTACAAGTGGCCCCCTTGAACACTTGATTTAAAAACCTAAAGTTGCGTAATTTGCGGACTATAATCCGCTATGTTTTTCCCTCATTTTAAATCCTGCTGCGTATAGTCCAGTGTTGCTTATTTGTTGGGTGAATTGAAAATGTGTCCAAGCTACAGTTCTGTAACTTATATACTTGCTTTTGGCACTTTCTTTTTTAGGCATCCTATATTATAGTATAATTAGTGTATAAATATTATAATTTAAGTAACTCGAGGCCGGGTCGAGTTTACCCTTTTTTTGGAAATCTAAATATTGTCATTCTACCTATAGTAAGTAGTTTTCTTCGTCCCCCTCCCATTCAGGCATTTATTTAAAATTTTGTCGTTTGCGTAAAAGAACTGTATTTGTAAATATTAATGTAAATGCCTGAAATGACATGAAAAAAAAAACAAAGCGATCAGCTCTCTCTTTTGTATGATAGGCCTTACTAAGCCAAGCATTTGTTCTTACTTTGTCTTTTGTGATAATGAAATATAGGAAAGATCTGCTTTACCACAGTCCACGCCAGTGAAGGATACCACATCAACATCAGGCCAGCTGAGGACAATTCAACAATCATCACGAGTAAGTGATCATCTAGTAATAATTGCCACACGATATTAGGGTTGGGAACCTCTGGGTGCCTCACGATACGATATGATTTGCGATACAAGACTTATGATAAAGATGATCTCACAAAACGGTGATACAACAATTATCGATACATCGGTCAGGAAATGCTTCTCGGATATTCAAAAAATTTTTTATAAATAAACAGAGAAACTGATTGGACCTCTACTAGAGATCCAATCAGTTCGAAGAGGGAGGGATGGCAGTGGATAGTTATTCGCTGCCAGCCAGCTTTCCACTTCAAATGGATTGGACGTATATGGCTGTCAATGAGCTCGATTTGGGGCATTTCACATCATTTCCAGTTTATTTTCAATCACTTCCTTTTAACGGGTCACTTCCTGTTGATTTAGGCTTACTGACCACTCAAAAATGTCCCCAAACAGTTAGGAAGCAACTCCAATGCAACAGGAAGTAACCTGTAAAATGCCCTAAAATGAACAAGAAACGACCTGTAAATGACATGCTCTGGTTTCAGTGCCATTGATGGTGCTCGATGTCCAGTCCACTCAAAATGAATTGCATGTCTAGCGCCGTCAATGGCAGCCATTGAGCGAACATAGACACTCATCTAATAAAAGATTTTCTTTATTTTATATTTTTAAGCAGTGACAACTTTTGAACACTGGCCAGGGCAAGGGTGGATCAGTTGATACAAATCACTGTTGTTTCCAGAGAAGGGTCATCTAACTCTAATCAGAATATTTATTTGAGCATTGAGGTCCTCATTTGGCATTCGCATTCACACTAGCAAGCATCTTAAATATTTGCAAATGCATGGCTACCTTGGCTTTGTCAGAAAATCAAGCAGACGACATTTTTACATATTCCTGTATGTGAATTGAGGTGCAAAGTTACGACACCACCTCGTTTACTCTCTACTTACTTACTTCCTCTATTTTACGCTATAAATCTCTACAGCTTTATGTCCTGATAATTATGTTTTAGTGTTTGTTAACTGCTCAGTATGGTTGTCTAATGTGATCGAATTGTGCGCGTTTTGACAAAATTAGGAAGATAGAAAAAAACAGCTAGAGTCCCAACACAGCTGAAGGTTGATCTCCTCTCCATCTCAGTCACATGGGTGGAGTTCAATCAGGATCATTTCCACCAGCTCTTGGCCACAGAATTCCTCAGGGCACTGACGTACGTAAGTAGAAAACTGCAGCTAAGGGAGTCCTGCATTTGCAAATACAGTGGTACCTCTACAAACGAAGTTAATCCGTTCCAGGACCTTGTTTGTAAGTCGAAATGGTCGTATGTCGAGCAGGATTTTCCCATAGGAATACATTATAATTCCATTAATTTGTTCCACAGCCCAAAAACCTGCACTAAATCCTTAAAAAATACTGCTGGTACTATTACAAATGGCAATTACATATAGCAAAACAAATAAATAATAAATAAAAATTGGATTAATAATATAATAATAATAATAATTCCTGTAATAGTGTAACGAAACGGGTTCTAATAAGGTGGACGTTTTTTTTTCTGTACCTGAAGGCACCGCGGGGCTGACTTGACAAAGAGGGAGGGGAGCGGGTGAGAGTTTACTTTCGCTTTCAATGCTTTCTTGAGAACATCGTCAATTGCGGCAGACAGCAGGCGTTTTGTGTTGAATAAGTTGTGAAAGAAATGATGAAAACGTGGCGAAGTTGACGATTTCTCTGGAGATGTTACCACAATAAGAATTGTCAGCTTAACTTATAAAGACTGGCGAACGATGGTCAGAGGAGGACCGTGGAGATGTATTGTTGAGCCATTTCACCCCACGCTCATATTTTTCTGTCATTTGCGTCTTCATTTAGAAGGTAAGCGTCAACTTTTTCCTTGTTTCACCACCTGTACCAACCTTTTCTGAAACCTGTGTTGATTTGTCACACAAGAAAATCCGCCGTGCATTCGTCTGCGGTGCTGCCGTTGTCGTCGTATTTCGAGCATGTCGTCGGATGTAGAAACGAATGGCGAGTCAAATTTTACGTCGGATGTCGAAAAGTTCGTGTGTCGAAGCGATCGTATGTAGAGGTACCACTGTATTCAAATGCTATTTGCAACTATAAAGAGTGCCCCCCTGCCCCCTTTACACTCAGGCAGCGACCCCTCTGCTTGATTGCTTGTTTGAGTGGTCTATTGTTTGACAAAGCCAAGGTAGTCCTGCATTTGCAAACATTCAGATGCTAATTGTGCCTATCCACCTGAGTTTGGTATAGGTCATCTAATGACTTTCTGGTCTTTCTTTATAGCCAAAAACACAATCCCCCCAAAAACACAACCCCCCTGCACTTCTAGTGTTTTAAATATATATCACTTTTTGGTGGGAGTATATCGATAACCTTTTGGGCTACAGACTATCGCTATATATCATCTTTTCTATATATTGTCACACCTCTAGACACGCATCCTGTTTGTTTAGCCTCTTCAACTATGAGAGATTGATTGACATTCGGAAACACTGAAGGACTAGACCATTTACACACTACTACACTATTTACAACACTAATAGCTCACTTGATTTCTGATTGAATTAGAAGCAATTTTCCAAACATTTATTTTAATGCAGTAGAAAATGTTATCCTCTGCCATTGACATCCCTAGTCCATTACACATACATAATATAAACGCAATTTTTGTTTTGTTTAAAACAAAAGTACACAATGATGATCGACAAGAGCAAATTTTTGACTAAGTTGTTGCCTCATCAGGACACCAGATAGATTAAATCTTTTTGGTGTCCTGTATTTTTTGGCTGAACATGAAAATACTGCATTTTTTTTTCTTCCTCCTGATACTAGGGTTTGCCTTATTCCGTGGTGCGGTTGTGTCTATTACACTGGCGTATTATCATGACATATCTAACAAGATACTTTTTAATTGTGATCTGTTGGTGACCTGGCGGTATACCACAGTGCGATGCTGAAGTACACCCAAAAGAGGCTCCACTTTGTCTATAACTCCATGAAGGCAAGGACAGTGATGTCTGTTATGGACCACAATGAAAATGTCGGGCGCCAGCAACAGAGGAACGCCGATGGTAGGCTTACTCATACGTCATGGACCAAATTGAAATCTGTCAACATTTGTCCCATTACAATTGCACTCCACCTTTCTTATCGTGTACATATCTCTATCAGATTTACTCTATTAGGCACTTTGAAATACAGCTTGGAGTTTCCAAAGCAAACAAAAACATGGGTTGCCCGGAGCTGTTACGAGCCAACAACGCAGACGTTCAGAGAGAATTTGGTGGAGCGGGTCCTGGAAAGACGGCAGGATTCATCATTAAAGCTTGCTGAGCCAGACTTCTATTTCAAGCCTCCAACTACTATTCCACCGAACATTGCAAACATCGAAAGGCCTGACAAAGAAAAAGTTATTTTACAACATGTCAGTGTATTTAAAAAATAAGTAGGCAGACATTTTCCTCTTTTTTTTTTAATAGATATTTTAGAATGTAGACATTTTTGAATGTATGACAATAAAAAAAAACACACACACATATTGTATAATTTGTGAAATGTGAAGGTTTAAAAGATAAAAAGTTTCTGGGTATGGAGGAAATGGTATGAAAAGGCATGTAGGTAAGTTGTACTTAGAAAAATTGCATAGCATCTTCAGCTTCCCTAAAACCATTGTAGTTCTCACTGACAGAAGGGTACTTCTCACGGATGCAGGAGACGACACACGATGGAAGAACATGTCGCTGGCCTCTTCCCAGATGTTCGCCTTTCAACGCCCACTCAAGAACAACCCTATATGCTACCAATCAGAGTTGCCTAAAACAAAACCATAATAGAGAGTGATTCAACAAGAAAGTTCTAAAATCATCATGTTATAGATCAACAGTATATAATAAAAAGTTACAGAACTCTAGATTATTTAGCAATATACATTTTAAATATACCCAACAAATAAGCAGCACTTGACTATAAGCAGCAGGATTCAAAATGAGGGGAAAAAGAAGCGACTTATGGTCCGCAAGTTACGTAACTTCAAGTGCTCAAAGGTGCCCATCACCGGCACTTGTCATACATGAAATGATACTTGATGTTCAACACATTTGTCTATGTCAGGGTTTTATAATGTTTTTCATTTTTGACATATCCCGTGATGATTTAGGCACATTCTCGTAAATAATTGCCATACAGCTACTGCTTTTGATAATGACATCATGCTTTTACACTCACAATGCATTACAGTTGAGATCATATAGCTGCTTACCTGAAGTAGAATGAAGCTTAGAGTTTTATTATGAGACCATTACGAATATTCGCCCAGCGGCATGCAAGAATCAACTTAGCTCATTGATAGTTGTCCATTTGGGCCTGCTGGCCTTGGTTTTTTTCATCCAGTTGATCTTGTCAACGAAGAAAGTTTCTAGAACACCTTTGTTGATAAGCGGTAAAAAGTGTTCGTGTTCACTTATGCATCGAAATGCTTTTTCTTCGTTGTCGCTATGCAGCGATATATTGAGTTCATGAAAACTCGTGTCCAGCTCCAATTGTTGCAATTGTTCATAAATCAATTGCCATTCCCTGCAGCAAAAATATTCGACATCTGTTGGCATTGGGATGCATTTTTTGCAACGACACCACCAGTCTACTGTTGTCCTGACTGGGGTGTCGAAGGCTGCGGCAGCTTCTGCGGGATCTGTGCTTGTCAGTCTTCGATTTTCCTCCATGTCTTTCAGTTGTTGGTCTGTATATTCCAGCTCAAACTGATATGGTGAAATGTTTACAAAACTAACAAAATCTTAATCATCCTGTTCCCTGTCAGAGAAATGCATAGACGGTTCAAACGAAGCCATGTCTTGGTCAGAATAAACTACAGGGAAGTTGCGCCGTTGCCACAAAAAAAAAAAAAAAAAAAAAAAAATGCGTGAAATGTCCCCTTTGACGGGAACGCTCATTTATAACGCTTTATTGAGGTGAAAACATGTTTTCATGGACGCATTACAGCAATGAATTTACGACTGTAAAATAAGTTTTAAATAAATAAATTAGACAAAATACTAGTACTTTATTTTAGTAACAAATCGTGGACTGGGCCACATAATCCATCTTTGAACATAAATGTATTAGTCTACGGGTTTTCACGACCATATCTCAATAACAATCACACAGGTATGACATTTATTAGTTCAAGCAGAGTAAAATAATACATATATTCACGGTACAAGAAAATCGTTTCCATGTCCATCGATTGGTAAGAAAAAGCTGTACGAGTGACATGTGGGCACTCAATAATAAAATAAATAAACAAATAAATCAAATAAACGCTCAATAAAGTGTTATAAATAAGCGTTCCCGTCAGGGGGGGGCATTTCCCGCGGGGCGGCTATTTTTCGGCACAACACCGGCGCTTGTTCTCTGCAAAGCAACTGAATTACTAATGTTGCTCTTCATACTGCAGTTACAGACATGCAATGGTAAGTTTTAATAACTTTATCCTGAAAACATAGCCAACACTACTGATTGCATGCGTCATCGGTGATTCACCTGCGTGCATGTCTTTTTTATTGGTATGCTAATTGGCCACATTGACTGCATTAGCATAGCCACTCCGGAGCCCTGAAAAATAATAAATAACTAACAAACGCTACGTAATATTTTGAAATCTACTCCACTGACGAATTAACCCCCCCTAACTCGAAGATTAAGCCTGATGTCAAAAAATCTGAACTTCCCCTTTAAAAGAAACTTTACAGATCCGAAATGGCGTTAAGCCAAAGCAATCTGAATGCGTTAGCGTGTTTTAGCTAGCAAGCTAATCTAAACTAAGTTAGGTAAGTCTGCGAAGTTTCAACATATAGCCAATCGACTTACACTATGCTTTCAAACCAGACTTTTAAGTCCACTAAATTCTTACTTCGGTACTTACCCAATGAAAATGCTTTGAGGGAGGTTGTTTGGTTTGGAAAAGGGAACACGAAAGAACAGCAAGCCCCGGATGGGTACACAGAGGCTGCGTCAATGTGAACCGGAAGTAGAAACGTTCAAGTGCTGAAACTTCAGCGTAATCACATCACTGGAGTCCAAAAATATCCAATGAATATGATCAACTTCCAGTCATCACTGTGAATAACTCAATTTGAAGGCTCAAATTTGATCGAGCGTTTGGAAGTTCCATCATGACTTCACATCTCTGGAGTCAAGAAAATATTCAATAAATATGATCAACATATCCGAATTCTTGTCATCATTATCAATACCTCAATTTGAAGTCTCGGAATTTAAATATTTCGTTAATATATACACCGACTGTATCTAATATACTGTACTGCTTCCGCTGCACTTCTTCCATCAAGGAACATTACAATGAACTCGCCTTATTTTTAAACCCTGAAGTTTCTCAGGCTCATTTAATTTAGCTTTTTTTCCCCTCCGCTAACCATTCCTAGTGCAAGGCAGAACTACATCGAGGCGACGAGAAAGAACGGCCAGGAGAGGTCACTGTTGGCAAAACGCCTAGACTCAAAGCAGGCTGTTTCACATGACATATATATATATCTTGTTTAAATGATTGTTTTTTTTTTAATTCTATGCTATAAATGAATTGATAAACTGAAAAATACAATGTTATTAAAAACGTAATTAACGAAATGAAAATACAAACGGACATAGGGAGAGTGGAGGGAGTTGGGCCAGTTTTTACTTAAAGTGACTTTAAAGTGAGGTCATGATAGTAATCTATCCAACTGCAATATGAACATATATTTCAGAATGTGGTGCATCTTTGGGAACAATCATTTTGGATCTGAACTATAGTATTTAAGAAATATAGCTTTCTCAAAAAAAGTGGTCATTTGGTTATGCCTTTGGAGCGAATGCATTGGGGTAAATTGTGCCATTGATTATTGAAGTGAAACAGTATATCTCTGCTAGAAAAATAAAATTCAAAATTATTCATTTAAGGTTTATTTAAACGTATTTTGCAACATCAAAGGCCAATTTTCTACAAGCCCATTGCGCCAAATGAGCACATCAGAGGTCAATTTTCAACAAGACCTAGCGCTCCATGAACACATCAGAACAAAGTTTAGTCAAAAGAAACAAACAAACAAAAAATAGGCAGTTCTATTTAAAGGTAATTTATGAAATTGAAGGCAAATTTTCTGAAACAAGGCCTAGCGCCACATAAACATATGTTCAGAACAAAATGAAATTCTCATAAAGACCAAATTGAATGCAATCTGATTCACAGATCTGGCCTGCTACATAACATCCCACTTGGTGATGCTACAGGGGAATTTAATTTCAGCTCCCTTATGGCTGTACCACCAAGTTTTTGTGGTGTGGGTAGTTTTATATGCACATCTTCTGTAGGGATGACGCCATCATTTTCTTTGAAAGTGAAGATGGGCTTTCCATCCACGGACCTTTTATTACTTTGCCTTATAAACTTGGCACTGATGTCGGCACCATCATCCTTCTCAACCAATCCGATGTAGTTGCAGGATTTGGTTTTGCCTGCAAAGTTCACAATGACAAAGTCCCCAGCAGACGGATCCTTGTCAATATCATTATCATCATTCTGCATAACTTTCATCGTCAGTGGTGTGGTTAAGTAGGATGGAAATGTCACTATCTTCTGAGCTACTGAAGACAGCCACTTTCTTTTTAGGTTTGGTTGGTTTAGACCAGGGGTGTCCAACTTTTTGCGAAGGGGGCCAGATTTGGTGTGGTAAAAATGTGGGGGGCCGAACTTGGCTGATGTCCTTTACGTAGAACAGGGGTAGCCAACGTTGGTCCTTGAGGGCCCCTATCCAGCTTGTTTTTGTGAGGAGCAGCATTTAGTGTGTAAGCTACTTCATATGCTGGTAGCAGGTACTGCTGACCAATTTATTAAGTCTGCGTGCGGGCCAGATCTTATTTATTTTATGACAGAGGCTGGGGGCCGGATGAAATTTGACCACGGGCCGCATTTGGCCCCCGGGCCGGACTTTGGACATGCCTGCATTAATTGGAATGGCCAAGGTGCTTTCTTCACAACTGCTTTGAATGAATGAATGAATGAATGAATGAATGCTTTATTTGGACATGAGAAAAAAATAAAAATAATAGACAAAACAAAAACAAAAAAATGAAAAACAAAATGAATTTCTTTTTTTTTTTTTTTTTAAATCAGACAGAACCAATGATATTCTCGAGATAACAGAAACAATAGTTAAGACAATAATAATAATGATAATAATAAACAAGATCAGAATGTATTCATTGTGTCCAAAAGGGAGTAGGATGAAGCATTTGCTTATTAAAACCTACCCCCCATTTCTATTCCTTAATTATATCTGTCCGCCCTATGTAACTAGTCCTCATATTAACAATAGCCACGTTTACATGCCGACTTTTATTCATACCGATTCAAATCATTCCGAATGGAAATTTCAGATCAGCTATTTACATGTCACTTCATCTATTCCGATCCAGCGTTTACATGTGTCTGCCTTTATTCCGAAAGGACGTTTGACAACTGCCGTCTGACATGCGCAGATTAATCAAAACAAAGCGTCACGTTGCAAAACATGCAGATCGATCGTCAGAGTGCTGCTGATATCCAGATATGCAAACGTTAGTTTCAGCGTCCGGAGCAGCGTTCAGAGAAGAACTGTCCCCATCACACAGTTCCTCCTCAAAACCCACGTCCACGCCGTGGACATCGACGTTGGCCAGTGGTCGTCCTCCCATCACTTCGTCCATCGGCTCGAAGAACGGAAAGTTTGTGGGGTCGTATCCGCTTCTGCTGTTTTGCTCTTTTGCCTTGTAGTAGCCGGTTTTCAGCGTTTTCCACCGGTTTCTAATCTGGTCAACGCTGCGGTCTATTCCGGCTTCGTGTAACCTCTCGTGAACTTTTTTAAATAGTTCACTGTTCCTCGTTTTACGCCTGTCTAAGCGAGCAATTATATTCAATTCTTTTAAAGTTTGAACTAAATACAAACTTTCCGCCAGACTCCAATTAGGTGCGCTGTGCTTGGAAGCCATGTTGCAAGTGACGTTACTTACGTCACCAAGTGACGTCACCACGTCAGTACGGAGCATGTGCAGAAACAACGCAACCAGACACCATTCCGCTTCCCTGTTTACATGATATAATTTTACTTCTAATCGGTTTGGGAAAAGGAATATTCCACCCCTGTGAAACGGAATGAAATTCCATTCGGTTTGGGCCTGTTCATTCCGAATTAGGTGTTTATATGGAACACATTTATTCGGTTTGAACATATAAACCGATTGTAATTGGAATATTTGGCTCCATGTAAACGTGGCTAATGAAATAAACTAAATAACCATATAAATAAGATGCAAGATAAACAAAAATAAACAGGACTTAGCCAATAACAGATATGTGAATACCCCCTATAATTTAACCCCTTCCTCTTCCCTATACCCAGTGAAAACCATGTGCTTGTACCACTTCCTAAACTGGGTCATGCTTGGACATTGCTTGAGCCCCTCATCTAGTTTATTCCACAGCTTCACTCCACAAACTGAAACACAAAAACTTTTTAGTGTAGTTCTTACCCTCTGATGCTGTAAGTGAAGCTCCCCCCTCAAACTGTATTGTCCTTCTCTGTTAAAAAATAATTTCTGTATATTGCCAGGAAGTGACCTGTGTGAAGCCTTATACATTCGCTGAGCTGTTTGAAAATGAACCAAGTCCATGAATTTTAATGTTCCGGAATTTAAAAATAATGTATTTGTATGATCCCTATAACCAGCGTTATTTACTATTCTTATGGCTCTTTTTTGTAAAATGGATAGTGAATTTATTGTACATTTATAAGTATTACCCCAGACTTCTGCACAGTACTGCAAATATGGCAGGATTAAAGAACAGTAAAGTATGTGGAGTGATTTATGGTCAAGACTGTGTTTTGCTTTACTCAGGACTGAAATGCTTCTTGATAATTTACTTTGTATATGTTTAATATGAGCTTTCCAGTTAATCTTCTCATCAATAACTACCCCAAGAAACTTGTTTTCATAGACCCTTTCAATATTTACCCCATCTATCTGTATTTGTACTTCTCTGTTTTTATTGCATCTGCTAAATAACATGAATTTTGTTTTACTTAAGTTTAATGATAATTTGTTTCTGTCAAACCATGTTTTTAATTTACAAATTTCATCAGAAACCCTACCCAGGAGCTCATGTAAATCCCCCCCAGAACAAAAGATACTTGTGTCATCTGCAAATAAAACTAATTTTAGTATTCTTGAAGCTTTGCATACATCATTTACAGTGGGGAGAACAAGTATTTGATACACTGCCAATGGGTTTTCCCATTGACTGTGTATCAAATACTTGTTCTCCCCACTATATAAAGAATAAACAGTTTTGGACCTAACACTGAACCCTGGGGGACACCACAAGCAATGTCCAAGCATGATGATGAGTAGTTACCCAACTTCACAAATTGTTTTCTGTTACTTAAATAACTCTTCACCCAGTGTAGTGCCACTCCCCTGATCCCATACTTTTCAAGTTTATTGGTTAAAATGTCATGATTAATGGTGTCAAATGCTTTCTTAAGATCAATGAATATTCCAACTGAGTGTAATTTGTTATCAATAGTGTTCGTGATCTCCTCAACTGATTCTATTAATGCTAGTGATGTTGAACTGTTTGCCCTAAATCCATATTGACTGTCGAAAAGTGAGTTGTGTTTACTTATGAATTTGTCTAATCTGTTGTTGAATAATTTTTCTAGAATTTTGGAAAACTGTGGGAGTAGAGAAATAGGCCTGTAATTTGTGATGTGGTGTCTATTCCCAGTCTTATATAATGGCACTACTTTAGCTATTTTCTTTTTATTTGGAAATTTACCAGTTGAAAATGATAAATTACAGATATATGTTAGTGGTTTTGAAATCCCCCTCAATGACCTTTTTCACAACTGTCATGTCAATGTCATTTGAATCAGTGGATGTTTTGCATTTACATGTATTTACTATATCAATTATTTCTTCTTCCACCACTGCTGTAAGGAACATTGAGCTGGGATTCCTTTCAATTAAGATTTCATTCCACTCCTCAGATAAACTTGTATCTGGAATTTGTTTTGCCAGATTTGGTCCAATGTTTACAAAGACCGCATTAAAGCTGTTAACGATGTCATTCATATTATCCTTCTTCATATCATCTTCCACAAAGTATTGAGGATAGCCCTGTTGTTTCGCACCATTTTTAATAATACCATTTACTATATCCCATATTCCTTTCATATTGTTTTTGTTGTTATACAATATTTTGCTATAGTATTCCTTCCTACATACCCTTATGATATTGGTCAGTTTATTTTTATATTTTTTATATCTATTTTCTGCCTCTGTAGTTCTTTTTTTTCATGAATTCTCTATACAGTGTATTTTTCTTCTTACAAGCATTTTGCAATCCCTTTGTGAACCATGGTCTAGCTTTGTACTTTTGCTTTCTGCTGTACTGTTGTATTGGACAGTTTTTATCATATAATGATGTGAATATATTTAAAAATGTTTCATATACACAGTCAATGTCACTTCCGTTACATACATGTTCCCAGTTTTGTGCAAGTAAATCCTTTCTAAAAGAGTTAAGAGTTTCCTCTGTCCTCACTCGCCTGTATTTGACACCCTCCTCTGGCATATTTCTGAGCTGGGTGCCGTTATAAACTGTAAAAACTGGTAGGTGGTCACTAATATCATTAATTAACAGTCCGCTTACTGTATTACTTTCAATGTCATTGGTGAATATATTTTCTATTAAAGTAGCACAGTGGGTTGTGATTCGACTCGATCTGGTGATTTTTGGATACAGTATAAACTGATACTGTACATGGTATTGATAAATTCATCAGCTGCTTGGTTCTTGTACAGATTGAGCAAATCGATATTGAAATCACCACAAATGAACACAACTTTTTGATTTGCTTTTGAAAACATTTCACCTATCCAGTCACTGAATGTTTCAATACTAGAGCCTGGTGCTCTGTATATGCAGCTGATTAATACATTTTTGCTATTTTCATTATCTAATTCAATTGTTATACATTCCAACAGGTTATCCACCACAGTTGTCATATTCTCTACAACTTTGTAATTCAAATTTTTATCCACATACAAGGCGACACCTCCTCCACTCTTATTCTTTCGATTTAAACAGTTAAATTCATAGCCATCCAGTTCAAAATCCATTCCTTTTTCTGCTTTAAGCCATGTTTCGGATATGGCAATTATTTTGATGGGTTTATAAATTGGCTCAGATATTCTCTTATATTGCTGAAGTTAGCATACATACTTCTGCTATTGAGATGTATTATGGATAATTTATTGTTCATTTTAATGGTAGAGTTGTAGTGTTCCTCAGTGCAATAGCAGCAGTTAATGTTGGTATTAAAAAAGAAATTATTGTCCGGATCTATATCATACTCCAGGTCCAGTGATTTATGTTCGGTATGTTGAAATGATCTGAGTTCTTGTTCCCCATGATCAGCAATCCTTCGTAATATATCCCTGTTGTCTCTGAATGGTGATGGGTGTGTCATGGTGGTGTGTGTCTTCATACCTCAAAGTCCATGTCGCTCATTCATATCTGACCAATTCCTCCATACTCCTGACGACCAATGTCTTGGCATGTTTTCACGGTCCAGTTTATGTTCGTGCACACAAGCTTGTCACGGGCCAGTATTCCCTGCTGGCAAATCCCCCTAGACTCCTTCAGACCTTCGGTGGGGTACTCTGGATCCCTCTGCAACCGCTACAGGCTTTTGGGAGGGAGGGTTAACCAACAAGTTTGTCATAGCGAATGTAGGCAATGTTTCCCTTTGCTCTTTCCGCCTTCATGACTGGGATGAGCTCTTTTCGTTTTTGCCTCACAGCCTCGGAATAGTCCTCATTAAGATAGATGTTCGTTCTTTTTAACTTGTGGGCTCTCGCCATCACAGCCTCCTTGTCCTTCCCCCTGAAGAACTTGACGATGATCGGTCTGTGTCGGTTTGTTTTCGTTTTGCCCATCCGACTGGCTCGTTCCATCTCGAGCCGTTCCATGTTCATTTCCAACTTTTCAGATAAAATACGGCGGACTTTATTCTCCGTTTCTTCCGAACTTTCTGGTTTAGACTCCGGAATGCCATCAATAATTATGTTGTTCTTTTTTGACTGGGCCTCAAGATAATCCGCCTTGACATCAAGTGATATTACAGACTCGCAAACAGTATTGATGTCTTTGCGTGCGTCCTTGCACATAGCGGTGATCTCATCGTTAATCTTTTTTTTTTGGTTATCCACCTGCATTTAGGTATAATCCAGGCTGTGTTTACAGTGCTGCTCAAAAGTTTGTGAACCCCCTCAACATTTTGGAATTTTCTATTATTTCAACCTGATTTCCTAATCAATCAATTCAGTAGTTTTTTTTTTTGTTTTTTTAACAGTTGTGTTGTCGAGACTAAATTAAAAAGAGTTTTCATCAACTGATGTAGGTGCAAAATTGAACTGTTTGGTCACAACCAAAACCGCCATGTCTGGCGAAAAGTCAACACTGCATACCACCAAAAGAACCTTCTCCCAACAGTGAAGCATGGAGGTGGGAATGTCAAGATCTGGGCTTGCTTTTCATCCTCAGGACCTGGACAACTCCACATAGTCCAGGGAATCATGAATTCTGAGGAATATTGTCAAATCCTAGAACATAACCTGACGCCATCTGTTTTGAAGTTAAAGCTTGGCAGAAGGTGGATCATGCAACATGATAATGATCCAAAGCATTCCAGCAATACAACCAAGGAATGGCTGAAAAAGAAGAAGATTCGTGTTCTGGACTGGCCCAGTCAAAGTCCTGACCTAAATCCCATTGAAATGCTGTGGCGGGACCTGAAGCGAGCAGTTCATGCCAGACGCCCATCAAACCTCTCTCAACTGACTGCGTTCTGCAAGGAAGAATGGGCAAAAATCCCCCAAAGTAGATGTGAGAGGCTGATTAGTCACTACAGAAACCGTTTGGTTGAGGTAATCTCTGCAAAAGGAGGCGCAATATCCTATTAACTGAAGGGGTTCACATACTTTTGCACACATGATATCTGAGTTTTTCTTAAATCAACCACTTTTGTTAAATAAAGAATGACAATATAACTATTTCTTTTGTTTCAGTCCATTATTTGGAATGTCAGTATTGTGGATTTGGGTATAACTTAACATTTAATAAGGTTATTTTAGTTTTTTTTACAAAAAATCTGACCATCGCTGTGGGGTTCACAAACTTTCGAGCAGCACTGTATATTCATTGAAATCTTTCACGAGGTCGTCGATGCGCTTGTTAGTTGTCTCCATGATTAGTTGCAGGGAAGTTTTAAAATTCTTTTCCTGGAGGCCCATCATTTCTTTAAAGAATATTTTCTGCTGATTTAACATTTCTGTGAGGACATTGACAGTTACATATTCCTCATCAGTAGTAGTCTCTTTACCGGATTTCTTTGGACCCATCACTCCAAGAGAAGGAGCTAACGAGGAGCCTCGTTAGCTTCCACATGCCGCCACTTGCCCCTTGACTTTCACGTCACTTTCAGAGTTACTCAGAGAAATTGCGAACTAGTTGGATAGTAATGTAATGCTTTTACCTCAGCCTGAGTGAGGATTTCAGCAGCAGTGTGTTTTCTTAATTTTCTTGAGTTAAGTTTGGTTTGATTCTCTAAGAGCCCATTTCATCTGCCTGTGAGTTGTGCCAGTGGCACAACTTACCCCAGGCCCTGTGGCACAAATCCCCCCAACCCCACTTGTTTGGAAAAATTGCATCATCCATCAATTTTGAGCTGACATTGTGCTAGCTGTACGGATTCATAGAGTAGCTTACCAATGCACTAAAACATGTGTGAAATGTTTTCAAACTCTGGTGCTGCGTCACCAGTAGGTGGATGGCGAGATAGTGTAAAGTGCTTTGAGCGCCTTGAAAGGTGGAAAAGCGCTATATAAGTATAACACCATTTACCATTTAACATAACTGTTCAGACACAACAATAAAAAAAACGTAATCATAGAAATTTTACTTTGAAAGGCAAAAAACTGTTTTCTTCACTTAAATGTGCTTACCTCTCATGCAATAAGGCTCTCTTCTTTTCAGGATGAGTGAAATAACTGAGTCTTCAAAAATGTGTGGACACATGACCATTTTTTTCTATGGTTGCCTAGAAACATGGGGTGGCACAATTTCCCCACTGGCACAAATCACCCCACTCTCCCCTACACATTGGCTATGTCCCCAAGTGACACTTTCGTCTAAAGTTGATTTTTATAAAGAACACAGAAAAAAGTTGAAAATAGCTTACAGTAGAAGAAGTCAACAAGTGATGAACAATAATATTTAATTTTTAGAATTACTTGACCTTTTAATTTCTTGCGAACCTGCTAAAGAGCGATCATGCTTAAACACACCTGCTTTTATTGCCTGTACTACTGCAGTACCTCATAAAATAAGTGGCAGAAAACACTCAGGTGACTTGAAGTTCCGCTCTGAGACCCCCAATTTGGCGAAATTTCAAAACAGTCCGATACGCATGTGTGATACGTCATTGGAAAGCTTAAAATCTCAATTTTCCGGAGGAAGAAAAATTAGAACCGGAGGGCATTTTTTAAAAAAAAATCTAAAATTTTAAACAGCAAAACCCTATATGGAGGTGAGAGCACACGAGAGCAGAATTACAGACGCCATGACTTTAACGAGATACTATCGCGTACTTACCGTATTTCGATCCAAAAACTCCATGTAGCATGTATCTTTGAGTGTCAAGACATAGCTGTGAATGGCCACAGCTGGATTTTTTGGGGGGATTTTATGGGTGAAACATGGTAATATAACAAGGGTCGCGATGCAGAAATCGCAGACATCAAGGAATGGTCGAAATTTTCTTTTTCATATACCGTAATTTTCCCACTATAAGCCACACTGGACTATAAGCCGCAGCTGTCCTCACTGTATTATGGGATGTTTACACCAAAAGATAAAACCGGTAACACTTTATTTGACAGCGGCATCATACGACTGTCATAAGACCAAATGAACCACCATGGAGCCTCGAACCAATTGGCTGTCAAGCTTCATTTCTTCAAGAAGCTCTATTTGGCCATTACTGCTCCCTTGGGGGAGACAGTCAACTTCTGCTGCTACCTGCTGTTAACTCTGTTGTTGTACAACATGCCTCCTAGCATGCATTGCCGTAATACATATGTAAATAACAATCAAAATTCATGTTCTGTGCTAATTATTTTTTCAGTTACTGTTCTAGTTGTTTCATTAATTTCTAGTTATGGTATTTGGTAACACTATTTGACAGTGGCGCCATAAGACTTATTATGATATGACTCTGTCATGAGCATTAATGAATGCTTATAACATGTCATTTAGTGTTATCTGGCAAATGACCTCACTTTTGAATGGATGTAAAAGATCTGAGCTGGACATAAATGGAGTTAGTGACATAATTTGCTGGATGACACTTAATGACATCTGTCATAAGCATTCAGTAATACCCATGATAGTGTCATGTCATTATTATGACGGTCTTATGATGCCGCTGTCAAATAAAGTGTTACCTATTAACCAAAATAAATCAACAAATAAGCCGCACTGAACTATAAACCACAGGATTCAAAATGAAGGAATAAGTACCGGCTTATAGTCCGAAAATTACGGTTTTTACCCTTTTAAACATTGGTGGTTTTTTGTTCTTCAATTTTTCTTTTTTTGGATCATATATTTATCATCTAACATATCGGAGAAAATGCGACAGTAACAAAAAAATACAATTAAGTGATAGCTATGAGGTAGATATCCGTGACTTTTTTACAGACACCATTTTTTTCATTGTGATGTAAATTGGTTAAAAGTTTAAAATATGTGACTGAATAATTTTTTAAAGTCTTTTTTTATACAAAATATGAGACATCAGTTGATGATTCTAAGCTAAAAATGACATTTTGAATAATAAATATAATTACCTTTTTATGGCTGGGTTAAAACAAAAGCGGTTCCTCGACGTCTGTAAACGGGGTTTCCAGGGTAAAATGGACAAATGAAAAATAGTTCGGGGGATTAATGCGCCATGAATCTGCTTTGGCAGCATATAGACATATTGTTCTATCAAACACAACAGTTTTAAGGCTTAAAATACAGCAGTTTCTTTTAAAGAGCAGTGCAAACGCAGAAACTGCTTTTTTAGTCTTGTCTGTGTTTTCCGCCAAGTGTTGATTAGACTATGGATTTAATAAACAGAAGACATTTAAAATATTAGTGCCTGAGAGGAATAACCCCAACCCCCTTCCCTCAATCGTGACGTATGCATATATCAATTATTCCCCGAAAACTCATCTAGCATTCAAGTAAACATGTTTTTGTTTTGTCTGAACAACATATGGCTTTCATTATAACATTTTCTCTTTTTTTCGTGCAAACCTGTTGTCCAGACCAGTGTTGTTAATCTTACTTTTAAAGAAGTTACAAATTACTTCTCCCAAAAAGTAATTAACTCAGTTACCTCATTGTAAGAGTAATTAGTTATGCAGCCAAGTAACTGATATTACTTTTCATTTTCTCCATGTTACCAGGGCCGTGCAGAGACCGATGGAGGGGCAGGTGCTCATTGATCAAAAGGGTTACTTGAGCAGGAATTTAATACACTTTAGAACAACATAACTTCCACTTTAACCAGCTGTGCAGAATAATTGGCTGTGATTGCAAGACTTTAATTGGGAGGGGTGGAATAGTGAATAGAAATCAACACCGTCATCAACTTACTGGCTGTGACTCAAGGCCCAAGTACACTGCATGCGTGATCGTTGCGGTTCCGGTCCGGTTCAGTGTTGCCTGCGTGTCACGCAGTCCGTCAAAAACAGGCAAATCATACCGGCTGCTGCACGGCTGCGGTCCGCCAACTCCGTCCCCTCGTGAGCTCTCGCGTGATCGCGCGCGATAATGTGCCATTTAAATCAACGACAAACACACGGAGTCTGTAGTATGTACTCATCAGAGAAGCAGAGAGAGAGCACATTTTTTTCCTTGCATATTGATAATGTAACGTTTGCTAAGCGGAAGTTTGGCCGCGAAAACAACACACGAGCTTCAACGCCTTTTTCCTCTTTTTCTTTATTAACTTCCTGCCACCTCACCAATGGAAAAACAACAACTACAGTGGGGAGAACAAGTATTTGATACACTGCCAATGGGTTTTCCCATTGTCAGTGTATCAAATACTTGTTCTCCCCACTGTATTTACACTGACGCTATCTAGTCCACCAATCGGAGCGTCGCGCTGGTGCACCAGCACACCAATGACAGCCCCGCGTTGGTAAATAAATTAACCCACCGATGACAGCCCCGGCGACGCTACAATATTTTAGTTGTGTCTGTCTCTTAATTCCAGATTGACTGCATCATGTTGAGATCAGGGCTCTGTGTGTGGAGGGAAGGGGGGCTATTATGCCCTTGGTTGTATCGGTGCGTTTATATCTTTGTGCACATTTAAAATTTATGGCACATAACATCTCATAGAGTTGTTATAAACAACTGATAAATAATCTGTCATATTTATAAAATGGATAGCGAATTATATTCGACACGAACTAAAAAACAGCGTACTTGGAATTGGTGTCTCAACACTGCAGATTCATGTGGCCAGCCCAAACTGTTGTTTTTTCTATGAAGAGTCAAGTGAAATGTAGGAAAGAAAGAGAAATGTTTTGAATAGACCACCAGGTCGAAACTTGTGGGTGTCTCTTTTTTCTCTTTCGTCTCTTTTTTCTCTTTCGTACTTTTCCCCCTCGACTCTGTATACAAACCGAGATTGTTTGTGCGCGGGGGCACGAGAATTTCTGCAGTGGAACCACTTCCAGATACGCTCTTTTTTTTTTTTTTTTTTTTTTGCTTAGCACGTCGTGTTTAATATCATTGCCAGAAAAACACACATAATAGGACACTTTGCAGTTTCGCTTTTAATGGTGTCCTTATAGTAACGATCTGCTGCATCATAAATGATTTTGTGGGTTTCCACCTCCATGATGAAGCGCTCATCATCCATCTTCGCTTGTGTTTAAAGCGTGATTAGGCACCTGGGTTGTTACGTCCAGGCCCAGCTCCGCCCATTTTGCCGGATGCGTGTCCGGCAAAAATAGAAAATAGCCTATACCATCCGGCGGGCATGCGGCACGCCGGAGGTGGTTCGCAGTCAAGCCGGAGCACTGACGCGGCCGGTATACGTTGAACAATAGGATATAATGGGAACGGATCGACTCCGGCGCAATTTTTTACCGGAGTCGGACCGGAAACGCAACGATCACGCATGCGGTGTACTTGGGCCTTCAGTCTTACCCTGTTTTTCCTTCAACTTCTATATCAAAACTTCCTTAACTTGTTGTTCATCGAAGAACAAACAACATCAGATGTTCACTGAGTCACTATCAGCACATTTTTTTCAAAAATATTACGTCATTATTATCCATATTTGACAACTCAAGTACCTGATAATGGAACAATAACATTGTAATTGTGTTTATAATTGTTGTATATTTTATACCTGAATATCCTTGCAAACTGTATGCTTACCTATTGTGCTCTTCACCCAGCTGATGAGGGATCCACTGCCTTCAGAAGCCTCATTCAGCCTTTTTTTAATCCCTCAACTTCCTTTCCTTCTAAGGCATGTCTACATAATGAAATATAAATCTAAAATTTAAAAATTCAGATTCCCTGGTAGCTTTTATTTTTAAAGCTTTCTTGATTTCTTTCTCTCAATAACACTGTGAAGAGAGAGAGAGAAGACAGAACACTGAACAAGGTTGACTTGCGGGAAGAATACAAAAATATACTTTTTACCTCACAATACATAGAAATGGATTGACCAAATTATCACATTAAGATTCATACAAACACCTGCATCAAAGAAAATGAAATAAAGGGACAGGTTGCAAATATTAAATTTAGAACAAAACGAGAACTTAAAACATGAGTACCTTTCTAGATAATCGAACACGACTTAATAGGGTAAAACCGTGTTTCCAACCACCAGATGTCCTCGGGCTCCTCACCACACACCCAGGTCAAAGAGGAACAGCGTACAGGGGAGAGGGTTATGCAGCAGCTTAGCGGCACACAGATGTTTTTTTTTCTTTTTAAAGTTTTTTTTCGGTGTTCCAAGTAAAATACTCGTTGGTGTGTCTGCAGTCAACCAGCACACACATACACACCCCAAAAAAAAGCTCAGTCTAAAAGAGCACTTTGGTCATGTCAGGGCAAAGGGGCAGGTGCTCAATAGGGGTGTGCCATCTTAGGCACCCAACGATTCGATTTGATTACGATTCAGGGTGCTATGATCCAATTATTAAACGATGAACGCGGTATTGACGGTGATCGCGATTATCGATGCATCGTACATTACTACTTAATACAGAAGCCAAACAAATTTATGTCTATTATTTATTTAAAATATCCTAATGATTCAACAGGAACAATGGAAACATGCCCATACAACAAAAAGCTGCCCTTAAGCTGCTTTTTTATTTATTTATTTATTTATTTTTACAAGAAAGTGCAAAAACATTAATCATTTTAGAGGGAGTACTTATTTCTCTCAACAATACAATAAAATTTACACAGGTGGAATGAATTTCACATTTTCTGGAAACAAAGTGTCTTTAGAAATAAGACTTCTTTTAACCAATATACTTTGTTTTAACAGAATTCTGTACTATTTCGCATCTTTGTAGTGTTACCGCTAAAGTTAATTGTGGTTTTACACATTCTGCATATGAAATACACGTTAGCAAATTAGCTAAGTGCTCGGTGCTAACTATTAACATCTCAAAAACAACAACAATAAAGGCTAAACTGTACAACAGGGTTCGTGTACTCACCTCTTTTAGATGCACACGGGTCTTAGCAACACACTCAGGACATTTTTCAATTGAAATGCCTTAAAACTACTGCTGGACATCTAAATGACAAGGAGCAACAAACTATCTCTCTTCCCCTCTTGCTCAAAAAAATAACTTGCACACAAAAGCGCGACCACCGGGTTGCGATTCTGTTCTGGCCTCTCTCATACACAAATTTATTTTCCAGTCTTTTAAAAAGAAGTGAATCTCTCTCTCAGTAACCAGCAGCATCCACCATAACGTGCGCGCTAGAGCTGAAACGAATACTCAAGCAACTCGAGTAACTTGAGTTTAAAAACTGATCCGAGTAATTTTATTCACCTTGAGGAATCGTTTAATTTTGCCAGCTCTAAGCATCACGTTTTGCCCGGACTACTTTTAATGCGGGACAACGCGCTGATGAACGTGCGTAAAGGAAGAAGCAAAAAAAAAAAAAAAACTTTCTGCAGTCGACAGCCGCTACAAACTACGCCTTCATTGCTAAAAACTAGCCCGCATGATGCGGTGGTAGCAGGTAGCACCTGATGCGTCTCATAGATATCACATGTATGTCGAACTAGATGCGAAATGACAGAGTCAGCTGTGTTAGTAAACAGCCGCCATCTTAAAGCAGTACACTTCTCAGCGCTAATAAGATTAACGTTACTGTCACTCGCTCACGTACGTAACGTTAGCCCTGCGGAGGGCTGGGTTTCTATTAAGACCACTGTCGATGCGTGGCTAACATGTCTTACATACAGGCTTTATTTAATCTGTGAAACATAGCGCTGTAGAGTGATGAGGGTGTAAAATGAAAATATGATAAAGCTAACTGTCAATTTTAGCTCAGTAGTCATTGCTGGATAAGACACCAAGTAGCACTGGCCCCTAATGTGCTCCAATACAGCAGGTATCATACTGTAACGTTGACAAAGAGTCACCCGCTTCGTTAGGTTGCAATTATTTCTTTTTTGGGAACTTGTGGAACAACAACAACAACATGAAGGCACGTCTCTCGCTCTCCCGCACCTCCCTCCCCACCGCACATCACGCAGTGCATTCAGGAACACATGCAAATATCCCCGCCATATTATAACCTGATATGTTACAATACATTTATTTTGAACACTGCAAAAACTCCAAATCCTATCAGGACTTACAGTTTAGACTAAGTTAAAACTAGAACTTAAAAATGGCTTGACACAAATGGAAATTCAATTGAAACACGTGGGAAAAACACTTTTAAGTTATGTGTGTCATCAAGCATAATGGCGTTTTTAGGTAAGAAATATATATATTTTTTACAAGATCTAAAAATTTTTGGAGTGAAAGCAGTGAATTGGTCTTTTTTTTTAATTCTAGTCACATCTGAGAGGCAATTGTTGGCTGTTTTCAACAATGGACATCGTAAATAAAGACATTGACTGAAAATGGTTCAATATTAGATGAAATGTCTACCTAAAAATGTTTTATCCGATTACTTGATTAAACAATAGGATTTTCAGTCGATTACTCGATTACTAAAATATTCAATAGCTGCAGCCCTAGTGCGCGCACCCGTTAACGGTGCCCAGCGCCAGACGTGTCTTGAATTTCGTTCTGCTACGAGCGGCTGCCAAGTTATGAGGGAAAAACATCGTTTTTGAACCTTTATGAATCGTAATGGAACCGTCATGTGTCGAATCGCGATGCATTTAATAATCAATTGTTTGGAACCTCTCTAGTGCTCAAGCACCCTCCGCCCCCCTCTATGCACGTGCCTGGTCCTCCGTGCCCATGCCGCCTTGACGTGACATTTACGAATATAAACTTTGGATAAGTTAATCAAAAGAACCATGTCATTTCAGACGTGTAACTGCAAGAATGATCCGCATTTTAATTTTTTTATTTTTATTTTTTATTAACCTGTCCTGTTCAGCTGTTTGACACAGAGAATGGAAGTCTAAGTGCCCGGATAGTCTGAACAGTTTTAATGTTTCACATTGAGAGTCTGACATACTCCCATTGTGATCATTCAAAATACCTTTTTATTATGACAAAGCAGCGAATAAATAGGGATTATGGGGAGACAGAAGAAAAGAAACACAAGAGAAGAAAGAAAAACATACACAAACAACAACAAGAAATACATTGAACATCTAGACTAATTACTAATATGCTGGTGCCATCGTCAGCGAGATGTATTTCCGGTTTACACCATGTGGGGTCCTATTGGCCAGTGAAAGAGAGGGACCGGGGTGGGGGTGTCTATAAGCTAAGTGATGGAAAGGGGTAGAGTGTACACAAATCAGTTCTGTGATCTAGAACCCAGTAATCGTGTGAATCTCTTATGAGTGTGAGCCCGTTGGCGACCAACCCTATGCTGCCCCATCGCCAATTCCGGCGCCAGGACCCCCAACCCGAGCATGCCCTACCACATCCAGCAGCACGTGAGCCCCACTGGACGCGCGACAGCCACGCAGACGGGCGGAGAAGATTTAATAGTCAATTGTTTGGAACCTATCTAGTGCTCAAGCACCCTCCGCCCCCTTCTATGCACGTGCTTGGTCCTCCGTGCCCATGCCACCTTGACGTGACATTTACGAATATAAACTTTGGATAAGTTAATCGAAACAACCATGTCATTTCAGACGTGTAACTGCAAAAATGATCCGCATTTTGTTGTTTTTTTAGCTCTTTGTCAATACTGTATTCCCAAACACGGAAACGTGACATAATTTCCCGAACCCAACAAAAGACTATCCACAGCGAGCACAACAGCGGCGACGAAACAAATGAAAGAATAAAACTATCGGTTGCTCAGGCAAAAGGCTTCTCTCCACTATGTGCTCTTGCGTGTCTGTTTAAACCTTTCTTCTCGGTGAAACTTTTACCACAAAGTGTGCAGGAAAAAGGCTTTTCTCCAGTGTGTGCACGATTATGATTTTCTAAATTACTCTTATAATGAAAACTTTTATCGCATATTGTGCAGGCAAAAGGCCTTTCTCCAGTGTGTGTATGTCTGTGTCTTTTTAAACCTCCCTTACTGATGTATCTTTTACCACATGTGCAGACAAAAGGCTTCTCTCCAGTGTGTATTCTTGTATGAATGTTTAAATTTGCCTCCGTGAAGAATTTTTTATCACAAAATGTGCAGGCATAAGGCTTCTCTCCAGCGTGCTTTCTTGTGTGTTTGTTTAAACTTGCCTTCTCGATGAATCTTTTATCACAAAGTGAGCAGGCAAAAGGCTTTTCGCCAGTGTGTGTCCGCGTATGTATTTCTAGATCAGCCTTCCGATGAAATCCTTTATCGCAAATTGTGCAGGGGAAAGGCTTCTCTCCAGTGTGTCTGATTGTGTGTTTGTTTAAATCTCTTTCAACGACGAATCTTTTACCACAAATTGTGCAAGTGAAAGGCTTCTCTCCAGAGTGTATGCGTGTGTGTTGGTTTAAATTTCCCTTACAATTGAATCGTTTACCACAAGATGTGCAGGCAAAAGGCTTTTCTCCAGTGTGTATCAGTTTATGTCTATTTAAATAAGAATTCCGAGGAAATCTTTTATCGCAAAGTGTGCAGGCAAAAGGCTTTTCTCCAGTGTGTGTATGCGCGTGTGCTTTTAAGGTACGTTTCGACAAAAGTGTTTTATCACAGAGTGAGCAGCGAAAAGGTTTCTCTACCGCGCTTTCTTTTGTGTCTCTTTTCACTGACGACTTGTTTAAAGATTTTGAAGCATTTTGGTCAAAGTCATAATCCTCCTCATCAGTATTACAGTCAGAAGAGTGTGACGTTATGTCGTCGCTGTCCGAAAGCGGAGCTAAGAGGTCGTCCGGTTGCGATTGTCCCTCTCCTTTTGTTGTCACGTGCTGAAATGAGCCGTCACTCGAAGGGTTCGCTGCTCCGCTCTCTTCGCTTGGTCCTTCGTCTTCTTCACTCTTCACGGTGACACCTATTGGAAACTTGGGGATTTCAACTTGCTGTTCTTCTTCTTTAATGTCTGGGGTCTCTGGCTCTGCCTCCTGTTTGATGTACGGCATCTTGGACTCCTCTTCCTGTTTAACGTGGAGGGGTTCGTGCTTCTCACAGTGAAGATCTACTACAGTGACGTCTGCGGGACACTGAGTGAAGAAAAAAAACAAAAAAAACTCACTTGATTTGTTGATGTCGGCGATACGGAGAAAAATACAGGTAGTCCCCGGGCATACCCGACTTACGTCATTTTAACTTTACGATTTTTTTAAAACTTTTTTTTTATAATGTTGACTTTTGTTTTGTGATGCATATTTTTATTTTGGCGTAGGAAGTGTAGAGCAGGTAGTACTTCTGCACGCAAGACTTGCGAGAGAGCGCATTTTCACACGAAGAACGCAGACCTGTTGCAATGACAAATTTTAGTAGGCGATATATTGTCTCATAAATTACTGTCGATAGGCAATATTAAGAATATGAATGTGTGTGAATAAATTGAAATTAATAAGTACTACATAGAGCTGGGAATCTTTGGGCACCTAACGATTTGATTACGATTCAGAGGCTCCGATTCGATTATAAAACGATTATTGATGCACCCCACTCCTTTTTTTTTTTTTTTTTAATTTGTTTTGTACATTAGTTCCAAAATTGTTCAAAAATCCTCTCAGGCTAAACCAAACTACTATTTCAATATCAAGTTAACATATAGCAGTAAACAAATATACAAAAATAACAGTAAATAAAAAAACTCCAGTCCCCATTCTATATCAGCAGCTTTAAACTACTTTCAATTAATTTAATGTTGTGAATCAACCGTTAAAGTTGTTAAAATTGCTCGTGTTATTCCATAATTTCTCTTTTGTCTACTTTCAACATGTAAAATTTTTAAAACTATTTTAAAGATAGATTCAAGTCAATATTTTACCGATTTAGGAGTACTTTAGATAAAAAGTTAATTAGGTTCGCTTGGAAGGTTCGCAACAACAGCCTTGCAGGGAAGTGTACTGCTTTAAGATGGCGGCCGTTACTAACGCCCTCATCTAGTTTTTTGTAGATGTGCTGGTAACGATACCGAAGCTATAATGCATCTAGTCCTATATAAATGATATCTACCGTAACATAATGTGGCTTGTAGCAGCTTTTCGGCAGCAGTCAGGTATGTTTTTTTTTTTTTTTTATATCTCTTGGCATGAGTTGAGCTCGAGCCGTGAGTTGAGCATTGGCGTTACCCGAGGGGCTGGGTAATGAGAAGCATGATGTTTAGCTACTCTCGCTCCGTCCCTAATTGCGTACCGAAGACCGCGCGGCGCGCTGAGTGTGTCGTACTTCTGCTTTACTTGGCATATTTCAATAATCGGAATTTGGATGTTTGTGTATCGTTCTCGAATCTTCCACGGCCGAATCGCGAATAATCTAAGAATCGGAAATTTTGCACACCTCTAGTACTACATTACCACAACAATAATAGTCCTTATGTTAATGGACCCATTTCAATGAGTAGGGGCAATTCTAATAGCCGTGTAAAGAGTTTTACTAGTTTTGGCGAGAAGGTGAATAGTTGTTATTTTTTGTTGTTCGTGAAGTACATTTCCACATAAACGATTACCAAACAAGACACGCTGACATGTACGACAACATTACAGGAAAGATACGCAGCGAGAAATTGAAGCAACTTGAAGCTAGTTTAATTTCACAGCAGCAGTATTTTGCAAGAGCCCGAGAGTCAAAAGAGAACGCCACAAAGGCTAGTTGCGAGATTGTTGAAATTATTAATTTAAAAAAATTATAGTAAGTAAGTAAGTAAATGTGACACACAGAATGGCTTGCTAAAATTTGCTTGAATATATTGTTCTACGTAAAGGACGTCAGCCAAAGTCGGCCCCCCACATTTTTACCACACCAAATCTGGCCCCCTTTGCAAAAAGTTTGGACACCCCTGTCCTAGAATGATTTCCCGACCAATATTTGTAGTCATCCCCATATCCTGGGATCGTTATTGTGAGCCTCATTTCGCAAATCAGCTACGGGATTTTTGCCTTGCAGTCACAATCAATGATTACAGTCAAATCACAAAAGGTCTGATATAGCATAAAAAGCATCATTATGACATAACCTTACCCTCATTTTTTTCTTTCGTTTTTCAGTTGCTCATAGTGGCCTGGATTCCCTCTCCTCATCAACCATGTCTCGACTCTTTAGGTTTCAGTCAAGTAGTATTTTGTCGCATCTTTAAGAAAACTCGAGAGGCGTCTTAGGCATTTAAAGGTAATCACTCTCACGTTAACCGAGCGTCTTGGCTAGCGAGCAAAGCTAAACAAATCCAAGTTAAGTAAGCCTGGGAAGCTTTAACATCAAGCAAAACGACTTCCACTAAGCTTAAAGATGGGACGTTTTAGTCCACTAAATTCTTACTTGGCTACTCACCCAATTAAAATACTTTAAAGAAAAAAAATTGGTTAGAAGAAGGGTACAGGAAATGAAAGAACTGCGAGTCTGGCGAGAGGACAATACACGGATGTTGCTTCAAGTGAACCGGAAGTAAAACGTTCAGGCACTGAAACTTCAGAATAATACGTTGAAGCATTTGGAACCAAAACTACTTCAAATCACTGGACTCCAAAAATATTTAATCAAAATGATAGACATATCCGAATTTGATTCATAACTATCAGTAACTCAATTTCAATGTATTATTTTTATTTTTTTCACATGTCCAAATAAAGCATTCATTCATACTTCGAGGTGAAGAGAAGGAACGGCCAGGAGAGGTCGCTATTGGCAAGAAGGCTCCACTCAAAGCAGGTTGTTTCATTAGACTTTGAGAAATAAAATATATCATTGCATCTATATATATTTTTTAAATTTTTGATTCGTTTGCGTATTTGTTTTAATTCTATGAAATAAATGAATTGATAAATTATTACAATGTGAATAAAAACATTTAATGAATTCAAAATAAATGCAGCAAAAAGCATTAGGATGTCACTTAGGCATATAGCCAAAGTTGATTTCATCTCCAATGAGAACAATTTACTTACGTGAAATCTACATACACAAGTGTTAACAACAAGCAAAATAAAGTGCTTGTGTAGCGTAATCCATTTCTTCCGATATTTATTATTCATTTATTTATTCTATGTCGTTCTTCCCAGCATCTCTCTGTATCTGACAAGCTGCGTCACTTGTCTGAACATACAGCAAAAAAACAAAAAACTGCACTCTGCTGTCCGTTCAATTGGCTGACATACTGACATGTGATCAGCATGGATAGTTAGCTCTGATTTGTTCAAATGCATGTCTTTTTCAGGGGGGGGGGCAACAAATAGAGGAAAAAACAAGCTTGCTGAATTAAAAGGGCGATGCAACGGAAAATTGATCAGATCTTTAAGAGAAAGAAAAGAGTTGATGAACTTTATTATATTTGGAAGGCTCAGAATATCTGTGCACTTTGGACTTGTTTTTGTTCATTTATGTGAGGCTTGTAGCAGATTATTTTGGTGAGTCTTGTCGCTCGGTGAGTTCGGTGTTTTGGGAAGCAAAAGTGTTTTTATATGGCAATGCGATAAAACAAACTAGGAACTACCACTTAGAACTTGGAAACAAAATATGTTATACGTGGTGTTATCTTTAATATATTACCACAGGTAGGTGAACCAAGGAAATCCAGACATTCTCTGGAAAAACAGTATTCTAGTTGTGAAAAAAGAAAAACCTAAATCATCTTGCATTTCAATATAAAAGTCAAAGTCCCGCGCTAATGCTAACACAAACATGAAACTTTCACTCCACAACATGGGAAAGTTCCGTTCTGCATAATAGTTTAGATAGTTCTCGGGTGTCTCCTTAACACTCCAAATGTAAAACTACCATTTACATATATGTTATATTGTGAGGGAATTCGCCACCCCGGCCAAGCCGCACGGAAACGGCGACAGCCGAACGGAAATGGTGCTCCGCTGCTCACCGCTTCCGCGAGTCAACCGCGAGGGCTGAAATTCTGCGCGTTCACCTCTTGTGTAAACCCTTTGTACTGACTCCATGTTCCAAAAGTTTGAAGAAGGCTCACTGAAAACAGGTTGACAATTTACTCGTCATAACATTTGTCAAAAAACAAGGCAAAAACAGACGACGGAGGAACAATGCTCGATCCAAAACAAGGCTACATAGAAAAGTTTCCGAGCAGCGAATCTGTTATCTCAGTGTCCAGTGTTTTTGAAGGCTGTGGTGGAGTGGGCCGGGCCGAAGGGTGTTGTTTCGGGATCATCCCTCTGTGGCCGGTTTTGGGCGGTTAGGTTCATGCGTGGATGGGACATGGTTACCACAGCAACCGACGCTAGTCTTGACGTTCCAAGCGCCCGCTATCGACTCTGTTATCCTGGCTGGGCGAGACGCTACTTGTTTTAGGACAGAGCGCCCTGCTCTTTGTCCTTGGAGTGGCCAGGAGAACTGATTGCAATAGTTGGTGCGTCAGTCTTGCTCATGACGTACACGTTGGGCTTCTGTGATAAGATGGCGTTGTGTATCTATTCTGCTCCTTTTCATTAAACTATGGTGTGCTATTTACTTAGGTGTTTTAGAGTAGTACAAACAATCCTACAATCCATATGAGAAATTATACTATTCCCTGATTGTTTGTATTACGTGTGTTACAGTAATGCAAACAGTTAGATGGTGCCCACGTAGGTAACTTTACTATGTCCAAGGGCATGGAGTGAAGTCTGCCTAAACTATAGTTAGATGAATGTGTTAGACTAATGCAAACAATTATACGGTGTGTGCGAGAACGGTACCTATTCCCTTCAATTGCAATGACATAATCAAACAAGTACTTAGATATGTGATTTCATCCATTTTCTAATAAAGGTCGCAATCACCGCTGTCAGTTCCATTGAGAACCATTACAGCGCTGCTTGTGCTTGGAACTACTCACGCCCTACATGAACCACGTGACTGCCGGCGGCGAGATCAGAGAGTGTCGCAACTTTCTCTCCATGGCTTTGCTGTAAATGCGTTGCAGGAATCTGAATATCTTGTCACACAATGCAATTCTAAGGTATTTCCCCAGTGCGGCTTCTTGCGTGCAAAACTAAATACCGCTTCTGAGCGAATATTTTACCACAAAGTGAGCAGGCAAACTGTTTCCCTCCAGTGTGCGTTGTTGGGTGTCTGATTAATGTTCCCTTCTGACTGAATCTTTTATGACAAACTGAGCAGGGAAAAGGCTTTTCTCCAGTGTGTGTGCGTGTGTCATTGTTTAAATCTCCCTTTCGGGGTGAATCTTTTGCTACAACATGTGCAGACAAAAGGCTTTTCTCCAGTGTGTGTACGGTTTTCTATATCAGTCTTCGAAGAAAATATTTTCTCTCAAACTGAACAGGGAAAAGGCTTTTCTCTAGTGTGAGTGCTTGTGTGTTTCTTTAAATTTCCCTTCTATAATTCTATAAATATGTTTGCGAACCTGCTAAACATCGCACCTTGGCACAAAGTCACTTACAGCAACAAATCAAGTCAGAAATGTTGGTTTCATTATTGACTCAGACCTAAAATTTGACAGCCATCAAAAGTCCATTACTAAATCTGCCTATTGCCACCTAAAAAATATAGCTAGAATTAAAGGGCTTCTGACTAAGCAAGACATGGAAAAACTTATGCATGGATTCATTTCCAGGAGATTGGACTATTGCAACGGTTAACTAGAGTGAAACTAGAATTTGTATATATTGATCATATGATCATATTTATTGGATATTTTTGGACTCCAATGATGTGAAGTAGTGATGGAACTTCCAAACGCTTAAGCATTTTACACTGAAGTTTCAGCACCTGAACGTTTCTACTTCCGGTTCACTTGACGCAACATTTGTTTACCCATCCGGGACTTGCTGTTCTTTCGTGTTCCCTTCTCCTAACCAAACGACCTCCTTCGAAACATTCTCATCGGGTAAGTACCCAAGTAAGAATTTACTAGACTAAAGAGTCCAATTTTAAAGCATAGTGGAAGCCGTTTGGCTTCACGTTGAAGCTGCGCAGCCTGACCCTAGTTTAGTTTAGCTTAGCTTGCTAGCTAAGACACGTTAATGCATTCCGATTGCTTTGGCTTAAGACCACTTTCGATTTGCAAACTTTGTTTTCAGGAAAAGTACATCGGCTAATATGAGAATGATGACATTTATTGTATAAGACGCTCCCCCACTTGTCTTTAAGATGCAACAAATTACAACTGACTGAAGGCCAACGCAATTCCAAACATCAAGTCAAAAAGTAGAGACGTGGTAATTGAGGAGAGGAAATCCAGGTCACGCCGAACAACTGAAAAACAAAAGAAAATGAGGGTAAGATCATGACATTTGTTGTTGTATTTTTCATGCAATGTATGACTTGTTTTGATGTGATTTTAATCAATGATTGTGACTGTCGGGCAACAAGCCCATATACGACTTGTATGGTGGCCGAGAGGTGTCAGGCGAAATGCAAAGTCCAAACACTTTGCAAATCGAAAAAAAGCACGACCCACAATTGCAAACGCTTTGCAAAAGAAAAAAGCACGAATGCAACCGCCACAACACAATCCCAAATTCTTAAAACGCGATTGCAAATTGGCAAAAGCACAAACCCCACTTGCCACAGCCTACAGCAAATGGTTTGCAGCCCGAATGCAAACGGTTCCCGCAGCACAACAGCAAAATCCTGCAGCACGATGGCAAGAGGATGACCCGATGAGTGCTCCGCTAGCACCATGCTGTTATTACACTGGTCTGCATGCACGTAAATACAAAGCCCCTCACCTCCACTCTTACCATAGTCTGCTGTTCAGTCGTGGGCGTGTAGCGTGCGGCCTGCTAGCTGCACACTAGCATCGGAGATGCCCGGATGAAGCCAAGTCTCTGTAATGATGAGGGCGCAGCATTCATGGACATAGCTGTACCTTGCAAGTTGTATATGCAAGTCCTCCGTTTTGTGAGTGAGGGATCTGGCGTTGGTGAAGTACAGGCTCGGCAGAGCTGGCTTATGCGGTTGGCCTCGTAGCCTTTACCGAATGCCAGATCTGCGGCCGCGCTTCTGCTTTGTCTTCCTTCTCCGCCTGCGCCGCTTCTCAGACCCGACAACAATCCACGGAGAGTACGAGGCTCTCGCTGTTTCGTCCGGGTGTTATGGGAGTAGCGAAAGTCCCTCGTAATGGCTATCTTGTGACGGTAACTGATATCCACGAGGTCCTGGCTGGTGTATTGAAGTAAAGCCGAGGTGAGTGTATGAAAAAAACAATAACGTAAATAAAAAACAAAAACGAGCACTGTAGGGGAGAGCCGTGAGCCGCTGCATCCTTCCATGCCACTATCTTGGCTAAGGGCCTAGCCATATGATGATTTCCGCCTCATTGTTAAAAAAAACTAGTAATAAAAACCCATTGGGATATTTAAAAGGTACTGGAAAAACTGGAGAAGTGGTCTTGAAAGTTGTTAAAAAGTGCTTGAATTTCGGCATGAAAAAGGTGTACGAACCATGCAACCAATACATCAGGGTTCAATCTATTGTCATAGAACAAATGAACTCAATACAACTATTACTTCTATAGCACTATAGTTGGCCGGTAGAATAAAGAGCCCTGCCAGAGTTACGGAGGGTTAAAATCTCTGACAAACAAGAAGGAGCTACGTCATTAATAGAATTAAAAACAAACAATAAAAGTTGGAAATCAATTGTGAAATTAACCAGAAGCCAGTGGTGGGATGATAGCACAGGCGTAATATGTTCACGTCTGGGTGTACCATTTAAAAGTCGAGTAGCAGCATTTTGAACAAGTTGCAGACGAGTAATAGAGGAAACATGAAATATGAAGTTGATTAATTCATCTATGTACTAGTCCTTTTCATAAAAGGTTTGAACTACTACAGTTGTGTGTAATTAATCTAAAATATTTGAAAATGTAATATTTATCATTACATTGTGGAAAATAATGAACTTTATCACAATGTGAGAATTTTGGGGGGAAAGACCCGATGATTTCTTCCCATATTACACAAAAATAAGCAACCTGAACATTATTGCAAAAGCTCGACTTGAGCAAATCCCGTTGTTTTATTTTTTTCCACGCAGTGTCCCGCAGACGTTACTGTAGAAGATCCTCACCATGAGAAGCACGATCCCCTCCACGTTAACCAGAAGGAGGAGTCCAACATGCCGTACATCAAAGAGGAAGCAGAGCCAGAGACCTCCGACATGAAAGAAGAAGACCAGATAGTTGAAATTCCCAAGTTTCCAATGGGTGTCAGTGTGAAGAGCGAAGAAGACGAAGGACCAAGCGAAGAGAGCGGAGCAGCGAATCCTTCCAGTGACCGTTCGTTTCAGCACGTGACATCAAAAGGAGAGGGACGATTGCAAGCGGACGGCTTCTTAGCTCCGCTTTCGGACAGCGACGACATAACGTTACACTCTTCTGACTTTAATACTGATAGGGAGGATGATGACTTTGACCAAAATTCTTCAAAATCTTTAAACAAGTCATCATTGAAAAGAGACACAAAAGAATGTGCGGTAGGGAAACCTTTTCCCTGCTCACTCTGTGATAAAACATTTTCCTGGAAACGTACCTTAAACGCACACGCGCGTACACACACTGGGGAGAAGCCTTTTGCCTGCACACTTTGTGGTAAAAGATACGTCGATAAGAGAGGTTTACACAAACACACAAGCGGACACACTGGAGAGAAGCCTTTCGCCTGCACAATTTGCGATGAAAGATTTCATCATAAGTGTGATTTACAAAAGCATAAGGGTACACACACTGGAGAAAAGCCTTTTGCCTGCTCACTTTGTGGTAAAAGATTTTCTCGAAAGCCTCATTTAGAAATGCATAAGCGTACACACACTGGCGAAAAGTCTTTCGCCTGCACACTTTGTGAGAAACGATTTATTCAGAAGGGACATTTAGTATCGCACACAAGAACACACACTGGAGAGAAGCCTTTCGCCTGCACACTTTGCGAGAAAAGATTTATTCAGAAGACTGATTTAGACCAGCACAAGCGTACACACACTGGAGAAAAGCTTTTTGTCTGCACACTTTGTGGTAAAGGATTCACTCAGAAGAGGGAGTTCACATCGCACACAAGAAACCATGCTGGAGAGAAGCCTTTTGCCTGCACACTTTGTGGTAAAAGATTTGTCGATAAGGGAGGTTTAAACAAACACACAAGCAGACACACTGGAGAGAAGCCTTTCGCCTGCATACTTTGCGATAAAAGATTTTCTCTGAAGACTGATTTAGAAAAACATAAGCGTACACACACTGGAGAAAAGCCTTTCTTCTGCACACTTTGTGGTAAAAGATTCACTCAGAAGGGACATTTAGTATTGCATATAAGAACACACACGGGAGAGAGGCCTTTCGCCTGCACACTTTGCGAGAAAAGATTTATTCAGAAGAATGATTTAGAACAGCACAAGCATACACACACTGGAGAAAAGCCTTTTGCCTGCACATCTTGTGGTAAAAGTTTCTTCGATAGGAGAGGTTTAAACAGACACACAAGCAGACACACTGGAGAGAAGCCTTTCGCCTGCACGCTTTGTGGTAAAAGATTTTCGCGGAAGACTTATTTAGAAGGACATAAGCGCACACACACTGGAGAGAAGCCTTTCGCATGCACACTTTGCGATAAAAGATTTCATTGGAAGCCTGATTTAGAAAATCATAAGCGAACACACACAAAGCCTTTCGCCTGCACACTTTGTGGTAAAAGATTTTCTCGGAAGACTCATTTGGATAGTCATATGCATACACACACTGGAGAAAAGCCTTTTACCTGCACATCTTGTGGTAAAGGATTCGCCCATAAGGGAAATTTAATCAAACACACACGTGGACACACTGGAGAGAAGCCTTTCGCCTGCTTACTTTGTGGTAAAACATTTTCTCAGAACACTCATTTAGAAATACATAAGCGTACACACACTGGGGAAAAGCCTTTTGCATGTTCACTTTGTGATAAACGATTCACCCATAAGGGAGGTTTAAACAAACACACACGCAGACACACTGGAGAGAAGCCTTACGCCTGCCCACTTTGCAATAAAAGATTTTCTCAGAAGAATCATTTAGAAAAACATAAGCGCACACACACTGGAGAAAAGCCTTTTGCATGCTCACTTTGTGATAAAAGATTCGCTCAGAAAGGAACTTTAGTAACGCACGCAAGAGGCCACACTGAGTCAAAACCTTTGAATTGCAGTGTGTGACACAATATTCCTGCCACACATTTACAGTGAAAAAAGCATTTCAATTTCCTTATTCAGTTTCCCTTGAGCCTCTTTTGACAAAGTTGTTGTCATGATTTTTCAGGTGCTGTTCTTTTTCTATCCAATATTTAAAATTGAATAAATTACGTCAGGTCTTTGTGTTGCGACTGTTCCATGACTGACATACTGCTTTTACCTCATTCACTCCCAGCCATTTTCACTGGAGCAACCCCCTTCGCTCCCGGCCGTTTTACTGGATTTTGACTGATTCTGCAAGGCCCACAGAAAATTTTGTTCTATTGCTATATAAACATGGAACCCATCAAAAGAAAGATTAGTCTCTCTTCTTTCAGCAGAAAAAAAGTTAGTTCATTTCTTTATCCATTTTTTAGAAATCAGCATTAGAAAATAGCTTATTTTGAACAATTTCCCCATTGCTGATGAAAAAACAGATAAATTGAGCTTTTTGTAAAAGCATACATTTCAAACGTAACTTTGACTTTAACACAGCTATTTTTTTTGTGACATCCCAGACATTTGAATAATGTTTTCCTTCTACAAAATAAAACAAAACAACAAGACAAATAGAGCTTTTGATAGCATAGTAACAATCTATTTTCACATAACTAAACTATTGAACTGAGAGATGACGCTGTTGTGGCCGCGGCTGTCTCGCCAGAAGGGGTAAACTTTTCCCTCATCATCGCCTGTCTCATCAAGATTTTTTTTTTTTAATCTTTCTTTTGTAGTGACCACTACCTCATAACAGAATTCACCTAGGGAACCTGTGTGGGGCATGTTGTATTCCTGAGGGGGAACTAATTCAGCCGTGCGCGTTTGTGGCTGAGTCACGAGACACTAGAGAGTCACGGGAGACACGAACGGCTGAACACGGCAATGCGAACTCTACTCAACGGGCAACACAGACTCAACAACATCATCCGCTACACCGTTGATCCCTATCGTTCTGCTCGGTTGTCCTACGCCTGGCATCCCGAATGTCCTCCCGATTGTTCTGCTCGGTCATCCGCCACCTGGCATCCTGGTCGTCGCACTTGGTCGTTCATCACCTGGCATCCCGGACATCCTCCCAATTGTCCTACTTGGACTGATCATCCAATCGGTCGTCTTCCAACAGCGCCCTGGCCGTGCAACCCGACCGTTCATTCCGCGGTATACGCCTCCTCTCCCACCTCCCTTTCATGGTCCAATATGAGTACTTACCAAATGCGCTACTGCCCTCCAGTGGCCAGTTTTATTGCTTCAAAATGGATTTTGAGTGTTGTGCTTTGGAGCAAAGTTGCATCAGAACCTAGAGATGTCTCTTGTGATAAAAAAAAAACAAAAAACCATAAAACACATATAAATACGTTTTTGGGACACTGAAACAAAAAAAAACGTATTTATACGTTTTTGGGAGCAAATGAGTTAAGGGCGTTTAAAAAATCGATTCTGAGCTATATCGCGATATTAGGTCACACTATTCTCACAGCTTTACCACCACGCTTGACTTGATGGTGACATATGTTGCACTCTGCCTCTTCGTCTTTGTCGTCCTTTAAGGTGAAATGATCCCACACAGCTGACATTTTTACCGATAAAGTCTCTCAGTAAATTGGGAGACTGTAATGTAAATGTAGTGTGTTGAAGGTGTGCCGTAAATTGCGGACCGGATATTAGGGAAACCGAAGCAAAAACTGGAATGGATTACGTAAATCGGTGCGCTGGAAAACCTGGACCAGACTTTTTGAAAAAAAAAAAAAAAAAAAAAACTGGATCGGAAGTCTGGATCGGAATTTTTCCCGTGTTGGCCGATCAGATACCAATGCGCATTTTTTTGGCCATATCGGCGTCCGATCCGTTCCAAATATCGGATCGGGACATCTCGACTTTAAAAAAGTAATTAATTACTGTTAAAAATTACTTATCCCAAAAAGTAATTCAGTTAGTAACTCAGTTACCTGAATGTAAGAGTGATTAGTTATTTGGTAAAGTAACTGGTGTTACCTTTCATGTTTTTTTTCATTTAAAAAAAAAAAAAAGAAAGAAAAAACATTGTAACCTTTGCTGTGTTTGGAAGTCATTTGATGTTGTGAATCAACCGTTAAAGTTGTTAAAATTGCTCCCGTTTTTGCATTAGTGCCCATCTGTCTACTTTCGACATGTGAAAGTTTTAAAAGTGTCTCATCATTTAAAGATAGATTCAAGTCATGATTTTGCCGATTTAGGAGTATTTTAGATAAAACATTACTTAGGTTCGCGTGGAAGGTTTACTACAACAGAGACTTTCTGAGAAGTCTACTGCTTTAAAATGGCGGCTGTTTACTAACGCCGCCGAGTCTGTCAATTCGCATGTAGTTATATATGCATGTGATATCTAGTGTAGCATCAAGTGGGCGTAGATTGAAGGCTGTTGGGGAGTGTTTGCTACAGTCAGGAAATATTGGAGCCACCTAGCCCAGCATCGCGTTTGGAACAGCATCACAACACTCTTCCCTCCATCCCACACCTGCTCTTCTTTCTCCGTGTCTCTGACTTTTCTCGTGTCATTCAACCAACGTAGTAATGCATAGTAACGCACATTGTCTCGTTGCTGAAACGGTGACAAAATCCGAACAGAGAAAAAAAATCGTACCGTATTAGCCCGAATATAAGACAGTGTTTTTTAAATTTAAATAAGACTGAAAAAGTGGGGGTTGTCTTATATTCGCAGTCCAGACGTTATACCCATTTAGGACACTGGATGGCGCCAAATTATCATTGAAGCGATGTTCTGTCATGACCGATCTCTGCTAGTCTCAAGTGTCAGCAGTTTGCATTATTTTATTGCAATGTTTTTCCTTATTCAGATTTGTTTGAAGACTACAGTCAGTTAGCCTTCACTTTGATGGTTAATGCAGTTATTGCAATTTTGTTGTTTTATCACAATAGATTGGTTTATTTACATTTAAAAAACCAGAAGCCATTAATTTATGAATGTGATTGCACTTTAGCTTACATATTTAAATGTTCAGATATTAAGATTTGAATGAGGCAAAATAACATGCTTTTTCTCTCAAATATATTGTTATAATCATTTGTTTCAGATGAACTGTAATTATTTTCTGTATACAAATTAATTTGGTGTTCAAAAAATCTTTTTTCAAACTTGAGTTTTGAAAAAGAGGGTGTGGTCTTATAGTCAGGGCTGTCTTATATTTGAGCCAATACGGTAATGCACACAAAGAAAAGGTACAGATTTTGAACGTGCGGCGTTCACATTTAAAAATCAGTGTTCACTTGTACAAATTACGCCGAAACCATACAACTTGACAGGTATGGGTTTTGAAACCGTGACTACCACGGTAAAACTTAAACCGGTAACCGGCACATGCCTACTTTAGACGAGAGTGTCACTTGGGCAGATAGCAAATGTGTATTTCTGTTTGTATTTATTTTCAATCGTTTATTTTATCAATTCATTTACAGTATAGAAATTAAAACATTAACAATATATATATATTTTCAAATATATATGAGCAATTATAATATGTATTTTATTTGTGTTGCCGTTGTGTACCGTTTCAGCACCAAAACGTTTCTACTTCCGGTTCACTTGACGTAACATTTGTTTACCAATTTGTGGACCGTTCCCTTAAACGAGCTCCTTCAAAGCATTTTCATTGGGTAAGTACCGAAGTAAGAATTTAGTGGACTAAAAAGTCCCATTTTAAAGCTTAGTGGAAGTCGTTTGTCTTAATGTTAAAGCTTCGCATCTATACGTAACTTAGTTTAGTTTAGCTTAGCTCGCTAGCTAAGGCACGTTAACGGATTCCGATTGCTTTGGCTTGACGCCACTTCCGATTTGTAAAGTTTGTTTTAAGAAGTCGATCGGTTAACATGAGCGTGATTACATTTAATCGTATGAGACGCTTCTCGATTTGTCTTTAAGATGCGACAAATTACTACTGACTGGTGGCCAACGCAATCCCAAACATCAAGTCAAAGAGTAGAATGTGGAAATGAGAAGAAATCCAGGTCACGTCGAACAAGTAAAACACAAAAGGAAATGAAGGTAAGGTCATGACATTAGTTGTATTTTTCATGCAATATCAGACTTTGTTTTGTTGTGATTGTTACTGGAGGGAAGTACTCCTCAAATAGTGGGGCGGTGCCCCCCAGGTGGGGCGCAGAGCGGTGCAGGGGGTGGTCCATGTGACCTCGGGGAACATACTTTTTGCCTTACTTGAATAAAGTGTATTTGCACATCCACTCAGTAGAGGAGTTCCAAAAAATCGATTATTACATACATCGCGATTCGACACGTGACGATTCGATTACGATTCATAAAGGTTCTAAAACGATGATTTTTCCTCATAACTTTGACAGTGGCTCGTAGCGGAACGAAATTCAAGACACGTCTGTCGCCTGCACACCGTTAACGGACGCACGGACAACGTTGTGATGGATGCTGCCAGTTACTGAGAGGACGATTTACTCCTTTTTAAAAGACAGGAAAATAAATTTTTGTATGAGACTGGCAAATTATTTTTTAGAGCGAGAGGGGAAGAGAGAGAGTTCGTTGCTCCTTGTCTTTCAGATGTCCAGCAGTAGTTTTTAGGTAGTTCAATTGAAAAATGTCCTGAGTGTGTTGCTAAGACCCGTGTGCGTCTATAAGAGGTGAGTACACAAACCCTCTTGTACTGTTTATCAGTGCTTAATTTGTAACTCATAAGGTGCTGGAACGCAGAGTACATATGACAGCGCAGGGATGACGACACGGGGATAGGTCCTGGCACATAAGCAGAAAAGGGTGCTGAGAACAAAACGCGAATGCCCGCCCACTTGCCATGCTGCGGGACTTTTCTTTTTTTCTTTCTTTTCTATGTGCTTTTCTGACTTGTTTTGAACCATCTTCTTTCTTTATGAAAAAAGACAGCAAATGAAACTGTCTTTTTGGCATGTTGAAATACCATTTGATCCTGGCTGCTTGCGCCCCAGATGCAGCAAATTTCCCAAGTTTTTTATTTATTTTTTATTAATTTAATGTCAGGGGTGTGATTTGTTAGTCCAGCTTTTCAGTGCATCAACAAATCTCTGACTCTTTCAAATGACGTTAAATTTTTATACAAAACATGCAATTCTTGGGCTTTGTTGTGTAAATTAAATTATGCAGATTATTTTATTTTATACTGTATTGTCCGTAACTGTGTGTAATATTCTGATATGTTTTCCGAGGCACCCTGAAGTGCACGCGACGTTACTGTTGTTTTGGTCACGTGATGCGGGAGTGCGATAGAGAGGCACAGGCTCTATCTATCACTCTCTGAGCCCGAAGTTATGTTCATACTGTTAGCTCCATGTGTTGTTGAAGAAACAAAGTTGTCAGCACGTTGTGTGTTCGATACCTTTGTCAACAAAAATCTCTAAACAACACACTATGCACGATCCGTTTAAGAGACGCTGGGACTGGACAGCTGTGAGTAGTAGGGAGCGAGGACGAGACGAGCGGGAAGCAAAAGTTCGCAGTCGAATGTGGCGGCAGTCCGCTATTATTTAGTTTATTGTTTTCTTATTGTTGCCACAATAAAGTGGAGAAAGCCATCAACAACTCCTCTCCTACTTTTCCCCCCAACGTTTTTATATTATTATTATTTTATATGCCCGAGAGGTGCCGGATCCACCCAAATAAGTCCCGGAACACAGGGAGTCCAAAATCAAGAGGTGCCGGATCTTGTTCAGGCAAGATCCGGCTCAAATGAACCCCTGCTGTTTAGCCTTTATTGTTGTTGTTTTTGAGATGTTAATAGTTAGCGCAGAGCGCTAAGCTAATTAGCTAATTCGCTAACGTGTATTTCATATGCAGAACGTGTAAAACCATGATTAAGTACAGCGGTAACACTACAAACCTGAAATAGTACAGAATTCTGTGAAAACAAAGTATACGCAAAAAAATAAGTTAAAAATATCAAAATAGCTTACCTCTTTGTCCTCTGAAAGACCATGCCAACCCAACAAAATGTTTACTGCATATAAGCTGGCGTTAAAAGTCCGTGCTAGTTGATTTAATCTTCACATTTTTTCCTTCGAATTTTAGGTTTCGGGAAACGCATGAAGAAAACATCCTTCATATGTCGTAATGTCTAGATTTGTTTATACAAGTTCCAAAAAAACAATGTGTGATCGGCAAGTTCGTTTTTGAAAGAGTACCGGAGAAAAGTAGCAGAATTAACACGGGTTCTATGCGAGGACGGGTCTATAATGTCCCACTTTCGCTTTACTTCCGCTTTACGATGCGACGTCATGGTCTAAAAATAGCATGCGTGCGGTACGCCATTCCTGCTTACACACTTCCGCTGCTAGAAAAAGAAATGTCCTCATTTCACATACAATCAGGGGTGAAAGTGGGCCAGAACGGTCAGGAACGCAGTTCCATTGTAAGATTCAGGGCCGGAACGCAGTTCCGGTATAAAATTCAAGGTTGGAATGCTGTTCCGGTACAAGGTGCTTTGATTCCAAAAATATAACGTCAACTGTCAAAACGCTATGTAGGGGAAAAAATGCTAAGCTGCCACATATGCATTTCATCTCCAAGAAGAAAACAATGTACCAACATCAGATTTACATACACAAGTGTTAACAACCCGCATAATAAAGTGCTTGTGTTGCGTAATCCGTTTCCTCCGATGTTTATTTTATTACACGGACGGCATGGAGGTTTCCCCAGCTGCTGCGGTTATGAGTCTGACGATGATGAGTCACGTCAATGTGCAAAGCAAAACGCCTGGACATTTATCCGTTCAATTGGCTGACATACTGACATGTGATCAGCAGAGATAGTCAGCTCTGATTGGTTCAAATGTGCATGTTTTCTGAAACAGCAAAAAAAAAAATGTTGCAATTGATTGATATATTTGTTCATTTATGTTAGGCTACTTATTCATTTCCTTATGATTTAAAAAAAATATTCCATTTCACTCTGCATATTATAGGTCATTTGTACTTATTTTTCTTACTGTATGTTACTTATATCTTTATTACTAAAAAAAAAAAAGAAATCAAAAGTAAATGTTTACATTAACTTCAATTTTAATATACATCCTATAAGTAAGTAAGTATCCTTTAAGTAGTTAAAATTGAGATTTGGCATTTAGTATGTGAGGAAATGAGGGAAAATAAAAAATTAGGAGGTTGGGGTTATTGCTGTTTTGTTCACTTTTATTTTGCAAATCATTGAAAAAAATACAATTTTGAATGAAAATCTGTTTTTATTTGTGTTATAGAAATGACTGCGCCAAAACAGTTTTCTTTGCATTTCAGTAGTGATGGGGGAAAATATTATGTGATGCCTTAACATTAGCACATTATGCCTTTGTTATGTATGATTGCTTCTGTGACCTAGATTGTTTTTTACCTTGAGTCCCATAGTTAGGAGGGAATCTCACGGGATCAATTGTTTTTTACCTTGAGTCCCACAGTTAGGAGGGAATCTCACGGGATCAATTGTTTTTTACCTTGAGTCCCACAGTTAGGAGGGAATCTCACGGGGTAACTTGTTTTGCCATAGTTAGGAGGGAATCCCACGAGATAACTTAGATAAACATTCTACTTTAACCACTGGGAGCCTCAATTGGGGGGAAATCTCCTACCCTTGCTGGGGTGGGGGGGGTCTCATGAGTTCGGGTGGTGCGTTTTCGTTGGGGCAGGGAGTGGCCACCCGTGTCCCCGCGTCAGACGTACCTATAAGAGTCGGGAGATTCCCCCAACTCGCTGGAAGTCTGCCAGTGGATTACGTTCGGGTCGCCTGGTTTTGTTCCTTTGCCGCTTTGCCAGAGTGTTTTGGCTCCTCGCTCGTTTGTCACGGTAAGCGATTTTCATTGCTAAGGGACATTTTGTTTTGCCGTAACGGTAACGCGGGGATTCTGGGGTTGACAAACTCAAATCTAGCGTCATCGTTGACATTTGTTATGCTTGTTTCTGATACTTGTTTGCTTGCTCTTGTGGGATTGTAATCAATAAATCTAATCTATTCTGCATTTGCTAATCAATAAACATCGTCTATTGAGCAAAAGTGTGCTGGTTGCTGACTCACTACGAACCTGGAAGTTTCGGAAAACAAGTAGTTTTAGGAGGTTTGATTCCCCCCCCCCCAAATTTCTGGCTCCGTGGCGACCTTCACGTCGGGGAGTTCCGGCAAGAAATTCTAGCCACATTCCCCTGCATGCAAATAAGCAGCATATTTATTTATTAATTAGACCAAACATATTTGGTGAATGGGGGTCAGGGCTACTTTTCTCACCAACATGAACCTAAATAATTGATAGGCTAAATGATCAATGCAAAATAAATCTGTATTGACCTATAATAACCTTTACACTGCAAATTTATAATGTCTTAATCTGATCATTTTTGTTAAATCTAGTCAAATATTTTTCTCCATCTTTTTTTTTTTTTTTTTTTGGCTTCTGGTTTTTGAAATGTAAATAAACCAATCCATTGTGATAAAATAACAAAATTGCAATAACTGCATTAAACTTCAAAGTGAAGTCGAACTGTAACTGTAGTCTTCAATCAAATCTGAAAACATTGCAATAAAATAATGCAAACTGGTTAAACTTGAGAGTAGCTGAGATCTGTCGTGACAGAACATCGCTTCAATGATAATCTGGCGCCATCTAGCGTCGTGGATGGGTATAATGTCTAGACTGCGAAAATAAGACGACCCCCACTTTTTCAGTCTTATTTCAATGCAAAAAACACCGTCTTATATTCGGGCCAATACGGTAAATGCGCTCTGACTTGCAAGCCTTGCGTGCGGAAGTACTACCTGCCCTACATTTCCTACGCCAAAATAAAAGCATGCATCACAAAACAAAAGTCAACAAGATAAAAAAAAGACTGGAGACTCCAGCGTCCTAAAGTTGAAATGACATCAGTTGGGTACGTCGTAACCCGGGGACTACCTGTTTTTCTTTCAATATTCGCTCTATATTTCCGACGTCAGCAAATCACCTGATTTTTTTTTTCCCATCCAGAGTCCCGCAAGCGTCACTGCAGAAGATCTTCACCCTGAGAAGCACAATCCCGTCCACCTTAAACAGAAGGAGGAGCCTGACATGCCGTTGATCAAACAGGAGGCGGAGCCAGAGACCTCTGACATCAAAGAAGAAAAACAGGAAATTGAAATCCTCAAGTTTTCAATGGGTGTCGGTGTTAAGAGAAAAGAAGACGAAGGACCAAGCGAAGAGAGCGGAGCAGCAAACCCTTTGAGCGACAGCTCATTTCAGCACCAGACAACAAAAGGAGAGCAACCGGACGGCCTCTTAGCTCCGCTTTCGGAAAGCGATGACATAACGTCACATTCTTCTGACTTTAATACTGATGAGGAAGAGGATGACTTTGACCAAAATGCTTCAAAATCCTTAGACAAGTCATCATTTAAAAGAGACGCAAAGGAAGGCTTGGTTGAAAAACGTTTTCCCTGCTCACTTTGTGATAAAACATTTCCTTGGAAATGCTACTTAAAGGCACACATGCGTAGACACACTGGAGAGAAGCCGTTTGCCTGCACACTTTGTGGTAAAAGATTCCCCAAGCAGGCAACTTTAAAAATTCACACAAGAACACACACTGGAGAGAAGCCTTTCGCCTGCACACTTTGTGGTGAAAGATTCATCGCGAAGGCAAATTTAAACATTCACACAAGAACACATACTGGAGAGAAGCCTTTTGCCTGCACACTTTGTGGTAAAAGGTTCACAAAACAGGGAAATTTAAACATTCACACAAGAACACACACTGGAGAGAAACCTTATGCCTGCACATTTTGTGGTAAAAGATTCACCCATAAGGGAGATTTAAACAAACACACAAGAACACACACCGGAGAGAAGCCTTATGCTTGCACACTTTGTGTTAAAAAATACTCCACGAAGGCAAAATTAAACATTCACACAAGAACACACACTGGAGAGAAGCCTTTTGCCTGCACACGTTGTGGTAAAAGATTCACCCATAAGGGAAGTTTAAACATTCACACAAGAACACACACTGGAGAGAAGCCTTTTGGCTGCACACTTTGTGGTAAAAGGTTCACAAATCAGGGAAATTTAAACATTCACGTAAGAACACACACTGGAGAGAAACCTTTTGCCTGCACATTTTGTGGTAAAAGATTCACCCAAAAGAGAGATTTAAACAAACACACAAGCACACACACTGGAGAGAAGCCTTTTGCCTGCACACTTTGTGATAAAAGATTCACCTGGAAGGGAGATTTAAACATTCACACAAGAAGACATACTGGAGAGAAGCCTATTGCCTGCACACTTTGTGGTAAAAGATTCACCTGTAAGGGAGATTTAAACAAACACACAAGCACACACACTGGAGAGAAGCCTTATGCCTGCACACTTTGTGATAAAAAATACTCCACGAAGGTAAAATTAAACATTCACACAAGAACACACACTGGAGAGAAACCATTTGCCTGCACACTTTGTGATAAAAAATACTCCACAATGGAAAATTTAAACAAACACACAAGAATACACACCGGAGCGAAGCCTTATGCCTGCACACTTTGTGATAAAAAATACGCCACAAAGGACCATATAATCATTCACGTGAGAACACACACTGGAGAAAAGCCTTTTGGATGCTCACTTTGTGGTAAACGATTCGCTCGGAAAGGACATTTAGTAAGGCACGCAAGTAGCCACACTGAGTAAAAACCTTTGAATTCTAGCGTGTGACAAAATATTCTGATTCTTGCATTTACAATGGAAAAAGTATTTCAATTTCATTATTCGGTTTCTCACGAGCCTCTTTTGAAAAAGTTGTTCATGATTTTTCAGGTGCTGTTCTTTTTTTACGACTATCCAATTCATATATGGTGGAAAACACAGACAAGGTTGAAATGGCAGTTTCTGCTCTTGCCCCCCTCTTTAAATAAACTGCTGTATTTTAAGCCAAAACAACTGTTGTGTTTGATTGAACAATATGTCTATATGCTGCCATAGCAGAATCATGGCGCATTAGGCCCCCGAACTATTTTTAATATGTCCTTTTTACCCTGGAAACCCCCCATTTACAGATGTCGTGCAACCGCTTTTGTTTCAACCCAGCCAGTAAAAGAAGGTAAGTAATTAGATTTATTATTCGAAATGTCTTTCATTTTTAGCTTAGAATCATTAATTGATGTCTAATACTTAGTTAAAAAAAAAAAAAAAACAACTTTCAAAAATTATTCATTTGGATACTTTAAACTTTTAAACAAATTTCGTCACAATAAAGAAAAAATGGGTGTTTGTAAATCAGTCACAGATACCTACCTTATAACTGTCGCTTAATTGTTTTGTTTTGTTTTTTTTTAGTCACATTTTCTCCGATATGTCAGATGATAAATAATCGTTCCAAACAAAAATTGGGGGTGGGGGAGGGCGAATTAAAGGGTAACTATATTAAAAAATCTCTACCACTCCTTGATGTCTGCGATTTCTGCATCGCAACCCTTGTTATATTACCATGTTTCACCCACTGGCACAGTGAATAAAGTCAGTGTATACATTTACGAAATATTTAAATTCTGAGCCTTCAAATTAAGGTATTTTTAGTGATGACTAGAATTCGGATATGTTGATCATATTTATTGAATATTTTTTGACTCCAGTGATCAGGTGAAGTGATGGAATTTCCAAACGCTTGATCTTCTTACGCTGAAGTTTCAGCACTTGAACGTTTCCTTTTCCGGTTCACTTGACGCAACCGCTATGTACCCATCTGGGGCTCGATGTACTTTCGTGTTCCATTCTCCAAACCAAACGACCTCCTTCAAAGTAATTTGATTGGGTAAGTACCGAAGAGAGAATTTAATGGACTAAAAAGTCTAATTTTAAAGCATAATGGAAGTCGTTCGGTTTTATGTTGAAGCTTCACAGGCTGACTTAACTTAGTTTAGCTTAGCTCGCTAGCTAAGACACCTTAACGCATTCCGACTGCTTTGACTTCACTTTCGATTTGTAAAGTTTGTTGTCAGGAAAAATCGATCGGTTGACATGAGCGTGATTACATTTAATTGTGTGTGACGCTTCTCTACTTGTCTTTAAGATGCGACAAATTACTACTGACTGGTGGCCAACACAATCCCAAACATCAAGTCAAAGAATAGAAATGAGAGGAAATGCAGGTTACGACGAACAACTGAAAAACAAAAGGAAATGAAGGTAAGATTATAAAATTAGTTGTTGTATTTTTTATGCAATATCAGACTTCGTTTTGTTGTGATTGTTACTGTAGGGAAGTACTTCTAAAATCGGGGGTGGGGGGGCAGAGCGATGCAGGGGGTGGTCCATGTGACCTCGGGGAACATACTTCTTGCCATACTTAATTATATTTGCATATCTACTCAGTGGATGGTAGTGACACTCTCACTTTCAGAGTGTGCGCAGTATTTTTGAACTAAACAAGAGCACACAGCAAAGAGATATGAAGAGCTGTGCGCCGTTTTTGCCCGGGCTCACGCGGCAACCCACTGTCTTCTCCAGTTCTCACGTGTCTGCCCGAGAAGTGCCATGTTTGCCTTGGGAGCGTCATGACGACCGCCCTCACCTCCAGTTCTCCCGGCTGGTGAGAATGTGCGGGAGATGAGGAAAGACCCCTCTGTTTACTGTGTCCAAAAATGTTTTTAACAGACAGCAGGAAGCCAAATCAATTAAGATGCCACTTAAAGATATTAGAATCCAATCTCATTGATAAGCGTCTTGATTGTTTGATGTGGAAAAAAAAAGAAAAGAAATATATATACTAGGCCTGAACGATATTGGAAAAAACTATTGTTGCGATTTTTTTGAGGTGTGCAATATATTGCGATATTATATTGCGATAGTTAAAAAAAAAAAAAAAAAAAAAAAATATATATATATATATATATATATTTTTTTTTTTTAAAGAAATTTTCACTAGATGACTTGAATAGCTGTTTGGAAATACTTTGCATGACACACCGTGACCACAGTGTATTCATATAATACCGTTTCATTTGTGAATGATTAAGATTGCTGTATTATTATGAAGGGATCCAGGAAGCAATGTCTGCACATAATAGATAATTTATTGAACACAATATTTGACACTTCAACAGCAGCAAATACATTAAATGACAAATAAAAGAGCAGGTGCATTCGTCCCCTAAGTTTTTGACAAAATATAACAATAAATAAAAACTTCTGTAAAATAACAACAAAGTTGTAAACATAGTTGAACAAAAATATTAAATATGACAAATAAGAGTTGTTCACAAACTATAACAATAAATAAAAACCTCAGTAAAACAATAAAGTTGTCAACATATTTGAACTTAAATATCAAATCTGTCAAATAAAAGTGCAAGTGCATTAGTCCCCTGAGTTGTTTACACAAAATATAACAATATAAAACTGCAAAACTGCAACAAAGTTGTAAAAATATTTAAAAAATATTAAGTATCAAAACTTTATGTGCAGCTGTACTATAGTTATTTGAAAAATACGATTTACAATTAATTTAAATATAAAAGAAACAGAAACTCAATTGAACTTGTAAATAATTGAACTGAATAACAGCAAATAACTGATGAATAACAGAACCATTTTAACTCCCAAATTTATGTATTTGTCTGCATATCGTCCACCTTCCTTGCTCAGCAATTCTCAACTGGGTCTCATAGGTTTTTGGCCAAGACTACTAGTTTATCCACCATTGCAGGCTTCAGACAACAACGTTGGCACGTAACAATGTTCCCACCTGTACTAAAAAGCCTCTGATGGGAAGCTCGTAGCAGGAATGCATAGATACCTGCGTTTTAAATGGTCCCACATGTTCGACGGATTACTTCTTGTTGAGGCAACCATGGCGAGGCACTGTCAACAGGGCTGTTTTTTGTTCCTTATATTCTTGTCGATAGCCAAAATACTTCCAAAACTCCTTTTGGAGACAGTCTTCCCTATTCAACGTGTTGCTTGCTTTCACTTTGAAAACGGCCCCTCCTCCCTCCACTCCGCTGTAGAAGGGGAGGGGGAGGAGCCGATGACTGCGAGTTGGAGGGAAAGAGAGGCTGTGCGCTGTCCTTCGCGCTCCTTCCTCAAAACAAACGTTTGTGGATTTAAAAAAATGAAATGAAAAAACTATCGCACGTCCTTGTGATGGGACTATTGCGCATGCGCACATCGCGATGGCGATGTTTAAACGATATATCGTTCAGGCCTAATATATACCACCCGTCCAAAGAGCATGAGTGCCGCTTGTGGAGAAAAAAACAATGTTGCCTTTGATTGGTATAGTGGAGCATGTGGTTACTGTTGCAACATCTCATTGGTGAAAATGGGAGAGCCTCTGTCGGCATTCTGGCGAAAATAAAGTCAATATGTAGAATAAAGAGGAAAAATGTAACAACTCTATGCTGCAGCTAGGGCTGGGCGATATGGCCTTAAGTACGTATCACGGTAAATTGAGCAGATTTACCTCGATAACGATAAATGACGATAAATTGTAAACTGTTTCTCGTTGATTTATTTACCAGCTTTCAATTTAACATATACAACAATTGTACATGTACTCTAAAAATCAAATATATAATAAATTATTGTAAACAATAAGAATTAAAGTGTGAACATTTATAACAGCTTGTATGACTTGAACAATGTACAACATTATAAGAATTAATACGACGACTGTGCAAACATGTCATTATAACAAAAATGACTTAGTTTGAAACAATACACTTCAAACAGACAACTTATTGTTAATGGCTGTTGTGACATAATTACTCAACACAAGTGTTTACGTCAAGGTTTCCGTTTTTTTTTTCCCAGAGCATTTTTTAAATACATACACCCCCCCCAACACAGACACATACACACATTAAAGCTATATTGCTCTTTTGCCAATGAAACATTTAAGATTTTGCACAGAATAAAGTAAGCACATACAAAAGAATAGCTGTGGCCATTAAATGGTCATATTTTAGGCTTCATTGTTGGATCATAATTTATGATGAATGCTTTACCATCATAAAAGCGATATCAAAGAAACCTCAGACACACACACAGACACAAAATAATGCATAACACTAATTGCTAGATGCAGTCCGTGTCCATTCCACTCATTAAGTGGACAAGGTTAGAGCCGCTGACTCCATCACGTTCATTTGTAGCTAGCGTTAGCCTGTGGCCTGGCTTCCAGTAGAAAGCAGTGAAAGCACCCTCTCCTGAAATCGTGAGAACCAGGGAGGAAAGCGGGTGAAAACCCATTTGGAGGCCGCCCAAGAGTCGACTTAATGTTGGGTGAAAGTTTGGCGAAGCTCCCTTATGCCCGACTCCATCCCGTTTGCTTGTAGTGAAAGCCGCTAGCGTTAGCCTACCGGGTTTCTGTTTGTTTGAATTCCTGATAACCATGCGACTTCATACGTAAGTACACTGACTGCTTCCTTAAAGGGGAATGAACATTGCCGAACAACAGAGTCAAAGCGGGATAAAAAGACTATATTTTCTTGTTTTATTAAAATTATCGAATTTAACGTTATGTTCAAAATGACGTCGCTTATCGTGAAGAATTTCGGCAACTGTAAATTTTCGGTACATCGTCCAGCTCTAAGTGCAGCCCAAAGTAGTGGAGTAAGAGTCAGGTTTCTTCTTTACAAGTCTACTCAAGTAAAAGTAAAAAGCATTGCATTGCAAAACTACTCTAAGAAGTACATTTTTCTAAAAAAGTTACTCAAGTAAATGTAATGGAGTAAATGTAACGCATTACTTCCCACCTCTGCCAATATGCCAGGGTTCAATCTATTGTCATGGAACAATTTTTTAACACAAAGAATGCTTCTCGGGCCAGCATTAAGTAAAACATGAAGTCAATGACTTCATCTATGTATACAGGTAGTCCCTGGTTTACGAACGAGTTCCATTCCTACGCTGGAGATGTAACCTGAATTTCCGCATAAGTCGGAATTAACTAAGCTTGAGAACGATAAACCGATACGACCGGATATACGGTTTTACAGGTGAGAGATACAGCAATATCGATAGTAAAGTTACCATTCGACAGTAATTAGCCATTAAATATTCAATGAACCGATAGTAGAGATAGAATTTGGCTATCGCGAGCAGAAGAGTCGGCTTCTAATGCCTAGTTCAATACATTGCTTAATATGATAATTTAGTTTTTACCTCACATGATGCGCTTGTATCATTCACCACACAGCGCACTTAGATTGTGACCGCACGCATGATATAATATGGACAAGCACCACTCACAGTCATGGTTGCCTCAACTTCCCATGCATTTCGGCAGAACCGCTAGTAGTCGCCGTCATTACCCGATCGTCACGGGCGTGTCATAACAACCCGAGAGCTAACAAAACCACTGTAATGCACCGTAGCGTTTTCTTCACAGCCCAAAACAAAACTAGTAGTGGCAACGAAGCAACATGCTAAAACAATGGACAGTTTGCGCTCCACGCCAGCGACGTGCAGCGATTGATTTTCAACGCACCCAGGAAAACAAAAGTCGGACTTTGAAGTGACGAAGGCAGCCAGATCTGTTCGCATGGGACAGAGCTAGTGTGAAGCTGTACAGAGATAATGAGTTTTTAACCCTGAAAAATAACCCACTACAATGGTGGAAAGGGCGGCATATTGTTTCCACGAAACGCAGTCTACTTAAACATGAACATGTGGATCAGTTGATCTTTCTCAAGAAAAATCTGCCCTTCAAAAAAGATATAGACAGTGATGAGGAATAAAAAAATGTGGAAGCACAGGCATAAGTGAATGACTTTGCTGTTTTTATTCCTCCAGTTATACCAGTGGTAAAGCATAATTTATCATTTATTTGTGATAACACGAGCAGGTTTAATCCTTTTTTTCTAGAGCTGCTGCATATAATTTAATATTTTGTGCTTGTAAGATGTTTACGTTGAAAGTTTGCACCTAAATTACTTATCTATTGTGTTCAAAACACATTAATTAAATTACTGCACTTTATTGTTGTCTGTCACTGGAGTCTTATTTAATTATCAATCCCATCCAACAAAATGACGGTCATATAGTAAGCTTTATTTTTTTCCTCATAAAAAAATAAAACATAACATTGGTATGAATTTTTTTTGTTTAATTTAATCTTTAATCTTTTTTTATATGTTTAGAATACTGTACGAACACACACAAGAAATGTTTACTATTGTATCGTTTTCTCTCTGTATCGAACCGTATCGTTCTTTAACTATTGAATTAAAATGTATTGTTTTTTTAATCGAATCGTAACCTGTGTAAATAGATACATATCGAATCTGCTTCATGCCAGAGATTCCCAACCCCAGAATTAACCCTTTAAATACTGCCTAAAACGCAAAATACGGTAACTATCCAAAACCCTGAAATACAAGACATTGTACTGTCCTCGCTAAGATGTTGGAGATAAGTCCATGTGGTTTCCTGACTTTATTCAGCTTCTCATGACATCAACACTTGCTGAATGAAACAAAAATAAAAACTAAATCACTTCATCGTCAATAACAGCAATTCAAATTGTGATAACTCGCTGCTGATACAGCAATAAGAATAAACACAAACGATTAGCATGTATCAGCAACCGTACATCATAAGAAAGAAAAAAAAAAGGCACATCAACTCGCCCAAACAGGGTACCCGCGGGTTAATATGAATGAATGAATGAATTTGAATGAATGAATGAATTTATTGTAATTGTCATCATCATCAAAATCATTGACAGTTTCAGAGTGTGGAATTTTTCCCCGAAGGGACGAAGACAGACAAGGAAAGATGGGAAAAGCAGATGCTTATCTAACCCCGTCCCCCATCAGCCCGACACGCACAAACAGCATATTGTTTATCAGTCCAGTCATAATCTTCACATTTCGTTCAAAAGTCATTGATTGCCATGGATTTTCACATATTGTCAATTCGAGTGGGTTCATTATATCAGTTGATGTCCAAGTAAGTGTAGGGAGGGAAGGCAGGTCAAACACGGCACTCTCGTAGCAATGGCAGCTCAGTCGTGCGATTTTGCTGAAGGGCATTACCTAAGAGCAATTGTTATGTCTTATTCTCTGACCCTGACATTTAATCATCCTTTGCTGTGAGAACATCATATCTGTGATGTGTGTGCGCTCTGTGGTTATGACGGATTTTGGTCAATGTAATGTTTTATTATATTTTGTTTGTACATTTTTTTGAAGTAACTTAATGAATTTATATTGGTTAGCGCTGCATCACATGTATTCCATAGGCGAGCCCCAGTGTTTGCAATCGAGAACGATTTCATTGTAGTCCTAATGGTCTGATAGGAACACAGTCTGTTTCCTCTCAGGTCGTAGGAAGATTCTCTTAGTTGGAACAATGCTTCTAGGCAGGGCTGCAGCTATCGAATATTTTAGTAATCGAGTAATCGACTGAAAATTTTATCGATTAATCGAGTAATCGGATAAAACAAATATATTTTTAGGTGAAGAGCAATTATAGATATACATGAGAAAACTAGACATTTTATCATTTTCATTCAATCAATGTCTTTATTTTTGATGTATATTGTTGAAATCAGCCAACAATTGCATCTCAGATGTAACTAGAATTTAAAAAGAAAAAGGCTAATTCACTGCTTTCACTCAAAACACCTTTAGATCTTATTTTAAAAAAGTATGTATATATATATATATAACTAAAAATGCCTTTACGCTTGATAACACACATCACTGAAAAGTTTGGATTTTTTTCCCACGTTTTTCAATTGAATTTCTATTTGTGTCAAGCCATTTTAAGTTCTAGTTTAGTTTTAAGTTAGTCTAAACTGTAAGTCCTGATAGGATTTTGAGTTTTTGCACTGTTCAAAATAAATGTATGATACAGGCGGTATTGGAGCACATTAGGGACTAGTGCTACTTGGTGTTTTATCCAGCAATGACTACTGAGCTAAAATTGATAGTTGGCATTATTGAGTTTTTATTTGACACCCTCATCACGCCACAACGCTGTTATGTTAAAGCCTGTATGTAAGACACGTTAGCCACGCGTCGAAAGTGGTCTTAATTGATTGAAACCTAGCCGTGACAGTAACGTTAATCTTATATATTAGCGCTTTGCGCTCTTTATTCATGCTTAGCGCTCTACTGCCAGGCTGTTTGCTAACGCTGCCCAGACGCAGCCTAGTCTGTCATTATGCATCTAGTTCAACATACATGTGATCTCTATGAGACTCATCAACGCTACCTGCACCTAACGTAGCATGTGCGGGCTAGTATTTAGCAACGTCGGCGTCGTTTGTAGCGGTTGTCGGCTGCAGTAAGTTTTTTTTTTTTTTTTTGCTTCTTCCTCTACACACGTGACATCAGCACGTTGTCCCGCATTAAAAGTAGTCGGAGCAAAACGTGATGCTTAGAGCTGTCAAAATAAATGATTACTTGAGGTGAATAAAATTACTCGGATCAGTTTTTAAACTCCAGTTACTCGAGTTGCTCGAGTATTCGTTTCAGCTCTACTTGTAGGTTAGTCGGGAGACTGTTTGTGTTGGCCTTGTACATCATTTGAGCAGTTTTGTAGTTACCCAGGTCATGAAATTTTAATAGCTTGGACTTTAATTAAAAGCATTAAAAAAGCATTGAATTTAGTTTTCCATTATTAAAGGTATTAAAAGTATTAAATTAGCTGTTGTAAGTCTGGAATTTTTTCACCGTGGTCTTAATTTTCAAGAACATCTCAGTGCAACCTAAATTATATCCGTGACGAAGTTTTTTTTTTTTTAAATCCATAACGAAGATGACGCATAGAATTTTTACGATGCACTGCACTACATATCGAAATGCAACTCGTGCGTGCCAAACCACCACAACCGGCAAAACGGAGAATCCATCCACCTCTGCATCGGGAATGCGTCCGTTTGTCGGTGGAACGAAAACCCTGCAGGCAGAAGTATTGTGGATTCTGAACACAAAAACAGACCACTATTCATATACTTCAAATGAGTCCATTGGAGATCTGTTTCGGATATTACGTCATTTTTGGTCGGCATCGGCTGTCACAGTGTTGGTCATATTGCGTTTTGTTCCAGAGGGAGCGTTCCCGATGTCTTAACTGTCTTTTGTAACGAATTTTCAGTTGGCAGAAAAAAAACGCACATTTTCTTAATGTTTAAATAGTTTACATATTTCTATGACCATTGTAAATGCATTTACAATATGAAATAACGCTGGAATAGTTTGTTAAACATAATGTTGCTCAAATCGTGTTTTTTTTCCGGAGGGAGCATTCCCGACTTCGTAACTGCAGCCAATTTAAGCTCATCAAGACTTAAAGATAGAGGTAAAATCGGGCCTAAAAAGTGCAGCCCGCCCCGAACTGGTCCGCGAGTAATAAAGCCCGACCCGCGTTTTGTGGGATAACATTTGTGACGATGTCTGCATAAAAGCCTGTCTTTTATAACGAATTCTCAGTTGCCAGAAAAAAACCGCACATTTTCTTAATGTTTAAATAGACTACATATTTTTATGATCATTCTAAATTAATTTACACAACGAAATAACGCTGGGAAAGTTTGTTAAATATAAATAAACAGATGCAGTATTGCGGACTCGCGGAGGGGAAGATTAAAAAGGGCGTATAGGCACGCTCTGGCTCTGCAATGACCACACAGTGCCTTCTTTTTTTTATCCAAATTATTTATTTTATAACAAGTATTCCTTAGTTTATCATTCATACATCGTTAATATATAGTTATTTCAAAAAGTTAGCGAGAAAGAACCCTGGCCCGGCCCGACGTAATAATTGACATTTTAATTTTGGTCATGTTTTCACTTTAATTTAGCTTTTTCCAGCTTGAATGTTTATAATTGCGATGTTTGTTTACCGCTTTTCTCCTTACTGCGAAGAGGGAGGAAGTTACATCGGCCGCCGCTATGATATTTAAGTCATCAGCCATCTGCTGTGACCTGGGAATTTAACGCCTGCTTTCACGCACGCTGCTTCCCATGTCAGTCGACACGGGAAATTGTTTTCACACACAACTGCTGCACGGTTAAGTCCCGTGATATTCCCGTTGTTTTGGAGTACGTGATAGAGGCTCAAGTTATATCCAGATACTGTAGGTTGCAGTTTATGGGTCATGCGAATGCAGTGGACCTGCTTAAACATTTCGGTTTGCCTTTTGAATGAATGTGAATTTCGACGTTTTTACTCGAGAGTTAGCCATGTTCACTGGTGTCTTGGCAGGTGCACTAGCGGCTAGCCTGTTACAGAAGATGGCTGGTCTGAGTCCTGTCCTTTTATCTTTTTATCCATAATTATTGTGTGCGTGTGTGTTTAAAAAAAATCTGACAGACTTTGTAATGTTACTTTAAATGTGTTTTAATTGTATCTTCAATATATGTGCATTCTTTTGTCAAACACACTTAATAATTGAGGTTAAATTTAATGTTCAGTGCTTTATTTATTTAATATGATTCAATATGATCCAAATAATGGGTGCGAGAAAAGTATTAATTTTCACTTGAAATGGCATTAAAAAAGGTCTTAAAAGTCTTGAATTTAGATTTATCAATCCTGGGGGGACCTTGCCAAAGAATTCGACCACAATTGAAAACGCACAAGAAACGGTACTAAAGGTGTTGCCTCTGGATGCTTCGAAAGTAACAAATGTGCGCGTAGGGTCTTTCCTCTCTCACACTTGGCTTCTTCGTGGGCGCTAATGGCTCTTCCTTGTGTGTGTGTGTGTGTGTGTGTGTGTGTGTGTGTGTGTGTGTGTGTGTGTGTGCGCGCGCGCTTTCATCTTCGCATGAACAAATACGTTCTTCGTGTGTAAATGCGCTCTGACTTGCAAGCCTTGCGTGCAGAAGTACTACCTGCCCTACGTTTCCTACGCCAAAATAAAAGCATGCATCACAAAACAAAAGTCAACATGATAAAAAAAAGACTGGAGACTCCTACGTCCTAAAGTTGAAATTACATCAGTCGGGTACATCGTTTCCCGGGGACTACTAGTATTTCTCTCTGACGTCAGCAAATCACGTATTTGTTGTATTTGTCCCCCCAAACGTCTCTGTAGAAGATCTTCACCCTGAGAAGCACAATCCTGTCCACGTTAAACAAATGGAGGAGTCCGACATGCAGTTGATCAAAAAGGAGGCAGAGCCAGAGACTCCTGGCATTAAAGAAGAAAAACAGGAAATTGAAATCCTGAAGTTTCCAATGGTTGTCGGTGTGAAGAGCGAAGAAGACGAAGGACCAAGCGAAGAGAGCGGAGCAGCGAACCGTTTGAGCGACGGCTCATTTCAGCGCCAGACAACAAAAGGAGAGCAACCGGACGGCCTCTTAGCTCCGCTTTCGGACAGCGATGACATAACGTCACATTCTTCTGACTTTAATACTGATGAGGAGGAAGATGTCTTTGACCAAAATGCTTCTAAATCCTTCAACAAGTCATTATTTAAAAAAGACGCAAAACAAGGCGTGGTTGGGAAATGTTTTCCCTGCTCACTTTGTGATAAAACATTTCCTAGGAAATGCTTCTTAAATACACACATGTGTAGACACACTGGAGAGAAGCCTTTTGCCTGCACATTTTGTGGTAAAAGATTTCCTAAACCGGCAATTTTAAACATTCACACAAGAACACACACTGGAGAGAAGCCTTTTGCCTGCGCACTTTGTGGTAAAAGATTCATCGCGAAGGATGGTTTAAAGAAACACAGAAGAGCACACACTGAGGAGAAGCCTTATGCCTGCACACTTTGTGATAAAAAATACTTCGCGAAGGCAGATTTAAACATTCACACAAGAACACACACTGGAGAGAAGCCTTTTGCCTGCACACTTTGTGGTAAAAGATTCACTAACCAGGGAAATTTAAACATTCACACAAGAACACACACTGGAGAGAAGCCTTATGCCTGCACACTTTGTGATAAAAAATACTCCACGAAGACAAAATTAAACAATCACACAAGAACACATACTGGAGAGAAGTCTTTTGCCTGCACACTTTGCGATAAAAGATTTTTGGATAGCAGAGGTTTAAACAGACACACAAGAACACACACTGAAGAGAAGCCTTTTGCCTGCACACTTTGCGATAAAAGATTTTCTCTAAAGACTTATTTAAAAACACATCAGCGCTCACACACTGGAGAAAAGCCTTTTGCATGCTCACTTTGTGGTAAACGATTCACTCAGCAAGGAAATTTAGTAAGGCACGCAAGAAGCCACAATGAGCAAAAACCTTTGAATTCTAGCGTGTGAGAAAATATTTTGATTCCTGTATTTACAATGGAAAAAGCATTTCAGTTAATCTATCCCGTTTCTCACGAGCCTCTTTTAAAAAAGTTGTTAATGATTTTTCAGGTGCTGTTTTTTTTTACAACTATCCAATTCATATATGGCGGAAAACTCAGACAAGGTTGAAAAGCCAGTTTCTGCTCTTGCACCCCTCGTTAAAATAAACTGCTGTATTTTAAGCCAAAACAACTGTTGTGTTTGATAGAACAATATGTCTATATGCTGCCATAGCAGAATCATGGCGCATTAAGCCCTTGAACTATTTATTTATTTATTGATATGTCCGTTTTACCCTGGAAACCCCCGTTTACAAATGTCGTGCAACCGCTTTTGTTTCAAACCAGCCAGAAAAAGAAGGTAAGTAATTAGATTATTCGAAATGTCTGTCATTTTTAGCTTAGAATCGTTAATTGATGTCTAATATTTTGTTTTAAATTAAAAAAAAAAAAAAAAACGAATTAAAAAAATTATTCACATATTAAGTCACAATGAAAAAAATGGGTGTCTGTAAATCAGTCACAGATATCTACCTAATAACTGTTGCTTAATTGTATTTTTTTTTTTTTTTTATAGACACCTTTTCTCCGATATGTTAGTTGATAAATAATCGATACAAACAAAAATTGGGAGAATAAAATAAAATAAGTGTTAAACTTATTTTCAGCTAGCTCTTATTTCAAGTAATCTAAGCCAGTAAAATCGACTAGAAGCACTGTAGCAGTAGCAATATTAGTGGTGTGTTCCCCACCTCCATAACATTGACGTCTTTCTACATGACTTACAGTGGCTGCTTCTGGCGGAAAAAAACTTCCAATATCCTTCGTCTTCGAAGGCGGTGGCGGCATGTTGTATTTCTGTCGGGCTGTGAATACGTGTGTGTGTGTGTGGGAGGGGGGTCAAGTCATCAGCCAATCAAACGTGCGTTTGAATTTGAATTTATTGTCATTTTCATCATAATCATTGACAGTTTCAGGGTGTGGAATTTGCCCGAAAGAAAAACGATGACAGACAAAGGAAAGACGGGAAAAGCAGAAGCTTATCGAAACCTGTCCCCCGACAGCTAGGGACGCACAGACAGCATATTTGTGTTACAGTTATCTTTTTTTTTCTTTTTTTCTTGTTTTTGTTTTTCTCACATCATTGAAAAGTCATTGATTGCCATGGAATTTCACATATTGTCAATTTGAGTGGGTTCATTGTATCAGTTAATGTCCAAGTAGGTGTAGGGAGGGAAGGCCGGGGTTGTCATGGAGGCCCCTGTCTGCTGTATCCCCTTCAGAAGATTAGTCATCATCCTCCCTTGCCCGGTTTCCTCGATCCCGGAGCTCCGTGATGATTTTTGTGACCACTTGAGCAGTGTCGTCACTTAACGCTGCTTGTTCCTTCGTCACCTGTGACAATTTGTCGCCGTTGTTACGAAAAGCCTCCATTACCTCGTTGAGTTGACTCTTCATTCTCGTCGAGAAGCGGTGTACCCAGAGGGCACCAAGAAGCAACAGGAAGGCGAGCACCTCTCAGATCATAGGAAGATTCCCTTAGCTGGAACAATGCTTGAAGGTTAGTCGGGAGACTTTGCGTGGGCCTTGTACATCATTTGAGCAGTTTTGAAGTTAACCAAGTCATGAAATTTTAATAGTTTGGAGTTGAGGAAAAGTTCGTTTGTATGCGCTCTGAAAGGTGCTTTATGAATAATTCTAATGGCTTTTTTTTTTTTTTTAAAGGATAAAGAGTGGACAAAGATGTGACGCATATGTGTGGCCCCAGATCTCTAAGCAGTAGCTGAGGTGCGGCAAAACAAGCGCGCAGTAAAGGGTTTGGAGCGCCCTCGAATCTACCATATTTTGAGCTCTATAGAGAATGGAGATGCTCCTAGCGAGTTTGTTGCGCAACTGCTCCACATGAGGCTTCCAAGTTAGGCGGTGATCCAGAACAATACCTAAGACTTTGTGCTGCTGTACTCTTTGTATCGCAACATTGTTTATTTGTTTGTTTAGGTTCTCGTTCAGGCCGTTTCTGCCAAATGGCATGTATTTGGTTTTTTCGAGATTTAAGGATAACTTATTTGCATCGGACCATTCATGCAATTTTGCTAGTTCTGCGTTTATTTGCATAGATAGACTGTTTAAGTCCTTTCCAGGACTAAAGATGTTGGTGTCGTCCGCAAAAAGTACCATTTTAAGTAGTTTAGATACTATGTGTTCTGACAATTTTCAATATACGCTGGTTTAAGAATGTTTCAACGCGCACTCACCATATGTCGATGTCAGGCGGCAGGATCAGACAAAACGCCGTGGCCGATGGTAATCCAAGGTGTCAAATTGTCAATGAGTGTAGTCAAGCTAATCGTGGTCATTCAGTCCAAAGTCATGTCGTGTGGTCAAATAACAAACAAAATGCGCGATCTTCGCGTCTTCAAACTTTCAAACAAACAAAACAATATACTCGCAACTCTGCGGTCTGTGTTGGCGTTGCGTGCTGTCACGTGTGTTGCGTGCGGTTGAAAACTATATCCGCCAGCGTTCCACACCTGTGCCGTGTAAGTCATTGATTTATACGCGCATAGTGGTGACGTCATCGCCCATATTGGCGGCACTACCACATTACGTCACTCAACACAAAAACTGCTCCAACACACCGGCCCCTATTATTATGGGCAAAGCGAAAATAATAATACTCAAATTTGGAGCATTCTAAGAAAACAACAAATAAACAAAATTATCTATTGCACTTTCATGAGTGCGTCAAACAGGTCTTCACTGGTTGGCTGGAACTAGCAAACAAATTTTGCTTATTGGTCTCTCAATAAGATTGGTCGGTGTCTGAAGTTTCACACTCCTCACAATTCCTCTTCGGTCAGGGTTCGTGTTCACCACTCTGGCGAGGACCCAAGATCCTCTTGGAGAGTTGGCATCAGCGATCAAAACAACATCTCCTTGAACAAAGTTTCTTCTATTTTTGTTCCATTTATGGCGTTCTTGTATGAGTGGGAGGTATTCCTTCACCCATCTGGACCAAAACAAATCTGATATATATTGTATTTGACGCCAACGTCGTCTGGCATACGAGTCAGTTTTCTTGAAAATCCCAGGTGGGAGCAAAGGTTGTACTTTGAGTAGCAAAAGGTGATTTGGAGTCAGCGGTTCTAAATCATTAAGATCGTCAGATATAGTGGTCAATGGACGGCTATTCATGATAGCTTCCACCTCACACAAAACTGTTACGAGGCCCTCATCATCCAAAATTTGCTCCCTTGTAATAGAGAGCAAAGTCCTTTTTAATGTCCTGATCAATCTTTCCCACACGCCTCCATGGTGGGCAGCGGCAGGAGGATTGAAGGTCCACTTCACGCCCCTTTGCTGCATGGCGCGGCTGATTTGATCATGGTTCCATTCTCTAATTGCAGTCTTTAGTTCTCTCTCCGCAGAAACAAAATTGGTTCCATTGTCGGATCGCAGTTCGTTCACTTGACCTCGTCGACATATGAAACGCCTGAGGGCGTTTATGCATGAATCCGTATCAAGCGAATGAGCGACTTCAAGATGTACTGCACGGCTGGCCATACAGGTAAAAAGGACTCCATACCGTTTCACAATGCTCCTACCACGCTTCACTTCAATAGGACCAAAGTAATCGACTCCGACGCTGGTAAATGGCGGCATATCCGGAGTGATCCTATCCTTTGGCAAGTCTGCCATCTTCTGCTCACCAATGCTGCTCTGAAGTCTCCTACATATTACACAGTCATTAATTACCTTTCGGCAAAGAGCGTTGGCACAGGGAATCCAATACTTCTGTCGCAAGATCGATAACGTGTGGTTTCTCCCACTATGTCCCTTTTGCCTGTGAACATGCTGTATCAGGAGTCTTGACACGTGGTGTCCTTTTGGTAGTAGCATTGGGTGTTTCTGGGTTTCTGGCATAGCCAGTCTGTTTAGTCGTCCTCCAACTCTTAATATGTTTCCATCCAGCAAAGGATCAAGTTTAAAAATCGAGCTTTGGCGTTTGATAGAGGCTCCATTCTTTAAGGCATCGACTTCGTCTCCATAGTAATGAGTTTGACAAAACTGCACGATGGCCATCTCTGCAGACTTGAGATCTTTCAAGCCAAGTGTTGGTACTCTGATGGAATCCTTGAATGCCTTCATGGCAAGCTCTACCATGCACTTTTGCTTTGATTGATCATTCTCCTTTTTTTGAATAGCATTGGCTATCTCTTTTCTCTTTGTTTTCATGTCTCCTAAAAGTGTCTTCAAATGTAAGTACCATGCAACAGTCCTTTGGAGTTTTTCCCATGTGGAGAAATAATGAATGAGCTTATCAGTTGCATTTGGTTCAGATGTTTGTATCATATTGACTGTGACTTTCTCCTCGCGTATTTCTGGATCATGTAGAATTAACCCAAGATCAACAACATCTTGTGGCCAGTCTTCTTCTACACACATAAGGAACGGAGGTCCCTTAGTCTAAATGTTTTGCTTCAAAAAAGCTTTTGCCGTCATACCGCGGGAGGCACAGTCTGCAGGGTTGAGTTTGGTGTTGATGTATCGCCACTGCCTTAACTCTGTTGACTCTCTAATAACTCCCACTCGGTTAGCAACGAACGTGTGAAATCTCTGTGTGTCATTCTTCAAGTATTTTAGAACAGAAGTGCTATCAGTCCAGAATATTGACGTTTTTAGGGGAATCTGCATTTCAACTGTTAGCATCCTGTCAATTCTGACGGCCAACATGGCTGCAGTCAACTCCAGCCGCGGTATAGTAATCCTTTTTAACGGCGCTACTCTTGCTTTACCAAAGAGGAAGGCAACGTGTATGACACAGTCAGTGGTGGTAAGTCGGAGGTAAGTCACAACGCCATAACCTTCCTCACTAGCATCACAAAAATTATGGAGCTGGGCTGTGGTGAATACTGAGATATTCTTTGGCTTGATGCATCTCTCTACCCTGTAGTCTTCCATTTGCTGCAACTCGTCAATCCAATGCTGCCATTTTAGGCTATAGGCTTTGGGTATTGTATCGTCCCATCCACACTTTAGCTCACATAGTTCCTGTAAAATATACTTTGCGGTAAAAGTGAAAGGGGCAAGGAACCCTATGGGATCATAGACTGAGGACACAACAGAAAGGATACCTCTTCTGGTGGATGCCTGCGTCTTTAAGGAGACGCGAAACACAAAACAGTCGTCTTCAACTCTCCATCCTACCCCAAGAGCTCTTTCAACATGCAAGCTTCCCTTGTCCAGGTCAAGATCTTTTATTTCCGTGGCACGCTCCTCTTCAGGTATTTGTGCCAGTACCCTCTTGCTGTTACAAACCCATTTGGAAAGTTTGAATCCTCCTTGTGCACAGAGTGACGTCAACTCGTCATACAACTTAATGGCTTGAGTTTCGGTCGCCACAGACTTAAGGCAGTCATCTACATAAAAATTGTGCAGTACGGTCTCAACAACTTCCGTTGAATACTTTTCCTTGTTGTCCTCCGCAGTCCTTTTTAAAGCATATATGGCGCAGCTTGCAGAGGATGTAGCTCCAAATAAATGTACTGTCATCCTGTACTCTTGGATATCTTTTGTGATTTCACCACCTGGCCACCATAAAAATCTGAGGAAGTTCGTGTCTTCTGGACTCACTCTGACTTGGTGGTACATCCCTTCCACATCTGCCATTAATGCAATTGGCTCTTGACGGAACCGAGTGAGCACTCCCAACAACGTGTTAGCGAGGTTTGGTCCTTGGATAAGTTCTTCATTTAGTGAGACACCCCTAAACTGTGCTGAGCAATCAAAAACAACTTGCAATTTGTGCTTTTTTGGGTGTCGCACACTGTGATGAGGAAGATACCAAACCTTTCCTTCTTCCTGCACCAACTCCTCTTGTGGAACAACTTCTGCATAGCCCTTCTTGATTACATTTTCCAAAAAACTTGTATACTCTTGGTTAAAACTTGGGTCTTTCATCAACTTTAATTTTAATTTCCTAGCTCGGCACTCCACCAGCTCTTTGTTATTAGGCATAGAGACATTTGCCTTCTTGAATGGAAGCTTCAATTGATAATGTCCATTTGTCACTTTAACTGAGGATGACATGATATCCATGAACCTTTTGTCCTCAAAGGACATTTCACACTTTTCTTCATATGGCTTTTCCGGAAAGTCGTGATTGAAGTTTTGTTTTACAAGATCATCCAAATTTACTACTGAAATGTGATGACTATGTAGCTCCGTAATCTGTTCATCTGTGCCATTGCAGGTATTCATAAGTCCATTAACCACCCATCCCAGCCTCGTCTTAACAGCATATGGTCCATTGTTTCTGCTGTTGATTACCTTCCACGGTTCCATGGTTTGGGGAGCATTTGTTCCAATTAAAAGGTCAACTTGCGAGTTGATATGGGTCAATTTCACCTCCTTTAAGTAATCCCATCTATTCAGTGACTCTAATTTTGGAATTTGCGCCTTTGTTACAGGTATCTCTTCTTGGGTGTATACTGCTGGCAACTTGATGAAGTCATTTCCTTCCAGATTGGAAACTTCGAGTCCTAATATTTTTTCCACATTTGTCATTCTTTCTTGCCCAAGTGTTTTCAGTAGAATTCTTGTTTTTCTTCCATTAGCATTCAGTCGTCTTTGCAGGGCTGTTGTGCAAAATGTTGCTGTGCCACCTGGATCCAGAAAAGCATACGTTTTGATACACTTGTTGCCATTTGACATTTTCACTTGTACGGGAACGATGGCCAATGTTTGAGTACCACCGGCCCCGGTTTGAAGGTGCTTCTCTAAAGACACAAAAGCACTAGTTATTGTTGGTGGGTTGTCTGTAGCTGGTGGCTCTTGCTTATCATCCTGCTTTGGCCTTTCAAAGTGTAGCATAGTAGGGTGCTTCAATGTGCAGATTTTGCAGGTGAGTCTTTTTCTGCAGTCTTTGCTACGGTGACCCTTGGTTACGCAGCCAAAACAGATTCCATTTGTTTTGAAGAATTCAACCTTTTCTTCTCGTCTTTTTTTGCTCAGTTTTTGCAGTCTTCAGTTGCATGATTCTTTTTACAGTACAGACAGGATTTGTTGGTAGCTGTGATTGGTGCTTGACCTTGAGATGACTCTTCTGCTGCCACGGTGGTAAAGCTGCTCTTGTATGCTGTTGATCCAGATTTTATTTTAGGAGTAAATCCTTTCCTTTCGTCCTTTGGTTTTGGTACAGCAGTGTCTTGGATGTTCCCGAACGTTGGGTCACATGCCATTCTTGCCTGTCTTTCAATAAAGTTAACTAGCTGCTTGAACTTGGCTCTTATTTTGGTGCGCTCTTGGTACTCAAAGGCTACACCTCTCCATTTTTCTCTCAACTTAAAGGGGAGTTTAGAAACAATGGTTCTTAGATGAGTGGTGGTGTTTAAGTCGTCAAGGGCTTTTACATCTGCCATAGCGTTAGCACAACTGCGTAGGAATAAACCATATTCCCACAGTGCCAAGCGGTCCTCTGATTTAAGCACCTGCCAATTCAAAACCTTTCTTTGGTAGGCTGACGCAATGAGAATATCACTACCATAGTGTCTATGTAACAGCTTCTTCGCTTTGGTGTACCCCTGTGCTGGTGGCATATGGATGCAACTTTGGACGAGGACTTTGGGTTGCCCTTCAGTGTATTGGTCTAAAAAGAATAATAAATCACGAGCACTGTCCGTTTTGCTTTCAATACAATGCTCGAAAGTACGTATAAAAGTGTGATATTGCAGCGGGTCTCCATTAAAAATTGTAAGCTCTTTTGCAGGTAGAGTGGAAAGTCTTTGCTCTTTTATTAGCATTTCTGTTATTTCATTTTGTTTTCTCAGTATTTTCAACATTTCGGCAGTTGAATCAGTTGGTTTCGAGGTGATCCTGGAATTGATGGGTGTGGCTGCCATGAGTTTGTCTTGTGTGGGCAATTTTATTCTGTCAGGCTTGTGCAACAGTGCTTGAGGACTGGTCATTCCAAAGTAAGTAGCAGGTGGTGGACGACCAACAATATTTTCACTCTGCTCCTCTTCATCATCATCATCCTCTTCTTCATTATCCACACCATATTCACCATCGTCATCATCATCGTCATCATCATCATCACTTTCATTCTTAATATGCCGGTCATAGTCTTCAACATCAAGCCCATTATTGAATTTATCATAATCATCGTGGGATTCTGTGTCTTTCCGAAGCCTTGATTTGTTGCTTCCTTCACTCACGCTCATGAGTTCATAAGTTTTGAGTTTTGCTTCTGCAGCAGCAAGTTGTGTTTTGATGGCCAACATCTCTCTTTCAGCCTTTAATTTAGCTTCTTCTCTTTCGAGAGCTTGTGCTTTTCTCAAACCTTCAGCCTGTACTAAAAGTGCAGCTTTCTCTGCTTCAACGTTGCGCCTGGCGGAGGAGGACGTTGATGAGCGGCTGCTGCTTTTGCTCATTTTGGTATCCAGCTCCAATTTACTCATCATCCCCACTGACACAAAAGAATCAGGACTTTCCCTTTTGGGCTCTGTTTGTTGTACTTCAAATTTCTTTGTATATTGTTGCTGTTTAGAGGGATATTCTGTAGTCTGTTGTACCCACTGCCCAATATTTTTTACCTTTTGTAGCCATTTGTTTACTGCTGTTCGAAATTCATGGAACTGAGCAGCCTTGGGTAGGTACCAGTTTGTGTGATCCACATCCCTCTCCTCTCCAGGGAGCATTTCATATAATGTTTTTTGAGAGGCAGTAAATTCATCAGTCATTTTGTTAAAATCGCTGTATGCTTGTGTGATTATTTCAACGTTGTCATATCCATGTTGCATATTGTCCTCTATATAATTCATCTTTGATGTCAATTGTCTATATTTAGCAGCCCTCTGCTTCATTAATCCTTCTAATTTATTCTTCAAGGCCTTTTCAGTTAATTTGGATTTTCTCTTTTCATGTCCAACTTGTTTGGAATTTACTTTATCCGGTTCTGGTGGGTTTTGTTTATTACCAGCCATTTTTTCACCATCGTGATGATTGGGATTGGTTTCAACAAATTCTTGTTCAGCAGCGTGGCATTTGACAACGCCTATTTGAGTCGTGCTTTTAACAACATCATCCATTTCAATAATTTGGTCTGCACCCCCTTTCATATCACTTGTGCGGGACATTGTGCTGACCGTTTCACAAACAACCCAGTGCGCCTATAAATGCAAAGTTTCATGCCTTTCTGTTACGTTTACTACTACTTGGTTTAATGTGCGGGAGCGTTCAGCGCAACATCAAAATTACGAGACATCTGCCTCTATCAACATGAAAACACCGTCCGTTCAATACTCTGTCACGTCAATTCAATCCGCTTCTTTATGCAACAATCATTGTTAAGCGTTCATCGAGACATCCAATACAAACATCCGGACTCGTAATCATATCAAAAAACTCCGTATTGTAACGCACTTGCCCCAAGCAGTCACGCAATCCGTTCAACTCGTGCACAATTAATCAATCAAGCAAGCCAATCGATTCAGCCATTCCACGGCGTTTTATCCTCAAACGGCGTCAATTTATTCCTTCGGTAGTTTTTCAACTTTTGTTCTGACAATTTTCAATATACGCTGGTTTAAGAATGTTTCAACGCGCACTCACCATATGTCGATGTCAGGCGGCAGGATCAGACAAAACGCCGTGGCCGATGGTAATCCAAGGTGTCAAATTGTCAATGAGTGTAGTCAAGCTAATCGTGGTCATTCAGTCCAAAGTCATGTCGTGTGGTCAAATAACAAACAAAATGCGCGATCTTCGCATCTTCAAACTTTCAAACAAACAAAACAATATACTCGCAACTCTGCGGTCTGTGTTGGCGTTGCGTGCTGTCACGTGTGTTGCGTGCGGTTGAAAACTATATCCGCCAGCGTTCCACACCTGTGCCGAGTAAGTCATTGATTTATACGCGCATAGTGGTGACGTCATCGCCCATATTGGCGGCACTACCACATTACGTCACTCAACACAAAAACTGCTCCAACACTATGTATATGTCATTTATGTATAGGATGAATAGTTTCGGCCCCAGGACAGAGCCTTGGGGCACGCCGCATGTGATTTGACGTGTAGTTGATCTGTGCCCATCATCAGTTACATATTGCGATCGACTGTCCAGGTAGCTACTTACCCAGTTTAGAACGACGCCTCGTATTCCAAGTCTCTCTAGTTTGTCCAGTAGGATATTGTGGTTAGCAGTATCAAAGCCATTTTTTAGGTCCAAGAAAATGCCCACTGAGTATTCCTTTTGGTCAATAGCATCTGTGATAATTTCTACAGACTCTGCTAGGGCCTGCGCGGTGGAGTGTTTTTTTCTAAACCAGTATTGGCTATTATGTAATAAATTCTGTTTAGTTATGTATTTGTCCAGTCTGCTGTTGAAAAGTTTTTCGAGAATTTTTGATAGCTGTGGCCGGATAGAGATAGGTCTATAGTTGTTGAACTCATGTGGGTTCCCGCCTTTGAAGATTGCGATAACTTTAGCAATTTTCATTTCATCGGGGAAGACTCCTTTCTCAAAAGACGTATTGAAAATGTAAGTTATGGGGAGTAGTATTTCATTATGAATGTTTTTAATGAGCTTCATATCAATTTCATGTAGGTCAGTGGAGTCTTTGTTGGCGCACTGCATAATTATACTCTTAACCTCGGCGACCTGAATTGGTTCCAAAAACATGGATTTTAGTATAGGGTCAGGGCGCATATGAGTAGTTATAGAGAGAATGTTCTCAGCGAGTTTGGGCCCAACCGTCACAAAGTATTCATTAAACTTATTTGCAATCTCTTCTTTGTTCCTCAGCTCACTGTTATCTCCATAAAAGAATTCCGGGTAAGCTTTCCCCGACTACCTTTTTTTTTTTTTATCATTCCATTTAGTATTTTCCACAGTCTACACGTGTAGTTTTTGTTGTCTTCCAGTAATTTACAATAGTATTGTTTTTTTACAAGCTCGCAGAATGGACTTTAGTTTGTTTCTATAGTTCTTAAATTTCTTTTCGGCGGTGCCTGTCCTTGTGGAGAAGAACTCTGTACAGAGATGTTTTCTTTTTGCAAGTGTTGATAAGCGTCTTGGTCATCCAAGGTTTGTTTTGCATTCTTTGAGTGAAAAAAAAAAAAATAGACTGGCACATTCAGCGAGTGAAAAGGGGTCAGTGTAAGTCTGAACATAATGAAAGTACTGTAATTCACTTAATATTGGTAAGATCAATTCTATCCTTACAACATATAGGGAGACAATCTAAATGACCTATATGACTGAAGTCATTATATAATGCAAATAAGGTTGCTTAAAAGTTGGTGGGGATAATTTGAGCATCCTGAAAAGTTGGTAGTGTTATGTCCCTACTGTTCCTATGCAAACCTACGCCCTTGATTCTGAGCCTTCAAATTGAGGTATTGATAGTGATGACTAGAATTCGGATATGTTGATCATATTTATTGAATATTTTTTTGACTCCAGTGATCAGGTAAAGTCGAGATGGAATTTCCAAACGCTTGATCTTCTTACGCTGAAGTTTCAGCACTTGAACGTTTCTACTTCCGGTTGACTTGACGCAATCTCTATGTACCCATCTGGGGCTTGCTGTTCTTTTGTGTTCCATTCTCCAAACCAAACGACCTCCTTCAAAGCACCTTAATTGGGTAAGTACCGAAGTGAGAATTTAGGGGACTAAAACGTAATTTTAAAGCATACTGGAAGTCGTTTTGCTGTACGTTGAAGCTCCGCAGGCTTTCATATGTAACCCTTACTTTTCGTGGCTGTGGGTGGATCGGGTTACAGTTCTTATAATGTGGTGTATTTACTCCGTCTTCTCTACTATAAAGATGACCGACACGGCAGGACAGTATTAACGCTGCCGCTTTATTCCTAGCGCGGGGCGCCAGGAACTCTCATGTTCTATTTGACACGTCCCACCACAACACTAACTAATATGCAAATAGGAACTCAAATTATACAACATAAATATTGAATATAAATTGATACTGCATGACATTTGAAAAAATAAATATATAATAAATAACAGTCTATATAAATAAAATAAATTGAAATGAGCCAAAACACCAATCCAAGAATCCATCTATTTCTTCTGCCTGTTGGATTATTGCCAACTGCATGTTTCTTTAGACTCAAAAGTGACTTATGGTCAGTGATCGCAACAAAAGAACTGCCAGAAAGAAAATGTTTAAAATGCCTTACAGACCAAACAACAGCATACAATTCACGATCAAATGTAGACCATTTTTTCTCTGTAGTACTCAAACTGTGGCTTGTATATGCAATAACATGTTCTTTTCTGTCCAGTTTTTGAGATAACACTGACCCAATGCCCTCTAGTGACGCATCAGTGTATAACAGGAAAGGTTGAGAAAAGACAGGATGTGCCAGAACTGATGGGTTTGCAATAGGGCTGGAGCTATAGACCCTACCCACGTGACGTCACAACTCCGCTCTCCTGACTGGTGCCGCCCACTTGTCCGTCAACACATCATGTTGACCTGTTACGGCTACGTACATTCCTCCTATTTACGGCGTGTTTTTCTGCTCGTTAACATTAATAATCAAAATGGTGAAGGCGTGTGTGGCGGTCGGTTGCAATAACAGAGAAGATAGACGGAGAGACTTGAAGTTCTACCGGATTCCGAGAGACACGGAGAGGAGAGAGCGAGATGGGCTGCTGCAATTCGACGAGAAAACTGGGCTCCAAACGATTACCACAGATTATGTAGTAGTCATTTTATATCTGGTAAGATGCATTTAATATATATTTAGAGGGTTTTGGGCTGACAACCACAATTAAGATCATTGCTAGGCTAATCGCCGACAACATACACGTATGTATGTAGTGAGTGCTATCGCTAAACCATATAAACATTAAAAGCCCTAGCTCCATTGACAAATGACATGAAATACATTAGACTTGACAGTGGATGTTAGCAAGAACAAAAGATTTTGAATTGAAAATTTCGTAACTCACCTTCCGAGCACAAGATTCCTGCCGAATTTTCGTGTACGAGGACCTGTTTCACCCAACCAGCAACGTAGCATTTATAAGCCTCCAAGCTCTTAAAGTTTTTCAAACTTTCGTGAGAATAGGCTGATTTTGTGTGGACAAGATAGTTGTAAATATCAGGGTCAGGCAGAGACGGCGAAGGCAGCCGGTCAAAAATCATCGATTTAGGCATCAAATATGGATCTGGCGACTGTATAGAACGAAGCTTTTCCACATAACGCCTTTTATGCAACACATCCAGTGAGTTTACGGCATCAGAAAGCACCGGGTCTTCCATGAAATGCATTTTAAATTCCTCGATCAATTGAAACCAATGCTAATACAGAGACAAAATGACGGACAAGTGGGCGGAACCATACAGCGAGCACGTGGTTTTGTGACGTCAGTGGGTAGGGTATATCGAATATTTTAGTAATCGAGTAATCGACCGAAAATTCTATTGATTAATCGAGTAATCGGATAAAACAAATATATTTTTAGGTGAAGAGCAATTATAAATATACATGAGAAAACAAGACATTTCACCTAATCTTGAACCATTTTCAGTCAATCAATGTCTTTATTTTCGATGTATATTGTTGAAAACAGCCAACAATTGCATCTCAGATGTAACTAGAATTTTAAAAAAAAAGACTAATTTACTGCTTTCACCCAAAAAACTTTAAAAAATATATATATATATATATATATATATCTTACCTAAAAATGCCGTTATGCTTGATAACACACATCACTTAAAGGTTTTCCCACGTGTTTCAATTGAATTTCTCTTTGTGTCAAGCCATTTTTAAGTTCTAGTTAAGTTTTAAGTTAGTCTAAACTGTAATTCCTGATATGATTTTGAGTTTTTGCAGTGTTCAAAATAAATGTAGGATACAGGCTGTATTGGAGCACATTAGGGACCAGTGCTACTTGGTGTTTTATCCAGCAATGGCTACTGAGCTAAAATTGATAGTTAGCATGATTATGTTTTTATTTTACACCCTCATCACTCCACAATGCTATGTTATGTTAAAGCCTGTATGTAAGACATGTTAGCCACGCATCGACAGTGGTCATAATTAATTGAAACCTAGCCCTCCGCAGGGCTAACGTTACGTGAGCTAGTAGCGACAGTAACGTTAGTCTTATTTATTAGCGCTTAGTGCTCTGCTGCTTTAAGATGGCGGCTGTTTACTAACGCTGCCCAGACGCGGCCGAGTCCGTCATTGTGCATCTAGTTCAACATACATGTGATCTCTATGAGACGCATCAGACGCTACCTGTACCAACGTAGCATCGTGCGGGCTAGTATTTAGCAACGTCAGCGTCGTTTGTAGCGGCTGTCGGCTGCAGTAAGTTTTTTTTTTTTCCTTCTTCCTCTCCGCACGTGACAGCGCGTTGTCCCGCATTAAAAGTAGTCCGAGCAAAACGTGATGCTTAGAGCTGTCAAAATAAACAATTACTCAAGGTGAATAAAATTACTCGAATCAGTTTTTAAACTCGAGTTACTCGAGTTGCTCGAGTACTCGTTTCAGCTCGAGTTTGCAAAACAATATTTTAGAGACTGAAATGCATCTTCACACTCAACTGTCCATTTGAAAATAGCACCTTTGTGAGTGAGTGCGCTTAAAGGGGCAGAAATGATGGAAAAGTTCTTGACAAACCTCCTATAGTTGGCGCATAATCCAACAAAAGATCTCACTCTCAATCACATCAACTCGCCCAAAGTATTCGACCACAATTGGAAATGGGACAAAAGGTGTTGCCTCTGGATGCTTCGATTGTAACAAATATGCGCACAGGGTCTTTCCTCTCTCACACTCGGCTTCTTCGTGGGCGCAAATGGCTCTTCCTTGTGTGTGGGTGTGTGTGCGTTCATCTTAGCATGAACAAATACGTTCTTCGATTGTCGTGTGTAAGACAACCCTGATTACTAACACGACCCCCTCTTTTTCAAGACTCAAGTTTGAAAAAAGACTTTTTGAACACCAAATTAATTTTTATACAGAAAATAATTACATCTAAAACAAATTATTATAACAATATACTTGAGAGAAAAAGCATGTTATTTTGCCTCATTTAAATCTTAATATCTGAACATTTAAATATGTAAACTAAAGTGCAATCACATTCTTAAATTAATGGCTTCTGGTTTTTGAAATGTGAATAAACCAATCCATTGTGATAAAACAACAAAATTGTAATAACTGCATTAACCATCAAAGTGAAGGCTAACTAACTGTAGTCTTCAAACAAATCTGAATAAGGAAAAACATTGCAATAAAATAATGCAAACTGGTTAAACTTGAGAGTAGCTGAGATCTGTCGTGACTAGGGCTGCAGCTATCGAATATTTTAGTAATCGAGTAATCGACTGAAAATTCTATCGATTAATCGAGTAATCGGATAAAACAAATATATTTTTAGGTGAAGAGCAATTATAAATATACATGAGAAAACAAGACATTTCATCTAATCTTGAACCATTTTCAGTCAATCAATGTCTTTATTTTCGATGTATATTGTTGAAAACAGCCAACAATTGCATCTCAGATGTAACAAGAATTAAAAAAAAAAAGACAAATTCACTGCTTTCACTCAAAAAACCTTTAGATCTTATTAAAAAAAATATATATTTATACCTAAAAATGCCATTACGCTTGATAACACACATCACTTAAAAGTTTGGATTTTTTCCCACCTGTTTCAATTGAATTTCTATTTGTGTCAAGCCATTTTTAAGTTCTAGTTAAGTTTTACGCTACTCTAAACTGTAAGTCCTGATAGGATTTTGTGTTTTTGCAGTGTTCAAGATAAATGTATGATACAGGCTGTATTGGAGCACATTAGGGACCAGTGCTACTTGGTGTTTTATCCAGCAATGACTACTAAGCTAAAATTGATGGTTAGCATTATTGAGTTTTTATTTTACACCCTTATCACTCCACAAAGCTATGTTATGTTAAAGCCTGTATGTAAGACACGTTAGCCACGCATCGAAAGTGGTCATAATTAATAGAAACTTAGCCCTCCGCAGGGCTAACGTTACGTGAGCTAGTGACTCAGACAGTAACGTTAATCTTATTTTTTAGCGCTTAGCGCTCTTTATTAGCGCTTAGCGCTCTTTATTAGCGCTTAGCCCTCTTTATTAGCGCTTAGCCCTCTTTATTAGCGCTTAGCGCTCTACTGCTTTAAGATGGCCGCTGTTTATTAACGCTGCCCAGACGCGGCCGAGTCTATCATAAAGCATCTAGTTCAACATACATGTGATCTCTATGAGACTCCTCAGATGCTACCTGCTACCAACTTAACATCATGCGGGCTAATTTTTAGCAACGTCGGCGTAGTTTGGAGCGGCTGTCGGCTGCGGAAATGTTTTTTATATTTTTTTATTGCTTCTTCCTCTACGCACGTGACGTCAGCGCGTTGTCCCGCATTAAAAGTAGTCCGAGCGAAACGTGATGCTTAGAGCTGTCAAAATAAACGATTACTCGAGGTGAATAAAATTACTCGGATCAGTTTTTAAACTCGAGTTACTCGAGTTGCTCGAGTATTCGTTTCAGCTCTAGTTGTGACAGAACATCGCTTCAATGATAATCAGGCGCCATCTAGCGTCGTGAATGGGTATAACGTCTAGACTGCAAAAATAAGACGACCCCCACTTTTTCAGTCTTATTTCAATGCAAAAAAAAACGTCTTATATTCGGGCCAATACGGTAAATGCGCTCTGACTTGCAAGCCTTGCTTGCGGAAGTACTACCTGCCCTACATTTCCTACGCCAAAATAAAAGCATGCATCACAAAACAAAAGTCAACATGATAAAAAAAAGACTGGAGACTCCAGCGTCCTAAAGTTGAAATGACATCAGTCGGGTACGTCGTAAGCCGGGGAGTACCTGTTTTTCTTTTTATATTCTCTCTATATCTCCGACGTCAGCAAATCACGTGATTTTTTTTTTCCCATCCAGAGTCCCGCAGACATCACTGTCGAAGATCTTCACCCTGAGAAGAACAATCCCGTCCAGGTTAAACAGAAGGAGGAGCCTGACATGCCGTTTATCAAACAGGAGGCGGAGCCAGAGACCTCTGACATCAAAGAAGAAAAACAGGAAATTGAAATCCTCAAGTTTCCAATGGGTGTCGGTGTTAAGAGCAAAGAAGACGAAGGACCAAGCGAAGAGAGCGGAGCAGCGAACCCTTTGAGCGACAGCTCATTACAGCACCAGACAACAAAAGGAGAGCAACCGTACAGCCTCTTAGCTCCGCTTTTGGACAGCGATGACATAACGTCACATTCTTCTGACTTTAATACTGATGAGGAAGAGGACGACTTTGACCAAAATGCTTCAAAATCCTTAGACAAGTCATCATTTCAAAGAGACGCAAAGAAAGGTGTGGTTGAAAAACGTTTTCCCTGCTCACTTTGTGATAAAACATTTCCTTGTAAACGCTACTTAAGGGCACACATGCGTAGACACACTGGAGAGAAGCCTTTTGCCTGCACACTTTGTGATAAAAAATTCTTCAACAATGCAGATTTTAACCTTCACACAAGAACACACACTGGAGAGAAGCCTTTTGCCTGCACACTTTGCGATAAAAGATATTTCGATAACAGTGGTTTAAAGAGACACACAAGAACACACACTGGAGAGAAGCCTTTTGCCTGCACACTTTGTGGTAAAAGTTTTACATATCAGCGACATTTAAACATTCACACAAGAACCCACACTGGAGAGAAACCTTTTGCCTGCACACTTTGTGGTAAAAGATTCATTGAGAAGGGTAGTTTAAGCAAACACACAAGAACACACACTGAAGAGAAGCCTTATGCCTGCACACTTTGTGATAAAAAATACTCCAGGAAGGGAACATTAAACATTCACACAAGAAAACATACTGGAGAGAAGCCTTTTGCCTGCACACGTTGTGGTAGAAGATTCACCCGTAAGGGAGATTTAAACAAACACACAAGCACACACACTGGAGAGAAGCCTTATGCCTGCACACTTTGTGATAAAAAATACTCCAGGAAGGCAACATTAAACATTCACACAAGAAAACATACTGGAGAGAAGCCTTTTGCCTGCACACTTTGTGGTAAAAGATTCACTGAGAAGGGTAGTTTAAGCAAACACACAAGAACACACACTGAAGAGAAGCCTTATGCCTGCACACTTTGTGATAAAAAATACTTCGTGAAGGCACATTTAAACATTCACACAAGAACACACACTGGAGAGAAGCCTTTTGCCTGCACACTTTGTGGTAAAAGATTCACCCGTAAGGCAGATTTAAACGGACACACAAGCACACACACTGGAGAGAAGCCTTATGCCTGCACACTTTGTGATAAAAAATACTCCAGGAAGGGAAAATTATACATTCACACAAGAACACACACTGGAGAGAAACGTTTTGCCTGCACACTTTGTGATAAAAAATACTCCACGAAGGATAATTTAAACATTCACACAAGAACACACACTGGAGAGAAGCCTTTTGCCTGCACAATTTGTGGTAAACAATTCGCCCAAAAGGGAAGTTTAAACAGTCACACAAGCACACACACCGGAGCGAAGACTTATGCCTGCACACTTTGTGATAAAAAATACGCCACAAAGGAATGTATAAACATTCATGTGAGAACACACACTGGAGAAAAGCCTTTTGCATGCTCACTTTGTGGTAAACGATTCGCTCGGAAAGAACATGTAGTAAGGCACGCAAGTAGCCACACTGAGTAAAAACCTTCGAATTCTAGCGTGTAAAAAAAAAAAAATTCCTGCATTTACAATGGAAAAAGCATTTCAATTTCATTATTCGGTTTTTCACAAGCCTCTTTCGAAAAAGTTGTTCATGATTTTTCAGGTGCTGTTCTTTTTTACAACTATCCAATTCATATATGGCGGAAAACAGACAAGGTTGAAATGGCAGTTTTTGCTCTTGCACCCTTCTTTAAAATAAACTGCTGTAAGCCAAAATAACTGTTGTGTTTGATAGAACAATATGTGTATATGCTGCCATAGCAGAATCATGACGCATTAAGCCCTTGAACTATTTTTAATATGTCCGTTTTACCCTGGAAACCCCCGTTTACAGATGTCGTGCAACCGCTTTTGTTTCAACCCAGTCAGAAAAAGAAGGTAAGTAATTAGATTTATTATTCAAAATGTCTGTCATTTTTAGCTTAGAATCATTAATTGATGTCTAATACTTTGGTAATTTTTTTTTTTTTTTTTTTAATCATTCACAAACAAATTACATCACAATGAAAAAAATGGGTGTCTGTAAATCAGTCACAGATATCTACCTTATAACTGTCGCTTCATTGTATTTTTTTTTTTTTTTTGATAGTCACATTTTCTCCGATATGTTAGATGATAAATAATCAATCCAAACAAAAATTGGGAGAAAAAAAAAACGTTTAAAAGGGTAACTATATGAAAAAATCTCTACCACTGGTTGATGTCTGCGATTTCTGCATCACGACCCTTGTTATATTACCATTTTTCCCCCATTGGTACAGAAGATTGGATAAAGTCAGTGTATACCTTTACGAATTATTTAAATTCTGAGCAAGGGCATGGGCTTGGTCTTAATATCGGTAGGGACAATATACTGTATAACCTGCTTGTCCACTTTTTGCTGAGGATGGGACATTAATTACACCAAACATATTGGTGAATGGGGGTCAAGGCTACATTTCTCACCAATATGAACCTAAATAATTGACTAAATGATTTATGCAAAATAAATACTATGCTAACCTTTACACTGCAAATTTATAATGTCTTAATCTGATCATTTTTGTTAAATCTAGTCAAATAATTTTCTCCATCTTTTTTTTTTTTTTTTTTTTGATTGTGAAAGGTTAGTTCACAGATTAATGCGTCAGATACTTCCACTTACTTTAAGTAAATATGACTATTTGTTTGTATTGAACCCATACATCTAAAAGTTGGCCATTTTTCACCCAAATCAAGAAAAAAATTCTTTCAAATAATGTTTTGAACAATATTCTTGAATTAATAACATTTCTGACAAGTTTTTCTTTAGATTAAATAATAAAGATTAAATATAGAAACTTTTTCCTTAAAATAAGTGTTAAACTTATTTTCAGCTAGCTCTTATTTCAAGAAATCTAAGTAAAATCAACTAGAAGCACTGTAGCAGTAGCAAAATTAGTGGTGTGTTCCCCACCTCCATAACATTGACGTCTTTCTACATGACTTACAGTGGCTGCTTCTGGCGGAAAAAAACTTCCAATATTCCTCGTCTTTGAAGGGGGTGGCAGCATGTTGTATTTCTGTCGGGCTGTGAATACGTGTGTGTGGGGGGGTTCAAGTCATCAGCCCATCAAACGTGCGTTTGAGTAAAAAAGAAAATAGACTGGAACATTCAGCGAGTGAAAAGGTCAGTGTAAGTCTGAACATAATGAAAGTACTGTAATTCACTTAATATTGGTAAGATAAAACTTATCCTTACAACATATAGGGAGACAATCTAAATGGCCTGTATGACTGAAGTCATTATATAATGCAAATAAGGTTGCCAAAAAGTTGGTGGGGATAATTTGAGCATCCTGAAAAGTTGGTCGTGTTATGTCCCTACCGTCCCTATGCAAACCTAGGCCCTTGATTCTGAGCCTTCAAATTGAGGTATTGATAGTGATGACTAGAACTCGGATATGTTGATCATATTTATTGAATATTTTTTGACTCCAATGATCAGGTAAAGTCGTGATGGAATTTCCAAACGCTTGATCTTCTTACGCTGAAGTTTTAGCACTTGAACGTTTCTACTTCCGGGTCACTTGACGCAACCTCTATGTACCCATCCGGGGCTTGCTGTTCTTTCGTGTTCCATTCTCCAAACCAAACGTCCTCCTTCAAAGCAATTTAATTGGGTAAGTACCGCAGTGACAATTTAGTGGACTAAAAAGTAATTTTAAAGCATAGTGGAAGTCGTTTGGCTTTATGTTGAAGTTTCGCAGGCTTTCATATGTAACCCTTACTTTTCGTGGCTGTGAGGCTGTGGGTGGATTGGGTTACAGTTCTTATATTGTGGTGTATTAACTCAGTGTTCTCTACTATAAAGTATCAAGCATCAAGGAAATATAAGGTATTTAACCTGCTAGCATAGTGGTCAGAGCACTTACTTTCGTCCGCGACGCGTTGGGCGCGCGGGTGGGAGTCCTGGTCTGACTGTGTTGAACGGATTGCGTCGCACGCCGCGGCTCTTAAGAACACCGAATATATTATTATTAACATAATTTTTTTTTTTGCTGGCGAAATGTCGCATTTGTACTTTCAACCTGTCATATTCAAACAGTAGCCACCTCCTCAATGCTGAAGCATTATAGGGAATGGGACGTACTACGTCATTGTTTAGACACCCCTCCATGCTGATAATATACTTTACTTCCGGTGTTGTACCGAAATCTGCGATCCGTCAGAGTCTGTGACGAAGGAGGGCGATGTTGCCAAAAGCAAGGCCGACAGCAACGAAGATGAGGAATCGAACAAGGCCACTTACGCTAACGGCGTAAACACCCATTTGCTACGTAAATGAGGCTATTCACTCGCAGTTGCCGAGGCTTATTTTCCCTTTCACCGAATAAACGTCATGATATTTAATCAAGACGCTGACATTTGGAAAATGTCTGCTTAAAAAAAATCACATAAAGTAGCTATATCATACAGTATATTATGAATTTTTGATGTTTCGAACATTTCTGCTTGAATAGATTACTTTTGATATTGTGAAATCGTAAGCTGCAATAAATTGCGATTTTTCTTCTTATTCTTCCTGACGAGGTTATTGTGTAAATATCCTCTTCAATGAATTACATTTATTGTATGACTTTTGACGTTGTGAAAATGTGTGTTCTAATAAATTACATTGCTGTATTGTATTTCTGAGATTATGAAATTATCCGCACCTATAAATTACATTATGAATTTATTACTCTTCCTCACACACTCTCGCATACACAATTTTCGATGTATAAGGACAATGAATGATATAAATGTAAATGCGGTAGTTAGTGTGTGATTTTACTGTATTTTACTTATGCTATTTCCCAGCCCATCGAAGGCAATTCCTTACTTATTTGACATTCCCTTACTGTCATTTGAATGCATGTTCCCTCAAAACGACCACCAGATACCATATTTTTAGTGTCACGTTTTCTCATAGGTGCAGATGTGGCTGTCGGAAATGGTGATACTCCTCCACTGTGCCTGAGAACAATCAAGTCACTCTTAAAGCTCTTTGTTGATCTTCTGACACCATCCCAACTCCCCCCTACTATATATCCTCTCAACTGGACCCCCAGAGGGTGTATATTCAATTATTACATTTTCCGATAGGTGCAAATGTGGCTGTCGGAAATAGTGATACTCCTCTACTGTGTCTAAGAACAATCAAAACACTCTTAAAGCTCTTTCCTGATCCCCTGACACTATTCCTACTCCCCCTACCACATCTTGTCTCAATTTGACCCCCAAAGTCTGTACACTTTATCATGACATTTTCTGATAGGGTCAAATGTGGCTGTCAGAAATTGTGATCCTCCCCAACTGTAGGTGGGGCTGTAACATTGACACTTGCACTTTTGCGATAGCCGATTAACCCAATTTTCAGTTCTGGGGGTCCAATTGAAAAAATATGTACTAGGGGAAGTGGGGTCTGTCATTAGATCAGCAAAGAGCTTTAAGGGTGACTTGACTGATTTTAGACACAATACAGGAGGATCACATTTTCTGATGCTGACAATCTCTGTAAGCCACATCTGCACCTATCAGAAATTGTGATCCTCCCTATTGTGTCTAAAATGAAGTCACCACTAAGGCTCTTTGCTGATTTTCTGACCCCCCCCCCCCCCCCCCCCCACACTATTACATCTCCTCTCAATTGGACCCCCAGAGTTTGTACATTTTGTCATCACTAAACATCAGTATCATTAGATCAGCAAAGAGCCTTAAGGGTGACTTGACTGATTTTAGACACAATACAGGAGGATCACATTTTCTGATGCTGACAATTTCTGTAAGCCACATCTACACCTATCAGAAATTGTGATCCTCCTGTGATATTTAGTACTCTGGGGGTACAATTGAGAGGAGATGTAGTATGGGGGGCGGGGGGGGGGGGGGGGGGGGGGGGTTGTCAGAAAATCAGCAAAGAGCCTTAGTGGTGACTTCATTTTAGACACAATAGGGAGGATCACTATTTCTGACAGCCACGTCTGCACCTACCAGAGGTTGTGACAATAAAAATATAGTTTCTGGAGGTCGTTTTGAGGTATTATATATTCAGATGATGGTAAAAAAAAATGTCAGATTAGTAAGGATTTGTCTTTGATGGGCTGGGCAACAGCATAAGGAAAATACAGCGAGATCAATCACAGACTACGGCATATATTTATATCATTATCCTTATGCATTTAAAATTGTGAGTGCATGTGTGGAAGAGTCATAAGTTACAAAAATGAAAGTAATTTATAAGAGCAGACAATTCCATAATTTCACAAATAGAATACAGTACCTAATTTAGAAAAGCGCACATTTTCACAACATCAAAAGCCATACATTTTATGTAATTTATTTAATGGGATATTTACATAATAACCTCATCATGATGAAGAATAATAGCAATTTATTACAGCGGACTATTTCACAATGTCAAAAATTCACATGAAATATCCAAAACTTTTAAAGCATTTTCTTAGTAACGATGTCATGATCGAATGTCACGACGTTAATACCGTGAAAGGGAAAATAAGCCTCGCAACTTGTAGCGAGCCTCGTTTACGTAGCAGTTCACGCCATTAGCGTAAGTGTTCTTCTTCGTTTCCTCTTCGTCGTTGCTGTCGGCCTTGCTTTTGGCAACATCGCCCTCCTTCGTCACAGATTCTGACGGATCGCAGATTTCGGTACAACACCGGTCCGCCAAACTCAACGGGGATTGTAACATGTGGTAGTGCTAAACTAATTCCTTCGGTGTATTAGATAGAAATTATGGGTGTGTATTGTTGTGTTACCGGGTGCAACAGCGTCTCCCACCCACGACAAAAAAAGGGCAAGGAAACTGGACTCACTTTTCACCGTTTTCCTGCGTGGAGGACCAAATATCAGATCACGAAGGCACGACGGATGGCTTGGGTCGCAGCGGTTCGTCGGAAAAGCATTTCTTCTGGAATGAGAGTGTGTTCCCGTCATCTCTACTCTTGTAAGTTGAACGATTTATCCACTCTTTTGGTTTCAATACATTTTTTTTTTTTTTTTTACCGTTGTGTAGCTTGTTGTGTTCCTAGGTAAACCTGCGTATGAAATGCTGACAACACATCCCGATTGGTCACCGTCTGTCTTCTTGGATTATTTGACAAAAAAATTTGTTCCATTTGTCTTGTGTCGGACTCAAATAAGCCTAAGCAGCAGACACCATCTGGGTCTGCCCTTTTTGTCAATGGACTGCGGGCTTTTAACTTGTGAAAATGCAAGAATTTAAATAGCCAAGCAGAATAAATATGTGCATTTAACTAAGGCCAGTGTTTTTTTTTTAACCACTTTGACAAAGACGTTTAATTGTAATATTGTATATATTCTATGATTATAATATATTCTTGTTTGCTCTAATGTAGACTTTAGACTGTCAATTCATATAGTGTTGGAAAAGTTGCAATACCTAAAATAGAAATGCAAGAACTGTAATGTACATATTTATACACCTTAATTTGCCTAAGGCCACTGAATTTTTTAAAACTGCTTTGAAAAAGACAGGTTTTGTTGTGATCTTGTATTTATATAGTATATAGCTTTTTATAATGTAGTATATTATGTATTATAATACATATATATACATATATTTGAACACTCTCATTCCAGCTGAAATATGATAAAAAGAAATGCTTTTCCGACGAACCGCTGCGACCCAAGCCATTCGTCGTGCCTTCGTGATCTGATATTTGGTCCTCCATGCAGGAAAACGGTGAAAAGAGTCCAGTTTTCCTTGCCCTTTTTTGTCGTGGGTGGGAGACGCTGTTGCACTCGGTAACACAACAATACACACCCATAATTTCTTTCTAATACACCGAAGGAATTAGCTTAGCACTACCACACGTTACAATCCCCGTTGAGTTTGGCGGACCGGAAGTAAAGTATATTATCAGCATGGAGGCGTGTCGAAACAATGACGTAGTACGTCCCATTCCCTATTGGGCCAAACATGAGAAGGGCTTGGCTCTATACCAAACACAGGTATAGAGAGCCATTCCTTTACTTTCCCACAGTAGCTTTTTTTGGTAATTTATTTGAAATCGGTAATTAAGCTATAATTTATTTATTGTCCACTTCATTTTTTTTCTGATGGGCTATGGTAGCACTTAGATGACGAAGTGGGGAGTCAATGAGACAATGCAACAGTAGATGAAATTGCAAAAGTGCAACGACGCATGGCTGAGCCCAACATGGCACGCAATGCAGATTTTTTTCAATACTGGAGGAGCCAATGGACATCTGATCCAAACCTGTTTTAACTGGTTAAGAAATTCTTGTGCATGCTGGCATCGTTGGTTCCATGCAAGTGTGTGTTGTCCACAGCAGGTGAAATTGAAATCAATAAAAAGGAAGCAACTAGATATTAAACATTTAAAAAACTATGTTTTTGAATGAAATTTACAAAAAGTCCTCAAGCATCCTCATTCACTCATTCATTATTACTTACATTTTCACATGATAATATATGTTCACATAATTTAACGATATGGAATAATTCAACATGAATGCAAAGACTTAAAGGATCTGATTTTACATACTATGTCGTCAACGGTGTACTGCACGCATGCTATTTTTAGACCGTGACGTCGCATCGTAAAGCGGAAGTAAAGCCGAAGTGAGACATTATAGACCAGGGGTCAGCAACCTTTTTGGTGTGGCGTGCCGCTTTCAAATTTTCTTGTCAATCAGTGTGCCACACCAAGATTAATGACGCACATCCAAATTTTTATATCCAACAGAACTGTAATTTTACTCCAAAGAAAACAACATGAACATACGTTGAAATCTTACAACTACCATTCTTCTTTATCAAATAACTAAAAAATAAAAGTATATTGTAGAAAATATCAAAACCTGAGCATCATCTTATGTAAACATATCACACACACACACAACCCAGCAAGAAAAGGGGAACAAGCGTGATTCTCAGTGCAGGTCTCTCACAGTACAGAGCGGGCTGTTTTAACCTTCAAAGTCAGGCGACTACTTTGTCTTTTTCACTAACAGTGAATTCTATGCACAATTTTAGATTTTATATAACAAATACAAAAGATGACTACCTTAATGTGAGCCCTGGCCCTGTTTTCCATGAATTTCATGTTTCGTCTCGTAGTTGCGTTTGACACTTGTTGTGCGACACACACACAACGCTCCCGAGGCATAATGCACAGAGCAAGCGGAAGTAACCAGCCAACCAGTTGTTACCGGCACCCCCAAGGGGCCGCTGTCCCCTACAGTATGACCAGCTTACTAGTTAAGCGTAAGAAAAAGAGAGGCAGGGAGCAAGTTGTTGAGAGAGAGTTGTGCGAAGAGCGCCATGAAAAGTGGCTGTGTCCCATGCTGGTTTTAGTTTTGTTAATAAAAGTCTCCAGCAAAATACCATCCAACGTGTCACTGAGTTTTTATACACATCACCACCTCTCTGAAGTAAGCACCGGGCGAATCGACGACAACAAGCTACGTTAATCGCCTGTCCACCACACCCAACGGTGCAGAGTTGCAATTACCAAAAAGTGCAGTTGGTAACACAGTGTACTTCCGCCAGCTCTCTGATTGGTCGGCTTCGTGACATGTTAGTAGCGTGGGCTGAATTAAACGCGCAGAGAAAAAAAAAATCCGACAAGCACAGGAGTCGAGAAATTGGGGAAGAGCTGGAGGTGTGCCCAAAATCCATTATTACTCGCATATAACGCCACAGGCAGAGTGGGTGAGAGGGGCGGTCCCGTAAAGCCCCTAAATAACAGGGCGCGCAACTGAAAATGCCTTAATTTCCGGTAAAAAGGCACATTGTAAATGGGCTCGCTTCCGCTATCCAAACAGCTAAACATGAAAAGGTTCACACTCCGGATGTTTTCAGTAATCCTTTATGTGTCCGTTTTCTTTTTTATGAAACTAAAACAATGAAAATATACATGCAATCAGCAACAATGCTGCAAATAACAAAAATGCCATCCATATACGCAAACACAATTAGCCTGTATTCAGTAGTTCTTAATTAGAAATATCAAACACATTTCCCCTCAAACATACAACCTGAAGACAATATAAAGAGTGTAATTCTCAATTTGACAACAAAATACTCACAGACGTTGCTCTAAAGAACACAAATGCCACTCAAGTTGTGAGAGTGGAGCTGCCATGTAACACACTGAATCCCATTTGAAGAACTTCCTATTTGCATTTTTCTTCTACTGTTTTGGAACCAATAAATAAAACGGCCACAAGATGGGGCGCTTGAGCAAGTGATAAAGATACAACCGACAATAAACATAACACACATTTTTTTTTTTTTTTTGCCATGCCCTCGCGTGTCACTCGTTAACCCTTCGCGTGCCAGTGCTGACATGCGTGTCATAGGTTGCCGACCCCTGTTATAGACCCTACTCGCCAACGTCACAAAATGACGTGTCGCTGTATCCGGCAGCCATATTGTCCGTCATTGCTTAGCCCTATTCTCAATGGTTTCAATTAGTCGTGCAATTTATAGAGCAATTCATGGAAGCCCCGGTGTTATCTGACGCTGTAAACTCATTGGATGCGTTGCATAAAAGGCGTTATGTGGAAAAGCTTCAGTTTATCCATTCGCCAGATCCACATTTGATGCCTAAATCGATGTTTTTCGACCCGCTGTCTCCGCCGTCTCTGCCTGACATCTGCTACCCTGATATCTACAACTATCTTGTCCACACAAAATCAGCCTATTCTCACGAATGTTTGAAAAACTTTAAGAGCAGCACTCTAAGCAACATTACCCCGTGTGACCCTTTACTTCCAATTTTCTAAAATGGCGACAATCAAAAAAAAAATAAAAAGTTGACTGCGATGCGTCAAGGATAGGTGCATATTGGACTATTTCTTCAATAAAATACACAACTGTGTCTGCCTCATTTGCAAAGAGACAGTTGGGGAAGATATGCAACGAGAAATGAAAGCAACTTGAAGCTAATTTAATTTCACAGCAGCAGTATTTCGCAAGAGCCCGAGGGTCGAAAGAGAACGCCACAAAAGCGAGATTGTTGAAATTATGAATTAAAAAAAAATAATAATAAAGCAAATGTGAAACACAGAAGGGCTTGCTAAAATTTCTTTAAATGTATTGTTCTTCGGAAATCAGCCCAGGTAGCCCCCCACATTTTTACCACACCAAATCTGGCCCCCTTTGCAAAATGTTTGGACACCCGTTCAACCGATGATCCGTAGACGAGGCCAGCTTCTTTCACTTGTTACCAGCTTAATATTATTCAAAAAATAAAGATGGTGGAAGACATAAGCATCTTGAATTTGAAACGGTATGTTGTCGGCGATTAGCCTCGCAATAATCTTAATTGTGGTTGTCAGCCCAAAACCCTCTAAATATATATTAAATGCATCTTACCAGATATAAAATGACTACTACATAATCTGTGGTAATCGTTTGGAGCCCAGTTTTCTCGTCGAATTGCAGCAGTCCATCTCGCTCTCCTCTCCAGGTCTCTCGGAATACGGTAGAACTTCAAGTCTCTCCATCTATCTTCTCTGTTACTGTAACCAAACGCCACACACGCCTTCACCATTTTGATTATTAATGTTAACGAGCAGAAAAACACACCATAATAGGAGGAATTTATGTAGCGGTAATGCATCAACACGACGAGTTGACGGACAATATGGTGCGGGGGCGTGGTTGTGACGTCATGTGAGTAGGGTCTATAGACCCACCCTCGTATAGAAACAGTGTATTTTGTGCTACTTTTAGCTGGTAATCTTTCAAAAACGAACAAACCGATCACTCATTGTGTTTTTGGAACTTGTAGAAATGACTCTAGACCAGGGGTGTCCAAACTTTTTGCAAAGGGGGCCAGATTTGGTTTGGTTTGGGGGGCCGACCTTGGCTGACGTCCTTTACGTAGAACAATATATATAAGCACATTTTTAGCAAGCCATTCTGTGTGTCACATTTGCTTTATTTTTTTTAAATTAATAATTTCAACAATCTCGCAACTAGCCTTTGTGGCGTTCTCTTTTGACTCTTGGGCTCTTGCGAAATACTGCTGATGTGAAATTAAACTAGCTTCAAGTTTGCTTCAATTTCTCACTGCGTATCTTCCCTATCATCTTGTCGTACATGTCAGAGTGTCTTGTTTGGTATTATCGCCTCACATTGAACTTTTTAAAAACAGCTACTGTCTCTTTGCAAATGAGGCAGACCGAGTTGTTGCGTATTTTAGTGAAGAAATAGTCCAATTTCCACCTATCCTTGAAGCGTCGGCCGTCGTAGTCAACTTTCTTTTTTTTTTGTCGATTGTCGCCATTTTAGAAAATTGGAAGGGTCACATGGGGTAATGTTGTTTAGAGTGCTGCTGCCTTTTAGCGGGTAAATGAGGAGCAGCATTTAGTGTGTAAGCTACTCCGTATGCTGGTAGCAGCACCGCTGACCAATTTATTAAGTCTGTGCGTGCCAGACGTAATTGATTTTATGACAGAGGCTGAGGGGCCGGATGAAATTTGACCGCGGGCCGCATTTGGCCCCCAGGCCGGACTTTGGACATGTCTGCTCTAGACATTGCGAGACATGAAGGATGTTTTCTTCATACGTTTCCGGAAACCAAAAACTGTGAAAAAAATGTGATGACCGAATCAACTTGCGCGGACTTTAACACCAGCTCGGTGAATCCATTCGCATTTCATATGCAGTAAACATTTTGTTGGTTTGGCATGGTCTTTCAGAGGACAAAGAGGTAAGCCATTTTTATATTTTTAACTTATTTTTTTTAGCGTAACGTTGTGCCGTACTGCTTCTGTTTAACAGTGAATGACCTGAAAAGAATTACAATGGTATCTGGCTGCCACTGTTACCGTTTCTGTTATATATATTTATTAGGGCTGTCAAACGATTAAAATTTTTAATCGAGTTAATTACAGCTTAAAAACTAATTAATTGTAATTAATCGCAATTAATCGCAATTCAAACCATCTACGAAATATGCCATATTTTTCTGTAAAAATTATTGTTGGAATGGAAAGATAAGACACAAGATGGATATATACATTCAACATACGGTACATAAGGACTGTATTTGTTTATTATAACAATAAATCAACAAGATGGCATTAACATTATTAACATTCTGTTAAAGCGATCCATGGATAGAAAGACTTGTAGTTCTTAAAATATAAATGTTAGTACAAGTTATAGAAATTTTATATTAAAACCCCTCTTAATGTTTTCGTTTTAATAAAATTTGTAAAAATTTCAATCAAAAAAATAAACTAGTTGCCCGCCATTGTTGATGTCGATAATTACTTACACAATGCTCATGGGCGCTGAAGCCTATAAAATCAGTCGCACCCAAGCGCCAGCAGAGGGCGGCAAAACTCCATAAAACAATTAACATGTGGGCATTCCTCTGTACTGTCATTTAAATCTGTCTGAGCGGGGCATGTGCGTTAATTGCGTCAAATATTTTAACGTGATTAATTTAAAAGAATAATTACTGCCCGTTAACGCGATAATTTTGACAGCCCTAATATATATATAACAACTTTAGTGAGGGGGAAGTGTAAATAAATTCCAGAATTAAGATTTGTTATCAATGAAAAAATTAAAAGTGTTCGTTGGCTGTCACTGAGTAGCATTTGCGATCGCTACGCGAGACAAACAATATAAATTACCCCCAAGACCGGTCAGAGATGTAGGACAACCAGAGGATATATAAGAAAGACAGGGCTGATGGTAAAGGATAGCTTGTTGAAACAGGAGAATTTCATTGTCAGTCGCGTCGATAAAAAAGCTAAGGCTATGCTTAGGTTGGCTCGTTTTTTTCGTCTTTTTCAGCCTTCGACACTCAAGCCATCTCTTCAACTGCACATCATTTTCGGAGAGAATTGGTAGGTTTAGCTCTGTAAACATCTCCTTCGTACACGATTTCCATTAATTTCCTATTAGGGACAAACGTTGGCTTGTCCCTACTTAGCAACAGCAGCTAATATCATGAATATTAATGAACGGAAGTGACGTGTTGCTTGCAGTACGCCATTCAGTGTCAATCTGTCAAGTGGGTTGCCTGTAGGGATTTTTAATGTCCAGCAGGTGTCAGTATTCAATGACACAGTATCCACACTGCGTCAACACAGAGTGTCACTGTGTCAACACCCTTCATGATGTCTCACGGACCCATCACTACTATAAAGATGATCGACACGGCAGGACAGTATTAACTCAGCGTCTTTATTTCTAGCGCGGGGCGCCAGGAAACTCTCGTGTTTAATTTAACACGTCCTACCACAACACAACCCTGGAGAAACTAATATGCAAATAGGATAAAATAAAATTATACAACATAAATAATGAATATAAAGGAATTCTGCATGACATTTGAAAACATAACTATATAATAAAATACATAATAGCCTATATAAATAAAATAAATTGAAATGAGCCAAAACACCAATAATGAAATTATAACAATGCACAATGGCGTACCCCAAGGCAACACGTCACTTCTGCTCATTAATATTCATGGCGTTAGCTACTGTTGCTAAGGGGGAACACGCTATCGTTTGTCCCCAATAGGAAATGAATGGAAATCGTGTACGAAGGAGATGTTTACAGAGCTAAACCTAACAATTCTCTCTGAAAATGATGTCCCTGGTGCCAAATTCACTGGCAAAGATATAGAAGAACATAAAAATGTTCAGTTAAAGAGATGGCTTGAGTGTCGAGGGGTGAAAAAGATGAAAAAAACAAGATGACCTAAACATAGCCTTCGCTTTTTTTTTATCGACACCTTTTTCTTACGCGACTGACAATGACATTCTCCGGTTTCAACAAGCTGTCCTTTACCACCAGCCCTATCTTTCTTATATATTATATCCTCTGGTTGTCCTACGTCTCTGATCGTTCTTGGGGGTAATTTATATTGTTAGTTGTGTGTAGCGATCGCAAATGCTACTCAGTGACAGCCAACAAACACTTTTAATTTTTTCATTGATAACAAATCAACACACTGCGTAGCTTGGTCAAGTTTTTCTGTGTTTGGACGTCTGGACAAGGCATCAGCATTGGCATGCTGTTTACCTTCCCGATGCATGATGGTGAAATCATATATGTCCAATTCAAGAATCCATCTATTTCTTCTGCCTGTTGGATCATTGTCAACTGCATGTTTCTTTAGAGTCAAAAGTGGCTTATGGTCAGTGATCACAACAAAAGAACTGCCAGAAAGAAAATGTTTAAAATGGCTTACAGACCAAACAACGGCATACAATTCACGATCAAAAGTAGACCATTTTTTCCCTGTAGCACTCAAACTGTGGCTTGTATATGCAATAACATGTTCTTTTCTGTCCAGTTTTTGAGATAACACTGACCCAATGCCCTCTAGTGACGCATCAGTGTATAGCAGGAAAGGTTGAGAAAAGATACGATGTGCCAGAACCAGGGGTTAATTTGTGCCGGAACATGCCGGAACATGTTCCGGTACCTCTTGGTTTTAGAATCCACGTGTTCCGGGACTTATTTAGTCCATTCCGGTACCTTTTGAGTGTAAATATTCATGATAATACTATGCCGGGTGTTTTAGAGGAGAGCGCAAAGTGATAAACGTCTCCTTTAACGATGTCGCCCTCTTCAGTCCATTACGCCACGACGTGCAATAGTTTGAAGCACGGAGCACACGATAAATAAGACTGGAAACCAACCACCACTCTAAAGTCATGGTTGCCCAAACTTTTCATAGAGCATTTGGGCTTAACAGAAAACAGTTGCTTTAAATTGTAACATTTGCTAGGTGAAAGCTTGGCAGCGAAAATAACACAGGAACCTTGACGCTTTTTACCCCCTCATTTTATTCTTCTTTCCGCCACCCTAATGTAAAATACACAACAAGTCACTGGAGGGCGGCTATGCAGTCCACCAATCGGAGCGTCGTGCTGGCGCACCAATAAGAGCCCATAATATTATATAAAAAAAAGTTGTTGTTTTTTTAATTCATAAAATAATAATAATAATGTGCATAAATTCATTTTTTTAAAAAAAACCCTAGGACTGTATGCTGTTTATTTAAAAAAAAAAAAAAAAAAAAAAACGTCATTTGAAAGAGTCGGAGAAATTACGCCCCTCCCCGACATACTAAAAAAAAAAAAAAAAAAAACTTCGGCGGCATCTGGAAAGCACGAAGCCAGGAATCGGATTAAACATTATTTCAACATGCCAAAAAGGCAATTGAATTTACAGTTTTTCTTTCAAAAAAAAAAAGGAAGATTCAAAACGAGTCAAAAAAGCCACAGCCGGCGAACAGGGAAGCTGCAGCAAACATGCTAACAGTGAGAAGCAGGTGCAGCAGGAGGCTAGTGCCGCAGCAGGTAGCCAGGTTCACGGGGAGCCAGCCAAGCAGAAGGCTACTACCGTGGCAGCAGCTGGTCAGGTAATAATTGTAAATTGTTGTCATAGCATTTATACCATGGATATTATCTGAAATTGAGGCTTGTAAGTCCCACAGTATGACAAGTGGGCATTTGCGTGTTGTTTTTGACAGCAGTTTTTGTCTGTGTTCCGGGACCTGTGCATGTCTAGCCATCCCTGCGCTGTCATATGTACTTTGCGTTCCGGCACCTTATGATTTACAAATTAAGCACTGGCCAGAACTGATGGGTTTGCAAAACAATATTTTAGAGACTGAAATGCATCTTCACACTCAACTGTCCATTTGAAAATAGCACCTTTGTGAGTGAGTGCGCTTAAAGGGGCAGAAATGATGGAAAAGTTCTTGACAAACCTCCTATAGTTGGCGCATAATCCAACAAAAGATCTCACTCTCAATCACATCAACTCGCCCAAAGTATTCGACCACAATTGGAAACGGGACAAAAGGTGTTGCCTCTGGATGCTTCGATTGTAACAAATATGCGCACAGGGTCTTTCCTCTCTCACACTCGGCTTCTTCGTGGGCGCAAATGGCTCTTCCTTGTGTGTGTGTGTGTGTGTGTGTGTGTGTGTGTGTGTGTGTGTGTGTGTGTGTGTGTGTGCGTTCATCTTAGCATGAACAAATACGTTCTTCGTGTGTCGTGTGTAAGACAACCCTGATTACTAACACGACCCCCTCTTTTTCAAGACTCAAGTTTGAAAAAAGACTTTTTGAACACCAAATTAATTTTTATACAGAAAATAATTACAGTACATCTAAAACAAATTATTATAACAATATACTTGAGAGAAAAAGCATGTTATTTTGCCTCATTTAAATACGGTAAATGCGCTCTGACTTGCAAGCCTTGCGTGCGGAAGTACTACCTGCCCTACATTTCCTACGCCAAAATAAAAGCATGCATCACAAAACAAAAGTCAACATGATAAAAAAATAGACTGGAGACTCCAGCGTCCTAAAGTTGAAATGACATCAGTCGGGTACGTCGTAACCCGGGGACTACCTGTTTTTCTTTCTATATTCGCTCTATATCTCCGACGTCATCAAATCACGTAATTTTTTTTCCCCACCCAGAGTCCCGCAAACGTCACTGTAGAAGAACTTCCCCCTGAGAAGCACAATCCCGTCCATGTTAAACAGAAGGAGGAGCCTGACATGCCGTTGATTAAACAGGAGGCGGAGCCAGAGACCTCTGACCTCAAAGAAGAAAAACAGGAAATTGAAATCCTCAATTTTCCAACGGGTGTCGGTGTGAAGAGCGAAGAAGACGAAGGAACAAGCGAAGAGAGCAGAGCAGCGAACCCTTTGAGCGACAGCTCATTACAGCACCAGACAACAAAAGGAGAGCAACCGTACAGCCTCTTAGCTCCGCTTTTGGACAGCGATGACATAACGTCACATTCTTCTGACTTTAATACTGATGAGGAAGAGGACGACTTTGACCAAAATGCTTCAAAATCCTTAGACAAGTCATCATTTCAAAGAGACGCAAAGAAAGGTGTGGTTGAAAAACGTTTTCCCTGCTCACTTTGTGATAAAACATTTCCTTGTAAACGCTACTTAAGGGCACACATGCGTAGACACACTGGAGCGAAGCCTTTTGCCTGCACACTTTGTGATAAAAAATTCTTCGGGAAGGCAAATTTAAACAGTCACACAAGAACACACACTGGAGAGAAACCTTTTGCCTGCACACTTTGTGGTAAAAGATTCACTGAGAAGGGTAGTTTAAGCAAACACACAAGAACACACACTGAAGAGAAGCCTTATGCCTGCACACTTTGTGATAAAAAATACATCGTGAAGGCAAATTTAAACATTCACACAAGAACACACACCGGAGAGAAGCCTTTTGCCTGCACACGTTGCGATAAAAGATATTTCAATAACAGTGGTTTAAAGAGACACACAAGAACACACACTGAAGAGAAGCCTTATGCCTGCACACTTTGTGATAAAAAATTCTTCGGGAAGGCAAATTTAAACAGTCACACAAGAACACACACTGGAGAGAAACCTTTTGCCTGCACACTTTGTGGTAAAAGATTCACTGAGAAGGGTAGTTTAAGCAAACACACAAGAACACACACTGAAGAGAAGCCTTATGCCTGCACACTTTGTGATAAAAAATACATCGTGAAGGCAAATTTAAACAGTCACACAAGAACACACACCGGAGAGAAGCCTTTTGCCTGCACACGTTGTGGTAAAAGATTCACCCGTAAGGGAGATTTAAACACACACACAAGAACACACACTGGAGAGAAGCCTTTTGCCTGCACACGTTGTGGTAAAAGATTCAACCATAAGGGAAATTTAAACATTCACACAAGAACACACATTGGAGAGAAGCCTTATGCCTGCACACTTTGTGATAAAAAATACTCCAGGAAGGGAAAATTAAACATTCACACAAGAAAACATACTGGAGAGAAGCCTTTTGCCTGCACACTTTGTGGTAAAAGATTCACCGGGAAGGGAGATTTAAACATTCACACAAGAAAACATACTGGAGAGAAGCCTTTTGCCTGCACACTTTGTGGTAAAAGATTCACCCGTAAGGCAGATTTAAACGAACACACAAGCACACACGCCTTATGCCTGCACACTTTGTGATAAAAAATACTCCAGGAAGGGAAAATTATACATTCACACAAGAACACACACTGGAGAGAAACGTTTTGCCTGCACACTTTGTGATAAAAAATACTCCACGAAGGATAATTTAAACATTCACACAAGAACACACACTGGAGAGAAGCCTTTTGCCTGCACAATTTGTGGTAAACAATTCGCCCAAAAGGGTAGTTTAAACAGTCACACAAGCACACACACCAGAGCGAAGCATTATGCCTGCACACTTTGTGATAAAAAATACGCCACAAAGGAATGTATAAACATTCATGTGAGAACACACACTGGAGAAAAGCCTTTTGCATGCTCACTTTGTGGTAAACGATTCGCTCGGAAAGAACATGTAGTAAGGCACGCAAGTAGCCACACTGAGTAAAAACCTTTGAATTCTAGCGTGTAAAAAAAAAAAAAAAATCCTGCATTTACAATGGAAAAAGCATTTCAATTATTATTATTATTATTCGGTTTTTCACGAGCCTCTTTCGAAAAAGTTGTTCATGATTTTTCAGGTGCTGTTCTTTTTTACAACTATCCAATTCATATATGGCGGAAAACAGACAAGGTTGAAATGGCAGTTTTTGCTCTTGCACCCTTCTTTAAAATAAACTGCTGTAAGCCAAAATAACTGTTGTGTTTGATAGAACAATATGTGTATATGCTGCCATAGCAGAATCATGACGCATTAAGCCCTTGAACTATTTTTAATATGTCCGTTTTACCCTGGAAACCCCCGTTTACAGATGTCGTGCAACCGCTTTTGTTTCAACCCAGTCAGAAAAAGAAGATAAGTAATTAGATTTATTATTCAAAATGTCTGTCATTTTTAGCTTAGAATAATTAATTGATGTCTAATACTTTGGTAATTTTTTTTTTTTTTTTTTAATCATTCACAAACAAATTACATCACAATGAAAAAAATGGGTGTCTGTAAATCAGTCACAGATATCTACCTTATAACTGTCGCTTCATTGTATTTTTTTTTTTTTTTTGATAGTCACATTTTCTCCGATATGTTAGATGATAAATAATCAATCCAAACAAAAATTGGGAGAAAAAAAAACGTTTAAAAGGGTAACTATATGAAAAAATCTCTACCACTGGTTGATGTCTGCGATTTCTGCATCACGACCCTTGTTATATTACCATGTTTCACCCATTGGTACAGTAGATTGGATAAAGTCAGTGTATACCTTTACGAAATATTTAAATTCTGAGCAAGGGCATGGGCTTGGTCTTCATATCGGTAGGGACAATATACTGTATAACCTGCTTGTCCACTTTTTGCTGAGGATGGGACATTAATTACACCAAACATATGGGTAAATGGGGGTCAAGGCTGCATTTCTCACCAATATGAACCTAAATAATTGACTAAATGATCAATGCAAAATAAATACTATACTAACCTTTACACTGCAAATTTATAATGTCATAATCTGATCATTTTTGTTAAATCTAGTCAAATAATTTTCTTCATCTTTTTTTTTTTTTTGATTGTGAAAGGTTAGTTCACAGATTAATGCATCAGATTCTTCCACTTACTTTAAGTAAATATGACTATTTGTTTGTATTGAACCCATACATCTAAAAGTTGGCCATTTTTCACCCAAATCAAGAAAAAATTTCTTTCAGATAATGTTTTGAACAATATTCTTGAATTAATAACATTTCTGACAAATTTTTCTTTAGATTAAATAATAAAGATTAAATATACAAACTTTTTGCTTAAAATAAGTGTTAAACTTATTTTCAGATAGCTCTTATTTAAAGAAATCTAAGTAAAATCGACTAGAAGCACTGTAGCAGTAGCAAAATTAGTGGTGTGTTCCCCACCTCCATAACATTGACGTCTTTCTACATGACTTACAGTGGCTGCTTCTGGCGGAAAAAAACTTCCAATATTCCTCGTCTTTGAAGGGGGTGGCAGCATGTTGTATTTCTGTTGGGCTGTGAATACGTGTGTGTGGGGGGGTTCAAGTCATCAGCCCATCAAACGTGCGTTTGAGTAAAAAAGAAAATAGACTGGAACATTCAGCGAGTGAAAAGGGGTCAGTGTAAGTCTGAACATAATGAAAGTACTGTAATTCACTTAATATTGGTAAGATCAATTCTATCCTTACAACATATAGGGAGACAATCTAAATGACCTATATGACTGAAGTCATTATATAATGCAAATAAGGTTGCTTAAAAGTTGGTGGGGATAATTTGAGCATCCTGAAAAGTTGGTCGTGTTATGTCACTACCGGTGTTCGGCCATTCCTTACTACGCGGCGAAACGTCCTACACAATGCTCAGGGCGCTTGCGCATGCATCCAGACGCATGCGCACATCGCTTAGAATCGGCGAGTACTCACTATTTTTGTTTTTATTTAGTTATTTAGAACCTTTTCACTGCCTCAAAGATACTTTTTGCATGTATTACCCTCTCATACGTTTAACCATTGTGTTTTTTTTTTGTGTTAGCTTTGAAGCAGTTGACCACATTAGTCATCTAGCGTATTTAAACCGTCCTTATTTGATATAACTACATTTAAGTATTTTCTGCAGGCATTTTTTTAGTACGTTATTCCTGTTTGCATCTAAACAAAACGCGTTTAGAGCGCACGGTAGTACTTTAGGTGTCAAATTCGACTAATGTAGGACGTTTCGCCGATGTAGCATATTTTGGCAGAACACCGGCCCTATGCAAACCAACGCCCTTGATTCTGAGCCTTCAAATTGAGGTATTGATAATGATGACTAGAATTCGGATATGTTGATCATATTTATTGAATATTTTTTGACTCCAGTGATCAGGTAAAGTCGTGATGGAATTTCCAAACGCTTGATCTTCTTACGCTGAAGTTTCAGCACTTGAACGTTTCTACTTCCGGGTCCCTTGACGCAACCTCTATGTACCCATCCGGGGCTTGCTGTTCTTTCGTGTTCCATTCTCCAAACCAAACAACCTCCTTCAAAGCAATATAATTGGGTAAGTACCGGAGTGACAATTTAGTGGACTAAAAAGTAATTTTAAAGCATAGTGGAAGTCGTTTGGCTTTATGTTGAAGTTTCGCAGGCTTTCATATGTAACCCTTACTTTTCGTGGCTGTGAGGCTGTGGGTGGATCGGGTTACAGTTCTTATATTGTGGTGTATTTACTCAGTGTTCTCTACTATAAAGTATCAAGCATCAAGGAAATATAAGGTATTTAACCTGCTAGCATAGTGGTCAGAGCACTTACTTTCGTCCGCGACGCGTTGGGCGCGCGGGTGGCAGTCCTGGTCTGACTGCGTTGAACGGATTGCGTCGCACGCCGCGGCTCTTAAGAACATCGGAATATTATTAGTAACACTATTTTTTTTTGCTGGCGAAATGTCGCATTTGTACTTTCAGCCTGTCATATTCAAACAGTAGCCACCTCCACAATGCTGTTCAAAGCATTATTGGGCCAAGCATGAGAATGGCTTGGCTCTATACCAAACACAGGGATAGAGCCATTCCTTTACTTTCCCACAGTAGCTTTTTTTGGTAATTTATTAGAAATCGGTAATTAAGCTATAATTTATTTATTTTCCACTTCAATTCTTTTCTGATGGGCTATGGTAGCACTTCGATGACAAAGTGGGGAGTCAAGGAGACAATGCAACAGTAGATGAAATTGCAAAAGTGCAACGACGCATGGCTGAGCCCAACATGGCACGCAATGCAGATTTTTTTCAATACTGGAGGAGCCAATGGACATCTTATCCAAACCTGTTTTAACTGGCTAAGAAATTCTTGGTCATGCTGGCATCGTTGGTTCCATGCAAGTGTGTGTTGTCCACAGCAGAAATTGAAATCAATAAAAAGGAACCAACTAAATATTAAACATTTTTTAAAAAACTATGTTTTTGAATGAAATTTTAAAAAAGTCCTCAAGCATCCTCATTCACTCATGGATTATTACTTACATTTTCACATGATAATATATGTTCACATAATTCAAAGATATGGAATAATTCAACATGAATGCAAAGACTTAAAGGATCTAATTTTACATACTGTGTCGTCAATGGCGTACCGCACGCATGCTATTTTTAGACCGTGACGTCGCATCGTAAAGCGGAAGTAAAGCCGAAGTGGGACATTATAGACCCGCCCTCGCATAGAAACAATATATTTTGTGCTACTTTTAGCCGGTAATCTTTCAAAAACAAACATGCCGATCACTCATTGCTTTTTTGGAACTTGTAGAAATTACTCTAGACATTACGAGACATGAAGGATGTTTTCTTCATACGTTTCCGGAAACCAAAAACTCGGGAGGAAAAAATGTGAAGAGCGAATCAACTTGCGCGGACTTTAACACCAGCTCGGTGAATCCATTCACATTTCATATGCAGTAAACACTTTGTTGGGTTGGCATGGTCTTTCAGAGGACAAAGAGGTAAGCCATTTTTATATTTTTAACCTTTTTTTTTTTTTTTTTTTTAGCGTAACGTTGTGCCGTACTGCTTCTGTCTAACATTGAATGACCTGAAAAGAATTACAATGGTATCTGACTGCCACCTTTACCGTTTCTGTTATATATATATATATTAGGGCTGTCAAACGATTAAAATTTTTAATCGAGTTAATTACAGCTTAAAAATTAGTTAATTGTAATTAATCACAATTAATCGCAATTCAAACCATCTATAAAATATGCCATATTTTTCTGTAAAAAATTATTGTTGGAATGGAAAGATAAGACACAAGATGGATATATACATTCAACATACGGTACATATGGACTGTGTTTATTATAACAATAAATCAACAAGCTGGCATTAACATTATTAACATTCTGTTAAAGCGATCCATGGATAGAAAGACGTGTAGTTCTTAAAATATAAATGTTAGTACAAGTTATAGAAATTTTATATTAAAACCCCTCTTAATGTTTTCGTTTTAATAAAATTTGTAAAAATATCAATCAAAAAATAAACTAGTAGCCCGCCATTGTTGATGTCAATAATTACTTACACAATGCTCATGGGTGGTGAAGCCTATAAAATCAGTCGCACCCAAGCGCCAGCAGAGGGTGGCAAAACCCCATAAAACACAATTAACATGTGGGCATTTCTCTGTGCTGTCATTTAAATCTGTCTGAGCGGGGCATGTGCGTTAATTGCGTCAAATATTTTAACGTGATTAATAAAAATTAAAAAAAATTACCGCCCGTTAACGCGATAATTTTGACAGCCCAATTTTGTCCCCAATAGGAAATGAATGGAAATCGTGTACGAAGGAGATCTTTACAGAGCTAAACCTACCAATTCTCTCTGAAAATGATGTGCCTGGTGCCAAATTCACTGGCAAAGATGTGGAAGAACATAAAAATGTTCAGTTGAAAAGATGGCTTGAGTGTCGAAGGCTGGTAAAACACGAATTAAGATCATTAATTAATTAAGATCATTGCTCGGCTAATCGCCGACAACATAAACGTATGTATGTAGTGAGAGTGCTATCGCTAAACCATATAAACATTAAAACCTCTAGCTCCATTGACAAATGACATGAAATACATTAGACTTGACAGTGGATGTTAGCAAGAACAAAATATTTTGGATTGAAAATTTCGTAACTCACCTTTCCAAGCACAAGATAGATTCCTGCCGAATTTTCGTGGACGAGGACCTGTTTCACCCAACCAGCAACAAAGTATTTATAAGCCTCCAAGCTCTTAAAGTTTTTCAAACTTTCGTGAGAATAGGCTGATTTTGTGTGGACAAGATAGTTGTAAATATCAGGGTATCTAGCAGAAGTCAGGCAAATACGGCGGAGACAGCGGGTCGAAAAACATCGATTTAGGCATCAAATATGGATCTGGCGAATGGATTAACTGAAGCTTTTCCACATAACGCCTTTTATGCAACGCATCAAGTGAAAATTATACAACATAAATAATGAATATAAAGGAATTCTGCATGACATTTGAAAACATAACTATATAATAAAATAAATAACAGCCTATATAAATAAAATAAATTGAAATGAGCCAAAACACCAATAATGAAATTATAACAATGCACAATGGCGTACCGCAAGGCAACACGTCACTTCTGCTCATTAATATTCATGGCGTTAGCTACTGTTGCTAAGGGAGAACACGCTATCGTTTGTCCCCAATAGGAAATGAATGGAAATCGTGTACGAAGGAGATCTTTACAGAGCTAAACCTACCAATTCTCTCTGAAAATGATGTGCCTGGTGCCAAATTCACTGGCAAAGATATAGAAGAACATAAAAATGTTCAGTTAAAGAGATGGCTTGAGTGTCGAGGGGTGAAAAAGATGAAAAAAACGAGCTGACCTAAGCATAGCCTTCGCTTTTTTTTTATCGACACCTTTTTCTTACGCGACTGACAATGACATTCTCCGGTTTCAACAAGCTGTCCTTTACCACCAGCCCTGTCTTTCTTATATATTATATCCTCTGGTTGTCCTACGTCTCTGATCGTTCTTGGGGGTAATTTATACTGTTAGTTGTGTGTAGCGATCGCAAATGCTACTCAGTGACAGCCAACAAACACTTTTAATTTTTTCATTGATAACAAATCAACACACTGCGTAGCTTGGTCAAGTTTTTCTGTGTTTGGACATCTGGACAAGGCATCAGCATTGGCATGCTGATTACCTTCCCGATGCATGATGGTGAAATCATATATGTCCAATTCAAGAATCCATCTATTTCTTCTGCCTGTTGGATCATTGTCAACTGCATGTTTCTTTAGAGTCAAAAGTGGCTTTTGGTCAGTGATCACAACAAAAGAACTGCCAGAAAGAAAATGTTTAAAATGGCTTACAGACCAAACAACGGCATACAATTCACGATCAAAAGTAGACCATTTTTTCCCTGTAGCACTCAAACTGTGGCTTGCAAATGCAATAACATGTTCTTTTCTGTCCAGTTTTTGAGATAACACTGACCCAATGCCCTCTAGTGACGTATCAGTGTGTAGCAGGAAAGTTTGAGAAAAGACACGATGTGCCAGAACTGATGGGTTTGCAAGACAATATTTTAGAGACTGAAATGCATCTTCACACTCAACTCTCCATCAAAAAATAGCACCTTTGTGAGTGAGTGCGTGTAAAGTGGCAGAAATTATGGAAAAGTTCTTGACAAACCTCCTATAGACCCCATTCACGTGACGTCACATTACCGCCCCCCTGACTGGTGCCGCTCATCGTGTTTACATATTACCGCTTCGTACATTCCTCCTATTACTGCGTGTTTGTCTGCTTGTCTAAGGACTCACCACCTAGTAAACGAAACCAAAAACCTTCCTGACAATCGTTAACATTAATTAATCAAAATGGTGAACCAGGTGAAGGCATGTGTGGCGGTTGGTTGTAGTAACTTTCGTTACTGTGTGCCCATTTTTAAAAGGGCAAATCTCTAAAGCAGCACGGTTTGCTTATCTCGATCCATGATGCGTTTGTGTCGACAGCCATCAGACAGCGAAGAAAATATCAATAGTCGTGATGCCAACATGATCGCAGACATCATCAGACACAGACTCCGATGCTCGTCGCCGCGGTCGCTAGAGCTGAGAATCTTTGGGCACCTAACGATTCGATTACGATTCAGAGGCTCCGATTCGATTATAAAACGATTATTGATGCACCCCCCTCCTTTTTTTTTTGTTTTGTTTTGTACATTAGTTCCAAAATTGTTCAAAAATACTCTCAGGCTAAACCAAACTACTATTTCAGTATCAAGTTAACATATAGCAGTAAACAAATATACAAAAATAACATTAAATAAAAAAACTCCAGTCCCCATTCTGTATCAGCAGCTTTAAACTACATTCAATTAATGTTGTGAATCAACCGTTAAAGTTGTTAAAATTGCTCCCGTTATTTCATAATTTCCCTTTTGTCTACTTTTGACATGTGAAAGTTTAAAAACTATTTTAAAGATAGATTCAAGTCAATATTTTACCGATTTAGGAGTATTTTAGATAAAAAGTTAATTAGGTTTGCTTGGAAGGTTCGCTACAAAAGCATTGCAGGAAAGTTTACTGCTTTAAGATGGCGGCCGTTTACTAACGCCCGCATCTAGCTTTTTGTAGATGTGCTGCTCCCGCTACCGAGTCTATATTGCATCTAGTCGTATATAAATGATATCTACCGTAACATTATGTAGCTGTACTTGTAGCAGCTTTTCGGCAGCAGTCAGGTATGTTGTTGTGTTTTTTTTATCTCGTGGCATGAGTTGAGCTAGAGCCGTGAGTTGAGCGTTGGCATTACCCGAGGGGCCGGTTAATGAGAAGCATGATGTTTAGCTACTCCCGCTCCGTTCCGTCCCGAAGACCGCGCGGCGCGCTGAGTGTGTTGTACTTCCGCTTTACTTGGCATATTTCAATAATCGGAATTTGGATGTTTGTGAATCGTTCTCGAATCTTCCACGGCCGAATCGCGAATAATCTAAGAATCGGAAATTTTGCACACCTCTAGCGGTCGCACAGCAAGAAGGTGAGTGCAACAACAGTTGTTGTGCCGAAAAATAGCCGCCCCGCGTGAAATGTCCCCCCTGACGGGAGCGCCCACACGGAAACGACTTTCTTGTACCGTGAATATGTATTATTTTACTCTGCTTGAACTAATAAATCTTGTACTGTGAATATGTATTACGAGGGGCTTTCAAAAAGTAATGCACTTAAGTGTATTGCTCGTGCAGGATTTTACCAATCTTGTTTATATTTCGAACAAACATGATAGGACACACCTTTTTGCGATTGTCATATGTGTTTTTCTTATTTTCAGATTTTTAAAGCTTTACCTAGCTTCCAAAATGGCTGCCGCTCTTGAAGCTCGTCAGAAACAAAGAGCTGTAATCAAATTCCTTGTTGCAGAGGGAGAAACCCCTCTGAGGATTCACAACCGGCTGGAAAATGTCTACAAGGATGTTACCGTAGACTATAGTACTGTAAAAAGACATGGGTATACCATTTTGAACCTGAATCTAAAAGGAGATGAATGGAATGGCGTCGCCCAAATTCACCAAGGACCAAAAAGTTCAAGGCCCAATAGTCAGATGGCAAAATTATGGCCACCGTTTTTTGGGATTCTCAAGGTGTAATCCTTGTGGATTTTTTGCCGAAAGGGGAAACCAATAACTCTGAGGAAAACATTGAGACTCTTAGAAAGCTCAAAGCAAGAATTCAACGTGTTCGGCCCAACTTGGACATGGCAAATGTGCTCCTCCAGCAGGACGATGCATGTCCTCACACAAGCATCAAGACCATGGAGGCCATCACTTCATTTGTATGGACTGTGATACCACATCTGCCATATTCTCCTGATTTGGCACCGTCAGACTACCACCTCTTTGGTCCAATGAAAGAAGGACTCCCGGGCAACCGATATGGCAATGACAATGAAGTGAAAACTGCTGTCAAGAATTGGCTTAGAGAACAACCGGCTGAGTTCTACAACAATGGTATACATGCCCTTGTTCATAGGTGGACTGTAGCTCTTGAGAGAGGTGGAGACTATGTGGAGGAGTAAAAATGTAATCCTCACACTTGTACCTTTCTTTTTTTATGTATAACACATGTTGCTATCATAATTTGTTTGTACATAATAAAGCTGGTTGCATTACTTTTTGAATACCCTTCGTATTTTACTCTGCTTGAACTAATAAATGTCATACCTGTGTGATTGTCATTGGGATATGGTCGTGAAAACCAGTAGACTAATACATTTGTGTTCAAAGATGGTTATGTGGCCCAGTCCACAATATGTTGCTAAAATACAGTACTAATATTTTGTGTAATTTAATTATTCAAAACTGATCTTACAGTTGTAAATCCATTACTGTAATGCGTCCATGAAAACATTTGATGTTTTCAATAAAGCGTTATAAATAAGCGCTCCTGTCAGGGGGGACATTTCACGCGGGGCGCTATTTTTCAGCACACACCGTCTTCGGCACACGCCGGCCCGTTGTCAAACCGCTGATCAAGTTTCATTTTACAATCGTGACAATGGTGACGCTCAGCTGCCCAAATGTCGGTTTATAGACCCCAATCACCAACGTCACACAATCACGTGATCGCTGTATTGTGCCGCCATATTGTCCGTCATTATGTGTCCGTATTGTCATTGATCGTAGTTTCTAAAGGTGGATTCACTTGCAAATTATGGACGCCCCGGTGCTTTCAGACGCTGTAAACTCATTGGATGAGTTGCATAAAAGTCGTTATTTGGAAAAGTTTCGGTCGATCCAGTCGCCAGATCCACATTTGATTCCCAAACCGATGTTTCCTCCCGTCCCGTGTGTCAGAGCTCGTCCTGAGACAGCAAAATTTCCAATCATACTCCAGTTTATGTCACGATGAGGAGTCGGGTACCCAAAATCGGCACCGGCCCGAATATAAACCGACATTTGGTCAGCTGAGCGTCACGGTTGTCACGATTGTAAAATGAAACTTGATCGACAACGGGCCGGTGTGTGCCGAAAAATGGCTGCCACGCGTGACGGAAGCGCTTATTTATTGACGTGAAAACTTCAAATGTTTTCATGGACGCATTACAGTAATGGATTTACGACTGTAAGATCAGGTTTGAATAATTGAATTGCACAAAATATTAGTACTGTATTTTAGTAACAAATGGTGGACTGGGCCACATAACCATCTTTGAACAGAAACGTATTAGTCTACGGGTTTTCACGACAATATCCCAATGACAATCACACAGGTATGACATTTATTACTTCAAGCTGAGTAAAAAAAAATATATTCACGGTACAAGAAAGTCGTTTCCGTGTGGGCGCTCCCGTCAGGGGGGACGTTTCACACAGGGCGGCTATTTGTCGGCACAACACCTGTTGTTGCGCTCACCTTCTTGCTGCGCGACCGTGACGACGAGCTTCGTAGTCTCCGTCTGATGATGTCTGCGATCGTGTTATATTGATGTTTTCGCCGCTGTCTAACAGCTGTCGACACAAACGCATCATGGACCGAGATAAACAAACCGTGCTGCTTTCGAGATTTGCCCTTCTAACAATGGGCACACAGCAACTACTAAAATGACCGTTTATCTTCTCTGTTACTGCAACCAACCACCACACATGCCTTCACCATTTTAATGAATCATTGTTAACGATTGTCAGGAAGGTTTTTGGGTTCGTTTACTCGGCGGTGATTCTTTAGACAAGCAGAAAAACACGCAGCAATAGGAAGAATGTACGTAGCGGTAATATGTAAACACGATGAGCTGACGGACAATATGGCGGCACCAGTCAGGGGGGCGGAGTTGTGACGTCACGTGATTGGGGTATATATTCGGGCCGGTGCCGGTTTTGGGTACCCGACTCCTCATAGTGACGTAAATTGGTGTATGATTGGAAATTTTGTGGTCTCAGGACGAGCTCTGACTCACGGGACCGGACGGGAGGAAACATCGAATTGGGCATCAAAAATGGATCTGGCGACTGGATCGACCGAAGCTTTTCCAAATAACAGCTTTTATGCAACTCATCCAATGAGTTTACAGCGTCTGAAAGCAACGGGGCTTCCATAATTTGCAAGCGAATCCACCTTTAGAAACTACGATCATTGACAATACGACACACAATGACGGACAATATGGCGGCACAATTCAGCGATCATGTGATTGTGTGACGTTGGTGATTGGGGTCTATGGTAAGAGCATAATCCAACAAAAGATCTCACTCTCAATCACATCAACTCACCCAAAGTATTCGACCACATTTAAAAACACACAAGAAACGGTACAAAAGGTGTTGCCTCTGGATGCTTCGAAAGTAACAAATGTGCGCGCAGGGTCTTCTCTCTCACACTCGGCTTCTTTGTGGGAGCAAATGCCTCCTTCTTGTGTGTGTGCGTGCGCTCATCTTTGCGTGAGCAAATACGTTCTTCGTGTGTAAATGCGCTCTGACTTGCAAGCCTTGCGTGCGGAAGTACTACCTGCCCTACATTTCCTTCGCCAAAATAAAAGCATGCATCACAAAACAAAAGTCAACATGATTAAAAAAAAAGACTGGAGACTCCAGCGTCCTAAAGTTGTCAGTCGGGTATGTCGTAACCCGGGGACTACCTGTTTTTCTTTCTACATTCTCTCTATATCTCCGACATCAGCAAATCACGTGATTTTTTTCCCCCCATCCAGAGTCCTGCAGACGTCACTGTAGAAGATCTTAACCCTGAGAAGCACAATCCCATCCACGGTAAACATAAGGAGGAGCCTGACATGCCGTTGATCAAAAAGGAGGCGGAGCCAGAGACCTCTGACATCAAAGAAGAAAAACAGGAAATTGAAATCCTCAAGTTTCCAATGGGTGTCGGCGTGAAGAGCGAAGAAGACGAAGGACCAAGCGAAGAGAGCGGAGCAGCGAACCCTATGAGTGACGGCTCATTTCAGCACCAGACAACAAAAGGAGAGCAACCGGACGGCTTCTTAGCTCCGCTTTCGGACAGCGATGACATAACGTCACATTCTTCTGACTTTATTACTGATGAGGAGGAGGATGACTTTGACCAAAATGCTTCAAAATCCTTAGAAAAGTCATCATTTAAAAGAGACGCAAAGGAAGGCGTGGTTGGAAAACGTTTTCCCTGCTCACTTTGTGATAAAATATTTCCTTGGAAATGCTACTTAAAGGCACACATGCGGAGACACACTGGAGAGAAGCCTTTTGCCTGCACACTTTGTGGGAAAAGATTCCCCAAGCAGGCAACTTTAAAAATTCACACAAGAACACACACTGGAGAGAAGCCTTTTGCCTGCACACTTTGTGGTAAAAGATTCATCGCGAAGGGTGGATTAAAGAAACACAGAAGGACACACACTGAAGAGAAGCCTTATGCCTGCACACTTTGTGATAAAAAATACTTCGCGAAGGCAAATTTAAACATTCACACAAGAACACACACTGGAGAGAAGCCTTTTGCCTGCACACTTTGTGGTAAAAGGTTCACAAAGCAGGGAAATTTAAACATTCACACAAGAACACACACTGGAGAGAAACCTTTTGTCTGCACATTTTGTGGTAAAAGATTCACCCATAAGGGAGATTTAAACAAACATACAAGCACACACACCGGAGAGAAGCCTTATGCCTGCACACTTTGTGATAAAAAATACTTCAGGAAGGCAAAATTAGACATACATACAAGAACACATACTGGAGAGAGGCCTTTTGCCTGCACACTTTGTGATAAAAGATTTGTCGAGGAGGGTGGTTTAAAGAAACACACAAGAACACACACTGGAGAGAAGCCTTATGTCTGCACACTTTGCGATAAAAGATTTTCTCAGAAGACTTATTTGAAAATACATAAGCGCTCACACACTGGAGAAAAGCCTTTTTCATGCTCACTTTGTGGTAAAGGATTCGCTCAGAAAGGAAATTTAGTAAGGCACGCAAGAATCCACACTGAGTAAAAACGTTTGAATTCTAGCGTGTGAGAAAATATTTTTGATTCCTGTATGTACAATGGGAAAAGCATTTCAATTAATTTATCCCGTTTCTCACGAGCCTCTTTTGAAAAAGTTGTTAATGATTTTTCAGGTGCTGTTCTTTTTTACAACTATCCAATTCATATATGGCGGAACACACAGACAAGGTTAAAATGTCAGTTTCTGCTCTTGCACCCCTCTTTAAAATAAACTGCTGTATTTTAAGCCAAAACAACTGTTGTGTTTGATAGAACAATATGTCTATATGCTGCCATAGCAGAATCATGGCGCATTAGGCCTCCAAACTATTTTTAATATGCCCGTTTTACCCTGGAAACCCCCGTTTACAGATGTTGTGCAACCGCTTTTGTTTCAATCCAGCCAGAAAAAGAAGGTAGGTAAGTCGATTTATTATTCGAAATGTCTGTCATTTTTAGCTAAGAATCATTAATTGATGTCTAATATTTAGTTAAAAAAATAAAAAAAAAAAAACGACTTTAAAAAATTGTTCACTTGTATATTTTAAACTTTTAAACAAATTTCGTCACAATGAAAAGAATGGGTGTTTGTAAATCTGTCACAGATATCTACCTTATAAATGTCGCTTAATTGTATTTTTTTTGTGGGTCACGTTTTCACCGATATGTTGGATGATAAATAATCGATCCAAACAAAAATTGGGGGGAAAAAAAACATTTAAAAGGGGAACCATATGAAAAAGAAAATCTCTACCACTCCTTGATGTCTGCGATTTCTGCATCGCGACCCTTGTTATATTACCATGTTTCACCCATTGGTACAGTGCATTGGATAAAGTCTGTTGTGGTGACCCTTTGTGTGACATAATTCACTCACGGAACTTGTGTGTACATTTGGCCGAGTGCGTTACCGGCTACGTCACAGTCACATGACAGATACTAAACATCCGTGCGCGTTCCGGCTGAGTTGAGAGGTTACTGAGAGTCCCAAGCGGCCGGACACAGCAAGTCGTCTGCTCAACGGGCCAACAAGACTCCCGCATCGCATCCCGCCACACTGTAGGCCTATAGACCCTACTCACATGACGTCACAACCACGCCTCCACGCCATATTGTCCGTCAACTCGTTGTGTTGACGCATTACCGCTACGTAAATTCCTCCTATTATGGCGTGATTTTCTGCTCGTTAACATTAACAATCAAAATGGTGAAGGCGTGTGTGGCGGTTGGTTGCAATAACAGAGAAGATAGACGGAGAGACTTGAAGTTCTACCGTATTCCAAGAGACCCGGAGAGGAGAGCGAGATGGGCTGCTGCAATTCGACGAGAAAACTGGGCTCCAAACGATTACCACAGATTATGTAGTAGTCATTTTATATCTGGTAAAATGCATTTAAGATATATTTAGAGGGTTTTGGGCTGACAACCACAATTAAGATCATTGCAAGGCTAATCGCCGACAACATACAGGTTCAAATTCAAGATGCTTATTTCTTCCACCATCATTACATTTTGAATAATATTTAGCTGGTACCAAGTGAAAGAAGCTGGCCTCGTCTACGGATCACCAGTTAAACAGGTGTGTCCAAACCTTTTGCAAAGGGGGCCAGATTTGGTGTGGTAAAAATGCGGGGGGCTACCCTGGCTGATTTACATAGAACAATATATTTAAACAAATTTTAGCAAGCCCTTCTGTGTGTCACATTTGCTTTATTATTTTTTTTAATTCATAATTTCAACAGTCTCGTCTTTGTGGCGTTCTCTTTCGAGACTCGGGCTCTTGCGAAATACTACTGCTGTGAAATTAAACTCGCTTCAAGTTGCTATAATTTCTCACTGCGTATCTTCCCTGTAATGTCGTACATGTCAGCGTGTCTTGTTCGGTAATATCATTATCGCGTCACATCGAACTCTTTGAAAACAGCGACTGTCTTTTTGCAAATGGGGCAGACACAGTTGTTGCGTGTTTTATTGAAGAAATAGTCCAATATCCACCTATCCTTGAAGCGTCGGCCATCGCAGTCAACTTTTTTTTTTTTTAATTGAATGTCGCCATTTTAGAAAATTCAAAGTAAAGGGTCACACGGGGTAATGTTGCTTAGAGTTCTGCTCTTAAAAGTTTTTCAAACTTTCGTGAGAATAGGCTGATTTTGTGTGGACAAGATAGTTGTAGATATCAGGGTAGCAGATGTGAGGCAGAGAGGGCGAAGACAGCGGGTCGAAAAATAGCGATTTAGGCATCAAATATGGATCTGGCGAATGGATAGACTGAAGCTTTTCCACATAACGCCTTTTATGCAACGTATCCAATGAGTTTACAGCGTCTGAAAGCACCGGGGCTTCCATGAATTGCACTATAAATTGCACGACAAATTGAAACCATTGAGAATACGGATAAACAATGACGGACAATATGGCGGCCGGATACAGCGACACGTCATTCTGTGACGTTGGTGAGTAGGGTCACGAAATATTTAAATTCTGACCCTTCAAATTGAGGTACTGATAGTGATGACTAGAATTCGGATATGTTGATCAAATTTATTGAATATTTTTTTGACTCCAGTGGTCATGTGAAGTGATGGAATTTCCAAACGCTTGATCTTCTTACGCTGAAGTTTCAGCATTTGAACGTTTCTACTTCCGGTTCACTTGACGCAACCTCTATGTACCCATCCGGGGCTTGCTGTTCTTTCGTGTTCCTTTCTCCAAACCAAACGACCTCCTTCAAAGTAATTTAATTGGGTAAGTACCGAAGAGAGAATTTAATGGACTAAAAAGTCTCATTTTAAAGCATAATGGAAGTCGTTCGGCTTTATGTTGAAGCTTCACAGGCTCACTTAACTTAGTTTAGCTTAGCTCGCTAGCTAAGATACGTTAACGCATTCCGACTGCTTTGACTTCACTTCCGATTTGTAAAGTTTTGTTTTCAGGAAAAGTCGATCGGTTGACATGAGCGTGATTACATTTAATTGTATGAGACGCTTCTCGACTTTTCTTTAAGATGCGACAAATTACTACTGACTGGTGGCCAACGCAATCCCAAACATCAAGTCAAAGAGTTGAAATTAGGAGAGGAAATCCAGGTCACGTCGAACAACTGAAACACAAAAGGAAATGAAGGTAAGGTCATGACATTAGTTGTATTTTTCATGCAATATCAGACTTTGTGTTGTGTGATTGTTACTGTAGGGAAGTACTTCTCAAATGGGGGGGGGGGCAGAACGATGCAAGGGGTGGTCCATGTGACCTCGGGGAACATACATTTTGCCGTACTTGAAATAAGTGTATTTGCACATCCACTCAGTGGATGGTAGTGATACTCTCACTTTCAGAGTGTGCACAGTATTTTTTAACCAAACTCGAGTACACAGCAAAAAGATATGAAGAGCTATGCGCCGTTTTTGCCCGGGCTCACGCAGTGACCCGCTGTCTTCTCCAGTTCTCATGTGTCTGCCCGAGAAGCGCCAACTTTGCCTTGGGAGCGTCACGACGACTGCCCTCACTTCCAGTTCTCCCTGCTGGTGAGAATGCGCGGGAGATGAGGAGATGACCCCTCTGTTTACTGTGTCCAAAAATGGTTGTAACGAACAGCGAAAAACCTAATCAATTAAGATGCCACTTAAAGACATTAGAATCCGATGTCATTGATAAGCTTCTTGATTGTTTTTTAGCGAAAATGTGCAGAATATTATAATATTGCCGACAATCGTCCCGCTTTGTCAGTGTTAGATCAGTAAACCAGCGAGCACTGTTTAGCATGCTCAGTGCAAAATAACCTCACACTATTGCAAAGGAGCCGATACAGCCTACAGCAGGGGTGTCCAAACTTTTTGCAAAGGGGGGCCAGATTTGGTGAGGTAAAAATGTGGGGGGCCGACCTTAGCTGACATCCTTTATGTAGAACAATATATTTAAGCAAATTTTAGCAAGCCATTCTGTGTGTCACATTTGCTTTATTATTTGTTTTTAATTAATAATTTCAACAATCTCACAACTAGCCTTTGCAGAGTTATCTTGTGACTTTCGGGCCCCTGCGAAATACTGCTACTGTGAAATTAAACGCTTCAATTTCTCGCTGTGAATCTTCCCTGTAATCTTGTCGCACATGTCAGTGTGTCTTGTTTGGAAATATCCCCTCACACTGAACTCTTTAAAAACAGCGACTGTCCCTGCAAATGAGGAAGACACAGTTGTTGTGTATTTTAGTGAGGAAGGAATCCAAATTCCACCTATCCATGAATCGTCAACCGTCGCAGTCAACTTTCCCTTTTTTTGTTGATTGTTGCCATTTGACAAAATTGGAAGTAAAGGGTCAAACGGCGTAATGTTGCTTAGAGTGCTGCTGCCTTTTAGTGGGTAAATGAGGAGCAGCATTTAGTGTGTAAGCTACTTCATATGCTGGTAGCAGTTCTGCTGACCAATTTATTAAGTCTGTGTGCGGGCCAGACGTTATTGATTGTATGACAGCGGCTGGGGGCCGGATTAAATTTGACCACGGGCCGCATTTGGCCCCCGGGCCGGACTTTGGACATGTCTGGCCTACAGCAATAATTATAAACTGTCCCTCTGTCCAATGACCGTGTCGTTTTTTTTCTCCAATCATTTTCGTTCTTTCGGTCAAATTGCTTAATGTCCTCGTGAGTTAACGTTGCTAATTAATTTGAATTTAATTGGTATGAAATTTTGTTGTTTAATTTAATCTTTAATCTTTTTATATATGTTTGAAATACTGTACGAACACACACTACTAATGTTTACTATCCTATCGTTTTCACTCTGTATCGAACCGTATCGTTCTCAATCGTATCGAATAGCTCGGCCTTAAAAATGTATCACTTTTGAATTGAATCGTATCCTGTGTATCTAGATACATATCGAATCGGCTTCTTGCCAGAGATTCCCAACCCCAGAATTAACCCTTTAAATGCCGCCTAAAACTCAAAATAACTATCCAAAACCCCGAAATAGATGACATTAGGAGTGGGAACCTCAGGGCACCTCACAATACGATACGATTCGCGATACAAGGCTCACGATAACGATTATCTCACGATATCACGATATAGCGATTATCGATATATTGGGCAGAAATTGGATACATGACATTCTACGATACAACTGTTGAATCGGAAAAAAAAAATTTAAAAATAGAAAAAATACTGTTTAAGTCATTTATTAAACAGTGACACCTTTTCTGTGCAACATTGCTGTAAAATATACATCTAATATAAATATAAATCTAATATAAATACAATATAATATAACATAATATATCTAATATAAATCTGATGAATGGCACCCTTAATTTAAAGTTTTAAATCTTTAAAAAAGAAAAAGAAAAAAAAAAAGTGCCGTAGGTGTCAGCAGTTGAGCTTGGAGTGGGGCAATGATAAAATTGGTGGGTCTTCGTGTATGACCTTTGTTGCTTGGTTTGAGCACTTCCACTATCTGCTTCAGCATTTAAGATGTCAGACTTGCTCAGGCACAGTCTTCCTCACCTTAAAAACAACAAAATAAAACCAAAAATATTAGCTACTTCATAGCTTTTTGAGTTGAAATCCTGATTTTTTTTTTGTGTGTGTTGGAAGTTTTGAATTTAAAAAAATATGAATTGAATCTATAGAAATTAAAAATGCAATAATTACCTATTTTTAATATGTAGGCTGCATTAATTATCATGCACATCACTTTATATATGTTGGAACCTATTCAAACCATTTTTATAGCTTATTGTATCAAAATGACAGTAATAACAGTTTGTGTAGTAAACTAGATGGAAAGTGGTTCTCAAATAATATCAAATAAATCGGTAAATTCATGTGGGCTTGTTCGATATTCATTTTCATCCAGTTTAGGGTCCTGATTTATTTTATATTATTCAACACCAAATGTCATCAAAATAATACATGTAAATTAAAAAGTCAATTACATTGCAAAACTTTGTTACCTCAAGTGATGGAAGCGAAGCTCACAAACTCCGGTGTCCACTACGTAACTAGCTGCCAGTGAAACTTATTTTTCTCAGACAATTCTTGCAAAGAGCAAAGTCCTTGTTCACCTTACTTCCTTTCTTGTTGGTGTAAAATCTAAAGTGTGTCCCCATGTGTGATTTGAAGCAATATTTTTCTCATTTTTTCCTCCACCGTTCTCACTGAGCTTTTTTATTTTTTCAACCCACTTGGAGCTTCCTCTCTTCTTCTCTAGACGACTTGTGCGCACTTTACCCTCACCGCCACTCCCGAGCGCCCCTAGTGGACCGCCAAGGAATTGCCAAAAAAACATTGAGCACTTTACAGCATCCATTGTATGGCGAATATGGTAAATAAAAGTATCGATACTTGGCGGGAGCATATCGATAACCGATCGGGTTGCAAAATATCGCGATATATCGCTGTATCGAGATATTGTCACACTCTTAGATGACATTGTACTGTCCTCGCCAAGATGTTGGAGATAGTAAGTCCATGTGGTTTCCTGACTTTATTCAGCTTCTCATGACATCAACACGTGCAGAATGAAACAAAAATAAAAATTAAATGAAATCAGTTCATCGTCAATAATAGCAGTTCAAATTTTGATAACTCGCTGCTGATACAGCAATAACAATAAACACAAATGATTAGCACGTATCGGTTAGCGTCCACACATCATTAAAAAAAAAAAAAATCACTTCAACTTGCCCAAAGTATTCGACCAAAATTGAAAACGCACAAGAAACGGTACAAAAGGTGTTGCCTCTGGATGCTTCGAAAGTAACAAATGTGCACGCAGGGTCTTTCCTCTCTCACACTCGGCTTCTTCATTCTGCTTCGTGGGAGCAAATGGCTCTTCCTTGTGTGTGTTTGTGTGTGTGTTTGCGTTCATCTTAGCATGAACAAATACGTTCTTTGTGTGTAAATGCGCTCTGACTTGCAACCCTCGCGTGCGGAAGTACTACCTGCCCTACATTTCCTACGCCAAAAAAAAAGCATGCGCCACAAAACAAAAGTCAACATGATAAAAAAAAAAAAAAGACTGGAGACTCCAGCGTCCTAAAGTTGAAATGACATCAGTCGGGTACGTCGTAACCCGGGGACTACCTGTTTTTCTTTCTATATTCTCTCTCTATCTCCGACGTCATCAAATCACGTAATTTTTTTTTTTCCCCCACCCAGAGTCCCGCAAACGTCACTGTAGAAGAACTTCCCCCTGGAAAGCACAATCCCGTCCATGTTAAACAGGAGGCGGAGCCAGAGACCTCTGACCTCAAAGAAGAAAAACAGGAAATTGAAATCCTCAATTTTCCAATGGGTGTCAGTGTGAAGAGCGAAGAAGACAAAGGAACAAGCGAAGAGAGCAGAGCAGCGAACCCTTTGAGCGACTGCTCATTTCAGCACCAGACAACAAAAGGAGAGCAACTGGTCGGCCTCTTAGCTCCGCTTTCGGACAGCGATGACTTAACGTCACATTCTTCTGACTTTAATACTGATGATGAGGAGGATGACTTTGACCAAAATGCTTCAAAATCCTTAGAAAAGTCATCATTTAAAAGAGACGCAAAGGAAGGCGTGGTTGGGAAACGTTTTCCCTGCTCACTTTGTGATAAAACATTTCCTTGTAAACGCTACTTAAAGGCACACATGCGTAGACACACTGGAGAGAAGCCTTTTGCCTGCACACTTTGCGATAAAAAATACACCACGAAGGCAAAATTAAACATACACACAAGAACACACACTGGAGAGAAGCCTTATGCCTGCACACTTTGTGATAAAAAATACTCCACAAAGGAAAATTTAAACTATCACACAAGAACACACACTGGAGAGAAGCCTTTTGCCTGCACACTTTGTGGTAAAAGTTTCACATATCAGCGGGATTTAAACATTCACACAAGAATACACACTGGAGAGAAACCTTTTGCCTGCACATTTTGTGGTAAAAGATTCACCCGTAAGGAAGATTTAAACATTCACACAAGAACACACACTGGAGAGAAACCTTTTGCCTGCACACTTTGCGATAAAGAATACCCCACGAAGGCAAAATTAAACATACACACAAGATCACACACTGGAGAGAAGCCTTATGCCTGCACACTTTGTGATAAAAAATACTTTACAAAGGAAAATTTAAACTATCACACAAGAACACACACTGGAGAGAAGCCTTTTGGCTGCACACTTTGTGGGAAAAGGTTCACATATCAGGGACATTTAAACATTCACACAAGAACACACACTGGAGAGAAACCTTTTGTCTGCACATTTTGTGGTAAAAGATGCACCCATAAGGGAGGTTTAAACTATCACATAAGTACACACACCGGAGAGAAGCCTTATGCCTGCACACTTTGTGATAAAAAATACTCCACGAAGGGAAAATTAAACATACACATAAGAACACACACTGGAGAGAAGCCTTTTGCCTGCGCACTTTGTGGTAAAAGATTCACCCGTAAGGATGATTTAAACATTCACACAAGAACACACACTGGAGATAAACCTTTTACCTGCACACTTTGTGATAAAACATTCTCCACGAAGAAAAAATTAAACATTCACACAAGAACACACACTGGAGAGAAGCCTTTTGCCTGCACACTTTGCGATAAAAGATTTTCTCAGAAGAATAATTTGGAAATACATAAGCGCTCACACACTGGAGAAAAGCCTTTTGCATGCTCACTTTGTGGTAAACGATTTGCTCGGAAAGGACATTTAGTAAGCCACGCAAGTAGCCACACTGAGAAAAAACCTTTGAATTCTAGCGTGTGACAAAATATACTGATTCCTGCATTTACAATGGAAAAAGCATTTCAATTTCATTATTCGGTTTCTCACAAGCCTCTTTTGAAAAAGTTGTTCATGATTTTTCAGGTGCTGTTCTTTTTTACAAATATCCAATTCATATATGGTGGAACATACAGACAAGGTTGAAATGGCAGTTTCTGCTCTTGCACCCCTCTTTAAAATAAACTGCTGTATTTTAAGCCAAAACAACTGTTGTGTTTGATAGAACAGTACTGTATGTCTGTATGCTGCCATAGCAGAATCATGGCACATTAAGCCCCCGAACTATCAATATTTCCGGTTTACACTGAAAACCCCCGTTTACAGATGTCATGCAACCGCTTTTGTTTCAACCCAGCCAAAAAAAGAAGGCAGGTAAGTAGATTTATCATACGAAATGTTTGTCATTTTTAGCTTAGAATCATTAATTGATGTCTAATATTTGGTTTAAAAAAAAAACGACTTTAAAGAATTGTTCACTTATATATTATAAACAAATTACGTCACAATGAAAAAAGTGGTGTCTGTATATCAGTCACGGATATCTACCTTATAACTGTCGCTTAATTGTAATTTTTTTGTTCATCACATTTTCTCCGATTGGTTAGATGATAAATAATCGATCCAAACAAAAATGGGGGGGGGGGGGGCATTTAAAAGGGTATATGAAAACGAAAATGTCTACCACTCCTTGATGTTTGCGATTTCTGCATCGCGACCCTTATTATATTACCATGTTTCACCCATTAGTACAGTACGTTGGATCAAGTCAGTGTATACATTTACGAAATATTTAAATTCTGAGCCTTCAAATTGAGGTCTTTATAGTAATGACTAGAATTCGGATATGTTGATCATATTTATTGAATATTTTTCTGACTTTTCACTGATCAGGTGAAGTGATGGGCTGCTGTCCAATCACGATTTAAGTTGCCCTCGCTCACTTGCCCTGAGCACTTGCTACGACGTCACACTGAGGCCACTTGGAGGGTGGAGGGAAAGTGGGCGGAGGGGGAGCGAAAGACGTAAATGGAACACACCTGCCCTCGTTCACTCACAGGCAAGAAAATCATGGAACAACCACAAGGTGTTGGAGTAGCGCTATACTGCATATTTCAAATCGGTAGCGCCTCCAGAAATTCTTCATAGGGGTGGCCAAATGGGGCCACTTAAAACCTTGGGGTGGCACACCAAAAAAATAAAAGCCATCATTTCAGGTTTTTACTATGTTGTAGTCTTAAACAGGCCAGTAGAAAGTTGTCAGGAAGACTTCAAGACGCACCTTCTGATTACTTTTGTTGATGGTGTTATATTGTTTATTGTATACTATTATATTGCGTTAATGTACATAGTCCAGTCAAACTTTTGAGTTCCGCAGCTACTACAATCTGACATTATTCTGGCGAGTGGGGTGACCAGGGGGGTAGTCAACAAATTCATTGGGGGGAAATGTGGCCGGGCCTCGCCACCCCCTGGTGGCACCTTTATTCCACATCGCACAAAATATACTGCGACTCATGTCAATAAGCTGGAAAAGTATTCCGCGCTTGATGGCAATACGTTGGTACCTGGGAATTATCAGAATTATAGGTTTTGTATGAAATTTTATTTGGGCATTTCATTATTTATTCATCTATACCTTACAATCTGTAAACATATTTGTTGTTCAAATACATTTAACCTATTTGAAGTTTAAGTTAGCTGGGATAGGCTCCGGCACCTCCGCGACCCTTGTGAGGAAAAGCGGCATGGAAAATGAATGAATGAAAGTTCAGTCCCAACGCCATTTGATTGACAGACCATTCCTTTCATTAAAAGCAAAAAACATCAATGACAAAAATTGTCATTGTTTTTTCCTTTTCTCACCGACAAAAGTGAAAGTCAATAAAAAGTAACTTTAGTCTTTATTCATTTATTTCTCTTTACAGGACTGTCTCAGATAATTAGAATATTGTGATAAAGTTCTTTACTTTCTGTAATGCAATTAAAAAAACAAAAATGTCATACATTCTGGATTCATTACACATCAACTGAACTATTTCAAGCCTTTTATTATTTTAATATTGCTGAATTTGGCTTACAGCTTAAGAAAACTCAAAAATCCTATCTCAAAATATTAGAATACTTCCTCAGACCAAGTAAAAAAATAATTTTATAACAGCAAAACTAAATCAAACATTTGAAAATGTCCATTGATGCACTCAGTACTTGGTTGGGAATCCTTTTGCACGGATTACTGCATCAATCCGGCGTGGCATGGAGGCAATCAGCCTGTGGCATTGCTGAGGTGTTACTGATGCCCAGGATGCTTCGATAGCGGCCTTCAGCTCATTTGCATTTGTAGGTCTAGTGTCTTTCATCTTCTTCTTAACTATACCCCACAAATTCTCGATGGGGTTCAGGTCAGGGGAATTAGCAGGCCAATCAAGGACAGTGATGCCATGGTCAGTGCACCAGTTACTGGTGGTTTTGGCACTGTGGGCAGGTGCCAGATCATGCTGGAAAATGAAATCCTCATCTCCATAGAGCTTTTCAGCAGATGGAAGCATGTAGTGCTCTAAAATCTCTTGGTACACAGTTGCATTTACTCTGGACTTGATGAAACACAGTGGACCAACACCAGCAGCTGACATGGCTCCCCAAACCATTGCTGACTGTGGGAACTTCACACTGGATTTCAAGCAACTTGGATTTTGCTCCTCTCCAGCCTTTCTCCAGACTCTGGCGCCTTGACTTCCAAATGAAATGCAAAACTTGCTTTCGTCTGAAAAGAGGACTTTGGACCACTCTGCAACTGTCCAGTGCTGCTTCTCCATAGCCCAAGTCAGACGCTTCTTCCGTTGTCTTGAGTTCAGAAGTGGCTTGACCATGGGAATATGGCTATTGTAGCCCATTTCCCGGACACGTCTGTGAACTGTGGCTTTTGATACCTGGACTCCAGCTTCAGCCCACTGTCTTTGAAGCTCCCTCAAATTCTGGAAGCGGCTCTTCTTCACAATTTTGTTAAGGCTGCGGTCATCTCTCTTGGTTGTGCAGCGTTTCCGGCCACATTTTTCCCTTCCAACAGACTTTTTGTGGATATGCTTTGAAACTGCACTCTGTGAACAGCCTGCTCTTTGAGAAATTTCTTTTTGTGTCTTACCCTCCTGATGGAGGGTATCAATGATGGTCCTCTGGACAGCAGTCAGATCAGCAGTCTTCCCCATACTTGTGATTTAGTTTACTGAACCAAGCTGAGTGTTTTTAAGGCTCAGGAAACCCTCGCAGGTGTTTCGAGTTAATTAGATGATTCAGGTGATTAGTTGAATAGCCTACTTGTATACTTTTTCATGATATTCTAATATTTTGAGATAGGATTTTTGAGTTTTCTTAAGCTGTAAGCCAAATTCAGCAATATTAAAATAATAAAAGGCTTGAAATAGTTCAGTTGATGTGTAATGAATCCAGAATGTATGACATTTTTGTTTTTTTAATTGCATTACAGAAAGTAAAGAACTTTATCACAATATTCTAATTATCTGAGACAGTCCTGTATGTTTATTTATTTTTTATTTTGGCACTCCTGTGATTCCATACGTCCTGCCATAACTGCCACATAGTCTAATTTTAAAATTTTTTTATTTATTAACAACAATGATAAATTTTACGATTCCAAAGGCAGTTTGGTATCACATTCAAACGCCGTGCTGGCTCCTCCATTCATTTTCTTCTTCTTTGGTGGTAAATAGACAGCAGCCAACGGTAATTTAGCTTCATTATCACTACTGCATGGACATATTTTGCGTGTACCCATGCAATGCATTGTGGGATTCAGGGAGCTCCGGAGTGACCATCGTTTTTCACTCGATCACTGAGCCCTCTGAGGGTCCATCTCACCAAGTTCACCCAATCTCCAAGAGTCTGGCTGCAGCCCTCTTCTCTCAGTACCCTGCGCCGCTCGTCTCAGTACTCTCAGTACCGATCCCGCAGACAGGAAATGACGCAATATCGCAGCTCTCAGTTTCCTCAGACCGGAAATGACAACATAAAGCGGTGCTCGAGCTCCGAGCTTCTGGTTTTATCGTTGCAGGTTGGAGCACTGTGACATTTTGTGCCTGCAGGAAACTTTTCTGGCTAAGCAAGACTTAAAAGGGCTAAATACGCTCAATGATAACTTTCATGGCGCTGGCGAGTCCTCCACTGATCTCAGTTTGGGCATAAGAAGGGGCAGAATACCTGGCGGTGTGGCGGTTTTATGGAACAAAAGACTGGACTCTGTGGTTAATGTTATTAGACTTGGGGTAGATTGGTGCATTGCTGTACACCTGTCTGACAAGGAACTTCTCATTTTAAATGTTTATACCCCATATGAATGTCGGGATAATGTTGATGATTATATGGATAAGATGGCATTTATTGCTTCTTTTCTATTGAATGCGCAATACACTAATATTTTTATAGTTGGGGATTTTAATGCTGACATTTCAGATAGCGGCTCCTTGTTTGCTAACCACCTGAATCATCTCTGTAGGGATAATGGGTTGGTTCTATCCAGTAGGGAGCTCCTGCCTTCTGGCAGCTACACCCATATAAGTGAGGCATGGCACACTACATCATGGCTAGATCATTGAATATCAACAGTGGATGCTCACACGTCATTGGCAAAGATGGAAATTTTATATAACATGTCTACCTCAGATCACATACCTGTGAAGATGGTTATAAGTTTTGCTAATGTCCCGAATACTGTTAAAGCGAAGAGAAATTTTAACCCAGATCTGGTAGTCTGGTCTTCTCTTTCTGACGATGACATTACTTCCTATACTTCCGACACCGATGTACTGCTGAGCAACTTAAATCTGCCCAAGCAAGCAGTCATGTGTAGAAACAATAATTGCTGTGATCCCAGTCATAAAACAGATGTCATGGAAATGTATAATCACATTGTGTCAGCACTACTTGCTGCCAGTAAACCCCTTAGTACGCATAGAAGGAGGAATAGAATTAGGCCTGGCTGGAACACTTATGTCGCTGAATTGTATGCAGAAGCCTGTGAAGCTACCAAGGCTTGGGCTTCGGCAGGTAGACCCAGGCAGGGCCCCATATTTGAATATAAGAAGTGTACGAATGCAAAATTTAAATATGCTCTACGGTACATCAAAAAGAACGAACAAACATTGAGGACTTACTCCATGGCCAAGAAGTTATTTTGTAACAACACTAAAGCCTTTTAGGAGGTGAGGCTTGCTACTTATTGCAAACCCTGCTTGCCTTGCTCAATTGATGGCTTCTCAGGTGCTAATGCAATTGCTGCTTTTTGGCAAAAGCATTACAAAAATCTTTTTAACTGTGTAACAACTGAACACTATCAAGTGGGCAATGTCGAAGAGGTGTGTACAATTCAGACCCATGAGGTGTTTCACGTCATTAAAGACTTATCAGTTAATAGGTCCACAGGTATGGATTCTATATCTGCCGAACATCTTATGCATGCTAGTCCGAGGCTAGTTCCACTTCTTGCACTCTGCTTTACTTCCTTTATGGTTCACGGCTGTCTTCCCGATTCTATGATGTCGGTGATGCTGGTCCCTGTCATCAAGGATAAAGCAGGGAAAGTAAGCAGCTCGGACAATTACAGACCTATCGCCCTTGCTAGTGTTCTCTCTAAGGTATTTGAACTCCTCATGCTGGAGAGAGTTAGTACATTAATAAGCTCTTCAGATAATCAGTTTGGCTTTAAACCTAGGCATGGCACAGACATGTCTATTTATGTTTTAAAAGAATTGGTCAACACCTATTTGAGGAAAAACTCGTCTATGTTTATGTGTTTTCTAGACGCTTCCAAAGCCTTTGATCGTGTAAACCACGGGAAGTTGTTTAGGAAATTAAGCCAAGCGGGAGTTCCCAATGACATCATAAGAATTCTTTTATATTGGTACACTCATCAAACTATGCAGGTTAAGTGGGACGGCTGTATGTCTGCCCCCTTCCAAGTTAGCAATGGGGTCAGACAGGGGAGTATTTTATCTCCAATTTTATTCAATTTGTATATGAATGACCTGTCAAAATTATTAAATAAGTGTAGAAATGGCTGCCTGGTTGGTGGCTTGGTGGTCAACCATCTAATGTACGCAGATGATTGTGTGCTACTTAGCTCAAGCTCAGCAGGTCTACAGCAGCTACTCAATGTGTGTTCAGGGTATGGGGAGCTACACAACATTAAATACAATAAATCAAAGAGTGTCATTATGATTTTAAGAGCCAAAGAGGACAAACGTTTGGTTTTCCCTAATTTTAAATTGTCTGGTCAAGTTTTAAAGTCCTGTAGTCAGGTAAAATACCTTGGTCATTTGCTCACGGACACTCTGACTGACAACGAGGACATATTGCGACAGTGTCGCTCATTATATGTCCAAGCCAATGTTCTCTCTCGAAAATTTGGTCCATGCTCTGATGAGGTCAAGCTCGCCCTGTTCAAGGCTTATTGTACTCCCCTCTACACTGCGCATCTGTGGTCAAATTACACTAAGATAAGTTTTCAGAGACTGCAAGTGGCATACAATGATTCTTTGAGAATCTTGCTGAAAAGACCCAGATGGTGCAGTGCCTCTGAAATGTTTGTATCTGCTCGGGTGAATACTCTCCAGGCCCTTCTAAGGGTGCTAATGTTTAATTTTATTTATCATCTGAAATGTTTGGAAAATGTGATTGTCTGGGGCCTGACAAACATTTTGTATAGTTGTACTCGCTTCTTGTCACTGTTCTGGAAGCACTGGAATAGGTGCCTTTTAAAACTGGGCCAATAGATGGCCTAATTTTTGTATCACTGTAGTTTACCTTCTTTTATTGTTATGTTGTTTTTAGTTTTGTATGGTTCGTTCCCTTGTATTGTGTGGTTGTGGCTTGGACCTTGAGTCTGTTAATAAATCTATCTAATCTATCTAATCTATCTATCTATCTGCCAGCCATAGCAGAATAATGGCGCATTAGGCCCCCAAACTATTTCTCATGTCCGTTTTACCCTGGAAACCCCCGTTTACAGATGTCGTGCAACCGCTTTTGTTTCAACCCATCCAAAAAAAGAAGGCAGGTAAGTAGATTTATTATACGAAATGTCTGTCATTTTTAGCTTAGAATCATTAATTGATGTCTAAAATTTAGTTTAAAAAAAAAAAAAAAGTCTTTAAAAAATACAAGTGAATAATTTTTTAAATTTTTAAACAAATTTTGTCATAATGAAAAAAATGGGTGTCTGTGAATCAGTCACAGATATCTACCTTATAACTGTCGCCTTATTGTATTTTTTTTGTTAGTCACATTTTCTCCGATATGTTGGATGATAAATAATCGATCCAATCAAAAATGGGAGGCATTTAAAAGGGGAACTATATGAAAAAGAAAATCTCTACCACTCCTTGATGTCTGCGATATATGCATCGCGACCCGTTATATTACCATGTTTCACCCATCGGTTGTTGTCACCTACGTCATCACGACCACCTGAGCCGCCATCTTTCGTGTATCTCAGTGACCTGGACTACATCCGCCCCGGTCACGTTTGTTGACAATTTTGCGGGTAAGCAGCCACGTGAATGTCACATCAAAATGGGAAAAAGCCAGAAGAACGACAAGACTCCTTATGTGGAGAAGCTTGAAAAGGAAGCGAGAGATCGGTATTTGTCAGTTATGGTGCCTCTGCTGTGGTCTGGAGACCAAAGATGACATGGTTGCGTGTGATAATGAGATCTGCCCCATTATTATTTAACCTGTGTTGGTCTACACCGCATGAAACAGATAAAGATGTGTTGGTTCTGCTCTCTGTGCTCCACTTAAGTTAGTGGTGGTTGGTAGTTTGTGATTTGTTTTAACTGACAATTTGGCAACATTAAAAGTACCTGGCCAAAGTACTTAACTGTCGTCTTTGTATAAACATTATTATCAGGCATGAAAATGGGTCAGGGGTTAAAAAGGTGAGAAGGGTGTGGAGGAAATATATTCCAGTACACTGTATTGTACACCCCAACAAAATATTGAGCTCTGTCGACCCACACTGTGTTTCAGCAGGGCCATGCAGAGACCGGTGGAGGGGTGGGTGCTCGTAGATCAAAAGGGGCACATGAACAAGTATTTAATACACCTTAAAACAACATAACTTCAATTTTAACCAGCTTTAGATAATAATTGGCTGCGACTGTGACATACTTTAATTGGGAGGGGGCAACAGTGAATAGAAATCAAAACTGTCATCAACACTTTCTGGCTGTGACTCAGTCAGTCTGCCTCTTTTCTTCCTTCAACCTCTGCATCAAAACTTCCTTCCTCAACTTGTTCATCTGAGAACAAACCACATCAGATGGTCACTGAGCCACCAACAGCACAGTTTTCTTAAAACTATTATTTCATTATTATCCATACTTAACAACTCTAGCACCTAATGATTAATAAAGCAATGACATAAAAATCTTATAGAAAAATAACATTGTAATTGTGTTTATGATTGGATTTAATACCCGACTATCCTTGCAAACTTGTTCTTACCAGGTCTGCTATTCACCCAGCTGATGAGGTATCCACTGCCTTTAGCAGCCTCATCTAACTCCTTTTTTTATCCCTCAATCTCCCTTCCCTACGACGCATGTCTATGTAATGAAATATAAATATTTAAAAAAACAAACAGACTCCCCGGTGGCTTTTAGTTTTAAAGCTTTCTTAATTTCTTTCTCACTCAATAACGATGGAGTTAGATTTGTGTTTTTATTATTCAATCAAAAAACAAAGTTACTTCTATCAAAAACAAAGTTGCTTCAATCAAAATACAGTATATACTTTTAATCCCAAAAAGTAGCTTCAATAAAAAAAAAAAGTTTTTGATTGCAATAATAAATTTGAGACAAAAAAAGCATTTGAAAACCATTTTTCTTGATTGAAACAAATTTTTCCATTTAAGTAATGTTTTGCGTTTGGGCCACATTTTGGCTAGGACATTTGTGTCTTTATTATTCAATCAAATAAGTTGCTTCAAACAAAAAAATATATGTAAAAAGAAAAACTTTGCACATGTGCCAATCACCGTTTACCAAAGCCTGAGAGGGTTTGAGTAGACTCACTATGAAGCTTTTAATAAAGCCAAGCATTTTCTAACTACTTTATTCTTGTTTAAAAATAATTCGGTGGGGCAGTAACATGTTTAAAACTTATCATAATTCTTCCATTTTGAAGTGTTTGAAAACCATTTATAAATGATACTTTGGTGAAAAAAGTGAAAAAACATGTCTTATATATATGTATCTTTTTTCCAATGTTAAATCTGAATAAATGCATTGAACACGCACAAAAAAATGGGGGGCGGGGGGGGGGGGGTTGGTGCGCTACTTCGCGGTTTTCACTTATTGCGGCGGGTTCTGGTCCCCATTAACCGCGAAAAACGAGGGATCCCTGTATTTCTGAAAAGCTTTAAGAAGCAGGACTCATTCCCACCACTCGTCGGGCCGCTGTTGTGCCGACACCGGCCGTCAGCTCAAATCCAAGCCGAAAATAACGCGTCTCCGGCGGACGACGGGAGCGATGTGAGGCGCCCCCTCCATCCGAGAGAATGCCGCTTAATTTGACTCAACAGTGTGTTTCTTCGTTTATATTACCGTTAAATACACAAGCTTGACGCCAATTTAACGGGAGCTATTTTTTTTCATGGGAGATTTGGCTAGCTCTGGCAGTGTTCAACGCAAGCTGCAACTAATGGCAGTAACTTTTTTATATCGCAAAACGTGAAAACGATTGAAACCATTACTCACCAAATTCAATCTGCTGGCAAATACAGGCAAGTGTGTATGCTGCGCTCTGGTCTGCCCCGATGTGGATAAGGCCTGCTTTTTGATTTCGCAGCTTTGCAATGCAACCGAAGGCTCTCCGAGCACTCCATGTACACGCGTAAGGAGTGCGCGCGTTTGGAATAATGGAACGCAGCTTGGGCCGATGATTGGTTCTTGTCAGCGAAGCATCTAGAAGGATTTGCTGACTGTGTTCTTATGTGCTCAGTTTACGTACTAAGTTAATCACATGATGATAATAATAATAATTAAATAAAACCTTGTGGCGTTACTATTTACATAATTCACTCGGAGGAACGTATAAGGAGGGAGTTCCGCCCGGACCCATATAGTTGTCACACTCCGCTCTGTTCTGCTGTGACCTCGTGCTTTTGTGTGCAAGTCCTGCTCTGTTAAATAAATGTTTTCAAGTGTTGACCACGATACTCCGCCTCCGACTCCTTCCTGGCACTACAACCTCCTGACCCCCCCCCCCTTCCCAAAAAGAATTTCTCCTCGGATCTACGCAATTCACGCAAGTCGCCCTTTTTGACTTCAAAACGGCGAATTTCGCCGAAAGGTGAGAGATTTTCATGCCTGTATTATGCGTGTGTATATATATATATAATACAGTATTGACACATGCTGTACTTACAAAGAATAGGATTCAAGATGACTTAATATGTTTTATTAAATACAATCAAGTCACAACAAAATATTAATAACAGCTAAGTTTGAAAGGCTGAAACGGTTAGCATACTAAATGGTATAACAGCACAAACTACACAACAGTTGGGCAAAGGTTTGTAAGGGCACCGCATACATAAACAATCTTATCCAACAATGTGCAATCTTCGCCATCACATGGCAGAACCAAGTTAATAGGTATAGTTCCTGTTAGGATCTTATACTTCTGGCAAAGATGACCAATTACCCGTTCAACATGGATCCTCAAATGTGCTATCTTCCTAGTCTCCTCCACATCTCTACCAGCTAACTGACAGCGACCTTTTGTGAACGCAGGGAGTTTGACCTCTGCACATAACATACCCACATGTTCTTGAATATCAAAGCCTCTGTCAGCCAAGACAATGTCCCCGGGCAAAAGGTTATTAAAAAAAGCACTGTCCAAGGTGATATGTTTGTCACTTGTGCGACCACCCCAACCTTTTGACATCAAACAAATTCCCCCCTTTGGTGTGATTCCAGTTAGGTATTTCATGGTGTAGTTATGCTTGTAACTAGAAAACATTTGCGCATGCGCCTTAAGATTTGATGGTTTCTCTGTAAAAATTGCAAAAAAACTCAATAATCACTGCAACTCTGCGTCTGAAGGACTCAACAAACTCGTGAGGCATTGTTTTATAGAGTGTTTCTCTGTTGGGCCAAACAATTGCTCGTCTCAAGTTAGCATGTAAAAAGGGCACCATGCCACTGAACACTCAATACAGTCTTACGGGAAACATGGAATATGTGTGCAATGTGTAGTGTAGGCAGGTCCAAACGCAGGCGCATGAAGGTCAGAAGGAGCATCTAAAGGGCGCTGACGGCTCCTCCTGTAGCTCACCAACGTCTTCCTCCATCCTCAATTTCTCACGCCTACTTCGCCTAAAAGAGCGGTCCACGTTGGTGGGCTGAACACATGTGTGTCCCAGGCGTAAGGATGGTGCCCAGTCAGGGTCTGCCTCATTTATTTCATATGTTGGTTTTCCTGAAATTATAAAAGTCGTATCAGTCATACAACAGGTTAACATTAGTAACTTAAAATGGATTTTAAAGCTTTGTAGTGTGTCTAAACTGGTGGGACCTGCCCTCATATGGCACTGATTTGTATGCAACAGACTTAAACTTTTTTTTTTATTTTTTTTTTAAAACTGTTTAACTGATCATTAGGCATAACAAACAAGTAGAAGATTCTTCTGGTGATTTAGTAGATCTGTAGTCTCTTCCACAGAGTGCTTGGTCAAGCATATCAGTAGCCTAAGCGGGAGGTAAATATCGCATTTTTTTCTAACACATCTCCCATACTTATAATCATTCATTGTGTGCTGTTACATCTTCATTACTACCCTTACTTTGTTACCTTTGAACTGTTTCTTGTGTACTAGTACCATACGGTGAACGCCTGTTGCTTATGCACAGTTAGTTAGCCAGTAGGGCTACAGTTAGCCTCTCTTAGACACTAGCGTGGTTAGCCAAAATAAACAACACAACCACACGCCATAAGTGTTTAAATGCAGTCAGTATCAGCATCCGAAGAACATTAACACTTCCAGTTACTTACCTTTATGGAAATGTAGGGAACAGACCGACATGTTTTCAGTTGATGAATAAAAAGTGATGGCCTTTCTTCTCACCGCTGCAACCATTCGAAGCCTCTAGGTCAACTCCTAGAGTTCCATATCTTCTCTTCCAGGCGGGAATGCTAAAAAAAAAAACTATCCCATCCTTTTTGCATTCGTTTCTATCATGGGACCTCGAATGGCAGTCTTTCACACAACACGAGTGTACCATTTTCAACGATTACCACGCAGAATGGATGCCTAGCAAAGGATCACGTCGCGGGCTTGTTGTTGTTCTGCAATACACGAAAACCCACAATGGACAAGAACAGTCCATCGGTCTTTGTCAGGTGACGTAACGCTGTCAAAAGCCGCAGTGCATTGTGGGTTGAATCGCCATTTTGAGTGTACACTTATTGTAAACAACTGAGCAGTGTGAAAATCGTCTTTGCTTTCATTATTGTCTTTGATAAATGGGACACGCGTGTTGTTTGAAAGGCTGCCATACTAAATCACACGACAAAAATGGCAGCAAAGTTGACCACGACGTAAGATTTTTTCGTTTTCCCTCTTGGAAAAGAGATTATAGACAACAGGTTGAGGAACTAACGAAGCGGCGTCGGATGGCCTGAGTCGCAGCGGCGAAACGACTTTCTACACCATATCTCCCTTCCGGCGTGTTTGCTCTCGGCATTTTCATAAAGGCAAGTCAGTTTTTTTCAAAGTATTGATACTGAATATGCTGTTTTTTTGCTTTCTAAAGTCGCTATTTTCTCATTGGCTAACCTTAGCTAGCTAGCCTCACTTGTAAACTACAGGCAAAGAGGGAGGGCAGTTGAAATGGGTTAATCTGTACGTGATAAATCAGTGTTTAATTTATTCAGTCATCGTTTATAAAAACATTCTAGAGTGAATGAGTTAAAAGATATAGGTAAACAGCAAAAATGCACCGAAATATTTATCAATGCGCGAGATTTCCTTTTGTGATCTGAGAGATCTGATGGGATGGTAGCATGTCTGATTAAGTGTTTACGAAAGTGAAATGTCATGGAAATATCCAATCTTACCTAGCTTTCTAAATAAAACCTGTGATTGCAGGTGAACCAGCTTATGAAATGATGGAGACTGACCCAGACTGGGCACCATCCCTACATCTGGGACACACATCTGTTACACCAACAAACACTGCACGCTCTGCAAGACGAACGTGAGCAGCTACGGAAAGAGACACTGCAAGCACCAGATATGGGGGTCCAGCAGGATGCAAACATTGAAGAGCTGCAGACCAAGGAGGGACCATCTGAGCCTGGTGAAATAAACAGTCACCAACAGAATGAGGAAGGGACACCTGACGCTGGAGTTAGCCAGGTAAGGGCAGCTCTCAGCCTGTAATGATCTTCGACGTGACGTCACATCCGGTGAGTGTAACGTTTGTTTGTTAGCGCTGCTACTAGTCGCTAATCTCCTAGTGCTCCTCAATTTGTTTTATCCCACGGACACATCGGAGAATCGATCCTAGGCTGGTTCGGCTCTCCTAGTGCTCCTTAATTTGTTTTATCCCACGATTTAACAGGTTGTGGGTTAAAACTACTCTCCTCTTTAGCTCTATCTTCCTAGCCTAGCTTATCCGAGCTATGGCTAGCCCTCTGCCTTCTTCCTCCCGTCTTTTCTGCTCAGTGTGCTGTATGTATAGCGAGCACCCTGGCTCCTTTGTCGAGGACAGTAGTAGCTGTAGGAAGTGTAGCTTCGTCTCAGGGTTGGAGACCAGGGTTTCTGAGCTAGAAGCACGGCTCTGCACTCTAGAGACGAAAGCTAGTCCTAGCTATAGCCAGGTAGTGGCAGGGCCCGCAGGTCGTGCTTGCAGTAGTAGGATTGCTAGCGCAGTTAGCCCCCCAGCGAGCCCCGTGCAGCCGGGGGAAATTAAGGACGGATTTGTGACTGTACTTGGGAAGCGCAGTGGTAAACGCACAACCTTAGTGCACCAGCCGCTTCACGTCAGCAATAGGTTTGCCCCCGCCAGCGACACACCGGCTGAACCAGACACTCTCGTAATTGGAAGCTCCATAGTTAGAGACGTGAAGCACCCGGCGGTGTCTGTCAGGTGTTACCCAGGGGCCAGAGTCGGTGACATCGAAGGAAACCTCAGGCTCTTAAAGCAGAGTAGGAAGAGGTTCCGCCGTATCGTGATTCACGCAGGCGGTAACGACGCCCGGCGGAGACAGTCTGAGGTGCTTAAATTAAACGTAGCCTCGGTGTGTAAACTTGCTAAGTCGATGGCGGACACCGTAGTTTTCTCTGGTCCTCTGCCTAATTTGGTCAATGATGAGATGTACTCTAGATTCTCATCATTTAACCGCTGGTTGTCTAGATGGTGCCCAGAAAACGATATAGTCTTTGTTGATAACTGGCACGCGTTTTGGGGCAAGTCCGGGCTCATGCGCCGAGACGGCATTCATCCGACTTGGGACGGTGCTGCTCTCTTAACTCGAAATTTGGCCGCCAAACTAAGTCTCCCAAAGTGACACTTCAGAGTGGGGGCCCGGGCGCAGTGTTGTAGTGTAAAACACAACTCTGTTAGTAGTGACCACTCGCCTCTTTCCGAGCTGTCACAAATCCAAAATTCAGGACAGAAGATAGAGACTGTGTCCGTGCCTCGTATAGTGAACAGGGGAAAACAGAGTACTATAGGAACGAGACCAAAGAATTTAATACATATAGCCCCTGATTGCAGTGAAAATAAAATAGCTCTTAATAAATATATAAAATGCGGATTATTAAACATCAGGTCAATCTCGCCCAAATCTCTGTTAGTTAATGACTTAATTGGGGATTATAATATTCATATTTTGGCCCTGACTGAAACTTGGCTTCAGCAGGGTGACTTTGTTAGACTTAATGAATCCACATCCCCAAGTCACGTGAATTTTCACACAGCTAGAAGCACGGGCCGTGGAGGGGGGGTGGCAGTAATATCACACTCTTGTTTAGGTATGAGCCCAAAAAGTAAATCTAATTACATTTATAACTCCTTTGAAAGTCTAGCACTATCAATTATAGACGCTAACTGGAAGAACCAAAAACCAGTTCTTTTCATAGTGGTTTACCGTCCCCCTGGTCCCTACTCACAGTTTTTGTTAGATTTCTCTGACTTTTTATCTAGTATTTTGCTAAGCTGGGATAGAATTATAATTGTAGGGGATTTTAATATACATGTTGACGATGAAGGTGACTCCCTTGGTACGGCCTTTAATGACCTACTAGATGGGACTGGCTTCATTCAAAATGTAAATAAACCAACTCATAGTCACAAGCACACCCTGGACTTGATTTTAACCTACGGTACGGAGATTAGTGATCTTAGTGTCCATCCCCACAACCCCGTACTGTCTGATCATTTTCTAATTACCTTTCAGTTTGTGCTTCAAGATAATCCGCCACTAGTGACTAGAACTCAGATGAAAAGGACATTAGGTGATCGCTCTGTTTCAGAGTATAAACAGATAATTCAGCCTATATTTGCCTCCATGTCATCTAATTATGAAGGAATAATGTCCGGCCTTGCTGTTAATGACGAGTTTGTTGATCGTGTTATGTTTACGCTTCGTACTACCCTCGATGTCGTTGCTCCCTCCAAATTAAAGTTTGTCAAGCCGAGACGAGCCTCTCCCTGGTATAATGCTGAAACGCGCTCTCTTAAACAATCGACACGTAAATTAGAAAGACTTTGGCGCCGTTCCAACACAGAGCACACCCTCTCTGCCTGGAAACACAGCTTAGTGACATATAAGCAGGCCTTGCGTACGGCTAAAACCAGATATTACTCATCCTTAATAGAGGAAAACAAAAATAATCCTAGGTTTCTGTTCAGCACTGTAGCAAGGCTGACAAACAGTCACAGCTCAATAGAACCTTATATCCCAACCACCCTTAGCTGTGATGACTTCCTAAAATGTTTTAACAATAAAATCGCAACTATTAGAAATAAAATAAATGACTCACTTCCAGTTATTAGGTCTGATAAAGTGCAGACAAAGAATTCGGAATCTCCTATAAACCCCTCTAAAATATTAAATAACTTTACCACTGTAGACCAAATTGATGTAATTACCTGGGTCTTTCCTTTGGAAAGGCCAAGGTAATGCTGTTGTGCAACTTTATTGTACTTATTATTTATTCTTTATTATTATAATTCATCTATTTTTTCAATTATAATGTCCTCCAAACCATCAACGTGCCTCCTCGACCCAATCCCAACCAAACTTTTTAAAGAGACCCTGCCTCTAACTATTGACACTATCTTAAATATAATAAATACCTCATTAGTTACTGGCTACGTGCCGCAGTCCTTTAAATATGCAGTTATTAAACCGCTCTTGAAAAAACCTACTCTTGATCCTGAAATTTTGGCCAATTATAGACCTATTTCTAACTTACCATTTCTCTCCAAAGTCCTTGAAAGAGTGGTAATTAAACAGCTCTGTCAGCACCTACAGGACAATAGTTTATTTGAACAGTTCCAGTCTGGCTTTCGAGCTCATCATAGCACTGAAACCGCATTAGTTAAAGTAACTAATGACTTGTTACTTGCCGCTGACGTTGGATTAGTCTCGATCCTGGTTCTGTTGGACCTGAGCGCAGCCTTTGACACAATCGACCATAATATCTTATTGCAGAGATTAGAATGTGACATAGGCATTAGAGGAGCAGCCCTCTGCTGGTTTAAATCATATTTATCTAATAGGTACCAGTTTGTCAATGTAAACCAACAATCATCATCGTACTCTAGAGTTAGTTATGGTGTGCCGCAAGGATCTGTCCTCGGGCCCATCTTGTTTACGCTGTATATGCTTCCTCTAGGTAATATCATAAGAAAACATAGCATTAACTTTCATTGTTACGCTGACGACACACAACTGTATTTATCAATTAAACCTGAGCAGGTCAGGCAAGTAGAAAAACTAAGCGCCTGCGTCCGAGATGTAAATACCTGGATGAGCACTAACTATCTTCTACTTAACCCTGAAAAGACAGAAGTCCTTATAATAGGCCCGAAAAGTGTTAGAGACTCTTTAGCTGCCCAGATAGTCACTCTGGACAATGTAAGTGTAGCCTCCAGCACCACAGTTAAAAACCTAGGAGTTTTATTTGACCCTGACTTATCGTTTAAAGCACACATTAAACAAACCTGTAGAACGGCTTTCTTTCACCTGCGCAACATCGCCAAAATTAGAAATATTTTATCTAAAAGCGATGCAGAAAAATTAATTCACGCGTTCGTTACATCGAGATTGGATTACTGTAACTCCCTACTTGCAGCTTGTCCTAAAAGCTCTCTAAAAGTTCTTCAGCTAGTCCAAAACGCAGCAGCAAGACTTTTAACAGGAACCAATAGAAGAGAGCACATCACCCCTGTGCTCCAGGCACTTCACTGGCTTCCAGTCGAGTTTAGAATTAAATTTAAAATACTCCTTCTTACATTTAAGACCATTAATGGGTTGGGGCCACCTTATCTCACCGATGCTCTGGTTCCATACCGCCCCAACAGAACACTCCGATCTCAGAATGCAGGTCTACTGGTAGTTTCCAGGGTTTATAAAAGTACTGTCGGAGCTAGAGCCTTTAGCCACCAAGCCCCTGTTTTATGGAATCAGCTTCCAGCTAGTATTAAAGAAGCCGAGACAGTCTGCACATTTAAGATTAGATTAAAAACGTTCCTATTCGACAAAGCTTATGGTTAGGCTAGTTGAAGTCGGAGTAGACTCACAGTTTAGTCTAAGCTGCATTAGAAGCTATAATGCTGGGGGCAGTACAGCCGCTGAGTTCTATCTCCTTTTCTTACTCTACCTACCACTTGTCTTACTTTATTTCTATTTTCCAATGTTAATATCTAGTTGTCTAGTCTCTTCATCACTAGTCATCCGGTGTCCCCTATCCCCCCTCCCCTCTGGGGAGGGGCTATTTTTCAGCTGCAGCCTCCTGACTGTCCGGACCCCTGGCTGGATAGACGTCCTCGCTGCTACCCCCGTCTCATCTGACTAGAGGGACTTCTTCTTGCTCCTTTACTCCACTGTATTTTTACGGACTATAATTTCGCTTGCTAATTCCCTTTAGCCGTTCTGGGGTTCCTGTCTATCCGTCCTGGGAGTGGATCTCTCCTGACTGTGGTACTCCCCAAGGTTTCTCATTTTTCTCCCAATTGACTCTGGAGTTTTTGGAGTTTTTCCTTGCCGGCATGGAGGGTCTTAAGGATAGGGGATACCCAGGACTTGAATTGCATCTATTCATCTTTGTTGCATCTATTCATCTTTGTTGCTTCATTTCTAATTTCATATTGCCTCTGTTAAGCCCTTTGAGACTTCTGTTGTGATTGAGGGCTATTCAAATAAAATTGAATTGAATTGAATTGAGAAGAAAGTGGTCAGCTACAGACTGAAGAGGGGACACATGAAGCTGGAGAAGAAGGTGATCAGCTAATCACAGAGGATGAGACGCACAACACCAATCAGGATGTGACACAGACTGTGATTATTGACCGTTTTGAAATTTTCACAGAAAACCCATCAAATCTGAAAGCACGTGCCCAAATGTTTTCCAGCTACAAGCACCACCACACTATGAAGTATTTAATATATATTACACCCAAGGGAGCCATTTGTTTCTTATCAAAAGGCTGGGGAGGGCGTACAAGTGACAAACATATAACCCTGAACAGTGATTTTCTTGATAATTTGTTACCTGGGGACATTGTCTTGGCTGACAGAGGTTTTGACATACAAGAATGTGTGGGCATGTAGTGTTCAGATGTCAAACTCCCAGCATTTACAAAAGGCTGCTGTCAGCACATTTGAGAATCCATGTTGAAAGGGTCATCGGAAATGTTTGTCAGAAGTATAAGATCTTAACAGGAACCATACCCATAAACATGATTCTTCCATGTGAAGGTGAAGAAGCCACAATGTTGGATAAGGTCACTTTCTGCTGTGCCCTGATAAGCCATTGCTCAACAGTAGTATAGTACAATTTTCTTTTCATAGTGTTTGTACAAGCAGTTTGTTTTATACATTTGTAGATGACTTAAACCTGTTTAATAAAGTATGTCAGTGACAATTTTGAAGACTTGACTCCTTGCCTCTCTTAGGTACGTAAAACGCTAGTGTTGGTTTTGATAATGAAAAGTACTTTTTTTTTTTTTTTTTTTTTTTTTTTTTACTAATTACATTCAAACAATTTTGTGGAGATAAACACTGAATAGGAAATACAATGTTTGCGAACAAAACGAGATGTTTGACAGGTTTACTTTTTTTGGATTTATAATTTTTACTAAAATTCTCAATCAAAACACAGCAGCAGCACAATGGTAAACAGAAAATAGCAATACAAGGAACTATAAAACGTGCATATGAAGTAAAATAACACTAGTTGTAGAATAACGTGTTCAAGTAAATTTGTCCCTCTTCACAGAAGTCCTGCATTGAGAGAATTGCACCTTTGCATGGCAATGTCAACACTGAAACAATATATTGTGCAATATACATGAATTTGCATGTCATTATGACAGTTCCTTCACCTGATTTAGTCATATGATGTTTAAGATGATATTCAAGGTACAATTCAAGTTCAGGGATGTTCAAGTAAGAGCTGTATCATGTTTCTGAGAGGAGCAACGAGTGACGACTGTGTTGTCGCAGTCCTGCGGTCGAACTGCGAAGATCCTGCACCGAGCCATTCGTTAAATGTCCGTGAGCTTCGAGAGATTTATAGTTTTTAAAATGTAAGCGCTGATACCGTAAACGAGGGACTTTTTTTTATATCCAGCGATGAAGTTTGAGGCAGTAATGTGGCGTCGGAGCTACTCCTGTTCTGGTTTGTTTACATCCGTGATACACTCAAAATGGTGCATGGGGGCGTGTCCGCTAGTTTGGGCACGTGACTGACAAAGACCGATTGGATAAAGTTAGTGTATACATTTATGAAATATTTAAATTCTGAGCCTTAAAATTGAGGTATTGATAGTGATGACTAGAATTCGGATATGTTTATCATATTTATTGATTTTTTTTTTTTTTTTTTTTTTTTTTACTCCGGTGACCAGGTGAAGTGATGGAATTTCCAAAGGCTTGATCTTCTTAGGCTGAAAATTCAGCACTTGAACGTTTCTACTTCCGGTTCACTTTACGTAACCTCTATGTACCCATCCGGGGCTTGCTGTTCTTTCGTGTTCCATTCTCCAAACCAAACGACCTCCTTCAAAGCAATTTAATTGGGTAAGTACCGAAGAGAGAATTTAATGGACTAAAAAGTCTTATTTTAAAGCATAATGGAAGTCGTTCGGCTTTATGTTGAAGCTTCGCAGGCTCACTTAACTTAGTTTAGCTTAGCTCGCTAGCTAAGACACGTTAACGCATTCCGACTGCTTTGACTTCACTTTCGATTTGCAAAGTTTGTTTTCAGGAAAAATCGATCGGTTGACATGAGCGTGATTACATTTAATTGTATGAGACACTTCTCGACTTGTCTTTAAGATGCGACAAATTACTACTGACTGGTGGCCAACACAATCCCAAACATCAAGTCAAAGAGTAGAAATGAGGAGAGGATATCCAGGTCACGACGAACAACTGAAACAAAAGAAAATGAAGGTAAGGTCATGACATTAGTTGTATTTTTCATGCAATATCAGACTTTGTTTTGTTGTGATTGTTACTGTGGGGAAGTACTTCTCAAATAGGACACAATATTATGCAGAGGTGTACTTTATAATAAAAATAATGATTTGATAAACATGATACTGTTTACAGTGTCGGCATGGAGTTGGGGGGGGCGCGAAACATTTATGTCTTCCTGGGGAAGGGCGTCACAGAAAATAATTGAGAAGCACTGCGTTAGCGTAGCATATCATTCGCTTTTTTTTTTTTTTTTTTTTTTTTTTTTTGTGGAGTCGAGTTGGCTATAATTCATTGAATATAATGTACTTTTTTTCTTGCTGAGTGTGTATTTCCACCAAGTTGATGTTGTCCCTGTAGACGCAAAAATATGTGCTCGTCTCTCAATGTTCATTCAAAATAATTGGAAACCTTTTATTTATTTATTTTTGGAAAAAATAGACGAAATTCAGAATTGCCACTTTTCATCGTCCAGGGTCGTCGAATATTTTGGAAGACATTTGTGCATTTGTGAGATGGCGCAATATGATTTCCGCCATATTTAAAAAAACAACAACAAAAAAAACAATAATAACTCATTGGGATAATATTTATAAGGTACTGTTAAAATGGTCTTGAAAGTTCTTTTAAAAGAGCTTGAATTTGGCCATTAAAAACGTATACCAACCCTGCCACTAAAATGCAGGGGTGAGTATAGTAGCCAAAAATTATACTCAAGTAATAGTAAAGTTACTTCCAGATTATATTACTCAAGTTTCAAATAAAATTAGTCATCCAAAAATTTACTCAAGTACAAGTAAAAAAGTAGTAATAAGTAACATTGTAACTGCGAAGAATATTAATTTTTGTTAAATATTTTTTTTCCTCAGAATAACGTCATCTATATGAACTGTTATTATTATACTGTACTATAACCAGGGCTGCACATAAGTGGTCCGCATGCGCGCATGCGTACTGGACGTAGACAAACGCGCTGGCCCTCAACGGCTTCCATAGGCTTTTGCGTACCGATGGCTGACCACTGTATTTGCGGCGGACACGAGAAAATAAAATAAGTTTTTTCTTCTTCCCACTCCCTTTCGAGTGCAACTATTTTTGTTGAATTATATTGTTTGTTTTTTGTTTCTTTTGTGTGTGCATGCTCGAAATAAAAAAGTTTCATCATCATCATCACTCTAAGAAGTACATTTTTCTCTAAAAGTTACTCAAGTAAATGTAACCTCCGTGAAGTTGGCCCCCCATCAGACGCAAATTTATATAAAAATTATGTCAATCGTTTGTGCTGCAAAAAGTTTCGTTTGTGCCATCATCGTTTTGCAGTTATTAAACATTGTTTTTTAGGTCATCCAGAGTTCACCCAGCCCCCCATCTGTGGCGGAATGGAACCCCGGTGGTGTCATTTGATTCTGCCTCGTTAGTGCTGGATTGTGCTGCAAAAAGTTTTGTTTGAACTGCTACGGTTTTCGAGATATTCATAAAAATGTCTAGTGATGACGTCACGCGCAGCCCCCCATCTGCGGCGGAATGGAACGGCGATGATGCCATTTTTTTCTTCGTCGTTAGTGCTGGTTTGTGCTGCAAAAAGTTTTGTTTGTGCCATCATCGTTTTGCAGTTATTAAACATTGTTTTTTAGGTCATCCAGAGTTCACCCAGCCCCCCATCTGTGGCGGAATGGAACCCCGGTGGTGTCATTTGATTCTGCCTCGTTAGTGCTGGATTGTGCTGCAAAAAGTTTTGTTTGAACTGCTACGGTTTTTGAGATATTCATAAAAATGTCTAGTGATGACGTCATGCGCAGCCCCCCATCTGCGGCGGAATGGAACGGCGATGATGCCATTTTTTTCTTCATCGTTAGTGCTGGTTTGTGCTGCAAAAAGTTTCGTTTGTGCCATCATCGTTTTGCAGTTATTAAACATTGTTTTTTTAGGTCATCCAGAGTTCACCCAGCCCCCCATCTGCGGCGGAATGGAACCCCAGTGGTGTCATTTGATTCTGCCTCGTTAGTGCTGGATTGTGCTGCAAAAAGTTTTGTTTGAACTGCTACAGTTTTCGAGATATTCATAAAAATGTCTAGTGATGACGTCACGCGCAGCCCCCCATCTGCGGCGGAATGGAACGGCGATGATGCCATTTTTTTCTTCGTCGTTAGTGCTGGATTGTGCTGCAAAAAGTTTTGTTTGAACTGCTACGGTTTTCGAGATATTCATAAAAATGTCTAGTGATGACGTCACGCGCAGCCCCCCATCTGCGGCGGAACGGAACGGCGATGATGCCATTTTTTTCTTCGTCGTTAGTGCTGGATTGTGCTGCAAAAAGTTTTGTTTGAACTGCTACGGTTTTCGAGATATTCATAAAAATGTCTAGTGATGACGTCACGCGCAGCCCCCCATCTGCGGCGGAATGGAACGGCGATGATGCCATTTTTTTCTTCGTCGTTAGTGCTGGATTGTGCTGCAAAAAGTTTTGTTTGAACTGCTACGGTTTTCGAGATATTCTTAATAATGTAAAGTGATGACCTCAGTTTTCAGCGCCGCGGGCCGCACAATAGATCAGGAATAAGATTGCGTCCACTGACAGGTTTCAGTGACGTTCTCCGCTGATCTATCGGTTGTTGTCTCCTACGTCATCACGACCACCTGAGCCGCCATCTTTCGTGTATCTCAGTGACCTGGACTACATCCGCCGCAGTCACGTTTGTTTTGTAGAGTTTTGCGGGGAAGCAGCCACGCGAATGTCACATCAAAATGGAAAAAAGCCTGAAGAACGACAAGACTCCTTATGTGGAGAAGCTTGAAAAGGAAGCGAGAGATCGGTATTTGTCAGTTATGACGTCAGTTATGGTGCTTCTGCCGTGGTCTGAAGACCAAAGATGACTTGTTGCGTGTGATAATGAGAACTGCCCCATTATTATTTAACCTGTGTTGGTCTACACAACATGACACAGCTAAAGACATATGTCAGTTCTGCTCTCTGTGCTCCACTTAAGTTAGTGGTGATTGGTAGTTTGTGATTTGCTTTAACTGACAATTTGGCAACATTAAAAGTACCTGGCCAAAGTAGTAAACTGTCGTCCTTTGTATAAACATTATTATGCGTGTGTGTGTGTATATATATATACATACATACATAAAATACAGTATTGACACAAATGCTGTACTTACAAAGAATAGGATTCAAGATGACTTAATGTTTTATTAAGTACAATCAAGTCACAACAAAATACAAAAAATCAATAACAGCTAAATTTGAAAGGCTGAAACTGTTAGCATACTAAATGGTACCTTTCATGTATAACAGTACAAACTACAAAACAGTTGGGCAAAGGTTTGTAAGGGCACCGCAAACATAAAACAATCTTTACAACAATGTGCAATCTTCGCCGTCACATGGCAGAACCACGTTAATAGGTTTAGTTCCTGTTAGGATCTTATACTTCTGGCAAAGATTACCAATTACCTGTTCAACATGGATCCTCAAATGTGCCATCTTCCTAGTCTCCTCCACATCTCTACCAGCTAACTGACAGCGACCGTTTGTGAACGCAGGGAGTTGGACCTCTGCACATAACATACCCACGTGTTCTTGAATATCAAAACCTCTGTCAGCCAAGACAATGTCCCCAGGCAAAAGGTTATTGAGCAAAGCACTGTTCAAGGTGATATGTTTGTCACTTGTGCAACCACCCCAACCTTTTGACATGAAACAAATTCCCCACTTTGGTGTGATTCCAATTAGGTATTTCATGGTGTAGTTATGCTTATAACTAGAAAACATTTGCGCACGGGCCTTAATATTTGATGGTTTCTCTGTAATTTTTTTTTTTTTTTTTTTTAATCAATAATCACTGCAACTCTGCGTCTGAAGGACTCAACAAACTCGTGAGGCATTGTTTTATAGAGTGTTTCTCTGTTGGGCCAAACAATTGCTCGTCTCAAGTTAGCATGTAAAAAGGGCACCATGTCATTGAACACTCAGTACACAGTCTTACGGGAAACATGGAATATGTGTGCAATGTGTAGTGCAGACAGGTCCTAACGCAGGCGCATGAAGGTCAGAAGGAGCATCTGAAGGGCGCTGAAGGCTCCTCCTGTAGCGCACCAACGTCCTCCTCCATCCTCAATTTCTCATGCCTACTTCGTCTAGAAGAGCGGTCCACGTTGGTGGGTTGAACACATGTGTGTCCCAGGCGTAAGGATGGTGCCCAGTCAGGGTCTGCCTCATTTCTTTCATATGCTGGTTTTCCTGCAATTACAAAAGTCGTATCAGTCATACAACAGGTTAACATTAGTTACTTAAAATGGATTTTAAAGCTTTGTAGTGTGTCTAAACTGGTGGGAACTGCCTTCATATGGCACTGATGTGTATGCAACAGATTTTTTTAAATTTATTAATTATTTTTTAAGTTTAACTGATCATTAGGCATAACAAACAAGCAGAAGATTTCTTCTGGTGATTTAGTAGATCTGTAGTCTCCTCCACAGACTGCTTGGTCAAGCATATCAGTAGCCTAAGCGGGAGGTAAATATAGCATTTATTTCTAACACATCTCCCATACTTATAATCATTCATGGTGTGCTGTTACAACTTCATTAATACCCTTACTTTGTTACCTTTGAACTGTTTTTTTGTGTACTAGTATCATACGGTGAACGCCTGTGGTTTATGCACAGTTAGCCAGTAGGGCTACAGTTAGCCTCTCTTAGACACTAGCGTGGTTAGCCAAAGCAAGCAACACAACCACACGCCATAAGCGTTTAAATGCAGTCAGTATCAGCGTCCGAAGAACATTAACACTTCCAGTTACTTACCTTTATGGAAATGTAGGGAACAGACCGACATGTTTTCAGTTGATGAATGAAAAGCGATGGCCTTTCTTCTCACCGCTGCAACCATTCGAAGCCTCTTGGTCAACTCATCGGAGTTCCATATTTGCTCTTCCAGGCGGGAATGCTAAAAAAAAACGTATCCCATCCTTTTTGCATTCGTTTCTATCATGGGACCTAGAATGGCAGTCTTTCAAACAACACGAGTGTACCATTTTCATCGATTACCACGCAGAATGGATGCCGAGCAAAGGATCGCGTCACGGGCTTGTTGTTGTTGTACAATACACGAAAACCCACAATGCATTGCGCCAGAAACGTCACGAGGCAAGAACCGATTGTGCGGCCCGCAGCGCTGAAAACTGAGGTCATCACTTTACATTATTATGAATATCTCGAAAACCGTAGCAGTTCAAACAAAACTTTTTGCAGCACAATCCAGCACTAACGACGAAGAAAAAAATGGCATCATCGCCGTTCCATTCCGCCGCAGATGGGGGGCTGCGCGTGACGTCATCACTAGACATTTTTATGAACATCTCGAAAACCGTAGCAGTTCAAACAAAACTTTTTGCAGCACAATCCAGCACTAACGACGAAGAAAAAAATGGCATCATCGCCGTTCCATTCCGCCGCAGATGGGGGGCTGCGCGTGACGTCATCACTAGACATTTTTATGAATATCTCGAAAACCGTAGCAGTTCAAACAAAACTTTTTGCAGCACAATCCAGCACTAACGACGAAGAAAAAAATGGCATCATCGCCGTTCCATTCCGCCGCAGATGGGGGGCTGCGCGTGACGTCATCACTAGACATTTTTATGAATATCTCGAAAACCGTAGCAGTTCAAACAAAACTTTTTGCAGCACAATCCAGCACTAACGAGGCAGAATCAAATGACACCACTGGGGTTCCATTCCGCCGCAGATGGGGGGCTGGGTGAACTCTGGATGACCTAAAAAAACAATGTTTAATAACTGCAAAACGATGATGGCACAAACGAAACTTTTTGCAGCACAAACCAGCACTAACGATGAAGAAAAAAATGGCATCATCGCCGTTCCATTCCGCCGCAGATGGGGGGCTGCGCGTGACGTCATCACTAGACATTTTTATGAATATCTCAAAAACCGTAGCAGTTCAAACAAAACTTTTTGCAGCACAATCCAGCACTAACGAGGCAGAATCAAATGACACCACCGGGGTTCCATTCCGCCACAGATGGGGGGCTGGGTGAACTCTGGATGACCTAAAAAACAATGTTTAATAACTGCAAAACGATGATGGCACAAACGAAACTTTTTGCAGCACAAACCAGCACAATCATAGCACAAACGATTGACATAATTTTTATATAAATTTGCGTCTGATGGGGGGCCAACTTCACGGAGGTGTAAAAGTAATGGAGTAAATGCAACGCATTACTTCCCACCTCTGCCAATATGTCAGGGTTCAATATATTGTCATGCAACACATTTTTAACTTAAAGAATGCTTCTCGGGCCAGCATAGTAAAACATGAAGTCAATGAATTCATCTATGTATACAGGCAGTCCCCGGTTTACGAACGAGTTCCATTCCTACGCTGGAGATGTAACCTGAATTTCCGCATAAATCGGAATTAACTAAGGTTGAGAACGATAAACCGAACGACCGGATATCCGGTTTTACAGGTGAGAGATACAGCTGTATCGATAGTAAAGTCACCATTCGACAGTAATTAGTAAGGGTGTAACGGTACATGTATTTGTATTGAACCGTTTCGGTACGTGGTGCTCGGTTCGGAACGGAGGTGTACCGAACGAGTTTCTGACGTAATGTAGCCCTTACATTTCGAGGCTGTGAGTCGATCCGGTTACAGTTTCTTTGTGTAATTTCTATTTACTCCGTCTTCTCTACTATTATGAGCACCAACACGGTAGGACTGTAACCCGGAAACGTCAACGCCGCGAGAACGCAATGAAACGCGGGCATTACAAGTCAATCAGCCAATGCACACCAGTCGCAGTGCGGCTGCATGTTAGACGCGTCCCAGAAGCGGCTCAACACGACGCACGTGAAAAGAATGGCAGAGTTTATTATTTGACGCGAGATGCGACCCTCCTGCATCAATACTACTACCAGTAGCTAGGATCGGGCAGACCGGAAGTCACTCGTGTAAAAATACGGGGGATCCGGTCGATTTTCATTTTTTTTTCGATTTTCGATTTTATGCAATCGTAACCCACTTTTTGAGTCCATCAGATCTCTTGAGTGGTAGTTCGAGGCACAGTTGACTTGTCTTTGTTGATTTACTGCTGTCTTCTCTGCTATAATAATAACCAAAATAAAATATACAATATAAATTAATACTACATCACATTTGTAAAATATAAACCCAAAATAAATAATAGCCCATTTAAATAAAATAAATTGAAATGAGCTAAAACACCTGGAATTAAATAATAAGAATAATACACAGATCCTGCTTACGCAATTAAATCTATTAATTTCTGTCTGGCACTTTAACCTGAGAAAATCCACCAATAAAGCTTTTGAAAACCGTTCATAAGAAAAAAAATGATTCATTGAGGCATTTCATTTGTAAAATACATGTTAAAATCTTTGTCTTTGGGATTGCTTTTCTCTTTAGCACAGGACTTCTTTTTTTCTTCTTTCTTTCAGAAAGAAAGCTGACCAATACGCGAGGTCTGAAAGGCAAATTGTTGTTGGATTATTATCTTTAAATACCCGCTACTTTTTTTAGCAGAATTCTAGTTTTGTATAGGCTACTGTTCCTATTGTTGAAAGCACAAAAGTGTGTAGTAAACAACTAACACATTTATATTTTGCATTTTGTTTTCTTACTGTAATGAAAATGAACCGAACCGTGACCTCAAAACCGAGATACGTACCGAACCGAGATTTTTGTGTACCGTTACACCATTACAATGGCTAATTACTAATTAGCCATTAAATATTCAATGAACCGATAGTAGAGATAGAATTTGGCAATCGTGAACACAAGAATCTGCTTCTAATGCCTAGTTGCTTAATATGATAAAAATTTAGCTTTTACATCCTGCGCTTGTGTCATTCACCACACAGTGCAGTTAGATTGTGACCGCCGTCGTGGTTGCCTCAACTTCCCATTCATTTCGGCAGAACGGCTAGTAGTCGCCGTCATTACCCGATCGTCACGGGCGTGTCATAACAACGCGAGAGCTAACAAAACCACTAACGCACGCTCCGTAGCGTTTTCTTCACAGCCCAAAACGAAACTAGTCATGGCAACGAAGCAACATGCTAAAACAATGGACAGTTAAACGCAGTTTACTTAAAAATGAAGATGTGGATCAGTTGATCTTCCTCAAGAAAAATCTGCCCTTCAAAAAAGATGTAGACAGTGATGAGGAATAAAATAATGTGGAAGCACAGGCATAAGTGAATGACTTTGCTGTGTATAAGGTTAAAGTAATGATTATATACCTGTCTGTTTAAAATGCCATGTTTTTATTCACCCAGTTATTCCAGTGGTAAAGCATAATTTATTATTAATTTATGATAACATGAGCAGGTTTAATTTTTTTTCTAGAGCTGCTGCATATAATTAATATTTTTTGCTTGTAAGATGTTAACGTTGAAAGTTTGCACTTAAATTACTTGCCTATTGTGCTCAAAACACCAGAAAATACATTAGTTAACCCTTTAACACCTAAGCCTATTTTGGCCGAATTTGCATGCATTTGATGTTGCCTTTATATTTCAAAGAAAAAAATGTTCACAATGGCCAAGTTGAGTCCCTTTTATCAAGACACCTTGAACTTCATGTCCAAACCGTTGTTTTCTTCACTGACCAATTATAATCCACATTTTGGACCCAAAAAGACAAAAAAAATCCCGAAATATTTTTTTCAAAATTTGTAATGTTGGTGTCCAATTGACAACCAAACATGCTCAACCATCCGTTTTGAAGCTTGATAATATTTATTCAACTTGTTAGGATAAACATTTAATCGAAAAAAATAAGATTGAATAGTTTTATGTTTGACTATTCAACACACAGCGGGTATGGTCATAGGCGTTTTTGGCCTTTACACATACTGTGGTCAAAACAGGTTATATACAGTGCAAAATAGTGAGAAAAAAAATTATATCATCTAACACAAAAAAGGTTTGGAGGATATCTCTTTGTGAAGTTAGGTATTATACCCATCACCTTACCTAAAGTATACGTACATGCAATCAAGCTTCTCGAACACACATCTATATAAATATTGAAAAGATTCATAGTGAAGAAAAAAAAAAATATAACAATTAAACAAGTATTTTCAAAAATATTGACAAGTACTGGACTGTCTCAGAAAATTAGAATACACAATATTCTAATTTTCTGAGACAGTCCTGTATATTGTTCTATGTAAAGGACATCAGCCAAGGTCGGCCCCCCACATTTTTACCACGCCAAATCTGGTCCCCTTTGCAAAAAGTTTGGACACCCCTGCTTTAAATGGTGGATTAATGTACAGGACTGTCTCAGAAAATTAGAATATTGTGTATTCTAATTTTCTGAGACAGTCCAGTAGCTCAGTTCAATTCAATTTTTTCAGGCATGCGACCCGATAGTTTTTTTTTTTTGTTGTTTTTTTTTTTTTGTTGCGCACTCAATAAAGTTTGTTTTTGAACAGGTCACTGAGCTGCGTCACATTCAACGTCACACAGCCTACTCTTCTGCCGTTTGAGCGCTGCTGTCATTTCTACTCGCCGAGACGCCAACTAATCCGAGGAAAACAACGACAAATGCAGCTCATCCTATTCCTTGAGTTGATGAAAAAATGCATTAGCTTGCGCTAAATTTAGTTTTCGATTCATTCTGCATGTTTCAAAGTAGCTCGCGCAATCCAACCGGTGTTCATGCCTTCTTTTCCTTAGTTGCAGCCTAGATCGGCAATTTATTAAAAATGTTCGCATTCGGTTCGTCCTTCTTGACATCACAACGGATCTTGGGATATGTAGTCTTTTGTGCTGCTTTCGGTTTTGAAAAAGGACAAGAAATGATGGAAATATGGAGATAGATACATGGTACATGCAGCGTTTTAATGCATATTTATGAGTGCCATAAAACTATAAAACTCAAATGACATTATCTCCCGTTTTTCTTGGTCGATTGACTTCAAATAAAAACTGGCTTAGACATCAACTTCCGCACTTTCAAATGAGACCAACCAGCGACACGTGGGTGACGTAATTACAGCGTGACGAAGCTTCAAACACGACTATTAAACGCGTCGCTGCCGACACGTTCGGTGTTAAAGGGTTAAATAACTGCACTTTATTGTTGTCTGTCACTGGAGTTTTATTTTATTATCAATCCCATCCAACAAAATGACGGTCTATAGTAAGCTTTATTTTTTTCATAAAAAAATAAAACAACATTGGTATGAAATTTTGTTGTTTAATTTAATCTTTTTTTTATGTTTGAAATACTGTACGAACACACACAACTAATGTTTACTATCGTATCGTTTTCACTCTGTATCGAAACGTATCCTTCTTAAACTGTATCCAATCGAATCGCGCGGCCTTAAAAATGTATCGCTTTTGAATCGAATCAAAACCTGTGTATCTAGATACATATCGAATCGGCTTCATGCCAGAGATTCCCAACCCTAGAATTAACCCTTTAAATACCGCCTAAAATTCAAAATAACTATCCAAAACCCTAGAATAGACAACATTGTACTGTCCTCGCCAAGATGTTGGAGAGAAGTCCATGTGGTTTCCTGACTTTATTCAGCTACTCATGACATCAGCACGTGCAGAATGAAACAAAAATAAAAATTGAATGAAATCAGTTCATCGTCAATAATAGCAGTTCAAATTTTGATAACTCGCTGCTAATACAGCAATAACAATAAACACAAACGATTAGCACGTATCAGCGTCCACACATCATTAAAAAAAAAAATCACATCAACTCGCCCAAAGTATTCGACCACAATTGAAAACGCATAAGAAACTGTACAAAAGGTGTTGCCTCTGGATGCTTCGAAAGTAACAAATGTGCGCGCAGGGTCTTTCCTCTCTCACACTCGGCTTCTTCGTGGGTGCAAATGGTGTGTGTGTGTGCCTCGCGTGCGGAAGTACTACCTGCCCTACATTTCCTACGCCAAAGTAAAAGCATGCATCACAAAACAAAAGTCAACATGATTAAAAAAGAAAGACTGTAGACTCCAGCGTCCTAAAGTTGAAATTATATTAGTTGGTTTCGTCGTAACCCGGGGACTACCTGTTTTTCTTCTGACGTCAGCAAATCACGTGATTTTCCCACCCCCCATCCAGAGTCCCGCAGACGTCACTGTAGAAGATCTTCACCCTGAGAAGCACAATCCCGTCCACGTTAAACAGAAGGAGGAGCCTGACATGCCTTTGATCAAACAGGAGGCGGAGCCAGAGACCTCTGACATCAAAGAAGAAAAACAGGAAATTGAAATCCTCAAGTTTCCAATGGGTGTCGGTGTGAAGATCGAAGAAGACGAAGGACCCAGCGAAGAGAGCGGAGCAGCGAACCCTTTGAGCGACAGCTCATTTCAGCACCAGACAACAAAAGGAGAGCAACCGGACGGCCTCTTAGCTCCGCTTTCGGACAGCGATGACTTAACGTCACATTCTTCTGACTTTAATACTGATGAGGAGGAGGATGACTTTGACCAAAACGCTTCAAAATCCTTAGACAAGTCATCATTTAAAATAGACACAATCGAAGGCGTGGTTGTGAAAAGTTTTCCCTGCTCACTTTGTGATAAAATATTTCCTTGGAAATGCTCCTTAAAGGCACACATGCGTAGACACACTGGAGAGAAGCCTTTTGCCTGCACATTTTGTGGTAAAAGATGCACCCATAAAGTAGGTTTAAATTTTCACATGAGAACACACACTGAAGAGAAGCCTTATGCCTGCACACTTTGTGATAAAAAATTCTTCAAGAAGGCAGATTTAAACTCTCACACAAGAACGCACACTGGAGAGAAGCCTTATGCCTGCACACTTTGTGATAAAAAATACTTTACAAAGGAAAATTTAAACTATCACACAAGAACCCACACTGGGGAGAAACCTTTTGCCTGCACATTTTGTGGTAAAAGATGCACCAATAAAGGAGGTTTAAATTATCACATAAGAACACACACCGGAGAGAAGCCTTATGCCTGCACACTTTGTGATAAAAAATACTTCATGAAGTCACATTTAAACTCTCACACAAGAACACACACTGGAGAGAAGCCTTATGCCTGCACACTTTGTGATAAAAAATACTCCTCAAAGGAAAATTTAAACTATCACACAAGAACACACACTGGAGAGAAGCCTTATGCCTGCACACTTTGTGATAAAAAATACTCCACAAAGGAAAATTTAAACTATCACACAAGAACACACACTGGAGAAAAGCCGTTTACATGCTCACTTTGCGGTAAAAGATTTCCTCAGAAAAAACATTTAGTACGCCATGCAAGTAGCCACACTGAGAAAAAACCTTTGAATTCTAGCGTGTGACAAAATATTCTGATTCCTGCATTTACAATAGAAAAAGCATTTCAATTTCATTATTCGGTTTCTCACGAGCCTCTTTTGAAAAAGTTGTCCATGATTTTTCATGTGCTGTTCTTTTTTACAACTATCCAATTCATTTATGGCAGAACACACAGACATGGTTGAAATGGCAGTTTCTGCTCTTGCACCCCTCTTTAAAATTGTCAAATTTGTCAAAATTATTAAGTAAGTGTAGAAATGGCTGCATGGTTGGTGGCTTGGTGGTCAACCATCTAATGTATGCAGATGATTGTGTGCTACTTAGCCCAAGCTCAGCAGGTCTACAGCAGCTACTCAATGTGTGTTCAGGGTATCGGGAGTTACACAACATCAAATACAATGAATCAAAGAGTGTCATTATGATTTTAAGAACCAAAGAGGACAAACGTTTGGTTTTCCCTAATTTTAAATTGTCTGGTCCTGTAGTCAGGTAAAATACCTTGGTCATCTGCTCATGGACACTCTGACTGACAACGAGGACATATTGCGACAGTGTGGCTCATGTGTCTCTCGAAAATTTGGTCCATGCTCTGATGAGGTCAAGCTCGCCCTGTTCAAGGCTTATTGTACTCCCCTCTACACTGCGCATCTGTGGTCAGATTACACTATGACAAGTTTTCAGAGACTGCAAGTGGCATACAATGATTCTTTGAGAATCTTGCTGAAAAAGACCCAGATGGTGCAGTGCCTCTGAAATGTTTGTATCTGCTCAGGTGAATACTCTCCAGGCCCTTCTAAGGGTGCTAATGTTTAATTTTATTTATCGTCTGAAATGTTCGGAAAATGTGACTGTCTGGGGCCTGACAAACATTTTGCATAGTTCTACTCGCTGCTTGTCACTGTTCTGGAAGCACTGGAATAGGTGCCTTTTAAAACTGGGCCAATAGATGGCCTAATTTTTGTATCACTGTAGTTTACCTTCTTTTATTGTTATGTTATTTTTAGTTTTGTATGGTTCGTTCCCTTGTATAGACCCTACTCACCTACGTCACAAAATGGGCGTGTCGCTGTTTCCGGCCGCCATACTGTACCTCTTTTTCAGACCTATTCTCATTGTTTTCAATTAGTCGAGCAAGTTATAGAGCAATTCATGGAAGCCCCGGTGTCATCTGACGCTGTAAACTCATTGGATCCGTTGCATAAAAGGCGTTACGTGGAAAAGCTTCAGTTTATCCATTCGCCAGATCCGTATTTGATGCCTAAATCGATGTTTTTCGACCCGCTGGCTTCGCCTGACATCTGATACCCACACAAAATCAGCCTATTCTCACGAAAGTTTGAAAAACTTTAAGAGCTTGGAGGCTTATAAATGCTACGTTGCTGGTTAAGTGAAACACGTCCTCGTACACGAAAATTCGGCAGGAATCTTGTGCTCGGAAGGTGAGTTACGAAATTTTCAATTCAAAATCTTTTGTTCTTGCTAACATCCACTGTCAAGTCTAATGTATTTCATGTCATTTGTCAATGGAGCTAGGGCTTTTAATGTTTATATGGTTTAGCGATAGCACTAACTACATACTGTACATACGTGTATGTTGTCGGCGATTAGCCTAGCAATTATCTTAATTGTGGTTGTCAGCCCAAAACCCTCTAAATATATATTAAATGCATCTTACCAGATATAAAATGACTACTACATAATCTGTGGTAGTCGTTAGGAGCCCAGTTTTCTCGTCGAATTGCAGCAGTCAATCGCGGCCTCCTCTTCGGATCTCTCGGAATACGGTAAAAATTCAAGTCTCTCCGTCTATCGTCTCTGTTTTTGCAACCGACCGCCACACACGACTTCACCATTTTGAGTATTAATGTTGACGAGCAGTAAAACGTGCAATAATAGGAAGAATTTACGAAGCGCTAATGCATTTCTATGGCGAGTATGCGGACATCATGGCGCGGGGGCGTGGCTGTGACGTCACGTGAGTAGGGTCTATTGTGTGGTTGTGGCGGAAGTAAAGCCGAAGTGGGACGACATAGACCCGCCCTCGCATAGACCCAACGTAAAAAGTGCTACTTTTCTCCGGTAATCTTTCAAAAACGAACATGCCGATCACGCATTGCTTTTTTGGAACTTGTAGAAACGACTCTAGACATTATGACACATGAAGGATGTTTTCTTTATACGTTTCCGGAAACCAAAAACTCGGGAGTAAAAAATGTGACGACCGCGGACTTTAACACCAGCTCGGTGAATTCATTCACATTTCATATGTAGTAAACATTATGTTGGGTTGGCATGGTCTTTCAGAGGACAAAGAGGTAAGCCATTTTTATATTTTTAACTTATTTTTTTAGTGTAACGTTGTGCCGTACTGCTTCTGTCTGACAAAGAATGACCAGAAAAGAATTACAATGGTATCTGACTGCCACTGTTACCGTTTGTTATAGTTATATATATATATATATATATATATATATATATATATATATATATATATATATATAAAATATCTATCTATATATATAAAAACTTTAGTAAGGGGGAAGTGTAAATAAATTATAGAATTAAGATGTGTTATCAATGAAAAAATTCAAAGTGTCCTTTGGCTGTCACTGAGCAGCATTTGCAATCGCTACACAAAGGTAACTAAATTACCCCCAAGAACGGTAAGAGATGTAGGACAACCAGAGGATATATAAGAAAGACAGGGCTGATAGTAAAGGATAATTTGTTGAAACAGGAAAATGTCATTGTCAGTCGCGTCAATAAAAAAGCTAAAGCTATGCTTAGGTCGGCTCATTTTTTCCCCGTCTTTTTCAGCCTTCGACACTCAAGCCCTCTCTTTAACGCAACATTTTTATGTTCTTCCACATCTTTGCCAGTGAATTTGGCACCAGGCACATCATTTTCGAAGAGAATTGGTAGATTTAGCTTTGTAAACATCTCCTTCGTACACGATTTCCATTCATTTCCTATGAGGGACAAACGGTGGCTTGTCCCTGTCATTACCCGATTAATGACAGTCCCTACTTAGTTAGCAACGGTAGCTAATGTCATGAATATTAATAAGCGGAAGTGACGTGTACTTGCAGGTAGTGATGTGCCCTACTGTGCCGAGGCGCCGAGGCGTGTGCCGAGTAAACCGGAAAAAAATCTGCAAAGCGCGCATCGAGGCATGTGTTGATTACTCTTGTGGCCACGCCCGAAGCCTCGGAAGGCACGTTGCTACGTCCGAAGCCTCACGAGACGGGCTTCCTACGTCATCGCCAACACATAGTTTCGCCGGTGATTCGAAATGAAGTGGCGCACCGAGACGACAGGTGACACTGACACACCCAGCTCGCATCTTCAAACCTAAATTCAATGGATTCATTTTGCAATGGACGCACTGTCCAACATCGAAAAAGAAGAGCGCATCCCCTGTCTGGGATCATTTTGAGCAGTTCTCTCCTAAAAAGGTACAAATTAATAACCAGTGTGAATATATAATTGTAAATTATTGTGACAACACAGTGTATCCCTCGTTTTAATGTCTTTCTTCTACTTGCTGATTTTTCAAAAGGTGACGTGCAAACTTTGTTCTAAAGAACTTGGGTACCAAGAGAACACTTCATCTATGTTGAGGCATTGTACCCCGGCCTCATCCGTCCCTTGCGAATGACTATTTTCAAAAGCAGGAGAAATTCTATCTTTTAAAAAAAAAAAAAAAAAAAATGAAACCGTTTCAAGCCAAAAACTTTAATTATTCCTAAGAAATTAGGAAAGTTTTCCTCAATAAAAATGAATGAAAGGTGTGCCTTGTTTCTTGTTTATGTGTCAATGTCTAATATAAGGCAATCATTCTTTCAAATAGAGCCTAGATCTTGAGCTCAGGTCGGGCCCAAAATGTCACTCATTTACGTTCGGGTCGGGTCGGGCCGGACTTCTTCTCTCGCTAACTTTTTTTTTTTTTTTTTTGAATAAATGTATATTTGTGTATGGATGTTAAACTAAGGAATACTTGTTATAAAATAAATAAATTGGATAAAACAGAGAAAGGGCGCTGTGGTAATCCAAAATGAGCCGCATGCAGAGCCAGTGCATTGTTTGCGCACATGAAGGCTCAGCATGGGGCTCTCCGCGAGTCTGCAACTCTGCATCCTGATATTTCCTTTTCGAATTTCGATATGGATATGATATTAGTCAAACATCTTTATTATCATGTGTTTCGAGGGCCGTACCTCTTCGTGCAAAGCAGGACTTCGTGGTGTTCTTTAAAATGTTCTTATTTTGTTTCAGTGCTCCTTAAGGCAGGTTTTTCTTTTGGCTGTTCTGATGCGAGTCATTAAAATAAAGAATGTTATTTAAAAGTATTTTAGTTTATTTTTGTATATGCTGCTGTTCCTCTCCTTGTCAGAGAGGTGCGTCCATGAGAGCACAATATCCCACACAGAAATATATTTAACAAACCTATCCAGCGTTATTCCGTTGTGTACATGCATTTATTATTATCATAAAAATATGTAGACTATTTAAACATGAATAAAAATTGCATTCTTTTCTGCCAACTTGAAGAAATTAAAATAAATGTCTGTTGCTGCATTTTACCAAGGAAATGACACATGAACTATCCACACACAAATATGAAAGATATAAATGTTTATTGAATATGCATTTTACAGTCTTGTTCAACTGGGAGAAATTGTTATAAAAGACAGGCTTTAATTTGTTATCATTATGCACATAGGTGTTGTCACAAATGTGATCACACAAAATGCAGCCATTTTCCAAGCAGTGCTCTGTCCAGGTCTGAGTGATGCATTGTATCCCTGCATTTCCTTCTTCTGGGTTCTCACAAATAAAAAATAAAATTTCGGCTTTTTTTTCGGGCTCGGGTATACAAATTAAAAAAAATACAATTTCGGGTTTATTCGGGCTCGGACCTGACAGTTAAGTTAATCACTCGGGCCGGGTCAGGCTGGATTTCTTGGGCCCAATCTAGGCTCTATTTTCAAGTAACACACGCACATTCATTCACATAACAACTCCCTGCCCTTTTGACTCCATCAAATCCATGGTATCATTTTAATCACTCTCTCTGTCATGACATTTATTTTCCACATGAAGGCGCAATAGAACAAATGAAGCCTCATGATGCTTCGGCCCAGGAGCGAACCAGTTTGATGGAAAGCCTCATTGCTTCATGATGCTTCAGTTTGCCATCACTACTTGCAGGAGGCAATTTCCAAAGGTTTGATCTTCTTACGCTGAAGTTTCAGCACTTGAACGTTTCTACTTCCGGTTCACTTGACGCAACCTCTATGTGCCCATCCGGGGCTTGCTGTTCTTTCGTGTTCCATTCTCCAAACCAAACGACCTCCTTCAAAGCAATTTAAGTGGGTAAGTACCGAAGAGAGAATTTAATGGACTAAAAAGTCTCATTTTAAAGCATAATGGTAGTCGTTCGGCTTTATGTTGAAGCTTCGCAGGCTCACTTAACTTAGTTTAGCTTAGCTCGCTAGCTAAGACACGTTAACACATTCGGACTGCTTTGACTTCTCTTTCGATTTGCAGAGTTTGTTTTCAGGAAAAATCGATCGGTTGACATGAGCGTGATTACATTTAATTGTATGAGACACTTCTCGACTTGTTTTTAAGATGCGACAAATTACTACTGACTGGTGGCCAACACGATCCCAAACATCAAGTCAAAGAGTAGAAATAATGAGAGGATATCCAGGTCACGACGAACAACTGAAACAAAAGAAAATGAAGGTAACGGCATGACATTAGTTGTATTTTTCATGCAACATCAGACTTTGTTTTGTTGTGATTGTTACTGTAGGGAAGTAGTTCTCAAATAGTGCGGTGGTCCGCCCCACCCGGGGGGGCAGAGCGATGCAGGGGGTGGTCTCTGTGACCTCAGGGAACATACTTTTTGCCGTACTTGAATTAAGTGTATTTGCACATCCACTCAGTGGATGGTAGTGACAGTCTCACGTTCAGAGTGTGCGCAGTATTTTTGAACCAAACGAGCACACAGCAAAGAAATATGAAGAGCTGTGCGCCGTTTTTGCCCGGGCTCACACAGCGACCCACTGTCTTCTCCAGTTCTCATGTGTCTGCCCGAGAAGCGCCATGTTTGCCTTGGGAGCGTCGCGACGACTGCCCTCACCTCCAGTTCTCCCGGCTGATGAGAATGCGCGGGAGATGAGAACAGACTCCTCTGTTTACTGTGTCCAATAATGTTTGTAACGAACAGCGAGAAGCCAACTCAATTAGGATGCCACTAAAAGAAATTAGAATCCAATCTCAATGATAAGCTTCTTGATTGTTTTTTAGCGAAACCATGCCGAATATTGTAATATTGCCGACAATCGTCCCGCTTTGTCAGTGTTAGATCAGTAAAGCAGCGAGCACTGTTTAGCATGCTCAGTGCAAAATAACCTCACACTATTGCAAAGGAGCCGATACAGCCTACAGTAAAAATATGAACTGTCCCTCTGTCCAATAATAGTGTCGTTTTTTTTCTCCAATCATTTTCGTTCTTTTGGTCAAATTGCTAGGCATAATGTGCTCGTGAGTAAACATGTCGCAATATGCAGTAATTCCATTTATCGCACGATAAATAAAAATGGAGGCGGTAATTTTTCCGCTGCGATTTATCGCCTCGCGTGCACGTGCGTGCGCGCGTGCGGCAGACATGCTGTTAAAAGTTCGGATTCCTTGTTACCAACTGCGCAAAATGCCTCTTCGTTTCTGCCAATCGTTCCCATTATATCCTATTGTTCAACGTATACCGGCCGCGTCAGTGCTTCGGATTGACTGCGGACCATCTCCGGCGTGCCGTTGTTGTTGACGTGTGAGCGCTTCCGTCAGGGGTGACATTTCACGCGGGGCGACTGTTTTTCGGCAAAACATTGTTACCGACCGCTACGAACAACCACGCTTTGACAACGGACATGATGAACATTGAGTGGCAAATTAAGAGCGCTGTGCTTCAAAGTCGTCCTGTTTATGAAAGTCGATTGTCATATGCTGGTGTTGTGCATTAATGAGCAGACGTGACTTATGTGGCGTTTGCTAACTTTTTTAATGCGCGCACACACTAGATATCATGAAATAGCAAACTAGATGTGCTACGTCCCATGCCATTGGCTACGTGAGCCCAGAGTGATTATGGAACACGTAGTCCATATACTACATCGATGAATTATAGACCGCCATGACTGAATGGAAGTTAAGCAGGCCAAATCAATCCATACCAAATATTGTTATTTCAGTACGTGACACAGATGGATTCGTACCACAAATACGATTTCTTGCTCATGTAGTAAACCTAGCTGCTAAGCGAGCTATAGCAATCAACAGTGTGCCCCGTCTCACTTTACAAACAGTAAAGAGTGTTCTCAGCACTTTAATGCTAAATTTCTTCAGATCAGTAAAAGTAAGCACATAAATATTATGCACTAAAATGCATGTTTATATGATGGCATATAAACACTGACTGCTCTTATGCAGACATTGTCCACAAGAGCCTCTTGCTCTTCAAATGCTCTTATGCAGACATTGTCCACAAGAGCCTCTTGCTCTTCAAATGTCCCTCTTCGCTTCTTCTTCATCTATGAGTCTGCACTGAAACAGCACCCACGCAGGCGATTGTGCTGCACGGTCCCAAGTGCAGGTATGCCCTTTTTTGCAAGAGCAACAAACAGATCTACAGATGAGAACCAGTTATCAAAGAACAGCAGGATGAATGACTTGTGCAAGCTTGAGCACAATGTTACCACTGGCTCCTATGTCTGGTTGGCCTGGTACCGGATCTATTTTCCCTGTGAATATGTCAAATGAGTGCACCAGACCTCTCGTGTCGCACAGTACAAAAATCTTGTATCCCAATTTGTATGGCTTTTTTTTTGGATATATTGCTTTAGGCTCGATCTGCCCTTGATGTAGCTCTTGCAAGTCTTGCAGGTGCAGCACTGGTGGTTGGAGGTGGATGAGGCGGATCATCATCATCTTCCTCACTGCTGCTAATGTCCACTGTAGAGTCATTGCTGCTGCTTTCATCACCTGGTGCAGAAAATAATAAATCACTTTAGGAAACACCAAACATTTTTATCTTTTCAGTGTGTTCACGTAGTTACATCCATAGATGTCAAACAAGCTCAAACTTGACACAAACTCACCTTCACTTGCTTTATTAGGATTGTACTCCTCATCGCTGCCCTCACTCTCACTGAGAGCACTCTCAACAGGAGGTGGTTTGGCCCGGTGTGCTAGCTTTGCGTAAAAAGCTGCTGCATTCATTTGTATTTCTGCAGAAAAATAAGGTAAAGAAATTACTGTTATAATTTCAAAACAAAATGTGTTGAAAACCATCAACATACATACATTTGCTTCTGTTTGGTAGTTATCAGCTCATGCTGTGTTCATTTTTCATTATATAGAAATAAGAAAAATAAATCATTAGCAATGACATTGTTTATGCAACACGTTATGTTTATTATGTCTACAGATGACAACAAGTGTGGCAATGTCTGAATAAAACGTGTCTAAAAGTGGAACGACATGGAGGCACCCGTGTGCACCGTTGCATATAAAGGATGTGTTCATTTATTTGTTCTACAGAAAAATAGTAACCACAAATGCCCTTTTTTATGCAACACATTGCTTTTGTAATGTTTACAGATGATAACGAGAGTGATAGTTTATAGATAAAACGCGTGCGAGTGTTGCAAACCTTCGACAAACAACGCATTTACGTTTGCGGGGGAGGGGGGAGGTGCTTTTCCGATGATGCCGGCTGTAGCGATAGCGCTACAAACCAAAATCGTCATAGAGCTTCAAAAATACTCATCATAGAAACTCTATCTCATCGTGTTAGCAACACAAGTACACAATAAGACGGTACATATTTTTTTATTTTAGCTGACTTACCTTGAATTGAATGAATTAGTCAAGTTGGTGCGCAGGACTTCGACGTGGCTTTCATCTTGAATATCACGGTCCGGAAAAGGAAGCGGTGTTGTCTCTGGTCGGACACGACTGAAACTAATGCTTGGAAAAGGTTCCTAGGCATGTGTTTGACATTAATGTACCGGCAGTGAACAAAGGCAGACGATATTTTGGCCGCTTTCAAAGCGGGAACGGTATGATGCCGAATCGCGACATTCGGCGTTAAGGGGTTAAATATTTTTTTTCCTCAGCATAACGTCATCTATATGAACTGTTATTATTATACTGTACTATAAACAGGGCTGCACATAAGTGGTCCGCATGCGTACTGGACGTAGACAAACGCGCTGGCCCTCAACGGCTTCCATACGCTTTTGCGTACCGATGGCTGACCACTGTATTTGCGGCGGACACAAGAAAATAACTTCTCAAAATGTCGAAGAGGCAGGCCCCACTGAGTAATTATTTCCGTGTACCCCCACCCCCGTCAAAAGACAGACAGACGACAGAGATGTCACCGGACCTACCGAAAAAAAGTACTTTTGCTGAAAAGTGGCTCCAGGAGGTACCATAGGCTAGAAGCAAATGATGCTCGCACGGAAATGCGGTACAAAATGCGTCGTGAGAATCCCAATGTCGCTGATAAGAGCAGCACATTTTATGTAGGGTCAAAGAATTTCAGCCATCCAAACTTTGAAAAGCACGGAAAAAACAGAGATCATGTGGCATTTAAGCAAACTATCGATGTCAAACAGGACCCCACTCGCCCTATGGACAAGTGGCGGAATAAAGGTAATGAACAGCGACATGCACTGACAAACGTGTTTTTGCTCGCATTTTACAAAGCTAAACATGCACGATCAATGAGGTCTTATGAGGAGGACATTCCACTTTTACCAAGGCTTGGAGTTAATATGGGAGCCGCATAATGCACTTTATTTTGAATTGGTGCTTTTATTTTTATTTCTTTACATTTCACTTCAAAGTAATGGCAATTTTGTTGTGCCAGTTGATGTTAATCAAGCATTAATTGTTAATATAATTAATTAAAGTTAATTGGCTCTAAGTAAAGCTTATCATAATTTTATCGCATCAGGCGGGTCGGCTCTCAAGCTCAATGAGGACCAAGTCACATCTCCAGGTCCTCCTCTGAGAACCTGGGCAAAAAAAATATGTGCGCCCCTGACTATAACCTTTTACGTGACCACATTAGGCCAAAAGATGACACAAAAACACTCAAATTCAGACCAGAACAACTCTTGAAACATGAATTGGTAATCATTTTATCTTCATTGTTCCTTATTGAGGTGGCAATGTCAACCATTATTTTTTTTGGACCGCATTACCATGCTGACACAATATTTGAACTACTTTTTGAACTGTTTTGATCCTGCCACCCTTTATCCACCGTCGAGTGATAAAAATTTGACTGAAATGAAATATAATTTTCATGTGGAAGAAAAAAAGAAATAATATACCACCCGTCCAAAGAGCATGAGCGCCTCTAGTGGAGAAAAAACAGTTTTGCCTTTGATTGGTATAGTGGCGCATGTGGTTATTGTTGCAACGTCTCATTGGTGAAAATGAGAGCCTCTGTCGGCATGTCTGGCAAAATTAAAATCAATATGTAGAATAAAGAGGAAAAATGTAACAACTTTGTAGCCCAAAGTAGTGGAGTAAGAGTCACGTTTCTTCTTTACAAATCTACTCAAGTAAAAGTAAAAAGCATTGCATTGTAAAACTACTCTACAATGACAATGAGATCAGGGGTGGGATAAAATAAGTTCTTCCCACTCCCTTTCGAGTGCAATTATTTTTGTTGAATTATGTTGTTTGTTTTTTGTTTTGTGTGTGCATGCTCGAAATCAAAAAGTTTCATCATCATCACTCTAAGTAGTACATTTTTCTCTAAAAGTTACTCAAGTAAATGTAATGGAGTAAATGTAACGCATTACTTCCCACCTCTGCCAATATGTCAGGGTTCAATATATTGTCATGCAACACATTTTTCACACATAGAATGCTTCTCGGGCCAGCATTAAGTAAAACATGAAGTCAATGAATTCATCTATTTATACAGGTAGTCCCCGGTTTACGAACGAGTTCCATTCCTACGCTGGAGATGTAACCTGAATTTCTGCATAAGTCGGAATTAACTAAGCTTGAGAACGATAAACCGATACGACCGGATATCCGGTTTTACAGGTGAGAGCTACAGCTGTATCGATAGTAAAGTTACCATTCGACAGTAATTAGTAAGGGTGTAACGGTACATGTATTTGTATTGAACCGTTTCGGTACGTGGTGCTCGGTTCGGAACGGAGGCGTACCGAACGAGTTTCTGACGTAATGTAGCCCTTACTTTTCGAGGCTGTGAGTCGATCGGGGTACAGTTTCTTTGTGTAGTTTATGTTTATATTTACTCAGTCTTCTCTACTATAATGAGCACCAACACAGTAGGACTGTAACCCGGAAACGTCAACGCCGCGAGAACGCAATGAAACGCGGGCATTACAAGTCAATCAGCCAATGCACACCCGTCGCAGTGCGGCCGTGTGTTAGATGCGTCCCAGAAGAGGCTCAACACGACGCACGTGAAAAGAATGGCAGAGTTTATTATTTGACGCGAGACGCGACCCTCCTGCATCAATACTACTACCAATAGCTAGGATCGGGCAGACCGGAAGTCACTCGTGTAAAAATATGGGGGATCTGGTCGATTTTCAAACTAATATGCAATCGTAACCCACTTTTTGAGTCCATCAGATCTCTTGAGTGGTAGTTCGGGGCACCGTTGACTTGTCTTTGTTGATTTACTGCTGTTTCCTCTGCTATAATAATAACCAACAAGGCCCCGTGTTCAATCCAAAACCCTCCTACCACAACAAAGCAAGTAAGAACTAATATTCATATTGGAACTAAAGTTATACAACATAAAATATACAATATAAATGAATACTACATGACATTTGTAAAATATAAACTCAAAATAAATAATAGCCCATTTAAATAAAATAAATTGAAATGAGCTAAAACACCTGTAATTAAATAAGAATAATACACAGATCCTGCTTACACAATTAAATTTATTAATTTCTGTCTGGCACTTTAACTTGAGAAAAACCACCAATAAAGCTTTTGAAAACCGTTCAGAAGAAAAAAAAAAGATTCATTGAGGCATTTCATTTGTAAAATACATGTTAAAATCTTTGTCATTGGGATTGCTTTTCTCTTTAGCACAGGACTTCTTTTTTCTTCTTTCTTTCAGAAAGAAAGCTGACCAATACGCGAGGTCTGAAAGGCAAATTGTTGTTGGATTATTATCTTTAAATACCCGCTACTTTTTTTTAGCAGAATTCTAGCTTTGTATAGACCCTACCCACGTGACGTCACAACTCCGCTCTCCTGACTGGTGCCGCCCACTTGTCCGTCAACACATCGTGTCGACCTGTTACGACTACGTACATTCCTCCTATTTACGGCGTGTTTTTCTGCTCGTTAACATTAATAATCAAAATGGTGAAGGCGTGTGTGGCGGTCGGTTGCAATAACAGAGAAGATAGACGGAGAGACTTGAAGTACTTGAAATACATTAGACTTGACAGTGGATGTTAGCAATAACAAAAGATTTTGAATTGAAAATTTCGTAACTCACCTTTCCAAGCACAAGATAGATTCCTGCCGAATTTTCGTGGACGAGGACCTGTTTCACCCAACCAGCAACGAAGTATTTATAAGCTTCCAAGCTCTTGAAGTTTTTCAAATTTTCGTGAGAATAGGCTGATTTTGTGTGGACAAGATAATTGTAAATATCAGCGTAGCAGATGTCAGGCAGACAGGGCGAAGACAGTGGGTCAAAAAACATCGATTTGGGCATCAAATATGGATCTGGCGACTGTATAGAACTAAGCTTTTCCACACAACGCCTTTTATGCAACACATCCAGTGAGTTTACGGCATCAGAAAGCACCGGGTCTTCCATGAAATGCATTTTAAATTCCTCGATCAATTGAAACCAATGCTAATACAGAGACAAAATGACGGACAAGTGGGCGGAACCATACAGCGAGCACGTGGTTTTGTGACGTCGGTGGGTAGGGTCTATAGGCTACTGTTCCTACTGTTGAAAGCACAAAAGTGTGTAATAAACAACTAGCACATTTATATTTTGCATTTTGTTTTCTTACTGTACCGAACCGAGATTTTTGTGTACCGTTACACCGTTACAATGGCTAATTACTAATTAGCCATTAAATATTCATTGAACCGATAGTGGAGATAGAATTTGGCTATCGTGAGCACAAGAATCTGCTTCTAATGCCTAGTTCAATGCATTGCTTAATATGATAAAAATTTAGCTTTTACATGCTGCGCTTGTGTCATTCACCACACAGTGCAGTTAGATTGTGACGTCGTGGTTGCCTCAACTTCCCATTCATTTCGGCAGAACGGCTAGTAGTCGCCGTCATTACCCGATTGTCACGGGCGTGTCATAACAACGCGAGAGCTAACAAAACCACTGTAACCCACGCTCCGTAGCGTTTTCTTCACAGCCCAAAACGAAACTAGTCGAGGCAACGAAGCAACATGCTAAAACAATGGACAGTTAAACGCAGTTTTCTTAAACATGAAGATGTGGATCAGTTGATCTTCCTCAAGAAAAATCTGCCCTTCAAAAAAGATATAGACAGTGATGAGGAATAAAATAATGTGGAAGCACAGGCATAAGTGAATGACTTTGCTGTGAATAAGGTTAAAGTAATGATTATTTACCTGTCTGTTTAAAATGCCATGTTTTTATTCACCCTGTTATTCCAGTGGTAAAGCATAATTTATTATTTATTGATGACAACACGAGCAGGTTTAATTTTTTTGCTAGAGCTGCTGCATATAATTAAGTTTTTGCTTGTAAGATGTTTACGTTGAAAGTTTGCACTTAAATTACTTGCCTATTGTGCTCAAAACACCAGAAAATACATTAGTTTAACTAGTTTAATTAATTTAATTAATTAATTAATTTAATTAATTAGTTTTACGTTCGTAACTGCATGTTATTGTTGTCTGTCACTGGAGTTTTATTTTATCATCAATCCCATCCAACAAAATGACGGGCTATAGTCAGCTTTATTTTTTTCATAAAAAAATAAAACATAACATTGGTATGAAATTTTGTTGTTTAATTTAATCTTTTTTTATATGTTTGAAATACTGTACGAACACACACAACTAATGTTTACTATCGTATCGTTTTCACTCTGTATCGAACCGTATCTTTCTTAAACTGTATCCAATCGTATCGAATCGCTCGGCCTTAAAAATGTATCGCTTTTGAATCGAATCGAAACCTGTGTATCTAGACACATATCAAATCGGCTTCATGCCAGAGATTCCCAACCCACAGAATTAACCCTTTAAATACCGCCTAAAATTCAAAATAACTATCCAAAACCCCAAAATAGACGACATTGTACTGTTCTCGCCAAGATGTTGGAGATAAGTCCATGTGGTTTCCTGACTTTATTCAGCTTCTCAAGACATCAACACGTGCAGAATGAAACAAAAATAAAAATTGAATAAAATCAGTTCATCGTCAATAATAGCAATTCAAATTTTCATAACTCGCTGCTGATACAGCAATAACAATAAACACAAACGATTAGCACGTATCAGTTAGCGTCCACACATCCTTGAAAAAAAAAAAATCACATCAACTCGCCCAAAGTATTTGACCACAATTGAAAACGCACAAGAAACTGTACAAACGGTGTTGCCTCTGGATGCTTCGAAAGTAACAAATGTGCGCGCAGGGTATTTCCTCTCTCACACCTCGGCTTCTTCGTGGGAGCAAATTGCTCTTCCTTGTGTGTGTGTGTGGGTGTGTGTGTGTGTGTTCGCGTTCATCTTCGCGTGTGTAAATACGTTCTTCGTGTGTAAATGCGCTCTGACTTGCAACCCTCTCGTGCGGAAGTACTACCTGCCCTACATTTCCTACGTCAAAATAAAAGCATGCATCACAAAACAAAAGTCAACATGATTAAAAAAAAAAGACTGGCGACTCCAGCGTCCTAAAGTTGAAATTACATCAGTCAGGTACGTCGTAACCCGGGGACTACCTGTTTTTCTTTCTATATTCTCTCTATATCTCCGACGTCATCAAATCACGTAATTCCCCCCCCCCCCCCCCCCCCCATCCAGAGTCCCGCAAACGTCACTGAAGAAGAACTTCACCCTGAGAAGCACAATCCAGTCCACGTTAAACAGAAGGAGGAGCCTGACATGCTGTTGATCAAACAGGAGGCGGAGCCAGGGACCTCTGACATCAAAGAAGAAAAACAGGAAATTGAAATCCTCAAGTTTCTGATGGGTGTCGGTGTGAAGAGCGAAGAAGACGAAGGAACAAGCGAAGAGAGCAGAGCAACGAACCCTTTGAGCGACTGCTCATTTCAGCACCAGACAACAAAAGGAGAGCAACCGGTCGGCCTCTTAGCTCCGCTTTCGGACAGCGATGACTTAAAGTCACATTCTTCTGACTTTAATACTGATGAGGAGGAGGATGACTTTGACCAAAATGCTTCAAAATCCTTAGACAAGTCATCATTTAAAATAGACGCAAAGGAAGGCGTGGTTGGGAAACGTTTTCCCTGCTCACTTTGTGATAAAACATTTCCTTGTAAACGATACTTAAGGGCACACATGCGTAGACACACTGAAGAGAAACCTTTTGCCTGCACACTTTGCGATAAAAAATACTCCACGAAGGCAAAATTAAACATACACACAAGAACACACACTGGAGAGAAGCCTTATGCCTGCACACTTTGTGATAAAAAATACTCCACAAAGGAAAATTTAAACTATCACACAAGAACACACACTGGAGAGAAGCCTTTTGCCTGCACACTTTGTGGTGAAAGTTTCACATATCAGCGGGATTTAAACATTCACACAAGAACACACACTGGAGAGAAACCTTTTGCCTGCACATTTTGTGGTAAAAGTTTCACACATCAGGGACATTTAAACGTTCACACAAGAACACACACTAGAGAGAAACCTTTTGCCTGCACATTTTGTGGTAAAAGATTCACCCGTAAGGAAGATTTAAACATTCACACAAGAACACACACTGGAGAGAAACCTTTTGCCTGCACACTTTGCAATGAAAAATATTCCACGAAGGCAAAATTAAACAACCACACAAGATTACACACTGGAGAGAAGCCTTATGCCTGCACACTTTGTGATAAAAAATACTTTACGAAAGAAAATTTAAACTATCACACAAGAACACACACTGGAGAGAAGCCTTTTGGCTGCACACTTTGTGGTAAAAGGTTCACTTATCAGGGACATTTAGACATTCACACAAGAACACACACTGGAGAGAAACCTTTTGCCTGCACACTTTGTGGTAAAAGATTCGCCTGTAAGGGAGATTTAAACAAACACACAAGAACACACACTGAAGGGAAGCCTTTTGCCTGCACATTTTGTGATAAAAAATACTCCACAAAGGCAAATTTAAACATACACACAAGAACACACACTGAAGAGAAGCCTTTTGCCTGCACATTTTGTGGTAAAAGATTCAGCCATAAGGGAGATTTCAACAAACACACAAGTACACACACCGGAGAGAAGCCTTTTGCCTGCACACTTTGTGGTAAAAGATTCACCAAGCAGGGAAATTTAAACATTCACACAAGAACACACACTGGAGAGAAACCTTTTGCCTGCACACTTTGTGGTAAAAGATTCACCTGTAAGGGAGATTTAAACAAACACACAAGAACACACACTGGAGAGAAGCCTTTTGCCTGCACACTTTGCCATAAAAGATTTTCTCAGAAGAATAATTTAAAAATACATAAGCGCTCACACACTGGAGAAAAGCCTTTTGCATGCTCACTTTGTGGTAAACGATTCGCTCGGAAAGGACATGTAGTAAGCCACGCAAGTAGCCACACTGAGAGAAAACCTTTGAATTCTTGCTTGTGACAAAATGTTCCGATTCCTGCATTTACAATGGAAAAAGCATTTCAATTTCATTATTCGGTTTCTCACGAGCCTCTTTTGAAAAAGTTGTTCATGATTTTTCAGGTGCTGTTCTTTTTTACAACTATCCAATTCATATATGGCGGAAAACACAGACAAGGTTGAAATGGCAGTTTCTGCTCTTGCACCCCACTTTAAAATAAACTGCTGTATTTTAAGCCAGTGCTTCTCAATTATTTTCTGTTACGCCCCCCCCCCCCAAAGAAGACGTAAATGTTTCGCGCCCCCCCCTGCCGCCACTGTAAATAGTATCATGTCTATAATATGACTATTATAAGTACACCTCTGCCTAACATTGTGTCCTTTTTTTCTATTAAAGAAAAAAAGTAACATAGATAAACTTATAATAAAGTATAACTTTATTAATATTGTTTTTTTTGCCTGAATTAAAAAAAAAAGTCACATCCAAACTAAAAATACAAACAAGGTAAATTTTTGACCATTGGATACTGAAAAATAAAATGTAATAAAATCAGTAAACAATAACTAATTCAAATTGATTAGAAACATTAACTCATGAGGACAATATGCCCCAAAATTTGACCGAAAAACAAAACTGAATAGAAGGGGAAAAAAGTGTCTTTGGACAGAAGGACAGTTTTATTTTTGCTGCTCGCTGCTCCCAGTATCACCTCCAGTTTGCAATGATGTGGGGTTATTTTGCACTGAGCATGCTAACAGTGCTCACCGGTTTACTGATATAACACTGATAAAGCGGGACGATTGTTGGCAATATTCGGCACGTTTTCGCTGAAAAACAATCAAGCGGCTTATCAATGAGATTGAGATCTAATGTCTTTAAGTGGCGTCTTAATTGATTTGACTTCCGGCTGTCCGCTATCATCATTTTTAGACACAGTACACAGTGGTCTTTCCTCATCTCTCAGTAACTCCCACTGTATTAAAAGTCAAAGGCAAACGGCCCGAAAAAAGCGCATTCTCGGCGGCCGAGGGAGAACCGTAGGTGAGGGCGGTCGTCGTGACGATCCCAAACCGAAAATGGCACTTCTCAGGCGGACACCTGAGAACCGGAGAAGACTGTGGGTAGCTGCGTGAGTCCGGCCGGAAAACGGCTTTCGAAAACTGCGCACAACTCTTCATATCTCCTTTCTGTCCTCTTGCTTAGTTCAAAAATACTGCGTGCACTCTGAAAATGAGAGCGCCACTGCCACCCACTGAGTGGATGTGCAAGTACACTTTATTCTAGTACAGCAAAAAAAAAAAAAAAAAGCATGTTCCCCGAGGTCGCATGCGCCACCCCTGACATCGCTCTGCGCCCCCCTAGGGGGGGCGTGCCCCACTATTTGAGAAGTACTGTTTTAAGCCAAAACTGTTGTGTTTGATGGAACAATATGTCCATATGCTGCCATAGCATAATCATGGCACATTAAGCCCCTAAACTATTTTTAATATGTCCGGTTTACACTGGAAACCCCCTTTTAAAGATGTCGTGCAACCGCTTTTGTTTCAACCCAGCCAAAAAAAGAAGGCACGTAAGATTCATTTTTGGAAATGACATTTTTAGCTTAGAATCATTAATTGATGTCTAATATTTAGTTTAAAAAAATAATAAACGACTTTAAAAAATTGTTCACTTGGATATTTTAAACTTTTAAACAAATTACGTCACAATGAAAAAAATGAGTGTCTGTAAATCAGTCACAGATTATAGCTGTCGCTTAATTGTATTTTTTTTGTTAGTCACATTTTCTCCGATTTGTTAGATGATAAATAATCGATCCAAACAAAAATTGGGGGGGACGTAAATAATAGTTTACTTTTTGCACGTATTTTATTTTCAGTTTCAGCATCACTCATTATTATTTAAATATTTTATTTCCATACTCCTTGAATTGAGATTCAGGGAGATTAACTCTTTAACTGTGCGCAGCCAGTTTGTTAAAGCGTGCTGATTTTACCAAAACGAAAAAGTTACAGTACATCAAAATTAAAATACACATTACTGCAATAAAGGTTTAATTAGTGACTAAAAGATCGCCCGTGACCTCTCACAGTGTGTACTTTAGTTTGTCAAATGTAAAATTTATTCCTATTTTGAATTACTAGAAATTGCTGTCGTCCTCACATTTTTATGAACGGACTCATTAATATAGCTTCATTACAATTTAATGTATCAAAAAAGTAATATTCTCTCTATGGTGCAACCAAACAAATTTTCTTGTCTGACATTTTCACGACTTAAATTCATTCATGTGGGTGCTCACTCTTCAAGATCCTAATTAACTGATTCAGAAACTATATTAAGCACTTTCTGCTCCAGGTAAAGCAGCTTTATTTCAAACAGAAACGACAAAATAGTTGTAATGTGTTGTTTTTTTCTTTTGTCCCAGACAACACTTGTAGGTTGTTTTAATTACCTGGCATTTTCCGGCCAACACTTCCGCCTTCATCAGAGGTAATTAAAACAACCTACAACTAACATCTGGGATAAAAGAAAAAAAAAAAAAAAAGAAAAAAAAACCGACTAAAACTGTAGAAAAAAATGAACTCAATACAACCAGTTCTGATGTGGTAAACTTTATTTTTTGTTTTTATATATTTTTTTATTATTATTGAGAGAATACAATATATTTTCTTTAGTCAACGATCGCCTCAGAAAGGGTAAATTCGTCTTCCAGATGGTTGAAACAGAACTTGAATGGCTCCAAGACATTGTCGTCCGAGGTCATCCTCTTCCATCGGCAGGATGCTTGGGAACTCCTACTGCATTGATTTTTTTCCCCCTAACCCTGTCCCAGGCTTTTGTGCTGTCTTGCACAATCCTTTTACCAAAACTGTACTTTGGAAAAGAGAAAGAAAAGAGCTATTTGAATATTACAAAAGTAAAATAAAAATGATGCTTTATTAATTTTATTCTTGATTTTAAACTAGGTATATAAACAATCTTACACCTCTTTTTTCCCTGCCATATGTTGCAGTGGGCCACCACTAACTTGAAGGAGCTGTGGTTGCACCTCTTCCTAAAAAAATAAGTCAATTAAGGGGGGCATGTTCAAAAGTGCTTCAGAGAAATGCACACTACAAAGTCTTTAAAAGCTGACCTCAGCAATTATATCCAAATTTCACTTCTTCAACTAATAGACTGGTGACACTTCACCCTGGAGTGATGCTTTTGCCTTATCTGTCCAATGGGCAAACTCTTTCCTGTGGCTCACATAAGTTGAAAAAACACAAAAATAAGTACTCCACAATTTCCAACAAAGAATTAAGATGCTGTGCACCTACTTTCCTGTGAACGTCATGTCAACAGTTTCAAAGACTTACCATGCACCCAAGTTTGATATTGTTCACTAGCAATATACACTAGAGGTGTGCATCGGCACTGCCCTCACGATTTGAATCGATTCGATTCAGAGGGTCACGATCTGATTCGGTTCAATTCGGCAATGCATCACAATGCATTAAAGCCCGGGATGCATTAAAATTCTAAAGCAAAGCATATTTTTCGTGAATCATGAGGCAACACAAGCGGTCAGACATTAAACAACTTTTTATTGGCTCTTGTGTCACTCCTGGTTGAAGTCAAATGAAAATACTTTCATATATATATATATATATATATATATATATATTTTTTTTTTAAAAAACTGATCACAGCATTTAATTAGTGCTTTGAATGAGACCAGGACTTTCTCTTTTTTCACACCCAGTAGCAGCTTTTCACACAGTGCAACGTCTGAACTCCTGTGCAAAATCAATAATAACAGTCACTGTATTTTAGTCACAACAACCCCGCAATAAAAATATTCAAGTAAATATTAAAGAAAACAACAAAGAAAATATTGTAGTGCAGCAGCATCTTTATCGCAATATCAATCCAGGGATCAGTTCAGTCGCAAACAAAACAACTAAATTGCAATGTAGAACAAAAGTAAAATGTAGGCATAGCCCACTATATATGTGAAATCAACTTAGAAATGCAATCAGTAACTACCACATAACAATAAAAAATCAACATGAGGAAATATCAGTTTTTTGCAATTGAGAGAGCAGAGAGATAGTAGAGGTTAGATCAGGTCTAAAAAATCCAGCCCGACCCGACACGGCCCGCTGGTATTGAAACCCGACCCGGCTTGGAGTGACGCGGAAAAAAAATACAACGCAGCAGCAGCAATTTATTTTCATTTCTTCGAGTTGGCAGAAAAAACGCAAGTTTTCTTAATGTTTAAATAGTCTACATCAGGCATGTCCAAAGTCCGGCCCGGGGGCCAAATGCGGCCCACGGTCAAAATTCATCTAGCCCCCAGCCTCTGTCATAAAATCAATTACGTCTGGCCTGCACACTGTATTGGCCCGAATATAAGACGGTGTTTTTTGCATTGAAATAAGACTGAAAAAGTTGGGGTCGTCTTAAATTCGCGGTCTAGACATTATACCCATTTACGACGCTAGATGGCGCCAGATATTATTGAAGCGATGTTCTGTCATGACAGATCTCAGCTACTTTCAAGTTTAACCAGTTTGCATTATTTTATTACAATGTTTTTCCTTATTCAGATTTGTTTCAAGACTACAGTTAGTTAGACTTCACTTTGATGGTTAATGCAGTTTTTGTAATTTTGTTGTTTTATCACAATAGATTGGTTTATTTACATTTCAAAAACCAGAAGCCATTCATTTACAAATGTGATTGCACTTTAGTTTACATATTTAAATGTTCAGATATTAAGATTTGAATGAGGCAAAATAACATGCTTTTTCTCTCAAATATATTGTTATAATCATTTGTTTCAGATGTACTGTAATTATTTTCTGAATAAAAATTAATTTGGTGTTCAAAAAGTCTTTTTCCAAACTTGCGTCTTGAAAAACAGGGGGTTATCTTATAATCAGGGCTGTCTTATATTCGGGCCAATATGGTAAATTGGTCAGCAGTGCTGCTACCAGCATATGAAGTAGCTTACACACTAAATGCTGCTCATGATTTACCCACTATAAGGCAGCAGCACTCGAAGCAACATTACCACATGTGACCCTTCCAATTTTCTAAAATGGCGACAATTAACAAAAAAGCTGACTGCGACAGCCGACGCTTCAAGGATAGGTGGAAATTGGACGATTTCTTCCCTAAAATATGCAACAACTCGGTCTGCCTCATTTGCAAAGAGACAGTAGCTGTTTTTAAAAAGTTCAATGTGAGGCAATAATACCAAACAAGACACACTGACATGTACAACATTTCAGGGAAGATACGCAGCAAGAAATTATAGCAACTTGAAGCTAGTTTAATTTTACAGCAGCAGTATTTCACAAGAGCTCGAGAGTCAAAAGAGAACGCCACAATGATAGTTGCAAGATTGTTGAAATTATTAATTCAAAAATAAATAAAGAAAATGTGACACACAGAATAGCTTGCTAAAATTTGCTTAAATTTATTGTTCTACGTAAAGGACGTCATCCAAGGTCGGCCCCCTACATTTTTACCAAACCAAATCTGGCCCCCTTTGCAAAAAGTTTGGACACCCCTGGTCTACATATTTTTATGATCATTATGAAATCATTTACACAACGAAATAACGCTGGGAAAGTTTAATATATATTAAAAAAACAAAACATGCGATTTTGCAGACACACAGAGGAGAATGTCAAGTTCAAAAAATAGACCCTCAGGTAGACATTTGTAAAATTACCCAAAAATAAGGAGAGAAGACACTCAGTTTTCTTGGCCAAGGAGAGCAAAGAGGGACTAGACAGAGGAATGCTAGATTATGCTGTATAGTCACCAAAATTGTTCTAAGGAAAAAACCCTCCTTGCTCTTTTTATTAGGGGTTTGTGTTAACACAGAAGGGTGCCGCCCTGAAGGGAGGGGGAAAGCAAGCTGGAGACACCCATGTGATTTTGGTTGGCTATGTGTGAGCATGTAGTTGGAACTAACTAAATACACGTGTGTAAGCAAAGGCACAGGTAAAAATGGTCAGAATGACCCAGACACTTCAGTTATGCAATGCTGCGGCCATGGAAGATGTCCTCGAATGGAAAATTGTCCTCGAAGGTCTAGACGAAAGTCTAGACGCCAGGTGCTGAAGATGTCCCGGAAGGTCTAGTTACGCAATGATGCGGCCATGAAGCAAGGCAGTTGTCATCCCGACCCTCTTTACTCTTTGTAACACTTAAACGTTATACTACAACCTTGTATAGCAAGCAATAATCATTTACTGGTGATATCAATAAGAAAAAATAAGGCAATATGTATTAGGTATGTATGAGCACAAGCAAGTATTCAATCAATCAAGCAAATATTCAATCAACCCTCGATAATTAACTCAACAGAGAAGATTCAAAAGGATCACATTTGTGTTGCCTTTGTGTGCATAAATAAAAGTGTCTTTCGTAACGAATCGCAAGCGCCACAGCGGAGGAGAAGAAGAAAAAGCGGGCGGCGCCACAGCATTCATGTGCGTCCACAAGCAAATGCACAATACAGAGAGCCTGCTCTTGGTTTTATCCCATGTTTTTTTTTAAAAAAAATTTTATATAATGCATTTGTCCGGCGCAGCGGCCCGACCCGACCCGAACAAGTAAATGCTTAACATTTTGGGCCCGACCCGTTCGGGTTCGGGCACAAGATCTAACCTCTAAGACAGGGGTCAGCAACCTTTTTGGTGTGGAGTGCCACTTTCAAATTTTCTTGTCAATCAGTGTGCCACACCGAGATTAATGACGGACATCCAATTTTTTATATCCAACAGAGCTGTAATTTTACCCCAAAGAAAACAACATGAACATATATTGAAATCGTATAACTACCATTCTTTTTCAATTAACTAAAAAATAAATGCATATTGTAGAAAATGTCAAAACTTGAAAATAAGTGCAACAGTTCACTAGCTAGTTGTTCACTATCAACTTAAACAGTAAATTATATGCAGCATTTTAGATATTCTTTTATATTACAAAGATAAAAGATGCCTACCTTAATGTGATCCCTGGCCCTGTTTTCCTTGGCTCAGCTCTGATTTCGGGGTTTTACTTTGTGACTTTTAGCTGCTTATCCCTTTTTTTTGAGTGTCTCTTTGTTAGTCAAGCCATCAACCAAAACCTCTGAGCTTGACAAGATCGCCTCTTTGATATATTCGCCATCAGTTTTTCTTTTTTTCATCAGGTTTTCCTTGCTTTGCAATGCAGTGAGCAAAGTGATAGCTTGCTTCGGTGGCGGTGTTTTTAGCAGTGACAAAAGGTTTTCAGGGTGTTTTTGTTTACACTACCTGGACACAGCACGTTTTAATGTCTCTGCCTTGTCAGACTCCTCCTTGAATGAATTTTCATGTTTTGTCTCATAATGACGTTTGACACTTGTTCTCCCCGGGGAGAGGCACGGGCCCGGGTGGAGCCGCCGCGGCCCCCGGGAGGCTGGCTCTTGCGGTGCGCACGAAAGGCTCGGGCGCGGGCCCGGGTGGAGCCGCGAGGAGCGAGCCTTTCCCCGGGGAGAGAAAGCTTCCCTATCGCGGTGCGCACGGAAGCCTCGGGCGAGAACCCGAGTGGAGCCCCCTCTCGTGGTGCGCATGGAAGCCTCGGGCGCGGGCCCGGGTGGAGCCGCGAGGAGCGAGCCTTTCCCCGGGGAGAGAAAGCTTCCCTATCGCGGTGCGCACGCAAGCCTCGGGCGAGAACCCGAGTGGAGCCGCCTCTCCCCGAGGAGGCTGGCTCTCATGGTGCGCATGGAAGCCTCGGGCGCGGGCCCGGGTGGAGCTCTCGTGGTGCCCAAGGAAGGCGCGGGCGTGTGGGGCTAGAAGACTGATCTAGCCCCATACCAGCCCGGGTGGAGCCGCGGGTGCAGATCTTGGTGGGGGAATAACACTCTTAAATACAGTCTTGATGAGATTGAATTGGCTGCAGTTACGACGTTGGGAACGCTGACTCTGGAATAAAACACGATTTGACCAACATTGTGACAGCCGATGCCTACCAAAAATGACGTAATGTCAGAGGTTATAAAATCGCGCCAGCGGCCCTTCCCGCACAGAGAGCGCCAGTGGGCAAAACGGGACAAGTCTGTGAAAGCGTCCAACCCGCTCCATTCTCGGGACATCTTTTTATACGTGAAAGCAATGACGTGAGTAAATCCCATGTCTCTTTACACATGAATTTCCTTGGATGTGTGTGTGTGGCTTAAATAACAGGGCGCGAAACAGAAAATGTCTGAAATTCAGGTAAAAAGGCGTTTTTTTTCTTGTTTTTTTTTTTTTTTTTTGCCATGCGCTCGCGTGTCACTGGTTAACCCTTCGCGTGCCAATGCTGACACGCGTGTCATAGGTTGCCGACCCCTGCTCTAAGAGATAGGACATAACATAACAATGGCTGAAGCGGAGAAAGAGGGCGCGATAAAGATTATTGATGCACCTAAGACATTGAAAGCAGACATCTGGAGACATTTTGGCTTCACGAGATTGGTGGGAAACTTGACCAGAGTTAGGCAGTGTGTAAAAAATGAAACATGTAAATAATAATACAAATGGGGAAACCAAATCCGTTGCATCACCGGAATTGCGCAGGGAAGATTTTTGAACGTACTTATATATTTTAAAATGCGCTGAATCGATTCGGCTTGTTGCCCGCATCGAATCGAATCGTCCATGCCCCGCATCGGGATGCATCGCCGCATCGATTATTGTTGACACCACTAATATACGCCACCAATTCCTCAGAGTTGGCATATCAGTCTAACAAAAATTAAAAACAAGTGTAAATAATGAATAACGACAAGGACATTTTGTAGCCCAATTTGAATGATTCGGTGAACTTCAACTTACAACGGTTAAACTCAAAAAGAGCATCCAGAACAGAGTAAAGAGCATACTACAAATGGATAAATGAATACAAATATCACAGAGGAAAAAATTAGACAATTAAACTCACCTACCATCAACATGAAGAGGCCACAGTCCTTCCCCTATGCAGGTCCGGCCCAGGCCATTTGGGGGCCCTAAGCAAAAAAATGCAAAGGGGTCCAAATTTTTGGCCCACCATTTTGTCACAGTGTACTGTGAAACCCATACATGCAATCCAACCCATACGTCCATATTTTGTACGTATATTAATCAGATTTTTTTGCACTGCATACTTCAAACTTCTCACCCAAAATGATTGTCAGGACTTACAGTAGATAGCGCCAAACCTTTTTCTAAAAGAGGAAAGAAAGAAGTTAAGGAAGAACTTTTATTTTTTTAAGCTTGTAATCAAGTATCAAAACTCACAAAAGTCAAATAAAGCAAACTGCAGTAAACAAAATAGAATATAGATTAAACAATTGCCAGATTGGGGGCCCCCTAGTGGTAAGGGGCCCTAAGCAGCTGCATCGTCTGCGTATAGGCTGGGCCGGCCCTGCCCCTATGTCTGTCCCGGAAAACCTTAGTGTAGAATTTAAACGAGTCACTTCCTTCGAGTTTTGAATCAATGAATATACACACCTTTACAAATACCTCTATTTCACTTCCAATCCTCTCTTTCCATGTCCCCCTGTTGATTGACTGTCAAAGTTTTCTGCAATTGAAAGTAAAGATACACGACAATATCGGTTGCCGATAATTATCGGCCGATAATGGCAATTATGATGTCACACAGATAATCCAGATAATAAAAAACATTCAACCGATAACGCAATCCGATAATTATATATTTGATTTAGCCTCCAAATGTGCACAACCGAAGAATTCAGCACGCCGCCTCCTCTTTCTTATATATCCTCTGGTTGTCCTACGTCTCTTACCGTTCTTGGGGGTAATTTAGTTAGCTTTGTGGAGCGATCGCAAATGCTACTCAGTGACAGCCAACGAACACTTTTAATTTTTTCATTGATAACACATCTTCATCCTACAATTTATTTACATTTCCCCCTGACTAAAGTTTTTTTTTTTTTTTTTTTTTAACAAATAACAGAAACTGTAACAGTGGCAGTCAGATACCATTGACGTTACGCTAAAAAAATAAGTTAAAAATATAAAAATGGCTTACCTCTTTGTCCTCTGAAAGACCATGCCAACCCAACATAATGTTTACTGCATATGAAACATGAATGGATTCACCGAGCTGGTGTTAAAGTCCGCGCAAGTTGATTCGGTCCTCACATTTTTTCCTCCCGAGTTTTTGGTTTCCGGAAACGTATGAAGAAAACATCCTTCATGTGTCGAAATGTCTAGGGTCGTTTTTACAAGTTCCAAAAAAGCAATGCGTGATCGGCATGTTCGTTTTTAAAGATTACCGGAGAAAAGTAGCACTAATAACGTGTGTCAATGCGAGGGCGGGTCTATAATGTCCCACTTCGGCTTTACGATGCGACGTCACGGTCTAAAAATAGCCTGCGTGCGGTACGCCATTGGAACGGCCCTTAAGATGGCGGTGGGGATTCCCCCGGGGGGCGGTGGCTAGGGCAGTGAGCGAGGGCTCATTTAACCCTTTAACACCGAACGTGTCGGCAGCGACGCGTTTACGCATAACGTCTTTGAAGCTTCGTCACGCTGTAATTACGTCACCCACGTGCCTCTGGTTGGTCTCATTTGAAAGTACGGAAGTTGATGTCCACACCAGTTTTTATTTGAAGTCAATCGACCATGAAAAACGGGAGATAATGTCATTTGAGTTTTATAGTTTTATTGCACTCATAAATATGCATTAAAAGGCTGCACACTCTAAAAAATGATTCATGAGGCTAGTTGGTATGACTTGAAAACATGAGCTTTTTCAACATAAAAATGGCTTTTTTTTTACTATTCATTGTTTTATTAAGTTGGTAACTTCTTTTATGGAGTTAATCAAAGTTAAATATTAAGAAAGACGTATTAACTTAAAAGTATATTGTTTTTGAATAAGCTTTTCTGCTTTCACGTAACAAAGGGAAAGATTAAGTGAGTGAAATTTAATTTCTATTCCATTATTAAGTTCGTGCAACTTCCTATATTCCCATCACATGTGCATATTACCACGGGAAAAGAATTGGCCATTTTCTGCCTTACAATATTTGCAGTCAGAAAGAAAATGAAAACAGATTTCATTACCATACATCAAGCAGCATACTCGAAAAAATTACAAAAATGTTTACAACATTTAAATAAATTATCTTAAAACAGGAGTTACTTTTCAATCACCCTATACTGTTTGTACATTTGCAAACATTTTGTTGTACACTTGTTTTGCACTGTGTGTTGTTGTGCCATATCTGTGAATCAAAGTACTGGAAGTACACTTTTCGTTTATACCTGCACCTGAAGTGAACTGTTGACAATGTTTAGGATGTTTATATTGGTTTTGCTCTGCACTTTCATTTTGTCCATTCTTTTGAGTTTTGAAATATGTATATTTTTCCAAATAAAACTGGAGTTGCCATGTCCAATTTATTTTGAAAAACAAGGTACTCTTAGGCGGCACGGTGGCTGAGTGGTTAGCACGTCTGCTTCACAGTTCTGAGATCAAGGGTTCAATCCCAGGCTTCAGCCTTCCTGTGTGGAGTTTGCATGTTCTCCCCGTGCCCGCGTCGGTTTCATCCCAAAAACATGCATGGTTGGCTGATTGAGCACTCTAAATTGTCCGTAGGTATGAGTGTACCTGAATGGTTGTATGTCTCCTTGTGCCCTGCGATTGGCTGGCAACCAGTTCAGGGTGTCCCCTGCCTACTGCCCATAGTTAGCTGAGATAGTCTCCAGCACCTCCGCGACCCTTGTGAGGAAAAAGCGGCATGGAAAATGAATGAGTTGCTCTTACTCAATAAATTAAAGTACCATTTTGCATCAACTTTTGAGTTGAGAAATTAAAATGAAGGAGTTATAGCAACCTAAATGAAGTAGTTTTATTTCTTATTAATGCTATAAAAATTGAGTTGGTTCTACACAATAAAGCTTGTGGAGGACAATAAATAATGATGGTTCAACTAGAATAATTGAGTTAGTCCAGTTAGAAAATTTATAAGGGAAGTACTTAATCATTGCTTAGTTGAATTTACTCAAAAAATTACATGCAAATTGTTACAACAATTTTTTTAAGTAGAGCCAGTGGATTTTTTTTTTGAGTGCATGGACAGTGTATCTATCTCCATATTTCCATCATTTCTTGTCCTTTTTCAAAACCCAAAGCAGCACAAAAGACTACATATATCCCAAGAGCCGTTGTGATGTCAAGAAGGGCAAACCGAATGTGGACATTTTTAATAAATTTGCGAGCGAGGCGCCAACTAAGGAAAAGGAGGCATGCTGAAGCAAGCAACGGCCAGTTTGAGCGAGCGACTTTGAAACGTGCAGAATGAATCTAAAACTAAATCTAGCGCAAGCTAATGCATTATTTCATTAACTCAAGGATGAAGATGAGCCGTATTTGTCGTTGTTTTCCTGGGATGAGTCGGCGTTAGAGGTTAGATTTTGTGCCCGAACCCGAACACACATTTTAAGCATTCGCGTTCGGGTCAGGACGGGGCGGGCCGCCATGCCGGACTAATAAATTATTTTTAAAAAAAAAAAAAAATGGAGAGCAGGCTCTCTGTATTGCGCTTTTGCTTGTGCGTGTGCACGAACGCCGTGGCGCCGGCCGCTTTTTCTTCTTGTCCTCCCGCTGTACCGTTTGCGCACGGCCGAGGCGCCGCCCTCATTTTCATTTTCTCCCTCTCTGCACCGAGTGTACACAACTCATCCTCTTGGTACTTTTCCAATATGGAGCAGAAAGAAGCTAAAAACAAACTGAAGACGGATTTTATTTTATTTCTGCACGACGACGACCAAAAAATATAACCAGTGTAAGTATAAACCATAATATCCTGCTGTTCAAATCGCCATTTTTAGTCAGAGCCGGTCTAATTATTTCCCTTATTTCACAGTAATATAAGAGCAAGACATGAGGCGGGGGCCGCAAGTTGCCGACTGCAGTCAAGGCCAGCCCGCAGTTTAAAGCTTTTATTTCATTTTTATTTTTTATTTTGGTATTGTTGTCGTTACAATAAAGAATGTTATTTCAAAGCATTTGTAGTTTTATTTTTTTTTTTGCTGCTGTTCCCTCTCCTTGTCAGAGAGGCGCGTCCATGTGAGAACAATATCCCACACACTCAGAAATATGTTTAACAAACTTTCCCAGCGTTATTTCGTTGTGTGAATGCTTTGATAATTCTCAAAAAAATATGTAGATTATTTAAACATTAAGAAAACTTGCGTTTTTTTCTGCCAAATCGAAGAAATGAAAATAAATTGCTGCTGCTGCGTTTTTTCCGCGTCACTCAAAAAAAAAAAAAATTTAAAAAAATTTTTTTAAATCGGGGTTTTCGGGCTCGGGCCTGCAAATCTAGTTAAGTGATCGAGCTCGGGCCGGGTCGGGCCTCAATACCAGCGGGCCGTGTCGGGTCGGGCTGGATTTTTTAGGCCCGAACTAGGCTCTAGTCGGCCTCTCGGCGAGTAGAAGTGACAGGCTTACAGCAGCGCGCAAACGGCGAAAGAGTAGGCTGTGTGACGTTGTGTGTGACGCAGCTCCGTGACTTGTTCATGCAGAAGCTTTATTGAGTTCGCAAAAAAAAAAAAAAAAAACTTTATTGGGTCCTATGCCAGAAAAATTAGAATTGAACTGAACTACTAGTCAATATTTTTGAAAATACTTTTTTTCAGTGTTATATATATTTTTTCTTCACTATAATCTTTTCAAATTTTATAAAGATGAGTGTTCGAGAAGCTTGTTTGCATGTACTATATACCTTAGACAAGGTGATGGGTATAATACCTAACTTCACAAAGAGATATCCTCCAAACCCTTTTTGTGTTAGATGATATATATTATTTTTTTTTTTCACTATTTTGCACTGTATATAACCCGTTTTGACCATAGTATGTGTAAAGGCCAAAAACGCCCATGACCATACTTGCTGTTTGTGTTGAATTGTCAAACATAAATCTATTCAATCTTATTTTTTTCTATTGAATGTTTATCCTAACAAGTAGAATAAATATTATCAAGCTTCAAAACGTTTGGTCGAGCGTGTTTGGTTGTCAATGGGACATCAACATTTCAAATTTTGAAAAAATATTTTGGGATTTTTTTGTCTTTATGGGTCCAAAATGTGGATTGTAATTGGTCAGTGAAGAAAACAACAGTTTGGACATGAAGTTCAAGGTGTCCTTAAAAAAGGGACCCAACTTGGCCATTGTGAACAATTTTTTCTTTGAAATATAAAGGCAACATCAAATGCATGCAAATTCGGCCAAAATAGGCTTAGGTGTTAAAGGGTTAAACCGCGATTGAAACGCAGTCATGGAATTTCCAAACGCTTGATCTTCTTACGCTGAAGTTTCAGCACTTGAACGTTTCTACTTCCGGTTCACTTGACGCAACCGCTATGTACCTATCCGGGGCTTGCTGTTCTTTCGTGTTCCATTCTTCAAACCAAACGACCTCTTTCAAAGTAATTTAATTGGGTAAGTACCGAAGAGAGAATTTAATGGACTAAAAAGTCTCATTTTAAAGCATAATGGAAGTCTTTCGGCTTTATGTTGAAGCTTCACAGGCTCACTTAACTTAGTTTAGCTTAGCTCGCTAACTAAGACACGTTAAAGCATTCCGACTGCTTTGACTTCACTTCCGATTTGTAAAGTTTTGTTTTCAGGAAAAGTCGATCGGTTGACATGAGCGTGATTACATTTAATTGTATGAGATGCTTCTCGACTTGTCTTTAAAATGCGACAGATTACTACTGACTGGTGGCCAACGTAATCCCAAACATCAAGTCGAAGAGTAGAAATGAGAGGAAATCCAGGTCACGTCGAACAACTGAAACACAAAAGGAGGTGAAGGTAAGGTCATGACATTAGTTGTATTTTTCATGCAAAATCAGACTTTGTTTTGTTGTGATTGTTACTGGAGGGAAGTACTTCTCAAATAGTGGGGCGGGGGGGGGGGGGGGCAGAGCGATGCAGGGGGTGGTCCATGTGACCTCGGGGTCACGTTTCATCTTTAAAAATCTACTCAAGTAAAAGTAAAAAGCATTGCATTGTAAAACTCCTCTAAGAAGTACATTTTTCTCAAAAAGTTACTCAAGTAAATGTAATGGAGTAAATGCAACGCATTACTTCCCACCTCTGCCAATATGTCAGGGTTCAATATATTGTCATGCAACACATTTTTAACTTAAAGAATGCTTCTCGGGCCAGCATAGTAAAACATGAAGTCAATGAATTCATCTATGTATACAGGCAGTCCCCGGTTTACGAACAAGTTCCATTCCTACGCTGGAGATGTAACCTGAATTTCTGCATAAGTCGGAATTAACTAAGCTTGAGAACGATAAACCGAACGACCGGATATCCGGTTTTACAGGTGAGAGATACAGTTGTATCGATAGTAAAGTTAGCATTCGACAGTAATTAGTAAGGGTGTAACGGTAAATGTATTTGTTTTGAACCGTTTCGGTACATGGTGCTCAGTTCGGAACGGAGGCGTACCGAACGAGTTTCTGACGTAATGTAGCCCTTACTTTTCGAGGCTGTGAGTCGATCGGGTAACAGTTTCTTTGTGTAGTTTATGTTTATACTTACTCAGTCTTCTCTACTATAATGAGCACCAACACAGTAGGACAGTAACCCGGAAACGTCAACGCCGTGAGAACGCAGTGAAACGCGGGCGTTACAAGTCAATCAGCCAATGCACACCAGTCGCAGTGCGGCCGCGTGTTAGACGCGTCCCAGAAGAGGCTCAACGCAACGCACGTGAAAAGAATGGCAGAGTTTATTATTTGACACGAGACGCAACCCTCCTGCATCAAGACTACTACCAGTAGCTAAGATCAGGCAGACCGGAAGTCACTCCTGTAAAAATACGGGGGATCTGGTCGGTTTTCAAACTAATATGCAATCGTAACCCAATTTTTGAGTCCATCAGATCTCTTGAGTGGTAGATTGGGGCACAGTTGACTTGTCTTTGTTGATTTACTGCCGTCTTCTCTGCTATGATAATAACCAACACGGCCCAGTGTTCAATCCAAAACCCTCCTACCACAACAAAACAAGTAGGAACTAATATTCATATAGGAACTAAAGTTATACAACATAAAATATACAATATATAAATGAATACTGCATCACATTTGTAAAATATAATCGCATAATAAAATAAATAATAGCCCATTTCAATAAAATAAATTGAAATGAGCTAAAACACCTGTAATTAAATAATAAGAATAATACACAAATCCTGCTTACGCAATTAAATTTATTAATTTCTGTCTGGCACTTTAACTTTAGAAAATCCACCAATAAAGCTTTCGAAAACCGTTAATCAGAAAAAAAAAAGATTCATTGAGGCATTTCATTTGTAAAATACATGTTGAAATCTTTGTCATTGGGATTGCTTTTCTCTTTAGCACAGGACTTCTTTTTTTCTTCTTTCTTTCAGAAAGAAAGCTGACCAATACACGAGGTCTGAAAGGCAAATTGTTGTTGGATTATTATCTTTAAATACTCGCTACTTTTTTTTAGCAGAATTCTAGTTTTGTATAGGCTACTGTTCCCATTGTTGAAAGCACAAAAGTGTGTAATAAACAACGAGCACATTTATATTTTGCATTTTGTTTCCTTACTGTACCGAAAATGAACCGAACCGTGACCTCAAAACCGAGGTACGTACCGAACCGAGATTTTTGTGTACCGTTACACCGTTATAGAGCTGAAACGAATATTCGAGCAACTCGAGTAACTCGAGTTTAAAAACTGTTTAATAAAACAGCCACCATCTTAAAGCAGTACACTTCCCGGCGCTCATAAATAACATTAACTTTCACTCGCTCACATAACGTTATCCCTGTGGAGGGCTAGGTTTCTATTCATTATGACCACTGTCGATGCGTGGCTAACTCTTACATACAGGCTTTATTTAATCTGTGAAAACAACGCTTTAGAGTGATTAGGGTGTAAAATAAAAACATAATAATGCTAACTGTCAATTTTAGCTCAGTAGTCATTGCTGGATAAAACACCAAGTAGCACTGATGCCTAATGTGCTCCAATACAGCACAGCATTTATTTTGAACACTGCAAAAACTCAAAATCCTATCAGGACTTACAGTTTAGACTAACTTAAAACTTAATTAGAACTTATAGCTTGACACAAGTGAAAATTCAATTGAAACACGAAGGAAAAACACTTAACTTTTAAGTCATGTGTGTTACGAAGCGTAATGACATTTTTAGGTAAAAAATATATATGTATATGTATATATATATATGTATATATATATATGTATATATATATATATATATATATTAGGGCTGTCAAACGATTAAAAATTTTAATCGAATTAATTGCAGCTTAAAAATTAATCGCAATTAATCGCAATTCAAACCATCTATATAATATGCCATATTTTTCTGTAAATTATTGTTGGAATGGAAAGATAAGACAAGATGGATATATATATTCAACATGCGGTACATAAGGACTGTATTTGTTTATTATAACAATAAATCAACAAGATGGCATTAACATTATTAACATTCTGCTAAAGCGATCCATGGATAGAAAGACTTGTAGTTCTTGAAAAATTTTTTTTATTACAAGTTATATAAATTTTATATTAAAACCCCTCTTAATGTTTTCGTTTTAATAAAATTTGTAAAATTTTCAATCAATAAATAAACTAGTAGCCCGCCATTGTTGATGTCAATAATTACACAATGCTCATGGTTCTGAAACCCATAAAATCAGTCGCACCCAAGCGCCAGCAGAGGGCAGCAAAACTCCGCAAAACACAATTAACAAGTGGGCCTTTCACTCTACTGTCATTTAAATCCGTCTGAGCTGGCCAAGTGCATTAAGTGCGTCAAATATTTTAACGTGATTAATTTCAAAAATTAATTAACACCCGTTAACGCGATAATTTTGACAGCCCTAATATATATATATATATATATATATATATATATATATATATATATATATATATATATATATTTTTTTTTTTTTTTTTTTATAAGATCCAAAAAAAATTTTGGAGTGAAAGCAGTGAATTACTTTTTTTGAGTCACATTTGAGATGCAACTGTTGACTGTTTTCAACAATGTACATCGAAAATAAAGACATTGATTGACTGAAAATGGTTCAATATTACATTAAATGTCTTGTTTTCTCATCTATATGTATAATTGCTCTTTACCTAAAAAAAATGTTTTATCCGATTAATCGATAGAATTTTCAGTCGATTACTCGATTACTAAAATATTCGATAGCTGCAGCCCTACACCGTTACAATGGCTAATTACTAATTAGCCATTAAATATTCAATGAACCGATAGAAGAGATAGAATTTGGCAATCGCGAGCACAAGAATCTGCTTCTAATGCCTAGTTCAATGCATTGCTTAATATGATAAAAATTTAACTTTTACATCCTGCGCTTGTGTCATTCACCACACAGTGCAGTTAAATTGTGACCGCCGTCGTGGTTGCCTCAACTTCCCATTCATTTCGGCAGAACAGCTAGTAGTCGCCGTCATTACTCGATCGTCACGGGCGTGTCATAACAACACGAGAGCGAACAAAACCACTGTAACGCACGCTCCGTAGCGTTTTCTTCACAGCCTAAAACGAAACTAGTCGTGGCAACGAAGCAACATGCTAAAACAATGGACAGTTAAATGCAGTTTACTTAAACATGAAGATGTGGCTCAGTTGATCTTCCTCAAGAAAAATCTGCCCCTCAAAAAAGATTTAGACGGTGATGAGGAATAAAATAATGTGGAAGCACAGGCATAAGTGAATGACTTTGCTGTGTATAAGGTTAAAGTAATGATTATATACCTGTCTGTCTAAAATGCCATGTTTTTATTCCCCCAGTTATTCCAGTGGTAAAGCATAATTTATTATTAATTTATGATAACATGAGCAGGTTGAATTTTTTTGCTAGAGCTGCTGCATATACTGGACTGTCTCAGGAAATTAGAATATTGTGTATTCTAATTTTATGAGACAGTCCTGTATATATATATATATACTGTGTATATATATATATATATATATATATATATATGTATATATATATATATACTGTACATCCAGTTGACGATAGCACCAACATACAGGACTCCATCCATCCATCCATTATCTTCCGCTTGTTCCGGGGTCGGGTCGCGGGGGCAGCAGCTTTAACAGGGAAGCCCAGACTTCCCTCTCCCCAGCCACTTCAACCAGCTCCTCCGGCGGGATCCCAAGGCGTTCCCAGGCCAGCCGAGAGACATAGTCTCTCCAGCGTGTCATGGGTCGTCCCCGGGGCCTCCCGCCGGTGGGACATGCCCGGAACACCTCTCCAGGGAGGCGTCCGGGAGGCATCCGAACCAGATGCCCGAGCCACCTCAGCTGGCTCCTCTCTACGCGGAGGAGTAGTGGCTCGACGCCGAGTCCCTCCCGGATGACCGAGCTTCTCACCCTATCTCTAAGGGAGAGCCCGGACACCCTGCGGAGGAAACTCATTTCGGCCGCTTGTATCCGGGATCTTGTTCTTTCGGTCACGACCCAAAGCTCGTGACCATAGGTGAGGGTAGGAACGTAGATCGACTGGTAAATCGAGAGCTTTGCCTTTCGGCTCAGCTCCTTCTTCACCACTACGGACCGGTGCAGCGTCCGCATTACTGCAGACGCCGCACCGATTCGCCTGTCGATCTCCCGCTCCCTCCTACCGTCACTCGTGAACAAGACCCCAAGATACTTGAACTCCTCCACTTGGGGCAGGATCTCATCCCCGACCCGGAGAGGGCACTCCACCCTTTTCCGACTGAGGACCATGGTCTCGGATTTGGAGGTGCTGATCTTCATCCCAACCGCTTCACACTCAGCTGCGAACCGCTCCAGTGAGAGTTGGAGGTCACGGCTTGATGAAGCCAACAGCACTAAATCATCTGCAAAAAGCAGAGATTCAATGCTGAGGTCACCAAACCGGACCCCCTCAACACTTCGGCTGCGCCTAGAAATTCTGTCCATAAAAGTTATGAACAAAATCGGTGACAAAGGGCAGCCTTGGCGGAGTCCAACCCTCACTGGGAACGAATTCGACTTACTGCCGGCAATGCGGACCAGACTCTGACACCGGTCGTACAGGGACCGAACAGCCCTTACCAAGGGGCTCGGTACCCCGTACTCCCGGAGCACCCTCCACAGGATTCCCCTAGGCACACGGTCGAACGCCTTCTCCAAATCCACAAAACACATGTAGACTGGTTGGGCGAACTCCCATGCACCCTCGAGGACCCTGCTGAGGGTGTAGAGCTGGTCCACTGTTCCACGGCCGGGACGAAAACCACACTGCTCCTCCTGAATCCGAGATTCGACTTCCCGACGGACCCTCCTCTCCAGCACCCCTGAATAGACTTTACCGGGGAGGCTGAGGAGTGTGATTCCTCTATAATTGGAACACACCCTCCGGTCCCCCTTTTTAAAAAGGGGGACCACCACCCCGGTCTGCCAATCCAGAGGCACTGTCCCCGATGTCCACGCGATGTTGTAGAGGCGTGTCAGCCATGACAGCCCTACAACATCCAGAGCCTTTAGGAACTCCGGGCGGATCTCATCCACCCCCGGGGCCTTGCCACCGAGGAGCTTACCAACCGCCTCAGTGACTTCAACCCCAGAGATCGAAGAGCCCACCTCAGAGTCCCCAGACTCTGCTTCCTCAAAGGAAGGCGTGTCGGTGGAATTGAGGAGGGCTTCGAAGTATTCCCTCCACCGACTCACGACGTCCCGAGTCGAGGTCAGCAGTACACCATCTTCACTATACACAGTGTTAATAGTGCACTGCTTTCCTCTCCTCAGACGCCGGATGGTGGACCAGAATTTCCTCGAAGCCGTCCGGAAGTCGTTTTCCATGGCCTCACCGAACTCCTCCCATGTCCGAGTTTTTGCCTCGGCGACTGCCGAGGCCGCAGTCCGCTTGGCCAGCCGGTACCTGTCAGCTGCCTCCGGAGTCCCACAGGCCAAAAAGGCCCGATAGGCCTCCTTCTTCAGCTTGACGGCATCCCTTACCGCTGGTGTCCACCAGCGGGTTCGGGGATTGCCGCCACGACAGGCACCAACCACCTTACGGCCACAGCTCTGATCGGCCGCCTCAACAATGGAGGTGCGGAACATGGCCCACTCGGACTCAATGTCCCCCACCTCCCCCGGGACAAGGGAGAAGTTCTGCCGGAGGTGGGTGTTGAAACTCTTTCTGACAGGGGATTCTGCCAGACGTTCCCAGCAGACCCTCACAATACGTTTGGGCCTGCCAGGTCTGGCCAGCATCTTCCCCCGCCATCGGAGCCAACACACCACCAGGTGGTGATCAGTTGACAGCTCCGCCCCTCTCTTCACCCGAGTGTCCAAAACATGCGGCCGCAAGTCCGATGACACGATTACGAAGTCGATCATCGAACTGCGGCCTAGGGTGTCCTGGTGCCAAGTGCACATATGGACACCCCTATGTTTGAACATGGTGTTCGTTATAGACAAACCGTGACGAGCACAGAAGTCCAATAACAGAACACCACTCGGGTTCTGATCGGGAGGGCCGTTCCTCCCAATCACGCCCCTCCAGGTCTCACTGTCATTGCCCACGTGAGCGTTGAAGTCCCCCAGTAGAACGAGGGAGTCCCCAGAGGGGGCGCTCTCTAGCACACCCTCCAAGGACTCCAAAAAGGGTGGGTATTCTGAACTGCTGTTCGGTGCATAAGCACAAACAACAGTTAGAACCCGTCCCCCCACCCGAAGGCGGAGGGAGGCTACCCTCTCGTCTACCGGGGTAAACCCCAACGTACAGGCGCCAAGCCGGGGGGCAATAAGTATGCCCACACCTGCCCGGCGCCTCTCACCATGGGCAACTCCAGAGTGGAAGAGAGTCCAACCCCTCTCGAGAGGATTGGTACCAGAACCCAAGCTGTGTGTGGAGGAGAGTCCGACTATATCTAGTCGGAACTTCTCTGCCTCACACACCAGCTCAGGCTCCTTCCCTGCCAGAGAGGTGACATTCCATGTCCCAAGAGTTAGCTTCAGCAGCTGGGGGTCGGACCGCCAAGGCCCCCGCCTTTGGCTGCCGCCCAACTCCCTACGCACCCGACCCCTTTGGCCCCTCCCACAGGTGGTGAGCCCATGGGAAGGGGAACCCACGTTGCCTTTTCGGGCTGAGCCCGGCCGGGCCCCATGGGGACAGGCCCGGCCACCAGACGCTTGCCTTCGAGCCCCACCTCCAGGCCTGGCTCCAGAGGGGGGCCCCGGTAACCCGCGTCCGGGCAAGGGAAACTGGGGTTCAATAATCTTGCTCATCATAAGGGGTCTTTTTGAGCCATACTTTGTCTGGCCTCTCACCTAGGACCTGTTTGCCATGGGTGACCCTACCAGGGGCTTAAAGCCCCAGACAACATAGCTCCTAGGATCATTGAGACAATACATACAGGACTGTCTCATAAAATTAGAATACACAATATTCTAATTTCCTGAGACAGTCCAGTAATTAATAGTTTTTGCTTGTAAGATGTTAACGTTGAAAGTTTGCACTTAAAAAACAAAATACATTAGTTAACCCTTTAACACCTAAGCCTATTTTGGCCGAATTTGCATGCATTTGATGTTGCCTTTATATTTCAAAGAAAAAATTGTTCACAATGGCCAAGTTGGGTCCCTTTTATCAGGACGCCTTGAACTTCATGTCCAAACTGTTGTTTTCTTCACTGACCAATTATAATCCACATTTTGGACCCAAAAAGACAAAAAAATCCCAAAATATTTTTTTCAAAATTTGTAATGTTGGTGTTCAATTGACAACCAAACATGCTCAACCAACCGTTTTGAAGCTTGATAATATTTATTCAACTTGTTAGGATAAACATTCAATAGAAAAAAATAAGATTGAATAGTTTTATGTTTGACTATTCAACACACAGCGGGTATGGTCATAGGCGTTTTTGGCCTTCACACATACTATGGTCAAAACAGGTTATATACAGTGCAAAATAGTGAGAAAAAAAATTATATCATCTAACACAAAAAAGGTTTGGAGGATATCTCTTTGTGAAGTTAGGTATTATACCCATCACCTTATCTATACGTATACGTACATGCAATCAAGCTTCTCGAACACACATCTATATAAATATTGAAAAGATTCATAGTGAAGAAAAAAATATATAACATTGAAAAAAAGTATTTTCAAAAATATTGACAAGTAGTTCAGTTCAATTCAATTTTTTCAGGCATGCGACCCGATAGTTTTTTTGTTTTTTTTGTGCACACTCAATAAAGTTTGTTTTTGAACAGGTCACTGAGCTGCGTCACATACAACGTCACACAGCCTACTCTTCTGCCGTTTGAGCGCTGCTGTCACTTCTACTCGCCGAGACGCCGACTAATCCGAGGAAAACAACGACAAATGCAGCTCATCCTATTCCTTGAGTTGATGAAAAAATGCATTAGCTTGCGCTAAATTTAGTTTTCGATTCATTCTGCACGTTTCAAAGTCGCTCGCGCAATCCAACCGGTGTTCATGCCTCCTTTTCCTTAGTTTGCGCCTAGCTCGGCAATTTATTAAAAATGTTCACATTCGGTTCGTCCTTCTTGACATCACAACGGATCTTGGGATATGTAGTCTTTTGTGCTGCTTTCGGTTTTGAAAAAGGACAAGAAATGATGGAAATATGGTGATAGATACATGGTCCATACAGCGTTTTAATGCATATTTATGAGTGCAATAAAACTTTAAAACTCAAATGACATTATCTCCCGTTTTTCTTGGTCGATTGACTTCAAATAAAAACTGGCTTGGACATCAACTTCCGCACTTTCAAATGAGACCAACCAGCGGCACGTGGGTGACGTAATTACAGCGTGACAGCGCTTCAAAGATGACATGTGTAAACGCGTCGCTGCCGACACGTTCGGTGTTAAAGGGTTAAATAACTGCACTTTATTGTTGTCTGTCACTGGAGTTTTATTATCAATCCCATCCAACAAAATGACGATCTAGAGTAAGCTTTATTTTTTTCATAAAAAAATAAAACATAACATTGGTATGAAATTTTGTTGTTTAATTGAATCTTTTTTTTTATATGTTTGAAATACTGTACGAACACACACAACTAATGTTTACTATCGTATCGTTTTAACTCTGTATTGAACCGTATCTTTCTTCAACTGTATCCAATCGTATCGAATCGCTCGGCCTTAAAAATGTATCGCTTTTGAATCGAATCGAAACCTGTGTGTCTAGATACATATCGAATCGGCTTCATGCCAGAGATTCCCAACCCTAGAATTAACCATTTAAATACCGCCTAAAATTCAAAATAACCATCCAAAACCCCAAAATAGACGACATTGTACTGTCCTCGCCAAGATGTTGGCGATAAGTCCATGTGGTTTCCTGACTTTATTCAGCTTCTCATGACATCAACACGAGCTGAATGAAAAAAAAAAAAAATTGACTGAAATCAGTTCATCGTCAATAATAGCAATTCAAATTTTGATAACTCGCTGCTGATACAGCAATAACAATAAACACAAACGATTAGCACGTATCAGTTAGCGTCCACACATCATTGAAAAAAAAAAAAAAAATCACATCAACTCGCCCAAAGTATTTGACCTCAATTTAAAACGCACAAGAAACTGTACAAAAGGTGTTGCCTCTGGATGCTCCGAAAGTAACAAATGTGCGCGCAGGGTCTTTCATCTCTCACACTCGGCTTCTTCGTGGGCGCAAATGGTGTGTGTGTGTGTGTGCCTCGCGTGCGGAAGTACTACCTGCCCTACATTTCCTACGCCAAAGTAAAAGCATGCATCACAAAACAAAAGTCAACATCATTAAAAAAAAAAAAAGACTGGAGACTCCTGCGTCCGAAAGTTGAAATTACATCAGTCGGGTTCGTCGTAACCCGGGGACTACCTGTTTTTCTTCTGACGTCAGCAAATCACGTGATTTCCCCCTCCCATCCAGAGTCCCGCAGACGTCACTGTAGAAGATCTCCCCCCCCTTAGAAGCACAATCTCGTCCACGTTAAACAGAAGGAGGAGCCTGACATGCCGTTAATCAAACAGGGGGCGGAGCCAGAGACCTCTGACATCAAAGAAGAAAAACAGGAAATTCAAATCCTCAATTTTCCAATGGGTGTCGGTGTGGAGAGCGAAGAAGACGAAGGACCAAGCAAAGAGAGCGGAGCAGCGAACCCTTTGAGCGACAGCTCATTTCAGCACCAGACAACAAAAGGAGAGCAACCGGACGGCCTCTTAGCTCCGCTTTCGGACAGCGATGACTTAACGTCACATTCTTCTGACTTTAATACTGATGAGGAGGAGGATGACTTTGACCAAAACGCTTCAAAATCCTTAGACAAGTCATCATTTAAAAGAGACGCAAAGGAAGGCGTGGTTGGGAAAAGTTTTCCCTGCTCACTTTGTGATAAAACATTTCCTTGGAAATGCTACTTAAAGGCACACATGCGCAGACACACTGGAGAGAAGCCTTTTGCCTGCGCACTTTGTGGTAAAAGATTCACCTGTAAGAATGATTTAAACATTCACACAAGAACACACACTGGAGAGAAGCCTTTTGCCTGCACACGTTGCGATAAAAAATACCCCACGAAGGCAAAATTAAACATACACACAAGAGCACACACTGGAGTGAAGCCTTATGCCTGCACACTTTGTGATAAAAAATACTTTAGAAAGGAAAATTTAAACTATCACACAAGAACACACACTGGAGAGAAGCCTTTTGCCTGCACACTTTGTGGTAAAAGTTTCATATATCAGCAACATTTAAACATTCACACAAGAACCCACACTGGAGAGAAACCTTTTGCCTGCACATTTTGTGGTAAAAGATGCACCCATAAAGGAGGTTTAAATTATCACATAAGAACACACACCGGAGAGAAGCCTTATGCCTGCACACTTTGTGATAAAAAATACTCCACGAAGGCAAATTTAAACTATCACACAAGAACACACACTGGAGAGAAGCCTTATGTCTGCACACTTTGTGATAAAAAATACTCCACAAAGGAAAATTTAAACTATCACACAAGAACACACACTGGAGAAAAGCCGTTTACATGCTCACTTTGCGGTAAACGATTTGCTCAGAAAGGACATTTAGTAAGCCACGCATGTAGCCACACTGAGAAAAAACCTTTGAATTCTAGCGTGTGACAAAATATTCTGATTCCTGCATTTACAATAGAAAAAGCATTTCAATTTCATTATTCGGTTTCTCACGAGCCTCTTTTGAAAAAGTTGTTCATGATTTTTCAGGTGCTGTTCTTTTTTACAACTATCCAATTCATATATGGCGGAACACACAGACAAGGTTGAAATGGCAGTTTCTGCTCTTGAATGAATGAATGAATTTATTGTCATTGTCATCATCACAAACAGAAAAATCATCAAAAAGGAAATCATTAACAGTTTCAGAGTGTGGACATTATCAGAGTGTGAATTTGTTTACCCGAAGGAAAGACAAGATGAAGACAGACAAGGAAGACGGGAAAAGCAGAAGCTTATCGGAAACCCGTCCCCCTTCCACCCGGGTCGCACAAGCAGCATGTTGTGTATCAGTCCAGTCATAGTCTAACACATTTCGTTCGAAAGTCATTGATTGCCATGGAAATTTCGCATATAGTAATTTACTCAGCACGTAACGTTGCGATGGCAGTTCAGTAATGTGATTTTGCTGAGGGGCATGTCCTAAGAATGTTATGTCTTATTTTTTGACCCTGACATTTAATCATCCTTTGCTGTGAGAACATCTTATCTGTGATGTGTGTGCATTTTACAGTTGAGTTTGGCCAATGTACTGGTTTATTATATCTCGTTTATACATGTTTTTGAAGTAACTTATTGAATTTATATTCGTTAGCGCTCCATCACATGTATTCCATAGGCGAGCCCCAGTGTTTACAATCGAGAACGATTTCATTGTAGTCCTAATGGTCTGGTAGGAAAACATTCTGCTTACTCTCAGATCGTAGGAGGATTCTCTTATTTGGAATAATGCTTGCAGGTTGGTCGGGAGACTGTTTGTGTTGGCCTTATACATCATTTGAGCTATTTTGTAATTAACCAGGTCGTGAAATTTTAGTAGCTTGGACTTGATAAAGAGTTCGTTGGTATGTGCTCTGAACAGTGCTCCATGAATAATTCTGATGGCTTTCTTTTGAAGGACAAAGAGTGGGCTGAGGTGCATTTCATAAGTACGTCCCCAAATCTCTAGGCAGTAACTGAGGTGCGGCAGAACGAGTGCGCAGTATAGGGTTTGGAGAGCCCTCGTATCTAGCATGTTTTGAACTCTAAAGAGAATCGAGATGCTCCTAGCGATTTTGTTCCGCAGTTTCTCTACATGTGGCTTCCAAGTTAGGCGGTGATCAATAACTATGTCTAATACTTTGTGTTGTTGTACTTTTTGTATCACCACGTTATTTATTTGTATGTTTAGGTTCATATTCAGACCTTTTCTTCCAAATACAATGTATTTAGTTTTCTCGAGGTTCAGAGATAATTTATTTGCATCAAACCATTTTTGCAGTTTAGCTAATTCTGCATTTATTTGTATAGATAGACTCTGTGGGTCTTTTCCAGAACAAAAGATGTTGGTGTCATCCGCAAAAAGTACCATTTTCACTAGTTTAGAAGCTTGATGCAAGTCATTTATGTATAGAATGAATAGTTTCGGTCCCAGGACGGAGCCTTGGGGCACGCCACATGTAAGTAGACGTGTTGACGATCTGCACCCATCATATGTAACATATTGCGAGCGCCTTTCCAGGTAGCTTCTTACCCAGTTTAGAACGATACCTCGCATTCCAAGTCTCTCTAGTTTGTCCAGTAGGATGTTGTGGTTAACAGTATCAAAGGCTTTTTTTAAGTCCAGGAAAATGCCCACTGAGTATTTTTTTCGGTCAACAGCATCTGTGATCAGTTCTATAGACTCTGCTAGGGCCTGCGCCGTGGAGTGGTTTTTCCTAAACCCGTATTGGCTATCGTATAATAAATGATGTTTTGTTATGTATTTGTCAAGTCGATTATTGAAGAGCTTTTCAAGAATTTTTGAAAGTTGGGGCAGGATGGAGATAGGTCTGTAGTTGTTGAACTCGTGGGTTCCCACCTTTGAATATTGGGATAACTTTAGCTATTTTCATTTCATCAGGGAAGATTCCAGTCTCAAAAGATATATTAAAATATGAGCTATGGGGAGCAGAATTTCATTATGAATGCTTTTAATGAGTTACATGTCAATTTCCTGGAAGTCAGTGGAATCTTTGTTGTCGCACTGCATAATTAGACTCAGTTGTCAGTATTGGTTCCAAAAACATGGATTTTAGAATGGGGTCAGGGCGCATATGTGTAGTTACAGGGGGAATTTTCTCTGCTAGTTTAGGACCAACTGTTACAAAGAAGTCATTGAATTTATTAGCAATCTCTTCTTTGTTTCTCATGTCACTGTTATCTCCATAGAAGAACTCAGGGTAAGATTTCCCTGACTCCCTATTTCTTTTTATCATCCCGTTTAGAATTTTCCATAGTTTGGAAGTATAGTTTTTGTTGTCTTCCAGTAAATTGCAATAGTATTGTTTTTTACAAGAACGCAGGATGGAGTTGAGTTTATTTCTGTATTTTTTAAATTTATTTTCAGTTTCAGTTGTCCGATTAGAGATGAACTCCCTGTACAGTTTTGTTTTCTTTTTGCAAGCGTTGATAAGCGTTTTTGTTATCCAAGGTTTGTTTATCATTCTTTTAGTGAGAAACTTCTTCTTTGGGCAGTGTTTATCATAGAGGTGTTGAATTGTATTCAGAAAGCAACGATAAGCAGCATTCACATTAGTTTCATTATAAACATCATTTCAGTCTTAAGAGTTCTTTTTTCATCTTTTCAATATTTTGTCATTCCTTATTCTCTTGTATACAACCTTAGTTGTGTTTTCACGGCAATTGCGTAGAGAGAATTTTGTAAAGATAGGCAGATGGTCTGTAATATCACAGATTAGCAAGCCACTATGAGTCTGATCTAGAATGTTTGTGAATATATTATGAGTGTCGCGCTGTGTGTCGTTATTCGTGTTGGTTGCGTAATCAGAGGCCGTAGGCCTTGAGAATACATGGAAGCAACAAAGTCATCTATATGAGGATTTTTTTTAGGATTTAAGATATCCAGATTTGTGTCCCCACAGCAAATCACATGCTTGTTATTAGTTTTAAACAATATCTTTTCCATATGTTGAGTGAAAAGCTGTATGTTTGAGTCAGTTGCACGATAGACACAGCAAATGGTAATGCTTTTGCAGTTTGGGATACTTAATTCAATTGTTACACATTCCATCAACTCTTCGATAGCAGTTGACCTGTCATGCTGGACATCAAACTTAAACACATTTTTTACAAATATTGCAACACCCCCACCTCCCTTAGATGTCCGATTTATTTGGGCAACGTTGTATCCGTGCAATTTAAGGTCAAATCCTTTGTTGTCGTTGAGCCATGTTTCGGAGACGGCAATATCATCAAACTTGTTTTTGAAGCTGTGTAGATATTCTTCAATGTTTTCAAAGTTTTTGTATAGACTCCTGGCGTTGAAGTGGATTAGTTTTAGCTTGCCGTCCTCATCCATTGAGTTGTTATATTGTTCTGTGGTGTAGTACTTACAGTTGTTCGGCATGTTATTGTACAAGTTGAGGTCAGGATCAACACTATCAATTGGGTCATCATGGGATTCATCAATCTGGTCATCCAGAAAGTTGGTGATAGATGTCATCATTAATTTTCGAATGGTGTCAGCTCTTCCAAGCTTCGCACAACTCTTATCTTCATGTCTTGCGACTTGACAAGGATTTTGCAATCAGAGACCCAGGTGCTGGCTATTTTTCCCTCTTTTTTGAGCTGATGTGCTTTTTTCGCTATTTGAGCATTCCGGTGAGTCAGGTTATCATTCAGAAAGATCTTCGTTCCCTTCAGGCGGTGGCGTTGCGCAAGCAGGGCAACCTTGCTCTTGTGGTCCGTCAACTTCACGACCACCGTCGCCGGTCCCCTGCCCCCAGCCGGGAGCAGAAAGCAGTGGCGGATGTCTTCCGAGTCCACTTTTATTCCAAATTCTTGTAGCTTGTCAATTGCCTGTTGAGCCACAGGTGGGCCCGCAGCCTCGGCATATGATCTGGGCGCCAGTTGTAATCCAGATGTGGCAACACATGGTAATTGGAAGATTAAAAATTTGCCGGACAACGCCACCCTGGATTTGTCCCAGGGAAAAGATTTTAAATTTAAGGTAAGCAAGGTTTGTGCTGCAAGGAGAGCAAGAGGCAGTTCTGCGTGGTACAAATTGTTTATTTTGTGAATTAAAATAAATAAAAGACTTCCAACATAAATGGATAAACCCACGCGGCTGGGACTTACCAGTGGTAGGAGGGGCGAACCCCAAGAACAGTACAAAACAAACCCAAAACCAAAACAAGATGTCACTGCACACCAGGGGTCGCCAAAACTGGCACGCCACCAACCACTGGAAGCCCCAAGCCCTAAAACAACGGAAAACGAAACAATGAGGATCATAAATAAATTGGCAACAATCTCATTTGGTGAAATACAAAAAGTCAAAATAAAATAGCGACTAAAATTCGATCCGTATCCGGAAGTCCAAGGGACGTGTTACGTGCGATACCAGTTCTTTAAACGCGGCAGAGCCGTGCGTGCACGCAGCCAGACAGCCCCGCAAGGTGACGTCCACTCAGCACGGCGATGACATCTGCTCCGCCCAACACGGAAGAATTGGGCATGAGCTTTTAATGTAGGCAAAGCAGCAGTGTCTCGTTATTAGCAGTCGCCACGTAACCTGGCCAGCCTGCAATCACTCCATGCTAAAAGAAAATTAAAACGAATCGTGTTAAACTATTTTAGACCAGCTTTGATTAAAAGACGCCATACGTACCGATCCGAGTCAGTGATCCTGCATGACAAAGTTAGGAGGTGGATTCAACTTTGTCTCACGCTAAATAGCGCCAGATGTCACACATTTACACCAACGGCAGCAGGAGGAGATTCTCGCTGGTCGTCACAAAACTAAAGTGATCGGTGCATTTTATTTAACAAAAAGTTCGCAGCCATGCGCGTTCTTACCTGGCTGACAGCTGAAGGAGCATAAGGGAGGCAATAGACCATACCCACGTGACGTCACAACCCCGCCCTCCTGACTGGTGCCGCCCAATTGTCCGTCAACACATCATGTTTACCTGTTACGGCTACGTACATTCCTCCTATCTACGACGTGTTTTTCTGCTCGTTAACATTAATAATCAAAATGGTGAAGGCGTGTGTGGCGGTCGGTTGCAATAACAGAGAAGATAGACGGAGAGACTTGAAGTTCTACCGGATTCCGAGAGACCCTGAGAGAAGAGAGCGAGATGGGCTGCTGCAATTCGACGAGAAAACTGGGCTCCAAACGATTACCACAGATTATGTAGTAGTCATTTTATATCTGGTAAGATGCATTTAATATATATTTAGAGGGTTTTGGGCTGACAACCACAATCAAGATCATTGCTAGGCTAATCGCCGACAACATACACGTATGTATGTAGTGAGAGTGCTATCGCTAAACCATATAAACATTAAAAGCCCTAACTCCATTGAAAAACGACATGAAATACATTAGACTTGACAGTGGATGTTAGCAAGAACAAAAGATTTTGAATTGAAAATTTCGTAACTCACCTTTCCAAGCACAAGATAGATTCCTGCCGAATTTTCGTGGACGAGGACCTGTTTCACCCAACCAGCAACGAAGTATTTATAAGCGTCCAAGCTCTTGAAGTTTTTCAAATTTTCGTGAGAATAGGCTGATTTTGTGTGGACAAGATCATTGTAAATATCAGCGTAGCAGATGTCAGGCAGACAGGGCGAAGACAGTGGGTCGAAAAACATTGATTTAGGCATCAAATATGGATCTGGCGAATGGATAAACTGAAGCTTTCCCACATAACGCCTTTTATGCAACGCATCAAGTGAGTTTACGGCATCCGAAAGCACGGGGTCTTCCATGAAATGCATTATAAATTGCTCGATCAATGGAGACCATTGATAATACAGACACAAAATGACGGACAAGGGGGCGGAACCATACAGCGAGCACGTGATTTTGTGACGTCGGTGGGTAGGGTCTATAGGATGTGGGAAACCTCGACACCAAAGAGCAATTGATGGGGTCAAGATAGTTCCCTCCTTATATATACCCTACCCACCGACGTCATAAAACCACGTGCTCGCTGTATGGTTCCGCCCACTTGTCCGTCATTTTGTCTCTGTATTAGCATTGGTTTCAATTGATCGAGGAATTTAAAATGCATTTCATGGAAGACCCGGTGCTTTCTGATGCCGTAAACTCACTGGATGTGTTGCATAAAAAGCGTTATGTGGAAAAGCTTCGTTCTATACAGTCGCCAGATCCATATTTGATGCCTAAATCGATGATTTTTGACCGGCTGCCTGCGCCGTCTCTGCCTGACCCTGATATTTACAACTATCTTGTCCACACAAAATTAGCCATTTCTCACGAAAGTTTGAAAAACTTTAAGAGCTTGGAGGCTTATAAATGCTACGTTGCTGGTTGGGTGAAACAGGTCCTCGTACACGAAAATTCGGCAGGAAACTTGTGCTCGGAAGGTGAGTTACGAAATTTTCAATTCAAAATCTTTTGTTCTTGCTAACATCCACTGTCAAGTCTAATGTATTTCATGTCGTTTGTCAATGGAGTTAAGGCTTTTAATGTTTATATGGTTTAGCGATAGCACTCACTACATACATACGTGTATGTTGTCGGCGATTAGCCTAGCAATGATCTTAATTGTGGTTATTTGTCAGCCCAAAACCCTCTAAGTATATCTTAAATGCATCTTACCGGATATAAAATGACTACTACATAGTCTGTGGTGATTTTTTTGGTGCCCAGTTTTCACGTCGAATTGCAGCCGTCCATTTCGTTCTCCTCTTTGGATCCCTCGGAATACGGTAAAACTTCAAGTCTCTCCTTCCATCTTCTCTGTTAGTGCAACCAACAGCCACACACGCCTTCACCATTTTGATTATTAATGTTAAGGAGCAGAAAAACACGCCGTAAATAGGAGGAATGTACGTAGCCGTAACAGGGAAACATGATGTGTTGACGGTCAAGTGGGCGGCACCAGTCAGGAGGAAGGAGTTGTGACGTCACGTGGGTAGGGTCTATAAGAGGGTTCTACCAGCTGATTGGCATGCAGGGCTGATTAGCCCAAAGTGACAACAGATGGACAATCTGACCCTACTGCCACACAGAGATGATGAGATCATTTGCGCGTCTTCCTTGGTCGAGATCATCAGCCAGAATTTCCAGCCTTTTGATGCGTGCCTCCTTTTCCTCAACCACTTGCTTGAGCTTCTCGTTTTCAGCGCGCAACAGCTGGAATTCTTTCATGACATCCCTTTGAACTAGGTTGGTCAGGGTGGTTAGAGAGGCCTCTATTTTCTGGATGGAGGATTTGACTTCATCCAGATCCTCAGGTTTCAGAGCCTTCGGAGCCATACTTGAGCCGTAATAAAGTTTCCTTTGGTAGGACAACAGAATCTAACAAAATATCAGTGCTGATGGTGTATCTGCTGATAGACTCATCTGTTAGATTTGGCCAGTTAAGTTGACCAAAATTGGCTGTGTTTTCGTCTATGCTTATTATTGGTATATTCTCCACTTTGAGACAGATTAGTAATGGAATATGGTCAGACGTTGCTAGATCGTAGCAAATTTCCATACTCGTCAGCGAAGCATAGGCATCCGCTGTAGATATACAATGGTCGAGCCAAGATACAGTATGCCACACGTCACTGATGTATGTGTAGCTGTTTTCGGGCAATAACATCTTGCTGGACATAAGCAGGCTATTATCCTTGCAGAACTGTAGCAAGAGCTTTGCAAAATTAGAATTAGCATCAGAGATGTCTGCATTGTAGTCCCCAACTAAATACACACAGGTTGAACCACATCCCTCAATAAAAGTATTAATACACGCCAGTCTATTGCAGCATTCGTCCACATTGTCATATGACTCATAAGGCATATATATATATTAATAATAATAAACGATCTGTCCGTACTTTTATACTCAATGGCTATTAACACTGACACAACCGGGTCAAGTGTGCAGCTCCAAAGTATCGCTACACCCCCCGGTATTCTTCCACGCACGAACTTGTCCCTAAGGTCAACTGTTGACTCCCCAGCTCCTTGGAAGTTGGGATGCAGTGCATTTAGCCCATCAAGTTCTTGTTTGGCTAACCATGTCTCCTGAATACAGAGAATATCGCACTGTTCTAAAAGTTTATCTACGACAATACGTCGCGATTTGTCCGCTGCACTGTGCCCAACGCGCAGGCCACGCGCATTATAGGACACAATCCGCATCATAGTTACGCGGATATGCGCGCAGGGGAAGTTCCCCCCGGCATCCTTCCATCCTCAGTTGGAGGAACTATCGGCTTTCTTGGCTCAAAATAGCGGCGTATAAACGTCTCAGCTGGCCATAACCCCGGATCATACATTTCAGCCACATCCGTACACTCCGCGGTTGCCTGAAAAGAGCTGAATCTGGTCTGTGCAGTCTGGATCTTCCGACAGATGACTACTCGAACCTTTTTCTCCATCAGGTATTCCTTAAGCGTATCAGCGTCAAGCGCAGGGTCAAACTTAGTGGCGAAGATGTTCACCAGCTTAGTTTTGACCACCGAGATGGTAGAGCACGCGCCGGTGCCGACGATCCCCACATTCTTCCTCTCCCGTTTGGCAGGCGCCGCATCAGTCCGAGGCTCCGGCCTGATGGTGCCTCCTCGTCCGGGAGTCTCCGCAGGTTGCTGTCGCCGTCTTCTAACCACCTCGGACCATTGTGGGCGTGAGGTGTCGGTGCCCGCCTGCACAAGCGGCTCGTTGTTAGCCGTTGCTGGTTGATCTGTTTCCGCAACAGCACCCGGTGCTGGGTAGCCTTTCGGGGTGACGTTGTGCAGGGCTTCAATTGCCGATACCCGACTTGCGAGTGACACTGTCACATCTTTCAGCTTCTCACAGGCGCTCGTTTGAGCCTCAATTGCACTTTTCACTCCAGTCAAGTCCGAGTTTAGCTGTTGCAGCCGCCCCAAAAGTGAAGAGACATCAACATGGTCATAGCCGATAGGCGGTAGCTCATCCAGGTCATGTGACACAAAGCGTGGTGTGTTCTCCCCACATTCGTTCAATAATCTCAGGCAAACTTTAATATTGTTTGAGTCCTTCTGCGGTCCTTTGTGCGAGACGCAGCGTTGTGTGGTGGAAGGGCACAACTCAAACAAAAGTTTCTTGGAGGACTCGATCCACTCCGAACTGAAATAGCTTGTGGCTAACAGAACAATATCATCATGCCCCAAAGTTCTCATTTTTATGAAGAGGAAGTTTAATAGTTCGTCCTCAACTATCATTTTACCGCTCGTTGTTCGGTAAATTTCAGGTTTAGCTCGAGGCAAGCCAGCAGCTACACCGCTGCCTGCCGGCGGCGCCATTTCTCCGTTTGTTTGGCGTCAGATATCCCCAGTATGGTATCCTTAAAACCTCTTACCTGTACAGTTGTTTGTACAGTGATTATATGGATAAGATGGCATTTATTGCTTCTTTTCTATTGAATGCGCAATACACTAATATTTTTTATACATCATGGCTAGATCATTGTATATCAACAGTGGATGCTCACACGTCATTGCCACAGATAGAAATTGAAATAACATGTCTACCTCAGATCACATACCTGTGAAGATGGTTATAAGTTTTGCTAATGTCCCGAATACTGTTAAAGCAAAGAGAAATTTTAACCCAGATCTGGTAGTCTGGTCTTCTCTTTCTGACGATGATATTACTTCCTATACTTCCGACACCGATGTACTGCTGAGGAACTTAAATCTGCCCAAGCAAGCAGTCATGTGTAGAAACAATAACTGCTGTGATCCCAGTCATAAAACAGATGTCATGGAAATGTATAATCACATTGTGTCAGCACTACTTGCTGCCAGTAAACCCCTTAGTACGCATAGGAGGAGGAATAGAATTAGGTCTGGCTGGAACACGTATGTCGCTGAATTTTATGCAGAAGCCTGTGAAGCTACCAAGGCTTGGGCTTCGGCAGGTAGACCCAGGCAGGGCCCCATATTTGAATATAAGAAGTGTACGTATGCAAAATTTAAGTATGCTCTACGGTACATCAAAAAGAACGGACTAAGATTGAGGGCTGACTCCATGGCCAAGAAGTTATTTTGTAACAACACTAAAGCCTTTTGGAAGGAGGTGAGGCTTGCTACTAATTGCAAACCCTGCTTGCCTTGCTCGATTGATGGCTTCTCAGGTGCTAATGCAATTGCTGCTTTTTGGCAACAGCATTACGAAAATCTTTTTAACTGCGTACCAACTGAACACTATCAAGTGGGCAATGTCGAAGAGGCGTGCACAATTAAGAACCATGAGGTGTTTCACGTCATTAAAAACTTATCAGTTAATAGGTCCACAGGTATGGATTCTATATCTGCCGAACATCTTATGCATGCTAGTCCGAGGCTAGTTCCACTTCTTGCACTCTGCTTTACTTCCTTTATGGTTCACGGCTGTCTTCCCGATTCTATGATGTCGGTGATGCTGGTCCCTGTCATCAAGGATAAAGCAGGGAAAGTAAGCAGCTCGGACAATTACAGACCTATCGCCCTTGCTAGTGTTCTCTCTAAGGTATTTGAACTCCTCATGCTGGAGAGAGTTAGTACATTAATAAGCTCTTCAGATAATCAGTTTGGCTTTAAACCTAGGCATGGCACAGACATGTGTATTTATGTTTTAAAAGAATTGGTCAACAGCTATTTGAGGAAAAACTCGTCTATGTTTATGTGCTTTCTAGACGCTTCCAAAGCCTTTGATCGTGTAAACCACGGGAAGTTGTTTAGGAAATTAAGCCAAGCGGGAGTTCCCAATGACATCATAAGAATTGTTTTATATTGGTACACCCATCAAACTATGCAGGTTAACCCTAAACCCTAACCCTAACCCCAGGTCTACAGCAGCTACTCAATGTGTGTTCAGGGTATGGGGAGTTACACAACATTAAATACAATGAATCAAAGAGTGTCATTATGATTTTAAGAACCAAAGAGGACAAACGTTTGGTTTTCCCTTATTTTAAATTGTCTGGTCCTGTAGTCAGGTAAAATACCTTGGTCATCTGCTCACGGACACTCTGACTGACAACGAGGACATATTGCGACAGTGTCGCTCATTATATGTCCAAGTAGAGCAGGGCGGTAAACCGAAAATTTACCGTCACCGAAATTCTTCACGATGACCGACGTAATTTTGACCATGTCGGTAAATTCGGTAATTTAATAAAACAAGAAAATATAGTCTTTTTATCCCGCTTTGACGCTGTGTTGTTCGGCTATGTTCATTCCCCTTTAAGAAAGCAGACAGTGTGCTTATGTATGGAGTCACGTGGTTTTCAGGAAGGCAATCAAACAGAAGCCCGGTAGGCTAACGCTACAAGTAAACGGGATGGAGTCGGGCTTAAGTTAGCTTCGCCAAACTTTCACCCGACATAAAGTAAACTCTTGGCGGGTTCCAGACGGGCTTTCACCCGCTGTCCTCCCTGGTTCTCACGATATCAGGAGAGAATGCTTTCTTCTGGTAGCCAAGCCACAGGCAAACGCTAGCGGCTAACAACGGCTACAAATGAACGTGAAAGAGTCGGACAGCGGCTCTAACCTTGTCGAAACGGCTGAAATTAATGAGTGGACTGGGCGCAGCTATTTTTCTGTATGTGTTTGCTTTATTCTGCTATCATAAAACCTTAAATGTTTCATTGGCATCAGAGCAATACAGCTTTAATCTGGTTGTGTCTGTGGGGGGTGCATGTATTAAAACATGTTTCGGAACAATAAATAAATAAATAAACTGAAACCTTGACATAAACACTTGTGTTGAATAATTACGTCACAGCAGCCATTACCAATAAGTTGTCTGAAGTGTACTGTTAAAGTTGCAAGTCATTTGTTTTAGAATGACATGTTTGCACAGTCGTCATATTGATTTTTATAATGTACATTTTTCAAGTCATACAAGCGGTGATAAATGTTCACACTAGAATTCTTATTGTTTACAAGATTTTTTAAAAACACTTAATGTTTAAACTGCATGTGCAATTGTTAAATTGAAAGGTGGTTAAATAAATTTAACAAGAAATGGTTATTTGTATTCCATGCATTGATTCAAATTTTCAAATTGTATAACAGTCTGCTTGGGCGAATTTATCGTCATTTATCGTTATCGAGGTAAATCTGCTCAATTTATCGCGATACGTAATTAAGGCCATATCGCCCAGCCCTATGTCCAAGCCAATGTTCTCTCTCGAAAATTTGGTCCATGCTCTGATGAGGTCAAGCTCGCCCTGTTCAAGGCTTATTGTACTCCCCTCTACACTGCGCATCTGTGGTCAAATTACACTAAGATAAGTTTTCAGAGACTGCAAGTGGCATACAATGATTCTTTGAGAATCTTGCTGAAAAGATCCAGATGGTGCAGTGCCTCTGAAATGTTTGTATCTGCTCGGGTGAATACTCTCCAGGCCCTTCTAAGGGTGCTAATGTTTAATTTTATTTGTCGTCTGAAATGTTTGGAAAATGTGATTGTCTGGGGCCTGACAAACATTTTGCATAGTTCTACTCGCTTCTTGTCACTGTTCTGGAAGCACTGGAATAGGTGCCTTTTAAAACTGGGCCAATAGATGGCCTAATTTTTGTATCACTGTAGTTTACCTTCTTTTATTGTTATGTTGTTTTTAGTTTTGTATGGTTCGTTCCCTTGTATTGTGTGGCTGTGGCTTGGACCTTGAGTCTGTTAATAAATTTATCAATCTATATCTATCTAATCTATCTGCCATAGCAGAATAATGGCGCATTCGGCCCCCAAACTATTTCTAATATGTCCGTTTTACCCTGGAAACCCCCGTTTACAGATGTCGTGCAACCGCTTTTGTTTCAACCCAGCCAAAAAAAGAAGGCAGATAAGTAGATCTATTATACGAAATGTCTGTCATTTTTAGCTGAGAATCATTAATTTATGTCTAAAATTTAGTTTAAAAAAAAAAAAAAACGACTTTAAAAAATTATTCACTTGTATATTTTAAACTTTAAAACAAATTTCGTCACAATGAAAAAAATGGGTGTCTGTGAATCAGTCACAGATATCTACCTTATAACTGTCGCCTTATTGTATTTTTTTTGTTAGTCACATTTTTTCCGATATGTTGGATGATAAATAATCGATCCAATCAAAAATGGGGGGCATTTAAAAGGGGAACTTTATGAAAAAGAAAATCTCCACCACTCCTTGATGTCTGCGATATATGCATCGCGACCCGTTATATTACCATGTTTCACCCATTGGTACAGTACATTGGATAAAGTTAGTGTATACATTTATGAAATATTTAAATTCTGAGCCTTCAAATTGAGGTATAGACCCTACCCACGTGACGTCACAACTCCGCTCTCCTGACTGGTGCCGCCCACTTGTCCGTCAACACATCGTGTTGACCTGTTACGGCTACGTACATTCCTCCTATTTACGGCGTGTTTTTCTGCTCGTTAACATTAATAATCAAAATGGTGAAGGCGTGTGTGGCGGTCGGTTGCAATAACAGAGAAGATAGACGGAGAGACTTGAAGTTCTACCGGATTCCGAGAGACACGGAGAGGAGAGAGCGAGATGGGCTGCTGCAATTCGACGAGAAAACTGGGCTCCAAACAATTACCACAGATTATGTAGTAGTCATTTTATATCTGGTAAGATGCATTTAATATATATTTAGAGGGTTTTGGGCTGACAACCACAATTAAGATCATTGCTAGGCTAATCGCCGACAACATACACGTATGTATGTAGTGAGAGTGCTATCGCTAATCCATATAAATATTAAAAGCCCTAGCTCCATTGACAAATGACATGAAATACATTAGACTTGACAGTGGATGTTAGCAAGAACAAAAGATTTTGAATTGAAAATTTCGTAACTCACCTTCCGAGCACAAGATTCCTGCCGGATTTTCGTGTACGAGGACCTGTTTCACCCAACCAGCAACGTAGCATTTATAAGCCTCCAAGCTCTTGAAGTTTTTCAAACTTTCGTGAGAAATGGCTGATTTTGTGTGGACAAGATAGTTGTAAATATCAGGGTCAGGCAGAGATGGCGAAGGCACCCGGTCAAAAATCATCGATTTAGGCATCAAATATGGATCTGGCGACTGTATAGAACGAAGCTTTTCCACATAACGCCTTTTATGCAACACATCCAGTGAGTTTACGGCATCAGAAAGCACCGGGTCTTCCATGAAATGCATTTTAAATTCCTCGATCAATTGAAACCAATGCTAATACAGAGACAAAATGACGGACAAGTGGGCGGAACCATACAGCGAGCACGTGGTTTTGTGACGTCGGTGGGTAGGGTATATTGATAGTGATGACTACAATTCGGATATGTTGATCATATTTATTGATTTTTTTTTTATTTTTATTTTTTTTTTTTTTTAACTCCAGTGACCAGGTGAAGTGATGGAATTTCCAAACGCTTGATCTTCTTACGCTGAAGTTTCAGCACTTGAACGTTTCTACTTCCGGTTCACTTGACGTAACCTCTATGTACCCATCCGGGGCTTGCTGTTCTTTCGTGTTCCATTCTCCAAACCAAACGACCTCCTTCAAAGCAATTTAATTGGGTAAGTACCGAAGAGAGAATTTAATGGACTAAAAAGTCTCATTTTAAAGCATAATGGAAGTCGTTCAGCTTTATGTTGAAGCTTCGCAGGCTCACTTAACTTAGTTTAGCTTAGCTCGCTAGCTAAGACACGTTAACGCATTCCGACTGCTTTGACTTCACTTTCGATTTGCAAAGTTTGTTTTCAGGACAAATCGATCGGTTGACATGAGCGTGATCACATTTAATTGTATGAGACACTTCTCGACTTGTCTTTAAGATGCGACAAATTACGACTGACTGGTGGCCAACGCAATCCCAAACATCAAGTCAAAGAGTAAAAATGAAGAGAGGAAATCCAGGTCACGACGAACAACTGAAAAGAAAATGAAGGTAACGGCATGACATTAGTTGTATTTTTCACGCAACATCAGACTTTGTATTGTTGTGATTGTTACTCCCCGGGGGGGCAGAGCGATGCAGGGGGTGGTCTCTGTGACCTCAGGGAACATACTTTTTGCCGTACTTGAATTAGGTGTATTTGCACATCTACTCAGTGGATGGTAGTGACACTCACTTTCAGAGTGTGCGCAGTATTTATGAACCAAACAAGAGCACACAGCAAAGAGATATGAAGAGCTGTGCACCGTTTTTGCCCGGGCTCACGCAGCGACCCACTGTCTTCTCCAGTTCTCATGTGTCTGCCTGAGAAGCGCCATGTTTGCCTTGGGAGCGTCGCGACGACCGCCCTCACCTCCAGTTCTCCCGGCTGGTGAGAATGTGCGGGAGATGAGAACAGACTCCTCTGTTTACTGTGTCCAGTAATGTTTGTAACGAACAGCGAGAAGCCAACTCAATTAGGATGCTACTAAAAGAAATTAGAATACAATCTCAATGATAAGCTTCTTGTTTTTTAGCGAAACTGTGCCGAATATTGTAATATTGCCGACAATCGTCCCACTTTGTCAGTGTTAGATCAGTAAAGCAGCGAGCACTGTTTAGCATGCTCAGTGCAAAATAACCTCACACTATTGCAAAGGAGCCGATAAAGCCTACAGTAAAAATATAGACTGTCCCTCTGTCCAATGACAGTGTCGTTTTTTTTCTCCAATCATTTTCGTTCTTTTGGTCAAATTGCTAGGCATAAAGTGCTCGTGAGTAAGCCTGTCACACGATGCAATAATTCCATTTATCGCACGATAAATAAAAATGAAGGCGGTAATTTTTCCGCTGCGATTTATCGCCTCGTGTGCACGTGTGTGCGCGCGTGCGGCAGACATGCTGTTAACAGTTCGGATTCCTTGTTACCAACTGCGCAAAATGCATCTTCGTTTCTGCCAATCGTTCCCATTATATCCTATTGTTCAACGTATACCGGCCGCGTCAGTGCTTCGGATTGACTGCGGACCATCTCCGGCGTGCAGGTGTTGTTGACGTCTGGGCGCTTCCGCCACGTAGTCCATATACTACATCAATGAATTATAGACCGCCATGACTGAATGAATGGAAGTTAAGAAGGCCAAATCAATCCATACCAGTGACTATTGATAATGCGGCAAATATTATTATTATATAATGTAGTAAACCTAGCTGCTAAGAGAGCCATAGCAATCAACAGTGTGCCCCGTCTCACTTTACAAACAGTAAAGATTGTTTCAGCACTTTTATGCAAAATTTTTTCAGATCAGTAAAAAGTAAGCACATAAATATTATGCACTAAAATGCATGTCTATATGATGGCAATTTCATTTTTGCTCGTTAGCAAAAAAAAAAACGAATCAAAAACTGCAATGGTTTTTTTTTTGTTTTGTTTTTTCAGAGCATTAAATGTATTGAATCGGATCGAAAATCGTGTCCCCCGTATCGAAAATCGTACCAAACCGTGACTTAACTGTATAGTTGCATCCCTATGGAACACCATTGCAGAAGCTATGAGGGGAAGTTTTCATTTGCCGAAATGCTTCAGTTATTAAGTGCAATTTTATTATTTCTTCAGGGTCCCCGCGGGTTATTAAATGTATTTAAAAAAAGCATTGAATTTAATTTTCTATGATTAAGGGTATTAAAAGTATTAAATTAGCTGTTGTAAGTCTGGAATTTTTTCACCGTGGTCTTAATTTTCAAGAACATCTCAGTGCAACCTAAATTATATCCGTGACAAAGTTTTTTTTTTTTTTTTGTTTAAATCCATAACGAAGATGACGCATAGAATTTTTACGATGCACTGCACTACAAATCGAAATACAACTCGTGCGTGCCAAACCACCACAACCGGCAAAACGGAGAATCCACCCACCTCTGCATCGGGAATGCGTCCGTTTGTCGGTGGAACGAAAATCCTGCAGGCAGAAGTATTGTGGATTCTGAACACCAAAACAGACCACCATGCATATACTTCAAATGAGTCCATTGGTGATCTGTTTCGGATATTATGTCATTTTTGGTCGGCATCGGCTGTCACAATGTTGGTCATATTGCGTTTTGTTCCAGAGGGAGCGTTCCCAATGTCGTAACTGTCTTTTGTAACAAATTTTCAGTTGGCAGAAAAAAAGCACATTTTCTCAATGTTTAAATAGTCTACATATTTTTATGATTATTATAAATTTATTTACACAACGAAATAACGCTGGAAAGGTTTGTTAATTATAAATAAACAGATGCGGTATTGCGGACTCACAGAGGGGAAGATTAAAAAGGGTGTATAGGCACGCTCTGGCTCTGCAATGACCATACAGCGCCTTCTTTTTTTATCCAAATTATTTATTTTATAACAAGTATTCCTTAGTTTATCATTCATACATCATTAATATATAGTTATTTCAAAAAGTTAGCGAGAAAGAACCCTGGCCCGGCCCGAAGTAATATTTGACATTTTAATTTTGGTCCTGTTTTCAGTTTAAATTAGCTGTTTCCAGCTTGCTATGTTTATAATTGCGATGTTTGTTTACCGCTTTTCCTCTTACTGCGAAGAGGGAGGAAGTTACGTCGGCCGCCGCTCTGATATTTAAGTCATCAGCCATCTGCTGTGACCCGGGAATTAAGGCCTGCTTTCACGCACACTGCTTCCCACGTCAGTCGACACGGGAAATTGTTTTCACACACAACTGCTGCACGGTTAAGTCCCGCGATATTCCCGTTGTTTTGGAGTATGTGATAGGGGCTCAAGTTACATCCAGATACTTTAGGTTGCAGTTTATGGGTCATGCGAAGGCAGTGGACCTGCTTAAACATTTCGGTTTCTCAAAAAGTACTTTTGAATTTAAGAGTAAATATTTATCGCATTTAAATGGGTGTAGTTGATCTATTAATATATGCTGTATTCTCACTGTGTTATTGTAAATTGTTTTTTGTTTTTAAAAATTGGGGGGGCGCAATAATATCGCAATAATTTATGAGATAAATTATCACACACCAACATTTGTTACCGCGACAGGCCTACTTGTGAGTTAACGTTGCTAATTAATTTGAATTTAATGTTATTTTTAGATTTTATTCAATTTTATTTTTCAGTACCAAACGGTCTAAAAATGTAGCTTGAGTGTATTTTTACAGTTTGGATGTGACTTTTTTTAATTCAGACAAACTTTATGCACTTCAGGTCTTTTCTGTTACAAACAAAACAATGTTAATAAAGTTGTACTAATTTTTGTTACTTCAATAGAAAAAAGGACACAATATTATGCACAGGTGTACTTTATAATAAAAATAATGATTTGATAAACATGATCCTGTTTACAGTTTCGGCATAGGGTTGGGGGGGGGCGCGAAACATTTATGTCTTCCTGGGGAAGGGCGTCACAGAAAATAATTGAGAAGCACTGCGTTAGCGTAGCGTATCATTCGCTTTTTTTTTTTTTTTTTTTTCGTGTTTGTTGAGTCTAGTTGGGTATAATTCATTGAATATAATGTACTGTTTTCTTGCTGAGTGTGTATTTCCACCAAGTTGATGTTGTCCCTGTAGACGCAAAAATATGTGCTCGTCTCTCAATGTTCATTCAAAATAATTGGAAACCTTTTATTTATTTATTTTTGGAAAAAATAGACGAAATTCAGAATTGCCACTTTTCATCGTAAATTTCTCGAGCCTCCAGGGTCGTCGAATATTTTGGAAGACATTTGTGCATTTGTGAGATGGCGCAATATGATTTCCGCCATATTTCAAAAAACAACAACAACAAAAAACAAAAACTCATTGGGATAATATTTAAAAGGTACTGTTAAAATGCTCTTGAAAGTTCTTTTAAAAGAGCTTAAATTTGGCCATTAAAAACGTATACCAACCCTGCCACTAAAATGCAGGGGTGAGTATAGTAGCCAAAAATTATACTCAAGTAATAGTAAAGTGACTTCCAGATTATATTACTCAAGTTTCAAGTAAAATTAGTCATCGAAAAATTTACTCAAGTACAAGTAAAAAAGTATTTGTTGAAAAGAATACTAAGTAATAAGTAACATTGTGAGTAACTGCGAAGAATATTGATTTTTGTTCAATATTTTTTTTTCTCAGCATAACGTCATCTATATGAACTGTTATTATTATACTGTACTATAACCAGGGGTGCACATAAGTGGTCCGCATGCGCGCATGCGTACTGGACGTAGACAAACGCGCTGGCCCTCAACGGCTTCCATACGCTTTTGCGTACCGATGGCTGACCACTGTATTTGCGGCGGACACGAGAAAATAACTTCTCAAAATGTGGAAGAGGCAGGCCCCACTGAGTAATTATTTCCGTGTTCCCCCACCCCCTTCAAAAGACAGACAGACGACAGAGACGTTGCATTGTAAAACTACTCTACAATGACAATGAGATCAGGGGTGGGATAAAATAAGTTTTTTCTTCTTCCCACTCCCTTTCGAGTGCAATTATTTTTGTTGAATTATGTTGTTTGTTTTTTGTTTCTTTTGTGTGTGCATGCTCGAAATCAAAAAGTTTCATCATCATCATCATCATCATCACTCTAAGGAGTACATTTTTCTCTAAAAGTTACTCAAGTAAATGTAATGGAGTAAATGTAGCGCATTACTTCCCACCTCTGCCAATATTGTCATGCAACACATTTTTAACACAAAGAATGCTTCTCAGGCCAGCATTAAGTAAAACATGAAGTCAATGAATTAATCTATTCATACAGGTAGTCCCCGGTTTACGAACGAGTTCCATTCCTACGCTGGAGATGTAACCTGAATTTCCGCATGAGTCGGAATTAACTAAGCTTGAGAACAATAAACCGAACGACCGGATATCCGGTTTTACAGGTGAGAGATACAGCTGTATCTATAGTAAAGTCACCATTCGACAGTAATTAGTAAGGGTGTAACGGTACATGTATTTGTATTGAACCGTTTCGGTACGTGGTGCTCGGTTCGGAACAGAGGCATACCGAACGAGTTTCTGACGTAATGTAGCCCTTACTTTTCGTGGCTGTGAGTCGATCGGGTTACAGTTTCTTTGTGTAGTTTGTTTATATTTACTCAGTCTTCTCTACTATAATGAGCACCAACTCAGTAGGACAGTAACCCGGAAACATCAATGCTGCGAGAACGCAGTGAAACGCGGGCGTTACAAGTCAATCAGCCAATGCACACCAGTCGCAGTGCGGCCGTGTGTTAGACGCGTCCCAGAAGAGGATCAACACGACGCACGTGAAAAGAATGGCAGAGTTTATTATTTGACGCGAGACGCGACCCTCCTGCATCAATACTACTACCAGTAGCTAGGATCGGGCAGACCGGAAGTCACTCGTGTAAAAATACGGGGGATCCGGTCGATTTTCAAACTAATATGCAATTGTAACCCACTTTTTGAGTCCATCAGATCTCTCGAGTGGTAGTTCGGGGCACAGTTGACTTGTCTTTGTTGATTTACTGCTGTCTTCTCTGCTATAATAATAACCAACACGGCCCTGTGTTCAATACAAAACCTTCCTACCACAACAAAACAAGTAGGAACTAATATTCATATTGGAACTAAAGTTATACAACATAAAATATACATTATAAATGAATACTACATCACATTTGTAAAATATAAACTCAAAATAAATAATAGCCCATTTTAATAAAATAAATTGAAATGAGCTAAAACACCTGTAATTAAATAATAAGAATAATACACAGATCCTGCTTACACAATTAAATTTATTAATTTCTGTCTGGCACTTTAACCTGAGAAAATCCACCAATAAAGCTTTTGAAAACCGTTCATAAGAAAAAAAAATTATTCATTGAGGCATTTCATTTGTAAAATACATGTTAAAATCTTTGTCTTTGGGATTTCTTTTCTCTTTAGCACAGGACTTCTTTTTTCTTCTTTCTTTCAGAAAGAAAGCTGACCAATACGCGAGGTCTGAAAGGCAAATTGTTGTTGGATTATTATCTTTAAATACCCGCTACTTTTTTTATCAGAATTCTAGTTTTGTATAGGCTACTGTCCCTATTGTTGAAAGCACAAAAGTGTGTAATAAACAACTAGCACATTTATATTTTGCATTTTGTTTTCTTACTGTACCGAAAATGAACCGAACTGTGACCTCAAAACCGAGGTACGTACCGAACCGAGATTTTTGTGTACCGTTACACCGTTACAATGGCTAATTACTAATTAGCCATTAAATATTCAATGAACCGATAGCAGAGATAGAATTTGGCAATCGCGAGCACAAGAATCTGCTTCTAATGCCTAGTTGCTTAATATGATAAAAAATTTAGCTTTTACATCCTGCGCTTGTGTCATTCACCACACAGTGCAGTTAGATTGTGACCGCCGTCGTGGTTGCCTCAACTTCCCATTCATTTCGGCAGAACGGCTAGTAGTCGCCGTCATTACCCGATCGTCACGGGCGTGTCATAACAACGCGAGAGCTAACAAAACCACTGTAACGCACGCTCCGTAGCGTTTTCTTCACAGCCCAAAACGAAACTAGTCATGGCAACGAAGCAACATGCTAAAACAATGGACAGTTAAACGCAGTTTACTTAAACATGAAGATGTGGATCAGTTGATCTTCCTCAAGAAAAATCTGCCCTTCAAAAAAGATGTAGACAGTGATGAGGAATAAAATAATGTGGAAGCACAGGCATAAGTGAATGACTTTGCTGTGTATAAGGTTAAAGTAATGATTATATACCTGTCTGTCTAAAATGCCATGTTTTTATTCCCCCAGTTATTCCAGTGGTAAAGCATAATTTATTATTAATTTATGATAACATGAGCAGGTTTATTTTTTTTTTCTAGAGCTGCTGCATATAATTAATATTTTTTGCTTGTAAGATGTTAACGTTGAAAGTTTGCACTTAAATTACTTGCCTATTGTGCTCAAAACACCAGAAAATACATTAGTTAATGCTTTAACACCTAAGCCTATTTTGGCCGAATTTGCATGCATTTGATGTTGCCTTTATATTTCAAAGAAAAAATTGTTCACAATGGCCAAGTTGAGTCCCTTTTATCAGGTCACCTTGAACTTCATGTCCAAACTGTTGTTTTCTTCACTGACCAATTATAATCCACATTTTGGACCCAAAAAGACAAAAAAATCCCAAAATATTTTTTTCAAAATTTGTAATGTTGGTGTCCAATTGACAACCAAACATGCTCAACCAACCGTTTTGAAGCTTGAAAATATTTATTCAACTTGTTAGGATAAACATTCAATCGAAAAAAATAAGATTGAATAGTTTTATGTGTGACTATTCAACACACAGCGGGTATGGTCATAGGAGTTTTTGGCCTTTACACATACTATGGTCAAAACAGGTTATATACAGTGCAAAATAGTGAGAAAAAAATTATATCATCTAACACAAATAAGGTTTGGAGGATATCTCTTTGTGAAGTTAGGTATTATACCCATCACCTTATCTAAAGTATACGTACATGCAATCAAGCTTCTCGAACACACATCTATATAAATATTGAAAAGATTCATAGTGAAGAAAAAAATATATATAACATTGAAAAAAAGTATTTTCAAAAATATTGACAAGTAGTTCAGTTCAATTCAATTTTTTCAGGCATGCGACCCGATAAAGTTTTTTTTTTTTTTTGCACACTCAATAAAGTTTGTTTTTGAACAGGTCACTGAGCTGCGTCACATACAACGTCACACAGCCTACTCTTCTGCCGTTTGAGCGCTGCTGTCACTTCTACTCGCCGAGACGCCGACTAATCCGAGGAAAACAACGACAAATGCAGCTCATCCTATTCCTTGAGTTGATGAAAAAATGCATTAGCTTGCGCTAAATTTAGTTTTCGATTCATTCTGCATGTTTCAAAGTCGCTCGCGCAATCCAACCGGTGTTCATGCCTCCTTTTCCTTAGTTTGCGCCTAGCTCGGCAATTTATTAAAAATGTTCACATTCGGTTCGTCCTTCTTGACATCACAACGGATCTTGGGATATGTAGTCTTTTGTGCTGCTTTCGGTTTTGAAAAAGGACAAGAAATGATGGAAATATGGTGATAGATACATGGTCCATACAGCGTTTTAATGCATATTTATGAGTGCAATAAAACTATAAAACTCAAATGACATTATCTCCCATTTTTCTTGGTCGATTGACTTAAATAAAAACTGGCTTGTACATCTACTTCCGCACTTTCAAATGAGACCAACCAGCGGCACGTGGGTGACGTAATTACAGCGTGACGAAGCTTCAAAGACGACATGTGTAAACGCGTCGCTGCCGACACGTTCGGTGTTAAAGGGTTAAATAACTGCACTTTATTGTTGTCTGTCACTGGAGTTTTATTATCAATCCCATCCAACAAAATGACGGTCTATAGTAAGCTTTATTTTTTTCATAAAAAAATAAAACAACATTGGTATGAAATTTTGTTGTTTAATCTTTTTTTAATGTTTGAAATACTGTACGAACACACACAACTAATGTTTACTATCATATCGTTTTCACTCTGTATCGAAACGTATCCTTCTTAAACTGTATCCAATCGAATCGCTCGGCCTTAAAAATGTATCGCTTTTGAATCGAATCGAAACCTGTGTATCTAGATATATCGAATCGGCCTCATGCCAGAGATTCCCAACCCTAGAATTAACCCTTTAAATACCGCCTAAAATTCAAAATAACTATCCAAAACCCCAGAATAGATGACATTGTACTGTCCTCGCCAAGATGTTGGAGAGAAGTCCATGTGGTTTCCTGACTTTATTCAGCTACTCATGACATCAACACGTGCAGAATGAAACACAAATAAAAATTCAATGAAATCAGTTCGTCAATAATAGCAATTCAAATTTTGATAACTCGCTGCTAATACAGCAATAACATTAAACACAAACGATTAGCACATATCAGCATCCACACATCATTAAAAAAAAAAAAAAATCACATCAACTCGCCCAAAGTATTCGACCACAATTGAAAACGCACAAGAAACTGTACAAAAGGTGTTGCCTCTGGATGCTTCGAAAGTAACAAATGTGCGCGCAGGGCCTTTCCTCTCTCACACTCGGCTTCTTCGTGGGCGCAAATGGTGTGTGTGTGTGCCTCGCGTGCGGAAGTACTACCTGCCCTACATTTCCTACGCCAAAGTAAAAGCATGCATCACAAAACAAAAGTCAACATGATAAAAAAAAAGACTGGAGACTCCAGCGTCCTAAAGTTGAAATTACATCAGTCGGGTTCGTCGTAACCCGGGGACTACCTGTTTTTCTTCTGGCGTCAGCAAATCACGTGATTTTTTTTTCCCCCTCCATCCAGAGTCCCGCAGACGTCACTGTAGAAGATCTTCACCCTGAGAAGCACAATCCCGTCCACGTTAAACAGAAGGAGGAGCCTAACATGCCTTTGATCAAACAGGAGGCGGAGCCAGAGACCTCTGACATCAAAGAAGAAAAACAGGAAATTGAAATCCTCAATTTTCCAATGGGTGTCGGTGTGAAGAGCGAAGAAGACGAAGGACCAAGCGAAGAGAGCGGAGCAGCGAACCCTTTGAGCGACAGCTCATTTCAGTACCAGATAACAAAAGGAGAGCAACCGGACGACCTCTTAGCTCCGCTTTCGGACAGCGATGACTTAACGTCACATTCTTCTGACTTTAATACTGATGAGGAGGAGGAGGATGACTTTGACCAAAACGCTTCAAAATCCTTAGACAAGTCATCATTTAAAAGAGACGCAATGGCAGGCGTGGTTGTGAAAAGTTTTCCCTGCTCACTTTGTGATAAAATATTTCCTTGGAAATGCTCCTTAAAGGCACACATGCGTAGACACACTGGAGAGAAGCCTTTTGCCTGCACACTTTGTGGTAAAAGATGCACCCATAAAGGAGGTTTAAATTATCACATAAGAACACACACTGGAGAGAAGCCTTTTGCCTGCACACTTTGTGATAAAAGATATTTCGATAACAGTGGTTTAAAGAGACACACAAGAACACACACTGGTGAGAAGCCTTTTGCCTGCACACTTTGTGGTAAAAGTTTCACATATCAGCAACATTTAAACATTCACACAAGAACCCACACTGGAGAGAAACCTTTTGCCTGCACATTTTGTGGTAAAAGATGCACCCATAAAGGAGGTTTAAATTATCACATAAGAACACACACCGGAGAGAAGCCTTATGCCTGCACACTTTGTGATAAAAAATACTTCACGAAGGCACATTTAAACTATCACACAAGAACACACACTGGAGAGAAGCCTTATGCCTGCACACTTTGTGATAAAAAATACTCCACAAAGGAAAATTTAAACTATCACACAAGAACACACACTGGAGAAAAGCCGTTTCCATGCTCACTTTGCGGTAAACGATTTGCTCAGAAAGGACATTTAGTAAGCCACGCAAGTAGCCACACTGAGGAAAAACCTTTGAATTCTAGCGTGTGACAAAATATTCTGATTCCTGCATTTACAATGGAAAAAGTATTTCAATTTCATTATTCGGTTTCTCACGAGCCTCTTTTGAAAAAGTTGTTCATGATTTTTCAGGTGCTGTTCTTTTTTTACAACTATCCAATTCATATATGGCGGAACACACAGACAAGGTTGAAATGGTAGTTTCTGCTCTTGCACCCCTCTTTAAAATAAACTGCTGTATTTTAACCCAAAACAACTGTTGTGTTTAATAGAACGATACGTCTATATGCTGCCATAGCAGAATCATGGCGCATTAAGCCCCCGAACTATTTTTAATACTGTATGTCCGTTTTACCTTGGAAACCCCCGTTTACAGATGTCGTGCAACCGCTTTTGTTTCAACCCAGCCAAAAAAAGAAGGCAGGTAAGTAGATTTATTGTTCGAAATGTCTGTCATTTTTAGCTGAGAATTAATTGATGTCTAATGTTTAGTAAAAAAACGACTTTAAAAAATTATTCACTTGTATATTTTAAACTTTTAAACAACTTGCGTCACAATGAAAAAAATTGTTTGTAAATCAGTCACGGATATCTATCTACCTTATAACTCGCTTAATTGTAATTTTTTTTGTTCGTCACATTTTCTCCGATATGTTAGATGATAATCGATCCAAACAAAAATGGGGGGGGGGGGGGGGGGGCATTTAAAAGGGGAACTATATGAAAAAGAAAATCTCTACCACTCCTTGATGTCTGCGATTTCTGCATTGCGACCCTTATTATATTACCATGTTTCACCCATTGGTACAGTACATTGGATAAAGGGGGTGGCATGGCTTAGTGGTAGCGTAGTTGTCCCCCAAACCACAGGTAGTGGGTTCGATTCTCTGCCCTGATGAACTCGTCTAAGTGTCCTTGAGCAAGATACTGAACCCCACGTTGCTCCTGGTGCTGCGTCACCAGTAGGTAGATGGCGAGATAGTGTAAAGCGCTTTGAGCTCCTTGAAAGGTGGAAAAGCGCTATATAAGTATAACACCATTTATCATAAAGTCAGTGTATACATTTACGAAATATTCAAATTCTGAGCCTTCAAATTGAGGTATTTGTAGTGATGACTAGAATTCGGATATGTTGATCATATTTATTGAATATTTTTTTGACTCCAGTGATCAGGTGAAGTGATGAAATTTCCTAACGCTTGATCTTACGCTGAAGTTTCAGCACTTGAACGTTTCTACTTCCGGTTCACTTGACGCAACCGCTATGTACCCATCTGGGGCTCGAATTTATTGAATATTTTTTTGACTCCAGTGATCAGGTGAAGGAGGTCTATACCCTGCGCCGCTCGTCTCAGGCTGCGGTCCAATCACTGTTTGAGTTGCCCTCGCTCACTTGCCCTGAGCACTTGCTATGACGTCACACTGAGGCCACTTGGAGGGTGGAGAGATAGTGGGCGGAGGGGGAGCGAAAGACGTAAATGGAACACACCTGCCCTCGTTCACTCACAGGCAAGAAAATCATGGAACAACCACAAGGTGTTGGAGTAGCACTATACTGCCTATTTCAAATCAGTAGCGCCTCCAGAAATTCTTCATAGGGGTGGCCAAATGGGGCCACTTAAAACCTTGGGGTGGCACACCAAAAGAATAAAAGCCATAATATCAGGTTTTTACTGTGTTGTAGTCTTAAACAGGCCAGTAGAAAGTTGTCAGGAAGACTTCAAGACACACCTTCTGATTACTTTTGTTGATGGTGTTATATTGTTTATTGTATACCATTATATTGTGTTAATGTACATAGTCCATAATAGTCCAGTAAAAATTTTGAGTTCCGCAGCTATTACAATCTGACATTATTCTGGCGAGTGGGGTGACCAGTGGGGTAGTCAACAAATTCATTGGGGGGAACCGTGGCCAGGCTTCGCCACCCTCTGGTGGCACCATTATTCCACATGCACAAAATATACTGCAACTCATGTCAATAAGCCGGAGAAGTATTCCGCGCTTGATGGCAATATGTTGGTACCTGGGAATTATCAGAACTGTAGGTTTTGTATGAAATTTTATTTGGGCATTTCATTATTTATTTGTCTATACCTTACCATCTGTAAACATATTTGTTGTTCAAATACATTTAACCTATTTGAAGTTTAAGTTCAGTCACAAAGCCATTTGATTGACAACCATTCCTTTCATTAAAAGCAAAATAGAAAAGGCAAGCGAAATAGAAACATCAATGACAAAAATTGTCATTGTTTTTTCCTTTTCTCACCGACAAAAGTGAAAGTCAATAAAAAGTAACTTTAGTCTTTATTCATGTATTTCTCTTCATGTTTATTTATTTATTTTGGCACTCCTGTGATTCCATACGTCCTGCCATAACTGCCACATAGTCTAATTTTAATTTTTTTTTATTTATTAACAACAATGATAAATTTGACGATTCCAAAGGCAGTTTGGTATCACATTCAAACACCGTGCTGGCTCCTCCATTCATTTTCTTCTTCTTTGGTGGTAAATAGACAGCAGCCAATGGTAATTTAGCTTCATTATCACTACTGCATGGACATATTTTCCGTGTACCCATGCAATGTATTGTGGGATACAGGGAGCTCCGGAGTGACCATCGTTTTTCACTCGATCACTGAGCCCTCTGAGGGTCCATCTCACCAAGTTCACCCAATCTCCAAGAGTCTGGCTGCAGCCCGCCTCTCTCAGTACCCTGCGCCGCTCGTCTCAGTACTCTCAGTCCTGATCCCGCAGACAAGAAATGACGCAATATCGCAGCTCTCAGTTTCCTCAGACCGGAAATGACAACATAAAGCGGCGCTCAAGCTCCGAGCTTCTGGTTTTATCGTTGCAAGTTGGAGCACTGTGATATTTTGTGCCTGCAGGAAACTTATCTGGCTAAGCAAGACTTAAAAGGGCTAAATACGCTCAATGATAACTTTCATGGCGCTGGCGAGTCCTCCACTGATCTCATTTTGGGCATAAGAAGGGGCAGAATACCTGGCGGTGTGGCGGTTTTATGGAACAAAAGACTGGACTCTGTGGTTAATGTTATTAGACTTGGGGTAGATTGGTGCATTGCTGTACACCTGTCTGACAAGGAACTTCTCATTTTAAATGTTTATACCCCATATGAATGTCGGGATAATGTTGATGATTATATGGATAAGATGGCATTTATTCTTTTCTATTGAATGCGCAATACACTAATATTTTTATAGTTGGGGATTTTAATGCTGACATTTCAGATAGCGGCTCCTTGTTTGCTAACCACATGAATCATCTCTGTAGGGATAATGGGTTGGTTCTATCCAGTAGGGAGCTCCTGCCTTCCGGCAGCTACACCCATATAAGTGAGGCATGGCACACTACATCATGGCTAGATCATTGTACAGTGCCTTGCAAAAGTATTCGGCCCCCTTGAACCTTGCAACCTTTCGCCACATTTCAGGCTTCAAATATAAAGATATAAATTTTTAATTTTTTGTCAAGAATCAACAACAAGTGGGACACAATCGTGAAGTGGAACAAAATTTATTGGATAATTTAAAGTTTTTTAACAAATAAAAAACTGAAAAGTGGGGCGTGCAATATTATTCGGCCCCCTTGCGTTAATACTTTGTAGCGCCACCTTTTGCTCCAATTACAGCTGCAAGTCACTTGGGGTATGTTTCTATCAGTTTTGCACATCGAGAGACTGACATTCTTGCCCATTCTTCCTTGCAAAACAGCTCGAGCTCAGTGAGGTTGGATGGAGAGTGTTTGTGAACAGCAGTCTTCAGCTCTTTCCACAGATTCTCGATTGGATTCAGGTCTGGACTTTGACTTGGCCATTCTAACACCTGGATACGTTTATTTTTGAACCATTCCATTGTAGATTTGGCTTTATGTTTTGGATCATGGTCCTGTTGGAAGATAAATCTCCGTCCCAGTCTCAGGTCTTGTGCAGATACCAACAGGTTTTCTTCCAGAATGTTCCTGTATTTGGCTGCATCCATCTTCCCGTCAATTTTAACCATCTTCCCTGTCCCTGCTGAAGAAAAGCAGGCCCAAACCATGATGCTGCCACCACCATGTTTGACAGTGGGGATGGTGTGTTCAGGGTGATGAGCTGTGTTGCTTTTACGCCAAACATATCGTTTTGCATTGTGGCCAAAAAGTTCAATTTTGGTTTCATCTGACCAGAGCACCTTCTTCCAAATGTTTGGTGTGTCTCCCAGGTGGCTTGTGGCAAACTTTAAACGAGACTTTTTATGGATATCTTTGAGAAATGGCTTTCTTCTTGCCACTCTTCCATAAAGGCCAGATTTGTGCAGTGTACGACTGATTGTTGTCCTATGGACAGACTCTCCCACCTCAGCTGTAGATCTCTGCAGTTCATCCAGAGTGATCATGGGCCTCTTGGCTGCATCTCTGATCAGTTTTCTCCTTGTTTGAGAAGAAAGTTTGGAAGGACGGCCGGGTCTTGGTAGATTTGCAGTGGTCTGATGCTCCTTCCATTTCAATATGATGGCTTGCACAGTGCTCCTTGAGATGTTTAAAGCTTGGGAAATCTTTTTGTATCCAAATCCGGCTTTAAACTTCTCCACAACAGTATCTCGGACCTGCCTGGTGTGTTCCTTGGTTTTCATAATGCTCTCTGCACTTTAAACAGAACCCTGAGACTATCACAGAGCAGGTGCATTTATACGGAGACTTGATTACACACAGGTGGATTCTATTTATCATCATCGGTCATTTAGGACAACAGTGGATCATTCAGAGATCCTCACTGAACTTCTGGAGTGAGTTTGTTGCACTGAAAGTAAAGGGGCCGAATAATATTGCACGCCCCACTTTTCAGTTTTTTATTTGTTAAAGAAGTTTAAATTATCCAATAAATGTTTCGCTTCACGATTGTGTCCCACTTGTTGTTGATTCTTGACAAAAAAATTTAATTTCATATCTTTATGTTTGAAGCCTGAAATGCGGCGAAAGGTTGCAAGATTCAAGGGGGCCGAATACTTTTGCAAGGCACTGTATATCAACAGTGGATGCTCACACGTCATTGCCACAGATAGAAATTTTATATAACATGTCTGCCTCAGATCACATACCTGTGAAGATGGTTATAAGTTTTGCTAATGTTCCGAATACTGTTAAAGCGAAAAGAAATTTTAACCCAGATCTGGTAGTCTGGTCTTCTCTTTCTGACGATGACATTACTTCCTATACTTCCGACACCGATGTACTGCTGAGCAACTTAAATCTGCCCAAGCAAGCAGTCATGTGTAGAAACAATAACTGCTGTGATCCGTCATAAAACAGATGTCATGGAAATGTATAATCACATTGTGTCAGCACTACTTGCTGCCAGTAAACCCCTTAGTACGCATAGAAGGAGGAATAGAATTAGGCCTGGCTGGAACACTTATGTCGCTGAATTTTATGTAGAAGCCTGTGAAGCTACCAAGGCTTGGGCTTTGGCAGGTAGACCCAGGCAGGGCCCCATATTTGAATATAAGAAGTGTACGAATGCAAAATTTAAATATGCTCTACGGTACATCAAAAAGAACGAACAAACATTGAGGGCTGTCTCCATGGCCAAGAAGTTATTTTGTAACAACACTAAAGCCTTTTGGAAGGAGGTGAGGCTTGCTACTAATTGCAAACCCTGCTTGCCTTGCTCGATTGATGGCTTCTCAGGTGCTAATGCAATTGCTGCTTTTTGGCAAAAGCATTACGAAAATCTTTTTAACTGTGTACCAACTGAACACTATCAAGTGAGCAATGTCAAAGAGGTGTGCACAATTCAGACCCATGAGGTGTTTCACGTCATTAAAAACTTATCAGTTAATAGGTCCACAGGTATGGATTCTATATCTGCCGAACATCTTATGCATGCTAGTCCGAGGCTAGTTCCGCTTCTTGCACTCTGCTTTACTTCCTTTATGGTTCACGGCTGTCTTCCCGACTCTATGATGTCGGTGATGCTGGTCCCTGTCATCAAGGATAAAGCAGGGAAAGTAAGCAGCTCGGACAATTACAGACCTATCGTCCTTGCTAGTGTTCTCTCTAAGGTATTTGAACTCCTCATGCTGGAGAGAGTTAGTACATTAATAAGCTCTTCAGATAATCAGTTTGGCTTTAAACCTAGGCATGGCACAGACATGTCTATTTATGTTTTAAAAGAATTGGTCAACTCCTATTTGAGGAAAAACTCGTCTATGTTTATGTGTTTTCTAGACGCTTCCAAAGCCTTTGATCGTGTAAACCACGGGAAGTTGTTTAGGAAATTAAGCCAAGCGGGAGTTCCCAATGACATCATAAGAATTATTTTATATTGGTACACTCATCAAACTATGCAGGTTGAGTGGGACGGCTGTATGTCTGCCCCCTTCCAAGTTAGCAATGGGGTCAGACAGGGGAGCATTGCATCTCCAATTTTATTCAATTTTTGTATGAATGACCTGTCAAAATTATTAAATAAGTGTAGAAATTGCTGCATGGTTGGTGGCTTGGTGGTCAACCATCTAATGTATGCAGATGATTGTGTGCTACTTAGCCCAACCTCAGCAGGTCTACAGCAGCTACTCAATGTGTGTTCAGGGTATGGGGAGTTACACAACATTAAATACAATGAATCAAAGAGTGTCATTATGATTTTATGGAACCAAATAGGACAAACGTTGGGTTTTCCCTAATTTTAAATTGTCTGGTCAAATTTTAAAGTCCTGTAGTCAGGTAAAATACCTTGGTCATCTGCTCACGGACACTCTGACTGACAACGAGGACATATTGCAACAGTGTCACTCATTATATGTCCAAGCCAATGTTCTCTCTCGAAAATTTGGTCCATGCTCTGATGAGGTCAAGCTCGCCCTGTTCAAGGCTTATTGTACTCCCCTCTACACTGCGCATCTGTGGTCAAATTACACTAAGATAAGTTTTCAGAGACTGCAAGTGGCATACAATGATTCTTTGAGAATCTTGCTGAAAAGACCCAGATGGTGCAGTGCCTCTGAAATGTTTGTATCTGCTCGGGTGAATACTCTCCAGGCCCTTCTAAGGGTGCTAATGTTTAATTTTATTTATCGTCTGAAATGTTTTGAAAATGTGATTGTCTGGGGCCTGACAAACATTTTGCATAGTTCTACTCGCTTCTTGTCACTGTTCTGGAAGCACTGGAATAGGTGCCTTTCAAAACTGGGCCAATAGATGGCCTAATTTTTGTATCACTGTAGTTTACCTTCTTTTATTGTTATGTTGTTTTTAATTTTGTATGGTTCGTTCCCTTGTATTGTGTGGTTGTGGCTTGGACCTTGAGTCTGTTAATAAATTTATCTATCTATCTATCTATCTATCTATCTATCTATCTATCTATCTATCTATCTATCTATCTATCTATCTATCTATCTATCTATCTATCTATCTATCTATCTATCTATCTATCTATCTATCTATCTATCTATCTATCTATCTATCTATCTATCTATCTATCTATCTATCCGCTGCCATAGCAGAATAATGGCGCATTAGGCCCCCAAACTATTTCTAATATGTCCGTTTTACCCTGGAAACCCCCGTTTACAGATGTCGTGCAACCGCTTTTGTTTCAACCCAGCCAAAAAAAAGAAGGCAGGTAAGTAGATTTATTATACGAAATGTCTGTCATTTTTAGCTTAGAATCATTAATTGATGTCTAACATTTAGTTAAAAAAAAAAAAAAAAAAAAAACGACTTTAAAAAATTATTCACTTGTATATTTTAAACTTTTAAACAAATTTCGTCACAATGAAAAAAATGGGTGTCTGTAAATCAGTCACAGATATCTACCTTATAACTGTCGCTTAATTGTATTTTTTTTGTTAGTCACATTTTCTACGATATGTTGGATGATAATCGATCCAATCAAAAAGGGGGGGGGGGGTCATTTAAAAGGGGAACTAGATGAAAAAATCTCTACCACTCCTTGATGTCTGCGATATATGCATCGCGACCCGTTATATTACCATGTTTTACATTCTGAGCCTTCAAATTGAGGTATTGATAGTGATGACTAGAAATTGTATATGTTGATCATATTGATTGATTTTTTTTTTTTTACTCGAGTGACCAGGTGAAGTGATGGAATGGCGTACCGCACGCAGGCTCTTTTTAGACCGTGACGTCGCATCGTAGAGCGGAAGTAAAGCCGAAGTGGGACATTGTAGACCCGCCCTCGCATAGACCCAACGTAAAAAGCGCTACTTTTCTCCGGTAATCTTTCAAAAACGAACATGCCGATCACGCATTGCTTTTTTGGAACTTGTAGAAACGACTCTAGACATTACGACGTTTTCTTCATACGTTTCCGGAAACCAAAAACTCGGGAGTAAAAAATGTGAAGACCGAATCAACTTGCGCGGACTTTAACACCAGCTCGGTGAATCCATTCACATTTCATATGCAGTAAACATTATGTTGGGTTGGCATGGTCTTTCAGAGGATAAAGAGGTAAGCCATTTTTATATTTTTAACTTATTTTTTTAGCGTAATGTTGTGCCGTACTGCTTCTGTCTGACAATGAATGACCAGAAAAGAATTACAATGGTATCTGACTGCCACTGTTACAGTTTCTGTTATATATATTGTATATAAAAAAACAACTTTAGTAAGGGGGAAGTGTAAATAACACATCTTAATTCTATACTTTATCAATTAAAAAATTAAGTGTTGGTTGGCTGTCACTGAGTAGCATTTGCGATCGCTACACAAAGCTAACTAAATTACCCCCAAGAACGGTAAGAGACGTAGGACAACCAGAGGATATATAAGAAAGACAGGGCTGATGGTAAAGGATAGCTTGTTGAAACAGGAGAATGTCATTGTCAGTCGCGTCAATAAAAAAGCTAAAGCTATGCTTAGGTCGGCTCGTTTTTTTCATCTCTTTCAGCCTTCGACACTCAAGCCATCTCTTTAACTCAACATTTTTATGTTCTTCCACATCTTTGCCAGTGAATTTGGCACCAGGCACATCATTTTCGAAGAGAATTGGTAGATTTAGCTCTGTAAACATCTCCTTCGTACACGATTTCCATTCATTTCCTATTAGGGACAAACGGTGACTTGTCCCTACTTAGCAACGGTAGCTAATGTCATGAATATCAATGAGCGGAAGTGACGTGTTGCTTGCAGTAGGCATTTCCAGGGCTCTGGCCATTTCCAAACGCTTCTTACGCTGAAGTTTCAGCACTTGAACGTTTCTACTTCCGGTTCACTTGACCTAACCTCTTGGTACCCATCCGGGGCTTGCTGTTTTTTCGTGTTCCATTCTCCAAACCAAACGACCTCCTTCAAAGCAATTTAATTGGGTAAGTACCGAAGAGAGAATTTAATGGACTAAAAAGTCTCATTTTAAAGCATAATGGAAGTCGTTCAGCTTTATGTTGAAGCTTCGCAGGCTCACTTAACTTAGTTTAGCTTAGCTCGCTAGCTAAGACACGTTAACGCATTCCGACTGCTTTGACTTCACTTTCGATTTGCAAAGTTTGTTTTCAGGAAAAATCGATCGGTTGACATGAGCGTTTAATTGTATGATACACTTCTCGACTTGTCTTTAAGATGCGACAAATTACTACTGACTGGTGGCCAACACAATCCCAAACATCAAGTCAAAGAGTAGAAATGAGGAGAGGATATCCAGGTCACGACGAACAACTGAAACAAAAGAAAATGAAGGTAAGGTCATGAAATTAGTTGTATTTTTCATGCAACATCAGACTTTGTTTTGTTGTGATTGTTACTGTAGGGAAGTACTTCTCAAATAGTGAGGCGGTCCCCCGCCCCCCCCCCCCCCAACCAGGGGGGCAGAGCGATGCAGGGGGTGGTCTCTGTGACCTCAGGGAACATACTTTTTGCCGTACTTGAATTAAGTGTATTTGCACATCCACTTAGTGGATGGTAGTGACACTCTCACGTTCAGAGTGTGCGCAGTATTTTTGAACCAAACAAGAGCACACAGCAAAGAGATATGAAGAGCTGTGCGCCGTTTTTGCCCGGGCTCCCGCAGCGACCCACTGTCTTCTCCAGTTCTCATGTGTCTGCCCGAGAAGCGCCATGTTTGCCTTGGGAGCGTCGCGACGACCGCCCTCACCTCCAGTTCTCCCGGCTGGTGAGAATGCGCGGGAGATGAGAACAGACTCCTCTGTTTACTGTGTCCAATAATGTTTGTAACGAACAGCGAGAAGCCAACTCAATTAGGATGCCACTAAAAGAAATTAGAATCGTATCTCAATGATAAGCTTCTTGATTGGTTTTTAGCGAAACCATGCCGAATGTTGTAATATTGCTGACAATCTTCCCGTTTTGTCAGTGTTAGATCAGTAAACCAGCGAGCACTGAAGCATGCTCAGTGCAAAATAACCTCACACTATTGTAAAGGAGCCGATACAGCCTACAGTAAAAATATAAACTGTCCCTCTGTCCTATGACAGTGTTGTTTTTTTTTTCCCAAGCATTTTCATTCTTTTGGTCAAATTGCTAGGCATAATGTGCTCGTGAGTAAGCCTGTCGCAATATGCAATAATTCCATTTATCGCACGATAAATAAAAATAAAGGCGGTAATTTTTCCGCTGCGATTTATTGCCTCGCGTGCACGTGCGTGCGGCAGACGTGCTTTTAAAATGCATCTTCGTTTCTGCCAATCGTTCCCATTATATCCTATTGTTCAACGTATACCGGCCGCGTCAGTGCTTTGGATTGACTGCGGACCATCTCCGGCGTGCAATTGTTGTTGATGTGTGGGCGCTTCCGTCAGGGGTGACATTTCACGCGGTGCGGCTATTTTTCGGCACAACACCGGATATTTACAACTAAGTCCGCCAAAACATTGTTACTGACCGCTACGAACAACCACGCTTAGACAACGGACATGATGAACATTGAGTGGCAAATTAAGAGCGCGGTGCTTCAAACTCGTCCTGTTTATGAAAGTCGATTGTCATATGCTGATGTTGTGCAGTAATGAGCAGACGTTACTTCTGTGGCGTTTGCTAACTTTTTTAATGCACGCACACACTAGATATCATGAAATAGCAAACTAGATGTGCTACGTCCCATGCCATTGGCTACGTGAGCCCAGAGTGATTATGGGACACGTAGTCCATATACTACATCGATGAATGATAGACCGCCACGACTGAATGAATGGAAGTTAAGAAGGCCAAATCAATCCATACCAGTGACTATAGATAATGCTGCAAATATTATTATTATATAATGTAGTAAACCTAGCTGCTAAGAGAGCTATAGCAATCAACAGTGTGCCCCGTCTCACTTTACAAACAGTAAAGATTGTTCTCAGCACTTTTATGCTAAATTTCTTCAGATCAGTAAAAAGTAAGCACATAAATATTATGCACTAAAATGCATGTTTATATGATGGCAATTTAATTTTTGCTCGTTAGCAAAAAAAAAAAAAAAAACGAATCAAAAACTACAATTGTTTTTTTTTTTTTTTTTTTTTTTTTTTTTTTAGAGCATTAAATGTATTGAATCGGATCGAAAATCGTGTCCCCCGTATCGAAAATTGTACGAACCGTGACTTAACTGTATAGACCCTACCCACGTGACGTCACAACTCCGCTCTCCTGACTGGTGCCGCCCACTTGTCTGTCAACACATCGTGTTGACCTGTTACGGCTACGTACATTCCTCCTATTTACGGCGTGTTTTTCTGCTCGTTAACATTAATAATCAAAATGGTGAAGGCGTGTGTGGCGGTTGGTTGCAATAACAGAGAAGATAGACGGAGAAGACGGAGAGACTCGAAGTTCTACCGGATTCCGAGAGACCCGGAGAGAAGAGAGTGAGACGGGCTGCTGGAATTCGACGAGAAAACTGGGCTCCAAACGATTACCACAGATTATGTAGTAGTCATTTTATATCTGGTAAGATGCATTTAATATATATTTAGAGGGTTTTGGGCTGACAACCACAATTAAGATCATTGCTAGGCTAATCGCCGACAACATACACGTATGTATGTAGTGAGAGTGCTTTTGCTAAACCATATAAACATTAAAAGCCCTAGCTCCATTGACAAATGACATGAAATACATTAGACTTGACAGTGGATGTTAGCAAGAACAAAAGATTTTGAATTGAAAATTTCGTAACTCACCTTTCCAAGCACAAGATAGATTCCTGCCGAATTTTCGTGGACGTTTCACCCAACCAGCAACGAAGTATTTATAAGCGTCCAAGCTCTTGAAGTTTTTCAAATTTTCGTGAGAATAGGCTGATTTTGTGTGGACAAGATAATTGTAAATATCAGCGTAGCAGATGTCAGGCAGACAGGGCGAAGACAGTGGGTCGAAAAACATCGATTTGGGCATCAAATATGGATCTGGCGACTGTATAGAACGAAGCTTTTCCACATAACGCCTTTTATGCAACACATCCAGTGAGTTTACGGCATCAGAAAGCACTGGGTCTTCCATGAAATGCATTTTAAATTCCTCGATCAATTGAAACCAATGCTAATACAGAGACAAAATGACGGACAAGTGGGCGGAACCATACGTGGTTTTGTGACGTCTGTGGGTAGGGTCTATAGTTGCATGCCTATGGAACACCATTGCAGAAGCTATAACGGGAAGAGTTTTCATTTGCCAAAATGCTTAAGTTATTAAGTGCAATTTTATTATTTCTTTTTCTTGAAAAACACATTTATTCTGTGTTTCTGTGCGGTATTAATATTGTTGTCTTTTACTTAAGAGGCATGGTCTATTGTTTTTAGTTCTGATTTCTCAAAAAGTACTTTTGAATTTAAGAGTAAATTAGAGCTGAAACGAATACTCGAGTAACTCGAGTTTAAAAACTGATCCGAGTAATTTATTCACCTCGAGTAATCGTTTATTTTGACAGCTCTAAGCATCACGTTTTGCTTGGACTTAGGGCTGGGCGATATGGCCTTAAACATGTATCACGATAAATTGAGCAGATTTATCTCGATAACGATAAATGACGATAAATTCGCCCAAGCGGACTGTTATATAATTTGAAAATCTGAATCAATGCATGAAATACAGATTAACTATTTCTTGTTGATTTATTTACCAGCATTCAATTTGATATACTGTATTTAACAATTGTACATGCAGTCTAAACATTAAATTTATAAAAATTAGGGCTGTCAAAATTATCGCGTTAACTGGCGTTAATTTTTTTAATTAATCACGTTAAAATATTTGACGCAATTAACGCACTTGCCCAGCTCAGACATATTTAAATGTCACTAGAGTGAAAGGCCCACCTGTTAATTGTGTTTTGCGGAGTTTTGCTGCCCTCTGCTGGCGTTTGGGTGCGACTGATTTTATAGTGTAAGTAATTATTGCCATCAACAATGGCGGGCTACTAGTTTATTTTTTGATTGAAAATTTAACAAATTTTATTAAAACGAAAACATTAAGAGGGGTTTTAATATAAAATTTCTATAACTGATTTAGAACTGATTTATTGTTATAATAAACAAATACAGTCCTTATGTACCGCATGTTGAAAATATATATCCATCTTGCGTCTTATCTTTCCATTCCAACAATAATTTAGAGAAAAATATGGCATATTATATAGATGGTTTGAATTGCGATTAATTACGATTAATTAATTTTTAAGCTGTAATTAACTCGATTAAAAATTTTAATCGTTTGACAGCCCTAATAAAAATGTATTGTAAGCAATAAGAATTCAAGTATGAACATTCATAACAGCGTGTATGACTTGAACAATGTACATTGTCAAAATCAATATGCCTGTGCAAACATGTCATTGTAACACAAATGACTTGCAGCTTGAACAGTACACTTCAAAAAGACAACTTATTGTTAATGGCTGCTGTGATATAATTATTAAATACAAGTGTTTACTTTATGGTTTAAGGGGTTTTTTCCCCCCCAGTGCATTTTTTCATAAATGCACGCACAATAAAAATAGCTGGGGCCATTTCTCGGTCATTATAAGTTTCGCCGTTGGATTGTACTTTATGCAGAATTCTTTACCATCACAAAAGCTATCAGAGGAATCACACACACAGACAGATACAAAATAACGCCACATAGTAATTGCTAGATGCAGTCCGTGCCCAATCCACTCATTAAGTTCAGCCGTTTCGACAAGGTTAGAGCCTCTATCCGACTCCATAACGTTCATTTGTAGCGTTAGCCGCTAGCTAGCGTTAGCCTGGCTACCAGTAGAAAGCACTGAAAGCACCATCTCCTGAAATCGTGAGAACAAAGGAGGACAGCAGGTGAAAGCCCGTCTGGATGCCACCAAGAGTCTACTAAATGTCGGTTGAAAGTTTGGTGAACCTCCCTTAAGCCACACTCCATCACGTTTTGCTTGTAGCGTTAGCTGCTAGCGTTAGCTTACCGGGCTTTTGTTTGATTGGCTTCCTGATGATCACGTGACTCCCTACGTAAGCACATTCACTGCTTTCTTAAAGGGGAATGAACATAGACGAACAACACAGAATCAAAGCGGGATGAAAAGACTATTTTCTTGTTTTATTAATTTACCGAATTTACCGACATGGTCAAAATTACGTCGGTCATCGTTAAGAATTTCGGTGACGGTAAATTTTCGGTTAACCGCCCTGCTCTACTTGGACTACTTTTAATGCGGGACAACGCGCTGATGTCACGTGCGTAGAGGAAGAAGCAAAAAAAAACAAACAAAAAAAAACTTACTGCAACCGACAGCCGCTATAAACGACGCCAACATTGCTAAATATTAGCTCGCACGATGCTACGTTGGTAGGTAGCGTCTGATGAGTCTCATAGAGATCACATGTATGTTGAACTAGATGCGAAATGACAGACTCGGCTGCGTCTGGGCTGCGTTAGTAAACAGCCGCCATCTTAAAGCAGTAGAGCGCTAAGCGCTAATAAAGAGGGCTAAGCGCTAATAAATAAAGATTAACGTAACTGTCACTAACTCAAGTAACGTTAGCCCTGCGGAGGGCTAGGTTTCTATTAATTATGACCACTGTCGATGCATGGCTAACGTGTCTTACATACAGGCTTTAACATAACATAGCGTTGTGGAGTGATGAGGGTTTAAAATAAAAACTCAATAATGCTAACTATCAATTTTACGTTTTGAAAAAGGACAAGAAATGATTGAAATATAGACATAAAGAAATGATCCATGCAGCGTTTTAATGTTTTTTTGAGAGGACAAAAATGATCCATGCAGCGTTTTAATGTTTTTTTGAGAGGACAATAAAACTATAAAACTTAAATGACAATATCTCACGTTTTAGTTGGTCGATTGACTTCAAATAATAACGAGAGTAAACCGCAACTTCCGCACTTTAAAACGAGACTAACCAACGGCATGTGGGTGACGTAATTAAAACGTGGGGGCACTTCAAAGACGACGTGCGCTGTGGACGCGCCGGCGCGTCCTTCGACTTTCAAGGGTTAAACTGTATCCAATCGAATCGCTCGGCCTTAAAAATGTATCGCTTTTGAATCGAATCGAAACCTGTGTATCTAGATACATATCGAATCGGCTTCATGCCAGAGATTCCCAACCCTAGAATTAACCCTTTAAATACCGCCTAAAGTTCAAAATAACTATCCAAAACCCCAGAATAGACGACATTGTACTGTCCTCGCCAAGATGTTGGAGAGAAGTCCATGTGGTTTCCTGACTTTATTCAGCTACTCATGACATCAACACGTGCAGATGAAACAAAAATAAAAATTGAATGAAATCAGTTCATCGTCAATAATAGCAATTCAAATTTTGATAACTCGCTGCTAATACAGCAATAACAATAAACACAAACGATTAGCACGTATCAGCGTCCACACATCATTAAAAAAAAAAAATCACATCAACTCGCCCAAAGTATTCGACCACAATTGAAAACGCACAAGAAACTGTACAAACGGTGTTGCCTCTGGATGCTTCGAAAGTAACAAATGTGCGCGCAGGGTCTTTCCTCTCTCACACTCGGCTTCTTCGTGGGCGCAAATGGTGTGTGTGTGTGCCTCGCGTGCGGAAGTACTACCTGCCCTACATTTCCTACGCCAAAGTAAAAGCATGCATCACAAAACAAAAGTCAACATCATTAAAAAAAAGACTGGAGACTCCAGCGTCCTAAAGTTGAAATTACATCAGTCGGGTTCGTCGTAACCCGGGGACTACCTGTTTTTCTTCTGACGTCAGCAAATCACGTGATTTTTTTCCCCCTCCATCCAGAGTCCCGCAGACGTCACTGTAGAAGATCTTCACCCTGAGAAGCACAATCCCGTCCACGTTAAACAGAAGGAGGAGCCTAACATGCCTTTGATCAAACAGGAGGCAGAGCCAGAGACCTCTGACATCAAAGAAGAAAAACGGGAAATTGAAATCCTCAATTTTCCAATGGGTGTCGGTGTGAAGAGCGAAGAAGACGAAGGACCAAGCGAAGAGAGCGGAGCAGCGAACCCTTTGAGCGACAGCTCATTTCAGCACCAGACAACAAAAGGAGAGCAACCGGACGGCCTCTTAGCTCCGCTTTCGGACAGCGATGACTTAACGTCACATTCTTCTGACTTTAATACTGATGAGGAGGAGGAGGATGACTTTGACCAAAACGCTTCAAAATCCTTAGACAAGTCATCATTTAAAAGAGACGCAATGGAAGGCGTGGTTGTGAAAAGTTTTCCCTGCTCACTTTGTGATAAAATATTTCCTTGGAAATGCTCCTTAAAGGCACACATGCGTAGACACACTGGAGAGAAGCCTTTTGCCTGCACACTTTGTGATAAAAAATTCTTCAAGAAGGCAGATTTTAACCTTCACACAAGAACACACACTGGAGAGAAGCCTTTTGCCTGCACACTTTGCGATAAAAGATATTTCGATAGCAGTGGTTTAAAGAGACACACAAGAACACACACTGGAGAGAAGCCTTTTGCCTGCACACTTTGTGGTAAAAGTTTCACATATCAGCGACATTTAAACATTCACACAAGAACCCACACTGGAGAGAAACCTTTTGCCTGCACATTTTGTGGTAAAAGATGCACCCATAAAGGAGGTTTAAATTATCACATAAGAACACACACCGGAGAGAAGCCTTATGCCTGCACACTTTGTGATAAAAAATACTCCACGAAGGCAAATTTAAACTATCACACAAGAACACACACTGGAGAGAAGCCTTATACCTGCACACTTTGTGATAAAAAATACTCCACAAAGGAAAATTTAAACTATCACACAAGAACACACACTGGAGAAAAGCCGTTTCCATGCTCACTTTGCGGTAAACGATTTGCTCAGAAAGGACATTTAGTAAGCCACGCAAGTAGCCACACTGAGAAAAAAACCTTTGAATTCTAGCATGTGACAAAATATTCTGATTCCTGCATTTACAATAGAAAAAGCATTTCAATTTCATTATTCGGTTTCTCACGAGCCTCTTTTGAAAAAGTTGTTCATGATTTTTCAGGTGCTGTTCTTTTTTACAACTATCCAATTCATTTATGGCGGAACACACAGACAAGGTTGAAATGGCAGTTTCTGCTCTTGCACCCCTCTTTAAAATAAACTGCTGTATTTTAAGCCAAAACAACTGTTGTGTTTGATAGAACAATATGTCTATATGCTGCCATAGTAGAATCATGGCGCATTAAGCCCCTGAACTATTTTTAATACTGTATGTCCGTTTTACCCTGGAAACCCCCGTTTACAGATGTCGTGCAACCGCTTTTGTTTCAACCCAGCCAAAAAAAGAAGGCAGGTAAGTAGATTTATTGTTCGAAATGTCTGTCATTTTTAGCTGAGAATCAATTGATGTCTAATGTTTAGTAAAAAAAAAAAAAACGACTTAAAAAAATTATTCACTTGTATATTTTAAACTTTTAAACAACTTACGTCACAATGCAAAAAATGGTGTCTGTAAGTCAGTCGCGGATATATACCTTATAACTGTCGCTTAATTGTAATTTTTTTTGTTCGTCACATTTTCTCCGATATGTTAGATGATAAATAATCGATCCAAACAAAAATGGGGGGGCATTTAAAAGGGGAACTATATGAAAAAGAAAATCTCTACCACTCCTTGATGTCTGCAATTTCTGCATCGCGACCCTTATTATATTACTATGTTTCACCCATTGGTACAGTCCATTGGATAAAGTCAGTGTATACATTTACGAAATATTCAAATTCTGAGCCTTCAAATTGAGGTATTTATAGTGATGACTAGAATTCAGATATGTTGATCATTTTTATTGAATATCTTTTTGACTCCAGTGATCAGGTGAAGTGATGGCTGCTGTCCAATCACGATTTAAGTTGCCCTCGCTCACTTGCCCTGAGCACTTGCTACGACGTCACACTGAGGCCACTTGGAGGGTGTAGGGAAAGTGGGCGGAGGGGGAGCGAAAGACGTAAATGGAACACACCTGCCCTCGTTCACTCAGAGGCAAGAAAACCACAAGGTGTTGGAGTGGCGCTATACTGCCTATTTCAAATCAGTAGCGCCTCCAGAAATTCTTCATAGGGGTGGCCAAATGGGGCCACTTAAAACCTTGGGGTGGCACACGAAAAAAATAAAAGCCATAATTTCAGGTTTTTACTATGTTGTAGTCTTAAACAGGCCAGTAGAAAGTTGTCAGGAAGACTTCAAGACACACCTTCTGATTACTTTTGTTGATGGTGTTATATTGTTTATTGTATACTATTATATTGTGTTAATGTACATAGTCCATAATAGTCCAGTCAAAATTTTGAGTTCCGCAGCTACTACAATCTGACATTATTCTGGCGAGTGGGGTGACCAGTGGGGTAGTTATGGGGTCAGATTAGTCTCATAAGTACACACACTCATTTAACAGGTACACACACTCATTTAACAGGAAACACACACGTATTGTGGGATTCGTAAACACATAGCACGCGAAACACACATTGTGGGATTCGTAAACACATAGCACGCGAAACACACATTGTGGGATTCGTAAACACATAGCACGCGAAACACAAACACATTCATCAAATGTGTGAATTGTTTTACGCGCATTTGTAACGTGCTTCCAATTTCAAATTCCCACTTACGAGTGTGTTGATCGTTTTGATACCCGTCATGCGCAATTGAGAAGAGCACATGCATTTTTTTTAACTGGAGCCAGTCTTCAGCCAATCAGACGTCTTCTTCTTAAACAGCCAATCACAAGTGCCGGGCTGTTTCGTTACGTCACTGCTGTGCGCCTTCAAGTCCGGTGTACTGTCAAGTGACAAATGGGGAGCCTTTGTCGAAGTAGGAGCCCCGTTTTTGACAGCTCCTCAACTCGACCGCGGGGACTATCGATGCAAAGTGTCCCGTCGAACAAATGTAGCATACGTGTAGCATACGTTTAGTTAGGTCCTGCTACTGAATGTCGAAGCACTAATATTAAAGATTATAATTAGCATATTTTAGCAGGCTCATCAAGTCACACGTAATGATATTTTACTACGATTAGCATTTTTAATAGGCTTACGTCATTTAACGGTTTTGCCTTTCTCTGTCATTGACAGCTGAAGACGTCCCATCCATTTTGAGTGGGAGGACCTCCCATGCACTTCAAATGGATTGGATGTCAACTAGTGAAAAACTCATTGAACCGCTCAGCAGAGGGATGATGAGAGCAAGATTAGATGTCTAATACTGTACTATATGTGGCACATTTTTAACAGGCTTTTTGTCCGCTAAATAAGTCTTTTTAAGACTGCTTTCTCCATTTCAAGCATATTTGAAAGTCATACTGGGGAAAATTCAGACTTAAACCAGACTTCTTAATGTATGATTGTGATATCTATGCTTAAACCTATTAAAGACCATTTTAAAAGGAAAAAAAAAAAGACATTATAAGCCTGTTAAAAATGCTACCTACAGTGACAGTACTATTTAAAAGATGGTAGTCTATTACGGATATAAAAAATATATTTTTTGAAAGACTTGGAGCAACAGAGCTTAACCCTTTCTTGCCAAATGTATCACATTTGATACACTTAGGATTTCATGATTTTGAGACAAATTCAGAATTTAGAACTCTTTCCTCAAAAAAAAAAAAAAAAAAAATGGATGCAAGTCAACTCATGCATCTGCATGTTCCATGAGAAAAACAGGATTTAACAAGGAAAATAGATATTAGAGCGCTTATTACACATTTTCTTTACAAATTTGGAAAAAAAGGTTTAAGACCTTATTTTTCACATTTTGTGATTCTCTGACAATTGCTTCATATTGCAGGCATTAAGGGGTTAAGACCTGCCACATGAATTTTACTACCTTTTTAAACACTTTTTTTTATCGTGACAAACCTAATAGGTGATCAATGATGGCAGGAGAGGATAAAGCGCAGCAGCAAATCCTCAGATCTGTTCTTTGGATGCCTTTGAAAGTAAATAGTGACATTGAGAGCAATCAGGAGTTCAATTATGTGAGGTGAGGAGACCAAGTAAGTTTCAGACTTTTTTTTTTTTTTAATTTAAAGAGACATCTCAGACTCCCAGCCTGTAGGAGGGCACAGGCTATATCTCCTCGAGCCTTCAGAACTTCGGGAAGGTGGGTCTGGTTGTGCCTGAGATCTCCATTGGCCATATACTCTTCCGCAAACTGAAATTGCATTTTAGGCATTCTGTTACATATCAGTGCGAAACAACAACAGCAGCAAAGTTTTATTGCAGAGACTCTGAAATCTTAAAATCATTACCTTTAATGTGAAAACCCCACAGCTACTGTTATTCTGCTGCTTATGGGCCACAGTTTTGGTAGTCCAAGTTTCTATTTGGAACTCACGGCCCGCCAACCTCAAGAAGTTCCTAATAATTGTTTTATAAGCAAAACAATGAACATGAACATTGAACTTTTAACTTCCATATTAACATAATACTAGGAATTTAAACTTTCTGAAGCGGTTACCTCCAATTCCGCAAGATTTTGCTCATATTTGTCCTCGTTACTCAAGGGATCGATGATCACCAGTGTTCTCTCAGAAATGTGGACAATCTATAAAAGGTTAGTTCCTTTGTGTAATTCTGCACAATGACAGATTTATGTAGTTAACTTACTAATGAAATTTAACTTATGTATGGCATCAGCTAAATTAATAGCTATATATAATACATTCCAGAATCGGTAGGTCTTAAGAAAATATAAGAAACCCACTAACCACTAAAATCCAATGAGCGAAGAGCAGGACAGGACAAATCCACTTTTTTTCAACAGGGAATTTCCTCTGGAGAACATACAATACCAAATTATTGTTATTTTGGGTTACTGGCGTTAAAGTAATATAGCTAAATATTGGCATGAAATAGATTACCTTTCTAACAGGCTGAAATTTTTCCAAAAGCAGACTCCCAGCTACCACAGCAGAGAGTTGGTGAATGGGCTCCTGTTAAAAAAAAGGGGTAACAACATTACAACTATACTCCGGCAAAAAATAAATGCATTGAGAAAAACTATATCCAGCACTTGCCTGCTGCCTTTCAATGAGGATATGCATGTATGCATCAATTACTTGCATAGCAAAATAAATTTTTTAAAAATGGGCAAAAGGCAAGAATCTTTGTTATTTGCTAAATACCTTTGCTCCCACTGACTTCATCAGACAGCCAGCCGTTGCCTTTTAGCGGATGAAAAGACGTGTCATATAATTTATACGGTCCAACGACAGCCTCCACCTTGCCTTGGTCCTCTGCAGCCCACAGTAATTTAACTGAAAACACAACATTGTTAAATAAAAAAAAATAATTATTTACGGCACTTGACCAGATGACCATCCGGTCAAAATTATCTACTGAATAGGCCAAACCACCAAACAAATCCTGTCGGTCGTTCACCAATGTTGTAAGAGCTGTACGAAGTAGAAGGGTACAATTAGATATACATTTTAGAACACACACACAAAAAAAAAAACTTGCCGTTTTATGTTGCTATTTGTCCTCTCATCCAGCCCATTCGTCTGAGGATGATATGCAGCTGTAACACTCCTTTCAATGCACAGGAGGGCACAAAGGTTATCGTTGAGCTGAAAAATTGATACATTGTAAATAAATCCAATAAAAATAAATAAATAAATAAAAAAAAGGGGAAAACAACAATGCCAAAATCCCACTGTGAAAATAATTTAATGCATTCAGATACCTAATTGACAAATTCTCTTCCTTGGTCGGACAGAATTCTTTGGGGGCATCTGTGTCTATAAACAATTGAGCAGATCCGTTATGCCACTTCTGATGCTGTTTTGGTTTTTAAAGGAAAGGCCTCAACCCACTTGGAAAAATAATTGGTGGCAGTAAGAATGTACTGAAAGCCATCCTTGGTTTTTAGGAGAGGCCCAGTCAGGTCTATCCCAACCAACTCCCAAACAGCAGACACCTGTGAAAGGCAAATCCAATATTGAACATATCTCTTACAGCTATTCCTACACAATCTGAAGAGCACCATGTTTTATCTTTGAAGTTTTTAACTTAATCTGGGTAGATGGCTCCCACCTTGATATGAAGGGAACACATAAAAACCTAATTTTCACGCATGTCCAAATATTAAATACATGCGTGACATTAGACAAAGCTGTTTCCAATTTTTCACGCATGTAATAAAAACCAGAAATACATTTCTTTATTTGATTACACACGGTCACTATAAAAATATACCTTAATGCTTTGTAATGGCTGTGTCACACACAGCCAAAGAGTTACATCCGTCGCATTCAGAGACCTTAAAACAAATCGTCATGAGAAACGGGTCAGGTTAATAAGATCTGAAATAGCTGACCAAAATTAGTTAGTGACAAAATGCAGAAATAAACCATCACATACCCATCAGTCAATGTCCACTGTCATGCCATCCCAATAATTTCTAGAGTACATTGAGGATCTGATTTTAACAGTGCCTGTGTGTGCACCAATTGAAGCCGAGTGTACTTCATTAAACAGTGATCGTGCTTCTGTTCGGGACTGGATCACATATAAACACAAATACACACAAATAACAATTATATAGCTGTATACACACACATATACATATATATATAAATAATTATAAATAACAGCAACATCACAAATACTTTGCCTACTCACCCTTCAGTTTGAGCTTCTGCATATATCTTCTTAAAGCACATTTCTGAGATTCACTATAAATTTGGGAATTCACCCCTTGACCTAAAATTGAAAATCTCCTGGAACCTCTTCTCCATGTTGTACACCAACTGTAAAGCACATGCACAGAAAGACAACTTTGAAAAATGACTTCCAAATACGTTATACATACACTCCCGAAAACAATGATTAGCAGTTAAGCTTTTTTGAATTTTTTTTATATATATAGGACTTAGCTTTCTCAAAATATAATGGCATAATTGGGTCACTAGCCATTTGTAGATATGGTTACCGAATCGCCATTAAAACCTTGGTGACCCACATGTTTACTGCTTATCATTCGACGTTAACTTCATTACGCTTTTGTCTTGCAATATCATCAATATTCCAATTCAGTCTTTCGTGTATATGTATTTGCTTACAGAGGTTAGCGGACAAAAGGCACTATACAATGAATATACTTTAGAAATATTACTCGCTTCCAACGACAACAATAGAAGCAAGGAAGCACGTGTTTACTCCTTATCATGAGACGTTAACTTCATTACGCTTTTGTCTTGCAATATCAACAATATTCCAATTTAGTATTTTGTGTATATGTAATTGCTTACAGAGGTTAGTGGTCAAAAGGCACTATAAAAAGAAAATACTTTAGAAATTTACTCACCTGCACGACAACAACGGCAGGAACTGCGTGGTAGTCAAAAAGGAATCTCCACTCGACAAAAGTTTGACACGTGAGCACCCCTGGAGGGGCGTGGTTGCAATGCGCATGCTCAGTAGCGCATTGGCTATCAATGCGACAGGGCTCCCCACAGCCCAGCCCTTGTGATTGGCTGTTTAAGAAGAAGACGTCTGATTGGCTGAAGACGGGCTCCAGTTAAAAAAATGCATGTGTTCTTCTCAGTTGCGCATGACGGGTATCAAAACGATCAACACACTCGTAAGTGGGAATTTGAAATTGGAAGCTCGTTACAAATGCGCGTAAAACAATTCACACACACATTTGATGAATGTGTTTGTGTTTCGCGTGCTATGTGTTTACGAATCCCACAATGTGTGTGTGTTTCGCGTGCTATGTGTTTACGAATCCCACAATGTGTGTGTGTTTCGCGTGCTATGTGTTTACGAATCCCACAATATGTGTGTGTTTCCTGTTAAATGAGTGTGTGTACTTATGAGACTAATCTGACCCCATAACAAAGTCGCTAAATTGGCAACACTGGATACTGGCGGTATCATGTAGGAGGCAGTCATTTCTTATATTAAAACCTTTCCTAGACTATCAGATTTAACATCCAACACCCTATTAAAAAGCTCATTGACATTTACATTATATTGTATTGCAGTAGACATTGTAAGGGCTACTGTATTTTCAGTGAACAAATTTGGAAGTCTAAGTAGAATTCCAATATCGATTATGCAATGGACTGAATGAGGGGGACGGAGACCTGAACACTCTATATACAGCCCCCTGCTTCACTACTCTTCACAACCTGGACCTTTCAGCTTGACAACTTGCTTTGTATTCAACCCGTGCAAAATAACTTGTTCAGCAGCTCCTGGCCCTGGTGCCCACCCCCCCCATAATCCGGCCCTGGACTCATAACTGTCGCTGAATTGTATTTTTTTTTGTTAGTCACATTTTCTCCGATATATTAGATGATTACTAATCGATCCAAACAAAGAAAAATTGGAGAAAAAACATTTAAAAGGGTAACTTTATGGAAAAAGAAAATCTCTCCCACTCCATGATGTCTGCGATTTCTGCATCGCGACCCTTGTTATATACCCTACCCACCGACGTCACAAAACCACGTGCTCGCTGTATGGTTCCGCCCACTTGTCCGTCATTTTGTCTCTGTATTAGCATTGGTTTCAATTGATCGAGGAATTTAAAATGCATTTCATGGAAGACCCGGTGCTTTCTGATGCCGTAAACTCACTGGATGTGTTGCATAAAAGGCATTATGTGGAAAAGCTTCATTCTATACAGTCGCCAGATCCATATTTGATGCCTAAATCGATGATTTTTGACCGGCTGCCTTCGCCGTCTCTGCCTGACCCTGATATTTACAACTATCTTGTCCACACAAAATCAGCCATTTCTCACGAAAGTTTGAAAAACTTTAAGAGCTTGGAGGCTTATAAATGCTACGTTGCTGGTTGGGTGAAACAGGTCCTCGTACACGAAAATTCGGCAGGAATCTTGTGCTCGGAAGGTGAGTTACGAAATTTTCAATTCAAAATCTTTTGTTCTTGCTAACATCCACTGTCAAGTCTAATGTATTTCATGTCATTTGTCAATGGAGCTAGGGCTTTTAATGTTTATATGGATTAGCGATAGCACTCTCACTACATACATACTTGTATGTTGTCGGCGATTAGCCTAGCAATGATCTTAATTGTGGTTGTCAGCCCAAAACCCTCTAAATATATATTAAATGCATCTTACCAGATATAAAATGACTACTACATAATCTGTGGTAATCGTTTGGAGCCCAGTTTTGTCGTCGAATTGCAGCAGCCCATTTCGCTCTCTCCGTGTCTCTCGGAATCCGGTAGAACTTCAAGTCTCTCCGTCTATCTTCTCTGTTATTGCAACCGACCGCCACACACGCCTTCACCATTTTGATTATTAATGTTTACGAGCAGACAAACACGCTGTAAATAGGAGGAATGTACGTAGCCGTAACAGATCAACACGATGTGTTGACGGACAAGTGGGCGGCACCAGTCAGGAGAGCGGAGTTGTGACGTCACGTGGGTAGGGTCTATATTACCATGTTTCACCCATTGGTACAATACATTGGATAAAATCAGTGAATACATTTACGAAATATTTAAATTCTGAGCCTTCAAATTGAGGTATTGATAGTGATGACTAGAATTCGGATATGTTGATCATATTTATTGCATATTTTTTGACTCCAGTGGTCAGGTGAAGTGATGGAATTTCCAAACGCTTGATCTTCTTACGCTGAAGTTTCAGCACTTGAACGTTTCTACTTCCGGTTCACTTGACGCAACCTCTATGTACCCATCCGGGGCTTGCTGTTCTTTCGTGTTCCATTCTCCATACCAAACGACCTCCTTCAAAGTAATTTAATTGGGTAAGTACCGAAGAGAGAATGTACTGGACTAAAAAGTCTCATTTTAAAGCATAATGGAAGTAGTTCGGCTTGATGTTGAAGCTTCACAGGCTCACTTAACTTAGTTTAGTTTAGCTTAGCTCGCTAGCTAAGACACGTGAACGTATTCCGACTGCTTTGACTTCCCTTCCGATTTGTAAAGTTTTGTTTTCAGAAAAAGTCGATCGGTTGACATGAGCGTTATTATATTTAATTGTTTGAGACGCTTCTCAACTTTTCTTTAAGATGCGACAAATTACTACTGATTGGTGGCCAACGCAATCCCTAACATCAAGTCAAAGAGTGGAAATGAGGAGAGGAAATCCAGGTCACGTCGAATAACTGAAGCAAAAGGAAATGAAGGTAAGGTCATGACATTAGTTGTACTTTTCACGCAATATCAGACTTTGTTACTGTAGGGTAGTACTTCTCAAATAGTGGGGCGGGGGGGGGGGGGGGGGGGGGGCAGAGCAATGCAGGGGTTAGTCCATGTGACCTCGGGGAACATACTTTTTGCCGTACTTGAATTAAGTGTATTTGCACATCCACTCAGTGGATGGTAGTGACACTCTCACTTTCAGAGTGTGCGCAGTATTTTTTAACCAAACAAGAGCACACAGCAAAGAGATATGAAGTGCCCATTGATAAGCTTCTTGATTGTTTTTTTATCGAAAATGTGCCGGATATTATAATATTGCCTACAATCGTCCCGCTTTGTCAGTGTTAGATCAGTAAACCAGCGAGCACTGTTTAGCATGCTCAGTGCAAAATAACCTCACACTATTGCAAAGGAGCTGGGACAGCCTACAGCAAAAATATAAACTGTCCCTCTGTCCAATGACAGTGTCGTTCTTTTTCCTCCAATCATTTTTGTTCTTTCAGTCAAATTGCTTAATGTCCTCGTGAGTTAACGTTGCTAATTAATTTGAATTTAATGTTATTTTTTTGTTTTATTCAATTTTATTTGTCAGTACCAAATGGTCTAGAAATGTACCTTGAGTGTATTTTTACAGTTTGGATGTGACTTTTTAATTCAGGCAAACTTGATGCGCTTTAGGTCTTTTCTGTTACAAACAAAACAATGTTAATAAAGTTGGACTTTATTGTGAGTTATTTTTTGTTACTTCAATAGAAAAAAGGACACATTATTATGCAGCGTTATACTTTATAATAATTATAATGATTTTATAAACATGATACTGTTTACAGTGTCGGCATAGGGTTGTGGGGGGGCGAAACATTTACGTCTTCCTGAGGAAGGGCGTCACAGAAAATAATTGAGAAGCACTGCGTTAGCATAGCATATCATTTGCTTTTTTTGTGTGGGTTTGTGGAGTCGGGTATAATTCACTGAATATAATGTTAGGCCTGTCGCGATAACAAATTTCAGTGGGCGATAAATTATCTCATAAATTATTGCGATATTATTGCCCCCCCCCCCCCCAAAAAAAAATTTTTTTTGGAGCATTTATTTATTTATTGTCATCATCATCTGTATCATTGACAGTTGCAAGATGTGATATGAGCAACCTGAAAAAAACGAAGAAAAGACAAGGGCTGACGAGAGAAGAATATGCTTATCAACTCCCGTCCCCTTTTTACCGATTTACAATAACACAGGGAGAATACAGTATATAATAATAGATCAAGTACACCCATTTAAACGTGATTAATGTTTACTTTTAAATTAAAAAATACCTTTTTAGAAATCACAACTAAAAACAATAGACCATGCCTCTTTCAAGTAAAAGACAACAATATTAATACAGCACAGAAACACATAATAAATGTATTTTTTCAAGAAAAAATGCACTTAATAACTGAAGCATTTAGGCATATAGGTATAAAGTTGCAATAACAGTAATTCCACTTCAACAACAACAGAGAAAAATAGACTAATTAAGTAGCAGTAACAAAAATTTGGCTCCCAAAAGTATGAAATATCATTTAATAGAGGTAAAACGGTCTCATTTCTTCAGCAATGTAGCGGACTTCACTTTCCGTGTGGGAACGCTATTTTGCGCGGTGTCGTCTGTATTTCTCACATCAAGCGAATACCTCTAATTGTCAATTAACGTGACGAGGAGGCTCTGCTTGTTGCGATGCAGTTTTTTTTCTAAGGGAAAACTGGAGAGGATGATAGTGTTTCAAATGAGCATGTAGATTTATTCTGTTGGCCATCTTTGTTGAAACAACATTTTAGAAACATTTTGCAGACTGGTTCGTCCTCTTCCTCATTCCGCTCGCTCATTGCTGTGCGCCGACAGTGCACTCGGCCCTGCCTCCATCCATTAAATGACGGTCACTCAAACTCAAATGTATAAAACGAACATACCCATAAGTCAATAAAGCAGAGTGGCACAAGGAAGCTGAACTTTAAACAGCGCTGTCAAGCACGTCTGCCACACATCTGCCGCAAGCGCGTGCGTCACGTGCGTGTGCGCGCGCGTGACACACGTGACAAACGCGTGCACGCGAGGCGATAAATCGCAGCAGGAAAATTACCGTCTTCATTTTTACAGTGCCTTGCAAAAGTATTCGGCCCCTTTGAATCTTGCAACTTTTCGCCACATTTCAGGCTTCAAACATAAAAATATGAAATTTAATTTTTTTGTCAAGAGTCAACAATAAAGGGGCCAAATCGGGAAGTGGAACAACATTTATTGGATAATTTAAACTTTTTTAACAAATAAAAAACTGAAAAGTGGGGAGTGCCATATTATTCGGCCCCTTTACTTTCAGTGCAGCAAACTCACTCCAGAAGTTCAGTGAGGATCTCTGAATGATCCAATGTTGTCCTAAATGACCGATGATGATAAATAGAATCCACCTATGTGTAATCAAGTGTTGGGTCTAATCTTACTACTGTACTAAGAAAATAATAAAAGACCTGATGGAGGACGGAGAGAGGATCAGAACGGAGACAGGGATAAGGTTTTACTCTGTCAGGAGAAAAAGGTTGATGCGAGCTCGTGGCTCTCAACAAGCTTATCTGACTTTCATCCTGAGGAGTGCAACTTTTATTGAGGGCTTGTTGATGAGCAAAGTACAGTTACAACACTTGTTGTCCAACGTGGCAGGTTCGGTCGGGCAAATTCCTTATTCTAGTCAGTGATTGAACAGTCACACTTCCTGATTGGATTACCTGAGCAGGCAAGATATCTTTGTTTTGACACACATTTGCAATCAAAGTACTGTAGCTTGATGACAAAGTACTGAGACATTTGTGATGAATCAACATATGTGTGTGTGTTTCTATTCATCAGCAGGATGTGAACAATCACTGGTAAGCACATGATCATGGGCTAAAACTGTATTCTTCATATTAGCTTGGCAGTGCACGTATAATAGCTGTAGTAGAGCAATATATTTGGCGCCCAAAAACAAGCTTTACAGTTATAGCTATTAGTTTTAAACACACATTATTAACCTTAGCATGCAAAACATTAAAGCACATCTTACATCAAGTCTCCGTATAAATGCACCTGCTCTGTGATAGTCTCAGGGTTCTGTTTAAAGTGCAGAGAGCATTCTGAAAACCAAGGAACACACCAGGCAGGTCCGAGATACTGTTGTGGAGAAGTTTAAAGCCGGATTTGGATACAAAAAGATTTCCCAAGCTTTAAACATCTCAAGGAGCACTGTGCAAGCCATCATATTGAAATGGAAGGAGCATCAGACCACTGCAAATCTACCAAGACCCAGCCGTCCTTCCAAACTTTCTTCTCAAACAAGGAGAAAACTGATCAGAGATGCAGCCAAGAGGCCCATGATCACTCTAGATGAACTGCAGAGATCTACAGCTGAGGTGGGAGAGTCTGTCCATAGGACAACAATCAGTCGTACACTGCACAAATCTGGCCTTTATGGAAGAGTGGCAAGAAGAAAGCCATTCCTCAAAGATATCCATAAAAAGTCTCGTTTAAAGTTTGCCACAAGCCACCTGGAAGACACACCAAACATGTGGAAGAAGGTGCTCTGGTCAAATGAAACCAAAATTGAACTTTTTGGCCACAATGCAAAACGATATGTTTGGCGTAAAAGCAACACAGCTCATCACCCTGAACACACCATCCCCACTGTCAAACATGGTGGCGGCAGCCTCATGGTTTGGGCCTGCTTTTCTTCAGCAGGGACAGGGAAGATGGTTAAAATTGACAGGAAGATGGATGCAGCCAAATACAGGAACATTCTGGAAGAAAACCTGTTGGTATCTGCACAAGACCTGAGACTGGGACGGAGATTTATCTTCCAACAGGACAATGATCCAAAACATAAAGCCAAATCTACAATGGAATGGTTCAAAAATAAACGTATCCAGGTGTTAGAATGGCCAAGTCAAAGTCCAGACCTGAATCCAATCGAGAAGCTGTGGAAAGAGCTGAAGACTGCTGTTCACAAACACTCTCCATCCAACCTCACTGAGCTCGAGCTGTTTTGCAAGGAAGAATGGGCAAGAATGTCAGTCTCTCGATGTGCAAAACTGATAGAAATATACCCCAAGCGACTTGCAGCTGTAATTGGAGCAAAAGGTGGCGCTACAAAGTATTAATGCAAGGGGGCCGAATAATATTGCACGCCCTACTTTTCAGTTTTTTATTTGTTAAAAAAGTTTAAATTATCCAATAAATTTTTTTCCACTTCACGATTGTGTCCCACTTTTTGTTGATTCTTGACAAAAAATTAAAATTTTATATCTTTATGTTTGAAGCCTGAAATGTGGCGAAAGGTTGCAAGGTTCAAGGGGGCCGAATACTTTTGCAAGGCACTGTATATACCGCGCGATAAATGGAATTATTGCATATTGCGACAGGCTTACATAATGTACTGTTTTCTTGCCGAGTGTGTATTTTCACCAAGTTGACGTCCCTGTAGACGCAAAAATATGTGCTCGTCTCTCAATGTTCGTTCAAAATAGTTGGAAACCTTTATTTATTTTTGGAAATACTAGACGAAATTCAGAATGGCCACTTTTCATCGTAAATTTCTCGAGCCTCCAGGGTCGTCGAACATTTTGGAAGACATTTGTGCATTTGTGAGAGGGCGCAATATGATGATTTCAGCCATATTTAAACAAAAAAAAGAATCCCAAGAAAAACTCATTGGGATAATATTTAAAAGGTGTTGTAAAAATTGGTCTTGAAAGTTCTTTTAAAAGAGCTTGAATTTGGCCATTAAAAACGTATACGAACCCTGCTACCAATATGCAGGGGTGAGTAGAGTAGCCAAAAATTATACTCAAGTAATTGCAAAGTTACTTCCAGATAATATTACTCAAGTTTCAAGTAAAACTAGGCCTGCAAGCAGGACTGAACGGGCCCTCGCGATCTAGCGCAACTCGGACGTCACGCAACTCGGACTGTGTGCAGGTCAGGGCGGTGGCAGATCCTCCTCTCTAATCATCTCATTAGAACCTAACATGCTCGAAAGTCGCCTATTTACATTCCCACACCCAAGAGATAAAAACCCCTATTGGAGAAAGTACTACAAAAAAGGAGCCACTACTGAGCTGTGCAGCCAAGCCCTTATTCAAAACTAAAATTAATCTTCTAACTGGGCCAATTCGACCAAGTGTGCCAACTATTGTGGCTCTATAAGCTGCCTGAGTCTCTGAAAAAAAATATTTCCTTTAAATGGCGAACAAAGGGTCGTCACGGCAACAGACAGAGACACGTGGACATGGGCCGTAAATAAGTATTTTAATAGGTCTTGAAACTACAATGACCAACCTGAAAAGAACTGGACATGTATTGGAAAAACGAGTGACTTTCTATTGCCACTAGTTGGCGCTGTAGGGTTGATGCAAATGACCCCTACAAGGCCCTTCAGGGTATGACTCTCAACAAGCACGGGAAGTTTGGCGCAGATATGTTGTATATCTGCCGAGTTATGACTGTTCAAAGTTTTTGGAGAGAAAAATTGTTGACAGTCATTTTCACTTTCCTGTTTGGACCCCTCCGCTTCAACGAAACTTCAATATTTTTCATCAGGCACCTGAACACAGGTCTTAAGGCTTCCCTTTTGCAGGTTTGAGGTAGATTGATTTTTTCCCTTTAGAGGAGGAGTGTGTCCCGTAAAAAAGGGCATTTCCTGTTCCCACTAGGAGGCGCCAGGCACAAATGGTAAATTTTCAATCCAGTCCTGCTCAGGCTAGTATACCTCACACACATGCCAGATTTAAAATAGATTGAACGTTGTATGAGGGAGTTATCAGTCATTTTCCGAATTCGGTGTTTTGGCGAAAAAATGGCCGACTTTGGCACCCCGCCCAGGTCAGGCCCGTGAATGAAAACACACCATTTTTATAACTTAAGATTTCATATGCCTCATGAACAGGCTCGCCAATTTTGAGAATGATCAAACTAATTCCCTAGGTGCCAAGGTGTAAAATGTGCACACTGTAAATCGATAAAAATTTCACATTCAATCCAAAATACCCGATTTCCTGTAGGATTTGGAATGTGTGTGCAAGAGACTTTTTGGAGCAGTTTTGCACAAAGTTTTGACTCTCCAAATTTCATCACTCTATGTTAGAAAAACCTAAATGGAGAGGCCTTTTTGAAAATTTCAAGGGGGCGCCACTGAGCCATTTTCTTAAATTGTTTCGTAACGTTGCAAGATTATCGAACGTTATCCAAAGCCGCATGTATGTGCAAATTTTGGTGAGTTTTTATGCATATTCAAGCCTCCAAATGTAAACTCTTACTGTGAACCCATGAAAATTTCACATTCGATCCAAAATACCCAATTTCCTGTTGGATTTGGAATATGGGTGCAAGAGACTTTTTGGAGCAGTTTTGCATAAGGTATCTACTCCCCAAATTTCCTTGCTCTATGTTGAAAAAACCCAATAGGAAAGGCCTTTTTTAAAACTTCTTTCTTTCGCCACTAGTTGGCACTGTAGAGTTGATGCAAATGACCCCTACAAGAACCTTCAGGGTATGACTCTCAACAAACACGGAAAGTTTGGCGCAGATATGTTGCATATCTGCCGAGTTATGACTGTTCAAAATTTTTGGCGAGACAAATTGTTGACGGTCATTTTCACTTCCAGTTTGGACCTCTCCGCTTCAACGAAACCTCAATATTTTTTATCAGGGACCTGAACACATGTCTTGAGGCTCCCCTGAAACAGGTTTGAGGTCAATAGATTTTTTTCCCTTGGAGGAGGAGCCTGTCTCGTAAAGAAGGCCATTTCCTGTTCCCACTAGGGGGCGCCAGGCCTAATGGGTAATATTTCAATGCAGTCGTGTTCAGGCTGGGATATCTCATATACATGCTAGAAATGAAAAAGATTGAACGTTGTATCACGGAGTTTTTAATCATTTTCTGAATTTGGTATTTTGCCCAAAAATGGCCGACTTTGGGACCACGCCCAGGCCCGACCCTTGAGTGAAAACACACCATTTTGAAAACTTAAGATCTCATATGTCTCCTGAATACTCTGACCAATTTTGAAGACGATCCAACTATTTTCTTCAGCGACAAGGTCTCAAATGTAAATCGATAAAATTTCACATTTGATCCAAAATTTCCGACTTCCTGTTGGATTTGGAATATGGGTGCAAGAGACTTTTTGGAGCAGTTTTGCACAATGTATCGACTCGCCAAATTTCATCGTTCTACGTTGAAAAAACCTAATAGGAAAGGCCTTTTTGAAAATTTCAAGGGGGCGCCACTGAGCGATTTTGTTAAATTTTTTTGTAGATTATCAAAATTTACGCAAAGTTGCATGTATGTGCAAATTTTGGTGAGTTTTCGTGCATGTTCAGGCCTCCAAATGTAAACCCCAACTGTGAACCGATAAAAATTTCACATTTGATCCAAAATATCCGATTTCCTGTTGGATTTGGAATATGGGTGCAAGAGGCTTTTTTGAACAGTTAGGCATAAGGTATCTACTCCCCAAATTTCATTGCTCTACGTTGAAAACCTGAGAGGAGAGGCCTTTTTGAAAATTTTAAGGGTAAAGGGGGCGCCACTGAGCCATTTTTTGACATTTTTTCAAAACGACACAAGATTATCGAAATTTACGCGAAGCGGCACGTATGTGCAAATTTTGGTGACTTTTCGTGCATGTTCAGGCCTCCAAATTGGCCATTTTCATTTGCCCTGAAAAAAGAATAATAATAATAATAATAACTAGGCCTGCAAGCAGGACTGAACGGGCCCTCGCAATCTAGCGCAACTCGGACGTCACGCAACTCGGACTGTGTGCAGGTCAGGGTGGTGGCAGATCCTCCTCTTTAATCATCTCATTAGAACCTAACATGCTCGAAAGTCGCCTATTTACATTCCCACACCCAAGAGATAAAAACCCCTATTGGAGAGAGTACTACAAAAAAGGAGCCACTACTGAGCTGTGCAGCCAAGCCCTTATTCAAAACCAAAATTAATCTTCTAACTCGGCCAATTCGACCAAGTGTGCCAACTATTGTGGCTCTATAAGCTCCCTGAGTCTCTGAAAAAAAATATTTCCTTTAAATGGCGAACAAAGGGTCGTCACGGCAACAGACAGAGACACGTGGACATGGGCCGTAAATAAGTATTTTAATAGGTCTTGAAACTACAATGACCAACATGAAAAGAACTGGACATGTTTTGGAAAAACGAGTGACTTTCTATCGCCACTAGTTGGCGCTGTAGGGTTGATGCAAATGACCCCTACAAGGCCCTTCAGGGTATGACTCTCAACAAGCACGGGAAGTTTGGCGCAGATATCTTGTATATCTGCCGAGTTATGACTGTTCAAAGTTTTTGGAGAGAAAAATTGTTGACAGTCATTTTCACTTTCCTGTTTGGACCCCTCCGCTTCAACGAAACTTCAATATTTTTCATCAGGCACCTGAAGACAGGTCTTAAGGTTTCCCTTATGCAGGTTTGAGGTAGATTGATTTTTTTCCCTTTAGAGGAGGAGTGTGTCCCGTAAAAAAGGGCATTTCCTGTTCCCACTAGGAGGCGCCAGGCACAAATGGTAAATTTTCAATCCAGTCCTGCTCAGGCTGGTATACCTCACACACATGCCAGATTTAAAATAGATTGAACGTTGTATGAGGGAGTTATCAGTCATTTTCCGAATTCGGTTTTTGGCGAAAAAATGGAAGAGTTTGGCGCCCCGCCCAGGTCAGGCCCATGAATGAAAACACACCATTTTTATAACTTAAGATTTCATATGCCTCATGAACAGTCTCACTAATTTTGAGAATGATCAAACTAATTCCCTAGGTGCCAAGGTGTAAAATGTGCACACTGTAAATCGATAAAAAGTTCACATTCAATCCAAAATACCCGATTTCCTGTAGGATTTGGAATGTGTGTGCAAGAGACTTTTTGGAGCAGTTTTGCACAAAGTTTTGACTCTCCAAATTTCATCACTCTATGTTAGAAAAACCTAAATGGAGAGGCCTTTTTGAAAATTTCAAGGGGGCGCCAGTGAGCCATTTTTTTACATGTTTTCGTAACGTTGCAAGATTATTGAACGTTATGCAAAGCCGCATGTATGTCGAAATTTTTGTGAGTTTTCGTGCATGTTCAAGCCTCCAAATGTAAACTCCTACTGTGAACCGATAAAAATTTCACATTTGATCCAAAATACCCGATTTCCTGTTGGATTTGGAATACGGGTGCAAGAGACTTTTTGGAGCAGTTTTGCATAAGGTATCTACTCCCCAAATTTCCTCGCTCTATGTTGAAAAAACCCAATAGGAAAGGCCTTTTTTAAAACTTCTTTCTGTCGCCACTAGTTGGCACTGTAGAGTTGATGCAAATGACCCCTACAAGAACCTTCAGGGTATGACTCTCAACAAACACGGAAAGTTTGGCGCAGATATGTTGCATATCTGCCGAGTTATGACTGTTCAAAGTTTTTGGCGAGACAAATTGTTGACGGTCATTTTCACTTCCAGTTTGGACCTCTCCGCTTCAACGAAACCTCAATATTTTTCATCAGGCACCTGAACACATGTCTTGAGGCTCCCCTGAAACAGGTTTGAAGTCAATAGATTTTTTTCCCTTGGAGGAGGAGCCTGTCTCGTAAAGAAGGCCATTTCCTGTTCCCACTAGGGGGCGCCAGGCCTAATGAGTAATATTTCAATGCAGTCGTGTTCAGGCTGGGATATCTCATATACATGCTAGAAATGAAAAAGATTGAACGTTGTATCACGGAGTTTTTAATCATTTTCTGAATTTGGTATTTTGCCCAAAAATGGCCGACTTTGGGACCACGCCCAGGTCAGACCCTTGGATGAAAACTCACCATTTTGAAAACTTAAGATCTCATATGTCTCCTGAATAGTCTGACCAATTTTGAAGACGATCCAACTATTTTCTTCAGCGACAAGGTCTCAAATGTAAATCGATAAAATTTCGCATTTGATCCAAAATTTCCGACTTCCTGTTGGATTTGGAATATAGGTGCAAGAGACTTTTTGGAGCAGTTTTACACAATGTATCGACTCACCAAATTTCATCATTCTACGTTGAAAAAACCTAATAGGACAGGCCTTTTTGAAAATTTCAAGGGGGCGCCACTGAGCCTTTTTGTTAATTTTTTTCAAAGATTATCAAAATTTACGCAAAGTTGAACATATGTGCACATTTTGGTGAGTTTTCGTGCATGTTCAAGCCTCCAAATGTGAACTCCAACTGTGAACCGAAAAAATTTCAGATTCGATCCAAAATAACCGATTTCCTGTTGGATTTGGAATATGGGTGCAAGAGGCTTTTTTGAGCAGTTAGGCATAAGGTATCTACTCCCCAAATTTCATTGCTCTACGTTGAAAACCTGAGAGGAGAGGCCTTTTTGAAAATTTTAAGGGTCAAGGGGGCGCCACTGAGCCATTTTTTGACATTTTTTCAAAACGACGCAAGATTATCGAAATTTACGCGAATCTGCACGTATGTGCAAATTTTGGTGACTTTTCGTGCATGTTCAGGCCTCCAAATTGGCCATTTTCATTTGCCATGAAGAAAGAAGAATAATAATAATAATAATAATAATAATAATAATCCTTTGCATTACAATAGGGCCTTCGCACGCCTAGTGCTCGGGCCCTAATAATAATAATAATAATAATAATAATAATAATCCTTTGCAAAACAATAGGGCCTTCGCACGTCTAGTGCTCGGGCCCTAATTAGTCATCCAAAAATTTACTCAAGTACAAGTGAAATAGAATTCGTTGAAAAGAATACTCAAGTAATAAGTAATATTGTGAGTAACTGCGAAGAATATGAATTTGTGTTAAATATTTTTTTTTCTCAGCGTAACATCGTCTATATGAACTGTTATTATACTGTACTATAACCTTTTACGTGACCACATTACGCCAAAAGATGACACAAAAACACTCGAATTCCGACCAGAACAACACTTGAAACATGAATTCGTAATCATTTTATCTTCATTGTTCCTTATTGAGGTGGCAATGTCAACCATTAGTTTTTTTTTACCGCATTACTAGAGCTGGGAATCTTTGGGCACCTAACGATTCAATTACGATTACGATTCAGATGGTCAGATTCGATTCTAAAACGATTATAGATGCAAACCCCCTTTTTTTTTTTTTTTTTTTTTTTTTTTAAATGTTTTGTACATTAGTTCCAAAATTGTTCAAAAATACTCTCAGGCTAAACCAAACTACTATTTCAGTATCAAGTTAACATATAGTAGTAAACAAATATACAAAAATAACAGTAAATAAAAAACTCCAGTCCCCATTCTGTATCAGCAGCTTTAAACTACATTCAATTAATTTAATGTTGTGAATCAACCGTTAAAGTTGTTAAAATTGCTCCCGTTAATCCATAATTTCCCTTTTGTCAACTTTCGACATGTGAAAGTTTTAAAACTATTTTAAAGATAGATTCAAGTCAATATTTTACCGATTTAGGAGTATTTTAGATAAAAAGTTAATTAGGTTTGCTTGGAAGGTTCGCTACAACAGCCTTGCAGAGAAGTGTACTGCTTTAAGATGGCGGCCGTTTACTACGTCTACATCTAGCTTTTTGTAGATATGCTGCAAACGCTACCGCTACCGTAGTGCATCTAGTCTTATATAAATGATATCTACCGTAACATTATGTGGATGACGTACTTTTGTAGCAGCTTCAGGTATGTTGTTGTGTCTTTTTATCTCGTGGCATGAGTTGAGCTAGAGCCGTGAGTTGAGCATTGGCATTACCCGAGGGGCCGGGTAATGAGAAGCATGATGTTTAGCTACTCTCGCTCCGTTGCTCATTGACCGCGCGGCGCGCTGAGTGTGTTGTACTTCCGCTTTACTTGGCATATTTCAATAATCGGAATTTGGATGTTTGTGAATCGTTCTCGAATCTTCCACGGCCGAATCGCGAATAATCTAAGAATCGGAAATTTTGCACACCTCTACGCATTACCATGGTGACACAATATTTTGAACCACTTTTTGAATTGTTTTGATCCCGCCACCCTTCACCCACCGTCGAGTGATAAAAATTTGACTGAAATAAAATATAATTTTCATGTGGAAGAAAAAAAAAGAAATATATACCACCCGTCTAAAGAGCATGAGCGCCTCTATCGGAGAAAAAACAGTGTTGCCATTGATTGGTATAGTGGAGCATGTGGTTATTGTTGCAACGTCTCATTGGTGAAAATGAGAGCCTCTATCGGCATCTCTGGGGAAAATAAAGTCAATATGTAGAATAAAGAGGAAAAATGTCACAACTGTGTAGCCCAAAGTAGTGGAGTAAGAGTCACGTTTCTTCTTTACAAATCTACTCAAGTAAAAGTAAAAAGTAGGGCTGTCAAAATTATCGCGTTAACGCGCGGTAATTAATTTTTTTAATTAATCACGTTAAAATATTTGACGCAATTAACGCACATGTCCCGCTCAGACAGTATTCTGCCTTTTGGTAAGTTTTACAGCAAGGCTTTTTGTGCTGCAGCACAACAGCGAACTCTTGTTGTTGCTTTGCGACATGGTTTATTTTTTTTTCTTGCCAGTTCATATGGCTGCACGACGTCTCGGGCTGAAGCCTACGTTGTAATGTTGTGCTTATATGATCCTTGGACAAGATTTGTCCGTAAGTATGGTTGTTGTAAAGAATGTACATATTATGATAGTAAGCGAAATGTCCTATTTTTTGTATGAGACGCTTTTTGTTTATGTTCAGTGAACCTGTATAGCGTGCTAAGCTAACGTTGTTGCTAATGCAATGCTTGTGTACTTTTTTTTTGTAGTTTTATGACGGTCTAAAGAGGACAATGGTTTGAGGCTATTTTATTAATAAATCAGATGAAAAAGGAAGAAGTCTGATTATTAAGGCGTCGTTCACTAGCTGTCTAGCTTTGGAAAAAGTAGACGCTTCGGAGTGAGGACAGCATAGACAGATTTAAATGACAGTAAAGTGAAATGCCCACTACAGTCCTTATGTACCGTATGTTGAATGTACAGTGGGGAGAACAAGTATTTGATACACTGCCAATGGATTTTCCCATTGGCAGTGTATCAAATACTTGTTCTCCCCACTGTATATATCCATCTTGTGTCTTATCTTTCCATTCCAACAATTTATTTTACAGAATATATATAATTTACAGAAAAATATGGCATATTTTATAGATGGTTTGAATTGCGATTAATTGCGATTAATTACGATTAATTAATTTTTAAGCTGTAATTAACTCGATTAAAAATTTTAATCGTTTGACAGCCCTAGTAAAAAGCAAAAATTTACTCAAGTAAATGTAATGGAGTAAATGTAAAGCATTACTTCCCACCTCTGCCAGTATGTCAGGGTTCAATATATTGTCATGCAACACATTTTTAACTTAAAGACTGCTTCTCGGGCCAGCATAGTAAAACATGAAGTCAATGAATTCATCTATGTATACAGATAGTCCCTGGTTTACGACCGAGTTCCATTCCTGCGCTGGTGATGTAACCTGAATTTCCGCATGAGTCAGAATTAACTAAACTTGAGAACGAAAAACCGATACGACCGGATATCTGGTTTTACAGGTGAGAGATACAGCTGTATCGATAGTAAAGTTACCATTTGACAGTAATTAGTTAGGGTGTAACGGTACATGTATTTGTATTGAACCGTTTCAGTACGTGGTGCTCGGTTCAGAACGGAGGCGTACCAAACGTGTTTCTGACGTAATGTAGCCCTTACTTTTCGAGGCTGTGAGTCGATCGGGTTATAGTTTCTTTGTGCAGTTTATGGTTATATTTACTCAGTCTTCTCTACTATAATGAGCACCAACACAGTAGGACAGTAACCCGGAAACGTCAACGCCGCGAGAACGCAGTGAAACGCGGGCGTTACAAGTCAATCGGCCAATGCACACCAGTCGCAGTGCGGCCGCGTGTTAGACGCGTCCCAGAAATGGCTCAACACGACGCACGTGAAAAGGACGGCAGAGTTTATTATTTGACGCGAAACGCGACCCTCCTGCATCAATACTACTACCGGTAGCGAGGTTCGGGCAGACCGGAAGTCACTCATGTAAAAATATGGAGGATCCAGTCGATTTTCAAACTAATATGCAATCGTAACCCACTTTTTGATTCCATCAGATCTCTCGAGTGGTAGTTCGCGGCACAGTTGACTTGTCTTTGTTGATTTACTGCTGTCTTCTCTGCTATAATAATAACCAACAAGGCCCCGTGTTCAATACAAAACCCTCCTACCACAACAAAACAAGTAGGAACTAATATTCACATAGGAACTAAAGTTATACAACATAAAATATACAATATAAATGAATACTACATCACATTTGTAAAATATAAACTCATAATAAAATGAATATTAGCCCATTTAAATAAAATGAAATGTGCTAAAACACCTGTAATTAAATAATAAGAATAATACACAGATCCTGCTTACACAATTACATTTATTAATTTCTGTCTGGCACTTTAACTTGAGAAAATCCACCAATAAAGCTTCTGAAAACCGTTAATAAGAAAAAACAATGATTCAGTGAGGCATTTCATTTGTAAAATACATGTTAAAATCTTTGTCAATGGGATTGCTTTTCTCTTTAGCACAGGACTTTTTTTCTTTTCTTTCATAAAGAAAGCTGACCAATACGCGAGGTCTGAAAGGCAAATTGTTGTTGGATTATTATCTTTAAATACCCGCTACTTTTTTTTAGCAGAATTCTAGCTTTGTATAGTCTACTGTTCCTATTGTTGAAAGCACAAAAGTGTGTAATAAACAACTAGCACATTTATATTTTGCATTTTGTTTTCTTACTGTACCGAACCGAGATTTTTGTGTACCGTTACACCGTTACAATGGCTAATTACTAATTAGCCATTAAATATTCATTGAACCGATAGTGGAGATAGAATTTGGCTATCGTGAGCACAAGAATCTGCTTCTAATGCCTAGTTCAATGCATTGCTTAATATGATAAAAATTTAGCTTTTACATGCTGCGCTTGTGTCATTCACCACACAGTGCAGTTAGATTGTGACCGCCGTCGTGGTTGCCTCAACTTCCCATTCACTTCGGCAAAACGGCTAGTAGTCGCCGTCATTACCTGATCGTCACGGGCGTGTCATAACAACGCGAGAGCTAACAAAACCACTGTAACGCACGCTCCGTAGCATTTTCTTCACAGCCCAAAACAAAACTAGTCGTGGCAACGAAGCAACATGCTAAAACAATGGACAGTTAAACGCAGTTTACTTAAACATGAAGATGTGGATCAGTTGATCTTCCTCAAGAAAAATCTGCCCTTCAAAAAAAATGTAGACAGTGATGAGGAATAAAATAATGTGGAAGCACAGGCATAAGTGAATGACTTAACTGTGTATAAGGTTAAAGTAATGATTATATACCTGTCTGTCTAAAATGCCATGTTTTTATTCCCCCAGTTATTCCAGTGGTAAAGCATAATTTATTATTAATTTATGATAACACGAGCAGGTTTTTAAAAAAATTCTAGAGCTGCTGCATATAATTAATATTTTTTGCTTGTAAGTAAGATGTTAACGTTGAAAGTTTGCACTTAAATGACTTGCCTATTGTGCTCAAAACACCAGAAAATACATTAGTTAAATAACTGCACTTTATTGTTGTCTGTCACTGGAGTTTTATTTTATTATCAATCCCATCCAACAAAATGACGGTCTATAGTAAGCTTTATTTTTTTCATAAAAAAAATAAAACATAACATTTGTATGAAATTTTGTTGTTTAATTTAATCTTTTTTTTTTTATATGTTTGAAATACTGTGCGAACACACACAACTAATGTTTACTATCGTATCGTTTTCACTCTGTATCGAAACGTATCGTTCTTAAACTGTATCCAATCGAATTGCTCGGCCTTAAAAATCTATTGCTTTTGAATCGAATCGATACCTGTGTATCTAGATACATATCGAATCGGCTTCATGCCAGAGATTCCCAACCCTAGAATTAACCCTTTAAATACCTTCTAAAATTCAAAATAACTATCCAAAACCCCAAAATAGACGACACTGTACTGTAGGGCTGCAGCTATCGAATATTTTAGTAATCGAGTAATCGACTGAAAATTCTATCGATTAATCGAGTAATCGGATAAAACAAATATATTTTTAGGTGAAGAGCAATTATAAATATACATGAGAAAACAAGACATTTCATCTAATCTTGAACCATTTTCAGTCAATCAATGTCTTTATTTTTGATGTATATTGTTGAAAACAGCCAATAATTGCATCTCAGATGTAACTACAATAAAAAAAGACTAATTCACTGCTTTCACTCAAAAAACCTTTAGATCTGATTAAAAAATATGTATATACAGTACTGTGCAAAATTTTTAGGCAGGACACCTGCTTAAAACTTTTGCACAGTACTGTATATTTTTATTATATTATGTATATACAGGATATACTGTATGTATATATTTTCCCCAAGTGGAAGCTTCCATGGTCCTAATAAATTTAATCATTAAAAAATATATATATATACAGTACTGTGCAAAAGTTTGAGGCAGGTGTCCTACCTCAAACTTTTGCACAGTACTGTATATACCTAAAAATGCCGTTACGCTTGATAACACACATCACTTAAAAGTTAGGATTTTTTCCCCACGTGTTTCAATTGAATTTCTATTTGTGTCAAGCCATTTTTAAGTTCTAGTTAAGTTTTAAGTTAGTCTAAACTGTAAGTCCTGATCGGATTTTGAGTTTTTGCAGTGTTCAAAATAAATGTATGATACAGGTTGTATTGGAGCACATTAGGGACCACTGCTACTTGGTGTTTTATCCAGCAATGACTACTGAACTAAAGTTGATATTGAGCATTATTGAGTTTTTATTTTACACCCTCATCACTCCACAACGCTATGTATGTAAGACACGTTAGACACGCATCGAAAGTGGTCATAATTAATAGAAACCTAGCCCTCCGCAGGGCTAACGTTACTTGAGCTAATGACAGTAACGTTAATCTTATTTATTAGCGCTCTTTATTAGCGCTTACCGCTATACTGCTTTAAGATGGCGGCTGTTTCCTATCGCTCCCCAGACGCGGCCGAGTCTGTCATTGAAGATCTAGTTCAACATACATGTGAACTCTGAGACACCCACAGACGCTACCTGCTACCAACGTACCATCATGCGGGCTAGTATTTAGCAACGTCGCGCTGTTTGTACCAGCTGTCGGAAGCAGTAAGTTTTTTTTTTTTTTTTTTTTTTTTTTGCTTCTTCCTCCACGGACGTGACATCAGCGCGTTGCCCCGCATTAAAAGTAGTCCTAGCAAAACGTGATGCTTAGAGCTGTCAAAATAAACGATTACTCGAGGTGAATAAAATTACTCGGATCAGTTTTTAAACTCGAGTTACTCGAGTGTTCGTTTCAGCTCTACTGTACTGTCCTCGCCAAGATGTTGGAGATAAGTCCATGTGGTTTCCTGACTTTATTCAGCTTCTCATGACATCAACACTTGCAGAATGAAACAAAAATAAAAATTAAATCAGTTCATCGTCAATAACAGCAATTCAAATTTTGATAACTCTTGCTGCTGATACAGCAGTAACAATAAACACAAACGATTCGCATGTATCAGCGTCCGTACATCATTAAAAAAAAAGAAAAAAGTCACATCAACTGGCCCAAAGTATTCAACCACAATTGAAAACGCACAAGAAATGGTAAAAAAGGTGTTGCCTCTGGATGCTTCGAAAGTAACTCATATGCGCACAGGGTCTTTCCTCTCTCACACTGTTTCTTCGTGGGCGCAAATTGTGTGTGGGTGTGTGTGTGTGGGTGTGTGTGTGTGCGCCTCGTACTACCTGCCCTACATTTTCTACGCCAAAATAAAAGCATGCATCACAAAACAAAAGTGATAAAAAAAGACTGGAGACTCCAGCGTCCTAAAGTTGAAATGACATCGGTCGGGTACGTCGTAACCCGGGGACTACCTGTATTTCTCTCTATATCTCCGACGTCTGCAAATCACGTTCCCCCCCCCCCCCCCCCCCCCCATCCAGAGTCCCGCAAACGTCACTGTAGAAGAACTTCACCCTGAGAAGCACAATCCCGTCCACCTTAAACAGAAGGAGGAGCCAGACATGCCGTTGATCAAACAGGAGGCGGAGCCAGAGACCTCTGACATCAAAGAAGAAAAACAGCAAATTGAAATCCTCAATTTTCCAATGGGTGTCGGTGTGAAGAGCGAAGAAGTCGAAGGACCAAGCGAAGAGAGCGGAGCAGCGAACCCTTTGAGCGACAGCTCATTTCAGCACCAGACAACAAAAGGAGAGCAACCGGACGGCCTCTTAGCTCCGCTTTCGGACAGCGATGACTTAACGTCACATTCTTCTGACTTTAATACTGATGAGGAGGAGGATGACTTTGACCAAAACGCTTCAAAATCCTTAGACAAGTCATCATTTAAAAGAGACGCAATGGAAGGCGTGGTTGGGAAAAGTTTTCCCTGCTCACTTTGTGATAAAACATTTCCTTGGAAATGCTACTTAAAGGCACACATGCGTAGACACACTGGAGAGAAGCCTTTTGCCTGCACACTTTGCGATAAAAAATACTCCATGAAGGCAAAATTAAACATACACACAAGAACACACACTGGAGAGAAGCCTTATGCCTGCACACTTTGTGATAAAAAATACTTTACAAAGGAAAATTTAAAGTATCACACAAGAACACACACTGGAGAGAAGCCTTTTGCCTGCACACTTTGTGATAAAAAATACTCCACGAAGGCAAAATTAAACTATCACACAAGAACACATACTGGAGTGAAGCCTTTTGCCTGCACACTTTGTGATAAAAAATACTTGGAGAAGGCAGATTTTAACCTTCACACAAGAACACACACTGGAGAGAAACCTTTTACCTGCACACTTTGTGATAAAAAATACTCCACGAAGGCAAAATTAAACTATCACACAAGAACACATACTGGAGTGAAGCCTTTCGCCTGCACACTTTGCGATAAAAAATACTTTGAGAAGGCAGATTTTAACCTTCACACAAGAACACACACTGGAGAGAAACCTTTTACCTGCACACTTTGTGATAAAAAATTCTCCACTAAGAGAATATTAAACAGTCACACAAGAACACACACTGGAGAGAAGCCTTTTGCCTGCACACTTTGTGGTAAAAGGTTCACAAAGCAGGGAAATTTAAACCTTCACACAAGAACACACACTGGAGAGAAACCTTATGCCTGCACATTTTGTGGTAAAAGGTACACCCATAAGGCAGGTTTAAACTATCACTTAAGCACACACACCGGAGAGAAGCCTTATGCCTGCACACATTGTGATAAAAAATACTGCACGAAGGCAAAATTAAACAGACACACAAGAACACACACTGGAGTGAAGCCTTTTGCCTGCGCACTTTGTGGTAAAAGATTCACCCGTAAGGATGATTTAAACATTCACACAAGAATACACACCGGAGAGAATCCTTATGCCTGCACACTTTGTGATAAAAAATTCTCCACGAAGAAAGTATTAAACATTCACACAAGAACACACACTGGAGAGAAGCCTTTTGGCTGCACACTTTGTGGTAAAAGGTTCACAAAGCAGGGAAATTTAAACATTCACACAAGAACACACACTGGAGAGAAACCTTATGCCTGCACATTTTGTGGAAAAAGATACACCCATAAGGGAGGTTTAAACTATCACATAAGCACACACACCGGAGAGAAGCCTTATGCCTGCACACTTTGTGATAAAAAATACTCCACGAAGGTAAAAGTAAACATACACACAAGAACACACACTGGAGTGAAGCCTTTTGCCTGCGCACTTTGTGGTAAAAGATTCACCCGTAAGGATGATTTAAACATTCACACAAGAACACACACAGGAGAGAAGCCTTTTGCTTGCTCACTTTGCGGTAAACGATTTGCACAGAAAGGACATTTAGTAAGCCACGCAAGTAGCCACACTGAGAAAAAACCTTTGAATTCTAGCGTGTGACAAAATATTCTGATTCCTGCATTTACAATGGAAAAAGCATTTCAATTTCATTATTCTGTTTCTCACGAGCCTCTTTTGAAAAAGTTGTTCATGATTTTTCAGGTGCTGTTTTGTTTTTACAACTATCCAATTCATATATGGCGGAACACACAGACAAGGTTGAAGTGGCAGCTACTGCTCTTGCACCCCTCTTTAAAATAAACTGCTGTATTTTAAGCCAAAACAACTGTTGTGTTTCATAGAACAATATGTCTATATGCTGCCATAGCAGAATCATGGCGCATTAAGCCCCCGAACTATTTTTAATATGTCCGTTTTACCCTGGAAACCCCCGTTTACAGATGTCGTGCAACCGCTTTTGTTTCAACCCAGCCAAAAAAAGAAGGCAGGTAAGTAGATTTATCATACGAAATGTGTGTCATTTTTAGCTAAGAATCATTAATTGATGTCTAATATTTAAATATTTTATTTCCATACTCCTTGAATTGAGATTCAGGGAGATTAACTCTTTAACTGTGTTTTTTAACTGTGCCAGTTTGTTAAAGCGTGCTGATTTTACCAAAATGAAAAAGTTACAGTACATCAATATTAAGATACACATTACTGCAATAAAGGTTTAATTAGTGACTAAAAGATCGCCTGTGAGTGTGTACTTTAGTTTGTCAAGTGTAAAATTTATTCCTATTTTGAATTACTAGAAATTGCTGTCATCCTCACATTTTTATGAACGGACTCATTAATATAGCTTCATATCAAAAAAGTAATATTCTCTCTATGGTGCAATCAAACCAATTTTCTTGTCTTACATTTCACTACTCAAATTCATTCATGTGGGTGTTCACTCTTCAAGATCCTAATTAACTGATTCAGAAACTATATTAAGCACTTTCTTCTCCAGGTAAGGCAGCTTTATTTCAAACAGAAATGACAAAATAGTTGTAATTTGTTGTTTTTTTCTTTTATCCCGGACAATAGTTGTAGGTTGTTTTAATTACCTGACATTTTTCGGCCAACACTTCCGCCTTCATCAGAGGTAATTTAAACAACCTACAACTAACATCTGGGATAAAAGAAAAAAAAAAAAAAAACTAATCTATAAGTGTAGAAAAAATGAACTCAATACAAATAGCTCTGATGTGGTAAACTTTTATTTTTTATTTTTTTTACTATTATTGAGAGAATACCAGATATTTTCTTTAGTCAACAATCTCCTCAGAAAAGGTAAATCCGTCTTCCAGATGGTTGAAACAGAACTTGATGGCTCCAAGACATTGTCATCCGAGCTCATCCTCTTCCATCGGCAGGATGCTTAGGAACTCCTACTGCATTGATTTTTTTCCCCTTAACCCTGTCCCAGGCTTTTGTGCTGTCTTGCACAATCCTTTTACCAAAACTGTACTTTGGAAAAGAGAAAGAAAGGAGCTATTTGAATGTTACATAAGTAAAATAAAAATGCTTTGTTAATTTTATTCTTGATTTTAAACTAGGTATATAAACAATCTTACCTCTTTTTTTCCTGCCATATCTTGCAATGGGCCACCACTAACTTGAAGGAGCTGTGGTTGCACCTCTTCCTAAAAAAATAAGTCAATTAAGGGGGGCATGTTCAAAAGTGCTTCAGAGAAATGCACACTACAAAGTCTTTAAAAGCTGACCTCAGCAATTATATCCAAATTTCACTTCTTCAACTAATAGACTGGTGACACTTCACCCTGGAGTGATGCTTTTGCCTTATCTGTCCAATGGGCAAACTCTTTCCTGTGGCTCACATAAGTTGAAAAAACACAACAATAAGTACTCCACAATTTCCAACCAAGAATTAAGGTGCTGTGCACCTACTTTCCTGTGAATGTCATATCAACAGTTTCAAAGACTTACCATGCACCCAAGTTTGATATTGTCCGCTAGCAATATACACTAGAGGTGTGCATCGGCACTGCCCTCACGATTCGATTCGATTACGATTCGGAGGGCCCCGATTTGATTTGATTGGATTCAGAGGGTCACGATTTGATTCGGTTCAATTCGGCAATGCATCGTGATGCATTAAAGCCTGGGATCCATTAAAATTCTAAAGCAAAGCATATTTTTTGTGAATCATGAGGCAACACAAGCGGTCTGACATTAAACAACTTTTTATTAGCTCTTGTGTCACTCCTGGTTGGAGTCAAATGAAAATACTTTCATATACAGTATATATATATTTTTTTTTTAAAACTGACCACAGCATTTAATTAGTGCTTTGAATGAGACCAGGGCTTTCTCTGTTTTTTTACACACAGTAGCAGCCTTTCACACAGTGCAACATCTGAACTCCTGTGAAAAATCAGTAATAACAGTCACTGTATTTTAGTCACGACCTATCAATAAAAATATTCAAGTAAATATTAAAGAAAACGACAAAGAAAATATTGTAGTGCAGCAGCATCTTTATCGCAATATCAATCCAGGGATCAGTTCAGTTGCAAACAAAACGTCAACTAAATTGCAATGTAGAACAAAAGTAAAATGTAGGCCTAGCCCACTATATATGTGCAATCAACTTAGAAATGCAATCAGTAACTACCACATAACAATAAAAAATCATGAATTAAAATGAAGTGCAGCAGCATTTTAGCAGCCATAACAATCTGTTTCAACATGAGGAAATATCAGTTTTTTTGCAATTGATAGAGCAGAGAGATAGTAGAGGTTAGATTGGGCCTAAAAAATCCAGCCCGACCCGACACGGCCCGCTGGTATTGAAGCCCGACCCGGCTTGGAGTGACGCGAAAAAAACCCCCAACGCCCTTGAGACAAAACAATCGCCATTTTAGAGTGGCATTTTAAAATTTGGCTTCAAATTATTGGATGAATCGTTTGGAGTGCAATTCTGCTTTAATTGAAGGGCCATCATAAATAGATCGACTGGAACGTACCTTCAAAACCAAACAAGGCTATTCTGGATCATCATGGAAACGTCATGTCAATATGAATGGATACTGAATTTCGTTAGTGATAACAATACATCTCATGATTGGATCTGTTTTTTTCCCCACAAACAATCGGAATTTGGATCATTTATTTTGTTATGATTTGACTGTTCTTTGAAAATGAACCAAAGCTCCAAGTTGTAGTTGTTACTACTCAGCCTTACAGGCAAATGAATGTGTGGGTCACATACTGTAGGCTTTCGCCATGTTGCAACAACATAGGGGTCAGCCACAAATATGCTCCTTCCCTGAAAAATACATAATATATACACACGGACATATGTTATATAAATACAAACATACGCACACACCTAAATGAGCCCATACACGCATACCCACATTCTGTAGGCTACATAGTTAAAATAATACCCTACACACGCCAAAAAAATACTTTTGAATGAGCTACTTGTTGGACAAGTTATAAATATGCATTTCATATCTGCAAAAAAACAAAAAAAGAAGTTAAATTTTACTTAACCCTTTAACACCTAAGCCTATTTTGGCCGAATTTGCATGCATTTGATGTTGCCTTTATATTTCAAAGAAAAAATTGTTCACAATGGCCAAGTTGGGTCCCTTTTTTCAGGACACCTTGAACTTCATGTCTCAACTGTTGTTTTCTTCACTGACCAATTATAATCCACATTTTGGACCCAAAACGACAAAAAAATCCCAAAAAATTTTTTCAAAATTTGTAATGTTGATGTGGCATTGACAACCAAACATGCTCGACCAACAGTTTTGAAGCTTGATAATATTTATTCAACATGTTAGGATAAACATTCAATAGAAAAAAATAAGATTGAATAGTTTTATGTGTGACTATTCAACACACAGCGGGTATGGTCATAGGAGTTTTTGGCCTTTACACATACTATGGTCAAAACAGGTTATATACAGTGCAAAATAGTGAGAAAATTATATATATCATCTGACACAAAAAGGGTTTGGATGATATCTCTTTGTGAAGTTAGGTGTTGTACCCATCACCTTATCAAAAGTATATACGTACGTGCAATCAAGCTTCTCGAACACACATCTACATAAAAATTGAAAAGATTAAAGTGAAGAAATAATATATATAACTTTGGAAAAAAGTATTTTAAGAAATATTGACAAGTAGTTCAGTTCAATTCAAAATTTTCAGGCATGCGACACAATAATTTTTTTTTTTTTTTTTTTTGCGCACTCAATAAAGCTTCTGCTTGAACAGGTCGCGGAGCTGCGTCACACACAACGTCACACAGCCTACTCTTTCGCCGTTGTGCGCTGCTGTCACTTCAACCCGCCTAGACGCCGACTCATCCCAAGAAAACAACGACAAATACGGCTCATCTTCTTCCTTGAGTTAATGTAAAAATGCATTAGCTTGCGCTAAATGTAGTTTTAAGCTACGTTCATACTACAGGTCTTAATGCACAAATCCGATTTTTTTGTCATATCTGTTTTTTTGGCATGCCCGTTCAGACTGCCTTTGTCCATTGAGACCATTCAAGTATTACGCATGCGCACTAATTCGTAGTCCGACACGCGCTGAGCAAGACGACCCGCATGCGCAGAAGCATCAAAACAAATGACCACACGTTGGCTGTCATCCGTCATTCCAGGGATTATCATATTTTGCTCTTTAAAAAGAGGACACAAATAACAGACATTAATAATCCACGTTTAGTTTAAGTTTAAGTCTAAGTTTATATGGACTGATAGAACGCATACACGCACACACATAAGCCTTGACGTGTGTGCGAGAAATGACGTGGGTGCGTCAGTTTGCCCCGACTCGGCCATGTGTGCAATAATGAAATATTGCTCATTCGGCGCACAGAATTAAAATCGAAAATTGACAGGGTTATCCTTTTTTTCATTTTATTTTTTTATGACTGTGGTCAAGCCCGCTTCGTGCTTAAAAGCAGAGTTCAAGCTAGGCGCTAATGCCTGCATCGCTGCCGTCCTTCGTGCCTCTTGCTGTTTGCTGACGTAATTAGTGCATGAATTCTGATTCCGGAGACTGGACAGTACAGTCCGCTGCGACAGTCTGGAAAAATGTGGCCCAGATCGGATTTGAACCACATACGAAAGTGACCCAGATCGGATTTGAAATGGTCCAGTTCAATGCAACTTGTCACGTTCAGACCATCAAATTAATGCCTCACTTGAGTCGGAAAAACACGAAAAAATCGGATTCGTGCATTAAGACCTGTAGTATGAAAGTAGCCTTAGATTCATTCTGCACGTTTCAAAGTCGCTCGCTCAAACCAACCGGCCGTTGCTTACTTCGCATGCCTCCCTTTCAATAGTTGGCGCCTCGCTCGGAAATTTATTAAAAATGATCACATTCGGTTCGTCCTTCTTGACATCACAACGGCTCTTGCCATATGTAGTCTTTTGTTCTGCTTTCGGTTTTGAAAAAGGAAAGAAATGATGGAAATATGGAGATGGATACATGGTCCATGCAGCGTTTTAATGCATATTTATGAGTGCAATAAAACTATAAAACTCAAATGACAATATCTCCCGTTTTTCTTGGCAGATTGACTTCAAATAAAAACTGGTGTGGACATCAACTTCCGCACTTTCAAACGAGACCAACTAGCGGCACGTGGGTGACGTAATTACAGCGTGACGAAGTTTCAAAGACGATATGCGTAAACGCGTCGCTGCCGACACGTTCGGTGTTAAAGGGTTAATTGCACTATCTTCTTTAAAGAAACTAAATCCTCAAAATTCACAGTTAATTCCATATCACTGTTCTAGCCAAGGGTCCATAAGTCCGCACGTGTCAGGCAAGCTTACTTTGTTTGGATAATCAACACCGTTTCTGGCCTCTTAAAATTCAATATTTACATAAGCTGATAAGAATGTTGATTGGTTAACAAAACCAAGAATAAATATGTCCAATTGTTAACTAATATATGGAATAATAAGCCTATCCAGATTTCCAGGGAGCACAACATTTGTCTCAGATATTAAAACATACCAGCCGTTCCTGGGCAGTATGAGTTTGATCCGTCCATGAAACTCGGCATGATCTTATGTTGTCACCATTGGTCCTGTCTGTACAGTGGGTTTCACAGTGTTCGTTGTCTATTAAAAAAAGTGTTCAGCACATTCCAAAATTTACAGTACAGTACTACTTATGCTACTTACTTCCATTTGGATGTGTGTGACATCCCTGTATCTGCAGAGGAAGACTACCATTTAGGGGTCGTGATTCAGTTTCTTCCCAATGGGGTGGTGATCTTGGAGCTAGTGAAATTTTTTTTTAATGAAAAACATATAGCTAAGCAGAGTAACAATTTCAAGAAAAAAATACAACTTAATTCTGTTTGGATCATGTGACAACATTCAAACTACAAAGGACCAGAAACAACAAATGAAGGCAAAACAACAGTACCATACAACAACAAAAACTGCGAGCTGCGAATTGCAAGCATGTACATAATGAAAAATAAGAGTGCAATATAATGAAAACTACACAGAGGAGACTGTTCATTATGGGAAAAAAATGTAAAAAGCATAAGCAGCATTACCCAATTCGCTGCTCAAAGGGGGAGTTCAGAATTTTTGACATCAGGCTTAATCTTCGAGTTAGGGGGGGTTAATTAGTCAGTGGAGTTGATTTCAAAATATTCCGTATCGTTTGTTAGTCCTTTATTTTTCAGGGCTCCGGAGTGGCTATGCTAATGCACGTCAATATGGCCAATTAGCATACTAATAAAAAAAAAACATATGCACGCAGGAGAATCATCGATGACTCATGCAATCAATAGTGTTGGCTATGTTTTAAGGATAAAGTTATTAAAACTTACCATTGTATGTCAATAACTGCAGTAAGAACATCAACATAGTAATTCAGTTGCGTTGCAGAGAAGAGAACAAGTTGGCTGGACAAGCAGGGCGGAGGGATATCACTTTGGTCTTTTCACCGCTTTTTTTTCTTTTTCTGTGGCAGCGAAGCAACTTCCCGCCCCCAAAATGTAGGGAAGAATTGGAGCTGAACACGAGTTTTTTCAGGAACTCAATAAATCGTTGCAAGTGAACATTAATACTTTTTACCACTTTGCAACAAAGGTGTTCTTGAAACTTTTTTCTTCATAGACAAGACCAACTGGGGAAGAAAAAAAACATGCAGCTATCAATGAGGTAAGTGGATTCCCGCATGTTTTATTTTGCCGCTAGGCGAATATCCGTATACTCTAAGCTTAGTTCTACTTTAGGAAAGCAGCTATATCATCTCAACAGTAATGCATTGTGAGCGTAAAAACATGTCAATATAAAAAGCACTAGCAGTATGGCAATTATTTACAAGAATGTGCCTAAATCATCCCGCAATATGTCAAAAATGCAAATGTGTTGAACATAAAGTATTATTTCATGTATTTCAAGTGCCGGTGATGGTCACCTTATAGCACTTGATTTAAAAACTTGAAGTTATGTAATTTACGGACTATAAGCAGTTACTTTTTCCCTTTCATTTTGAATCCTGCTGCTTATAGTCAAGTGCTGCTTATTTGTTGGGAATATTGAACATGTGTCCAAGCTAGAGTTCTGTAACTTTTTTAAGTTATATATATACTTTTGATCTATCACATGATGATTTTGGCACTTTCTTTTTCAATAACCCTGTATTATGGTTTTCTTGTTTTAGGCAACTCCGATTGGTGACATATAGGGTTGTTCTTGAGTGGGCGTTGAAAGGCAAACATCTGGGAAGAGGCCAGCGACGTGTTCTTCAATCGTGTGTCGTCTCCTTCATCCGTGACAAGTACACTTCTGTCAGTGGGAACTACAATGGTTTTAGGGAAGCTGAAGATGCTCTGCAATTGTTCTAAGTACAACTCCTACATACCCAGAAACTTTTGATCTTTTAAACCTTCACATTTCACAAATAAGACAAAATGTGTGTGTTTTTTTTTTAATTTTTTTATTACATTCAAAAATATCAAAAAATAAAGGAAAAAGTCAGCCTACTCTTTTTTTAAATCTACTGACAGTCTGCATTGCAGACCAAGGTGAAGACGAGTGGCCATAGCACTCCCCTCTATTCTGGTGCCATTACGCATATAAAAAAATAGTCCCGCAGAATTAAATGAATTACTGCAGTTTGGTGAGACATTGTTTTGGCTGCATACTGCATATTGGCTGAATATTGTTTTTTATTAGCATGCTAATTGGCCATATTGACTTGCATTAGCATAATCACTGTAGAGCCCTGAAAATGATAAAAGACAAACAAAAGATACAGAATTTTTTTCAATCAGCTCCACTGATGAATCAACATCCCCCAACTCGAAGATTAAGCCTGATGCCAAAAATTCTGAACTTACGCTTTAATGCTTCAGTACGTATTAAACAATATAAGTAGAGCAAAGTCACATGCAGTTAATAAAGGAAGACATTATTTCAATTACATTAAGAATACTATAAATAAGTAAGTCTTTTTAACTTATTTTCAGAATAAACACTTCATGTTTTTCCTGTCGCTGCGGTATTGCGTCATTTCCTGTCTGCGGGATGGGTAGTGGGGCTGCGTTTCAATTGCGGTTTAAATGAGCCCTCGCTCACTTGCCTTAGCCACCGCCCCCCGGGGGAATCCCCGCTGCCATCTTAAGGGCCGTTCCAATTCCCATAACAGCGAAGTGAACTTGGTGAGAGGGACGCTCAGAGGGCTCAGTTATCGAGTGAAAAACGATGGTCACTCCGGAGCTCCCTGTGTCCCACAATGCATTGCAATGGTGCTTTGAAACTATGTCCATGCGGTGGTGATAATGAAGCTCAAACACCGTTGGCTGCTGTATATATACCACCAAAGAAGAAGAAAATGAATTAAGCCACCAGCACGGTGTTTGAATGTTATACCAAACTGCCTTTCGAAATTGTAAAATTCATCATTGTTGTTGAAAAATAATAATAAATAAATTAGACTGTATGTGGCAGGTATGGCAGAACGTATGGAATCACAATAGTGCCAAAATTCAAAAAACACATGAATAAATAAATACATATAAAGAGAAATAAATGAATAAATAATAATAAAGTAACTTTTTATTGACTTTCACTTTTGCCATAAAAAAAGGGGGAAAAAAAAGATTTTTTTTCATTGATGTTTCTATTTCGCTTATGTTTTCTATTTTGCTTTTAACGAAAGGAATAGTCTGTCAATCAAATGGCATTGGGAGGGACTGACACTAAACTTCAAATAGGTTAAATGCATTTAAACAACAAATTTGTCTACAACTTATAAGGTATTGACAAATAAATAAAGAATTGCCCAAATAAAATTTGATACAAAACTAATATTGATAATTCCCAGGTACCGACGTATTGCCATCAAGCGCGGAATACGTTTCCGGCTTATTGACATGAGTCGCCGTGCATTTTGTGCGATGTATTGGTGCCACCAGGGGGTGGCCAGGCCATTTGTTGGCCCCACGCGCCAGTATAATTTTAGATGTAGTAGCTGCGGAACTCAAAATGTTGACTGGAGTATTATGGACTATGCACATTAACACAATATAATAGTGTACAAAATACAATATAACACAATCAACAAAATAATATCAGTAGGTGTGTCCTTAAGTCAATCTGACAGTTTTTTACTGGCCTGTTTATTACTACAACATAGTAAAAACCTGAAATTATGGCTTTTATTTTTTGGTGTGCCACCTCAAGGTTTTAAGTGGCCCCATTTGGCCACCCCTATGAAGAATTTCTGGAGGCGCCACTGATTTGGAATTGGCAGTATAGCGCAACTCCAAAACCCTGTGGTTGTTTCATGATTTTCTTGCCCGTGAGTGAACGAGGGCAGGTGTGTTCCATTTACGTCTTTCGTTCCCCCTCCGCCCACTTTCCCTCTGCCCTCCAAGTGGCCTCAATGTGACGTCATAGCAAGTGCTTAGGGCAAGTGAGCGAGGGTAACTCAAACCGTGATTGGAACGCAGCCTGAGACGAGCCGCGCAGGGTATAGACCCTACTCACGTGACGTCACAGCCACGCCCCCGCGCCATGTTGTTCGTATACTCGTCATGTTAACGCATTAGCGCTTCATAAATTCCTCATATTATGGCGTGTTTTTCTGCTCGTTAACATTAATAATCAAAATGGTGAAGTCGTCTGTGGCGGTCGGTTGCAAAAACAGAGAAGATAGACGGAGAGACTTGAATTTTTACCGTATTCCGAGAGACCCGAAGAGGAGACCGAGATTGACTGCTGCAATTCGACGAGAAAACTGGCCTCCAAACGACTACCACAGATTATGTAGTAGTCATTTTATATCTGGTAAGATGCATTTAATATATATTTAGAGGGTTTTGGGCTGACAACCACAATTAAGATCATTGCTAGGCTAATCGCCGACAACATACACTCAGACGTTGTGAATGAACTACCTGAAAATATATAATTATAAGGGGATAATCAGACAGTTGTCATACAATTAATTTACAATTTCACTATTGAGGTCAAAAGCCAAAAAATAAATTCAACTAGGGACAATCTGGAGTAGTGCTATCGCACTTCATATTTATTACATATTATATATGTATGTAGTGAGAGTGCTATCGCTAAACCATATAAACATTAAAAGCCCTAGCTCCATTGACAAATGATATGAAATACATTAGACTTGACAGTGGATGTTAGCAAGAACAAAAGATTTTGAATTGAAAATTTCATAACTCACCTTCCAAGCTCAAGATTCCTGCCGAATTTTCGTTTACGAGGACCTGTTTCACCAAACCAGCAAGGTAGCATTTATAAGCCTCCAAGCTCTTAAAGTTTTTCAAACTTTCGTGAGAATAGGCTGATTTTGTGTGGACAAGATAGTTGTAAATATCAGGATAGCAGATGTCAGGCGAAGCCAGCGGGTCGAAAAACATCGATTTAGGCATCAAATACGGATCTGGCGAATGGATAAACTGAAGCTTTTCCACGTAACGCCTTTTATGCAACGCATCCAATGAGTTTACAGCGTCAGATAACACCGGGGCTTCCATGAATTGCTCTATAACTTGCTCGACTAATTGAAAACAATGAGAATAGGTCTAAAAAATAGGTACAATATGGCGGCCGGAAACAGCGACACGCCCATTTTGTGACGTAGTTGAGTAGGGTCTATAGACCCTACCCACGTGACGTCACAACTCCTTCCTCCTGACTGGTGCCGCCCAATTGTCCGTCAACACATCATGTTTCCCTGTTACGGCTACGTACATTCCTCCTATTTACGACGTGTTTTTCTGCTCGTTAACATTAATAATCAAAATGGTGAAGGCGTGTGTGGTGGTCGGTTGCAATAACAGAGAAGATAGACGGAGAAGACGGAGAGACTTGAAGTTCTACCGGATTCCGAGAGACCCGGAGAGAAGAGAGCGAGATGGCTGCTGCAATTTGACGAGAAAACTGGGCTCCAAACGATTACCACAGATTATGTAGTAGTCATTTTATATCTGGTAAGATGCATTTAATATATATTTAGAGGGTTTTGGGCTGACAACCACAATTAAGATCATTGCTAGGCTAATCGCCGACAACATACACGTATGTACAGTATGTAGTGAGAGTGCTATCGCTAAACCAAATAAACATTAAAAGCCCTAACTCCATTGACAAACGACATGAAATACATTAGACTTGACAGTGGATGTTAGCAATCACAAAAGATTTTGAATTGAAAATTTCGTAACTCACCTTTCCAAGCACAAGATAGATTCCTGCCGAATTTTCGTGGACGAGGACCTGTTTCACCCAACCAGCAAGGTAGCATTTATAAGCCTCCAAGCTCTTAAAGTTTTTCAAACTTTCGTGAGAATAGGCTGATTTTGTGTGGACAAGATAGTTGTACAGTTCAGGGTAGCTAGCAGATGTCAGGCAAATACGGCGGAGACAGCGGGTCGAAAAACATCGATTTAGGCATCAAATATGGATCTGGCGAATGGATAAACTGAAGCTTTTCCACATAACGCCTTTTATGCAACGCATCAAGTGAGTTTACGGCATCCGAAAGCACCGGGTCTTCCATGAAATGCATTATAAATTGCTCGATCAATTGAGACCATTGATAATACAGACACAAAATGACGGACAATTGGGCGGAACCATACAGCGAGCACGTGATTTTGTGACGTCGGTGGGTAGGGTCTATAGAGTGTGGCAGACTGCAGCCACACCCCTCTCAGTTCACTTGGCTGTTTTGGGAATGGCGTACCGCAAGCAACGCGTCACTTCCGCTCATTAATATTCATGACATTAACTAGGGACAAGCCACCGTTGGTCCCTAATAGGAAATGAATTGAAATCGTGTACGAAGGAGATGTTTACAGAGCTAAATCTACCAATTCTCTCTGAAAATGATGTGCCTGGTGTCAAATTCACTGGCAAAGATGTGGAAGAACATAAAAATGTTCAGTTAAAGAGATGGCTTTCGTGTCGAAGGCTGAAAAAGACGAAAAAAACAAGCCGACCTAAGCATAGCTTTAGCTTTTTTATCGACGCGACTGACAATGACATTCTCCTGTTTCAACAAGCTATCTTTTACCATCAGCCCTGTCTTTCTTATATATCCTCTGATTGTCCTACGTCTCTTACCGTTCTTGGGGGTAATTTAGTTGGCTTTGTGTAGCGATCGCAAATGCTACTCAGTGACAGCCAATGAACACTTTTAATTTTTTCAATGATAACATATCTTAATCCTATAATTTATTTAGACTTCCCTCTCACTAAAGTTGTTTTTTTATATATATATAACAGAAATTGTATATATTGTAATTGACATTGTAATTCTTTTCAGGTCATTCATTGTCAGACAGAAGCAGTACGGCACAACGTTACGCAAAAAAAATTAGTTAACAATATAAAAATGGCTTACCTCTTTGTCCTCTGAAAGACCATGCCAACCCAACATAATGTTTACTGCATATGAAACGTGAATGGATTCGCCGAGCGGTGTTAAAGCAGTAATGTGAAGTAATTTCTTCACATGCCAAATAGGGTCACAAGTAAAGTAATTAAACATTGTCCAACAAATAAGGCATGAAAAAATAATTTATATGTTGTATATTTGACAAAATAATCGCGTTTCCAAAGTTCGAGCCTGAAAGGGGACGAATCCGGAAGTGATATGTCACACCGGGAACAGCGATGGCAGCTCCTCACATACGGCCGCCAAACAATGATTCAAACAACGATATAAGCGATAGATCAATCGCAAGGGAGGAGATCCAAGTTTTTAAAGAGTTGGAGGAAGAAGAGGAGCTTGGAATTTTATGTTGGACCTAACATGTATTAGCCAGACGCTAATCAGGATGCAAACAATGTGCCTAGACTACCTGACATGGAATGGATACAAGACCCATCGAGACTACAAGATTGGTAAGATATAGGCTGTTATTATTTTCATGATTTGAAGATGCAGACATTTGCACATAATTTTATGTTTTTGTCTATCTGATGACATTGTTAAAAATAATAATAATCAGACTTCATGTTCATTTTGGCAGATCCGGCAGCTCTCGTGCATATAAAATAATAATATAAAAACGTTGGGGGGGGAAGAAAGAGATGAGTCGTCAATGGCTTTCTCCATTTTATTGTGGCAACAATAAGAAAACAAAATAATAGCGGACTGCCGTCACATTCGACTGCAAAGTTTTGCTTCTCGCTGATCTCCTCCTCTCCTTCTACTCCAGCGTCTCTTAAACGGATCGTGCATAGTGTCTTGTTATGAGCTTTTTGTTTATAAATGTATCGAACACACGACGTGCTGACAACTTTGTCTCTTTATTAACACATGGAGCAGTTCTTATGGAAAAGTAAGAACAGAGCTCGGCACAGCTCTCGGCAGGAAGTGGCGTCTAATGGCGTGAGGAAATGTAGTTTTTTCACACAAGCAAACAGATTACAAAGCAACACTTCAGTGTTGTCCCGAGACTACATTTCCCATGATTCACTGCGTGACCTGCGCGCTCGCTGATTCACTGCGAGATTGACTCAATGCCAACACGCTAAATTGTCACCTGTCAGCGGCTCTCGCGAAACGAACTAGAAGGCTATCAAGCGATCACTGTGAAAGAAATGCCGAACCGTACAAATGTAATGCAATGCTTGAAGCATGAAAGTGGAAATACATAATACAAATACAAATAAATGTGCACAAACTCACCGGCGGTGTGTGTCTCTTACTACGACGTGACGGTGAATTACCGCGACGCCGACCCGTTTATATGCACATCCACACCCGTTTCCCGATTGACAGTGGATTAACCCTTTCGGACAAGATCGTAGATGACGCACAATTTAAACACGCTTAACCTAGCGAACGCAGCCATGAAATTTCCCAACGCTTCTTCTAGAGGCTCAAACACACTAGAAACGTCAACGTCGCGTCAACGATCCCGCCGCGATAACGCACCAGTGACGCTCAATTTCCATAGGACGCGTTTCACGAGCAGCGCGTCTGTGGAGCGTCTCGATCGGTTCACGCGAGGATTGCAAGATCGCGCCAGAATAGCGGGTATTTAAAGGTAATAAAACAACAACACTTTGCTTTTCAGACCCCGCGTATTGGCCAGCTTTCTTTTTGAAAGAAAGAATAAAAAAAGTCATGTGCTAAAGCAAAAAGCAATCCCAATGACAAAGATTTTAATGTTTTTTTTCTTATGAACATTTTTCTAAGCTTTATTGATGTTTTTTCTTAAGTTAAAGCACCACGCAGAAATGAATTTAATTGTGTAGCAGGATTTGTGTATTATTCGTATTAATTGCAGGTGTTTTAGCTCATTTCAGTTTATTTTATTTATATAGTAAGTTACGATTGCATATTATTTTGAAAATCGACCGGATCCACCGTATTTTTACACGAGTGACTTCCGGCCTGCCCGATCCTACCTAGTAGTATTGACGCAGGGGGGCCGCGTCTCGCGTCCATAAACAAACTCTGCTGTTCTTTTCGCGTGCGTCGCGTTTAGCGCTTCCGGGACGCGTCCAACATTGGCTGATTGACTTTAACGGCCGCGTTTCGAAGCGTAATCGCGGCGAGATCGTTGACGCGACGTTCACGTTGCTGGTGTGTTTGAGCCTTTACGCTGAAATTTCAGCACTTCAACGTCTCTACTTCCGGTTCACTTGATGCAACCTCTATGTACCCATCCGGGGCTTGCTGTTCTGTCGTGTTCCATTCTCCAAACCAAACGACCTCCTTCAAAGCAATTTAATTGGGTAAGTACCGGAGAGAGAATGTAATGGACTAAAAAGTCTAATTTTAAAGCATAATGCCATTATGCTTTAAAACCGAAGCTTTCTGAAGCAGTGAATCAATATAAAGCAATGTGTCGAAATGGTTCAGTGTTATGATGCGTTTGCCATGACTCAGTGTGGTGAGTCATGACACTGCTTCACCACTGCTTTCTGTATCACTGAAGCAAATGTGTTGAAATGGTTAAGTGTTATGAAGCATTTGCCACGAATCAGTGTGGTGAGTCACGACACTGCTTCGCCACTGCTTTCTGTATCACTGAAGCAAATGTGTTGAAATGGTTCAGTGCTACTAGGCATTTGACACAATTCAGTTTGAAGACATCCGTTGGACAAAAATATATTGAACTTTCATATAACCAAGTGTCATCTGAGCAACTAAATATGTGGGTTGTATGGTTGTTACATACTTTGCCTCGTGTGCAAGCAGTAGTGGGTTCGACCCCTATCATGAAATTTATTCTTTATTCTTCCCCAGATTAATTAAAAATAATAATAATATAACGAAAAGAAAAAAAAAGCTATTTTGTTACTTTTAAATAAAAAACGGAAATGCTTGTGGAATAGGGAATGGGACGTACTACGTAACTGTTTGGACGCGCCTCCATGCTGGCAATATGATTTACTTCCGGTTCGGCAGAGTCAATGCGGATCGTAACGTGTGGTAGTGCTAAGCTAACTCCTTCGGTGTTTTAGAAAGAAAATATGGGCGTTTATTGTTGCGTTACCGGGTGCAGCAGCGTCTCCCACAGACAAAAAGGGGTTAGGAAAAATGGACTCACTTTTCACCGTTTTCCTGCATGGAGGACCAAATATCAGATCACGAAGGTACTACGGATGGCTGGACTCACTTTTCACCGTTTTCCTGCATGGAGGACCAAATATCAGATCACGAAGGTACTACGGATGGCTGGATTCCTAACCCCTTTTTGTCTGTGGGAGACGCTGCTGCACCCGGTAACGCAACAATAAACGCCCATATTTTCTTTCTAAAACACCGAAGGAGTTAGCTTAGCACTACTCTTTCTAAAACACCGAAGGAGTTAGCTTAGCACTACCACACGTTACAATCCGCATTGACTCTGCCGAACCGGAAGTAAATCATATTGCCAGCATGGAGGCGCGTCCAAACAGTGACGTAGTACGTCCCATTCCCTATAGGGAACTCTTGATGGTAGGTGTATAGAATGCTCGTGACACTGGGATGGGGATTTGGGTGTTTCACACATTATTATTAAAAACAAAATCATCTCAGCAGCATTTGGTTTCAGCCGGGTCCTCTTTTTGCTGGTGACCTCTCCAGCTTTTGAGAATAATCTCTCACATAGCACGAACAAATATACAAACTGGCAGATAGACAAACAAACACAAAAACTGACAGACGGACACAAAAACAAACAAACACAAAAACTGACTAACTGACAGACACAAAAAGTAACGTGTGTGTGTGTGTGGGGGGGGGGGGTGGAGGGGTGCGCGTGTGTGTGTGTTTGTGTACGTATTATATAAATCAGTGTACAGTGTGTCAATGAATGCCTATACTATGTGCATTTGCAAATTAATCTAATGTGTAATCTGATCTAATTTCACTTTACTCTCCCTTGTTCTCAATATGACGTAATGCGCGCAAAAGCTCGCCACACAACCCACAACAATTTGAGGGATATTTCCCCTTTTTATAAGCATTGTAAGTTTGACTGAACCAACTTGACTGACTCGACCCCTCGCTACCTGAGTGACACATCCACGGTCACGGCCGACACGCGTGTGACATCACAATGCTTTGCTTCCGTGGCCAGTTGTTTTTCCTCTGAATGAAGCAAGACATCAGTACAACGTATCGGAATACTTGTTGCCGCGAGCGCTCGATACTTGTCGGGCGTCTGCTTAGAGCGTGATGTCACGAGCTGTTCCACCGGATCCAGCGAGACCTCGGGACGAGTGATTCGTGATACTTCTGCCACAAGCGCTCGACACTTGTCTCGAGCGTCTGCTTCGAGCGTAACATCACTACATAATGGAAGTCGATCGGCTTTATGTTGAAGCTTCGCAGTCTCACTTAACTTGGTTAGGTTAGCTTAGCTCGCTAGCTAAGGCACGTTAACGCATTCTGACTGCTTTGACCTCACTTCCGATTTGTAAAGTTTTGTTTTCAGGAAAAGTCGATCGGTCGACGTGAGCGTGATTACCTTTAACTTGTCTTTAAGATGCGACAGATTACTACTGACTGGTGGCCAACGCAATCCCAAACATCAAGTCAAAGAGTAGAAATGAGAAGAGGAAATCCAGGTCACGACAAACAACTGACAAACAAGGAAATGAAGGTAAGATTATAAAATTTGTTGTTGTATTGTTCATGCAACATCAGACTTTGTTTTGTTGGGATTGTTACTGTAGGGAATTACTTCTCAAATAATGGGGCGTTACGCCCGCCCCCCCTCCCCCCCCCCTTGGTGGTGGGGGGGTTGCAGAGCGATGCAGGGGGTGGTCCATGTGACCTCAGGGAACATACTTTTTGCCGTACTTGAATTAAGTGTATTTGCGCATCCACTCAGTGGATGGTAGTGACACTCTCACGTTCAGAGTGTGCGCAGTATTTTTGAACCAAACAAGAGCACACAGCAAAGAGATATGAAGAGCTGTGCGCCGTTTTTGCCTGGGCTCATCCAGCAACCCACTGTCTTCTCCAGTTTTCATGTGTCTGCCCGAGAAGCGCCATGGTTGCCTTGGGACTGTCGCGACGACCGCCCTCACCTCCAGTTCTCCCAGCTGGTGTGAACGTGCGGGAGATGGGGAAGGACCCCTCTGTTTACTGTGTCCAAAAATGTTTTCAACAGACAGCGAGAAGCCAAATCAATTAAGATGCCACTAAAAGAAATTAGAATCCAATCTCAATGATAAGCTTCTTGTTTGTTTTTTAGCGAAACTGTGCCGAATATTGTAATATTGCCGACAATCGTCCCGCTTTGTCAATGTTAGATCAGTAAACCAGCGAGCACTGTTTAGCATGCTCAGTGCAAAATAACCTCACACTATTGCAAAGGAGCCGATACAGCCTACAGTAAAAATATAAACTGTCCCTCTGTCCAATGACAGTATCGTGTGTTTTTTTCTCCAATCATTTTCGTTCTTTTGGTCAAATTGCTAGGCATAATGTGCTCGTGAGTAAGCCTGTCGCAATATGCAATAATTCCATTTATCGCACGATAAATAAAAATGAAGGCGGTAATTTTTCCGCTGCGATTTATCGCCTCGCGTGCATGTGCGTGCGCGCGTGCGGCAGACATGCTGTTAAAAGTTCGGATTCCTTGTTACCAACTGCGATACAGCCTACAGTAAAAATATAAACTGTCCCTCTGTCCAATGACAGTATCGTTTTTTTTTCTCCAATCATTTTCGTTCTTTCGGTCAAATTGCTAGGCATAATGTGGTCGTGAGTTAAGGTTGCTAATTAATTTGAATTTAATGTTATTTTTTGATTTTGTTCAACTTTATTTTTCAGTACCAAATGGTCTAAAAATGTACCTTGAGAGTGTATTTTTACAGTTTGGATGTGACTTTTTTTTAAATCAAACTTGATGCACTTTAGGTCTTTTCTGTTACAAACAAAACAATGTTAGTAAAGTTGTACTAATTTTTGTCACTTTTCTTCAATATATTATGCAGAGGTGTACTTTATAATATTAATTAGAGCTGGGAATCTTTGGGCACCTAACGATTTGATTACGATTATGATTCAGAGGCTCCGATTCGATTATAAAATGATTATTGATGCACCCCCCTCCTTTTTTTTTTTTTTTTTTTTTTTTTTTTTTTTAAATGTTTTGTACATTAATTCCAAAATTGTTCAAAAATACTCTCAGGCTAAACCAAACTACTATTTCAGTATCAAGATAACATAGCAGTAAACAAATACACAAAAATAACAGTAAATAAAAAAACTCCAGTCCCCATTCTGTATCAGCAGCTTTAAACTACATTCAATTAATTTAATGTTGTGAATCAAACATTAAAGTTGTTAAAATTGCTCCCGTTATTCCATAATTTCCCTTTTGTCTACTTTCGACATGTGAAAGTTTTATAACTATTTTAAAGATAGATTCAGGTCAATATTTTACCGATTTAGGAGTATTTTAGATAAAAAGTTAATTAGGTTTGCTTGGAAGGTTCGCTACAACAGCCTTGCAGGGAAGTGTACTGCTTGAGGATGGCGGCCGTTTACTAATGCCCGCATCTAGTTTTTTGTAGATGTGCTGCCAATGCTACCGAAGCTATATTGCATCTAGTCCTATATAAATGATATCTATCGTAACATTATGTGGATGTGCTTTGTAGCAGCTTTTCGGCAGCAGTCAGGTATGTTGTTGTGTTTTTTTTTTAATCTCGTGACGTGAGTTGAGCATTGGCATTACCCGAGGGGCCGGGTAATGAGAAGCATGATGTTTAGCGACTCTCGCTTCGTTCCTCAATGCGTCCCGAAGACCGCGCGGCGCGCTGAGTGTGTTGTGCTTCCGCTTTACTTGGCATCTTTCAATAATCGGAATTTGGATGTTTGTGAATCGTTCTTGAATCTTCCACGGCCGAATCGCGAATAATCTAAGAATCGGAAATTTTGCACACCTCTAATAATAATAATTTTATAAACATGATACTGTTTACAGTGTCGACATAGGGTTGGGGGGGCGAAACATTTACGTCTTCCTAGGGAAGGGCGTCACAGAAAATAATTGAGAAGCACTGCGTTAGCGTAGCATATTATTCGCTTTTTTTTTTGTGTGGAGTCTAGTTGGGTATGATTCATTGAATATAATGTACTGTTTTCTTGCTGAGTGTGTATTTCCACCAAGTTGATGTTGTCCCTGTAGACGCAAAAATATGTGCTCGTCTCTTAATATTCATTCAAAATAATTGGAAACCTTTTATTTATTTTTGGAAAAAATAGACGGAATTCAGAATTGCCGCTTTTCATCGTAAATTTCTCGAGCCTCCTGGGTCGCCGAATATTTTGGAAGACATTTGTGCATTTGTGAGAAGGCGCAATATGATTTCCGCCATATTTAAAAAAAAAAAAAAAAAAAAAAAAGTATCCCAATAAAAATCTCATTAGGATAATATTTAAAAGGTACTGTAAAAATTGTCTTGAAAGTTCTTTTAAAAGAGCTTGAATTTGGCCATTAAAAACGAATACGAACCCTGGCACTAAAATGCAGGCGTGAGTAGAGTAGCCCAAAATTATACTCAAGTAATTGTAACGTTACTTCCAGATAATATTACTTAAGTTTCAAGTAAAATTAGTCATCCAAAAATTTACTTAAGTACAAGTAAAAAAGTATTAGTTGAAAAGAATACTCAAGTAATCAGTAATATTGTGAGTAACTGTGAAGAATATGAATTTGTGTTAAATAATTTTTTTTCTCAGCGTAACATCATCTATATCACAGGTGTCAAACCGAATCCAGAAGGGGCCAAGTGGGTGCAGGTTTACTTTCCAACCAATGAAGAGGACACCTCTTCACCAATCAGATCTTTTACATGTTTAATCAGTTAAACTTTGTCAGGTGCTGCTTGTTTCAGTCGTAAGTTCATTGGTTAAACTCTGCACGGTATCGGTTGGAACAAAATCCAGCACCCACTTGGCCCTTTCTGGAATTGGTTTGACACCTGTGATCTATATGAACTGTTATTATTATACTGTACTATAACCTTTTACAAGACCACATTAGGCCAAAAGATGACACAAAAACACTCGAACTGAGACCAGAACAACACTTGAAACATGAATTAGTAATCATTTTATCTTCATTGTTCCTTATTGAGGTGGCAATGTCAACCATTAGTTTTTTTTTGGGACCGCATTACCATGCTGACACAATATTTTGAACCACTTTTTGAATTGTTTTGATCCCGCCACCCTTTATCCACCGTCGAGTGATAAAAATTGACTGAAATAAAATATAATTTTCATGTGGAAGAAAAAAAAGAAATATACTGTATACCACCCGTCTAAAGAGCATGAGCGCCTCTTGGGGAGAAAAAACAGTGTTGCCTTTGATTGGTATAGTGCAGTGCTTCTCAATTATTTTCTGTTACACCCCCCAAGGAAGACGTAAATGTTTCGTGCCCCCCCCAAACTCTCTGCCGCCACTGTAAATAGTATCATTTGTCTATAAAATTACTATTAAAAATATGCATCTGCCTAACATTGTGTCCTTTTATTCTTTTTTTTTTTTTTTTTTTTTTAAACCTGTCCTGTTCAGCTGTTTGACACAGAGAATGGAAGTCTAAGTGCCAGGATTCTGAACAGTTTTAATGTTTCACATTGAGAGTCTGACATACTCCCATTGTGATCATTCAAAATACCTTTTTATTATGACAAAGCAGCGAACAGGAAGGGATTATGAGGGGACAGAAGAAAAGAAATACAAGAGAAGAAAGAAAAGAAACACATACACAAACAAAAACAAGAAATACATTGAACATCTAAACTAGTTACTAATATGCTGGTGCTATCGTCAGCGAGATGTATTTCCGGTTTACACCATGTGGGGGCCTATTGACCAGTGAAAGAGGAGAATGGGGGTGGGGGTGTCTATAAGACTATAAGCTAAGTGATTGAAAGGGGTAGAGTGTACACAAATCAGTTCTGTGATCTAGAACCCAGTAATCGTGTGAATCTCTTATGAGTGTAAGCCCGTTGGCGACCAACCCTACGCCGCCGCATCGGCAATCCCGACACCGGGACCCCCAACCCGAGCATGCCCTACCACATCCAGCAGCACGCAAGCCCCACTGGGCGCGCGACAGCCACGCAGACGGGTGGAGAAACCGCGCGGGCGCCAACCCAGGGCCACGGCCCCCACCCAGCCAGCCCGGGGAGGGAGGGCCGGCGGGGGGGCCATGCGCAGCCCATCCCTCCTCCCACAGCCCAGCAAAGGAGCCATCGTCCCCCCCCGGGACCCAGGGTGGTCCCCCGGGCCACCCGCGCACCCATCAACCGGCCTTCAGGGATGGCAGGAGGGGACGCATCACCAACCCCACGCCTACACCCACCCTCGCCCGCCCACCCGGGCCACGAGCCACAGCCGCGGTCCACCAAGCCCCAGGCAAGGCAGGGTCCCCCGCCGGTGCAGGCAACACCCCGCTGATACACCGGCGCCCAGCCAGCGACCCGCGACGGAGCGCAGGGCGGACGCCCAGCCAGAGAAGAGAAGGGAAAGCGGAGGCAGGAGAATGCCCAGGAAGTGCCACGGGGCGATGCAAGATCGGAGACCCGACCCCCCCAACCCACTCCTGCGGCCGGCAGCCGAGGCAGAAGGGAGGCCACACCCCAGGAGCCACGATTGGTATAGTGCAGTGCTTCTCAATTATTTTCTGTTACACCCCCCAAGGAAGACGTAAATGTTTCGCGCCCCCCCAAACTCTCTGCCGCCACTGAAAATAGTATCATTTGTCTATAAAATTACTATTATAAATATGCATGTGCCTAACATTGTCCTTTTATTCTAATATTGCTGCTTCGCAACTGTGCAGACGTCTCTCTGCTTTGCTCCTGCTTCTCAAGCTTCAATCATCTTTTTAATCATTGTTAATCACCTCTAAATTACTCAGCAAGTCTTGGAATTTTCTTTTAATCTTGTTTATATTTAAACAAAGGCTTTTTGAGCCTTTTAAAGTGTTTTTTTTGTCTTTACTGGAACACAAGTCTGCCTTATCGCGACTGGAACTGAGGAATTCGGCTAACGGAAGCTAAGTAGCAGCAACATGCCTCCCCTGTCAATGGATGATTACCACAAACTGCTCCAGAAGATAGCGGTACTGGAAACAAAAATCTACCGGCTTGAAGTGAATATGGAGGTAAATGGACAGCTCGGGAATGAAACCACTCTGCCGATTTCCCAAAACAGCGAGGGGGAGCCGGCCTACAGAATGCAAACAAACACCATCGAGACTCAACGGGACGCTGGTCAATATCTCACTAAAACAATCAGTCCTCCCTGGAATCAGCTTGTTGCAAAGCCGAAGGAATACAACTCGAGAAGTCGTTTGTCAGGCAGAACCCAGCACTGGCAGATTTACAATGAAAAGGAATGGCCACCGCTGCAGAAGACCACGTCTTCTACCCCAGCACCAGAAAGAAAATTATCACAGATCAAGGCAACAACAAAGGCTCAAAGCAAAGTGCCTCAAGCAGCTGGAATTCCACTGGAAAATAGATTTACGCCACTCTCCGAGACCCCTGACCCAGGGAAAGTTGGAACACCGAGCTCGAAAGAGAGGTATGGTGCTAATGCATGTGCTACCAAGCTACAGAGAAAGCGACCCACTGGGCCCCGCACTCTGATAGTGGGCGACATTGCTGTGAATGGAATAAAACACTTTTGTAGCAACAATACCAGAGTATGTTGTTTTAATACAGCATTGGTGTCTGATATCTCACAAAATATCCTGAGCATTGCTGCTCAGCATCCAACAGCCACTACTCTGATAATACACACAGGAGCCCTCGATATTGCAAAGCAAAAATCAGAGCTTTTAAAGCAAGACTTCACTGAACTGATAAACAAAGTCGGAGCTTTAAATACTGAGGTGTTTTTCAGTGGACCCATACCCGTGCCCAGGCTGGGTGATGAAAGTTTCAGCAGAGTGATGATGCTCAACAAATGGCTCAAAGCTACATGCGCTGGACAATCGATGTATTTCATTGACAATTTCAACATATTTTCAGGGCGCAGTCATCTCTTTAAGAACGATGGCCTTCACCTAAATAAGTCAGGAGTGCGGTTACTAAGCAGCAGCATGTTTTATCTCTTGAGGCACAGACAGTCTGCTTATCTCGAGGAAAGGAGGCAAGCTGTCCCAAAATATCTGATAAACATGGAGGCTGGTGAGCACGCAGGATCAACGTCTCCTCCAAAAATGGAGCCTACAGTCGCTGAAGTGGAAGTGACTAAGCCAGCCCTGCCAGGCTGTGACCAACCCTCCTCTGCTGAGGCTTCACTGCCTCAACGGGAGGAGACCCTGGTAGCAGGTGATCGACCCCCTTCAGACGAGACCCAAGAAGTGGCTCCATCAGCTCAACAGGAGGAGAACCACCCGACAGTGCAATCCTCTGCTGACGAGGCCCCATCCAGCCCCAAATCCTCACACTCCAAGACGCCACCACGCTGCCGACTCCAGGCTAAGGCCCCATCCAGCACCAAATCCTCCCACTCCAAGACGCCACCACTCTGCCGACTCAGTCAGGCTAAGGCCTCATCAAAGCCTAAATCCCCACAGTCCCGGAAGCCACCCCGCCGACGACTTAGTTTGGATGGAATAATGAGTCAACCTGGTTGGGACTCCATGGATCTAGAAAACAATGTTTACCAGTCTCTTGATCTCCTCAAGTTCATGTCTTCGCTTCCACCCTGTACCTGTCTCACCCGACAGGTGCCAGGGGAAGATGGCAACAAACCAACCAGCCTCCCCTGGAATTCTCTCGGGGCAAAGCCAAAGCACTACAACTCTTGAACTACACAGTATTATCCTTCTATCGAGGAAGCCATGTTGGCGACACCAATATGATACGCACCGGGTCCAGGCTGTGACAACATTACAAAGACTGTTCTGTCCCAGCAAAAGCCGGGGCCCTATGGAGTACAGTCTGTATGCTCAACAATCCCAGTGGTGATAAACAACAAAAAAAGGGCTAGATTGGTGAGAAATAAAAAACGTTCAATCAACTCTGCCAACCTGTTCAGCATAGTATGTCATTCCCAAAACTCACCAGTGAATCCAGTCTGGAATCTGCAATTGGCTCTTCTAAATATCAGATCTTTAGCTGGCAAATCTTTCTTAGTTAATGATTTTATCAGCAAACATAACCTTGACATGATGTTCCTAACAGAAATTTGGTTATTTTGTTGCCTCTGGATGCTTCGAAAGTAACAAACATGCGCGCAGGGTCTTCCCTCTCTCACACTCGGTTTCTTTGTGGGAGCAAATGGCTCTTCCTTGTGTGTGTGTGTGTGTGTGTGTGTGTATTCGTGTTCATCTTAGCGTGAACAAATACATTCTTCGTGTGTAAATGCGCTCTGACTTGAAACCCTCGCGTGCGGAAATGGTAGTACACCTGCCCTACATTTCCTACGCCAAAATAAAAGCATGCATCACAAAACAAAAGTCAACATGATAAAAAAAAGACTGGAGACTCCAGCGTCCTAAAGTTGAAATTACATCAGTCTGGTACGTCGTAACCCGGGGACTACCTGTTTTTCTTTCTATATTCTGTCTGTATCTCCGACGTCATTAAATCACGTGTTTTTTTTTCCCCCCATCCAGAGTCCCGCAGACGTCACTGTAGAAGAACTTCACCCTGAGAAGCACAATCCCGTCCACGTTAAACAGGAGGAGCCTGACATGCCGTTGATCAAACAGGAGGCGGAGTCAGAGACCTCTGACATCAAAGAAGAAAAACAGGAAATTGAAATCCTCAAGTTTCCAATGGGTGTCGGTGTGAAGAGCGAAGAAGACGAAGGACCAAGCGAAGAGAGCGGAGCAGCGAACCCTTTGAGCAACAGCTCATTTCAGCACCAGACAACAAAAGGAGAGCAACCGGACGGCCTCTTAGCTCTGCTTTCGGACAGCGATGACTCAACGTCACATTCTTCTGACTTTAATACTGATGAGGAGGAGCATGACTTTGACCAAAATGCTTCAAAATCCTTAGACAAGTCATCATTTAAAAGAGACGCAAAGGAAGGCGTGGTTGGGAAACGTTTTCCCTGCTCACTTTGTGATAAAACATTTCCTTGTAAACGATACTTAAGGGCACACATGCGTAGACACACTGGAGAGAAGCCTTTTGCCTGCACACTTTGCGATAAAAAATTCTCCACGAAGGCAAAATTAAACACACACACAAGAACACACACTGGAGAGAAGCCTTATGCCTGCACACTTTGTGATAAAAAATACTTTACAAAGGAAAATTTGAACTATCACACAAGAACACACACTGGAGAGAAGCCTTTTGCCTGCACACTTTGTGGTAAAAGGTTCACAAGTCAGGGACATTTAAACAGTCACACAAGAACACACACTAGAGAGAAATCATTTGCCTGCACATGTTGTGGTAAAAGATTCACCCATCAGGGAAGTTTAAACTATCACACAAGCACACACACCGGAGAGAATCCTTATGCCTGCACACTTTGTGATAAAAAATACTCCACGAAGGCAAAATTAAACATACACACAAGAACACACACTGGAGAGAAGCCTTTTGCCTGCGCACTTTGTGGTAAAAGATTCACCCGTAAGGACGATTTAAACATTCACACAAGAACACACACTGGAGAGAAGCCTTTTGCCTGTGCACTTTGTGGTAAAAGATTCACCCGTAAGGACGATTTAAACATTCACACAAGAAAACACACTGGAGAGAAACCTTTTGCCTGCACACTTTGTGATAAAAAATTCTCCACGAAGATACAATTAAACATTCACACAAGAACACACACTGGAGAGAAGCCTTTTGCCTGCACATGTTGTGGTAAAAGATTCACCCAAAAGGAAAATTTAAGCATTCACACAAGAACACACACTGGAGAGAAGCCGTTTGCCTGCACACTTTGTGGTAAAAGATTCACCTGTAAGGGAGATTTAAACAAACACACAAGCACACACACCGGAGCGAAGCCTTATGCCTGCACACTTTGTGATAAAAAATACTCCTCGAAGGTAGTATTAAACCTTCACACAAGAACACACACTGGAGAGAAACCTTTTGCCTGCACACTTTGTGATAAAAAATACTCCACAAAGGCATATTTAAACAAACACACAAGAACACACACCGGAGCGAAGCCTTATGCTTGCACACTTTGTGATAAAAAATACGCCACAAGGGAATATATAAACATTCACATGAGAACACACACTGGAGAAAAGCCTTTTGCATGCTCACTTTGTGGTAAACGATTTGCTCGGAAAGGACATTTAGTAAGCCACGCAAGTAGCCACACTGGCGTGTGAGAAAATATTGTGATTCCTGCATTTACAATGGAAAAAGCATTTCAATTTCATTATTCGGTTTTTCACGAGCCTCTTTTGAAAAAGTTGTTCATGATTTTTCAGGTGCTGTTCTTTTTTACAACTATCCAATTCATATATGGCAGAAAACAGACAAGGTTGAAATGGCAGTTTCTGCTCTTGCACCCCTCTTTAAAATAAACTGCTGTATTTTAAGCCAAAACAACTGTTGTGTTTGATAGAACAATATGTCTATATGCTGCCAGAGCAGAATCATGGCACATTAAGCCCCCGAACTATTTTTAATATGTCCGGTTTACACTGAAAACCCCCGTTTACAGATGTCGTGCAACCGCTTTTGTTTCAACCCAGCCAAAAAAAGAAGGCAGGTAAGTAGATTTATTATTCGAAATGTCTGTAATTTTTAGCTTAGAATCATTAATTGATGTCTAATATTTAGTTTAAAAAAAATAAAATAAACGACTTTAAAAAATTGTTCACTTGGATATTTTAAACTTTTAAACAAATTACGTCACAATGAAAAAAATGGGTGTCTGTAAATCAGTCACAGATATCTACCTTATAACTGTCGCTTAATTGTATTTTTTTTTTGTTAGTCACATTTTCTCCAATATGTTACATGATAAATAATCGATCCAAACAAAAATTGGGGGGGAACGTAAATACTAGTTTACTTTTCGCATGTATTTTATTTTCGGTTTCAGCATCACTCAATATTATTTAAATAATATTTTATTTCCATACTCCTTGAATTGATTCGGTGAAATCGGGAGATTAACTCTTAAACCATGCGCAGCCAGTTTGTTAAAGCCTGCTGATTTTACCAAAATGAAAAAGTTACAGTACATCAAAATTAAAATATACATTACTGCAATAAAGGTTTAATTAGTGACTAAAAGATCGCCTGTGACCTATCACAGTGTGTACTTTAGTTTGTCAAGTGTAAAATTTATTCCTATTTTGAATTACTAGAAATTGCTGTCATCCTCACATTTTTACGAACGGACTCATTAATATAGCTTCATTACAATTTAATGTATCAAAAAAGTAATAGTCTCTCTATGGTGCAACCAAACCGTCTTACATTTTCACTACTTAAATTCATTCATGTGGGTGTTCACTCTTCAAGATCCTAATTAACTAATTCAGAAACTATTAAGCACTTTCTGCTCCAGGTAAGGCAGCTTTATTTCAAACAGAAATGACAAAATAGTCGTAATTTGTTGTTTTTTTCTTTTATCCCGGACGATAGTTGTAGGTTGTTTTAATTACCTGACATTTTTCGGCCAACACTTCCGCCTTCATCAGAGGTAATTTAAACAACCTACAACGAACATCTGGGATAAAAGAAAAAAAACAACTAATCTATAAGTGTAGAAAAAAATGAACTCAATACAAACAGTTCTGATGTGGTAAACTTTATTTTTTAGTTTTATGTATTTTTTTTTATTATTATTGAGAGAATACCAGATATTTTCTTTAGTCAACAATCTCCTCAGAAAAGGTAAATCCGTCTTCCAGATGGTTGAAACAGAACTTGATGGCTCCAAGACATTGTCGTCCGAGCTCATCCTCTTCCATCGGCAGGATGCTTGGAAACAGGATGCTTTGTTAATTTTTTGATTTTAAACTAGGTATATAAACAATCTTACACCTCTTTTTTTCCCCTGCCATATCTTGCAGTGGGCCACCACTAACTTGAAGGAGCTGTGGTTGCACCTCTTCCTAAAAAAATAAGTCAATTAAGGGGGGCATGTTCAAAAGTGCTTCAGAGAAATGCACACTACAAAGTCTTTAAAAGCTGACCTCAGCAATTATATCCAAATTTCACTTCTTCAACTAATAGACTGGTGACACTTCACCCTGGAGTGATGCTTTTGCCTTATCTGTCCAATGGGCAAACTCTTTCCTGTGGCTCACATAAGTTGAAAAAACACAACAATAAGTACTCCACAATTTCCAACCAAGAATTAAGGTGCTGTGCACCTACTTTCCTGTGAACGTCATATCAACAGTTTCAAAGACCATGCACCCAAGTTTGATATTGTCCGCTAGCAATATACACTAGAGGTGTGCATCGGCACTGCCCTCATGATTCGATTCGATTACGATTCGGAGGGCCACGATTTGATTCGATTCGATTCAGAGAGTCACGATTTGATTCGGTTCAATTCGGCAATGCATCGTGATGCATTAAAGCCTGGGATCCATTAAAATTCTAAAGCAAAGCATATTTTTTGTGAATCATGAGGCAACACAAGCGGTCTGACATTAAACAGCTTTTTATTGGCTCTTGTGTCACTCCTGGTTGAAGTCAAATGAAAATACTTTCATATATATATATATATTAAAAAATAAAAAAAAACTGATCACAGCATTTAATTAGTGCTTTGAATGAGACCAGGGCTTTCTCTTTTTTTACACACAGTAGCAGCCTTTCACACAGTGCAACATCTGAACTCCTGTGCAAAATCAGTCATAACAGTCACTGTATTTTAGTCACGACCCATCAATAAAAATATTCAAGTAAATATTAAAGAAAACGACAAAGAAAATATTGTAGTGCAGCAGCATCTTTATCGCAATATCAATCCAGGGATCAGTTCAGTTGCAAACAAAACAACTAAATTGCAATGTAGAACAAAAGTAAAATGTAGGCCTAGCCCACTATATATGTGCAATCAGCATAGAAATGCAATCAGTAACTACCACATAACAATAAAAAATCATGAATTAAAATGAAGTGCAGCAGCATTTTAGCAGCCATAACAATCTGTTTCAACATGAGGAAATATCAGTTTTTTGCAATTGAGAGAGCAGAGAGATAGTAGAGGTTAGATCGGGCCTAAAAAATCCAGCCTGACCCGACATGGCCCGCTGGTATTGAAGCCTGACCCGGCTTGGAGTGACGCGAAAAGAAAAAAAAAAAACGCAGCAGCAGCACTTTATTTTCATTTCTTCGAGTTGGCAGAAAAAAACGCAAGTTTTCTTAATGTTTAAATAGTCTCCATATTTTTATGATCATTATAAAATCATTTACACAACGAAATAGCGCTGGGAAAGTTTAATATAAAAAAAAAAAAAAAAAAAAACCGATTTTGCAGACACAGAGGAGTAGATTCAAAAGGATCACATTTGTGTTGCCTTTGTGTGCATAAATAAAACTGTCTTTTGTAACGAATCGCAAGCACCACAGCGGAGGAGAAGAAGAAAAAGCGGGCGGCGCCACTGCATTCATGTGCGTCCACAAGCAAATGCACAATACAGAGCGCCTGCTCTCAGTTTTATCCCATTAAAAAAAATTTTTTTATAGAATTTATTAGTCCGGCGCAGCGGCCCGACCCGACCCGAACAAGTGAATGCTTAACATTTTGGGTCCGACCCGTTCGGGTTCGTGCACAAGGTCTAACCTCTAAGAGATAGGACATAACATGACAATGGCTGAAGCGGAGAAAGAGGGAGCGATAAAGATTATTGATGCACCTAAGACATTGAAAGCAGACATCTGGAGACATTTTGGCTTCTACGAGGTTGGTGGGAAACTTGACCAGAGTTAGGCAGTGTGTAAAAAATGAAACATGAGAATAAGAATACAAATGGGGAAACCAAATCCGTTGCATCACCGGAATTGCGCAGGGAAGATTTTTGAACGTACTTATATATTTTAAAATGCGCTGAATCGATTCGCCATGTTGCCCGCATCGAATCGAATCGTTCATGCCCCGCATTGAGATGCATCGCCGCATCGATTATTGTTGACACCACTAATATACACCACCACTTCCTCAGAGTCGGCATATCAGTCTAACAAAAATTAAAAACAAGTGTAAATAAAGAATAACGTCAAGGATATTTTGTAGCCCAATTTGAATGATTTGGTGAACTTCAACTTACAATGGTTAAACCCAAAAAGAGCATCCAGAACAGAGTAAAGAGCATACTACAAATGGATAAATGAATACAAATATCACAGAGGAAAAAATTAGACAGTTAAACTCACCTACCATCAACATGAAGATGCCACAGTCCTTCCCAGTGGCGGTCCTGGCTACTTTCGCGCCCTGGGCGAACCACCCCATCAGCCCCCCAACCGACATCCAAACTACCCAACCCCTCCGCCGACATCAAACACAAGAATGTGTTACGTTTTTTACGTTATTTTATTAAAATAGTCTATCCCCCGCCCAGAGGCGTAGAAAGGGTCCCCGGCGGCCCTAGGCAACAGGCAACATGGGGCCCTTTGAGCATGTTCAAGTAAGGGGGACAGTTGGACTTGTAGCAATAGCATATTTAATAAAAGTCTAATAAAGCCTCGCTCTCATAGAGCGCTCTTTTGGACACTCAAAGTGCCCCCCCCTCATTGCATTATTCATTCACTTCACACTATCCTTAATTATTTACACACATTTGCCTTAATAAACAAAATGTACTTCAGATTATTATTATTATTATTATTGTGCTTAGTACACATACCGTTTTCTACTGACTAGTTGGTAAGTTATATTGCTTTTACTTAATCAGGATAACATTCTGGCACAGAAGTGAATCATGTAACATCTTATCAGTCTGGCTGATCAGTGTGTATGGTGATTCTAAACACTGATTTAATGTTCTAGGTAACATCTTTATGTATGAAGAAACACTAGCATGCTGCAATGCTGTTAGCAAACGCTAACAAGCTAGTTACAACAAGTTAAGGCAGTTAATTAGTTTACTACTACTAGTCTGCAGTGCTTTGACTACATTAGGACATAAAACTACAGTAACATAGTACACTCACCGCTGTCTTGCTTCCTTTTCTCCTCTTCTGCTTTTTTTTCTTTCTTTTTTTATTTCCAGACGGATAACTTTTCATTTTGCCAATTAAAAAAGGGCCGATCGCCGCCCACTCACTCTGAGTCACGTGACACACATACATATTTGTGCAGTAAAATGAACACGAAGGTGGGGGCGGGGGGTTCGAGTGCGCGCTGCGAGCGGTCATCTTGGCCATAAAAGTGGCAAAAACTAAGCACTTTACACTCATATGGATGTACAACATCATTTTAAGATGCTAAACTAACACCTTCCCTCTTAAAGCAAATGTGCAATGCGAATATAAAGTAAAGAACGCTCTCCTCGACGCAGCGAGAACGAGTGGGATCAACCAGCTGACGTAACAGGAAAAACATGAAACGGTCGTGCTGATGACGGCTCTAACTTATCATAAGAACTTTATGGCATGAAGAGGAAATACTTACATTCGTTCATGGACGCACAGATTAATCCTAACAGGTGGGGTGGCCGTCCTCTGCTCAAAATGCGCAGCTTACGCCTATTCTCGATCTCAGAATATAGAGGGCTTTTGACGTAGGACAATAACAGGACTGGTTGCTATGGGAACGTACGCAGCGGCATACCGCATACCCAAGTAACCTTGCTAAAAGGAGTATTAAAATTGCAAATAAAATCGTTTAGGATTATTTTAGATGCATATATGTTATATTTTTCTTATAGAGTATTGAACGAGGAATACGATAGACCTATTAATGGACTTTCTTGGAAAAAATCACCATTTCTTTAAATAGTCACAGGAATAATGAGGTGGCCTGTGAAAAGCTGTACCCCCTCCTTCCTCTTACTCTGAGAGTGATTGAGACTCGTCCTGCTCACTCACTCTGCAATTGCGAGAAGCTGATCCCCCTCCCGTCTTCCCCTGCCTTTTCCTCTGACTCACACGACTCTCAGCAGCAGTTGACATGATAATAAAGGGCGCCCTAGCGCCTACTCTACTAACTTGATGTGTAAATGAGCGGTATTAGTCTAGAAAACTAGCGGATTTTTTTTTTTTTTTTTCTCGAGGTCGCTTGTGCGCCCCCAAATAGATTGCGCCCTGGGCGGTCGCCCACATTGCCCATAGCAAAAACCGCCTGTGGTCCTTCCCCTATGGCTGTCCCGGAAAACCTTAATGTAGAATTTAAACGAGTCACTTCCTTTGAGTTTTGAATCACTGAATATACACACTTTTACAAATACCTCTATTTCACTTCCAATCCTCTCTTTCCATGTCCCCCTGTTGATTGACTGTCAAAGTTTTCGGCAATTGAAAGTACAGGTTTATATTAAATACAGTAGTTAAACAATCACAAAAGTGTTTCAGTGCATACACAGAACACCAACCAGTCAGGTTTAAATGATTCATGCAAACAAAACAAGGGCGTAGGTTTGCATAGGGATGGTAGGGACATAACACAACCAACTTTTCAGGATGCTAAAGTTGTCCCCACCAACTTTTGAGCAACCTTATTTGCATTATTTATAACTCCCTACTTGCAGCTTGTCCTAAAAGTTCTCTAAAAGGTCTTCAGCTTGTCCAAAACGCAGCAGCAAGACTTTTAACAGGAACCAATAGAAGAGAGCACATCACCCCTGTGCTCCAGGCCTTTCACTGGCTTCCAGTCGAGTATAGAATTAAATTTAAAATCCTCCTTCTTACATTTAAGACCATTAATGGGTTGGGGCCATCTTATCTCACTGATGCTCTGGTTCCATACCGCCCCAACAGAACACTCCGCTCTCAGAATGCAGGTCTACTGGTAGTTCCCAGGGTTTCCAAAAGTACTGTCGGAGCTAGAGCCTTTAGCCACCAAGCCCCTGTTTTATGGAATCAGCTTACAGCTAATATTAAAGAAGCCGAGACAGTCTGCACATTTAAGATTAGATTGAAAACATTCCTATTCAACAAAGCTTATGGTCAGGCTAGTTGAAGTCGGAGTAGACTCAACGTTTAGTCTAAGCTGCACTAGAAGCTATAAAGCTGGGGGAATTACAGCCACTGAGTTCTATCTCCTTTTTCTCACTCTACCTACCACTTATCTTACTTTATTTCTATTTTCCAATGTTATTATCTAGTTGTCTAGTCTCTTCATCACTAGTCACCCGGTGTCCCCTTTCCTCCCTCCCCACTAGGGAGGGGCTATTTTTCAGCTGCAGCCTCCTGACTTTCCGGACCCCACGCTGGATGGACGTCCTCGTTGCTACCCCCGTCTCATCTGGCTAGATGGACCGCTTCTTGTTCCTTTACTCCACTGCATCTTTACGGACTGTAACTTCACCTGCTAATTCCTATTAGCGGTCCTGGGGCTTCCTGTCTATCCGTCCTGGGAGTGGAACTCTCCTGACTGTGGTACTCCCCAAGGTTTCTCATTTTTTCTCCCGAAGACTCTGGAGTTTTTGGAGTTTTTCCTTGCCGACATGGAGGGTCAAAGGATGGCCGAAACCCAGGACTTGAATTTATTTATTCATCTTTGTTGCTTCATTTGCTGTTTCTGATTGTGTATCATATTGCCTCTGCAAAGCCCTTTGAGACAATGTTGTTGTGATCCATGGCTATACAAATAAAATTGAATTGAATTGAATTATATTCGTCCCTACCAATGTTGAGACCGAACCAACGCCCTTGAAACAAAACAATCGCCATTTTTGAGTGGCATTTTAAAATTTTGCTTCAAATTATTGGATGAATCATTTGGAGTGCAATTCTGCTTTAATTGAAGGGCCATCATAAATAGATCGACTGGAACGTACCTTCAAAACCAAACAAGGCTATTCTGGATCATCATGGAAACGTCATGTCAATATGAATGGATACTGAATTTTGTTAGTGATAACAATAGATCTGATTGGATCTGTTTTTTTCCCCACAAATAATCAGAATTTGGATCATTTATTTTGTTGTGATTTGACTGTTCTTTGAAAATGAACCAAAGCTCCAAGTTGTAGTTGTTACTACTCAGCCTTACAGGCAAATGCATGTGTGGGTCACATCCAGTAGGCTTTCACCATGTTGCAACAACATAGGGGTCAGCCACAAATATGCTCCTTCCCTGAAAAATACATAATATATACACACGGACATATGTTATATAAATACAAACGTACGCACACACCTAAATGAGCCCATACACGCATACCCACATTCTGTAGGCTACATAGTTAAAATAATACCCTACACAAGCCAAAAAAATACTTTTTTGTACCTTTGAATGAGCTACTTGTTGGACAAGTTATAAATATGCATTTCATATCTGCAAAAAAAAAAAAAAAAAAAGTTAAATTTTACTTAATTGTACTATCTTCTTTAAAGAAACTAAATCCTCAAAATTCACAGTTGATTCCATTTCATTGCTCAAGCCAAGGGTCCAAAAGTCGGCACGTGTCAGGCAAGCTTTCTTTGTTTAGACAATCAACACCATTTCTGGCCTCTTAATATTCAAGATTTACATAAGCTGATGAGAATGTTGATTGGTTAACAAAACCAAGAATAAATAATTATGTCCAATTGTTAACTAATATAAGGAATAATAAGCCTATTCAGATTTCTAGTGAGCACAACATTTGTCTCAGATATAAAAACATACCAGCCGTTCCTGGGCAGGATGAGTTTGAACCGTCCGTGAAACTCGGCATGGTCTTATGTTGTCACCATTGGTCCTGTCTGCACAGTGGGTTTCACAGTGTTCGTTGTCTACAAAAAAAAGTGTTCAGCACAGTCCAAAATTTAGAGTACAGTACTACATATTCTTCTTACTTCCATTTGGATGTGTGTGACATCCCTGTATCTGCAGGGGAAGACTACAATTTGGGGGTCATGATTCAGTTTCTTCCCAATGGGGTGGTGATCTTGGAGCTAGTGAAAAAAAAAAAAAATAATGAAAAAACATATAGCTAAGCAGAGTAACAATATCAAGAAAAAAAAATACAACTTAATTCTATTTGGATCATGTGACAACATTCAAACTACAAAGGACCAGAAACAACAAATGAAGGCAAAACAACAATACCATACAACAACAAAAACAGCGAGCTGCGAATTGCAAGCATGTACATAATGAAAAATAAGAGTGCAATATAATGAAAACTACACAAAGGAGACTGTTCATTGTGAAAAAAAATGTAAAAAGCATGAGCAGCATTACCCAATTCGCTGCTTAATGCATCAGTACGTATTAAACAATATAAGTAGAGCAAAGTCACATGCAGTTAATAAAGGAAGACATTATTTCAATTACATTAAGAATACTATATATAAGTAAGTCTTTTTAACTTATTTTCAGAATAAACACTTCATGTTTTTCCCGCAAGTGTCGTTTAGCTATTTAACATTTTTAAACATGCATACTATATATAAGTAAGTCTTTTCAACTTATTTTCACAACAAACACGTCATGTTTTCCCCGCAAGTGTTGTTTAGCTATTTAACATTTTTAAACATGTATAGGCTTTTAAAAACTTTTTTTCAGTAGGGCCACTTACCGTGTTTTCTTCGCGAGCGGTGAAATGACTTTTTTCGTCGCAAGGGTTGATGACTTTTCCGGTCTGAGGAGACTGAGAACTACGGGGTGTGTGCTGGCAGCTGTCCTGGAGGTGAAGAAGAGCACTGGCTGCATCGTTCCTCATCTTTGTTTCCTGCCTTTTTGCTGTTCTCTGAAATCTGTTTAGACACAAAACCACATAGGCTGTTCATGTTAATGACACCAATGTTAAACATCAAATCTTCATAGCTGAGAAAAAATAAGTGACATTAATACTGTTAGATGAAAACTGACAGTGATGTGTCTATTGTTGTCCTTGATCATGACAATTATTAGTACTAGAGGGCCCAAGGAGCCATTATATATGGAACCATTATGTTGCTTGCCATGCAAGATTACTGACAAAAAACTTGAACATCATTGGCAGAAAGTCATGTGGGCTTTACAGGCTACAGTAAGACACCGAAAAAATTAATGATCTGGGGGTTTGAGAATTACACATACCTGTTTTGCTTTCTCTCAAGCTCAGCATGCTTTTTCAGAGATTCGGTAGGAGTCATCTCCTCGAGTTTCAATGTTGGCGCCCAGTCAGGATTTGTTCGGTCGTACATGTTAGCAGGGCGACCTGAACATCGTTTAGAGAGACACGAATAACATCAGCTTAGTATTTCACTTATCCCCAACATTACTAATTAAGAGAAGGTTGCTGTGTGATAACGGCTTTAAAAACCAGCGACACACGGGAAGAGAATCGGCAGGAGCAAAACTTTTTGTCAAGGAATGTGCTCGTTCCGCCTGGGGTCTCTCGTCCGTCTGGAATTTCACCAACCAATCCTACCGTGTGTCCCTGGCATTAGCTTGCTTGCTTGCCTTACGCCAGTACTTTTCAGACACTCACATATGACAAAATACACACTAGATTTTACCTAAGTGGTCCGAGCAGACCCTGACATGTTTCGAGGGTTCATCTTTCCTCTTAATATTTGCCAACCAGAGACGACGACGTTCCTCTGTAAGCGATTTTGTGAAATCCCCTTCATGTTGTCTGACCTTTGGAATGGAGTACAATCCAATTTTCTTCGTCCCATCTGCTCTGTTCACACATCCACGGACCCAACAACCATCTTGAGTGCTGTTGTGTTATGTAATAGTTTGCTCCTTGTTGCCAACAACAATGGCGGCGCAGGGGCGGATATGACGTCAAACGGGAACCGTGTATAGACCCCACTCACCAACGTCACACAATGACGTGTCGCTGTATCCGGCCACCATATTGTCCGTCATTGTTTATCCGTATTCTCAATGGTTTCAATTTGTCGTGCAATTTATAGTGCAATTCATGGACGCCCCGGTGCTTTCAGACGCTGTAAACTCATTGGATGCGTTGCATAAAAGGCGTTATGTGGAAAAGCTTCAGTCTATCCATTCGCCAGATCCATATTTGATGCCTAAATCGATATTTTTCGACCCGCTGTCTACGCCTTCTCTGCCTGACATCTGCTACCCTGATATCTACAACTATCTTGTCCACACAAAATCAGCCTATTCTCACGAAAGTTTGAAAAACTTTAAGAGCAGCACTCTAAGCAACATTACCCCGTGTGACCCTTTACTTCCAATTTTCTAAAATGGCGACAATCCCCCCCAAAAAAGTTGACTGAAATGGCCGACGCTTCAAGGATAGGTGGATATTGGACTATTTCTTCAATAAAACACGCAACAACTGTGTCTGCCTCATTTGCAAAGAGACAGTCGCTGTTTTCAAAGAGTTCGATGTGACGCGATATTACCAAACAAGACACGCTGACATGTACGACAACATTACAGGGAAGATACGCAGCGAGAAATTATAGCAACTTGAAGCTAGTTTAATTTCACAGCAGCAGTATTTCGCAAGAGCCCGAGTGTCGAAAGAGAACGCCACAAAGACGAGATTGTTGAAATTATGAATTAAAAATAATAATAATAAAGAAAATATGACACACAGAAGGGCTTGCTAAAATTTGTTTAAATATATTTGTTATGGCGGTAAGCCGTTAATGTGGATCCAAAACACAGACCAGGAGATCAATAGAGCACGCTAGGAAACGCGAATATAACAAGTACAACTTAGGGAGCACGCTAGAAAACGCGAATATAACAAGTACAACTTAAGGAGCACGCTAGAAAACGCGAATATAACAAGTACAACTTAGGGAGCACGCTAGAAAACGCGAGTAAAACAAAATATAACTAAGAGAGCACCCAAGATGGCGTGAATATAACCGAGTACAAAATCCTAACTACAAAATCCAGAAGAGCACAAAAGTAAATAAGATCAAACCAGAACACGACCGAAGAACGTCGGAAGGCACCGAGGATGACGATGAGCACACCGCGGTAAGCAAGGCAGGAACAAGCATATGCAATAGTCCGACACTCGCAGACAGTGACGGGAGTCCTTAAATAATGAGCGCTCCTAATGCGCCACAGGTGTGCGGCCACGGCCCCGCCCATCCAGCTGAATCAGATGCTGGAAAGAAAAAACAACTGAGAAGGCATACAGATATGACAATATTGTTCTACGGAAACCAGCCAAGGTAGCCCACACATTTTTACCACACCAAATCTGGCCCCCTTTGCAAAAAGTTTGGACACCCCTGTTTAACTGATGATCCGTAGACGAGGCCAGCTTCTTTCACTTGTTACCAGCTAAATATTATTCAAAAAATAATGATGGTGGAAGAAATAAGCATCTTGAATTTGAAACTGTATGTTGTCGGCGATTCGCCTCGCAATGATCTTAATTGTGGTTGTCAGCCCAAAACCCTCTAAATATACTGTATATTAAATGCATTTTATCAGATATAAAATGACTACTACATAATCTGTGGTAATCGTTTGGTGCCCAGTTTTCTTGTCGAATTGCAGCAGTCCATCTCGCTCTCCTCTCCGGGTCTCTCGGAATACGGTACAACTTCAAGTCTCTCCGTCTATCTTCTCTGTTACTGCAACCAACCGCCACGCACACCACACGCAGAAAAACATGCCATAATAGGAGGAATTTACGTCGCGGTAATGCGTAAACACGACGAGTTGACGGACAATATGGCGCGGAGGCGTGGTTGTGACGTCATGTGAGTGGGGTCTATACCCTGCGCGGCTCGTCTCAGGCTGCGTTCCAATCACGGTTTGAGTTACCCTCGCTCACTTGCCCTAAGCACTTGCTATGACGTCACACGGAGGCCACTTGGAGCGCGGAGGGAAAGTGGGCGGAGGGGGAGCGAAAGACGTAAATGGAACACACCTGCCCTCGTTCACTCACGGGCAAGAAAATCATGAAACAACCACAAGGTTTTGGAGTAGCGCTATACTGCCAATTCCAAATCAGTGACGCCTCCAGAAATTCTTCATAGGGGTGGCCAAATGGGGCCACTTAAAACCTTGAGGCGGCACACCAAAAAATAAAAGCCATAATTTCAGGTTTTTACTATGTTGTAGTAATAAACAGGCTAGTAAAAAAAACTGTCAGATTTACTTAAGGACACACCTACTGATATTCTTTTGTTGATTGTGTTATATTGTATTTTGTACACTATTATACTGTGTTAATGTGCATAGTCCATAATACTCCAGTCAACATTTTGAGTTCCGCAGCTACTACATCTAACATTATACTGGCGCGTGGGGTTGCCAACAAATGGCCGTGGCCTGGCCACCCCCTGGTGGCACCAATACATCGCACAAAATGCACGGCGACTCATGTCAATAAGCCGGAGACGTATTCCGTGCTTGATGGCAATACGTCGGTACCTGGGAATGATCAAATTATTAGTTTTGTATCAAATTTTATTTGGGCAGTTCTTTATTTATTTGTCCAATTAGTCTAATTTTTTTCTTTTTCTTTTTCAACAACAATGATGAATTTTACAATTCGAAAGGCAGTTTGGTATAACATTCAAACACCGTGCTGGTGGCTTAATTCATTTTCTTCTTCTTTGGTGGTATATATACAGCAGCCAAAGGTGTTTGAGCTTCATTATCACCACCGCATTGGACATATTTTCCATGCACCATTGCAATTCATTGTGGGAAACAGGGAGCTCCGGACTGACCATCGTTTTTCACCCGATCACTGAGCCCTCTGAGGGTCTATCTCACCAAGTTCACTTCGCTGTTTTGGGAATTGGAACGGCCCTTAAGATGGCGGCGGGGATTCCCTCGGGGGGGCGGTGGCTAGGGCAAGTGAACGAGGGCTCATTTAAACCGCGATTGAAACGCAGCCTCAGTACCCATCCCGCAGACAGGAAATGACGCAATACCACAGCTCTCAGTCTCCTCAGACCGGAAATGTCGTCAACCGTTGCAACGAAAACAAGTAAAGCCTGTCATACTCCCACGTTGCGGTGACGGCGCAGCGACTACGGCGTCATTCGACATTTGCTAGTTCTGCGGTGAGGGAACGCGTTGCTCTGTAATTCACCGCCAAGCCACTAGAGGGATGTGGCATTATGTTTGTACGGTTTTGGGGCATGCTTGTTGACTTCCGCTAGTCGGAGAAAAAATAAACAATGCAAGATGGAACTCTTGAAAGTAAATATTCTGCTCATCAACACTGAATAATTATTGAACATACAAATGTTGTGGGGCAGGCGAGGCAGAAGACGGTTTCGAGGCGGTCTGGCCGACTTTTGATGCCGCACAGAGAGTTTTAGACTCGGGTGGAGAGAGCTAGCTGTGGCGGCTAGCTTCAAACTGGCATCGAGCACTGCGTTCAAGGTCTGCAAAGCCCTCCAGCCCGATTTGTTTGCCTTGTCCTACAACCAGCCAGTGGGAAGCCATAGCAGATTTCTGGCGTCTATGGAACTTCCCAAACTGCGTTGGGAGCCTTGATTTTAACGTTATCATAAAAAGCACCGAGGCACTCTCAGTCAGTGATGATGTATCATGTGTGAACTGTCTGTTATTGAAAATTAAGATCAAAACAACTCTTTTGACACCAAATCTGTGCTTTATTCTTCATATACTTGAAGTGTGACACGTAAATAAGTCACAGACTCACAGCAAACATATGTACACAACAAATGATGAAGTGCACCAACCAAAAATACGACATAAAGTGATAAAAAGTTGGCAGTTTTTGGCCAACTGGGTCACCGCTTCGTGTGGCCACTCGATTCCAAACACACACGTCTCGGTGGTTCTTCCATTTATTAATTTTTTTTCAATCGCCGACCTTGCCATTTGGAAATCACAATAATGTCTTGACGAGACTTGCTCTTCGATGATACTCGTGTCGGCTTGGTCCGTTTTTGCATGTAGAAAATAATGTTTGATTGTATTCTACAATGGCGGTGATCTCGCGTTAAACCGGAAACAACAGTCTAAGCGGACCAATCACAGTCCGTTTTCGCCACGTCATACACGTCTACGCGACGCGAAGGTTAGAAAATTCGAGAGGCGCGTCTTAGGCTACGGCGCAGGGTTGTAACTTGGGTCTTCCTTGACGGCGCAGGTCTGACGCGGAAGTATAACTCGGCCTTAAGTCATTTCACCGCTCGCGAAGAAAACACGGTAAGTGCCAGTGGCCGTACTGAAAAAAAGTTTTTAAAAGCGTATGCATGTTTAAAAATGTTAAATAGCTAAACAACACTTGCAGGGAAAACATGACGTGTTTGTTCTGAAAATAAGTTGAAAAGACTTACTTATATATAGTATTCTTAATGTAATTGAAATAATGTCTTCCTTTATTAACTGCATGTGACTTTGCTCTACTTATATTGTTTAATACGTACTGATGCATTAAGCAGCGAATTGGGTAATGCTGCTTATGCTTTTTACTTTTTTTTTTCACAATGAACAGTCTCCTTTGTGTAGTTTTCATTGTCATGTTATGTCCTATCTCTTAGAGGTTAGACCTTGTGCACGAACCCGAACGGGTCGGACCCAAAATGTTAAGCATTCACTTGTTCGGGTTGGGCCGCTGCGCCGGACTAATAAATTCTATTAAAAAAAAAAAAAAAAAAAACATGGGATAATACCGAGAACTCTGTATTGTGCATTTGCTTGTGGACGCACATGAACGCAGTGGCGCCGCCCGCTTTTTTTTCTTCTCCTCCGCTGTGGCAGTTGCGATTCGTTATGAAAGACACTTTTATTTATGCACAAAGGCAACACAAATGTGATCCTTTTGAATCGTCTCCTCTGTGTGTCTGCAAAATCGCAGTTTTTTAAATTTATTTATTTATTTTTTTTATTAAACTTTCCCAGCGTTATTTCGTTGTGTAAATGATTTTATAATTATCATAAAAATATGTAGACCAGGAGTATCCAAACTTTTTGCAAAGGGGGCCAGATTTGGTTTGGTAAAAATGTGGGAGGCCGACCTTGGATGACGTCCTTTTCGTAGAACAATATATTTAAGCAAATTTTAGCAAGCTATTCTGTGTGTCACATTTTCTTTATTATTTTTTAAAATTAATAATTTCAACAATCTCGCAACTATCCTTTGTGGCGTTCTCTTTTGACTCTCGGGCTCTTGTGAAATACTGCTGCTGTAAAATTTAACTAGTTTCAAGTTGCTTCAATTTCTCGCTGCGTATCTTCCCTATAATCTTGTCGTACATGTCAGCGTGTCTCGTTTGGTATTATTGCCTCACATTGAACTTTTTAAAAACAGCTACTGTCTCTTTGCAAATGACGCAGACCGAGTTGTTGCATATTTTAGTGAAGAAATAGTCCAATTTCCACCTATCCTTGAAGCGTCGGCCGTCGCAGTCAACTTTCTTTTTTTGTTGTTGATTGTCGCCATTTTAGAAAATTGGTAGTAAAGGGTCACATGTGGTAATGTTGCTTAGAGTGCTGCTGCCTTTTAGTGGGTAAATGATGAGCAGCATTTAGTGTGTAAGCTACTTCATATGCTGGTAGCAGCACTGCTGACCAATTTACCATATTGGCCCGAATATAAGACGGCCCTGATTATAAGATGACCCCCTCTTTTTCAAGACTCAAGTTTGAAAAAAGACTTTTTGAACACCAAATTAATTTTTATTCAGAAAATAATTACAGCACATCTGAAACAAATGATTATAACAATATATTTGAGAGAAAAAGCATGTTATTCTGCCTCATTCAAATCTTAATATCTGAACATTTAGATATGTAAACTAAAGTGCAATCACATTTGTAAATGAATGGCTTCTGGTTTTTGAAATGTAAATAAACCAATCTATTGTGATAAAACAACAAAATTACAATAACTGCATTAACCATCAAAGTGAAGTCTAACTGTAACTGTAGTCTTGAAAAAAATCTGAATAAGGAAAAACATTGTAATAAAATAATGCAAACTGGTTAAACTTGAAAGTAGCTGAGATCTGTCATGACAGAACATCGCTTCAATAATATCTGGCGCCATCTAGCGTCGAAAATGGGTATAATGTCTAGACCGCGAATATAAGACGACCCCCACTTTTTCAGTCTTATTTCAATGCAAAAAACACCGTCTTATATTCGGGCCAATACGGTGTGCAGGCAAGACGTAATTGATTTTATGACAGAGGCTGGGGGCCAGACTAAATTTGACCGCGGGCCACATTTGGCCCCCGGGCCAGACTTTGGAGATGCCTGATGTAGACTATTTAAACATTAAGAAAACTTGCGTTTTTTTCTGCCAAGGCAAGGCAAGGCAAATTTATTTATATAGCACAATTCAACACAAGGCAATTCAAAGTGCTTTACATCACATGAAGAACATAAAAATCACATTTAAATCAACACAACGTAAAAACCAAGACAAAGGCTACGTTCATACTACAGGTCTTAATGCACGAATCCGATTTTTTGTCATATCCATTTTTTTGGCGTGCCCGTTCAGACTGCCTTTGTCCATTGAGACCATTTAAGCATTACGCATGCGCAGTATTTCGCAGTCCGACACGCGTTGAGCAAGAAGACCCGCATGCGCAGAAGCATCAAAACAAATGACACACGTCATCCGTCATTCCAGGGATATCATATTTTGCTTTTCAAAAGGAGGACACAAATAACAGACATAAATAATCCCCGTTTAGGCTTATATTCACTATTTATATGGATCGATAGCATGCACGCACTGTCCGTGCATGTCACACACACACACACGGTTAGTTGCCCCGACTCTCGGCCGTGTAAGCAATGTTGAAATATTGCTTATATGGAGCAGACAGAAAACCGATCATTCTCAGGCTTATCCTCAACCCATTTTTATTTTTTATGACTGTTGTCAAGCTCAGCCCTTCCCCAAAAGCCGTGTTCACTGCAAGCTAGGCGCTAATAACGCACAGCTGCACCGGTACGGTAACGTCTCTCTCGCTATTTGATGACGTAATTGCTGCATGAAATCCGATTTGGGAGAGTGGACAGTACAGACTGCCGCGACAGTCTGGAAAAATGTGGCCCAGATCGGATTTGAACCACATACGAAAGTGACCCAGATCGGATTTGAAATGGTCCAGTTCTATGCGACTTGTCACGTTCAGACCGTCAAGTTAATGCCTCACTGGAGTCGGAAAAACATGAAAAAATCGGATTCGTGCATTAAGACATGTGGTATGAACGTACCCAAAAGATCGCATTTAATCACAGAATAAAAATAAATAAATAAAAATAAAACAAAAATAAAAATAAAACAAAAACTACTACTAATAATAATGATTGAAATCAGCAATGGAGATAAGCACAAGAGGAATAGAAAGCAGGTAGATTGAAATATATAAACAGTTATGGATACCAACTCGAAGAAATGAAAATAAATTGCTGCTGCTGCGTTTTTTTGTTTTTTTTTTCGCGTCACTCCAAGCCAGGTCGGGCTTCAATACCAGCGGGCCGTGTCGGGTCGGGCTGGATTTTTTAGGCCCGATCTTACCTCTACTATCTCTCTGCTCTCTCAATTGCAAAAAACTGATATTTCCTCATGTTGAAACATATTGTTATGGCTGCTAAAATGCTGCTGCACTTCATTTTAATTCATGATTTTTTATTGTTATGTGGTAGTTACTGATTGCATTTCTAAGTTGATTGGACATATATAGTGGGCTAGGCCTACATTTTACTTTTGTTCTACATTGCAATTTAGTTGATGTTTTGTTTGCAACTGAACTGATCCCTGGATTGATATTGCGATAAAGATGCTGCTGCACTACAATATTTTGTCGTTTTCTTTAATACTTACTTGAATATTTTTATCAATGGGTCATGACTAAAATACAGTGACTGTTATTATTGATTTTGCACAGGAGTTCAGATGTTGCACTGTGTGAAAGGCTGCTACTGGGTGTAAAAAAAAGAGAAAGCCCTGGTCTCATTCAAAGCACTAATTAAATGCTGTGATCAGTTTTTTAAAAATATATATAAATGTAAGTATTTTCATTTGACTTCAACCAGGAGTGACACAAGAGCCAATAAAAAGTTGTTTAATGTCTGACCGCTTGTGTTGCCTCATGATTCACGAAAAATATGCTTTGCTTTAGAATTTTAATGCATCCCGGGCTTTAATGCATCGCAATGCATTGCCGAATTGAATCATATCGTGGCCCTGCGAATCGTAATCGAATCGAATCGAATCGTGAGGGCAGTGCCGATGCACACCTCTAGTGTATATTGCTAGCGGACAATTTTAAACCTGGGTGCATGGTAAGTCTTTGAAACTGTTGATATGACGTTCACAGGAAAGTAGGTGCATAGCACCTTAATTCTTTGTTGGAAATTGTGGTGTACTCATTTTTGTGTTTTTTCAACTTATGACCACAGAAAGAGTTTGCCCATTGGACAGAAAAGGCAAAAGCATCACTCCAGGGTGAAGTGCCACCAGTCTATTAGTTGAAGAAGTAAAATTTGGATATAATTGCTGAAGTCAGCTTTTAAAGACTTTGTAGTGTGCATTTCTCTGAAGCACTTTTGAACATGCCCCCCTTAATTGACTTATTTATTTTTTTAGGAAGAGGTGCAACCACAGCTCCTTCAAGTTAGTGGTGGCCCACTGCAAGATATGGCAGGGGGAAAAAAGAGGTGTAAGATTGTTTATATACCTAGTTTAAAATCAAAAATAAAATTAACAAAGCATCCTGTTCCCAAGCATCCTGCAGATGGAAGAGGATGAGCTCGGACGACAGTCTTGGAGCCATCAAGTTCTGTTTCAACCATCTGGAAGATGGATTTACCTTTTCTGAGGAGATTGTTGACTAAAGAAAATATCTTGTATTCTCTCAATAATTTAAAAAAAAAAAAAAAAAAAAAAAAGTTTACCACATCAGAACTGTTTGCATTGAGTTCATTTTTTTCTACACTTATAGATTAGTTGGTTTTTTTCTTTTATCCCAGATGTTAGTTGTAAGTTGTTTAAATTACCTCTGATGAAGGCGGAAGTGTTGGCCAAAAAATGTCAGGTAATTAAAACAACCTACAACTGTTGTCTGGGACAAAAGAAAATAACAACACATTACAACTATTTTGTCATTTCTGTTTGAAATAAAGCTGCTTTACCTGGAGCAGAAAGTGCTTAATATAGTTTCTGAATTAGTTAATTAGGATCTTGAAGAGTGAGCACCCACATGAATGATTTTAAGTAGTGAAATGTAAGACAAGAAAATTGGTTTGGTTGCACCATAGAGAGAATATTACTTTTTTGATACATTAAATTGTAATGAAGCTATATTAATGAGTCCATCCATCCATCCATCCATTATCTTCCGCTGAAGATATTAATGAGTCCGTTCATAAAAATGTGAGGATGACAGCAATTTCTAGTAATTCAAAATAGGAATAAATTTTACACTTGACAAACTAAAGTACACACTGTGATAGGTCACAAGCGATCTTTTAGTCACTAATTAAACCTTTATTGCAGTAATGTGTATTTTAATTTTGATGTACTGTAACTTTTTCATTTTGGTATAATCAGCAGGCTTTAACGAACTGGCTGCGCACGGTTAAAGAGTTAATCTCCCGATTTCACCGAATCAATTCAAGGAGTATGGAAATAAAATATTATTTAAATAATATTGAGTGATGCTGAAACCGAAAATAAAATACGTGCGAAAAGTAAACTAGTATTTACGTTCCCCCCCAATTTTTGTTTGGATCGATTATTTATCATGTAACATATCGGAGAAAATGTGACTAACAAAAAAATACAATTAAGCGACAGTTATAAGGTAGATATCTGTGACTGATTTACAGACACCCATTTTTTTCATTGTGACGTAATTTGTTTAAAAGTTTAAAATATCCAAGTGAACAATTTTTTAAAGTCGTTTATTATTTTTTTAAACTAAATATTTGACATCAATTAATGATTCTAAGCTAAAAATGACAGACATTTCGAATAATAAATCTACTTACCTGCCTTCTTTTTTTGGCTGGGTTGAAACAAAAGCAGTTGCAAGAGATCTGTAAACGGGGGTTTTCAGTGTAAACCGGACATATTAAAAATAGTTCAGGGGCTTAATGTGCCATGATTCTGCTCTGGCAGCATATAGACATATCAGAGGTTGCGCTAGACTTTTTCGTTGTCTGTCATTTTGACTGACAGTGTCATAAAAATCCGGTCATAATCTATTTTTACCAGTCACTTACATTTTTAAAATGATAATAATGACATATTCTATAGTATTTAGTTTTCATTCATTTTTAATTAATATTCTGTCCGAATAAGCTTAATGTAGTGGAGAAAACTGGATTCTCGCTGATTCAGGTTGATTTTAGCTGTGTTCACGTCAGTGTGTAGGCCAAACACCACTTAAGGCCCACTCAAAGTAGAGGCAATCACGGCACTTGGACAGGTGGCTGGATTTCTCCTTTTTCTTTAATGCAAATCCTCTTAAATCAACTTTATACAGTCCATTCATCCCAACTGTCCATGTAGATGTGGAAATGGTTATATTCTTGAGTAGGTGTTTGTGGGTATATATGTGTGTATCTGTGTGTGTGGTTTATCTGTACAAAAGACATGAAAAGAAACAATAAATAAATATACATTGCTTAAATTCAACTTAATTACATTTAAACATGTAGATGGAATATTCGAAGTTAAGCTTGAACTATTTTCTACGCTCCAGCTAAGCACTTCCGGTTCCGGGCACTTATTGTGAAGGCGGATTCACTCTACTTCCGGTGCGCTATGCCGCAACGTGTCGCTATTTTAGAATCGCAGCATAGCAACACGCTAACGGACTACCACGCAAAACAATCGGACGAACTATCATAACAACAGCAAAAGGTAATCATAACAAATTGTCTACGTAAATATGAATGCTGCTTGTGATACTCACTTTGCATTTACGCACAGCAATGAACAAACACACAATTAGACGCACGCTCATGTCGTGCATCCACCCGTGACTTTCTTACTATTGACATCCGCATTCTGGTACGGTGCATGCGCAATCCAACTTTTCACCTATTTACGTCAGCCAAATGTGGGAATCAAATGATGCTGAAGGCATTGAACGAGCAACTGTGAACATCTTAAGCAAACAATCACATAACTTTGTAGCCTTTTCTACACTTAACAAGAGGCAAACAGACAGCGGAGTTCACCAATCAGCGACGGGCAGACGTGCCGCTATCAAAGCGACAAGGGCAGGACGAGGGACTTGCGCGCGGAAGTAAACATACGAGGAGAACGGAGTTTATTCAACATGGCTAGCGAGAGACAGACTTGTCAATGACTCGTTGTGTTTTAGCTTATTTAAAACTGAATTTACCGCGGATTGGAACATATTCTCGGCCCTCCCGTTCGCCATCTGTGTTGTTCTAGAGACGACTTTCGGCGCGCAAAAGTGACGTTGCTCGTGAAGAACACGTCACGCAAATAAACAAATCTGATTTGTCGATTGATTTTGTACCTTCTCGAGAGGCTGTGTCCCAGACTTTTCTCTCAGTGTTTGAAAAATACAGGGAGAACAGTCTGGCCGTGCAAGGCAAACACTCAGTTGCCTTAACATTTTTCCGAGTAAGGCCAACGGCGTCATGCATTAAGAGAGACAATACCTAATTAATATGCTCACTTGCCACCCTGTGGGTGTGAATTGCAACCTGTCGAAATGACGGATGGACTTCAGTTTTTTCCGTCACCGTTTTAAAAAACCGGTCAACGACGGAAAATATTCGGCTAACGCAACCCCTGAGACATATGGTTCTATCAAACACAACAGCTGTTTTGGCTTAAAATACAGCAGTTTATTTTAAAGAGGGGTGCAAGAGCAGAAACTGCCATTTCAACCTTGTCTGTTTTCTGCCATATATGAATTGGATAGTTGTAAAAAAGAACAGCGCCTGAAAAATCATGAACAACTTTTTCAAAAGAGGCTCGCGAAAAACCGAATAATGAAATTGAAATGCTTTTTCCATTGTAAATGCAGGAATCAGAATATTTTGTCACACGCCAGTGTGGCTACTTGCGTGGCTTACTAAATGTCCTTTCCGAGCAAATCGTTTACCACAAAGTGAGCATGCAAAAGGCTTTTCTCCCGTGTGTGTTCTCATGTGAATGTTTATATATTCCCTTGTGGCGTATTTTTTATCACAAAGTGTGCAAGCATAAGGCTTCGCTCCGGTGTGTGTTCTTGTGTGTTTGTTTAAATATGCCTTTGTGGAGTATTTTTTATCACAAAGTGTGCAGGCAAAAGGTTTCTCTCCAGTGTGTGTTCTTGTGTGAAGGTTTAATACTACCTTCGAGGAGTATTTTTTATCACAAAGTGTGCAGGCATAAGGCTTCGCTCCGGTGTGTGTGCTTGTGTGTTTGTTTAAATCTCCCTTACAGGTGAATCTTTTACCACAAAGTGTGCAGGCAAACGGCTTCTCTCCAGTGTGTGTTGTTGTGTGAATGCTGAAATTTTCCTTTTGGGTGAATCTTTTACCACAATATGTGCAGGCAAAAGGCTTCTCTCCAGTGTGTGTTCTTGTGTGTCTGTTCAATTTTGCCTTCGTGCAGTATTTTTTATCACAAAGTGTGCAGGCATAAGGCTTCTCTGCGGTGTGTGTGCTTATGTGATAGTTTAAACCTCCCTGATGGGTGAATCTTTTACCACAACATGTGCAGGCAAAAGGTTTCTCTCTAGTGTGTGTTCTTGTGTGACTGTTTAAATGTCCCTGACTTGTGAACCTTTTACCACAAAGTGTGCAGGTAAAAGGCTTCTCTCCAGTGTGTGTTCTTGTGTGATAGTTCAAATTTTCCTTTGTAAAGTATTTTTTATCACAAAGTGTGCAGGCATGAGGCTTCTCTCCAGTGTGTCTTCTTGTGTGAAGGTTTAATACTACCTTCGTGCAGTATTTTTTATCACAAAGTGTGCAGGCATAAGGCTTCTCTGCGGTGTGTGTGCTTATGTGATAGTTTAAACCTCCCTGATGGGTGAATCTTTTACCACAACATGTGCAGGCAAAAGGTTTCTCTCTAGTGTGTGTTCTTGTGTGACTGTTTAAATGTCCCTGACTTGTGAACCTTTTACCACAAAGTGTGCAGGCAAAAGGCTTCTCTCCAGTGTGTGTTCTTGTGTGATAGTTCAAATTTCCCTTTGTAAAGTATTTTTTATCACAAAGTGTGCAGGCATGAGGCTTCTCTCCAGTGTGTCTTCTTGTGTGTGTGTTTAATCTTGCCTTCGTGGAGAATTTTTTATCGCAAAGTGTGCAGGCAAAAGGCTTCTCTCCAGTGTGTCTACGCATGTGTGCCCTTAAGTAGCGTTTAAAAGGAAATGTTTTATCACAAAGTGTGCAAGCATAAGGCTTCGCTCCGATGTGTTTTCTTGTGTGTTTTTTTAAATCTCCCTGATGGGTGAATCTTTTACCACAACATGTGCAGGCAAAAGGCTTCTCTCCAGTGTGTGTTCTTGTGTGATAGTTCAAATTTTCCTTTGTAAAGTATTTTTTATCACAAAGTGTGCAGGCATAAGGCTTCTCTCCAGTGTGTCTTCTTGTGTGTGTGTTTAATTTTGCCTTCGTGGAGAATTTTTTATCACAAAGTGTGCAGGCATAAGGCTTCTCTCCAGTGTGTCTTCTTGTGTGTGTGTTTAATTTTGCCTTCGTGGAGAATGTTTTATCACAAAGTGAGCAGGGAAAACGTTTCCCAACCACGCCTTCCTTTGCGTCTCTTTTAAATGATGACTTGTCTAAGGATTTTGAAGCATTTTGGTCAAAGTCATGCTCCTCCTCATCAGTATTAAAGTCAGAAGAATGTGACGTTGAGTCATCGCTGTCCGAAAGCGGAGCTAAGAGGCCGTCCGGTTGCTCTCCTTTTGTTGTCTGGTGCTGAAATGAGCTGTCGCTCAAAGGGTTCGCTGCTCCGCTCTCTTCGCTTGGTCCTTCGTCTTCTTCGCTCTTCACACCGACACCCATTGGAAAATTGAGGATTTCAATTTCCTGTTTTTCTTCTTTGATATCAGAGGTCTCTGGCTCCGCCTCCTGTTTGATCAACGGCATGTCAGGCTCCTCCTTCTGTTTAACGTGGACGGGATTGTGCTTCTCAGGGTGAAGTTCTTCTACAGTGACGTCTGCGGGACTCTGGATGGGGGGAAAAAAAACACGTGATTTAATGACGTCGGAGATATAGACAGAATATAGAAAGAAAAACAGGTAGTCCCCGGGTTACGACGTACCAGACTGATGTAATTTAAACTTTAGGACGCTGGAGTCTCCAGTCTTCATCATGTTGACTTTTGTTTTGTGATGCATGCTTTTATTTTGGCGTAGGAAATGTAGGGCAGGCAGTACTTCCGCACGCGAGGGTTTCAAGTCAGAGCGCATTTACACACGAAGAACGTATTTGTTCACGCTAAGATGAACACGAATACACACACACACACACACACACACAAGGAAGAGCCATTTGCTCCCACGAAGAAACCGAGTGTGAGAGAGGGAAGACCCTGCGCGCATGTTTGTTACTTTCGAAGCATCCAGAGGCAACACCTTTTGTACAGATTCTTGTGCGTTTTCAATTGTGGTCGAATACTTTGGGCGAGATGATGTGATTTTTTTTTAATGATGTGTGGACGGTTAATTGATACGTGCTAATCGTTTGTGTTTATTGTTATTGCTGTATCAGCAGCGCGTTATCAAAATTTGAATTGCTATTATTGACGAACTGATTTCATTCAATTTTTATTTTTGTTTCATTCTGCACGTGTTGATGTCACGAGAAGCTGAATAAAGTCAGGAAACCACATGGACTTATTTCCAACATCCTGGCGAGGACAGCACAATGTCGTCTATTTTTGGGTTTTGGATAGTTATTTTGAGTTTTAGGCAGTATTTAAAGGTTTGGCATAAAGCCGATTTGATATGTATCTAGATACACAGGTTTCGATTCAATTCAAAAGCGATACATTTTTAAGGCCGAGCGATTCGATACGATTGAGAACGATACGGTTCGATACAGCAAATTTCGCCGAAAGGTGAGAGATTTTCATGCCTTATTAATGTGCTAGTTGTTTATTACACACCTTTGTGCTTTCAACAATTGGAACATTAGCCTATACAAAGGTAGAATCCTGCTCAAAAAGTAGCGGGTATTTAAAGATAATCCAAACACAATTTGCCTTTCAGACCCCGCTTATTGGTCAGCTTTCTTTCTGAAAGAAAGAAGAAGTAAAAAAGTCCTGTGCTAAAGAGAAAAGCAATCCCAATGACAAAGATTTTAACATGTATTTTACAAATGAAATGCCTCGATGAATAATTTTTTTCCTTATGAACGGTTTTCAAAAGCTTTATTGGTGGATTTTCTTAAGTTAAAGTGTCAGATAAAAATTAATCAATGTAATTGTGTAAGCAGGATCTGTGTATTATTCTTATTATTTAATTACAGGTGTTTTAGCTCATTTCAATTTATTTTATTTAAATGGGCTATTATTTATTTTATTATGAGTTTATATCTTACAAATGTGATGTAGTATTCATTTATATTGTATATTTTATGTTGTATAACTTTAGTTCCTATATGAATATTAGTTCCTACTTGTTTTGTTGTGGTAGGAGGGTTTTGGATTGAGCACGGGGCCGTGTTGGTTATTATTATAGCAGAGAAGACAGCAGTAAATCAACAAAGACAAGTCAACTGTGCCCCGAACTACCACTCAAAGAGATCTGATGGAGTCAAAAAGTGGGTTACGATTGCATATTAGTTTGAAAATCGACCGGATCCCCCGTATTTTTACATGAGTGACTTCTGGTCTGCCCGATCCTAGCTACCGGTAGTAGTATTGATGCAGGAGGGTCGCGTCTCACGTCAAATAATAAACTCTGCCATTCTTTTCACGTGCGTCGTGTTGAGCCGCTTCTGGGACGTGTCTAACACGCAGCTGCACTGCGACTGGTATGCATTGGCTGATTGACGTTTCCGGGTTAGTGTCCTACCGTGTTGGTGCTCAATATAGTGGAGAAGACTGAGTAAATATAAACTACACAAAGAAACTGTAACCCGATCGACTCACAGCCTCGAAAAGTAAGGGCTACATTACGTCAGAAACTCGTTCGGTACGCCTCCGTTCCGAACCGAGCACCACGTACCGAAACGGTTCGATACAAATACATGTACCGTTACACCCTTACTAATTACTGTCGAATGGTAACTTTACTATCGATACAACTGTATCTCTCACCTGTAAAACCGGATATCCGGTCGTTCGGTTTTTCGTTCTCAAGCTTAGTTAATTCCAACTCATGCGGAAATTCAGGTTACATCTCCAGCGTAGGAATGGAACTCGTTCGTAAACCGGGGACTGCCTGTATACATAGATGAATTCATTCACTTAATGTTTTACTAAGCTGGCCCGAGAAGCATTCTTCAAGTTGAAAATGTGTTGCATAACAATATATTGAACCCTGACATATTGGCAGAGGTGGGAAGTAATGCTTTACATTTACTCCATTACATTTACTTGAGTAAATTTTTGAGAAAAATGTACTTCTTAGAGTAGTTTTACAATGCAATGCTTTTTACTTTTACTTGAGTAGATTTTTAAAGAAGAAACGTGACTCTTACTCCACTACTTTGGGCAACACATATGTTACATTTTTCCTCTTTATTCTACATATTGACTTTATTTTCGCCAGAGATGACGACAGAGGCTCTCCCATTTTCACCAGAGACGTTGCAACAATAACCACATGCTCCACTATACCAGTACTTCTCAAATAGTGGCGCAGAGCAATGCCAAGGGGGGGCGCATGTGACCTCGGGGAAGATGCTTTTTTTTTTTTTTTTTTTTGCCGTACTGGAATAAAGTGTACTTGCACATCCACTCAGTGGGTGGCAGTGGCGCTCTCATTTTCAGAGTGTGCGCAGTATTTTTGAACAAAGGAAGAGCACTCAGCACACTCAGAAAACAGATTTGAAGAGCAGTGTGCCGCCGCAGTTTTCGAAAGCCGTTTTCCGACCGGACTCACTCACGCAGCGACCCACTGTCTTGTCCTGTTCTCACGTCGCTGCCCGAGAAGTGCCATTTTCGGCTTGGGATCGTCACGACGACCGCCATCACCTGCGGTTCTACCTCGGCCGCCGAGAATGCGCTTTTTTCGTGCCGTTTGCCTTTTAGCTTTGACTTTTAATACAGCGGGTCATGAGGAAAGACCACTGTTTACTGCGTCTAAAAATAATTATAGCGGACAGCCAGAAGCCAAATCAATTAAGACGCCACTTAAAGACATTAGACCCCAATCTCATTGATAAGCCGCTTGATTGTTTTTCAGTGAAAACGTGGCAAATATTACCAACAATCGTCCTGCTTTGTCACTGTTATATCAGTAAACCAGTGAGCATTGTTAGCATGCTCATTGCAAAATAACTCCACACCATTGCAAAGGAGGTAACTACCGTGAGCAGCAAAAATAAAAACTGTCCTTCTGTCCAAGGACACTCTTTTTTTCTTTTATTCAGTTTTGTCGGTCAAATTTTTTGGCATATTGTCCTCATGAGTGAATGTTTCTAATCAATTTTAATTTGTTATTATTTACTGATTTGATTACATTTTATTTTTCTGTATTAAATGGTCAAAAATGTACCTTGAGTGTATATTTACAGTTTGAATGTGACTTTTTTTTTTAAATTCAGGCAAATTGATGCGCGTCAAGTCTTCTCTGTTACAAACAAAACAATGTTAATAAAGTTATAGTTTATTATAAGTTGATCTATATTACTTTTTTTCTTTATTAGGCAAGGCAAGGCAAATTTATTTATATCGCACAATTCAACACAAGGCAATTCAAAGTGCTTTACATCACATGAAGATCATAAAAATCACATTTAAATCAACACAACGTAAAAACCAAGACAAATGATCACATCTAATCACAGAATAAAAATAAATAAATAAAAATAAAACAAAAATAAAAATAAAGCAAAAACTACTACTACTAATAATCATTGAAATCAGCAATGGAGATAAGCACAATAGGAATAGAAGGCAGGTAGGTTGAAATATATAGACAGTTATGGATATGCAGTGCCAAACAAAAGCGTTTTTAGCCCTGATTTAAAGGAGCTAACAGTTTGAGCATACTTCAGACGTTCGGGTAACTTGTTCCAGAGGTGAGGAGCATAATAACTAAATGCTGCCTCACCCCTCTTGGTTCTTGTTCTTGGAACATGCAGAAGACCCGTTCCAGACGACCTTAGGGGTCTAGATGTCTCATAGGAATCTAACAAGTCAAGCATGTATTTTGGTCCAAGGCCATTAAGTGTTTTGTAGACGAGCAGTAGTATTTTATAGTCTATCCTTTGACTCACTGGAAGCCAGTGTAGCGATTTCAAAACCGGTGTAATGTGGTCCAGCTTCCTTGTATTTGTGAGGACTCTGGCTGCAGCATTCTGTACTAGCTGCAGCTTCCTGACTGATTTTTTATCAAGACCTGTAAATATACCGTTGCAATAGTCCAATCTGCTGAAAATGAAACCATGCATAAGTTTTTCCATGTCATGTTGAGTCAGAGGCCACTTAATTCTAGTTATATTTTTTAGGTGGTAATAAGCGGATTTAGTGACGGACTTTAGATGGCTATCAAATTTTAGGTCGGAATCAATAATTACGCCAAGGTTTCTGACTGTATTTGTAGCTGTAAGTGACATTGTGCTAAGTTGCCTGCTTATCTTTGACCTTTCCTTTTTTGGCCCAAAAATGATCATCTCTGTCTTCTACACATTTAACTGGAGAAAATTATGGCACATCCATTCATTGATTTGATGAATGCATTTACTCAGGGAGACTAAGGGACTATAATCATGTGGGGACACAAAATGTACAGTTGTGTGTCATCTGCATAGGCGTGATAGGAGATGTCATACTGTTCCATTATCTGAGCTAACGGAAGCATATAGATGTTAAATAAGAGTGGTCCAAGAATTGACCCTTGAGGGACTCCACACGTGAATTCGGTTTGATAGTTTCCGATTGACACAAAGAAATCCCTATCACGTAAATAGGATGTGAACCACTGAAGAATAGTGTCAGTAAGCCCTACCCACTGTTCCAATCTGCTGAGTAGTATGTTGTGATCAACCGCGTCGAATGCGGCGCTGAGATCCAATAGTAACAGAACAGATGATTTGCCTGCATCGGTATTCCGACGAATATCATTTAGGACTTTGATAAGCACGGTCTCGGTGCTGTGTTGTGGCCGAAATCCAGACTGAAATGAGTTAAAAAGATTGTTTTGCATCATATAAGTCTGGATCTGTTCGAACACAACCCTTTCGATAATTTTCCCCAGGAATGTCAGATTTGATATTGGCCTGTAATTGCTAATGGTTGAGGCATCCAGATTAGGTTTTTTAGGAGAGGTTTTATTACTGCAGTTTTTAAAGTCTGTGGAAACTCCTGTTTGGAGAGAAGTATTTATAATCTGAAGTATGTCTGGGGCTATGCAATGAAAAACAGTTTTGAAATGTTTGAAGGAAGGATGTCAAGGCAGCATGTTGTGGGCTTTAATTTTGACACAATTTCTGTTAAAGTGGCATACCCCAAGAGGCTAAACTGTCTAAGATTGACGTGTGGGACATTTTGGGAGGCATTTAGTGTACCAATTGTTCATCTAGAGTTGCACACAGTCTGTCTAATCTTTAGTACTTTGTGTGTAAAGAATGCTGTGAAATCATTACAGGACACCTCAGATGCCAATTCCTGAGGTATTGATGCTTGTGGGTTTGTCAGTTTGTCAACAACAGAAAATAGTGTTCGAGTATTGTTGGTGTTTCTACTAATGATCTCTGAAAAATATGACTGTCTAGCATTTTTCAGTTCCTGGTTGTATTTGCGAAGACTCTCTTTGTAGATATCATAAAAAACTAGGAGTTTGTTTTCTCGCCATCTGCGTTCTGTTCGTCTACAATCTTGCTTTTGTTTTAAAGCTAGTATGGCATTTCTCCAGGGTGACCTCTTCTTTCTTGACAAAGTTTTTGTCTTAATCGGGGCAATAGTGTCAATTACAGTCATCACACTGGAACTGAAACTATTTTCAAGTTCTTCCACTGGAGCTGTTGTAGGCATTAATGGTGAGGCATAGTCCTGTGTGAATAACACACAAGTGTTATCACTTATGTAACGCTTCCTAATAACCTCTGTTTCCCTTTTCAGAGGATGGACAGGGGTGGTCATTTTAAACATAATGCAGTAGTGATCAGACAGAGCAACATCATTCACTGTGACCTCAGAGATGTTAAGACCTTTGGATATTACTAAGTCCAGTATGTGCCCTCTGTTATGTGTTGGAACTGTGACATGCTGAGATAAACCAAATGTATCCAAAATATTTAAAAGCTCTCCAGCACATCCTTCTTCAGGATTATCAACATGAATGTTAAAGTCACCCACTAAAACAGGGGTGGGCAATTATTTTTCCCCACGGGCCAAATGAGAAGCAGAAAATATTGTGGAGGGCCGGACCAAAAGTTTGAAATCTACTCGTTATTAATTTTATTTTTACATTGAAATAAGTAAATTGTATTGTTTACAGAAGCTGGTAAGAGTATGTGTTATTGTTAGATAATGAGAGAGTGAGGTTGTTTTTACAAAAAAAGAACAAGTTATTCAGTGAAAACAGAGGTAAGTTTGCTACATTTTTGACTGTTTTTCAGTCACATTACCACAATGCTTTATTTTTAACTTAACTTTCTATAAAGATACCACAATAATGTAACATAACTCAACATTTTTATCAAACTGCCAAACATTGCAGAACAAACATGTTTCAGTATTTTTTTTCTTCAGTGAGAGAAATCTAGCCTCTGTTGAGCTTTAACAAGAGCATCAAGGTCAGGTTGAATGTTTGAGGTGGAGATGTGAAGCACATCTGACAGATGGTCATCAGTCAGAGAGGACCTGTACCTGGATTTGGTAAACTTCATTACTGAGAATGTTTGCTCACATGTATAGGTAGAACCAAAAAGAACCAACATCTTCTGAGCATGCTTCCTCATGTTTGGAAAATTCTCCTTCCTGAGAGATGAATAGAACTCCAGCAGTGAGGCTGACTTAAAGTGCTCTGCCAGTACTGTATCTGACTGCAAGTCTATGAGCTCCAGCTGGACATCAGTGGGTGCATTATCCACATTGCATGCAAAGGGAGAGGAAATCAGGTGCATATCATCCTCAATGTTTTTAAGATCTTCAAATCGTCTTGAAAACTCACTGTACAGGTCTCCTAACATCGATGAGTACCTACAGAGGTGACTGGCTGATGGTTTGACTTCTTTCAGGGTTTGCGTGTGAGTGAGAATTTTGTTCTCTAGTTGATTTGAGAGAAACTGCAACTTTCTCATGAAAGCCTTGACCAGGTTATGCATTTCATGGACAAAAAGGCCCTTGCCTTGCAGTTTAGTGTTCAGTTCGTTCATCAGTGCAGTCACATCAACAGCAAATGCTAAATCTGCAATCCAGTCAACATCTAAGAGCTCAGGGATGTTTTTGCCTTTAGTCTCACAAAACCCTTGAATCTCTGCTTTTAGGTCCCAAAACCTTTTCAACACTTTGCCCAGGCTGAGCCATTTGACAGCTGTATGGTAACTGATGTCGCCATGTTCGTCATCATGTTCTTCTAAAAGTGCAACAAACTGCCTGTGATTTAATGCTCGTGCCCTGATAAAGTTAACTGTCTTAGTTACAACATCAATAACATTGTTAAGTTTCAACACTGACTTACACAACGCATGCTGATGAATAATACAATGAATAAACACAAATTTATGCTCTGCGTCAAGTTCAGTCACTTTATCTTGCATCCGTTTCAAAAGTCCTACATTTTTCCCGCTCAGATTGGGACAACCATCAGTACTGACTCCTACCAGTTTGTCCCATTTCAGTTCAAACTTGTCCATGCATGCGTTTACCTCCTTGAACAAATCACTCCCCGTGGTTGTTCCTTTCATTGATCTCACTGCTGCCAGCTCCTCCGTAATCGTGAAATCCTGTGTTATTCCTCGGAGAAACACGAGTAACTGCGCCGTGTCGCGGACGTCACAGCTCTCGTCCAAAGCCAAGGAGAAAAAGTCAAAACTTGCTACTCCACTTTTTAGCTGAAGTCGGAGATTCTCCGCGATGTCCTCCACCCTTCTGGTCACCGTTCGCCTGGACAGCGGGACTTTCTCAAATGATTCTTTTTTCTCCGGACATATTAGCGCTGCAGAGTCCACCAAGCATTCTTTCACAAACTCTCCCTCCGAAGACGGCTTACAATTTTTAGCGATTTTATGAGATATCACAAAGCTGGTCTTGGTTGCTGCATCCCGGGCTGCATATAGCTTGGTAAAATAGCCTTGTTGTTTTTCTAGCTTCGCTAGCAAATCTTCAGATAACCGCGCTCTTCCAGCCTCAGTCAGATGTCCGTATTTTTCTGCATGCTTCGTCTCGTAATGCCGACTCACGTTGTATTCCTTAAACACGGCGACCTGCTCACCACAAAGTAAACACACGGGTTTACCACCGACGTCTGTAAATAAATATTTAGTTGTCCATATTTTTTTGAAACCACGACCTTCGGCCTCCACCTTTCTTTTTTTGGCGTGTGCAGACATTTTAGGGTTACCATTGAGTTGCTGCTAGTCACATGCACTCAGACTTGTTTCAGTACCTGGACGTAAATGACGTACGCATGCCGTAAACAGGTTTCAAAGTAAAAGCCCTGCTGTTTTAGTCCACGCATTACGCACAATTTTGAAAGTAGGTTTTATTTTCTTAAGTCCAAGCAACCTTTCGCGGGCCAGTCAGAGTGGGTCCGCGGGCTGTAAAATGCCCGGGTCTGCACTAAAACAACACAATCAAAGTCCATGCAGACAGAAGACAGTATTTTGGTAAACTCATCAAAAAACATTGTGTTATACTTTGGTGGTCTGTAAATTGTTAACAAGGCAGCTCTGCAAGGGCTTTTTAGCTGAATGACAATATATTCAAAGGAATCAAACTGACCACATGAAATATTCGTGCATTGAAAACTGTCCCTGATCAGACTGGCAACCCCACCTCCTTTCTTATGGGTTCTTGGCGCACTAAAGAAATTGAAGTTTGTGGGAGTTGCCTCAATCAGAACTGTAGAGCTATTATCTTGATCTAACCAAGTTTCTGTTAGGAACATCATGTCAAGGTTATGTTTGCTGACAAAATCATTAACTAAGAAAGATTTGCCAGCTAAAGATCTGATATTTAGAAGAGCCAATTGCAGATTCCAGACTGGATTCACTGGTGAGTTTTGGGAATGACATACTATGCTGAACAGGTTGGCAGAGTTGATTGAACGTTTTTTATTTCTCACCAATCTAGCCCTTTTTGTTGTTGTTTATCACCACTGGGATTGTTGAGCATACAGACTGTACTCCATAGGGCCCCGGCTTTTGCTGGGACAGAACAGTCTTTGTAATGTTGTCACAGCCTGGACCTGGTGCGTATCATATTGGTGTCGCCAACATGGCTTCCTCGATAGAAGGATAATACAGTGTAATTCCAGAGTTGTAGTGCTTTGGCTTTGCCCCGAGAGAATTCCAGGGGAGGCTGGTTGGTTTGTTGCCATCTTCCCCTGGCACCTGTTGGGTGAGACAGGTACAGGGTGGAAGCGAAGACATGAACTTGAGGCGATCAAGAGACTGGTTAACCTTGCTATCTAGATCTATGGAGTCCCAACCAGGTTGACTCATTATTCCATCCAAACTAAGTCATCGGCGGGGTGGCTTCCGGGACTGTGGGGATTTAGGCTTTGATGAGGCCTTAGCCTGACTGAGTCGGCAGAGTGGTGGCGTCTTGGAGTGTGAGGATATGGTGCTGGATGGGGCCTTAGCCTGGAGTCTGCGGTGTGGCGGCGTCTTGGAGTGTGAAGACTTGGGGCTGGATGGGGCCTCGTCAGCAGAGGATTGCATGGTCGGGTGGTTCTCCTCCTGTTGAGCTGATGGAGCCACTTCTTGGGTCTCGTCTGAAGGGGGTCGATCACCTGCTACCAGGGTCTCCTCCCGATGACGCAGTGTAGCCTCAGCAGAGGAGGGTTGGTCACAACCTGGCAGGGCTGGCTTAGTCACTTCCACTTCAGCGACTGTAGGCTCCATTTTTGGAGGAGACGTTGATCCTGCGTGCTCACCAGCCTCCATGTTTATCAGATGTTTTGGGACAGCTTGCCTCCTTTCCTCGAGATAAGCAGACTGTCTGTGCCTCAAGAGATAAAACATGCTGCTGCTTAGTAACCGCACTCCTGACTTATTTAGGTGAAGGCCATCGTTCTTAAAGAGATGCCTGCACCCAGAAAATATGTTGAAATTGTCAATGAAATACATCGATTGTCCAGCGCATGTAGCTTTGAGCCATTTGTTGAACATCATCACTCTGCTGAAACCTTCATCCCCCAGCCTGGGCACGGGTATGGGTCCACTGAAAAACACCTCAGTATTTAAAGCTCCGACTTTGTTTATCAGTTCAGTGAAGTCTTGCTTTAAAAGCTCTGATTTTTGCTTCGCAATATCGAGGGCTCCTGTGTGTATTATCAGAGTAGTGGCTGTTGGATGCTGAGCAGCAATGCTCAGGATATTTTGTGAGATATCAGACACCATTGCTTTATTAAAACAACATACTCTGGTATTGTTGCTACAAAAGTGTTTTATCCCATTCATAGCAAAGTCGCCCACTGTCAGAGTGCGGGGCCCAGTGGGTCGCTTCTCTGTAGCCTGCTAGCACATGCATTAGCATCGTACCTCTCTTTCGAGCTGGGTGTTCCAACTTTCCCTGGGTCAGGGGTCTCGGAGAGTGGCGTAAATCTATTTTCCAGTGGAATTCCAGCTGCTTGAGGCACTTTGCTTTGAGCCTTTGTTGTTGCCTTGATCTGTGATAATTTTCTTTCTGGTGCTGGGGTAGAAGATGTGGTCTTCTGCAGCGGTGGCCATTCCTTTTCATCGTAAATCTGCCAGTGCTGGGTTCTGCCTGACAAACGACTTCTTGAGTTGTATTCCTTCGGCTTTGCACCAAGCTGATTCCAGGGAGGACTGATTGTTTTAGTGAGATATTGACCAGGGTCCTGTTGAGTCTCGATGGTGTTTGTTTGCATTCTGTAGGCCGGCTCCCCCTCGCTGTTTTGGGAAATCGGCAGAGTGGTTTCATTCCCGAGCTGTCCATTTACCTCCATATTCACTTCAAGCCGGTAGATTTTTGTTTCTAGTACCGCTATCTTCTGGAGCAGTTTGTGGTAATCATCCATTGACAGGGGAGGCATGTTGCTGCTACTTAGCTTCCGTTAGCCGAATTCCTCAGTTCCAGTCGCGATAAGGCAGAGTTGTGTTCCAGTAAAGACAAAAAAAGCACTTTAAAAGGCTCAAAAAGCCTTTGTTTAAATATAAACAAGAATAAAAGAAAATTCCAAGACTTGCTGAGTAATTTAGAGGTGATTAACAATGATTAAAAAGATGATTGAAGCTTGAGAAGCAGGAGCAAAGCAGAGAGACGTCTGCACAGTAGCGAAGCAGCAATATTAGAATAAAAGGACACAATGTTAGGCAGATGCATATTTATAATAGTAATTTTATAGACAAATGATACTATTTACAGTGGCGGCAGAGAGTTTGGGGGGGGGCGCGAAACATTTTCGTCTTCCTTGGGGGATGTAACAGAAAATAATGTAAAAGCACTGCACTATACCAATCAAAGGCAACACTGTTTTTTCTCCCCTAGAGGCGCTCATGCTCTTTGGACGGGTGGTATACAGTATATTTCTTTTTTTTCTTCCACATGAAAATTATATTTTATTTCAGTCAAATTTTTATCACTCGACGGTAGATAAAGGGTGGCAGGATCAAAACAATTCAAAAAGTGGTTCAAAATATTGTGTCAGCAAGGTAATGCGGTCAAAAAAAAAAACTAATGGTTGACATTGCCACCTCAATAAGGAACAATGAAGATAAAATGATTACTAATTCATGTTTCAAGTGTTGTTCTGGTCTCAGTTCGAGTGTTTTTGTGTCATCTTTTGGCCTAATGTGGTCATGTAAAAGGTTATAGTACAGTATAATAATAACAGTTCATATAGATCACAGGTGTCAAACCGATTCCAGAAAGGGCCAAGTGGGTGCTGGATTTTGTTCCAACCGATACCGTGCAGAGAGTTTAACCAATGAACTTCCTACTGAAACAAGCAGCACCTGACAAAGTTTAACTGATTACACATGTAAAACATCTGATTGGTGAAGAGGTGTCCTCTTCATTGGTTGGAAAGTCAACCTGCACCCACTTGGCCCTTTCTGGAATCGGTTTGACACCTGTGATATAGATGATGTTACGCTGAGAAAAAAAATTATTTAACACAAATTCATATTCTTCGCAGTTACTCACAATATTACTTATTACTTGAGTATTCTTTTCAACTAATACTTTTTTACTTGTACTTAAGTAAATTTTTGGATGACTAATTTTACTTGAAACTTAAGTAATATTATCTGGAAGTAACGTTACAATTACTTGAGTATAATTTTAGGCTACTCTACTCACCCCTGCATTTTAGTGCCAGGGTTCGTATTCGTTTTTAATGGCCAAATTCAAGCTCTTTTAAAAGAACTTTCAAGATCATTTTTACAGTGCCTTTTAAATATTATCCTAATGAGATTTTTATTAGGATTCTTTTTTTTTTTTTTTTTCTTAATATGGCGGAAATCATATTGCGCCTCTCACAAATGCAAATACAAATGTCTTCCAAAATATTCGACGACCCAGGAGGCTCAAGAAATTTACGATGAAAAGTGGCAATTCTGAATTTTGTCTATTTTTCCCCAAAATAAATAAATAAAAGGTTTCCAATTATTTTGAATGAATATTAAGAGACGAGCACATATTTTTGCGTCTACAGGGACAACATCAACTTGGTGGAAATACACACTCAGCAAGAAAACAGTACATTATATTCAATGAATCATACCCAACTAGACTCCACAAACACACACCAAAAAAAAAAAAAAAAAAAAAAAAAAAAAAAAGCGAATAATATGCTACGCTAACGCAGTGCTTCTCAATTATTTTCTGTGACGCCCTTCCCTAGGAAGACGTAAATGTTTCGCCCCCCCCAACCCTATGCAGACACTGTAAACAGTATCATGTTTATAAAATTATTATTATTAGAGGTGTGCAAAATTTCCGATTCTTAGATTATTCGCGATTCGGCCGTGGAAGATTCGAGAACGATTCACAAACATCCAAATTCCGATTATTGAAATATGCCAAGTAAAGCGGAAGTACAACACACTCAGCGCGCCGCGCGGTCTTCGGGACGCATTGAGGAACGAAGCGAGAGTCGCTAAACATCATGCTTCTCATTACCCGGCCCCTTGGGTAATGCGAATGCTCAACTCACGCCACGAGATTAAAAAAAAACGCAACAACATACCTGACTGCTGCCGAAAAGCTGCTACAAAGTACATCCACAATGTTACGATAGATATCATTTATATAGGACTAGATGCAATATAGCTTCGGTACCGTTGGCAGCACATCGACAAAAAGCTAGATGCGGGCATTAGTAAACGGCCGCCATCTTAAAGCAGTACACTTCCCTGCAAGGCTGTTGTAGCGAACCTTCCAAGCAAACCTAATTAACTTTTTATCTAAAATACTCCTAAATCGGTAAAATATTGACCTGAATCTATCGTTAAAATAGTTTTAAAACTTTCAAATGTCGAAAGTAGACAAAAGGGAAATTATGGAATAACGGGAGCAATTTTAACAACTTTAACGTTTGATTCACAACATTAAATTAATTGAATGTAGTTTAAAGCTGCTGATACAGAATGGGGACTGGAGTTTTTTTATTTACTGTTATTTTTGTATATTTGTTTACTGCTATGTTATCTGGATACTGAAATAGTAGTTTGGTTTAGCCTCAGAGTATTTTTGAACAATTTTGGAACTAATGTACAAAACATTTAAAAAAAAAAAAAAAAAAGGAGGGGGGTGCATCAATAATCGTTTTATAATCGAATCGGAGCCTCTGAATCGTAATCGTAATCAAATCGTTAGGTGCTGTAGAGAAATATTTCTGATATTTCACATATATTCTTTCATTTCTTTAAAACAATATGTATTTCAATCTAGGTCATTTACTTACTGTATTATTTGGTTTGTGACAAGAAGACTCGAGGGGTTTAAGACCCTCTTAGAACTTTGTAATCAATGCAAGTGCATTCCTGTCTTTCCATTTTATTACTGTAAGAGGGGGCAAATAGGCCAAAGGAATGTTTGCCTTGATGACATCTCACCATTTGTTACCAGTTAACAGAAAGTTTTTATCTTCTGTTTGCAATGAAACGTGTTGTTTGGTGTGTCAATACATTATATGAATGCCTTAGTTACGCCCACTGGGAGTGGGCTCACTTGTTCATTTGCATATAGACTTAAAAGCTGATGTGCCCTGAAAGCTGGGCCCTCCCTTGAACCCAAGAATGACCGAAAGGTGAACAGAGACAGGGGGCCCAGACCGGTCTGTATTGTCTAATTGTTTTGTCTCATTGTTGTTTCAATATGTCTTACTGTTCTATGTTCTGTTTTGTTACGTTATGTCATCTTGTTATTAAATGTTTACCTTCTTCTGTCCAATCGAGAGAATAAAAGAATTTGCAAGTAGAAGATGTCGGCCTGGCTGTTTATTGCAGCACACAAAAAATAGAAACTTCTACAGTGCCCAAAGATTCCCAGCTCTAATTAATATTATTATAAAGTACACCTCTGCATAATATTGTGTCATTTTTCCTATTGAAGAAAAGTAACAAAAATTAGTACAACTTTATTAACATTGTTTTGTTTGTAACAGAAAAGACCTAAAGTGCATCAAGTATGAATTAAAAAAAGTCACATCCAAACTGTAAAAATACACTCTCAAGGTACATTTTTAGACCATTTGGTACTGAAAAATAAAGTTGAATAAAATCAAAAAATAACATTAAATTCAAATTAATTAGCAGCCTTAACTCAAGACCACATTATGCCTACCAATTTGACAGAAAGAACGAAAATGATTGGAGAAAAAAAAAACGATACTGTCATTGGACAGAGGGAAGGTTTATATTTTTACTGTAGGCTGTATTGCAGTTGGTAACAAGGAATCTGAACTTTTAACAGCATGTCTGCTGCACGCGCGCACGCACGTGCACGCGAGGCGATACATCGCAGCGGAAAAATTACCGCCTTCATTTTTATTTATCGTGCGATAAATGGAATTATTGCTTATAGCGACAGGCTTACTCCCGAGCACATTATGCCTAGCAATTTGACCAAAAGAACTAAAATGATTGGAGAAAAAAAACGACACTGTCATTGGACAGAGGGACAGTTTATATTTTTACTGTAGGCTATATCGGCTCCTTTGCAATAGTGTGAGGTTATTTTGCACTGAGCATGCTAAACAGTGCTCGCTGGTTTACTGATCTAACACTGACAAAGCGGGACGACTGTCGGCAATATTACAATATTCGGCACAGTTTCGCTGAAAAACAAAACAAGAAGCTCATCATTGAGATTGGATTCTAATTTCTTTTAGTGGCATCTTAATTGATTTGGCTTCCCGCTGTCTGTTGAAAACATTTTTGGACACAGTAAACAGAGGGGTCTGTTCTCATCTCCCGTGCATTCTCACCAGCCGGGAGAACTGGAGGTGAGGGCGGTCGTCGCGACAGTCCTAAGGCAACCATGGCGCTTCTCGGGCAGACACATGAGAACTGGAGAAGACAGTGGGTTGCTGCGTGAGCCCAGGCAAAAACGGCGCACAGCTCTTCATATCTCTTTGCTGTGTGCTCTTGTTTGGTTCAAAAATACTGCGCACACTCTGAAAGGAAGAGTGTCACTACCATCCACTGAGTGGATGCGCAAATACACTTAATTCAAGTACGGCAAAAAGTATGTTCCCTGAGGTCACATGGACCACCCCCTGCATCACTCTGCACCCCCCACCCGCCCCCCACTCGGGCGGGCGGACCGCCCCATTATTTGAGAAGTAATTCCCTACAGTAACAATCACAACAAAACAAAGTCTGATGTTGCATGAACAATACAACGACTAATTTTATAATCTTACCTTCATTTCCTTGTATTTCAGTTGTTCGTCGTGACCTGGAGTTCCTCTTCTCATTTCTACTCTTTGACTTGATGTTTGGGATTGCGTTGGCCACCAGTTAGTAGTAATTTGTCGCATCTTAAAGACAAGTTAAAGGTAATCACGCTCATGTCAACCGATCGACTTTTCCTGAAAACAAAACTTTACAAATCGGAAGTGAAGTCAAAGCAGTCGGAATGCGTTAACGTGCCTTAGCTAGCGAGCTAAGCTAAACTAAACTAAGTTAAGGGAGAATGCGAAGCTTCAACATAAAGCCGAACGACTTCCATTATGTAGTGATGTTACGCTCGAAGCAGACGCTCGAGACAAGTGTCGAGCGCTCGCGGCAAAAGAATCACGAATCAGTCGTCCCGAGGTCTCGCTGGATCCGGTGGAACAGCTCGTGACGTCACGCTCGAAGCAGACGCCCGACAAGTATCGAGCGCTCGCGGCAACAAGTATTCTGATACGTTGTACTGATGTTTTGCTTCATTCAGTGGAAAAACACCTGGCCGCGGAAGGAAAGCATTGTGATGTCACACGCGTGTCGGCCGTGACCGTGGACGTGTCACTCAGGGAGCGAGGGGTCGAGTCAGTCAATTTGGTTCAGTCAAACTTACAATGCTTATAAAAAGGGGAAATATCCCTCAAAATGTTGTGGGTTGTGAGGCGAGCTTTTGCGCGCATTACGTCATATTGAGAACGAGGGAGAGTAAAGTGAAATTAGATCAGATTACACATTAGATTAATTTGCAAATGCACATAGTATAGGCATTCACTGACACACTATACACTGATTTATATAATTCGCACACACACGCGCACCCCCCCCCCACACACACACGTTACTTTTTGTGTCGTTCAGTTAGTCAGTTTTTGTGTTTGTTTGTTTTTGTGTCCGTCTGTTTGTCAGTTTTTGTGTTTGTTTGTCTATCTGCCAGTTTGTATATTTGTTCGTGCCATGTGAGAGAATATTCTCAAAAGCTGGAGAGGTCACCAGCAAAAAGAGGAACCGGCTGAAACCAAATGCTGCTAAGATGATTTTGTTTTTAAATAAAAATGTGTGAAACACCCAAATCCCCATCCCAGTGTCACGAGAATTCTATACACCTACCATCAAGAGTTCCCTATTCCACAAGCATTTCCATTTTTTATTTAAAAGTAACAAAACAGCTTTTTTTTCTCTTTTCGTCATTATTATTATTATTATTTTTTTAATTAATCTGGGGAAGAATAAAGAATAAATTTCATGATAGTGGTCGAACCCACTACTGCTTGCACACGAGGCAAAGTATGTAACAACCATACAACCCACATATTTAGTTGCTCAGATGACACTTGGTTATATGAAAGTTCAATATATTTTTGTCCAACAGATGTCTTCAAACTGAATTGTGTCAAATGCCTAGTAGCACTGAACCATTTCAACACATTTGCTTCAGTGATACAAAGCAGTGGTGAAGCAGTGTCGTGACTCACCACACTGATTCGTGGCAAATGCTTCATAACACTGAACCATTTCAACAAATTTGCTTCAGTGATACAGAAAGCTGTGGTGAAGCAGTGTCATGACTCACCACACTGAGGGCCCAAGTACACCGCATGCGTGATCGTTGCGTTTCCGGTCCGACTCCGGTAAAAAAATAGCGCCGGAGCCAATCCGTTCCCATTATATCCTATTGTTCAACGTATACCGGCCGCGTCAGTGCTCCGGATTGACTGCAAACCACCTCCGGCGTGCCGCAAGCCCGCCGGATGGTATAGACCCTACTCACGTGACGTCACAGCCACGCCCCCGCGCCACGTTGTCCGTATACTCGTCATGTTAATGCATTAGCGCTTCGTAAATTCCTCCTATTATGGCATGTTTTTCTGCTCGTTAACATTAATAATCAAAATGGCGAAGTCGTGTGTGGCGGTCGGTTGCAAAAACAGAGAAGATAGACGGAGAGACTTGAAGTTTTACGGTATTCCGAGAGACCCGAAGAGGAGACCGAGATTGACTGCTGCAATTCGACGAGAAAACTGGGCTCCAAACGACTACCACAGATTATGTAGTAGTCATTTTATATCTGGTAAGATGCATTTAATATACATTTAGAGGGTTTTGGGCTGACAATCACAATTAAGATCATTGCTAGGCTAATCGCCGACAACATACACTCAGACGTTGTGAATGAACTACCTGAAAATATATAATTATAAGGGGATAATCAGACAGTTGTCATACAATTAATTTACAATTTCACTATTCAGGTCAAAAGCCAAAAAATAAATTCAACTAAGGACAATCTGGAGTAGTGCTATCGCACTTCATATTTATTACATATTATATATGTATGTAGTGAGAGTGCTATCGCTAAACCATATAAACATTAAAAGCCCTAGCTCCATTGACAAATGACATGAAATACATTAGACTTGACAGTGGATGTTAGCAATAACAAAAGATTTTGAATTGAAAATTTCGAAACTCACCTTTCCAAGCACAAGATAGATTCCTGCCGAATTTTCGTGGACGAGGACCTGTTTCACCCAACCAGCAACGAAATATTTATAAGCCTCTAAGCTCTTAAAGTTTTTCAAACTTTCGTGAGAATAGGCTGATTTTGTGTGGACAAGATAGTTGTACATATCAGGGTAGCTAGCAGATGTCAGGCAAATACGGCGGAGACAGCGGGTCGAAAAACATTGATTTAGGCATCAAAAATGGATCTGGCGAATGGATAAACTGAAGCTTTTCCACATAACGCCTTTTATGCAACGCATCAAGTGAGTTTACGGCATCCGAAAGCACTGGGTCTTCCATGAAATGCATTATAAATTGCTCGATCAATTGAGACCATTGATAATACAGACACAAAATGACGGACAAGGGGGCGGAACCATACAGCGAGCACGTGATTTTGTGACGTCGGTGGGTAGGATCTATTTCTGCCGGACACGCATCCGACAAAATGGGCGGAGCTGGGCCTGACGTCAAAAGCCCAGGTGCCTAATCACGGTTTAAACACGAGCGAAAATGGATGATGAGCGCTTCATCATGGAGGTGGAAAGTCACTAAGTGATATACATGCAGCAGATATTACTATAAGGACACCATTAAAAGCGAAACTGCAAAGTGTCCTATTATGTGTGTTTTTCTGGCAATGTTATCAAACACGACGTGCTAAGCAAAAAAAAAAAAAAAAAAGAGCGTATCTGGAAGTGGTTCCACTGCAGAAATTCTCGTGCCCCGCGCACAAACAATCTCGGTTTGTATACAGAGTCGAGGGGGAAAAGTACGAAAGAGAAAAAAAGAGACGAAAAAGAAAAAAGAGACACCCACAAGTTTCGACCTGGTGGTCTATTCAAGACGTTTCTCTTTCTTTCCTACATTTCACTTGACTCTTCATAGAAAAAACAACAGTTTGCGCTGGCCACATGAATCTGCAGTGTTGAGACACCAATTCCAAGTACGCTGTTTTTTTAGTTCGTGTCGAATATAATTCGCTATCCATTTTTTAAATATGACAGATTATTTATCAGTTGTTTATAACAGCTCTATGAGATGTTATGTGCCATAAATTTTAAATGTGCACAAAGATATAAACGCACCGACACAACCAAGGGCATAATAGCCCCCCTTCCCTCCACACACGGAGCCCTGATCTCAACATGATGCAGTCAATCTGGAATTAAGAGACAGACACAACTAAAATATTGTAGCGTCGCCGGGGCTGTCATCGGTGGGTTAATTTATGCACCAACGCGGGGCTGTCATTGGTGTGCTGGTGCACCAGCGCGACGCTCCGATTGGTGGACTAGATAGCGTCAGTGTAAATACAGTGGGGAGAACAAGTATTTGATACACTGACAATGGGAAAACCCATTGGCAGTGTATCAAATACTTGTTCTCCCCACTGTAGTTGTTGTTTTTGCATTGGTGAGGTGGCGGGAAGTTAATAAAGAAAAAGAGGAAAAAGGCGTTGAAGCTCGTGTGTTGTTTTCGCGGCCAAACTTCCGCTTAGCAAACGTTACATTATCAATATGCAAGGAAAAAAATGTGCTCTCTCTCTGCTTCTCTGATGAGTACATACTCCAGACTCCGTGTGTTTGTCGTTGATTTAAATGGCACATTATCGCGCGCGATCACGCGAGAGCTCACGAGGGGACGGAGTTGGCGGACCGCAGCCGTGCAGCAGCCGGTATGATTTGCCTGTTTTTGACGGACTGCGTGGCACGCAGGCAACACTGAACCGGACCGGAACCGCAACGATCACGGATGCAGTGTACTTGGGCCTTGAGTCATGGCAAACGCTTCATAACACCGAACCATTTCGACACATTGCTTTATATTGATTCACTGCTTCAGAAAGCTTCGGTTTCTCCATCACTACCATTATGCTTTAAAATGAGACTTTTTAGTCCATTAAATTCTCCCTCCGGTACTTACCCAATGAAATTGCTTTGAAGGAGGTCGTTTGGTTTGGAGAATGGAACACGACAGAACAACAAGCCCCGGATGGGTACATAGAGGTTGCATCAAGTGAACCGGAAGTAGAGACGTTGAAGTGCTGAAACTTCAGCGTAAAGGCTCAAACACACCAGCAACGTGAACGTCGCGTCAACGATCTCTTCGCGATTACGCTTCGAAACACGGCCGTTAAAGTCAATCAGCCAATGCACACCAGTCGCAGTGAAATGCCGATGTCACACCCCCGTGCCGTACCGGTGCCCTATATTTGGCTTGGACTCCAGGAGACTCTGATGGCTGGATGGAGCCCTGGTGGTCATTATTCTTGCTTCATACTTTTATGCCATTGGCGCAATCAGCTGCCACTCAAACACACCGGAACTAGCGTTGAAGTTGAATCTTTGTGTCAAAATGATTCAATCGAGAAAAAAAAAGTGCCTTCAAAACTTTTCCCACTTCAAAAAAAAAGTGTGTTCAAAACTTTTTCCACTTTGGAAAAAAAAAGAGTTTAAAACTTTTTGCTTTTCAAAAAAAGTGATACTTCAATAAAAAAAATATATATATTTCAAATAAAAAAATATATTTTCAAAAAAATAAATATTTTTGCAAATGATTTTTTCTTTGATTAAAAATAGTTTTTTGATTAAAGCAACTTTTATTGCGATTGAATGATTTTGACACAAATGTCCTACCCCTAATATGGCTCAAACACAAAAAGGATAGCTTCAATCAAAGAAAACGGTTTGAATGAAAAATAAAGCGTTCAAATGCGAATTTCTGAGTCTCAAATATTTTTTCACATTGAAACCTTTTTTTCTACGGTTGAATATTTTTTAAATTTTTGATTGAAGTGAATTTCTTTTGAAAATTTTTTTTTTTTTTTTTTTGATGCGACTTAATTTTTGATTGAATAATAAAGACACAAATGTCCTAGCCAAAATGTGGTCCAAACGCAAAATGACATGACTTCAATCAAAAATGGTGTTTCAATAAAAAAAAACTTGACTTAAATCAAAAAAAAAATTTCAATCAAAGAAAAATAGTTTTCAAATATATTTTTTTGAGTTTCAAATTTATTTTTGCATACAAACACATTTTTTTTGATTGAAGAGACGTTTTCTTTGATTGAAAATATATATTTTGATTGAAGCAACTTATTTGATTGAAGCAACTTTTTTTTTGATTGAATAATAAAGACACAAATCTACCTCCATAGAGCAACTGCTGTTTTTTGCACACCCCCACACACAGACACGTACTCTGACTCTTCCTCATTGGATTAGTAGTCGGTAGTATGTATATAAGTAATATGTCAATCATACAAATTTTTTTTTTATCCTTTACGATTCGCCCCAGACACCTTACGCAATCAGTTATTGAAGAGTTATTTATAATAAGGAACTGGGGGATATTGGAATACTTTATCACATTCATGAAAAATTGAGAAGCCACCTTTTGAGCGTACACCGAGTGCCAACTTAGTTTTCTATGTCCTTAGATTAGTGACACCTACCTAGCTTGTAATAAATAAAGGAATAAACCAAGATGTAATCTCCGAGTTGGTCTTTGGGAAAGCGTTGAACAGCGCTCCTAAATACGATTTGAAAAATAAATAAATTCTAAAACTTTTTTGATGAACATGACAATCTTGGATAAGTTTTTTTTTTTTTAAATATTAGGGTTTACCTTATTCCGTGGTGCGGTTGTGTCGACAACACAGGCATATTATCATGACACATCTAACTAGCTACTTTTACTGTGATCTCTAGGTGACCTGGAGATGCTGAAGGTACATCGAGAAGAGGCTCCACTTTGTTTTCAACTCCATGAAGGCAAGGGCGCCAGCAAGCGAGGAATGCTGACGGTAAGCTCTATCAACATTTGTCCCATTAATAATTGCACTGTACCTTTCTTATGTGTACATATCTCAACCAAATGTACTCTATTAGGGACTTTGAGATACAGCTTGGAGTTTCCAAATCAAACCAAAAGATGGGTTGCCTGGAGGAGTTACGAGCCAACAACGCAGACATTCTGACAGAATTTGGTGGCGCATGTCCTGGAAAGACTGCAGGATTCATTAGTAAAGTTTGCTGATCCAGACTTTTGTTTCAAGCCTCCAACTACAATTCCCCAAACCATTGCAGGCATCGAAAGGCCTGATAAAGAAAAAGTCATTTTACAACATGTCAGTAGATTTAAAAAATAAGTAGGCTGACTTTTTCCTTTATTTTTTAATAGATATTTTTGAATGTACTACAATAAAAAAAAAAAACACACACACACACACACATTTTGTCTTATTTGTGAAATGTGAAGGTTTAAAAGATCAAAAGTGTCTGGGTATGTAGGAGTTGTACTTAGAACAATTGCAGAGCATCTTCAGCTTTCCTAAAACCATTGTAGTTCCCACTGACAGAAGTGTACTTGTCACGGATGAAGGAGACGACACACGATTGAAGAACACGTCGCTGGCCTCTTCCCAGATGTTTGCCTTTCAACGCCCACTCAAGAACAACCCTATATGTCACCAATCGGAGTTGCCTAAAACAAGAAAACCATAATACAGGGTCATTAAAAAAGAAAGTGCCAAAATCATCATGTGATAGATCAAAAGTATTTATATAAAATTTTAAAAAGTTACAGAACTCTAGCTTGGACACATGTTCAATATTCCCAACAAATAAGCAGCACTTGACTGTAAGCAGCAGAATTCAAAATGAAAAGGAAAAAGTAGGTGAAAAGGTGACCATCACCGTCACTTGAAATACATGAAATAATACTTTAAGTTATGTTCAACACATTTGCCTATGTTGGAGTTTTATAATGTTTTTCATTTTTGACATATTGCGTGATGATTTAGGCACATTCTTGCAAATAATTGCCATACTGCTAGTGCTTTTTATATTGACATGCTTTTACGCTCACAATGCATTACTGTTGAGATGATATAGCTGCTTTCCTGAAGTAGAACTAAGCTTAGAGTATACGAATATTCACCTAGCGGCAAAATAAAACATGCAGGAATCCACTTACCTCATTGATAGCTGCATGTTTTTTTTTCCCCAGTTGGTCTTGTCTATGAAGAAAAAAGTTTCAAGAACACCTTTGTTGAGAAGTGGTAAAAAGTAGAGATGTCCCGATCCGATATTTGGATCGGATCGGACGCGGATATGGGCAAAAAAAATGCGTATCTGTATCGGATTGGAATACGGGAAAAATTCCGATCCAGTTTTGTTTTTTAAAAGACCGGTCCCGGTTTTCCAGCGCACCGATTTACATAATCCATTCCAGTTTTTGCTACGGTTTCCCTAAAATCCGGTCCACATTTTACGGCACACCTTCAACACACTACATTTACATTACCGTCTCCCAATTTACCGAGAGGCTTTATCGGTAAAAATGCCAGCTGTGTGGGATCATTTCCCCTTGAAGGACGACAAAGACGAAGAGGCAGAGAGCAACATATGCCACAATAAAGTCAAGCGTAGTGGTAAAGCTGTAAGAAGTTTTAATGCAACCAACCTAATCAAGCATTTAGCGAAATACCACCACAAACAATAGGAGTATGTTAAGAAAACCGAAGACAAAAAGAAAGGTCCTATGCGGCTAACACTGGCAGAAACTTTTGCTATGCGTGACAAACTGGCACTCGACAGTCCCAAAGCCCAGGGAATAACAAGAGTCATTGCCGAAGAATTCATTCTGGATGAGCCATTATCTCACGTGAGTAAAGACGCACCATCCAACACGCGATTCGGCCGCTGAAGATTCGAGAACGATTCACAAACATCCAAATTCCGATGATTGAAATATGTCAAGTAAAGCGGAACTAATACACAACGCGGTCTTCGGGACGCAATGCGGTGAGAAACTGACCGCATTGCGTCCCGAAATTAAACATAACTTGTCTTCGACCCGGGTAATGCCAATGCTCAACTCACGGCTTTAGCTCAACTCATGCCGCTGGATAAAAAACACAAGAATACCTGACTTCTGCTGACAGCCGCAACAAACTACGTCAATGTCCTTTTACTGGAGATAATAGATATCATATGTATATAGAACCAGATGCTACACGACAGACACGACTGCGTGGGCAACATTGAAGTATCGAAAACCAGATGCGTTAGTAAACAGCCGCCATCTTAAAGTGCATGTGACACGAAAAGCATGCTAAAAGCATGTATTTTATGCTCCTGAATGATATGGACCGCTTGGATGTGTGTGGAAGCGATCGCTATATTTATTTAGTTTTTTTGAATCCCGGCCCATGAAAATGAGTGACTTCAGGCTTCGGTCTTGCATTGAGGAGGAGGGCGCTGTGAAGTGTACGGTAGAAGACGTCCTCTTCACTATACAGCGTACTGTTGTGTATGAGGACGAAGGACTCAGCTGATTTTGCGGATTAATACGTTTATTTTTCGCATCACGGCAGCCAAACGGCTGCAGAAAAATCATTCTGTATGAGGGAGAGGCGTATGCGCCTTTTTGGAGTTTCAAAAGGTTCCCATTTACCGTGGATATTTACCCTAGATGCAAAATGACAGACTCAACGGCGTTAGCAACAGCCGCCATCTTAAAGCAGAAGACTTCCCTAGTAGGCTGTTGTGAACCTTCCAAGCGAACCTAATTAACTTTTAATCTACAATACTCCTTAATCGGCAAAATCTTGACTTGAATCTATCTTCAAAACAGTTTTAAAACTTTCACATGTCAAAAGTAGACAGAAGGGAAATTATGGAATAACTGGAGCAATTTTAACAACTTTACCAGTTGATTCGCAAAATTAAATGAATTGAATGTAGTTTAAAGCTGCTGATACAGAATGGGGACTTGAGTATTTTATTTACTGTTTTAACTTGATACTGAAATAGTCGTTTATTTAAACCTGAGAGGATTTTTATACAATTTTTGTAACTAATGCACGAAACATTAAAAACATCTAATAGCTTGGGGGATTTGTGGGATTTTCCACTGAGGTCGTTGGTGTGTTTTGCTTTTTTAAGACAGTTTACAATATTATTGGCACGTTTTACTGACTGACTATGCCATTTCTGTTTGTTATTTATAATGTTTTGTGTTTGTCACTGAATAAACAGGTCAGTTTCTTGTTTTTCAAACTCACCTAATTCAGCTGGCTAGTTGTTATCAAGGGTACTAAAACCTTTTTCAACATGAGTCTGACAACTAAGTGAGGAGGCTAAATACCTTTAAACTTTAACACATGCTCAGATAGGTCGGTATCGGTATCCGCCAGTATCGGTATCGGATCGGAAGTGCAAAACAATATCGGTATCGGATCGGAAGTGCAAAAACCTGGATCGGGACATCCCTAGTAAAAAGTATTGATGTTCACTTGCAACGATTTATTGAGTTCCTGAGAAAACTCGTGTTCAGCTCCAATTCTTCCCTACATTTTGGGGGCGGGAAGTTGCTTCGTTGCCACAGAAAAAAGAAAAAAAAGCGGTGAAAAGACCAAAGTGATATCCCTCCGCCCTGCTTGCCCAGCCAGCTTGTTCTCTTCTCTGCAACACAACTGAATTACTATGTTGATGTTCTTACTGCAGTTATTGACATACAATGGTAAGTTTTAATAACTTGATCCTGAAAACATAGCCAACACTATTGATTGCATGAGTCATCGATGATTCTCCTGCGTGCATGTTTTTTTTTTTTTTTATTAGTATGCTAATTGGCCATATTGACTTGCATTAGCATAGCCACTCCGGAGCCCTGAAAAATAATAGAAGACTAACAAACGATACGGAATATTTTGAAATCAACTCCACTGACTAATTAACCCCCCCTAACTCGAAGATTAAGCCTGATGTCAAAAATTCTGAACTCCCCCTTTAAGCAGCGAATTGGGTAATGCTGCTTATGCGTTTTACTTTTTTTTTTCACAATGAACAGTCTCCTCTGTGTAGTTTTCCTTATATTGCACTCTTATTTTTCATTATGTACATGCTTGCAATTCGCAGCTCGCGGTTTTTGTTGTTGTATGGTATTGTTGTTTTGCCTTCATTTGTTGTTTCTGGTCCTTTGTAGTTTGAATGTTGTCACATGATCCAAATAGAATTAAGTTGTATTTTTTTCTTGATATTATTACTCTGCTGTGCTATATGTTTTTTCATTATTGTTTTTTTTCACTAGCTCCAAGAGCACCACCCCATTGGGATGAAACTGAATCACGACCCCCAAATGGTAGTCTTCCCCTGCAGATACAGGGATGTCACACACATCCAAATGGAAGTAAGTAGCATAAGTAGTACTGTACTCTAAATTTTGGACTGTGCTGAACACTTTTTTTAATAGACAACGAACACTGTGAAACCCACTGTGCAGACAGGACCAATGGTGACAACATAAGACCATGCCGAGTTTCACGGACGGTTCAAACTCATCCTGCCCAGGAACGGCTGCTATGTTTTTATATCTGAGACAAATGTTGTGCTCACTGGAAATCTGGATAGGCTTATTATTCCTTATATTAGTTAACAATTGGGCATAATTATTTACTCTTGGTTTTGTTAACCGATCAACATTCTCATCAGCTTATGTAAATATTGAATATTAAGAGGCCAGAAATGGTGTTGATTGTCTAAACAAAGAAAGCTTGCCTGACACGTGCTGACTTTTGGACCCTTGGCTTGAACAATGAAATGGAATCAACTGTGAATTTTGAGGATTTAGTTTCTTTAAAGAAAATAGTACAGTTAAGTAAAATTTAACTTTTTTTTTTTTTTTGCAGATATGAAATGCATATTTATAACTTGTCCAACAAGTAGCTCATTCAAAAGTATTTTTTTGGCGTGTGTAGGGTATTATTTTAACTATGTAGCCTACAGAATGTGGGTATGCGTGTATGGGCTCATTTAGGTGTGTGCGTACGTTTGTATTTATATAACATATGTCCGTGTGTATATATTATGTATTTTTAAGGGAAGGAGCATATTTGTTACTGACCCCTATGTTGTTGCAACATGACGAAAGCCTACAGGATGTGACCCACACATGCATTTGCCTGTAAGGCTGAGTAGTAACAACTACAACTTGGAGCTTTGGTTCATTTTCAAAGAACAGTCAAATCATAACAAAATAAATGATCCAAATTCCGATTTTTTGTGGGGGAAAAAAACAGATCCAATCATGAGATCTATTGTTATCACTAACGAAATTCAGTATCCATTCATATTGACATGACGTTTCCATGATGATCCAGAATAGGCTTGTTTGGTACGTTCCAATCGATCTATTTATGATGCCCCTTCAATTAAAGCAGAATTGCAGTCCAAATGATTCATCCAATAATTTGAAGCAAAATTTTAAAATGGCACTCTAAAATGGCGATTGTTTTGTTTCAAGGGCGTTGGTTCGGTCTCAACATTGGTAGGGACGAATATAATGCAAATAAGGTTGCTCAAAAGTTGGTGGGGACAACTTTAGCATCCTGAAAAGTTGGTTGTGTTATGTCCCTACCGTCCCTATGCAAACCTACGCCCTTGTTTTGTTTGCATGAATCATTTAAACCTGACTGGTTGGTGTTCTGTGTATGCATGGAAACACTTTTGTGATTGTTTAACTACTGTATTTAATATAAACCCATACTTTCAATTGCAGAAAACTTTGACAGTCAATCAACAGGGGGACATGGAAAGAGAGGATTGGAAGTGAAATAGTGGTATTTGTAAAAGTGTGTATATTCATTGATTCAAAACTCGAAGGAAGTGACTCGGTTGAATTCTTACATTAGGGTTTTCCGGGACAGCCATTGGGGAAGGACTGTGGCATCTTCATGTTGATGGTAGGTGAGTTTAATTGTCTAATTTTTTTCCTCTGTGATATTTGTATTCATTTATCCATTTGTAGTATGCTCTTTACTCTGTTCTGGATGCTCTTTTTGAGTTTAACCATTGTAAGTTGAAGTTCACCGAATCATTCAAATTGGGCTACAAAATATCCTTGTCGTTATTCATTATTTACACTTGTTTTTAATTTTTGTTCGACTGATATGCCAACTCTGAGGAAGTGGTGGTGTATATTGCTAGCGGACAATTTCAAACTTGGGTGCATGGTAAGTCTTTGAAACTGTTGATATGACGTTCACAGGAAAGTAGGTGCATAGCACCTTAATTCTTTGTTGGAAATTGTGGTGTACTTATTTTTGTGTTTTTTCAACTTATGTGAGCCACAGGAAAGAGTTTGCCCATTGGACAGAAAAGGCAAAAGCATCACTCCAGGGTGAAGTGCCACCAGCCTATTAGTTGAAGAAGTGAAATTTGGATATAATTGCTGAGGTCAGCTTTTAAAGACTTTGTAATGTGCATTTCTCTGAAGCACTTTTGAACATGCCCCCCTTAATTGACTTATTTATTTTTTAGGAAGAGGTGCAACCACAGCTCCTTCAAGTTAGTGGTGGCCCACTGCAAGATATGGCAGGGGAAAAAAAGAGGTAAGATTGTTTATATACCTAGTTTAAAATCAAGAATAAAATTAACAAAGCATCATTTTTATTTTACTTATGTAACATTCAAATAGCTCTTTTCTTTCTCTTTTCCAAAGTACAGTTTTGATAAAAGGATTGTGCAAGACAGCACAAAAGCCTGGGACAGGGTTAAGGTAAAAAAAATCAATGCAGTAGGAGTTCCTAAGCATCCTGCCGATGGAAGACGATGAGCTCGGACGACAATGTCTTGGAGCCATCAAGTTCTGTTTCAACCATCTGGAAGACGGATTTACATTTTCTGAGGAGATTGTTGACTAAAGAAAATATCTTGTATTCTCTCAATAATAATAACAAAAATATATAAAACTAAAAAATAAAGTTTACCACATCAGAACTGGTTGTATTGAGTTCATTTTTTCTACACTTATAGATTAGTCGTTTTTTTTCTTTCTTTTCTTTTATCCCAGATGTTAGTTGTAGGTTGTTTTAATGACCTCTGATGAAGGCGGAAGTGTTGGCCGAAAAATGTCAGGTAATGAAAACAACCTACAACTGTTGTCTGGGATAAAAGAAAAAAACAACACATTACAACTATTTTGTCATTTCTGTTTGAAATAAAGCTGCTTTACCTGGAGCAGAAAGTGCTTAATATAATTTCTGAATTAGTTAATTAGGATCTTGAAGAGTGAGCACCCACATGAATGAATTTAAGTAGTGAAATGTAAGACAAGAAAATTTGGTTTGGTTCCACCAGAGAGAGAATATTACTTTTTTGATACATTAAATTGTAATGAAGCTATATTAATGAGTCCGGTCATAAAAATGGGAGGATGACAACAATTTTTAGTAGTTCATAATAGGAATAAATTTTACACTTAACAAACTAAAGTACACACTCACAGGCGATCTTTTAGTCACTAATTAAACCTTTATTGCAGTAATGTGTATTTTAATTTTGATGTACTGTAACCTTTTCATTTTGGTAAAATCAGCACGCTTTAACAAACTGACTGCGCACGGTTAAAGAGTTAATCTCCCGATTTCACCGAATCAATTCAAGGAGTATGGAAATAAAATATTATTTAAATAATAATGAGAAATGCTGAAACCGAAAATAAAATACGTGCGAAAAGTAAACTAGTATTTACTTTCGAATGGACGCTAACTATTGGTCTTTGTCAGTAACGTGCCCAAATTAGCGGACACGCCCCCATGCACCATTTTGAGTGTACCACGGATGTAAACAAACCAGAACAGGAAGGAGTAGCTCCGACGTCACATTACTGCCTCCAACTTCATCGCTGGATATAAAAAAAAAAACTCCCTCGTTTACGGTATCAGCGCTTACATTTTAAAAACTATAAATCTCTCGAAGCTCACGGACATTTAACGAATGGCTCGGTGCAGGATCTCCGTATTTCGACCGCAGGAATGCGACAACACAGTCGTCACTCTCGTTGCTCCTCTCAGAAACATGATCCAGCTCTTACTTGAACATTGTTGAACTTGAATTGCACCTTGAATATCATCTTCAACATCGCATGACTAAAAAAGGTGAAGGAACTGTCATAATGACATGCAAATTCATGTATATTGCACAATATATTGTTTCAGTGTTGACATTGCCATGCAAAGATGTGCAATTCTCTCAGTGCAGGACTTATCATGTGAAGTGGGACAAATTTACTTGAACACGTTATTCTACAACTAGTGTTATTTATTTTACTTCATATGCACGTTTTATATTTCCATGTATTGTTATTTTCTGTTTACCATTGTGCTGCTGCTGTTTTGAGAATTTCAGTAAAAATTATACATCTAAAAAAGTAAAACTGTCAAACGTCTCGTTTTGTTAGCAAACATCGCATTTCCTATTCAGTGTTTATCTCCACAAAATTGTTTGAATGTAATTAGTAAAAAAAAAAATACTTTTCATTATCAAAACCAACACTAGTTCTTTATGTACCTAAGAGAGCCAAAGAGTCAAGAAGACTTCAAAATTGTCACTGACATACTTTATTAAACAGGTTGAAGTCATCTACAAACGTATAAAAAAAACTTTGCTTGTACAAACACTATGAAAAGAAAACTAATTGTACTTAACTACTGTTGGGCACTGGCTTGTCAGGGCACAGCAGACAGTGACAACCTTATCAAACATTGTGGCTTCTTCACCTTCACATGGAAGAATCATGTTTATGGGTATGGTTCCTGTTAAGATCTTATACATCTGACAAACATTTCCGATTACCCTTTCAACATGGATTCTCAAATGTGCTGTTTTCCTAGTTTCCGCCACATCTCTAGCTGCTGACAGCGGCCTTTTGTAAATGCTGGGAGACTGAACACTACATGCCCACACATTCTTGTATGTCAAAACCTCTGTCAGCCAAGACAATGTCCCAGGTAACAAATTATCAAGAAAATCACTGTTTAGGGTTTTATGTTTGTCACTTGTATGACCTCCCCTGCCTTTTGATAAGAAACAAATGGCTCCCTTGGGTGTAATACATATTAAATACTTCATAGTGTGGTGGTGCTTGTAGCTGGAAAACATTTGGGCACATGCTTTTAGATTTGATGGGTTTTCTGTGAAAAATTCAACAGTCAATAATCACAGTCTATGTCACATCCTGATTGGTGTTTTGAGTCTCATCCTCTGTGATTAGCTGATCACCTTTTTCTCCAGCTTCATGTGTCCCCTCTTCCGTCTGTAGCTGACCACTTTCTTCTCCAGCATCAGGTGTCCCGTCCTCATTCTTTTGGTGACTGTTTATTTCACCAGGTTCAGATGGTCCCTCCTTGGTCTGCAGCTCTTCAATGTTTGCATCCTGCTGGACCCTCATCTCTGGTGCTTGCAGTGTCTCTTTCCGTAGCTGCTCATGCCTACTTCATCTTGAAGAGAATGCAGTGTTTGTCGGTGTAACAGATGTGTGTCACAGATGTAGGAATGGTGCCCAGTCTGGGTCAGTCTCCATCATTTCATAAGCTGCTTCCCTGCAATCACATTAGGATTTATTTAGAAAGCTAGGTAAGATTGGATATTTCCATGGCATTTCACAATCGTAAACACTTAATCAGACATGCTACCATCCCATCAGATCTCTCAGATCACAAAAGGAAATCTCACGCATTGATAAATATTTCTGTGCATTTTTGCTGTTTACCTTTATCTTTCAAATCATTCACTCTGTAATGTTTTTATAAACGATGACTGAATAAATTAAACACTGATTTATCATGAACAGATTAACCCATTTCCACTGCCCTCCCTCTTTGCCTGTAGTTTACAAGTGAGGCTAGCTAGCTAAGGTTAGCCAATGAGAAAATAGCTACTTTGAAAGCAAAAAAACAGCATATTCAGTATCAATACTTAAAAAAAAAAAAAAAACGCCGACTTGCCTTTATGAAAGTGCCGAGAGCAAACACGCAGGAAGGGAGATATGGTGTCGAAAGTGATGCCCTTCTGTTTCTTTCACCGCTGCAACCCAGGCCATCCGACGCGGCTTCGTTAGTTCCTCAACCTGCTGTCCATAACCTCTTTTCCAAGAGGGAAAACGAAAAAATCTTACATCGAGGTCAACTTTGCTGCCATTTTTGTCGTGTGATTTAGTATGGATGCCTTTCACACAACACAAGTGTCCCATTTTATCGAAGACAATGATGAAAGCAAAGACGATTCTCACAGCTCAGTTGTTTACAATAAGTGAGCACTCAAAATGGCGATGACCCACAATGCACTGTGGCTTTTGCAAACGTTACGTCACCTGACAAAGACCGATTGCAATGATAAATACGGAAGCTCGGAGCTCGAGCGCCGCTTTATGTTGTCATTTCTGGTCTGAGGAAACTGAGAGCTGTGATATTGCGTCATTTCCTGTCTGCGGGATCGGTACTGAGAGTACTGAGACGAGCGGCGCAGGGTACTGAGAGAAGAGGGCTGCAGCCAGACTCTTGGAGATTGGGTGAACTTGGTGAGATGGACCCTCAGAGGGCTCAGTGATCGGGTGAAAATCGATGGTCACTCCGGAGCTCCCTGTATCCCACAATGCATTGCATAGGTACACGGAAAATATGTCCATGCAGTAGTGATAATGAAGCTAAATTACCGTTGGCTGCTGTCTATTTACCACCAAAGAAGAAGAAAATGAATGGAGGAGCCAGCACGGTGTTTGAATGTGATACCAAACTGCCTTTGGAATCGTAAAATTTAAAATAAAACAAAGAGAAATAAATGAATAAAGACTAAAGTTACTTTTTTATTGACTTTCATTTTTGTCGGTGAGAAAAGGAAAAAACAATGACAATTTTTGTCATTGACGTTTCTATTTCGCTTGCCTTTTCTATTTTGCTTTTAATGAAAGGAATGGTCTGTCAATCAAATGGCGTTGGGACTGAACTTTCATTCATTCATTCATTCATTCATTCATTTTCCATGCCGCTTTTCCTCACAAGGGTCGCGGAGGTGCCGGAGCCTATCCCAGCTAACTTAAACTTCAAATAGGTTAAATGTATTTGAACAACAAATATGTTTACAGATTGTAAGGTATAGACAAATAAATAATGAAATGCCCAAATAAAATTTCATACAAAACCTATAATTCTGATAATTCCCAGGTACCAACGTATTGCCATCAAGCGCGGAATACTTCTCCGGTTTATTGAAATGAGTTGCAGTATATTTTGTGCCATGTGGAATAATGGTGCCACCAGGGGGTGGCGAGGCCTGGCCACGGCTCCCGAATGGATAAACTGAAGCTTTTCCACGATCACGTGATTTTGTAACGTCGGTGGGTAGGGTCTATAGACTATAGTCTATAGACCCTACCCACCGACGTCACAAAATCACGTGCTCGCTGTATGGTTCCGCCCACTTGTCCGTCATTTTGTGTCTGTATTATCAATAGTCTCAATTGATCGAGCAATTTATAATGCATTTCATGGAAGACCCGGTGCTTTCGAATGCCGTAAACTCACTTGATCCGTTGCATAAAAGGCGTTATGTGGAAAAGCTTCAGTTTATCCATTCGCCAGATCCATATTTGATGCCTAAATCGATGTTTTTCGACCCGCTGTCTCCGCCGTATTTGCCTGACATCTGCTAGCTACCCTGATATGTACAACTATCTTGTCCACACAAAATCAGCCTATTCTCATGAAAATTTGAAAAACTTTAAGAGCTTGGAGGCTTATAAATACTTCGTTGCTGGTTGGGTGAAACAGGTCCTCGTCCACGAAAATTCGGCAGGAATCTATCTTGTGCTTGGAAAGGTGAGTTACGAAATTTTCAATTCAAAATCTTTTGTTATTGCTAACATCCACTGTCAAGTCTAATGTATTTCATGTCGTTTGTCAATGGAGTTAGGGCTTTTAATGTTTATATGGTTTAGCGATAGCACTCTCACTACATACATACGTGTATGTTGTCGGCGATTAGCCTAGCAATGATTTTAATTGTGGTTGTCAGCCCAAAACCCTCTAAATATATATTAAATGCATCTTACCAGATATAAAATGACTACTACATAATCTGTGGTAATCGTTTGGAGCCCAGTTTTCTCGTCGAATTGCAGCAGCCCATCTCGCTCTCTTCTCTCCGGGTCTCTCGGAATCCGGTAGAACTTCAAGTCTCTCAGTCTTCTCCGTCTATCTTCTCTGTTATTGCAACCGACCGCCACACACGCCTTCACCATTTTGATTATTAATGTTAACGAGCAGAAAAACACGTCGTAAATAGGAGGAATGTACGTAGCCGTAACAGGGAAACATGATGTGTTGACGGACAATTGGGCGGCACCAGTCAGGAGGAAGGAGTTGTGACGTCACGTGGGTAGGGTCTATAGACCTCCTTCACCTGATCACTGGAGTAAAAAAAATATTCAATAAATTCGAGCCCCAGATGGGTACATAGCGGTTGCGTCAAGTGAACCGGAAGTACAAACGTTCAAGTGGCGAAACTTCAGCGTAAGATCAAGCATTAGGAAATTTCATCACTTCACCTGATCACCGGAGTCAAAAAAATATTCAATAAAAATGATCAACATATCCGAATTCTAGTCATCACTATAAATACCTGAATTTGAAGGCTCAGAATTTGAATATTTCGTAAATGTATACACTGACTTTATCCAATGTACTGTACCAATGTGTGAAACATGGTAATATAATAAGGGTCGCTATGCAGAAATCGGAGACATCAAGGAGTGGTAGAGATTTTCTTTTTCATACCCCCCCAATTTTTGTTTGGATCGATTATCATCTAACATATCGGAGAAAATGTGACGAACAAAAAGAATTACAATTAAGCGACAGCTATAAGGTAGATATCCGTAACCGATTTACAGATACCATTTTTTTCATTGTGACGTAATTTGCTTAAAAGTTTAAAATATACAAGTGAACAATTTTTTAAAGTCGTTTTTTTTTTTTTTTAACTAAATATTAGAGATCAATTAATGATTCTTAGCTAAAAATGACGGACATTTAGTATTATAAATATACTTATCTGCCTTCTTTTTTTGGCTGGGTTGAAACAAGCGCTTGCACGACATCTGTAAACGGGGGTTTCCAGGGTAAAACGGACATATTAAAAATAGTTCGGGGGCTTAATGCGCCATGATTCTGCTATGGCAGCATATAGACATATTGTTCTATCAAACACAACAGTTGTTTTGGCTTAAAATACAGCAGTTTATTTTAAAGAGGGGTGCAAGAGCAGTAGCTGCCACTTCAACCTTGTCTGTGTGTTCCGCCATATATGAATTGGATAGTTGTAAAAACAAAACAGCACCTGAAAAATCATGAACAACTTTTTCAAAAGAGGCTCGTGAGAAAGAGAATAATGAAATTGAAATGCTTTTTCCATTGCAAATGCAGGAATCACAATATTTTGTCACACGCTAGAATTCAAAGGTTTTTTTCTCAGTGTGGCTACTTGCGTGGCTTACTAAATGTCCTTTCTGAGCAAATCGTTTACCGCAAAGTGAGCATGCAAAAGGCTTTTCTCCAGTGTGTGAGCACTTATGTATTTTTAAATTATTCTTCTGAGAAAATCTTTTATCGCAAGGTGTGCAGGCAAAAGGCTTCTCTCCAGTGTGTGTTCTTGTGTGAATGCTTATTCTTTTCTTCGTGGAGAATTTTTTATCACAAAGTGTGCAGGTAAAAGGTTTCTCTCCAGTGTGTGTTCTTGTGTGAATGTTTAAATCATCCTTACGGGTGAATCTTTTACCACAAAGTGCGCAGGCAAAAGGCTTCACTCCAGTGTGTGTTCTTGTGTGTATGTTTAATTTTGCCTTCGTGTAGTATTTTTTATCACAAAGTGTGCAGGCATAAGGCTTCTCTCCGGTGTGTGTGCTTATGTGATAGTTTAAACCTCCCTTATGGGTGTATCTTTTACCACAAAATGTGCAGGCATAAGGTTTCTCTCCAGTGTGTGTTCTTGTGTGAATGTTTAAATTTCCCTGCTTTGTGAACCTTTTACCACAAAGTGTGCAGGCAAAAGGCTTCTCTCCAGTGTGTGTTCTTGTGTGAATGTTTAATATTTTCTTTGTGGAGAATTTTTTATCACAAAGTGTGCAGGTAAAAGGTTTCTCTCCACTGTGTGTTTTTGTGTGAATGTTTAAATCATCCTTACGGGTGAATCTTTTACCACAAAGTGCGCAGGCAAAAGGCTTCACTCCAGTGTGTGTTCTTGTGTGTATGTTTAATTTTGCCTTCATGGAGTATTTTTTATCACAAAGTGTGCAGGCATAAGGCTTCTCTCCGGTGTGTGTGCTTATGTGATAGTTTAAACCTCCCTTATGGGTGTATCTTTTACCACAAAATGTGCAGGCATAAGGTTTCTCTCCAGTGTGTGTTCTTGTGTGAATGTTTAAATTTCCCTCCTTTGTGAACCTTTTACCACAAAGTGTGCAGGCAAAAGGCTTCTCTCCAGTGTGTGCTCTTGTGTGTATGTTTAATTTTGCCTTCGTGGAGTATTTTTTATCACAAAGTTTGCAGGCATAAGGCTTCTCTCCAGTGTGTAATATTGTGTGGTTGTTTAATGTTGCCTTCGTGGAGTATTTTTTATCACAAAGTGTGCAGGCATAAGGCTTCTCTCCGGTGTGTGTGCTTATGTGATACTTTAAACCTGCCTTATGGGTGCATCTTTTACCACAAAATGTGCAGGCAAAAGGTTTCTCTCCAGTGTGGGTTCTTGTGTGAAGGTTTAAATGTCGCTGATATGTGAACCTTTTACCACAAAGTGTGCAAGCAAAAGGCTTCTCTCCAGTGTGTGTTCTTGTGTGATAGTTTAAATTTTCCTTTGTAAAGTATTTTCTATCACAAAGTGTGCAGGCATAAGGCTTCTCTCCAGTGTGTGTTCTTGTGTGTATGTTTAATTTTGCCTTCATGGAGTATTTTTTATCGCAAAGTGTGCAGGCAAAAGGCTTCTCTCCAGTGTGTCTACGCATGTGTGCCTTTAAGTTGCATTTCCAAGGAAATGTTTTATCACAAAGTGAGCAGGGAAAACATTTCCCAACCACGCCTTCCTTTGCGTCTCTTTTAAATGATGACTTGTCTATGGATTTTGAAGCATTTTGGTCAAAGTCATCCTCCTCCTCATCAGTATTAAAGTCAGAAAAATGTGACGTTAAGTCATCGCTGTCCGAAAGCGGAGCTAAGAGGCCGTCCGGTTGCTCTCCTTTTGTTGTCTGGTGCTGAAATGAGCTGTCGCTCAAAGGGTTCGCTGCTCCGCTCTCTTCGCTTGGTCCTTCGTCTTCTTCGCTCTTCACACCGACACCCATTGGAAAATTGAGGATTTCAATTTCCTGTTTTTCTTCTTTGATGTCAGAGGTCTCTGGCTCCGCCTCCTGTTTGATCAACGGCATATCGGACTCCTCCTTCTGTTTAACGTAGAGGTGGTCCTGCTTCTCAGGGTGAAGTTCTTCTACAGGGACGTTTGCGGGACTCTGGATGGGGGGGAAAAAAAACGTGATTTGCAGACGTCGGAGATAAAGAGAGAAATACAGGTAGTCCCCGGGTTACGACGTACCCGACCGATGTCATTTCAACTTTAGGACGCTGGAGTCTCCAGTCTTTTTTTTATCACTTTTGTTTTGTGATGCATGCTTTTATTTTGGCGTAGAAAATGTAGGGCAGGTAGTACGAGGCGCACACACACACACACACACACCCACACACAATTTGCGCCCACGAAGAAACAGAGTGTGAGAGAGGAAAGACCCTGTGCGCATATGAGTTACTTTCGAAGCATCCAGAGGCAACACCTTTTTTACCATTTCTTGTGCGTTTTCAATTGTGGTTGAATACTTTGGGCCAGTTGATGTGACTTTTTTTTTTTTTTTTTTTTTTTTTTTAATGATGTACGGACGCTGATACATGCGAATCGTTTGTGTTTATTGTTATTGCTGTATCAGCAGCGAGTTATCAAAATTTGAATTGCTGTTATTGACGATGAACTGATTTAATTTTTATTTTTGTTTCATTCTGCAAGTGTTGATGTCATGAGAAGCTGAATAAAGTCAGGAAACCACATGGACTTATCTCCAACATCTTGGCGAGGACAGTACAATGTCGTCTATTTTGGGGTTTTGGATAGTTATTTTGAATTTTAGAAGGTATTTAAAGGGTTAATTCTAGGGTCGGGAATCTCTGGCATGAAGCCGATTAGATATGTATCTAGATACACAGGTATCGATTCGATTCAAAAGCGATAGATTTTTAAGGCCGAGCGATTCGACTGGATACAGTTTAAGAACGATACGTTTCGATACAGAGTGAAAACGATACGATAGTAAACATTAGTTGTGTGTGTTCGTACAGTATTTCAAACATATATAAAAAAAAAAAGATTAAATTAAACAACAAAATTTCATACAAATGTTATGTTTTATTTTTTTATGAAAAAAAAATAAAGCTTACTATAGACCGTCATTTTGTTGGATGGGATTGATAATAAAACTCCAGTGACAGACAACAATAAAGTGCAGTTATTTAACTAATGTATTTTCTTGTGGTTTGAGCACAATAGGCAAGTCATTTAAGTGCAAACTTTCAACGTTAACATCTTACAAGCAAAAAATATAAATTATATGCAGCAGCTCTAGAATTTTTTTTTAAACCTGCTCGTGTTATCATAAATTAATAATAAATTATGCTTTACCACTGGAATAACTGGGGGAATAAAAACATGGCATTTTAGACAGACAGGTATACAATCCTTACTTTAACCTTATACACAGCAAAGTCATTCAGTTATGCCTGTGCTTCCACATTATTTTATTCCTCATCACTGTCTACATCTTTTTTGAAGGGCAGATTTTTCTTGAGGAAGATCAACTGATCCACATCTTCATGTTTAAGTAAACTGCGTTTAACTGTCCATTGTTTTAGCATGTTGCTTCGTTGCCACGACTAGTTTTGTTTTGGGCTGTGAAGAAAACGCTACGGAGCGTGCGTTACAGTGGTTTTGTTAGCTCTCGCGTTGTTATGACACGCCCGTGACGATCGGGTAATGACTGCGACTACTAGCCGTTTTGCCGAAATGAATGGGAAGTTGAGGCAACCACGACGGCGGTCACAATCTAACTGCACTGTGTGGTGAATGACACAAGCGCAGCATGTAAAAGCTAAATTATTATCATATTAAGCAATGCATTGAACTAGGCATTAGAAGCAGATTCTTGTGCTCAAGATAGCCAAATTCTATCTCCACTATCGGTTCATTGAATATTTAATGGCTAATTAGTAATTAGCCATTGTAACGGTACACAAAAATCTCGGTTCGGTACGTACCTCGGTTTTGAGGTCACGGTTCGGTTCATTTTCGGTACAGTAAGAAAACAAAATGCAAAATATAAATGTGCTAGTTGTTTATTACACACTTTTGTGCTTTCAACAATATGAACAGTAGACTATACAAAGCTAGAATTCTGCTAAAAAAAAAGTAGCGGGTATTTAAAGATAATAATCCAACAACAATTTGCCTTTCAGACCTCGCGTATTGGTCAGCTTTCTTTCTGAAAGAAAGAAGAAACAAGAAGTCCTGTGCTAAAGAGAAAAGCAATCCCATTGACAAAGATTTTAACATGTATTTTACAAATGAAATGCCTCAATGAATCATTTTTTTTTCTTCTGAATGGTTTTCAAAAGCGTTATTGGTGGATTTTCTCAAGTTAAAGTGCCAGACAGAAATTAATAAATGTAATTGTGTAAGCAGGATCTGTGTATTATTCTTATTATTTAATTACAGGTGTTTTAGCTCATTTCAATTTATTTTATTTAAATGGGCTATTATTTATTTTGAGTTTATATTTTACAAATGTGATGTAGTATTCATTTATATCGTATATTTTATATTGTATAACTTTAGTTCCTATATGAATATTAGTTCCTACTTGTTTTGTTGTGGTAGGAGGGTTTTGTATTGAACACGGGGCCTTGTTGGTTATTATTATAGCAGAAAAGACAGCAGTAAATCAACAAAGACAAGTCAACTGTGCCCCGAACTACCACTCGAAAGATCTGATGGAATCAAAAAGTGGGTTACGATTGCATATGAGTTCGAAAATCGACTAGATCCCCCATATTTTTACATGAGTGACTTCCGGTCTGCCCGAACCTCGCTACCGGTAGTAGTATTGATGCAGGAGGGTCGCGTTTCGCGTCAAATAATAAACTCTGCCGTCCTTTTCACGTGCGTCGTGTTGAGCCACTTCTGGGATGCGTTTAACACGCGGCCACACTGCGACTGGTGTGCATTGGGTGATTGACTTGTAACGCCCGCGTTTCACTGCGTTCTCGCGGCGTTGACGTTTCCGGGTTACTGTCCTATTGTGTTGGTGCTCATTATAGTAGAGAAGACTGAGTAAATATAACCATAAACTACACAAAGAAACTGTAACCCGATCGACTCACAACCTCGAAAAGGGCTACATTACGTCAGAAACTCGTTTGGTACGCCTCCGTTCCGAACCGAGCACCACGTACCGAAACGGTTCAATACAAATGCATGTACCGTTACACCCTAACTAATTACTGTCGAATGGTAACTTTACTATCGATACAGCTGTATCTCTCACCTGTAAAACCAGATATCCGGTCGTATCGGTTTTTCGTTCTCAAGTTTAGTTAATTCCAACTCATGCGGAAATTCAGGTTACATCTCCAGCGCAGGAATGGAACTCGTTCGTAAACCAGGGACTATCTGTATACATAGATGAATTCATTGACTTCATGTTTTACTATGCTGGCCCGAGAAGCATTCTTTAAGTTAAAAATGTGTTGCATGACAATATACTGAACCCTGACATACTGGCAGAGGTGGGAAGTAATGCTTTACATTTACTCCATTACATTTACTTGAGTAAATTTTTGAGAAAAATGTACTTCTTAGAGTAGTTTTACAATGCAATGCTTTTTACTTTTACTTGAGTAGATTTGTAAAGAAGAAACGTGACTCTTACTCCACTACTTTGGGCTACACAGTTGTTACATTTTTCCTCTTTATTCTACATATTGACTTTATTTTCCCCAGAGATGCCGACAGAGGCTCTCATTTTCACCAATGAGACGTTGCAACAATAACCACATGCTCCACTATACCAATCAAAGGCAACGCTGTTTTTTCTCCGATAGAGGCGCTCATGCTCTTTAGACGGGTGGTATATACAGTGCCTTGCAAAAGTATTCGGCCCCCTTGAATATTGCAACCTTTCGCCACATTTCAGGCTTCAAACATAAAGATATAAGATTTTAATTTTTGTCAAGAATCAACAACAAGTGGGACACAATCGTGAAGTGGAACAAAATTTATTGGATAATTTAAACTTTTTTAACAAATAAAAAACTGAAAAGTGGGGCGTGACATATTATTCGGCCCCCTTGCGTTAATACTTTGTAGCGCCACCTTTTGCTCCAATTACAGCTGCAAGTCGCTTGGGGTATGTTTCTATCAGTTTTGCACATCGAGACTGACATTCTTGCCCATTCTTCCTTGCAAAACAGCTCGAGCTCAGTGAGGTTGGATGGAGAGTGTTTGTGAACAGCAGTCTTCAGCTCTTTCCACAGATTCTCGATTGGATTCAGGTCTGGACTTTGACTTGGCCATTCTAACACCTGGATACGTTTATTTTTGAACCATTCCATTGTAGATTTGGCTTTATGTTTTGGATCATTGTCCTGTTGGAAGATAAATCTCCGTCCCAGTCTCAGGTCGTGTGCAGATACCAACAGGTTTTCTTCCAGAATGTTCCTGTATTTGGCTGCATCCATCTTCCCGTCAATTTTAACCATCTTCCCTGTCCCTGCTGAAGAAAAGCAGGCCCAAACCATGATGCTGCCACCACCATGTTGGACAGTGGGGATGGTGTGTTCAGGGTGATGCGTTGTGTTGCTTTTACGCCAAACATATCGTTTTGCATTGTGGCCAAAAAGTTCAATTTTGGTTTCATCTGACCAGAGCACCTTCTTCCACATGTTTGGTGTGTCTCCCTGGTGGCTTGTGGCAAACTTTAAACGAGACTTTTTATGGATATCTTTGAGAAATGGCTTTCTTCTTGCCACTCTTCCATAAAGGCCAGATTTGTGCAGTGTACGACTGATTGTTGTCCTATGGACAGACTCTCCCACCTCAGCTGTAGATCTCTGCAGTTCATCCAGAGTGATCATGGGCCTCTTGGCTGCATCTCTGATCAGTTTTCTCCTTGTTTGAGAAGAACGTTTGGAAGGACGGCCGGGTCTTGGTAGATTTGCAGTGGTCTGATGCTCCTTCCATTTCAATATGATGGCTTGCACAGTGCTCCTTGAGATGTTTAAAGCTTGGGAAATCTTTTTGTATCCAAATCCGGCTTTAAACTTCTCCACAACAGTATCTTGGACCTGCCTGGTGTGTTCCTTGGTTTTCATAATGCTCTCTGCACTTTAAACAGAACCCTGAGACTATCACAGAGCAGGTGCCTTAATACGGAGACTTGATTACACACAGGTGGATTTTATTTGTCATCATCGGTCATTTAGGACAACATTGGATCATTCAGAGATCCTCATTGAACTTCTGGAGTGAGTTTGCTGCACTGAAAGTAAAGGGGCCAAATAATATTGCACGCCCCACTTTTCAGTTTTTTATTTGTTAAAAAACTTTAAATTATCCAATAAATGTTGTTCCACTTCACGATTGTGTCCCACTTGTTGTTGATTCTTGACAAAAAAATTAAATTTCATATCTTCATGTTTGAAGCCTGAAATGTGGCGAAAGGTTGCAAGATTCAAGGGGGCCGAATACTTTTGCAATGCACTGTATATATATATTTTTTCTTCCACATGAAAATTATATTTTATTTCAGTCAAATTTTTATCACTCGACGGTGGATAAAGGGTGGCGGGATCAAAACAATTCAAAAAGTGGTTCAAAATATTGTGTCACCATGGTACTGCGGTAAAAAAAACAAAAAACTAATGGTTGACATTGCCACCTCAATAAGGAACAATGAAGATAAAATGATAACGAATTCATGTTTCAAGTGTTGTTCTGGTCGGAATTCGAGTGTTTTTGTGTCATCTTTTGGCGTAATGTGGTCACGTAAAAGGTTATAGTACAGTATAATAATAACAGTTCATATAGATGATGTTACGCTGAGAAAAAAAAATATTTAACACAAATTCATATTCTTCGCAGTTACTCACAATATTATTTATTACTTGAGTATTCTTTTCAATGAATTCTATTTCACTTGTACTTGAGTAAATTTTGGGATGACTAATTTTACTTGAAACATGAGTAATATTATCTGGAAGTAACGTTGCAATTACTTGAGTATAATTTTTGGCTACTCTACTCACCCCTGCATATTGGTAGCAGGGTTCGTATACGTTTTTAATGGCCAAATTCAAGCTCTTTTAAAAGAACTTTCAAGACCAATTTTTACAATACCTTTTAAATATTATCCCAATGAGTTTTTATTGGGATTCTTTTTTTTGTTTAAATATGGCTGAAATCATCATATTGCGCCTTCTCACAAATGCACAAATGTCTTCCAAAATGTTCGACGACCCTGGAGGGTCGTCGAACATTTGAATTTCATCTAGTATTTCCAAAAATAAATAAAGGTTTCCAACTATTTTGAACGAACATTGAGAGAGGAGCACATATTTTTGCGTTTACAGGGACGTCAACTTGGTGAAAATACACACTCAGCAAGAAAACAGTACATCTGAATTTCGTCTAGTATTTCCAAAAATAAATAAAGGTTTCCAACTATTTTGAACGAACATTGAGAGACGAACACATATTTTTGCGTCTACAGGGACGTCAACTTGGTGAAAATACACACTCAGCAAGAAAACAGTACATTATGTAAGCCTGTCGCAATATGCAATAATTCCGTTTATCGCGCGGTATATAAAAATGAAGACGGTAATTTTCCTGCTGCGATTTATCGCTTCGTGTGCACGTGCGCGCGTTTGTCACGTGCGTCACGCGCGCGCGCACTCACGTGACGCACGCGCTTGCGGCAGATGTGTGGCAGACGTGCTTGACAGCGCTGTTTAAAGTTCAGCTTCCTTGTGCCACTCTGTTATATTGACTTCTGGGTATGTTCGTTTTATACATTTGAGTTTGAGTGACCGTCATTTAATGGATGGAGGCAGGGCCGAGTGCACTGTCGGCGCACAGCAATGAGCGAGCGGAATGAGGAAGAGGACGAACCAGTCTGCAAAATGTTTCTAAAAGGTTGTTTCAACAAAGATGGCCAACAGAATAAATCTACATGCTCATTTGAAACACTATCATCCTCTCCAGTTTTCACTGCTTAGTAAAAAAACTGCATCGCAACAAGCGGAGCCTCCTCGTCACGTTAATTGAATATTAGAGGTATTCGCTTGATGTGAGAAATACAGACGACACCGCGCAAAATAGCGTTCCCTCACAAAAAGTGAAGTTCGCTACAGTGCTGAAGAAATGAGACCGTTTTACCTCTGTTAAATGATATTTCATACTTTTGGGAGCCAAATTTTTGTTACTGCTACTTAATTAGTCTATTTTTCTCTGTTGTTGTTGAAGTGGAATTACTGTTACTGCAACTTTATACCTATATGCTTAAATGCTTCAGTAATTAAGTGCATTTTTTCTTGAAAAACATTTATTATGTGTTTCTGTGCTGTATTAATATTGTCTTTTACTTGAAAGAGGCATGGTCTATTGTTTTTAGTTGTGATTTCTAAAAAGGTATTTTTTAATTTAAAAGTAAACATTAATTGCATTTAAATGGGTGTACTCGATCTATTATTATATACTGTATTCTCCCTGTGTTATTGTAAATCGGTTAAAAGGGGACAGACTTGATAAGCATATGCTTCTCTCGTCAGCCCTTGTCTTTTGTTCGTTTTTTTCGGGTTGCTCATATCACATCTTGCAACTGTCAATGATACAGATGATGATGACAATAAATAAATAAACGCTCCCAAAAATTTTTTTTTTGGGCAATAATATCGCATATCGCAATAATTTATGAGATAATTTATCGCCCACTAAAATTTGTTATCGCGACAGGCCTAACATTATATTCAGTGAATTATACCCGACTCCACAAACACACACAAAAAAAGCGAATGATATGCTATGCTAACGCAGTGCTTCTCAATTATTTTCTGTGACGCCCTTCCCCAGGAAGACGTAAATGTTTCGCCCCCCACAACCCTATGCCGACACTGTAAACAGTATCATGTTTATAAAACCATTATAATTATTATAAAGTATAACTCTGCATAATATTGTGTCTTTTTTTCTATTGAAGAAAAGTAACAAAAATTAACTCACAATAAAGTACGACTTTATTAACATTGTTTTGTTTGTAACAGAAAAGACCTAAAGCGCATCAAGTTTGCCTGAATTAAAAAGTCACATCCAAACTGTAAAAATACACTCAAGGTACATTTCTAGACCATTTGGTACTGACAAATAAAATTGAATAAAACAAAAAAATAACATTAAATTCGAATTAATTAGCAACGTTAACTCACGAGGACATTAAGCAATTTGACCGAAAGAACAAAAATGATTGGAGGAAAAAGAACGACATTGTCATTGGACAGAGGGACAGTTTATATTTTTGCTGTAGGCTGTATCAGCTCCTTTGCAATAGTGTGAGGTTATTTTGCACTGAGCATGCTAAACAGTGCTCGCTGGTTTACTAATCTAACACTGACAAAGCGGGACGATTGTAGGAAATATTATAATATCCGGCACATTTTCGATAAAAAAACAATCAAGAAGCTTATTAATGAGATCGGATTCTAATGTATTTCAGTGGCATTTTAGTTGATTTGGCTTTTCGTTACAAACTTTTTTGGACACGGTAAACAGAGGGGTCTGTTCTCATCTCCCGTGCATTCTCACCAGCCGGGAGAACTGGAGGTGAGCGCAGTCGTCGTGACGCTCCCAAGGCAAACATGGCGCTTCTCGGGCAGACATGTGAGAACTGGAGAAGACAGTGGGTCGCTGCGTGAGCCCGGGCAAAAACGGCGCATAGCACTTCATATCTCTTTGCTGTGTGCTCTTGTTTGGTTCAAAAATACTGCGCACACTCTGAAAGTCAGAGTGTCACTACCATCCACTGAGTGGATGTGCAAATACACTTAATTCAAGTACAACAAAAAGTATTTTCCCCGAGGTCACATGGACTCCCCCCTGCATTGCTCTGCCCCCCCCCCCCCCGCCCCACTATTTGAGAAGTACTACCCTACAGTAACAAAGTCTGATATTGCGTGAAAAGTACAACTAATGTCATGACCTTACCTTCATTTCCTTTTGTTTCAGTTATTCGACGTGACCTGGATTTCCTCTCCTCATTTCCACTCTTTGACTTGATGTTTGGAATTGCGTTGGCCACCAATCAGTAGTAATTTGTCGCATCTTAAAGAAAAGTTGAGAAGCGTCTCAAACAATTAAATGTAATAACGCTCATGTCAACCGATCGACTTTTTCTGAAAACAAAACTTTACAAATCGTAAGTGAAGTCAAAGCAGTCGGAATGCGTTCACGTGTCTTAGCTAGCGAGCTAAGCTAAACTAAGTTAAGTGAGCCTGTGAAGCTTCAACATCAAGCCGAACTACTTCCATTATGCTTTAAAATGAGACTTTTTAGTCCATTACATTCTCTCTTCGGTACTTACCCAATTAAATTACTTTGAAGGAGGTCGGTTGGTTTGGAGAATGGAACACGAAAGAACAGCAAGCCCCGGATGGGTACATAGAGGTTGCGTCAAGTGAACCGGAAGTAGAAACGTTCAAGTGCTGAAACTTCAGCGTAAGAAGATCAAGCGTTTGGGAATTCCATCACTTCACCTGACCACTGGAGTCAAAAAATATGCAATAAATATGATCAACATATCCGAATTCTAGTCATCACTATCAATACCTCAATTTGAAGGTTCAGAATTTAAATATTTCGTAAATGTATTCACTGATTTTATCCAATGTACTGTACCAATGGGTGAAACATGGTAATATAACAAGGGTCGCGATGCAGAAATCGCAGACATCATGGAGTGGGAGAGATTTTCTTTTTCCATAAAGTTACCCTTTTAAATGTTTTTTTCTCCAATTTTTCTTTGTTTGGATCGATTAGTAATCATCTAATATATCGGAGAAAATGTGACTAACAAAAAAAATACAATTCAGCGACAGTCCAGGGCCGGATTATGGGGGGTGTGGGCACCAGGGCCAGGAGCTGCTGAACAAGTTATTTTGCACGGGTTGAATACAAAGCAAGTTGTCAAGCTGAAAGGTCCAGGTTGTGAAGAGTAGTGAAGCAGGGGGCTGTATATAGAGTGTTCAGGTCTCCGTCCCCCTCATTCAGTCCATTGCAAAATCGATATTGGAATTCTACTTAGACTTCCAAATTTTTTCACTGAAAATACAGTAGCCCTTACAATGTCTACTACAATACAATATAATGTAAATGTCAATGAGCTTTTTAATAGGGTGTTGGATGTTCAATCTGATAGTCTAGGAAAGGTTTTAATATAAGAAATGACTGCCTCCTACATGATACCGCCAGTATCCAGTGTTGCCAATTTAGCGACTTTGTCACTAGATTTAGCGACTTCTGGCCCTCTCAGGCAACTAAAACCTCATCTAGCAACTTCGTGACTTTTAAAGTGAATCTGGTGACTTAAAAAAAAAAAAACTCTTTCTCTCGAGTGTCAACATCATTATTTTTCAATGTAACTTCAGATCTGCACTGCCACCAGAAGTTTATTTCATGGTTAAGCAGCACCGCACATTAGCCCTGATCTTGAAACTGTACCCTTTGGGATTGTCAACACATTTTCTTGAGATCAGTGAGTCGTGCGTGACGTTATGACATCATAGTAACATTGTGACGTAATCTAGCGACATTTCAGAGAGACACTTTAGGTGATTTGTTTATGGCAACACTACCAGTATCGTGCATTGTGCTCTGATCGTTCTGCTGCAAGTACACTGTAAATGCAGAAATTGTCCTTACTCAGGATTAAATAGTTCATATCACTTAATTCATACTAGTTTTTAAAGTTTACTTTCTCATATTGAGTTGTCTGCACTTTTTGTCTGCTTACTTGTTTTATTAGGTTGTATGAACTTGAATCTACTAAGTGAGTAGCATGGTTTGTGGTATGAGAGCTGCGCACTAGGGATGGGTGGATCGATACCAAAATATCGATATTTCGATCCAGCGCGTTAATTTTTAGGTATCGATCCCCAAGCAAAAGTATCGATATCTGGAATATTTTCTTAGTCAATTTTTGGATATAGTTTTGTGCACACTTTTTGTACTACTTTTCCCTTTCGCATTCTACACGCACGTAAGCAGTGCACACACATAAGCAGTGCACCGGCGTATTCTGCCGCCCCCATTCACGTCACTATCCTGTGTCGAACAGCATGCTTTTCCTCCGCCCCTCTCACGCCTAATTTCTTACTTAACCTTATTATTATTTGTTATTCATTTATTGTTATTTCTTGTGAATTTGTTTCATATTTTTATTTTTTCATGAAATGTTTTTCCATATTTTTTTATGTTACAAACAATTAAATGCTTGATTTCTCATGTTTTGTTGCTACTTATTTTTATTTTGTTGAAGGTCTGTTTCAATTATTTCAAGATCTGTTTTTTTTTAATTTATTTATTTATTCATTTATTTATTTATTTTAAATTTCAAAATCTGTTTTAAATTTGTGTTAGTAAAATTAAATTCAAAAACGGCAAGTGACTATTGATTATTGGATTTGTTTTTAGTGATCTACCATTTGAGGGCGGTAACATGCTACTATTAATTCGTTCTTTAATTAGATCAAAAAAATTTAATTTAGGTAGATTAAAATTTGATCAAATACAAAGTGTAGCAGGGAAATGTTCTGTGCATATGAATTTAAGGGTCATGGTTAAAGAGTGAGACTGACTAATCAGAGTTTGTTGTTGATGGATTGGTTTGTGAGTTTGAGGGAAACTGCTTTGCTCGTTATTAAAAGCAGCAGTTTTCCATTGCAAAGCATATTTGACACAAAGAGACTTAATAGTTTTTGAGTGCTTGATGCAGTTGTACATTAGATATCATCAGAATGGCTGAGAACACTGCAGGGTTGTTATACAGTGCCTTGCAAAAGTATTCGGCCCCCTTGAATCTTGCAACCTTTCGCCACATTTCAGGCTTCAAACATAAAGATATGAAATTTAATTTTTTTGTCAAGAATCAACAACAAGTGGGACACAATCGTGAAGTGGAACAACATTTATTGGATAATTTAAACTTTTTTAACAAATAAAAAACTGAAAAGTGGGGCGTGCAATATTATTCGGCCCCTTTACTTTCAGTGCAGCAAACTCACTCCAGAAGTTCAGTGAGGATCTCTGAATGATCCAATGTTGTCCTAAATGACCGATGATGATAAATAGAATCCACCTGTGTGTAATCAAGTCTCCGTATAAATGCACCTGCTCTGTGATAGTCTCAGGGTTCTGTTTAAAGTGCAGAGAGCATTATGAAAACCAAGGAACACACCAGGCAGGTCCGAGATACTGTTGTGGAGAAGTTTAAAGCCGGATTTGGATACAAAAAGATTTCCCAAGCTTTAAACATCTCAAGGAGCACTGTGCAAGCAATCATATTGAAATGGAAGGAGCATCAGACCACTGCAAATCTACCAAGACCCGGCCGTTCTTCCAAACTTTCTTCTCAAACAAGGAGAAAACTGATCAGAGATGCAGCCAAGAGGCCCATGATCACTCTGGATGAACTGCAGAGATCTACAGCTGAGGTGGGAGAGTCTGTCCATAGGACAACAATCAGTCGTACACTGCACAAATCTGGCCTTTATGGAAGAGTGGCAAGAACAAAGCCATTTCTCAAAGATATCCATAAAAAGTCTCGTTTAAAGTTTGCCACAAGCCACCTGGGAGACACACCAAACATGTGGAAGAAGGTGCTCTGGTCAGATGGAACCAAAATTGAACTTTTTGGCCACAATGCAAAACGATATGTTTGGCGTAAAAGCAACACAGCTCATCACCCTGAACACACCATCCCCACTGTCCAACATGGTGGTGGCAGCATCATGGTTTGGGCCTGCTTTTCTTCAGCAGGGACAGGGAAGATGGTTAAAATTGACGGGAAGATGGATGCAGCCAAATACAGGAACATTCTGGAAGAAAACCTGTTGGTATCTGCACACGACCTGAGACTGGGACGGAGATTTATCTTCCAACAGGACAATGATCCAAAACATAAAGCCAAATCTACAACGGAATGGTTCAAAAATAAATAATCCAGGTGTTAGAATGGCCAAGTCAAAGTCCAGACCTGAATCCAATCGAGAATCTGTGGAAAGAGCTGAAGACTGCTGTTCACAAACACTCTCCATCCAACCTCACTGAGCTCGAGCTGTTTTGTAAGGAAGAATGGGCAAGAATGTCAGTCTCTCGATGTGCAAAACTGATAGAAACATACCCCAAGCGACTTGCAGCTGTAATTGGAGCAAAAGGTGGCGCTACAAAGTATTAACGCAAGGGGGCCGAATAATATTGCACGCCCCACTTTTCAGTTTTTTATTTGTTAAAAAAGTTTAAATTATCCAATAAATTTTGTTCCACTTCACGATTGTGTCCCACTTGTTGTTGATTCTTGACAAAAAATTGAAATTTTATATCTTTATGTTTGAAGCCTGAAATGTGGCGAAAGGTTGCAAGGTTCAAGGGGGCCGAATACTTTTGCAAGGCACTGTATATATATATACCACCCGTCCAAAGAGCATGAGCGCCTCTTGTGGAGAAAAAACAATGTTGCCTTTGATTGGTATAGTGGAGCATGTGGTTATTTTTGCAACGTCTCATTTGTGAAAATGGGAGAGCCTCTGTCGACATCTCTGGCGAAAATAAAGTCAATATGTAGAATAAAGAGGAAAAATGGAACAACTGTGTAGCCCAAAGTAGTGGAGTAAGAGTCCCGTTTCTTCTTTACAAATCTACTCAAGTAAAAGTAAAAAGCATTGCATTGTAAAACTAATCTAAGAAGTACATTTTTCTCAAAAAGTTACTCAAGTAAATGTAATGGAGTAAATGTAACGCATTACTTCCCACCTCTGCCAATATGTCAGGGTTCTATTGTCATGGAACAATTTTTTAACACAAAGAATGCTTCTCGGGCCAGCATTAAGTAAAACATGAAGTCAATGAATTCATCTATGTATACAGGTAGTCCCTGGTTTACGAACGAGTTCCATTCCTACGCTGGAGATGTAACCTGAATTTCCGCATAAATCGGAATTAACTAAGCTTGAGAACGATAAACCGATACGACCTGATATACGGTTTTAGATTCAGGTGAGAGATACAGCTGTATCGATAGAAAAGTTAGCATTCGACAGTAATTAGCCATTAAATATTCAATGGACCGATAGTCGAGATAGAATTCGGCTATCGCGAGCAGAAGAATCGGCTTCTAATGCCTAGTTCAATGCATTGCTTAATATGATAATTTAGTTTTTACCTCACATGATGCGCTTGTGTCATTCACCACACAGCGCACTTAGATTGTGACCGTACGCATGATATAATATGGACAAGCACCACTCACAGTCATGGTTGCCTCAACTTCCTATGCATTTCGGCAGAACCGCTAGTAGTCGCCGTCATTACCCGATCGTCACGGGCGTGTCATAACAACCCGAGAGCTAACAAAACCACTGTAATGCACCGTAGCATTTTCTTCACAGCCCAAAACAAAACTAGTAGTGGCAATGAAGCAACATGCTAAAACAATGGACAGTTTATGCACCACGCCAGCGACGTGCAGCGATTGATTTTCAACGCACCCAGGAAAACAAAAGTCGGACTTTGAAGTGACGAAGGAGGCCAGATCTGTTCGCATGGGACAGAGCTAGTGTGAAGTGTGAAGCTGTAGAGATAATGAGTTTTTAACCCTGAAAAATAACCCACTACAATGGTGGAAAGGGCGGCATATTGTTTCCACGAAACGCAGTCTACTTAAACATGAACATGTGGATCAGTTGATCTTTCTCAAGAAAAATCTGCCCTTCAAAAAAGATATAGACAGTGATGAGGAATAAAAATTGTGGAAGCACAGGCATAAGTGAATGACTTTGCTGTTTTTATTCCCCCAGTTATACCAGTGGTGAAGCATAATTAACATTTATTTGTGATAACACGAGCAGGCTTAATTCTTTCTTTCTAGAGCTGCTGGATATAATTTATATTTTTTGCTTGTAAGATGTTGACGTTGAAAGTTTGCACTTAAATTACTTATCTGTTGTGTTCAAAACACCAGGAAATACATTAATTAAATTACTGCACTTTAGTGTTGTCTGTCACTGGAGTCTTATTTAATTATCAATCCCAACCCAGAATTGTGGGAAGAAAGTCCACTCTTAGACTTTTTGTTGGCATGTTCGCCTGTGTGTTCATAGACCGGTCGTTGTAGCCGTTAGCCCCAGTGTAGTGCCAACATGTCTCCACTGGCCGGTGTTGGGTCCTGTCATTTAGCTGTTTGCGTGATGCTTCAGATTAAGCTCAGTGTAACAAGCTGTAATGGCGGGTGGGAAGTGTGTGTGTGGACACGGGTGTGCGCGTGTGCTTGAGTGTTTGGGGGGGTGGCTCCGTGAAGTCATGCTAGTGCCGGAATGTAAACGTAACGTCAGTTATGTTACATTTACAGTAACTAGGCGCCTTTTCTCTGAATTTACACGTCCAAAAATGTATTGTTTGTCTGAAGGAGTCTTAAGGACTTTAATCACTACTACTGCTACTGCTGTAGCACAACTGTAAAATTGGGAACAAGTCATATCCGTGCCCTTTACTTTGCCCACACGGCTATCGTTGAGTGGATATCGTCTGACACAATATCTTTAGAAGTGCACCAAATGCGAAAAAAAAGTTATATGGGTGAGTAAAATGTGTTTTACTTAGAAAATAGGGTGTCAAATGATAAAGTGATACGGGTGAGTAAAATGTTTTTCAAAAATGAGGTGCCAAATGCAAAGAAAAAAAAAAAAAAACTTTTTCCAATTTAAGTGGGGACGTCACAACAACAAGTGACATATTCTGAATCAGTTGGGAGTCACAAATTTGATGTCCCACATTTGGTTCAGAAGCTTTTATCAAAAAATTGCAACTACACAGTAGTCCAAGTTGGAAATTATTTTTAATGCATGCAAAGATTGAGCCAGATCTGAGCTTCTCGGATAAGGTTGTATATTTTTGTGTTTGTTTTTTTTTTAAACGTTTTTGTGCAGGCTTAGTGCTAAAATGCAGCCATTTCTACCTGCTCGTCATCTAAAGAGCTCTCCAAGACAGTATCACAGAGTTGTGGTTTCTTCTCTGTGGTTTTGTGCAGGCACTTCAATCATCAAAGTGAATTTAACAATAAGCAGGTTAGATGCGCCCCTGGAATGCAGTGAATGGAGACTGGGGAAGGGCTTTGCTTTATCCACACAAAGTCATTTATTAAAAAAAAGTCAAGAGAAAAAAAATTTTAAAAAAAGGGGTGCGTGGATCGTGGCTTGGACAGGGCTGTGTGTGCAGTTTGGACCAGGATCGGGAACACCTGGGGGGAAAGATTGCATACACGTTCGCCGGCCATGCCCACCCGCTCTCGGCTGTCAGCCCGCTGCCTCCATCGTTACATGAACACACTATAATGTGTGTGTGATGTATTAGCATCTTAATTGAATTTATTTGTGGTTTTATCTTAAATGCAGGATTCAGACACTTCCGATGACTTTGTCCAAGTTGCTGTTGGGGTTCTACCGGGGCCGGATGTATGGGTGGGCCGGGGTGGGCACGGCCCACCCAGACGTGAGTTGTGCCCACCCAATAAAAATGTCGGGAATATCTATTTGTAGCGTCGCACTTGATATAGACAACGCACTGAGATTTGGTCTCACCTACTTTTTCATTACACGATTAACGGTTACTGTTGGCCGCAACCACGCTGTTGTGAATTCCCTGCTGTGAGGGCTGGACAGCGAACTGCCTCGCTTTGTGACAACTGCGTTGCTGCACATGCGCAGAGTATTCTAAAAATACTGCGGTTGAGGAAAACATGTTCGTCCTCGGCCGATAAGTAAGTTATAATGTTCTCCACGTATACTGCAATCATATATGTGATGCTTGTGCTTGTATCACTACTCTTTATTATTGTTTGTTGTTCGTAGCACGTTAGCTCCGCTCGTAGCATCCCATTGCTAACGTAGCATTCTATTGCTAACGTAGCGCCTAGAGCGTGATAATATATGTACAAGTTGCACTGTATTGGATCGCTAAGGGTACATTCCGAAATTAATCCCATTCAATGTTCAGATTTGAGATCGCTGTCCGTTGTGATTGTAGTTTTCTGATTCATTTAGCTACCGAGTGCATAGCTTGCAGCTATAGACCCTACCCACGTGACGTCACAACTCCGCTGTCCTGACTGGTGCCGCCCACATGATTACCACAGATTATGTAATAGTCATTTTATATCTGGTAAGATGCATTTAATATATATTTAGAGGGTTTTGGGCTGACAACCACAATTAAGATCATTGCTAGGCTAATCGCCGACAACATACACGTATGTATGTAGTGAGAGTGCTATCGCTAAACCATATAAACATTAAAAGCCCTAGCTCCATTGACAAATGACATGAAATACATTAGACTTGACAGTGGATGTTAGCAAGAACAAAAGATTTTGAATCGAAAATTTCGTAACTCACCTCTCCAAGCACAAGATAGATTCCTGCCGAATTTTCGTGGACGAGGACCTGTTTCACCCAACCAGCAACGAAGTATTTATAAGCCTCCAAGCTCTTAAAGTTTTTCAAATTTTCGTGAGAATAGGCTGATTTTGTGTGGACAAGATAGTTGTACATATCAGGGTAGCTAGCAGATGTCAGGCAAATACGGCGAACACAGCGGGTCGAAAAACATCGATTTAGGCATCAAATATGGATCTGGCGAATGGATAAACTGAAGCTTTTCCACATAACGCCTTTTATGCAACGCATCAAGTGAGTTTACGGCATCCGAAAGCACCGGATCTTCCATGAAATGCATTATAAATTGCTCGATCAATTGAGACCATTGATAATACAGACACAAAATGACGGACAAGGGGGCGGAACAATACAGCGATCACGTGATTTTGTGACGTCGGCGGGTAGGGTCTATAGTGGAGCATGTGGTTATTGTTGCAATGTCTCATTGGTGAAAATGGGAGAACCTCTGTTGGCATCTCTGGCAAAAATCAAGTCAATATGTAGAATAAAGAGGAAAAATGTAACAACTCTATAGTGTAGCCCAAAGTAGTGGAGTAAGAGTCACGTTTCTCCTTTACAAATCTACTCAAGTTAAAATGTAAAAAGCATTGCGTTGTAAAACTTCTAAGAAGTACATTTTCTCAAAAACTTACGCAAGTGAATGTAATGAAGTAAATGTAATGCGTTACTTCCCACCTCTGCCAATATGTCAGGGTTCAATCTAGTGTCATGCAACAAATTTTGACACAAAGAATGCTTCTCGGGCCAGGATTAAACAAAACATTAAGTGGATGGATCAATGTATACAGGTAGTTCCTGGTTTACGAACTAGTTCCATTCCTACGCTGGAGATGTAACCTGAATTTCCGCGTGAGTACGAATTAACCCTTGAAATACCGCCTAAAACTCAAAATAACTATCCAAAACGTCGTAATACACACCATTGTACTGTCAGTGTCAAGATGTTGGAGATACTAAGTCCACGTGGTTTCTTGACTTTATTCAGCTTCTCGTGACATCAACACTTGCAAAATGAAACAAAAATAAAAATTTAATTAAATCAGTTCATCGTCAATAATAGCAATTCAAATTTTGATAACTCGCTGCTGATACAGCAATAACAATGAACACAAACGATTAGCATGTATCAGTTAGCGTCCGCACATCATTAAAAAAAACACATCAACTCGCCCAAAGTATTCGACCACAATTGAAAACGCACAAGAAACGGTACAAAAGGTGTTGCCTCTGGATGCTTCGAAAGTAACAAATGTGCGCGCAGGGTCTTTCCTCTCTCACATTCGGCTTCTTCGTGGGAGCAAATGGCTCTTCCTTGTGTGTATGTGTGTGCGTTCGCGTTCATCCTAGTGTGAACAAATACGTTCTTCGTGTGTAAGTGCGCTCTGACTTGCAAGCCTCGCGTGCAGAAGTACTACCTGCCCTATATTTCCTATGCCAAAATAAAAACATGCATCACAAAACAAAAGTCAACATGATATAAAAAAGACTGGAGACTCCAGCGTCCTAAAGTTGAAATGACATCAGTCGGGTACGTCGTAACCCGGGGACTACCTGTTTTTCTTTCTATATTCTCTCTATATCTTCGACATCATCAAATCACGTAATTCCCCCCCCCCCCCCCCATCCAGAGTCCCGCAGACGTCATTGTAGAAGAACTTCATAATGAGAAGCACAATCCCGTCCATGCTAAACAGAAGGAGGAGCCTGACATTCCGTTAATCAAACAAGAGGCGGAGCCAGAGACCTCTGACATCAAAGAAGAAAAACAGGAAATTGAAATCCTCAATTTTCCAATGGTTGTCGGTGTGAAGAGCGAAGAAGACGAAGGACCAAGCGAAGAGAGCGGAGCATCGAACCCTTTGAGCGACAGCTCATTTCAGCACCAGACAACAAAAGGAGAGCAACCGGACGGCCTCTTAGCTCCGCTTTCGGACAGCGATGACTTAACGTCACATTCTTCTGACTTTAATACTGATGAGGAGGAGCATGACTTTGACCAAAATGCTTCAAAATCCTTAGACAAGTCATCATTTAAAAGAGACGCAAAGGAAGGCGTGGTTGGGAAACGTTTTCCCTGCTCACTTTGTGATAAAACGTTTCCTTGTAAATGCTACTTAAGGGCACACATGCGTAGACACACTGGAGAGAAGCCTTATGCCTGCACACTTTGCGATAAAAATTCTCCACGAAGGCAAAATTAAACATACACACAAGAACACACACTGGAGAGAAGCCTTATGCCTGCACACTTTGTGATAAAAAATACTTTACAAGGGAAAATTTAAACTATCACACAAGAACACACACTGGAGAGAAGCCCTTTGCCTGCACACTTTGTGGTAAAAGGTTCACAAATCAGGGACATTTAAACAGTCACACAAGAACACACACTGGAGAGAAACCTTTTGCCTGCACATTTTGTGGTAAAAGATTCACCCATCAGGGAAGTTTAAACTATCACACAAGCACACACACCGGAGAGAATCCTTATGCCTGCACACTTTGTGATAAAAAATACTTCACGAAGGCAAAATTAAACATACACACAAGAACACACACTGGAGAGAAGCCTTTTGCCTGCGCACTTTGTGGTAAAAGATTCACCCGTAAGGACGATTTAAACATTCACACAAGAAAACACACTGGAGAGAAACCTTTGGCCTGCACACTTTGTGATAAAAGATTTTCTCAGAAGAATAATTTAAAAATACATAAGCGCTCACACACTGGAGAAAAGCCTTTTGCATGCTCACTTTGTGGTAAAGGATTTGCTCGGAAAGGACATTTAATAAGCCACGCAAGTAGCCACACTGAGATAAAAACCATTGAATTCTAGCGTGTGACAAAATATTCTGATTCCTGCATTTACAACGGAAAAAGCATTTCAATTTCATTATTCGGTTTCTCACTAGCCTCTTTTGAAAAAGTTGTTCATGATTTTTCAGGTGCTGTTCTTTTTTTTATAACTATCCAATTCATATATGGCAGAAAACACAGACAAGGGTGAAATGGCAGTTTCTGCTCTTGCACCCCTCTTTAAAATAAACTAGTGTATTTTAAGCCAAAACAACTGTTGTGTTTGATAGAACAATTTATCTATATGCTTCCATAGCAGAATCATGGCATATTAGGCCCCCGAACTATTATTAATATGTCTGTTTTAACCTGGAAACCCCCATTTACAGATGTTGTCCAACCGCATTTGTTTCAACCCAGCCAGTAAAAGAAGGTAAGTAATTAGATTTATTATTCGAAATGTCATTTTTAGCTTAGAATCATTAATTGATGTCTAATATTTAGTTAAAAAAAATTAATAAACGACTTTAAAAAATTGTTCATTTGGATATTTTAAACTTTTTACAAAGTTCGTCACTGTGAAAAAAATGGGTGTCTGTAAATCAGTCACAGATCGGTTGATTGTATTATTATTATTATTTATTTATTTTTTTTTTTTTCATTTAAAAGGGTAACTTTATGAAAAATAAAATCTCTACCACTCCTTGATGTCTGCAATATCTGCATCGCGACCCTTGTTTTATCACCATGTTTCACCCATTGGTACAGTACATTGAATAAAGTGAGTGTATACATTTATGAAATATTTAAATTCTGAGCCTTCACATTGAGGTATTGATAGTGATGACTAGAATTCGGATATGTTGATCATATTTATTGAATATTTTTTGACTCCATTGACCAGGTGAAGTGATGTGCTTCCAAACGCTTCTTACGCTGAAGTTTCAGCACTTGAACGTTTCTACTTCCGGTTCACTTGACATAACCTCTATGTACTCATCCGGGGCTTGCGGTTCTTTCCTGTTCTGTTCTCTAAACCAAACGACCTCCTTCAAAGCAATTTAATTGGGTAAGTACCAAAGACAGAATTTAATGGACTAAAAAGTCTCATTTTGAAGCATAATGGAAGTCGTTCGGCTTTATGTTGAAGCTTCGCAGGCTCACTTAAAGAGTATGCAAAAGGAAAGGGGGCGTGAGACATCAATAGAACAGTTATGTGCCAAGATAACAAATATTGATAAAGTTAACAAAAAAATCAATCACATTAATGAGAAGTTATCGATAATGACGAACATTTCCGAAAGTGTTCCGGAAACAGCCGAATGGGGCGGCGACGTCACTACAAGTGAATGAAAGTCGAGGCGGAGCCAGGTGCCTTTTTTTTTTTTTTATCGGCGAGAGAGTAGCGTTCAGGTTTGTTTGACCAAAACATCACTAAAATGGTTCAAAACTGCTGTGCTATGTGGTGTACAAATAGCTATTTATCGGAATATTGTATCCATGAGTTCCCGAACGCGAAAAAAAGAGCTGGACTACGCAGACAATGGATAAAGTTCGTCCGTGCAAAGAGGGCTAATTTTGCAGACCCAGCCTCCGGTGTTGTACCGAAATCTGCGATCCGTCAGAATCTGTGACGAAGGAGGGCGATGTTGTCAACAGCAAGGCCGACAGCAACGACGAAGAGGAAACGAAGAAGAACACTTACGCTAACGGCGTGAACTGCTACGTAAACGAGGCTCGCTACAAGTTGCGAGGCTTATTTTCCCTTTCACGGTATTAACGTCGTGACATTCGATCATGACATCGTTACTAAGAAAATGCTTTAAAAGTTTTGGATATTTCATGTGAATTTTTGACATTGTGAAATAGTCCGCTGTAATAATTGCTATTATTCTTCATCATGATGAGGTCATTATGTAAATATCCCATTAAATAAATTACATAAAATGTATGGCTTTTGATGTTGTGAAAATGTGCGCTTTTCTAAATTAGGTACTGTATTGTATTTGTGAAATTATGGAATTGTCCGCTCTTATAAATTACTTTCATTCTTTTAATTTATGACTCTTCCACACATGCACTCACAATTTTAAATGCATAAGGATAATGATATAAATATATGCCGTAGTCTGTGATTGATCTCGCTGTATTTTCCTTATGCTGTTGCCCAGCCCATCAAAGACAAATCCTTACTAATCTGACGTTATTTTACCGTCATCTGAATATATAATACCTCAAAACGACCTCCAGAAACTATATTTTTATTGTCACAACCTCTGGTAGGTGCAGACGTGGCTGTCAGAAATTGTGATCCTCCCTATTGTGTCTAAAATGAAGTCACCACTAAGGCTCTCTGCTGATTTTCTGACACCCCCCCCCCCAATACTACATCTCCTCTCAATTGGACCCCCAGAGTTTGTACATTTTGTCATCACTAAACATCACAGGAGGATCACAATTTCTGATAGGTGCAGATGTGGCTTACAGAAATTGTCAGCATCAGAAAATGTGATCCTCCTGTATTGTGTCTAAAATCAGTCAAGTCACCCTTAACGCTCTTTGCTGATCTAATGACAGACCTCACTTCCCCTAATACATATTTTTTCAATTGGACCCCCAGAGCTGAAAATTGGGTTAATCGGCTATCGCAAAAGTGCAAGTGTCAATGTTACAGCCCCACCTACAGTTGGGGAGGATCACAATTTCTGACAGCCACATTTGACCCTATCAGAAAATGTCATGATAAAGTGTACAGACTTTGGGGGTCAAATTGAGACAAGGTGTGGTAGGGGGGAGTAGGAATAGTGTCAGGGGATCAGGAAAGAGCTTTAAGAGTGTTTTGATTGTTCTTAGACACAGTAGAGGAGTATCACTATTTCCGACAGCCACATTTGCACCTATCGGAAAATGTAATAATTAAATATACACCCTCTGGGGGTCCAGTTGAGAGGATATATAGTAGGGGGGAGTTGGGATGGTGTCAAAAGATCAGCAAAGAGCTTTAAGAGTGACTTGATTGTTCTCAGACACAGTAGAGAGTATCACCATTTCCGACAGCCACATCTGCACCTATGAGAAAACGTGACACTATAAATATAGTATCTGGTGGTCGTTTTGAGGAAACATGCATTCAAATGACAGTAAGGGAATGTCAAATAAGTAAGGAATTGCCTTCGATGGGCTGGGAAATAGCATAAGTAAAATACAGCAAAATCACACACTAACTACCGCATTTTCATTTATATCATTCATTGTCCTTATACATCGAAAATTGTGTATGCGTGAGTGTGTGAGGAAGAGTAATAAATTCATAATGTAATTTATAGGTGCGGATAATTTCATAATCTCAGAAATACAATACAGCAATGTAATTTATTAGAACACACATTTTCACAACGTCAAAAGTCATACAATAAATGTAATTCATTGAAGAGGATATTTACACAATAACCTCGTCAGGACGAATAAGAAGAAAAATCGCAATTTATTGCAGCTTACTATTTCACAATATCAAAAGTAATCTATTCAAGCAGAAATTTTTGAAACATCAAAAATTCATAATATACTGTATGATATAGCTACTGTATGTGATTTTTTGAAGCAGTCATTTTCCAAATGTCAGCGTCATGATTAAATATCATGACGTTTATTCGGTGAAAGGGAAAATAAGCCTCGGCAACTTCGAGTGAATAGCCTCATTTACGTAGCAAATGGCTGTTTACGCCGTTAGCGTAAGTGGCCTTCTTCGATTCCTCATCTTCGTTGCTGTCGGCCTTGCTTTTGGCAACATCGCCCTCCTTCGTCACAGATTCTGACGGATCGCAGATTTCGGTACAACACCGGCACGGTTTTGTGTGGTGCGCATTTTCCACCTGGAAGCTTCTCGAACTATGGACAAGTGAAATCGGGTTTTGCTAAAAGATTGCTGCTCAAAGGAGATGCTTCTATATTAAAAAAAAATATCACGCATTGGATACAGGACTGGACACATGTATAAATTATAAATAAAAGCAATAATATAATATATTACACGATCTGCTGCCGATGTTTCATCAGTGTCATTGCTCCCCTCAATGACCGTTTCATTACGCTGCATTGGCGTTCGTTTGGGCTCAAATTGGTAACCTAAAACACAGATTAAAGCTTCGTAACTCTCCTCGTCACCATGAGATGAACATTCGTTACGTCCTTCTACGTCAGATTCGTCACTGGAACTAGAAACGAAATTGTCTGCCATCATCGCCGCCATTCACTGAGCCGCACTGAGTCTTTTTCTTGTTGAAGAAACACCCCTCACTGTCAATTCTGAATTCTCTTTCATTGACAACGAAGGGTGTTTCTTCATGAGGGAACCTGGAATATGTGCAGAGCTGGACGAACACAATGCAATAGCATAAACAGCTCAAAACACCCCTAATTGTCCCCTCACTAGAAGAAATTATATTGATGCAGACAGGCGCTGCCCCCCTAGTGGCCAGTGGCAATCTCTTCACTTGTAATGACGTCACGCACACAATCTGCCAGATCTCGGGCGCCGGTTGTTTTAGCTTGACAATCGATCCAAATTTCTCTCATTTTCTTGTGTGTAATTACACGAAGTGGCATGATATGAATACAAAAGGCATGCGTTTATGGATAAATGATGGAATATTAACATTTCCCCAGGGGTTGACATACCCTTTAACTTAGTTTAGCTTAGCTCGCGAGCTAAGACACGTTAACGCACTCCAACTGCTTTGACTTTACTTCCGATTTGTGAAGTTTGTTTTCAGGAAAAATCGATCGGTTGACATGAGCGTGATTACATTTAATTGTATGAGACGCTTCTCGACTTGTCTTTAAGATGCGACAAATTACTACTGACTGGTGGCCAACACAATCCCAAACATCAAGTCAAAGAGTAGAAATGAGGAGAAAAAATCCAGGTCACGACGAACAACTGAAACAAAAGAAAATGAAGGTAAGGTCATGACATTAGTTGTATTTTTCATGCAACATCAGACTTTGTTTTGTTGTGATTGTTACTGTATGTAAGTACTTTTCAAATAGTGGGGCGGTTCGCGATGCAGGGGGTGGTCCATGTGACGTCAGGGAACATACTTTTTGCCGTACTTGAATTACGGTAAGTGTATTTGCACATCCACTCAGTGGATGGTAGTGACACTCTCACTTTGAGTTTGCGCAGTATTTTTGAACCAAACAAGAGCACATAGCAAAGAGATATGAAGAGCTGTGCGCCGTTTTTGCCTGGGCTCACGCAGCGACCCACTGTCTTCTCCAGTTCTCACGTGTCTGCCGGAGAAGCGCCATGTTTGCCTTGGGAGCGTTGCGACGACCGCCCTCACCTCCAGTTCTCCCGGCTGGTGAGAATGCGCGGGAGATGAGAACAGACCCCTCTGTTTACTGTGTCCAAAAATGTTTGTAACGAACAGCGAGAATCCAACTCAATTAGGATGCCACTAAAAGAAATTAGAATCCAATCTCAATGATAAGCTTCTTGATTGTTTTTTAGCGAAACGGTGCCGAATATTGTAATATTGCTGACAGTCGTCCCGCTTTGTCAGTGTTAGATCAGTAAACCAGCGAGCACTGTTTAGCATGCTCAGTGCAAAATAACCTCACACTATTGACCCCACTCCCCAACGTCACACAATGACGTGTCGCTGTATCCGGCCACCATATTGTCCGTCATTGTTTATCCGTATTCACAATGGTTTCAATTTGTCATGCAATTCATGGAAGCCCCGGTGCTTTCAGACGCTGTAAACGCATTGGATGCATTGCATAAAAGGCGTTATATGGAAAAGCTTCAGTCTATCCATTCGCCAGATCCATATTTGATGCCTAAATCGATATTTTTCAACCCGCTGTCTTCGCCGTCTCTGCCTGACATCTGCTACCCTGATATCTACAACTATCTTGTCCACACAAAATCAGCCTATTCTCACGAAAGTTTGAAAAACTTTTAAGAGCAGCACTCTAAGCAACATTACCCCGTGTGACCCTTTACTTCCAATTTTCTAAATTGGCGACAATCAATAAAAAAAAAAAAAGTTGACTGCGATGGCCGCACTTCAAGGATAGGTGCATATCGGACTATTTCTTCAATACAATACGCAACAACTGTGTCTGCCTCATTTGCAAAGAGACAGTCGCTGTTTTGAAAGAGTTCGATGTGACGCTATATTACCAAACAAGACACGATGGCATGTACACCAAAATTACGCAGCGAGAAATTATAGCAACTTGAAGCTAGTTTAATTTCACAGCAGCAGTATTTCGCAAGAGCCCGAGTGTCGAAAGAGAACGCCACAAAGACGAGATTGTTGAAATTATGAATTAAAAAAATAATAATAAAGCAAATGTGACACACAGAAGGGCTTGCTAAAATTTGTTTAAATATATTGTTCTATGTAAATCAGCCAAGGTAGCCCCCCGCATTTTTACCACACCAAATCTGGCCCCTTTGCAAAAGGTTTGGACACACCTGTTTAACTGATGATCCGTAGACAAGGCCAGCTTCTTTCACTTGGTACCAGCTAAATATTATTCAAAAAATAATGATGGTGGAAGAAATAAGCATCTTGAATTTGAAACTATGTTGTCTTAATTGTGGTTGTCAGCCCAAAACCCTCTAAATATATATTAAATGCATCTTACCAGATATAAAATGACTACTACATAATCTCTGGTGATCGTTTGGTGCCCAGTTTTCTTGTCGAATTGCAGCAGTCCATCTCGCTCTCCTCTCCGGGTCTCTCGGAATACGATAGAACTTCAAGTCTCTCTGTCTATCTTCTCTGTTACTGCAACCAACCGCCACACACGCCCTCACCATTTTGATTATCAATGTTAACGAGCAGAAAAACACCCCATAATAGGAGGAATTTACGTAGCGGTAATGCGTACACACGACGAGCTGACGGACAATATGGCGCGGAGGCGTGGTTGTGACGTCATGTGAGTGGGGTCTATTGCAAAGGAGCTGATATAGACCCTACCCACGTGACGTCACAACTCCGCTCTCCTGACTGGTGCCGCCCACTTGTCCGGCAACACATCGTGTTGACCTGTTAGGGCTACGTACATTCCTCCTATTTACGACGTGTTTTTCTGCTCGTTGACATTAATAATCAAAATGGTGAAGGCGTGTGTGGCGGTCGGTTGCAATAACAGAGAAGATAGACGGAGAGACTTGAAGTTCTACCGGATTCCGAGAGACACGGAGAGGAGAGAGCGAGATGGGCTGCTGCAATTCGACGAGAAAACTGGGCTCCAAACGATTACCACAGATTATGTAGTAGTCATTTTATATCTGGTAAGATGCATTTAATATATATTTAGAGGGTTTTGGGCTGACAACCACAATTAAGATCATTGCTAGGCTAATCGCCGACAACATACACGTATGTATGTAGTGAGTGCTATCGCTAAACCATATAAACATTAAAAGCCCTAGCTCCATTGACAAATGACATGAAATACATTAGACTTGACAGTGGATGTTAGCAAGAACAAAAGATTTTGAATTGAAAATTTCGTAACTCACCTTCCGAGCACAAGATTCCTGCCGAATTTTCGTGTACGAGGACCTGTTTCACCCAACCAGCAACGTAGCATTTATAAGCCTCCAAGCTCTTAAAGTTTTTCAAACTTTCGTGAGAATAGGCTGATTTTGTGTGGACAAGATAGTTGTAAATATCAGGGTCAGGCAGAGACTGTGAAGGCAGCCGGTCAAAAATCATCGATTTCGGCATCAAATATGGATCTGGCGACTGTATAGAACGAAGCTTTTCCACATAACGCCTTTTATGCAACACATCCAGTGAGTTTACGGCATCAGAAAGCACCGGGTCTTCCATGAAATGCATTTTAAATTCCTCGATCAATTGAAACCAATGCTAATACAGAGACAAAATGACGGACAAGTGGGCGGAACCATACAGCGAGCACGTGGTTTTATGACGTCGGTGGGTAGGCTCTATAGCCTACAGTAAAAATATAAACTGTCCCTCTGTCCAATGACAGTGTCGTTTTTTTTCTCCAATCATTTTCGTTCTTTCGGTCAAATTGCTAGGCATAATGTCCTCGTGAGTTAACGCTGCTAATTAATCTGAATTTAATGTTATTTTTAGATTTTATTCGATTTTATTTTTCAGTACCAAACGGTCTAAAAATGTACCTTGAGTGTATTTTTATAGTTTGGATGTGACTTTTTTTAATTCAGACAAACTTGATGCACTTAAGGTCTTTTCTGTTACAAACAAAACAATGTTAATAAAGTTGTACCAATTTTTGTTACTTTTCTCCAATAGAAAAAAAGGACACAATATTATGCAGAGATGTACTTTATTATAATAATAATAATAATTTTATAAACATGATACTGTTTACAGTGTCGGCATAGGGTGGGGGGGCGAAACATTTACGTCTTCCTGGGGAAGGGCGTCACAGAAAATAATTTAGAACCACTGCGTTAGCGTAGCATATCATTCGCTTTTTTTTGTGTGTGTTTGTGGAGTCTAGTTGGGTATAATTCATTGAATATAATGTACTATTTTCTTGCTGAATGTGTATTTTCACCAAGTTGACGTCCCTGTAGACGCAAAAAATATGTGCTCGTCTCTCAATGTTCATTCAAAATTGTTGGAAACCTTTTATTTATTTATTTTTGGAAAAAAGACGAAATTCAGAATTGCCACTTTTCATCGTAAATTTTTTGAGCCTCCAGGGTCGTCGAACATTTTGAAAGACATTTGTGAGATGGCGCAATTTGATGATTTCCGCCATATTAAAAAAAAAAAAAAAAAAAAAGCCAATAAAAACTCATTGGAATAATATTTAAAAGGTACTGTAAAATTGGTCTTGAAAATTCTATTAAAAGAGCTTGAATTTGGCCATTAAAAACATATACGAACCCTACTACCAATATGGAGGGGGGAGTAGAGTAGCCAAAAATTATACTCAAGTAATAGTAACGTTACTTCCAGATAATATTACTCAGGTTTCAAGTAATATAGTCATCCAAAAATTTACTGAAGTTCAAGTTAAAAAGTATTCGGTTGACAAGAATACTCAAATAATAAGCAACATTGTGAGTAACTGCGTAGAATATGAATTTTTGGTAAATATCGGTATTTTTCAGGGCTGTCAAAATTATCGCGTTAACGGGCGGTAATTAATTTTTTAAATGTGTCACGTTAAAATATTTGACGCATTAACGCACATGCCCCGCTCAAACAGATTAAAATGACAGCACAGTGTCATGTCCACTAGTTACTTGTGTTTTTTGGCGTTTTTTCGCCCTCTGCTGGCGCTTGGGTTCGACTGATTTTATGGGTTTCAGCACGCTCTGCTGATGTGATTATATGTCGACGCAAACTCGTACCAATACAGTGCTATACAGACCAGCTAACGTCTGCATCCAGTATTCAGTGGCAGTTCTCGCTGTCTCACCGCACTCTTTGTCTCTTATACATGCATCGCTTGTGAGTTGCATTCTTTATTTGTATATATATTCATGAGCATTGTGTAATTATTGGTGATGTACATTTCATTTTGTTTCCATATACTGTATGCTGCAATGTAGTTACATTATTTGTTGCTTGTGAGCTAATTGGCTAGTGCTACTGCTCAAATGGAAACGTGTGTGTATACTTTGTGTTAATTCTTGACTTGTGCAAGTTATTGACACAATGTTTATTATTTTCATTTTTACAATAATCAGAAACGTGCCCGTCAAGAGAATTGATGACTACAGTAAAGCCCATTCAACTTTGCCTCAACGTCTGATTCCTCTTTGGAGCTTCTGTTGTTCACTGTTATTTTGTGTACTCACACGCATTGAGGACAGAATACAGAGCAAAAATAATGTTCCTCTCTCTCCAAAAAATAATGTTTACATAAAGAGAAGCGCTTCTGCCTGTATTAATGATGCTCAGACTTTGGACAAACTATTCAAACATTTCGTTTAGCTGTCGTTTAGCTCGACAAATACACTGGATGGCAATATTCAGTCACAATATACAAACGATCAGAGGTCTCGTATGTTGTGAAGCCAGCACTCAAATGATGTACAATGAATAGACAAGTAAACAGGAAACTACGGCGTCGGTCGAGGGACAAAACACACTCATTGGCTTGATTTCAAAGTAATTTAAAACTCGCCATTGACACCTTGTGGTGTATTTCAATCACTACCTTACGTAGTTAAAGACACTGTGGAAGAACGGAAGGGAGCCCATGTGACTTCACCGCTCGGCAACATCAACAATGGCGAGCTACCATTTTATTTTTTGATTGAAAATTTTACAAATTTTATTAAAACGAAAACATGAAGAGGGGTTTTAATATAAAATTTCTATAACTTGTACTAACATCTTTGAAGAACTACAAGTCTTTCTATCCATGGATCGTTTTAACAGTTATAATAAACAACTACAATACTTATGTACAGTATGTTGAATGTATATATCCGTTTTATGTCTTTCCATTCCAACAATAATTTACAGAAAAATATGGCATATTTTAGAGATGGTTTGAATTACGATTAATTTTAAGCTGTGATTAACTCGATTAAAAATGTTAATCGTTTGACAGCCCTAGTATTTTTTTTCTCAGCATAACGTCATCAATATAAACTGTTATTATTATACTGTACTATAAGCTAATACGTGACCACATTAGGCCAAAAGATGACACAAAAACATTCAAATTCAGACCAGAACAACACTTGAAACATCAATTAGTAACCGTTTTATCTTAATTGTTCCTTATTGAGGGGACAATGTCAACCATTAGTTTTTTTTGGACCGCATTACCATGCTGACGTAATATTTTGAACCACTTTGTCAAAAAAATTTTTTTTTTTATCCCCCCACACTTCATGCACTGCTGGGTGATAAAAATTTGAAACAAAATATAATTTTCTTGTGGAAAAAAACAAAGCAAATATTTACCACCTGTCCAAAGAGCATGAGCGCCTCTAGTGGAGAAAAAAACAATGTTGCCTTTGATTGGTGTAGTGGAGCATGTGGTTATTGTTGCAACGTCTCATTGGTGAAAATGAGAGAGCCTCTGTCGGCATCGCTGGTAAAAATCAAGTCATTGTAGAATAAAGAGGAAAAATATCTATTGTCTATTGTCATGCAACATATTTTTAATACAAATTATGCTTCTCAGCCCACCATTAAAACATGAAGTTAGTGAATTCATCAATGTATACAGGTAGTCCCCGGGTTATGAACGAGTTCCATTCCTACGCCGAAGATGTAACCCAAATTTCCACGTAATTTGAAATTAACTCTTCTAATACCGCCTAAAACTCAAAATAACAATCCAAAACCCCGTAATACACGCCATTGTACTGTCCTTGTCAAGATGTTGGAGATAAGTCCATGTGGTTTCTTGACTTCATTCAGCTTCTCATGACATCAACACTTGCAGATTAAAACAAAAATAAAAATTAAATCACTTCATCGTCAATAATAGCAATTCAAATGTCGATAACTCGCCGCTAATACAGCAATAACAATAAACTAGGGCTGTCAAACGATTAAATTTTTTAATCGAGTTAATTACAGCTTAAAAATTAATTAATCGTAATTAATCGCAATTAATCGCAATTCAAACCATCTATAAAATATGCCATATTTTTCTGTAAATTATTGTTGGAATGGAAAGATAAGACACAAAATGGATATATACATTCAACATACGGTACATAAGGACTGTATTTGTTTATTGTAACAATAAATCAACAAGATGGCATTAACATTATTAACATTCTGTTAAAGCGATCCATGGATTGAAAGACTTGTAGTTCTTAAAAGAAAAATGTTAGTACAATTTATAGAAATTTTATATTAAAACCCCTCTTAATGTTTTCGTTTTAATCAAATTTGTAAAATTTTCAATCAAAAAATAAACTAGTAGCCCGCCATTGTTGATGTCAATAATTAATTACACAATGCTCATGGGTGCTGAAGCCTATAAAATCAGTCGCACCCAAGCGCCAGCAGAGGGCGGCAAAACTCCATAAAACACAATTAACAAGTGAGCGTTTCACTGTACCATCATTTAAATCTGTGTGAGCGGGACATCTGCGTTAATTGCGCCAAATATTTTAACGTGATTAATTTAAAAAATTAACGCCCGTTAATGCGATAATTTTGACAGCCCTACAATAAACACAAATGATTAGCATGTTCATTAAAAACATTCATTCATTAAAAAAAAAAAAAGTGCAGAAGTACTACCTGCCCTATGTTTCCTACGCCAAAATAAAAGCATGCATCACAAAACAAAAGTCAACATGATTAAAAAAAAAAGACTGGAGACTCCAGCGTCCTAAAGTTGAATTTACATCATTCGGGTACGTCGTAACCCTGGGACTACCTGTATTTCTCTCTATATCTCCGACGTCAGCAAATCACGTAATTTTCCCCCCATCCAGAGTCCCGCAAACGTCACTGTAGAAGATCTTCACCCTGAGAAGCACAATCCCGTCCACGTTAAACAGGAGGAGGAGTCCGACATGCCGTGGATCAAACAGGAGGCGGAGCCAGAGAATCCTGGTATTAAAGAAGAAAAACAGGAAATTGAAATCCTCAAGTTTCCAATGGGTGTCTGTGTGAAGAGCGAAAAAGACAAAGGACGAAGCGAAGAGAGCGGAGCAGCGAACCCTTTGAGCGACAGCTCATTTCAGCACCTGACAACAAAAGGAGAGCAAACGGACGGCCTCTTAGCTCCGCTTTTGGACAGCGATGACATAACGTCACATTCTTCTGACTTTAATACTAATGAGGAGGAGGATGACTTGGACCAAAATGCTTCAAAATCTTTAGACAAGTCATCATTTAAAAGAGACGCAAAAGAAGGCGCAGTTGGGAAAGCTTTCACCTGCACACTTTCTGGTAAAAGATTTTCTCGGAAATCTAATTTAGAAAGACATAAACCCAGTCATACTAGAGAGAAGCCTTTTGTGTGCACGTGTTGTGGTAAACGATTCACTCAGAAGGGAACTTTAGTATCGCACACAAGATACCACATTGGAGAGAAGCCCTTTGCCTGCACACTTTGTGATAAAAAATTCTTTCGGAAGGCAAATTTTAACATTCACACAAGAACACACACTGGAGAGAAGCCTTTTGCCTGCACACTTTGTGGTAAAAGATTCATCGCGAAGGGCTGTTTGAAGAAACACACAAGAACACACACTGAAGAGAAGCCTTATGCCTGCACACTTTGTAATAAAAAATACTTTGCGAAACCAAATTTAAACATTCACACAAGAACACATACTGGAGAGAAGCCTTTTGCCTGTACACTTTGTGGTAAGAGATTCATAGAGAAGGGTAGTTTAAAGAAACACACAAGAACACACACTGAAGAGAAGCCTTTTGCCTGCACATTTTGTGGTAAAAGATTCACCCATGAGGGAGATTTCAACAAACACACAAGTACACACACCGGAGAGAAGCCTTATGCCTGTACACTTTGTGGTAAAAGATTCACCAAGCAGGGAAATTTAAACATTCACACAAGAACACACACTGGAGAGAAGCCTTTTACCTGTTCACTTTGTGGTAAAAGATTCACCAAGAAGGGAAATTTAAACATTCACACAAGAACACACACTGGAGATAGGCCTTTTGCCTGCACATTTTGTGGTAAAAGATTCACTCATAAGGGAGATTTAAACAAACACACAAGCACACACACCGGAGAGAAGCCTTATGCCTGCACACTTTGTGATAAAAAATACTCCACGAAGGCTAAATTAAACATTCATACAAGAACACATACTGGAGAGAAGCCTTTTGCCTGCACACTTTGTGATAAAAGATTCTCCGCGAAGGAAAAATTAAACATTCACACAAGAACACATACTGGAGAGAAACATTTTACCTGCACACTTTGCGATAAAAGATTTTCTCAGAAGACTTATTTAAAAATACATAAGCGCTCACACACTGGAGAAAAGCCTTTTGCATGCTCACTTTGTGGTAAACGATTTGCTCAGAAAGGAAATTTAGTAAGGCACGCAAGAAGCCACACTGAGTAAAAACCTTTTGAATTCTAGCGTGTGAGAAAATATTCTGATTCCTGTATTTACAATGGAAAAAGCATTTCAATTTCATTATCTGGTTTCTCATGATCCTCTTTTGAAAAAATTGTTAATTATTTTTCAGGTGCTGTTGTTTTTTACAACTATCCAATTCATATATGGCAGAAAACACAGACAAGGTTGAAAAGGCAGTGTCTGCTCTTGAACCCCTCTTTAAAATAAACTGCTGTATTTTAAGCCAAAACAACTGTTGTGTTTGATAGAACAATATGTCTATATGCTGCTATAGCAGAATCATGGCGCAATAAGACCCCAAACTATTTTTAATATGTCCGTTTTACCCTGGAAACCCCCGTTTACAGATGTCGTGCAACCGCTTTTCTTTCAACCCAGCCAGAAAAAGAAGGTAAGTAATTAGATTTATTATTCGAAATGTCTGTCATTTTTAGCTTAGAATCATTAATTGATGTATAATATTTAGTGAAAAAAAAAATTCAAAACTTTTAAACAAATTACATCACAGTGGAAAAAAATGGTGTCTGTAAATTAGTCACGGATATCTACCTTATAACTATTGCTTGTACTTTTTTTTTTGGTAACAGTCAACATTTTCTACAATATGTTAGATGGTAAATGGTGTTATACTTGTGTTGCGCTTTTCCACCTTTCAAGGCTCTCAGCGCTTGACACCACATTGCCATCCACCTACTGGTGACGCAGCACCAGGAGCAATGTGGGGTTTAGCATCTTGCTCAAGGATACTTAGGCGAGTTCATCAGGGGAGAGAATCGAACCCGCATCCTCTGGGTTGGGTTGCCACCTTTCAGAAATAAGAAATACGGGACGCCCCCCTCGCGCCCAAAGCTGGACAGACAGAGAAAAAAATCCTAAAATGCATAGAAATGTATCTTCATTTACACTCACCGCCTACTTTATTAGGTACACCATGCTAGTAACGGGTTGGACCCTCTTTTGCCTTCAGAACTTCCTCAGTTCTTCATGTCATAGATTCAACAAGGTGCTGGAAGCATTCCTCAGAGAGTTTGGTCCATATTGACATGATGGCATCACACAGTTGGTGCAGATTTGTCGGCTGCAGATGCATGATACGAATCTCCCGTTCCACCACATCCCAAAGATGCTCTATTGGATTGAGATCTGGTGACCGTGGAGGCCATTTGAGTACAGTGAACTCATTGTCATGTTCAAGAAACCAGTCTAAGATGATTCCAGCTCTATGACATGGCGCATTATCCTGCTGAAAGAAGCCATCAGAAGTTGGGTACATTGTGGTCATAAAGGGATGAACATAGTCAGCAACAATACTCAGGTAGGCTGTGGCGTTCCAACGATGCTCAATTGGTACCAAGGGGCCCAAAGAGTGCCAAGAAAATATTCCCCACACCATTACACCACCAGCCTGAACCGTTGATACAAGGCAGGATGGATCCATGCTTTCATGTTGTTGATGCCAAATTCTGACCCTACCATCCGAATGCCACAGCAGAAATCGAGACTCATCAGACCAGGCAACGTTTTTCCAATGTTCTATTGTCCAATTTCGATGAGCTTGTGCAAATTGAAGCCTCAGTTTCCTGTTCTTAGCTGAAAGGAGTGACACCCGGTGTGGTCTTCTGCTGCTGTAGCCCATCTGCCTCAAAGTTCGACGTACTGTGCGGTCAGAGATGCTCTTCTGCCTTCCTTGGTTGTAACGGGTGGTTATTTGATTCACTGTTGCCTTTCTATCAGCTCGAACCAATCTGGCCATTCTCCTCTGACCACTGGCATCAACAAGGCATTTCCGCCCACAGAACTGCCGCTCACTGGATATTTTTTCTTTTTCGGACCATTCTCTGTAACCCCTAGAGATGGTTGTGCGTGAAAATCCCAGTAGATCAGCAGTTTCTGAAATACTCAGACCAGCCCTTCTGGCACCAACAACCATGCCACGTTCAAAGTCACTCAAATCACCTTTCTTCCCCATACTGATGCTCGGTTTGAACTGCGGGAGATTGTCTTAAACCATGTCTACATGTCTAAATGCACTGAGTTGTCGCCATGTGATTGGCTCATTAGAAATTAAGTGTTAACGAGCAGTTGGACAGTTGTACCTAATAAAGTGGCCAGTGAGTGTATATTTTATATTACTTCAATACGGAACGCAACATTTAATTCTCAATTTCTGATTGTTCCTTATTTTAAGGGACAGGTGGTGACCCTAGTTGGGGGACAACAACTCTACCACTGAGCCAACCCACCCCATGATAATCGATCCAAACAAAGAAAAAATGGGGTGGGATGGGGGGGGACGTTTAAAAGGGTAACTATCTGAAAAAGAAAATCTACCACTCCTTGATGTCTGCAATTTCTGCATTGCGACCCTTGTTATAGTACCATGTTTCACCCATAAAATCCCCCCAAAATACAGCTGTGGTCATTTACAGCTGTGTCTAGACACTCCGTGATACATGCTACGTGGAGTTTTTGGAACGAAACAAGGTAAGTACGCTAGGGTGACCAAACGTCCTCTTTTGCCCGGACAAGTCGTACTTTCACGTAGTATCCTCGTCGTCCGGACGGGTTTTATAAATTCATAAAAATGTCCGTTTTTTATGATTTTTCACGGGACCAAATTGAAGAGAACCCCTCTGGCCGCTGGGTGGCAGCAGTTGACATGGCTCCTACTAGCAGGGAGGGAAGGAGTAGTTCTTCTTGTTTTTGTTGGCAGTTTACCTCTATCATGAGGCATTACCGCCATCTACTGGGTTGACAATTTGGCCACAACGCCTGCCCAGTTGTGAAGTTTTTAACGATAAATACGTAAATAATGGCAACTGTTGACTTCTGTCGGAGCTTTGACTGTAAAATCCCATTTGGTGTCCCATCGTTGCGCTGCCGATGATTGTAAACTTTTCTAGCAAAATTTGATTTTTGCCTCAGCTAGCTATCAGTAAGCCAAACCATGCTAGGCATTATGGGAAACGTAGTTTTGAACTGCTATGTTTGGAAAAATGCTGGTTGAATAGTTTGTCAGTTTACTTCGGTTATTGTTTGTGTGCAATCTAGTGCATTGAGTGACAATATCAATTGAATGGGAATAACAATTTGTCAAGGACAATTGTAGTGATAGTAATTCATAAAAATGTTTAGTTGGCACAGAGCCTACTGTGTGTATGTGTATTGACTGGACTACATTTCCATGGGTCTGCATTATATACAGTACACTGCATATTTATTATTTTAGTCAATATTATTATTATTATTATTTTTAATTTTCAAACTGCATTTTCACATCCAGAGTGAGAGGGGCACACTTTAAATATATTACAGTGATATAGACATCTTTGAGTGAACTTCGAGTAAAATTCAGGTATCTTGAGGCCGGGCTGAGTGTCCTCTTTTTTGGAAATCAAAATATGGTCACCCTAAAGTACGCGATAATATCTTGGTAAAATCATGGCGTCTTTATGCTCCATCATGCTCTCACCTCCAGGAAGGGTTTTGCTGATTATTTATTTATTTTTTTTTTAAATGCCCTCCAGTTCAAATTTTTTCTTCCCCAAGAAAATTGAGATTTTACGCTTTTCAATGATGTATCACATATGCATATCGGACAATTTTGGAAAGTGGGCTAAATTGGCGGTTTCAGAGCGGAACTTCAAGTCACTTGAGTGTTTTCTGCCATAGGCCGATATATATTTTAAATTGTGTAAATTGCATTACATGTCTTTCATTGTTCCATAAATTCCTAACATGTTGCTTTTAAGGGTGTAAAGAAAAATTTATTCTTAAATCATGATATGACGTCACGCAATTCTCGTGTCGATTCAAAATCTGTCTGTCTGTCTCTTTATACTGTACTTGTGTTTTTGGTGGAAAGAATTCAATGGCTGCACTCTTTACTCCCGCCCAGCAGCTGGCAGCATGCAGCAGCATTGCCTTGTATGTAACAACAACATTCGACTAATCTGAGTAGAGGGTTTTGTATGTCGCCCTCTAGTGGTTGACAGTCATTACTGAGGTGTTTACACACTTATAGACCCTACCCACGTGACGTCACAACTCCGCTCTCCTGAATGGTACCGCCCAATTGACCATCAAAACATAGTGTTAACCTGTTACGGCTACGTACATTCCTCCTATTTACGGCGTGTTTTTCTGCTCCTTAACATTAATAATCAAAATGGTGAAGGCGTGTGTGGCTGTTGGTTGCACTAACAGAGAAGATGGAAGGAGAGACTTGAAGTTTTACCGTATTCTCCAAAGAGGAGAGCGAAATGGGCTGCTGCAATTCGACGAGAAAACTGGGCTCCAAACGATTACCACAGATTATGTAGTAGTCATTTTATATCTGGTAAGACGCATTTAATATATATTTAGAGGGTTTTGGGCTGACAACCACAATTAAGATCATTGCTAGGCTAATCGCCGACAACATACACGTATGTATGTAGTGAGATTGCTATCGCTAAACTATATAAACATTAAAAGCCTTAACTCCATTGACAAACGACATGAAATACATTAGACTTGACAGTGGATGTTAGCAAGAACAAAAGATTTTGAATTGAAAATTTCGTAACTCACCTTCCGAGCACAAGATTCCTGCCGAATTTTCGTGTACGAGGACCTGTTTCACCCAACCAGCAACGTAGCATTTATAAGCCTCCAAGCTCTTAAAGTTTTTCAAACTTTCGTGAGAATAGGCTGATTTTGTGTGGACAAGATAGTTGTAAATATCAGGGTCAGGCAGAGACGGCGAAGGCAGCCGGTCAAAAATCATCGATTTAGGCATTAAATATGGATCTGGCGACTGTATAGAACGAAGCTTTTCCACATAACGCCTTTTATGCAACACATGCAGTGAGTTTACGGCATCAGAAAGCACCGGGTCTACCATGAAATGCATTTTAAATTCCTCGATCAATTGAAACCAATGCTAATACAGAGACAAAATGACGGACAAGTGGGCGGAACCATACAGCGAGCACGTGGTTTTGTGACGTAGGTGGGTAGGGTCTATAGAAGCCCACCGTTAGTCGATGTTAACAGTAACATTAGCTGCTGTATGCTGAGAGCGGCACACCTCAGCAATGGTGGACGGGGTACTTCCGGTCGTTTTGCTTGGATTCATCCTTTTATAAATCTGAAATTAGGGTTTATTTTGGCTTTAACTGCAAAAACGGAGGCGTGGAGTATTTAGAATCCTGCTTTAAGCAGGTTTGGACTAAAGCAGGTTTCTAAATAAGAGAAAATGTTTTAATTAAAGGCATATGTTGTGCAACCATAAAACAAAAACGGTTACACGAATGATGGATGAGCTTTCGGGAATAAATTGATATAAATGTACTTTTATACATCCGCAGAGATTGAGGGGAGGTAGGCGCCCCCCTAGTGGCCAAAAAGTATCATTTCATATCATTGAGTATATATTTACTTACTTTATTTTCCTATAGATAAATATACAAACAGGTAGTCCCCCGTTTACGACGGACCCGAATTACGCAATTTCAATTTTACAATCCATGAGTCTTTTTTTTTTTTTTTTTTTTTTTTTAATGTCGACTTTTGTTTTGTGATCTATTCTTCCTGCTCCAAAATAAAAGCATGTAACAGGGAGCGAGCGCATGTACAGACACACACACAGACACAGCAGCCAAATGACAGAAGTGACAGCCTTTGTTGACATTTGTTGTTTGTGAAGCATCCAGAGGCAACAGCTGTATACAACCCCTTTCGTATAGTTTCTTTTGCGCTTTCCGTTATGGTCGAATACTTGGGGCCAGTTTATGTGATTGTTTTTGATGATGTGCGGACGCTAAGTGATACATGCTAATCATTTGTTATTGCTGTATCAGCAGCTACTTGTAAATGCCAATTTGAATTGCTGCTGTTGGAGATGAGACGGATTTAATTTCATTTTATTTTAGTCTCATCTGAAAGTGTTGATGTCATTAGAAGCTGAATAAAGTCAGCAAACCACACGGACGTCTGACATTTCGGAGCTTAGCTCACTGTCTACCTAGGACTTCGCTCCAACATCTTGGAGAGGACAGTACAATTTAGAGCAGGGGTCAGGAGCATCTGGCTCGCAGACAAATCTTTAATTATAAAAAAAAGTTTTGTTATATCAATCGGTGCCAAATAAAAACTGGGAGAGAGGTTAAAATCTGCGCTTTCGAGTCATGTTGAGAGCCAAACTCTATATCAAATACTTCATTTTTTACGGTGCAATAAAGACATTACATGATTGAAGAAGCTGGGGTGAAGATAGAACGGCAAGCTGGCGTCTGATTGGTGTAATGGAGTCATGTGATCAATGTTGCGATGTCTAATTAGTGAAATCGGTAGAGCTACCCCAGTAATACACCATGCATATCTCTTAGCATCGCTGGCAAACTAATAATAATAATAATAATAATAATTAATACAGTATGTAGAATAGGGTGACCAAACGTCCTCTTTTGCCCGGACATGTCCACCTTTCACGTTGTGTCCTCGTCATCCGGCCGGGTTTTATAAATTCATGAAAACGTCTGGTTTTTATTATCTTTCACGGGACCAATTTGAAGAGAATCCCTCCGGCCCCTGGAGGGCAGCGCTTGCCTGTGTCGTCGTGGCTCCTACTAGTAGGGGTGGGAGAAGGAGTACAGTTCACCCCTTGTATTATGGGGCATTACTGCCATCTACTGGGTTGACGGTTTAGCAAGAAAACAGACAGTTACAGACTACAATAAGGAGTAGTTGTAAGAGACGTTTATAGTGCTCCGTACACCTTTCTGTAAGTTTATCTTCTGTTAATGTCGCTCATGTGTCTTCTGTTATATACTATACAATATATGGGTACAAAGAGATGCAGTATGTTGTATTAGTCTTGTATTAATTGTTCTGCATTTGTGTATTTGGTTGAATGTTAGTATTATATTCTAATTGGGAGCGCCTGCACAGTTGTTAAGTTTTTTACGATAAATACGTATATAATGACAACTGTTGACTTCTGTCGGAGTTTTGTACTAGCGTGATCTGTAAAATCCCGTTTGGTGTCGCATCGTTGTGCTACAGATGATTGTAAACTTATATAGCAAAGTTTGATTTTGCCTCGTCTCCCGGTACTCGCTAACAGGGTAGCTATCAGTGAGCTATCTAAGCCGCACTACGCATTATGGGAAACGTAGTTTTGAACTGCTGCGTTTGGAAACATGCCGGTTGAATAGTTTGCCAGTTTATTTTAGTTATTGTTTGCGTGCAATCTAGAACATTGAATGAGAATAAAAATTGAGTGGGAATAACAATTTCTCAACGGCAATTCTCGTGATAATAATTTATAAAAATATTTATGTGGCACAAGCCTACTGTGTGGCTGTATTGACTGTACTATATTTCCACGGGTCTGCATGATATTTTTTTGTCATTATTTATTTATCTTTTTGTTGCCTTTTTTTTAATTTTTATTTTATTTTTTTATTTTTTTCGCGTTTGATTGTTTTAGTAAAAATGAAGCCTGTTGAGCAAAAACAAAAAACAAAAACTTATTTCCGTATCGTATATATTATATACTATTTTTGGCTTTTTAAAAAAAAAAAAAAAAAAAAAAAACAACAACAACAACAAAACTGAATTTTTCTGTCCAGACATAGGAGGCACACTTTAAACATATTAAAGTGATATAGGCATCTTTGAGTGAACGTCGAGTAAAATTCAAGTATCTCGAGGCTGGGCAAAGTGTCCTCTTTTTTGGAAATCAAAATATGGTCAACCTGATGAAGAATAAAGAGGAAAAATGTAACGGCTCTTGCGTAGCCCAAAGAAACAACCTGGTTTGAGTCTATGCTTCTTGCCAAAAGCGGCCTCTCCTGGCCGTTCCTTCTCTTCGCCTCGATGTAGTTCTTCTTTGCACTCTTCTTCTTTCGTACTCTAGGAATGGTTAGCGGAGGGAAAAAAGCTAAATTAAATGAGCTTGAGAATCTTCAATGCTTAAAAATGACCCGAGTTCTTTGCTGGAAGAAGTCCAGCAGTAGCAGTCCAGTAAATCGGATAAAGTCAGTGTACACATTTACGAAATATTTAAATTCCGAGCCTTCTAATTGAGGTATTGATAGTGATGACTCGAATTCGGATATGTTGATCGTATTTATTGATTTTTTTTTTTTTTTTAATTCCAGTGATGTGAAGTCGTGATGGAATTTCCAAACACTTGATCATATCACGCTGAAGTTTCAGGACTGGAACGTTTTTACTTCCGGTTCACTTGACGTACGTACGCAACCTTTGTGGACCCATCTGGGACTTGCTGTTCTTTCGTGTTCCCTTCTCATAGCCAAACGACCTCCTTCAAAACATTTTCTTTGAGTAAGTACCGAAGTAAGAATTTAGTGGACTAAAAAGTCCCATTTTAAAGCATAGTGGAAGTCGTTTGGCTTCACGTTAAAGCTTCGCAGGCTTACTTAACTTAGTTTAGTTTAGCTTCGCTCGCTAGCGAAAACACGTTAACGCATTCCGATTCCCTTGGCTTCTCGCCACTTCCGATTTGTAAAGATTGCTTTCAGGAAAAGTCGATCGGGTAATTTGAGCGTGATTACATTTAATTGTATGAGACGCTTCTCGATTTGTCTTTTAAGATGCGACAATTACCACTGACTGAAGGGAGGCCAACGCAATCCCGAACATCAAAGAGTAGAGACGTGGAAAATAAGGAGAGGAAATCCAAGTGACGACGAACAACTGAACAACAAAAGGAAATGAAGGTAAGGTCATGACATTAGTTGTATTTTTGATGTAATATCAGACTTTGTTTTGTTGTCATTGTTACTGTATGGAAGTACTTCTCAAATAGTTAGGCCAGGGTTCCCCAAACTTTTTCCTCTGAGGGCCATATCACTTTTCCCTTCTCTGATGAGGGGCCGGGTCAGTTTATAACAGAAAAAGTATGATGGTTGAAGGAGTGCCTAAATGTAAAAATGTATTGTTTTTCAGAAAGCCACAATCAATTTCTTTTTGACCAATTTATAATAACAGTGACAATACAGTATATATTAACCCTTTAAGGTCTGGGCCTATTTTGTCTGATTTTGCATGCCTTTGAAGTTGCCTTTATATTTCAAAGAAAGAATTGTTTACGATGGCCTGGTTTGGTCCCTTTTTTTGTGACACCTTGAACTTCATGTCCAAACTGTTGTTTCCGTCACTGACCAATTACAAATCATCATTTTGGGCCCAAAAAGACCAAAAATTCCACAATCGTTTTGTCAAAATTTTTTATTTTGATGTCCAATTGACAACCAAACATGCGTAACGAACCGTTTTGAAACTTTGTAATATTTATTCAACATGTTAGGATGAACATTCAACCAAAAAATTTTGAATAAATAGTCTTATATTTGACAATTCAACACAAACAACAGGTATAGCATAGGCGTTTTTTGCCTTTATACATGCTCTAGTCAAAACAGGTTATATATAGCAGACCGAACAGTGAAAAAATATATACCATCTAACACAAAAAGTGTTTAGAGGCCATCTCTTTATGAGTTTAGGTATTGTGGCCCATCACCTGATGAAAACTATGTACACACAATCAAGCTTCTTGAACACACATTTATATACACAAATTGAGAAGACTGATTGTGGGAAAAAATGTATATATATATATAACATTGGGGGGGGGGGGGGAGTATTTTCAAAAATATTTACAATAAACAAGTTAAATTTTTTTCAGGCATGCCACTCCGAAAAGCATTTTCGTCCTGGAATTCGAAACAGGGCGACATCACACAGCCCACACTTCCATGGGGTGTTGGTCCTCTTTCCACCATTCCATTTTCATTTCACTTTACTTTCATTGTCACTATAAATGTACATGAAAAAAAGTCAGTATTTATGAAAATAATAAAGTATAAAATAAAAATATATACAGCAATAAATAATAATGGAAATCTATATGTATGACAATAGAAAGAATACCATAGCTGAATATGTGCTACATCCCTAATCTTCATATAGAAAGAAGATCACCACAATTATAAATTCCTGCCTTGGATACACACAGTTCACGTACGACTTTGATCTGATATGCACATTTTATTATTATATACACAAACACACACTTATATTGCATCAAAATTAACTTTGTCTTGCAATATCAAAAGAAACTTTCAAAAGAAACTTTTTCCAGCCTAAAAAAAAAAAAGTGAGTTTGCTTACCTCTGCTCGTCGATGGCGTCACCCACGTGTTCAAATACGTCACTATCTTGACTCGAGGACTCTTCCGAAGAAGACGATGATGACGAATTTGGACCATCCTCTTCCTCAAGTTGATCAAATAGCACAATTGCTTGCGCTAAATTTAGTTTTCCGTTCATTCTCAAAGTCACACAAAGTCGCTGCTCGATCCAAACGGCCGTCGGCTCGCCACCTCGCTGCTTCAGAACACTCCTCCCTCTCGTTCGGTGGAACCTCGCATGGCAGTTATTTTTTTTTCATTCATTCATTCATTCATTTTCCATGCCGCTTATTCCTCACGAGGGTCGCGGAGGTGCTGGAGCCTATCCCAGCTGACTTCGGGCAGTAGGCAGGGGACACCCTGAATTGGTTGCCAGCCAAATCGCAGGGCACAAGGAGACACACAACCATTCACGCACACACTCACACCTATGGACAATTTAGAGTGTTCAATCAGCCTACCATGCATGTTTTTGGGATGTGGGAGGAAACCGGAGTTCCCGGAGGAAACCCACGCAGGCACGGGGAGAACATGCAAACTCCACACAGGAAGGCCGAAGCCCGGGATTGAACCCTTGCATGGCAGTTATATTTATTTAAAAAACGCATTTTGTGCTTCCACTGTGACTTCGAAAGGGTTCGTTTGATTTGTGTTTTTTTCATGGAGCTTCCGTTTTGAAAAAGGACAAGAAATGATGGAAATATAGACACAAACAAATGATCCATGCAGCGTTTTAATGTTTTTTTGAGAGGACAATAAAACTATAAAACTTAAATGACAATATCTCACGCTTTAATTGGTCGATTGACTTCAAATAATAACGAGAGTAAACCGCAACTTCCGCACTTTAAAACGAGATCAACCAACGGCATGTGGGTGACGTATTTAAAACGTGAGGGAGCTTCAAAGACGACGTGCGCTGAGGACGCGCAGGCGCGTCCTTCGACTCTCAAGGGTTAATATATCAAGCCATAATCAATGTTAGATCAGTAAACCAGCGAGCACTGTTTAGCATGCTCAGTGCAAAATAACCTCACACTATTGCAAAGGAGCCAATAAACCGTACAGCAAAAATATAAACTGTCCCTCTGTCCAATGACAGTGTCGTTTTTTCTCTCCAATCATTACTGTTCTTTCAATGTACTCGTGAGTTAACGTTGCTAATTGATTTGAATGTATTGTTTTTTTATTTTTTTATTTTATTCAATTTTATTTTTCAGTACCAAATGGTATAAAAATTTACCTTGAGTGAATTTTTAGTTTAGATGTGACTTTTTAACTCAGGCAAACTTGATGCGCTTTAGGTCTTTTCTGTTACAGACAAAACAATGTTAATAAAGTTGTACTTCATTGTGAGTTAATTTGTACTTTTCTTCAATAGAAAAAAAACACAATATTATGCAGAGGTGTACTTTATAATAATAATAATAATTTTATAAACATGATACTGTTTACAGTGTCGGCATAGGGCTGGGGGGGTGAAACATTTATGTCTTCCTGGGGAAGGGCGTCACAGAAAATAATTGAGAAGCACTGCGTTAGCATAGCATATCGATCACTTTTTTTTCTGTGTGTTTGTGGAGTCTAGTTGGGTATTATTCATTGAATATAATGTACTGTTTTCTTGCTGAGTGTGTATTTTCACCAAGTTGACGTATTTCCTGTGGACACAAAAATATGTGCTCGTCTCTCAATGTTCGTTCAAAATAGTTGGAAACCATTATTTATTTTTGGAAAAAATAGACGAAATACAGAACGGCCACTTTTCATCGTAAATTTCTCGAGCCTCCAGGGTCGTCGAGAAGGCGCAATTTGATGATTTCCACCATATTAAAAAAAAAAAAAAAATCCCAATAAAAACTCATTGGGATAATATTTAAAAGGTACTGTAAAAATGGTCTTGAAAGTTCTTTTAAAAGAGCTTGAATTTGGGCATTAAAAACGTTACGAACCCTGCCACTAAAATGCAGGGGTGAGTAGAGTAGCCAAAAATTATACGCAAGTAATTGTAACGTTACTTCCAGATAATATTACTCAAGTTTCAAGTAAAACTAGGCCTGCAAGCAGGACTGAACGGGCCCTCGCACTTTGGCGCAACTTGGACGTCACGCAGGTCGGGGTGGTGGCAGACAGCCCCCTTCTAATCATCCAGTGAGAACCTAACATGCTTTAAACTCGCTTCTTTTTCTGGGATGAGAAATTGTTTTGAGTTTTCGAGCATGCAGTGACCACAAATTCTGCTGCCACTAGTTGGCGCTACAGAGTCGATGCAAATTACCACTACTGGACTCTTCAGGGTAAGACTCTCACCAAGCATGGGAAGTTTGGAGAAGATATCATTTATATCTGCCAAGTTATGACTGTTCAAAATGTGTGAAGAGACAGAATGGTGACAGTCATTATCACTTTCTTGTTGGACCCTTCTGCTTCAACCAAACCTCAATCATTTTCATCAGGCATCTGAACACATGTCTTAAGGCTCCCCTTATGCAGGTTTGAGATAGATTTTTTCCCTTTAGAGGAGGAGTGTGTCCTGTAAAAAAGGGCATTTCCTGTTCCCACTAGGAGGCGCCAGGCACAAATGGTAAATTTTCAATCCAGTCCTCCTCAGGCTGGGATGCCTCACACACATGCCAGATTTAAAATAGATTGAACGTTGTATGAGGGAGTTATCAGTAATTTTCCGAATTCGGTGTTTTGCCGAAAAAATGGCCGACTTTGGCACCCCGGCCAGGTCAGGCCCGTGAATGAAAACACCATTTTGATAACTTAAGATTTCATATGCCTCATGAACAGTCTCGCCAATTTTGAGGATGATCAAACAAATTCCCTAGGTGCCAAGGTCTCAAATGTGCACACTGTAAATCGATAAAAATTTCACATTCAATCCAAAATACCCAATTTCCTGTTGGGTTTGGAAAGCGCGTAAAGGAGACTTTTTGGAGCAGTTTTGTACAAGGTATCGACTCTCCGAATTTCATCCTTTTACGTTGAAAAAACCTAAATGGAGAGGCCTTTTTGGAAAAATTCAAGGGGGCGCCACTGTGCCATTTTGTTACATGTTTTCGAAACGTTGCAAGATTATCGAACGTTACGCAATGCGGCATGTATGTGCAAATTTTGGTGAGTTTTCGTGCATGTTCAAGCCTCCAAATGTAAACTCCTAATGTGAACCGATAAAAATTTCACATTCGATCCAAAATACCCGATTTCCTGTTGGATTTGGAATATGGATGCAAGAGGCTTTTTGGAGCAGTTAGGCATAAGGTATCTACTCCACAAATTTCATCGCTCTACGTTGAAAAAACCCAGTAGGAGAGGCCTTTTTTAAAACTTCTTTCTGTCGCCACTAGTTAGCACTGTAGAGTTGATGCAAACGACCCCTACAAGACTCTTCAAGGTATGACTCTCAACAAGCACGGGAAGTTTGGCGCAGATATGTTGTGTATCTGCCGAGTTATGACTGTTCAAAGTTTTGGGCGAGACAAATAGTTGACGGTCATTTTCACTTCTGGTTTGGACCTCTCCGCTTCGACGAAACCTCAATATTTTTCATCAGGCACCTGAACACATGTCTTGAGGCTCCCCTGAAACAGCTTTTAGGTCAATAGATTTTTTTACCTTGGAGGAGGAGCCTGTCTCGTAAAGAAGGCCATTTCCTGTTCCCACTAAGGGGCGCCAGGCCTAATGGGTAATATTTCAATGCAGTCGTGTTCAGGCTGGGATAGCTCATATACATGCGAGAAATGAAAAAGATTGAACGTTGTATCACAGAGTTTTTAAATCATTTTCTGAATTTGGTGTTTTGCCCAAAAATGGCCGACTATGGGACCACACCCAGGTCAGACCCTTGAATGAAAACTCTTTTAACATTTCAAACATTTTGAAAACTTAAGATCTCATATGTCTCCTGAATAGTCTGACCAATTTTGAAGACGATCCAACTATTTCCATCAGTGACAAGGTCTCAAATGTAAATCGATAAAATTTCACATTTGATCCAAAATGTCCGACTTCCTGTTGGGTTTGGAATATGGGTGCAAGAGACTCTTTGGAGCAGTTTTGCACAATGTATCGACTCGCCAAATTTCATTGTTCTACGTTGAAAAAACCTAAGAGGAGAGGCCTTGTATAAAATTTCAAGAGGGCGCCACTGAGCCATTTTGTTAACATTTTTTCATAGATTATCAAAATTTACGCAAAGTTGCTTGTATGTGCACATTTTGGTGAGTTTTCGTGCATGTTCAGGCCTCCAAATGTAAACTCCAACTGTGAACCGATGAAAATTTCACATTTGATCCAAAATACCCGATTTCCTGTTGGGTTTGGAATATGGGTGCAAGAGGCTTTTTTGAGCAGTTAGGCATAAGGTATCTACTCCCCAAATTTCATCGCACTACGTTGAAAACCTGAGAGGAGAGGCCTTTTTGAAAATTTTAAGGGTCAAGGGGGCTCCACTGAGCCATTTTTTGACATTTTTTTGTAACGACGCAAGATTATTGAAATTTACGCGTGCAAATTTTGGTGACTTTTCGTGCATGTTCAGGCCTCCAAATTGGCCATTTTCACTTGCCCTGAAAAAAGAATAAAATAATAATAATCCTTTGAAAAACAATAGGGCCTTCGCACGCTTAGTGCTCGGGCCCTAATAATAATAATCCTTTGCAAAACAATAGGGCTTTCGCACGCCTAGTGCTCGGGCCCCAATAATCCTTTGCAAAACAATAGGGCCTTCGCACGCTTAATGCTCGGGCCCTAATTAGTCATCCAAAAATTTACTCAAGTACAAGTAAAAAAGTATTCGTTGAAAAGAATACTCAAGTAATAAGTACCATTGTGAGTAACTGCGAAGAATATGAATTTTTGTGAAATATATTTTTTTTCTCAGCATAACGTCTGAATGGGGAAAAAACACCTGTAACCTTTTGATGACCTTTCTTGTGATCTTGTGACCTTTTTTGTGACCCGATTGATCCATATATGTATAACTACACACATATAAACATAACTGCTTTTAACTGCGCCATAACTGTCTTTGGGAAGAGTAACTAACTGTGTGCTCTAGGTGCACACATTCTTTTGGACTGACTGTTACTTCTTCTTATCAGCTTATTTTCGCCATTCTGTCGCAGTTCAGCTCATTACTATGGTAACCAGGATATTTGATGCTTCTAAAGAGATACAACGAGTGAACCAATTATATTTGGACACGAGACTCATCTCCTTAAGAGGTTGAGCAAAACATGCTAAATTTACCATGTTTGGGCAGGCCGTATGTCTCCTGAGGGCAGGGGTCGGCCCCCTCTGTTCTCATGTGACATATGCCTATAAAGAGCGGACTTTTCCGGGCCACACCTAGGGTCGGTCGTAGGATTCTACGCGTCAGTCGCTCGGCCGGAGTTCCTTGATTGCTCAGACCAGGAACGTGTGTGTGGCCCTCCCTTCATTGTCGACAGGTAGGAGCTTGATTTACTATCATGGAACTCGTTGTGTGTCTTTAACAGTGACGTGGGGATATTTTGGCTTCGACAACTAATTTATCTAGCGTCATTGTTACTTGTGTTTGTGTGTTTTTAACTGCATCGTGGGGGTTTTTGACAATTCAGACCATAGCGCTGTGGTTGTTCTGTGTTATGCTTGTTTTTTGCTTGCCTTTGTGGGATTGTAATCAATAAAACTTCATTTATTCATTTATTTGCAATTTCTAATCAATAAACATTGTCTATTAGGCAAAAGTGTGCCTGTTGCTTACTCACTGCGAACCTTGACTTTTTGGTAAAACAACGTCATCTATATGAACTGTTATTATTATACTGTACTATAACCTTTTACATGACCACATTAGGCCAAAAGATGACATAAAAACACTCAAATTCAGACCAGAACAATACTTGAAACATGAATTAGTAATCATTTTATCTTCATTGTTCCTTATTGAGGTGGCAATGTCAACCATTAGTTTTTTTTGGACTGCATTACCATGTTGACACAATATTTTGAACCACTTTTTGAATTGTTTTGAACATCGACACCCTTTATCCACTGTCGAGTGATAAAAATTTGACTGAAATAAAATATAATTTTCATGTGGAAGAAAAAATATATATATATATACCACCCGTCTAACGAGCATGAGCGCCTCTAGTGGAGAAAAAACAGTGTTGCCTTTGATTGGTATAGTCGAGCGTGTGGTTATTGTTGCAACGCCTCATTGGTGAAAATGAGAGCCTCTGTCTGCATCTCTGGGGTAAATAAAGTCAATATGTAGAATAAAGAGGAAAAATGTAACAGCTGTGTAGCCCAAAGTAGTGGAGTAAGAGTCACGTTTCTTCTTTACAAATCTACTCAAAGTAAAAAGCACTGCATTGTAAAACTACTCTAAGAAGTACATTTTTCTTAAAAAGTTACTCAAGTAAATGTAATGGAGTAAATGTAAAGTAGAGCTGTCCCGACTAGTCGACGTCATCGATGACGTAAATGCGTCGACGGGCAAAACATACCGCCGACGGGTATTGACGGGTTAAAAAAAAAATTACATGCGGATAAAGTTTAGAATGGCGGGCGCTCACGATGCAAGTGGTTGTTACTAACAACCCCAAGGGGGCCGCTGTTATTTCAATGTGACCGGCATTGTCAGATTGAGCAAAGAGGAAGAAAGTGGGCGAGCGAGAGAGAGTGAGCGAAAGAGAGGGCGTGAGATCGGTGAGTTTGGAAAGTGCGCAACTGCGCGCGTAGCGCGGAGTTCCCTGCGTTTTTGTTTTGGACATTTAAAGTATCTATAAAGAGCCATCCGACGCCTCTTGGTGTTTTTATGCACGCCGCCGCCTTCCTGAGGAGGACATGGGCCGAACCGACGACAACGAGCCAAGTGAATCGCCGGTTCACTCCTCACTATGGCGAGGAGTTGAAAACACTGCCAATTACCAAAAAGGGCAGAATTGGTGACAGAATAGCCAGAGCCTGGAATTATATCAAGGAAAATATGGAGGGTGCCACTTTGTGTACTCTTTGCTAAGTTGAGCTCCCATACCACGGTAGCACGTCGGCTATGAACACTTGAAGCGCCGTCACCCAAGTATAATTTTCGAAGACGACAAGAAACAACAAGCTAGCGGATTGTAAATCCATACAACTTTCTAACGATGTTTTTTAAAATGGAAGTTACCTTTATGTGCGTCGTATCAACATGCATTTTTATTTAATAAAATAATTAATGTATATATATAATTATATAATTTTTTAGAATTATTATTAAATTTATTAGGATCATGGAAGCTCCCACTTGGGGAAAATATATTCATACATCCTGTATATACATAATATAATGAAAATATATATGGAAACAGCACTGGCCTGCTTACTGTAATCCATGACTGCACTAATGTTAGTCACTTTATATCATAAAGTATCATTGTGTGTATATACATATAGTAGTATACTGATTAATACTCTATATTTAATTTTTGTTACTGTGAGTATGTGTGCCTCTCATTCAAAATAGTTGTGGTAATATTTCAGTGTGCCCTCTACTTTATCTATTTTCAGGTTAAAACAGACAAAAGTTGAACAGTTTTTCCCCTCCCCCAAAAATGCAGAATGCACACCAGAAAAAGCATCTGAACTCACACAAAGTATTCTGAAAATGGTTGTCCGGGACATTTCAATTCATTTTAACATTTAGAACAATATAGACAATGACATACCACAAAAACAGTGAGAATTGTTTTGACTCCTGTTAAAGAGGTGAAGTCTCGGTGTTTCCGTTTACACTTTTTTGCACTAGTTAATGCCAGCATCATTTGACCTCATTGAATTGGTGGTATCGGTATCGACGATTACCGACATTTAGGGCACCCATACCATCTACTGGCATCACTTGAACGCAAATGTACTGTCCTCCCCACGTGAGCTAACTTCCCAAATCCCCGATGCATGACATCTGTATGACTATTTCTCGAAATTACCAAACGAAATTAACACCATCGTCTTCAATATTAAGGATGATCACTACAACACATATCCGCGACGTTACGCTGCTTTTCTAACATGGCATTCACAAACAATTAGCATGCGTAAGCTAACGCCTGCTGTTGTCGCGCCGATGGGATCAGAAAGGTTAAGACCATGGGAGACTAAGAAAACTCATGGTTTCATGATAAACAATGAGTGGCAAATTAAGGGCACCGTACTTCAAACTCGTCCTGTTTATGAAAGTCGATTGTCATATGCTGGTGCTGTGCAGTAATGAGCAGAAGTGACTTCTGTGGCCAGAAAACACTCAAGCGGCGCAGCGTGCACACTAGATATCATCAAATAGCAACCTAGATGTCCTATGTTAGATCCCATGCCAACTCTCGCGCGCACACACTAGATATCATCAAATAGCAACCTACTGTAGATGTGTTACATTAGATCCCATGCCATTACCTGCGTGAGCCCAGAGCGACGCGCAGTCCTTATACTACATTGATGAATTAGAAACCGCCATGACTGAATGGAAATTAATCAGGCCAAATCAATCCATACCAGTGACGATAGATAATGCTGCAAATACTGTTAATTCAGTACATGTTACAGATGGACTCGGACCACAAATAGGATGTTTTGCTTGTATGGTAAATATCGCTGCTAAAAGAGCTGCAGCAATCAACAGTGTGCCCCACTTTACATACAGTAAAGATTGTTCTCAGCACTTATATACAAAATTTCTTCAGATCAGTAAGAAGTAAGCACATAAATATTATGCACTAAAATGCTTGTTTATATGATGGCACTGTTATTTTTGCTTGTTAGCAAAAAAAAAAATAATAATAATGATAATAATAACAGTTGTATTTTCTGTTTCAGAGCATTAAATGTATTGAATTGTATCGAAAATCGTACCGAACCGTGACTTAACTGTATCTTTGCATCCCTTATACGTATATACAGTGGGGAGAACAAGTATTTGATACACTGCCAATGGGAAAACCCATTGGCAGTGTATCAAATGCACAGTGTATCAAATACACTGCCAATGGGAAAACCCATTGGCAGTGTATCAAATACTTGTTCTCCCCACTGTATACACACACACACATACATATATATATATATATATATATATATATATATATATATATATATATTAGGGCTGTCAAACGATTAAAATTTTTAATCGAGTTAATTACAGCTTAAAAATTAATCGCAATTAATCGCAATTCAAACCATCTAAAAAGTATGCCATACTTTTCTATAAATTATATATATATTCTGTAAATTATATATATATTCTGTAAAATAAATTGTTGGAATGGAAAGATAAGACACAAGATGGATATATACATTCAACATACGGTACATAAGGACTGTAGTGGGCATTTCACTCTACTGTCATTTAAATCTGTCTATGCTGTCCTCACTCCGAAGCGTCTACTTTTTCCAAAGCTAGACAGCTAGTGAACGACGCCTTAATAATCAGACTTCTTCCTTTTTCATCTGATTTATTAATAAAATGGCCTCAAACCATTGTCCTCTTTAGACCGTCGTAAAACTACAAAAAAAAAAGTACACAAGCATTGCATTAGCAACAACGTTAGCTTAGCACGCTATACAGGTTCACTAAACATAAAAAAAAAAGCGTCTCATACAAAAAATATAACATTTTGCTTACTAACATAATATGTACATTCTTTACAACAACCATACTGACGGACAAATCTTGTCCAAGGATCATATAAGCACAACATTACAACGTAGGCGTCAGCCCGAGACGTCGTGCAGCCATATTGAACTGGCAAGAAAACAATAAACCATGTTGCAATGCGACCACAAGAGTTCGCTGTTAGACAGCACAAAAAGCCTTGCTATAAAACTTACCAAAAGGCAGAATACTGTCTGAGCGGGACATGTGCGTTAATTGCGTCAAATATTTTAACATGATTAATTAAAAAAATTAATTACCGCGCGTTAACGCGATAATTTTGACAGCCCTAATATACATATATATATATATATATATATATATGTTTTTTTTGTTTGTTTTGCAAACAGAGTGGTATCAGAATGGTATCGGTATCGGCTGATACTGCACAGCCAGGTATCTGTATCGGTATCGGGCCCAAAAAATGGTATCAGTGCAACACTACTCAAAACCGATGTACGTACTGAACCGAGATTTTTTTTTTTTTTTTTTAAACCTGTCCTGTTCAGCTGTTTGACACAGAGAATGGAAGTCTAAGTGCCCGGATTCTGAACAGTTTTAATGTTTCACATTGAGAGTCTGACATACTCCCATTGTGATCATTCAAAATACCTTTTTATTATGACAAAGCAGCGAACAGGAAGGGATTATGGGGGGACAGAAGAAAAGAAATACAAGAGAAGAAAGAAAAGAAACACATACACAAACAACAACAAGAAATACATTGAACATCTAAACTAGTTACTAATATGCTGGTGCTATCGTCAGCGAGATGTATTTCCGGTTTACACCATGTGGGGGCCTATTGGCCAGTGAAAGAGGAGAATGGGGGTGGGGGTGTCTATAAGACTATAAACTAAGTGATTGAAAGGGGTAGAGTGTACACAAATCAGTTCTGTGATCTAGAACCCAGTAATCGTGTGAATCTCTTATGAGTGAAAGCCCGTTGGCGACCAACCCTACGCCGCCGCATCGCCAATCCCGGCACCGGAACCCCCAACCCGAGCATGCCCTACCACATCCAGCAGCACGCAAGCCCCACCGGGCGCGCGACAGCCACGCAGACGGGCGGAGAGACCGCGCGGGCACCAACCCAGGGCCACGGCCCACACCCAGCCAGCCCGGGGAGGGAGGGCGGGCGGGGGGGCGGGGGGATCCATGCGCAGCCCATCCCTCCTCCAACCGCCCAGCAAAGGAGCCACCGTCACCCCCCCCCCGGGACCCAGGGTGGTCCCCCGGGCCACCCGCGCGCCCATCAACCGGCCTTCAGGGATGGCAGGAGGGGACGCATCACCAACCCCACGCCTACACCCACCCCCGCCCGCCCACCCGGACCACGAGCCACAGCCCCCCAACCGGCACGGCACGCCACGGGACCCCCAGCGGCCCACCAAGCCCCAGGCAAGGCAGGGTCCCCCGCCGGTGCAGGCGACACCCCGCTGATACACCGGCGCCCAGCCAGCGACCCGCGACGGAGCGCAGGGCGGACGCCCAGCCAGAGAAGAGAGGGGAAGGCAGAGGCAGGAGAACGCCCAGGGACTGCCATGGGGCGACGCAAGATCGGAGACCCGACCCCCCAACCCACTCCCGCGGCCGGCAGCCGAGGCAGAGGGGAGGCCACACCCCGGGAGCCACGCCATATAGAAAAAGTGTGGGACCCACCTACCACCCTATTACTGTGGCTGCCAGGTTCCCGACTGGCAGCCATCACCCAGCACCGTGATGGGGGTGTGAGGGGAGGGTAGTGCAATGTATGCATTAAAATAGGAGAGCTTGGCTTGGGGCAGTGGGACCGCAGCATGGAGTTTCTGTCCAGCCGCCCGTCCCACCGCCCTTTGCCAGAGCTCTCCTGTGGAGTATGATGTGTGTGGTGCATTTAAAAAAGGTGCAGGGATGGCGGGGCCTGTGGTGAGGAGGCAGCCGTGAGGCCCCCCCCCCCCCCCCCAGCAGGTCCCAACCATCCCACAACCTTGGTGTGTGGTGCATTAAAAACAGGGGGGAGTCGGGCTGGGACTGTAAAGCCCCGTCCCAACTCTCCCCGGAGAAATGTATGAGCATGTAAGTGCCAGGGTGAAAAATATTTACAGTGCCGAAGTGAGAAGTGCGTGAGTTAAGAGGCAGGCTCCCGCGGGCGTGGCCCCGTCCACCAGAACCACCGGCCCCAGGGCGGAAGAAGCGTCAGGGCCCCGATCAATCCCCGCCCCAGAACACCCACGGCGCCTCCGCGACCGCCCACCCCCCTCCCACCCACCGAGCACCCACCCCGCACCCCGAGCAGGCGCCACACCAAGCGCCGGCGACCAGGGGGCGTCCACCCCACCGGCAAGGGACAACAAGCCTCACCCTAGGCCCCGCGGGCCCCAAGAGGCCCCGCTAACGACCCCGCCGGCCGGGGGGCAGCCGCGGCCGCCGCGGCCCAGGGAGGCAGACAGGGCCGGAAACAGACCAAGGGGAGAGAAGCGCACCCCCCACAACCCACCCCCGGGCCAAGAGGGGCGCGCGGTATGGCACCAGAGGGCACCTCCCCGGCACCCGGTACAGGGAGACGCGGCTCCGGCCGGGCGGACCTGGGAGGGAACCATGGCTGCCGCATACACCCCCCGGCCCCCACCCCCAACCCCAACCCGGCCGGCCGGGGAAGGGCCGCGGCCCCGGACCGGCACCCGCACGGCCCCCCCACCCGCCCACGACACCAGCGCGCGCCCGACGGGACCCCCCGCACAGCCAGACGCAACCGGACAAGCCCCGGCCGAAAATCCCGGGGGCCAAGACCGGCGGCGGGACGGCCCAGGGCAGGACGCCAACAAACTCCACCTGTAAAGCTGATAGAAGAAGAGGCTTATCAAACACCATTAGATGTATGCCAAGGACCAGTGAAGTGTATTATTTACGCATAGTTCCTTAATTGTTCCAAGTCTGATAAGTAATATATAGGGTGTTCCAAAAAAAGTTGCATATGATCCCCAGCAGCTGGAAACCAAATTGTCCATGAGTATCCTTGTAAAATAAGCCCATTGACCGACTAAACTGTGAAGGAAGAAAAATTATTTATTACATGCTGTTGGGAGTGTATAAAACAATTCGGATTTAAACATGTCCAGTTTCCAGCTGCAGAAGGATGCATACAACTTCCCTGGACACCCCGCATACATCCATTTATGTATACAATTTTATTATTTTTGTGGCATTCCTTCGCAGGTGAGAGAGAATCCTTAGTCTATGTTCATCATTCTTGCGACCGTTTCCCACTGTTGTTCGTATTTGTCCATTTTATTTGTCTGTTTGGCAGATATTTTCTCTAATGTTATATATTCAATGATTAGATTTAGCCATTGGTTAATGCTAATGTTTTGTTTGTTTTTCCAATTCAACAATATTGTTTTTTTGGCTATCGTTAGACTTGCTAGTAGTGGACGGGTTTGATGGATAGAGATATTCACTGTATTCAGATCGCCAAGCAGACAAAGAGTTGGAGACAATGGAATCCTGCAGTTCAATAGGAAAGAGAGTTTCTTCGTTATCTGTGCCCAGAAATCTTGTATTGGTTTACATTGCCAAAGAGCATGAAAGTATGTATCTGAAATATCTTCGTTGCAGCTTATACATTTATCGGATTGGGAGAACCCCATTTTGTGCATTTTAGATTGAGTAATATGCCATCTGTGCAGTATTTTGAACTGTATAAGCTGAAGGTTCTTATTCTTTGTCATTATAAATGCATTTTTACAGATGTTGGACCAATAGTTATTATCTAATGTTACCGAAAGTTCGTTATTCCATTTTTCGATTGGTAGGCAAGTAGAGTTGTTACATGAGAGGGCTTTATATACTTTTGAAAGTATTTTTTTTTGTTGAGGATGTATATTTATTATTTTATTTACGAAAGGTGGTGGGTCTAACGTACCCGTTAGTGATGGAAATTTGCTTCTGATGGCTGCCCTGATTTTATTGTATTGAAGGAAATTGACCCCTTTGATCTGGAAATCTTGTACTATTTTTTCATATGACATGAATGTATTATCTTTAAACAAATGCTGTAACTGGTTTATTCCCGTATCATCCCATGTGCTGAAATAAATAGGAATTTTATTAACTACAAAGTCTGGGTTGTGCCAGATTGGTGAGAATTTACACGGGTCTTGTTGTGATTGCGTAATTTCCATACCTCTCCACCAGGCTTTCAAGGTACATGCTATCATTGGGTTTTTGAAGCAGCTATGGTGCTTAATACTAGAGCTAATAAAGGGGAGGTTTGCCAATTGTATTTGGTTGCAGTCTGTTTGCTCTAATTCTAGCCATGACTGTTGTTCAGTGTTAAGATATAACCACCTAATAAGATATTGTATTTGATTTGCTATATAATAGTGTAGGAAATTAGGGGCCTCTAGACCCCCCTCTGGTTTATTTCTTTGCAATTTGGCAAGGCTAATTCGGTTTTTCTTGTTTTTAAAGTAGAATTTTGTGACGGCTGAGTCTAGGTCTTGAAACCATTTTTGAGTGGGTTTAAAGGGGATCATTGAGAACAAATAGTTTATTTGTGGTAATACTTTCATTTTGACTGTTGCTATCCGGCCCAAAAGTGAGATGGGTAGATTATTCCAGTGTGTCAAATCTTCACATATTTTTGCTAGGAGGGGTGTATGGTTTAGTTTAATTAATTCTGTAAGTTTTGGTGAAATGTTGATTCCAAGATACTTTATATTCCCTATTGGAATATTGTGATTTTGATTTGCAGGATTCCATGAGTTTGTTGATAAGGGCATTATAATTGATTTTGACCAATTTATAGCATAATCTGATATTTGTGAAAATGTCTTTATTAGTTCAAAAGTCTCATGTAGGGAGGATTCTGGTTTTTCTAGATATAGAAGTATATCGTCTGCGTATAAGTTAATTTTGTGTTCCGATGTGTGCGAGCAGATCCCTTTGATATTAGCGTTTTGTCTTATTGCAATTGCTAATGGTTCAATAAATAGAGCAAATAATAGGGGTGAGAGTGGACAGCCTTGTCGAGTTCCCCTTTGAAGACAGAAACTTTGTGAGATGACCCCGTTTGTGTTTACAGTGGCTTTTGGGGCGTTGTAGAATATTTTTATCCAGCGGATAAATGGCTCACCGAAGCCAAATTTTTCCAAAACTTTGAAGAGAAAAATCCAGTTGACTTTGTCAAATGCTTTTTCTGCGTCCAAAGAGAGGATAATTGCTTTCTGTTTATAATTCTGTGCAATATTAATAAGATTTAACACGCGTCTTATAGTGTTTGTAGAGTTACGTCCTTTAATAAAGCCGGTCTGGTCTTTATGAATTATAGTGGGAAGAGTTTGCTCTAATCTAGTAGCTAAAGCCTTTGCAATAATTTTAATATCTGTATTCATTAAGGATATTGGTCTATAGTTTGCTGGTTGGGTTAGGTCTTTCCCTTCTTTTGGCAGTAGTTTGATTACTGCAGTGTTCATATTGTCTCTAATTTGACCCTTTGCACTGATTTCTTGGACCATTCTATAGAAAAGTGGTGCCAGCATATTCCAAAAGTGTTTAAAATATGATGTCGAGAACCCGTCGGGCCCCGGTGCGCGACCTGTTGGCATGTCCTTTACGGCATTCCATAATTCAGCGAGGGTAAGTGGGGTATCTAGCAATTGTTGGCTTTCCAAAGTTATTTGGGGGATGTCAAGATTGTTAACGAATAGGTCAATGTCTTCATTATGATCAATTGTCACCGAGTATAAGTTTTTGTAGTAGCTATAGAAAGTTTCGTTAATTTTTTCTGGTGATTGTGTTATTACGCCGGCTGAATCTTGTATTGTTGTAATTAATGTTTTTTCTTTGTTACGTTCGAGTTGGTTTGCTAAATATTTCCCGGATTTGTTATTATGCTCAAAGTTGGTATATCGTAGTTGTTGTAACAGAAACTGAGTTTTTTTAGACAGAATACTATTGAGCCGTTCTTTGGCGCTGAAAAGTTCTTTTGTGGTATTGTCTGTGGGATTATTGGCGAATTCCTCCGTCAGTTGTTTGATTTTTATTTCTAATTCGTTTTCCAACTTCTGTTCTTGTTTTTTTTTATATGATGAATATGAGATAATCTTGCCTCGAATTACGCATTTTCCTGTTTCCCAAAGCAATGATGGTGAGATGTTTGGGGAATCGTTAAGTTCCATAAAGTCTTTCCATTCTTTCTTAACGAATGTATCAAATGCTGGGTCATCTAATAAGGAATCATTACAGCGCCAGGTTGCGTGGGGTGTCGTGCGGGAGTCAATTTTAAGGGCTAAAGAAATTGGTGCATGATCACTGATGATTATTGGATGTATTCTTGGCGAAATATTATTAATAGCGGAATTATTCGCTAGAAAAAAATCTATTCTTGAACATGAACCATGGGCTAGGGATTGAAAGGTATATTCCCTTTTTGTTAAATGTTTTGCTCTCCAGACGTCACTTAAGCCGAAATCGTCCATATATTTCCTAATGGTTCTTGCGGTTTGTGACTGTTTAGTGAGTTTAAAATTGGAGCTATCTATACTTGGATCAAGAGTTGTGTTAAAGTCCCCTCCTATAATAATTGTTGAGCTCTCTGACATGTCACTCAGTTTACCAAAGATATTGTGGAAGAACTGTGTGTCCTCGTTGTTTGGGGCATATATGTTCACTAATGTGAACAGTTTATTACTTATGGTGGCTTGTACTATTATGAATCTACCTTCCGGGTCTGCAATTGCACTATTTAATGTGAACGAGATTCTTTTATTTATTAATATTGATACTCCTCTTTGTCTGCTGTTATAGCTGGCTGAATACATCAAGTTAAAATTTGAGTGTTTAAAATATTTCTCTTCGGATTTGGCTAGATGTGACTCTTGCATAAAGAAGAGGTCTGCCTTTAATTTGGTGATGTATTCCATAATTTTAGTTCTCTTTGCCTGCGATCGGAAGCCATTCACATTAAATGAAACAAAATTTATATACGTCATATGCGGATATTTATAAGTATCTTAAGGAAAGTAATGATCTCAGGATGTGTGTTATAATATTCGGTCCTGAATGTCAACAACCATTCACATTCATTAGAAGCCATACGAGTATGTAATAAATCAAATTCTAATAAAACTGAGTGCAATTTTTTGTAAACCTCTTGGCATAATTCACACAACATTAAGACGTTGTTAGAAGGATTAAATACGTGAGTAGCATCAACACAAAACATTACAATTTTAAAGTGTGTACTTAGTGTGTGTTTGAAAACAGCGGTGTGGAAAAGGTGAGACAAATAACCCAGAAAAAGAAGAAAAGATATGAGCGCCAGTATAGAAATGTGTAGTGTGAGACATGCGTGACTCTTCTAGACTAAGTGATTATCATGCAACCCTGATCTGTACGTGTGCATTGTTGAAATCAAATCTACTTAATACGGCATTGTGTACATATTGGAAGTGTTTAGGAAGTACAGACAAAGTGATTATCATGCAATCCTAATCTACACATGTGCCTTGCTCAAACAAAAGACAACTTAATTCGGCATTATATACGAACTGGAAGTGTTTCGAAGGTACAGACAAAATAGTTATCATGCAGCCCTATTCTACATATGTGCCTTAATCAACCCAAAACAATTTAATTCAGCATTATATGCATACTGGAAGTGTTTAGGAATAGCAGACTAAGTATTAAGCCTCCCTAATCTATACATATGTCTTGCTTAAATCAAGACAGCTACATTCAGCATTGTATGCATAATAGAAATATTTAGGCATTACTTATCGGTCAGAATAGCCATGGGGTGAGCACTTTGTCTCGGTATAGTTGACCATCAATGAAAAGTTTGTCAAACGTGATAATTGCACGTTTGCCCTCTGCTCTGGACCGCTTCAGAATTGGATAGAGGATTTTCCGTCTTTCGTTGATCTCGCGCGGGAAATGATCATTCATGCCGAATCTTGTTCCTTGTAATTCTCTTCCTTTGGATTTCACCAGTACTTTCTGCTGGTAGAACTCGAACTTGGCGATTATTGGACGCGGACCGCTTCCTCTTGGCTTCCCAAGACGGTGTACCCTCGCAAACTTGATCGAATCCACCATTTCCTTGGGCAGCTTGAGAGATGTTGCCATAAATGACTTAACGAGGGCTTCTGGTTTCTCTACTGTTTTTTCTTCGATGCCAGAGAAAATTAAATTGTCCCTCATGCTCCTTGATTGAAGGTCCAAAATAGATTCTTTCATTATCTTATTCTCTTTTTTCAGGGATTCTAATAGACCTGTCGTCGACTCGAAGGCGCCTTTAAGGATATCGTTTTGCGACTTGAGATATACTACCTCCTGCTGAGTAAACACGAGGCTTTCTTTTAACTCTTTAATCTCGGCTTGAAGGATTTCTAATGCTATCGATATTTTCTTATCGATTGATCCAATTCCCTCGCTAAGTGACTTTGTGTATTCGGGTGGGCTTGCTAACAACAGATCTTCGGTCGATGTAGCCGAATCAATAGAATCTGCCTTTTTACGCTTCGCCGGGAGATCACTGCGTTGACTGGATGTTGCCATGGCGTTTCCTTGATGTGTGGCGGAGTCGGAGAAAAAAGGTAAATCACGATCGTGTATAATTTTTGGGAAAAATTAGTTGAAGTCTTCTTGAGCAAAGTTACTTGCTAGCCTAGCCAGTTGATTGCGTCATGCGTCTACGGAGTCTCGCGAGAGTAACGACGTCACAGCATACTGCTCCAGCGACTCTCTTTTCAGGCTTAACCTGAACCCTGAACCGAGATTTTTGTGTACCGTTACACCGTTACAATGGCTTATTACTAATTAGCCATTGAATATTCAATGAACCGAGTACTGATTAAAGATAGAATTTGGCTATCGCGAGCACAAGAATCTGCTTCTAATGCCTAGTTCAATGCATTGCTTAATATGATCAAATTTAGCTTTTACATGCTGCGCTTGTGTCATTCACCACACAGTTCAGTTAGATTGTGACCGCCGTCGTGGTTGCCTCAACTTCCCATTAATTTCAGCAGGACGGCTAGTACTGTTGTACGATATACCGGTATCAGTATAGTATTGCGGTACTTGCTTTCAAAAAACGGTACTATATTACCTCATTTTAGTACCGAAAAAAAAATGTCATGTGTTTCGAGCGTCGGAGAATGTTGTGTGTGTGCTGTGCAGCAGGCAGCAGCAGCGCTGCACTCACTCGCTCTGACTGTGCTCTGCTCCTGTGTGGGTGGACCGACTTCCCCCACCCCTCCCCTCGCCCCTCACAGCAAAGCAGCAGCTCATAGCAGCAGTTCAGCTCGGGGAAAGATACGAGGAAAAATGACGGCAGCTCCTACAGAGCCGCAGCCTACAACTAGCGGGCTGCAAAACCAGCCAAGGCTCGTTGAGAAAGAAGACGCATGAAGCGAAATATGGAGGTACTTCGCTTACCGTGCCGACGAAGAAGGAAACGCGGCGGACACATCAAAGCCCGTGTGTAAAAGATGCCATAACGCCACACAAGCGAAAGGTTCCAACACATCCAACTTGGCGAAACATCTTGCGGACAACCATCCCGATTTGTACCAAGAATTCAAAGAACGACAGGTAGCGAATGTGAACGATAACAACACACAACATGCCTTCAAATAAGTCCCAACGAGTATTTGTCCCACAATAGCCTACTCGTGTGTCAGTGAAACACGAGGCAATAAACGCAATGTGCTCACAGAACACGGAATCTCCACCAAGGAGCATATGAGTCAAGTAAAGTAGCCTATCAAAGATCAAAAAGTTTAGCCAACATCAGAATACTGCATGCCATGTAAAAGATTTATGGCCCTCATTTGCCATAGCGTTTGGTATGCAGTAGGCTACTCTGATGAACATCCTAATATTTTCAATAATCAAATTATATTAATGTTATACTAATTCATTGGCAAAAACGCCTAAACGTTTAGAAAAAAATACACACATCATAAACCACCACTATACTGCCAGTCCCAAGCCAGGTTACTTTAGTAGCCTAAACATTAACTGTAGTGTGTGTGTGTGTGTGTGTGTGTGTGTGTGTGTGTGTGCTCTCTGTCCCTCTCTCCCCTCCTCCTCTCTCCCCTCCTCCTCTCTCTGTCCCTCTCTCCCATCCTTTCTAATCTCTTGTGAACACTTTTTTTTTTTTTGTTGAACCTAAAGCTCAGGAGCTGCAGCCAAGTACAGTACTTTTATTTTTTGTTAAAAAAAATAGCTGTGTGAAAATATTTTTTTATTTAAAACAAGTTTGTACAGTTCATTCTATTGATGTGTGAATTGTGAAGACATTTTTATTTATTTTTACATAAAGTTCAGGAGCTGCAAGTACAGAGAGTATTTTTATTAAAAAAAAACATAGCAGTTGTTGTTTATAACTTTGAACAATTTACTTTGGAACACAGTTATTGTTACTTGTATGAGGTGATCTAAGATTTGCCTATAGCATTTTCAGTACAACTAAAAAAGTAGGAACCAGGATAATAGCACCATTTAGCGGTCTGATGTCACACTGGAGATGTGACAGTTTAACATTGTTCAAAATAAAAATGTTACTACCAGAGTGAACTTCAATAAAAGAAGTTTTCAGTTCCAAGTTTTGTCCTCTCTATTCCAGTATTTTTCCCTGATGTTTTAGGTTTTTTGCGTGGTATCGTTTAGTATCGGGTATCGAGGTATTTAGTCAGGTATCGGTATCGAACTCATAATTTTGGTATCGGGACATCCCTGACGGCTAGTAGTCGCCGTCATTACCCTATCGTCACGGGCGTGTCATAACAACGCGAGAGCTAACAAAACCACTGTAACGCACGCTCCGTAGCGTTTTCTTCACAGCCCAAAACGAAACTAGTCGTGGCAACGAAGCAACATGCTAAAACAATGGACCGTTAAACGCAGTTTCTTAAACATGAAGATGTGGATCAGTTGATCTTCCTCAAGAAAAATCTGCCTTTCAAAAAAGATGTAGACAGTGATGAGTAATAAAATAATGTGGAAGCACAGGCATAAGTGAATGACTTTGCTGTGTATAAGGTTAAAGTAACGATTATATAACTGTCTGTCTAAAATGCCATGTTTTTATTCCCCCAATGATTCCAGTGGTAAAGCATGATTTATTATTTATTTATGATAACACGAGCAGGTTTAATTTTTTTTTTCTAGAGCTGCTGCATATAATTAATATTTTTTGCTTGTAAGATGGTAACGTTGAAAGTTTGCACTTAAATTACTTGCCTATTGTGCTAAAACACCAGAAAATACATTAGTTAAATAACTGCACTTTATTGTTGTCGGTCACTGGAGTTTTATTTTATTATCAATCCCATCCAACAAAATGACGGTCTATAGTAAGCTTTATTTTTTTCATAAAAAAATAAAACATAACATTGGTATGAAATTTTGTTGTTTAATTTAATCTTTTTTTTTAATATGTTTGAAATACTGTACGAACACACACAACTAATGTTTACTATCGTATCGTTTTCACTCTGTATCGAACCGTATCATTCTTAAACTGTATCCAATCGTATCGAATCGCTCGGCCTTAAAAATGTATCGCTTTTGAATCGAATCATAACCTGTGTATCTAGATATATATCGAATCGGCTTCATGCCAGGGATTCCCAACCCTAGAATTAACCCTTTAAATACTGCCTAAAATTCAAAATAACTATCCAAATCCCCAAAATAGACGACATTGTACTGTCCTCGCCAAGATGTTGGAGATAAGTCCATGTGGTTTCCTGACTTAATCCAGCTTCTCATGACATCAACACGTGCAGAATGAAACAAAAATAAAAATTGAATGAAATCAGTTCTTCAATAAGAGCAATTCAAATTTTGATCACTCGCTGCTGATACAGCAATAACAATAAACACAAACGATTGGCACGTATGAGTTAGCGTCCCCACATCATAAAAAAAAAAAAATTTAAAAAAATCACATCAACTCGCCCAAAGTATTCGACCACAATTGAAAACGCACAACAAACTGCACAAAAGGTGTTGCCTCTGGATGCTTCGAAAGTAACAGATGTGCGCGCAGGGTCTTTCCTCTCTCACACTCAGCTTCTTCGTGGGAGCAAATGGCTCTTCCTTGTGTGTGTGTGTGTGTGTATGTTCGCGTTTATCTTAGCTTGAACTAATACGTTCTTCGTGGGTAAATGCGCTCTGTCTTGCAACCCTCGCGTGCGGAAGTACTACCTGCCCTACATTTCCTACGCCAAAATAAAAGCATGCATCACAAAACAAAAGTCAACATGATTAAAAAAAAAGACTGGAGACTCCAGCGTCCTAAAGTTGAAATTACATCAGTCGGGTTCGTCGTAACCCGGGGACTACCTGTTTTTCTTTCTATATTCTCTCTATATCTCCGACGTCATCAAATCACGTAAATTTTTTTTTTCCCCATCCAGAGTCCCGCAGACGTCACTGTAGAAGAACTTCACCCTGAGAAGCACAATCCCGTCCACGTTAAACAGAAGGAGGAGCCTGACATGCCGTTGATCAAACAGGAGGCGGAGCCAGAGACCTCTGACATCAAAGAAGAAAAACAGGAAATTGAAATCCTCAAGTTTCCAATGGGTGTCGGTGTGAAGAGCGAAGAAGACGAAGGACCAAGTGAAGAGAGCAGAGCAGCGAACCCTTTGAGCGACAGCTCATTTCAGCACCAGACAACAAAAGGAGAGCAACCGGACGGCCTCTTAGCTCCGCTTTCGGACAGTGATGACTTAACATCACATTCTTCTGACTTTAATACAGATAAGGAGGTTGATGACTTTGACCAAAATGCTTCAAAATCCTTAGACAAGTCATCATTTAAAAGAGACGCAAAGGAAGGCGTGGTTGGGAAACGTTTTCGCTGCTCACTTTGTGATAAAACATTTCCTTGTAAACGCTACTTAAAGGCACACATGCGTAGACACACTGGAGAGAAGCCTTTTGCGTGCACACTTTGCGATAAAAAATACTCCACAAATGAAAATTTAACCTATCACACAAGAACACACACTGGAGAGAAGCCTTTTGCCTGCACACTTTGCGATAAAAGATTTTCTCAGAAGACTAATTTAAAAATACATAAACGCTCACACACTGGAGAAAAGCCTTTTGCATGCTCACTTTGCGGTAAAAGTTTCGCACATCAGGGACATTTAAACATTCACAAAAGAACACACACTGGAGAGAAACCTTTTGCCTGCACATTTTGTGGTAAAAGATTCACCCGTAAGGAAGAGTTAAACATTCACACAAGAACACACACTGGAGAGAAACCTTTTGCCTGCACACTTTGCGATAAAAAATATTCCACCAAGGCGAAATTAAACATACACAAAAGATCACACACTGGAGAGAGGCCTTATGCCTGCACACTTTGTGATAAAAAATACTTTACGAAGGAAAATTTAAACTATCACACAAGAACACACACTGGAGAGAAGCCTTTTGGCTGCACACTTTGTGATAAAAAATACTTCACGAAGGAAAATTTAAACATTCACACAAGAACACACACTGGAGAGAAACCTTTTGCCTGCACATTTTGTGGTGAAAGATTCATCGAGAAGGGTTGTTTAAAGAAACACACAAGAACACACACTGAAGAGAAGCCTTTTGCCTGCACATTTTGTGGTAAAAGATTCACCCGTAAGGGAGATTTCAACAAACATGCAAGAACACACACTGAAGAGAAGCCTTTTGCCTGCACATTTTGTGGTAAAAGATTCACCCGTAAGGATGATTTAAACATTCACACAAGAACACACACTGGAGAGAAACCTTTTACCTGCACACTTTGTGGTAAAAAATTCTCCACGAAGAAAAAATTAAACATTCACACAAGAACACACACTGGAGAGAAGCCTTTTGCCTGCACACTTTGCGATAAAAGATTTTCTCAGAAGAATAATTTAAAAATACATAAGCGCTCACACACTGGAGAAAAGCCTTTTGCATGCTCACTTTGTGGTAAACGATTTGCTCAGAAAGGACATGTAGTAAGCCACGCAAGTAGCCACACTGAGAAAAAACCTTTGAATTCTAGCGTGTGACAAGATATTCTGATTCCTGCATTTACAATGGAAAAAAGCATTTAAATTTCATTATTCGGTTTCTCACGAGCCTCTTTTGAAAAAGTTGTTCATGATTTTTCAGGTGCTGTTCTTTTTTCAACTATCCTATTTCCTATATGGCAGAAAACACAGACAAGGTTGAAATGGCAGTTTCTGCTCTTGCACCCCACTTTAAAATAAACTAGTGTATTCAAAGCCAAAACAACTGTTGTGTTTGATAGAACAATATATCTATATGCTGCCATAGCAGAATCATGGCGCATTAGGCCCCCAAACTATTTTTAATATGTTTGTTTTACCCTGGAAAGCCCCGTTTACAGATGTTGTGCAACTGCTTTTGTTTCAACCCAGCCAGTTAAAGAAGGTAAGTAATTAGATTTATTATTCGAAATGTCATTTGTAGCTTAGAATCATTAATTGATGTCTAATATTTGGTGAAAAAAATAAACGACTTTAAAAAATTGTTCACTTGGATATTTTAAACTTTTCAACAAATTTTGTAACAATGAAAAAATGGGTGTCTGTAAATCAGTCACAGATATCTACCTTTTAACTGTTGCTTAATTGTATTTTTTTTTTTTTTTTTTTGATAGTCACATTTTCTCCGATATGTTAGATGATGAATAATCGATCCAAACAAAAATGGGGGGGGGGGGCATTTAGAAGGGGAACTATATGGAAAAGAAAATCTCTACCACTCCTTTATGTCTGCGATATCTGCATCGCGACCCTTATTATATTACCATGTTTCACCCATTGGTACAGTACATTGAATAAAGTCAGTGGATACATTTACAAAATATTTAAATTCTGAGCCTTCAAATTGAGGGATTTATAGTGATGACTAGAATTCGGATATGTTGATCATATTTATTGAATATTGTTTTTGACTCCAGTGATCAGGTGAAGTGATGGAATTTCCAAACGCTTGATCGTCTTGACGCTGAAGTTTCAGCACTTGAACGTTTCTACTTCCGGTTCACTTGACGTAACCTCTATGTACTCATCAGGGTCTTGCTGTTCTTTCGTGTTCCATTCTCCAAATCAAACGACCTCCTTCAAAGCAATTTAATTGGGTAAGTACCGAAGTGAGAATTTGGAGGACTAAAAAGTAATTGTAAAGCATAGTGGAAGTCGTTCGGCTTTATGTTGAAGCTTCGCAGGCTCACTTAACTTAGTTTAGCTTAGCTCGCTAGCTAAGACACGTTAACGGATTCCGACTGCTTTGACTTCACCTCCGATTTGTAAAGTTTGTTTTCATGAAAAGTCGATCGGTTGACATGAGCGTGATTACCTTTAACTTGTCTTTAAGATGCGACAAATTACTACTGACTGGTGGCCAACGCAATCCCAAACATCAAGTCAAAGAGTAGAAATGAGAAGAGGATATCCAGGGTACGACGAACAACTGAAAAACAAGGAAATGAAGGTAAGATTATAAAATTTGTATTTTTCATGGAATATCAGACTTTGTTTTGTTGTGATTGTTACTGTAGGGAAGTACTTCTCAAATAGTGGGGCTGTCCGCCCCCGGGGGTGGGAGTGGGGCAGAGCGATGCAGAGGGTGGTCCATGTGACCTCAGGGAACGTACTTTTTGCCGTACTTGAATTAAGTGTATTTGCGCATCCACTCAGTGGATGGTAGTGACACTCTCACTTTCAGAGTGTGCGCAGTATTTTTGAACCAAACGAGCACACAGCAAAGAGAAATGAACAGCTGTGCGCCGTGTTTGCCTGGGCTCACGCAGCAACCCACTGTCTTCTCCAGTTCTCATGTGTCTGCCCGAGAAGCGCCATGTTGGCCTTGGGACTGTCGCGATGACCGCCCTCACCTCCAGTTCTCCCGGCTGATGAGAATGTGCGGGAGATGGGGAAAGACCCCTTGTTTACTATGTCCAAAAATAATTTTAATAGTCAGCAGGAAGCCAAATCAATTAAGATGCCACTAAAAGAAATTAGAATCCAATCTCAATGATAAGCTTCTTGATTGTTTTTTTAGCAAAACTGTGCCGAATATTGTAATATTGCCGATAATCGTCCCGCTTTGTCAGTGTTAGATCAGTAAACCAGCGAGCACTGTTTAGCATGCTCAGTGCAAAATAACCTCACACTACTGCAAAGGAGCCTACAGTAAAAATATAAACTGTCCCTGTCCAATGACAGTGTCGTTTTTTTTTCTCCAATCATTTTCGTTCTTGCGGTCAAATTGCTAGGCATAATGTGCTCGTGAGTTAACGTTGCTAATTAATTTGAATTTAATGTCATGTTGTGATTTTATTCAACTTTATTTTATCAGTACCAAATGGTCAAAAAATGTACCTTGAGTGTATTTTTACAGTTTGGATGTGACTTTTTTTATTCATACAAACTTGATGCACTTTAGGTCTTTTCTGTTACAAATAAAACAATGTTAATAAAGTTGTACTAATTGTTGTTACTTCAATAGGAAAAAAGACACAATATTATGCAGCGGTGTACTTTATGATAATAATAATAATTTTATAAACATGATAATGTTTACAGTGTCGGCATAGGGTTGGGGGGGCGAAATATTTACGTCTTCCTGGGGAAGGGCGTCACAGAAAATAATTGAGAAGCACTGCGTTGGCGTAGCATATCAGTCGCTTTTTTTTTTTTTTTTTTTTTTTTTTGTGTGTGTGTTTGTGGAGTCCAGTTGGGTATAATTTGTTGAATATAATGTACTGTTTTCTTGCTGAGTGTGTATTTCCTAAGCTTGAGAACGATAAACCGATACGACCGGATATCCGGTTTTCCAGGTGAGAGATACAGATGTATCGATAGTAAAGTTACCATTCGACAGTAATTAGCCATTAAATATTCAGTGAACCGATAGTAGAGATAGAATACGGCTATCGTGAGCACAAGAATCGGCTTCTAATTCCTAGTTCAATGCAATGCTTAATATGATAATTTAGCTTTTACTTCACATGCTGCGCTTGTGTCTTTCAGTGAATGACTCAAGTGCGCGTCATTCACCACACAGTGCACACTTAGAGCGAGACCGCACGCATGATATAATATGGACAAGCAGTACTCACAGTCGTGGTTGCCACAAGTTACTTCCCATGCATTTCGGCAGAACCGCTACTAGGTGCCGTCATTACCCGATCGTCACGGGCGTGTCATAACAACGCGAGAGCTAACGAAACCACTGTAACGCACGCAGCGTAGCGTTTTCTTCACAGCCCAAAACGAAAACGGAACTAGTAGTGGCAACGAAGCAACATGCTAAAACAATGGACAGTGTGATCACCGACGGCAGCGACATGCTGTGATTGATTTTCAACGCACCCAGGAAAACAAAAGTCGGACTTTGAAGTGATGAAGGCAGCCAGATCTGTTCGCATGGGACAGAGCTTGTGTGAAGTGTGGAGCGGTACAGAAATCGTGAGTTTTAACCCTGAAAAATAACCCACTACAATGCTGGAAAGGGCGGCATATTGTTTCCACGAAACGCAGTCTGCCTAAACATTAACATGTGGATTAGTTGATCTTCCTCAAGAAAAATCTGCCCTTCAAAAAAAGATATGGACAGTGATGAGCAATAAAAAATGAGGAAGCACGGGCATAAGTGAATGTATTAGGTTAAATTAATGATTATTGACCTGTCTAAAATGCTATGTTTTTATTCCCCCAATTATACCAGTCGTAAAGCATGATTTATTATTTATTTATGATAACACTAGCAGGTTTAATTTTTTTTCAAGAGCTGCTGCATATAATTAATATTTTTTGTTTGTAAGATGTTTACATTGAAAGTTTGCACTTAAATTACTTACCTCTTGTGTTAAAAACACCAGGAAATACAGTAATTGAATTACTGCACTTTATTGTTGTCTGTGACTGGAGTTTTATTGTATTATCAATCCCATCCAACAAAATGATGGTCATATAGTAAGCCTTATTTTTTTCCTCATAAAAAATAAAACATACCAATGTTATGAAATTTTGTTAATTTTTCTATTAAAAAATGTGGTCTTTTTTATATTTTTAAAATACTGTACGAAAACACACAACAAATGTTTACTATCGTATCGTTTTCACTCTGTATCGAACCGTATCGTTCTTAAACTATCGAATCGTATCGAATCGCTCGGCCTTAAAAATGTATCGTTTTTTAATCGAATCGTAACCTGTGTATCTAGATACATATCGAATCGGCTTCATGCCAGAGATTCCCAACCCTAGTATTTCCACCAAGTTGATGTTGTCCCTGTAGACGCAAAAATATGTGCTCGTCTCTTAATGTTCATTCAAAATAATTGGTAACCTTTTATTTATTTATTTTTGGAAAAAATAGACAAAATTCAGAATTGCCACTTTTCATCGTAAATTTCACGAGCCTACTGGGTTGTCGAATATTTAGGAAGACTTTTGTGCATTTGTGAGAAGGCGCAATGATTTCCGCCATATTTAATAATGATAAATTTAATAAAAATCTCATTGGGATAATATTTAAAAGGTACTGTAAAAATGGTCTTGAAAGTTCTTTTGAAAGAGCTTGTTCAAAGTTTTTTGCGAGACAAATTGTTGGCGGTCATTTTCACTTTCCTGTTAGGACCCCTCCGCTTCAACGAAACCTCAATATTATTCATCAGGCATCTGAACACAGGTCTTAAGGCTCCCCTGATGCAGGTTTGAGGTCAACAGATTTTTTTCCCTTGGAGGAGGAACCTGTCTCGTAAAAAAAGGCATTTCCTATTCTCACTAGGGGGCGCTAGGCCTAATGGGTAATATTTCAATGCACTCGTGTTAAGGGTGGGATACCGCACATACATGCCAGATAGGAAAAAGATTGAACGTTGTGTCAAGGAACTATTAGTCATTTACTGAATTTGTCATTTTGGCGAAAAAATGCCCGACTTTGGCACCACGCCCAGGTCAGACCCGTGAATGAAAACGCACCATTTTAAAAACTTAAGATCTCATATGTCTCCTGAACAGTCTCACCAATTTTGAAGATGATCCAACTAACTCCCTCGGCGAAAAGGTCTCAAATGTGCACACTGTAAATCGATAACATTTTCATATTCGATCCAAAATAACAGATTTCCTGTTGGGTTTGGATTATGGGTGTAAATGCTTTTTTGGAGCTGTTTTGGACAAGGTATAGACTCCCCAAATTTCATCGCTCTACGCTGACAGACCCTAATGTTATAGGCCAATTTTAAAATTTCAAGGGGGCCCCACCGAGCCATTTTGTTACATTTTTTTGCAACATTGCAAAATTATCGAAATTTACAATTTTCCACACGTATGTGCAAATTTTGGTGACTTTTCGTGCATGTTCAGGCCTCTAAATTGGCCGCTTTCATTTGCCATGAAAAAAAAAAAAAAATCCTTTGCAAAACAATAGGGCCTTCGCACGCCTAGTGCTCGGGCCCTAAATATATACCACCCGTCTAAAGAGCATGAGCGCCTCTAGTGGAGAAAAAACAGTGTTGCCTTTGATTGGTATAGTGGAACATGTGGTTATTGTTGCAACGTCTCATTGGTGAAAATGAGAGCCTCTGTCGACATCTCTGGCAAAAATAAAGTCAATATGTAGAATAAAGAGGAAAAATGTAACAAGTCCATAGTGTAGCCCAAAGTAGTGGAGTAAGAGTCACGTTTCTTCTTTACAAATCTACTCAAGTAAAAAGCATTGCATTGTAAAACTACTCTAAGAAGTACATTTTTCTCAAAAAGTTACTCAAGTAAATGTGATGGAGTAAATGTAATGCATTACTTCCCACCTCTGCCAATATGTCAGGGTTCAATGTATTGTCATGCAACACATTTTTAACTTAAAGAATGCTTCTCGAGCCAGCATAGTAAAAATGAAGTCAATGAATTCATCTATGTATACAGGTAGTACCCGGTTTACGAACGAGTTCCATTCCTACGCTGGAGATGTAACCTGAATTTCCGCATAAGTCGGAATTAACTAAGCTTGAGAACGATAAACCGATACGACCGGATATCCGGTTTTACAGGTGAGAGATACAGCTGTATCGATAGTAAAGTTACCATTCGACAGTAATTAGTAAGGGTGTAACGGTACATGTATTTGTATTGAACTGTTTCGGTACGTGGTGCTCGGTTCGGAACGGAGGCGTACCGAATGAGTTTCTGACGTAATGTAGCCCTTACTTTTTGAGGCTGTGAGTCGATCGGGTTACAGTTTCTTTGTGTAGTTTATATTTACTCAGTCTTCTCCACTATAATGAGCACCAACACGGTAGGACAATAACCCGGAAACATCAACGCCGCGAGAACGCAGTGAAACGTGGGCGTTACAAGTCAGTCAGCCAATGCACACCAATCGCAGTGCGGCTGCATGTTAGACGCGTCCCAGAAGCGGCTCAACACGACGCACGTGAAAAGAATGGCAGAGTTTACTATTTGACGCGAGACGCGACCCTCCTGCATCAACATGCCAGTCAGAAGGTAATTCCTCTCCATGCCTTGTGTTTTTATGGCTTCTTTAAACATGGCATTCTACCCGACTCTATGATGGCAGCACAACTTGTGCCTATTATAAAAGATAAGACTGGGAAAATTAATTGTAAAGATAACTATAGACCAATTGCTCTGGCCAATGTGCTGTCTAAAGTGCTGGAGACAATCATACTGAACAGAATAGCTACATTTATTTCCACAAGTGACAATCAGTTTGGATTCAAAAGAAAACATGGAACCGATATGTACGTATTTGCGTCGAAGGAATTACTACTGAAGTACCAAGGCCTGAGCTCAACAATGTTTTTATGCTTTATTGATTCATCAAAAGCTTTTGATCGGATCAATCATAGCAAACTCTTTCTTATGTTGACACAAAGAGGGGTGCCCAAATATGTCATCCGTATTCTAGCCTTTTGGTATGCAAATCAACTTGTTCACATTAAGTGGGGTAGCACGGTTTCTTCTTCCTTCAGAGTTGGTAATGGTGTGAGACAGGGAGGAATACTCTCACCGTATCTGTTCAATGTATACATGGACGAATTGTCCAACCGTCTCAATAGATGTAATACTGGCTGTGTTGTAGGAAGCACTATCATTAACCATCTTATGTACGCGGATGATGTGGTGGTGCTCTCTCCATGTTTTGCTGGCTTACAGGAGTTACTCTCATTATGTTCTCAGTTTGGTGACCAATTTGACATCAAATACAATGCAGAGAAAAGTAACATTATGATTTTAAGATCTAAAGAAGATAGGGCGGGCTGTATTCCCTCGCTTCTTTCTGGGCAAAAAAGCTCTAAATGACTGCAATGAGGCTAAATATCTCGGACATTTTATAACTGATGATTTTTCAGACGGCAGGGACATTCACCGTCAATGCAGTAAACTTTATGCACAGGCAAATATGCTTAAGAGAAAAATTTTTATGTGTTCCATCCACGTGAAAATATCACTGTTCAGGGCATATTGCACACCATTATACACTGCTCACCTGTGGACCAGGTACTTAGCGAAGTCGATACAGAGGCTAAATGTAGCTTATCATGATGCCTTGAGGCTGTTATTGCAGGTGCCTAGATGGTACAGCGCCAGCCAATTATTTGTCAGTTCTGGGTTACCCACCTTTAAAGCGCTACTAAGAAATCTGATGTTTAAGTTCATGTGTCGGTTAAATGAGTCCGAAAATAGTATTTTAATGAAAATAATGGATCCTAAAAATAGTTATAAATGTGGGTCAAGCATGTGGCGCCATTGGAGTAAAAGCCTGTTTGTTGTGCAGAGATAGTTTGTGCCTTTTTCATGTTTTTGTTTTTTCAGTTTTTGTTTCTGTGTTTTTGTGTTTTCTTATGTCATTTTTCTGTTGATTTATGTGATATGGACACCCCGTGTGACTCCTGAATAAAGATCATACATATATATATATATATATATATATATATATATATATAATACTACTACCGGTAGCTAGGATCGGGCAGACCAGAAGTCACTCATGTAAAAATACGGGGGATCCGGTCGATTTTCAAACTAATATGCAATCGTAATCCACTTTTTGAGTCCATCAGATCTCTTGAGTGGTAGATTGGGGCACAGTTGACTTGTCTTCATTGATTTACTGCCGTCTTCTCTGCTACAAAAATAACCAACACGGCCCCGTGTTCAATACAAAACACTCCTACCACAACAAAACAAGTAGGAACTTATATTCATATAGGAACTAAAGTTATACAACATAAAATATACAATATAAATGAATACTACATCCCATTTGTAAAATATAAACTCATAATAAAATAAATAATAGCCCATTTAAATAAAATGAAAGAGCTAAAACACCTGTAATTAAATAATAAGAACAATACACAGATCCTGCTTACACAATTAAAGTGCAAGACAGAAATTAATAAATTTAACTTGAGAAAATCCACCAATAAAACTTTTGAAAACCGTTAATAAGAAAAAAAAAAAGATTCATTGAGGCATTTCATTTGTAAAATACATGTTAAAATCTTTGTCATTGGGATTGCTTTTCTCTTTAGCACAGGACTTCTTTTTTCTTCTTTCTTTCAGAAAGAAAGCTGACCAATACGCGGGGTCTGAAAGGCAAATTGTTTTTGGATTATCTTTAAATACCCGCTACTTTTTGAGCAGGATTCTAGCTTTGTATAGGCTAATGTTCCTATTGTTGAAAGCACAAAAGTGTAATAAACAACTGGGACATTTATGTTTTGCATTATGTTTTCTTACCGAAAATGAACCGAACCGTGACTTCAAAACTAAAGTTGCACCGATACCAGTATCGGCAGGGGGCTCCGATCCGGCCCGAATTGGTGGTATCGGTATCGACGATTACCAACATTTAGGGCACCGATACCACCTACTGGCATGACTTGAACGCAAATGTACTGTCCTCCCCACGACAGCTAACTTCCCAAATCCCGATGCATGACATCTGTATGACTATTTCTCGAAATTACCAAACGAAATTAACACCATCGTCTTCAATATTAAGGATGATCACTACAACGCATATCCGCAACGTTACGCTGCTTTTCAAACATGGCATTCACAAACGATTAGCATGGGTAAGCTAACGCCTGCTGTTGTCGTGCCGATGGGATCAGAAAGGTTAAGACCGTGGGAGACTAAGAAAACTCATGGTTTCATGATGAACAATGAGAGGCAAATTAGGAGCGCCGTACTTCAAACTCGTCCTGTTTATGAAAGTCGATTGTCATATGCTGGTGCTGTGCAGTAATGAGCAGAAGTGACTTCTGTGGCCAGAAAACACTCAAGCGGCGCAGCGTGCCCACTAGATATCATCAAATAGCAACCTACTGTAGATGTGTTACATTAGATCCCATGCCATTAGCTGCGTGAGCCCTGAGCGATGCGTAGTCCATATACTACATTGATGAATTAGAAACCGTCATGACTGAATGGAAATTAATCAGGCCAAATCAATCCATACCAGTGACGATAGACAATGCTGCAAATACTGTTAATTCAGTACATGTTATAGATGGACTCGGACCACAAATAGGATGTTTTGCTTATATGGTAAATATCGCTGCTAAAAGAGCTGCAGCAATCAACAGTGTGCCCCACTTTACATACAGTAAAGATTGTTCTCAGCACTTTCATACAAAATTTCTTCAGATCAGTAAGAAGTAAGCACATAAATATTATGCATTAAAATGCTTGTTTATATGATGGCACTGTTATTTGTGCTTGTTAGCAAAAAAAAAAAAAATAATAATGATAATAATAACAGTTGTATTTTCTGTTTCAGAGCATTAAATGTATTGAATTGTATCGAAAATCGTACCGAACCGTGACTTAACTGTATCTTTGCATCCCTTATACGTATATACAGTGGGGAGAACAAGTATTTGATACACTGCCAATGGGAAAACCCATTGGCAGTGTATTAAATGCACAATGTATTAAATACACTGCCAATGGGAAAACCCATTGGCAGTGTATCAAATACTTGTTCTCCCCACTGTATACACACACACATATATATATATTAGGGCTGTCAAACGATTAAAATTTTCAATCGAGTTAATTACAGCTTAAAAATTAATTAATCGCAATTCAAACCATCTAAAAAATATGCCATATTTTTCTATAAATTATATATAATGTCAAATAAATTGTTGGAATGGAAAGATAAGACACAAGATGGATATATACATTCAACATACGGGACATAAGTACAGTAGTGGGCATTTCACTATACTGTCATTTAAATCTGTCTATGGTGTCCTCACTCCGAAGCGTCTACTTTTTCCAAAGCTAGACAGCTAGTGAACGACGCCTTAATAATCAGACTTCTTCCTTTTTCATCTGATTTATAAATAAAATTGCCTCAAACCATTGTCCTCTTTAGACCGTCGTAAAACTACAAAAAAAAAGTACACAAGCATTGCATTAGCAACAACATTAGCTTAGCACGCTATACAGGTTCACTAAACATAAAAAAAAAAAAAAAGCGTCTCATACAAAAAATATAACATTTTGCTTACTAACACAATATGTACATTCTTTACAACAACCATACTTACGGACAAATCTTGTCCAAGGATCATATAAGCACAACATTACAACGTAGGCGTCAGCCCGAGACGTCGTGCAGCCATATTGAACTGGCAAGAAAACAATAAACCATGTCGCAAAGTGACCACAAGAGTTTGCTGTTAGACAGCACAGAAAGCTTTGCTATAAAACTTACCAAAAGGCAGAATACTGTCTGAGCGGGACATGTGCGTTAATTGCGTCAAATATTTTAACGTGATTAATTAAAAAAAAATAATTACCGCGCGTTAACGCGATAATTTTGACAGCCCTAAAAAAAATATATATATATTTATATATATATATATATGTTTTTTTTTGTTTTGCAAACAGAGTGGTATCGGAATGGTATCGGTATCGGCTGATACTGCACTGCCAGGTATCTGTATCGGTATCGGGCCCAAAAAATGGTATCAGTGCAACACTACTCAAAACCGATGTACGTACTGATCCAAGATTTTTGTGGACCGTTACACCGTTACAATGGCTTATTACTAATTAGCCATTGAATATTCAATGAACCGAGTACTGATTAGAGATAGAATTTGGCTATCGCGAGCACAAGAATCTGCTTCTAACGCCTAGTTCAATGCATTGCTTAATATGATCAAATTTAGCTTTTACATGCTGCGCTTGTGTCATTCACCACACAGTGCAGTTAGATTGTGACCGCCGTCGTGGTTGCCTCAACTTCCCATTCATTTCAGCAGAACGGCTAGTAGTCACCATCATTACCCTATCGTCACGGGCGTGTCATAACAACGCGAGAGCTAACAAAACCACTGTAACGCACGCTCCGTAGCGTTTTCTTCACAGCCCAAAACGAAACTAGTCGTGGCAACGAAGCAACATGCTAAAACAATGGACTGTTAAACGCTGTTTCTTAAACATGAAGATGTGGATCAGTTGATCTTCCTCAAGAAAAATCTGCCCTTCAAAAAAGATGTAGACAGTGATGAGGAATAAAATAATGTGGAAGCACAGGCATAAGTGAATGACTTTGCTGTGTATAAGGTTAAAGTAATAATTATATACCTGTCTGTCTAAAATGCCATGTTTTTATTCCCCCAGTTATTCCAGTGGTGAAGCATAATGTATTATTTATTTATGATAACACGAGCAGGTTTAATTTTTTTTTCTAGAGCTGCTGCATATAATTAATATTTTTTGCTTGTAAGATGTTAACGTTGAAAGTTTGCACTTAAATTACTAGCCTATTGTGCTCAAAACACCAGAAAATACATTAGTTAAATAACTGCACTTTATTGTTGTCGGTCACTGGAGTTTTATTTTATTATCAATCCCATCCAACAAAATGACGGTCTATAGACCCTACCCACTGACGTCACAAAATCACGAGCTCGCTGTATGGTTCCGCCCACTTGTCCGTCATTTTGTGTCTGTATTATCAATGGTCTCAGTTGATCGAGAAATTTATAATGCATTTCATGGAAGACCCGGTGCTTTCGGATGCCGTAAACTCACTTGATGCGTGACATAAAAGGCGTTATGTGGAAAAGCTTCAGTTTATCCATTCGCCAGATCCATATTTGATGCCTAAATCGATGTTTTTCGACCCGCTGTCTCCGCCGTATTTGCCTGACATCTGCTAGCTACCCTGAACTGTACGACTATCTTGTCCACACAAAATCAGCCTATTCTCACGAAAGTTTGAAAATCTTTAAGAGCTTGGAGGCTTATAAATACTTCGTTGCTGGTTGGGTGAAACAGGTCCTCGTCCACGAAAATTCGGCAGGAATCTATCTTGTGCTTGGAAAGGTGTGTTACGAAATTTTCAATTCAAAATCTTTTGTTATTGCTAACATCCACTGTCAAGTCTAATGTATTTCATGTCGTTTGTCAATGGAGTTAGGGCTTTTAATGTTTATATGGTTTAGCGATAGCACTCTCACTACATTCATACGTGTATGTTGTCGGCGATTAGCCTAGCAATGATCTTAATTGTGGTTGTCAGCCCAAAACCCTCTAAATATATATTAAATGCATCTTACCAGATATAAAATGACTACTACATAATCTGTGGTAATCGTTTGGAGCCCAGTTTTCTCGTCGAATTGCAGCAGCCCATCTCGCTCTCTTCTCTCCGGGTCTCTCGGAATCCGGTAGAACTTCAAGTCTCTCCGTCTTCTCCGTCTATCTTCTCTGTTATTGCAACTGACCGCCACACACGCCTTCACCATTTTGATTATTAATGTTAACGAGCAGAAAAACACGTCGTAAATAGGAGGAATGTACGTAGCCGTAACAGGGAAACATGATGTGTTGACGGACAATTGGGCGGCACCAGTCAGGAGGAACGAGTTGTGACGTCACGTGGGTAGGGTCTATAGTAAGCTTTATTTTTTTCATAAAAAAATAAAACATAACATTGGTATGAAATTTTGTTGTTTAATTTAATCTTTTTTTTTTATACAGTGCCTTGCAAAAGTATCCGGCCCCCTTGAACCTTGCAACCTTTCGCCACATTTAAGGCTTCAAACATAAAGACATGAAATTTAATTTTTTTGTCAAGAATCAACAACAAGTGGGACACAATCGTGAAGTGGAACAACATTTTTTGGATAATTTAAACTTTTTTAACAAATAAAAAACTGAAAAGTGGGGCGTGCAATATTATTCGGCCCCCTTGCGTTAATACTTTGTAGCGCCACCTTTTGCTCCAATTACAGCTGCAAGTCGCTTGGGGTATGTTTCTATCAGTTTTGCACATCGAGAGACTGACATTCTTGCCCATTCTTCCTTGCAAAACAGCTCGAGCTCAGTGAGGTTGGATGGAGAGTGTTTGTGAACAGCAGTCTTCAGCTCTTTCCACAGATTCTCGATTGGATTCAGGTCTGGACTTTGACTTGGCCATTCTAACACCTGGATACGTTTATTTTTGAACCATTTCATTGTAGATTTGGATTTATGTTTTGGATCATTGTTCTGTTGGAAGATAAATCTCCGTCCCAGTCTCAGGTCTTGTGCAGATACCAACAGGTTTTCTTCCAGAATGTTCCTGTATTTGGCTGCATCCATCTTCCCGTCAATTTTAACCATCTTCCCTGTCCCTGCTGAAGAAAAGCAGGCCCAAACCACGATGCTGCCACCACCATGTTTGACAGTGGGGATGGTGTGTTCAGGGTGATGAGCTGTGTTGCTTTTACGCCAAACATATCGTTTTGCATTGTGGCCAAAAAGTTCAATTTTGGTTTCATCTGACGAGAGCACCTTCTTCCACATGTTTGGTGTGTCTCCCAGGTGGCTTGTGGCAAATTTTAAACGAGATTTTTTATGGATATATTTGAGAAATGGCTTTCTTCTTGCCACTCTTCCATAAAGGCCAGATTTGTGCAGTGTACGACTGATTGTTGTCCTATGGACAGACTCTCCCACCTCAGCTGTAGATCTCTGCAGTTCATCCAGAGTGATCATGGGCCTCTTGGCTGCATCTCTGATCAGTTTTCTCCTTGTTTGAGAAGAAGGTTTGGAAGGACGGCCGGGTCTTGGTAGATTTGCAGTGGTCTGATGCTCCTTCCATTTCAATATGATGGCTTGCACAGTGCTCCTTGAGATGTTTAAAGCTTGGGAAATCTTTTTGTATCCAAATCCGGCTTTAAACTTCTCCACAACAGTATCTCGGACTTGCCTGGTGTGTTCCTTGGTTTTCATAATGCTCTCTGCACTTTAAACAGAACCCTGAGACTATCACAGAGCAGGTGCATTTATACGGAGACTTGATTACACAGAGAAGGATTCTATTTATCATCATCGGTCATTTAGGACAACATTGGATCATTCAGAGATCCTCACTGAACTTCTGGAGTGAGTTTGCTGCACTGAAAGTAAAGGGGCCGAATAATATTGCACGCCCCACTTTTCAGTTTTTTATTTGTTAAAAAAGTTTAAATTATCCAATAAATGTTGTTCCACTTCACGATTGTGTCCCACTTGTTGTTGATTCTTGACAAAAAAATTAAATTTCATGTCTTTATGTTTGAAGCCTGAAATGTGGCGAAAGGTTGCAAGATTCAAGGGGGCCGAATACTTTTGCAAGGCACTGTATGTTTGAAATACTGTGCGAACACACACAACTAATGTTTACTATCGTATCGTTTTCACTCTGTATCGAACCGTATCATTCTTAAACTGTATCCAATCGTATCGAATCGCTCGGCCTTAAAATTGTATCGCTTTTGAATCGAATCATAACCTGTGTATCTAGATACATATCGAATCAGCTTCATGCCAGGGATTCCCAACCCTAGAATTAACCCTTTAAATACCACCTAAAATTCAAAATAACTATCCAAAACCCCAAAATAAATGACATTGTACTGTCCTCGCCAAGATGTTGGAGATAAGTCCATGTGGTTTCCTGACTTTATTCAGCTTCTCATGGCATCAACACGTGCAGAATGAAACAAAAATAAAATTTGAATGGAATCAGTTCTTCAATAATAGCAATTCAAATTTTGATAACTCGCTGCTGATACAGCAATAACAATAAAAACAAACGATTGGCACGTATGAGTTGGCGTCCCCACATCATTAAAAAAAAAAAAAAAGAAAAGTCACATCAACTCGCCCAAAGTATTCGACCACAATTGAAAACGCACAACAAACTGCACAAAAGGTGTTGCCTCTGGATGCTTCGAAAGTAACAGATGTGCGCGCAGGGTCTTTCCTCTCTCACACTCGGCTTCTTCGTGGGAGCAAATGGCTCTTCCTTGTGTGTGTGTGTGTTCGCATTCATCTTAGCTTGAACTAATACGTTCTTCGTGTGTAAATGCGCTCTGTCTTGCAACCCTCGCGTGCGGAAGTACTACCTGCCCTACATTTCCTACGCCAAAATAAAAGCATGCATCACAAAACAAAAGTCAACATGATTAAAAAAAAGACTGGAGACTCCAGCGTCCTAAAGTTGAAATTACATCAGTCGGGTATGTCGTAACCCGGGGACTACCTGTTTTTCTTTCTATATTCTCTCTATATCTCCGACGTCATCAAATCACGTAATTTTTTTTCCCCCCCCATCCAGAATCCCGCAGACGTCACTGTAGAAGAACTTCACCCTGAGAAGCACAATCCCGTCCACGTTAAACAGAAGGAGGAGCCTGACATGCCGTTGATCAAACAGGAGGCGGAGCCAGAGACTTCTGACATCAAAGAAGAAAAACAGGAAATTGAAATCCTCAATTTTCCAATGGGTGTCGGTGTGAAGAGCGAAGAAGACGAAGGACCAAGCGAAGAGAGCAGAGCAGCGAACCCTTTGAGCGACAGCTCATTTCAGAACCAGACAACAAAAGGAGAACAACCGGACGGCCTCTTAGCTCCGCTTTCGGACAGCGATGACTTAACGTCACATTCTTCTGACTTTAATACAGATGAGGAGGTGGATGACTTTGACCAAAATGCTTCAAAACCCTTAGAAAAGTCATCATTTAAAAGAGACGCAAAGGAAGGCGTGGTTGGGAAACGTTTTCACTGCTCACTTTGTGATAAAACATTTCCTTGTAAACGCTACTTAAAGGCACACATGCGTAGACACACTGGAGAGAAGCCTTTTGCCTGCACACTTTGTGGAAAAAGATTCACCCGTAAGGATGATTTACACATTCACACAAGAACACACACTGGAGAGAAGCCTTTTGCCTGCACACTTTGCGATAAAAGATTTTCTCAGAAGACTAATTTAAAAATACATAAACGCTCACACACTGGAGAAAAGCCTTTTTCATGCTCACTTTGCGGTAAAAGTTTCGCACATCAGGGACATTTAAATATTCACAAAAGAACACACACTGGAGAGAAACCTTTTGCCTGCACACTTTGCGATAAAAAATACTCCACAAAGGAAAATTTAACCTATCACACAAGAACACACACTGGAGAGAAGCCTTTTGCCTGCACACTTTGCGATAAAAGATTTTCTCAGAAGACTAATTTAAAAATACATAAACGCTCACACACTGGAGAAAAGCCTTTTTCATGCTCACTTTGCGGTAAAAGTTTCGCACATCAGGGACATTTAAATATTCACAAAAGAACACACACTGGAGAGAAACCTTTTGCCTGCACACTTTGCGATAAAAAATATTCCACGAAGGCAAAATTAAACATACACAAAAGATCACACACTGGAGAGAGGCCTTATGCCTGCACACTTTGTGATAAAAAATACTTTACGAAGGTAAATTTAAACTATCACACAAGAACACACACTGGAGAGAAGCCTTTTGGCTGCACACTTTGTGATAAAAAATACTTTACGAAGGAAAATTTAAACATTCACACAAGAACACACACTGGAGAGAAACCTTTTGCCTGCACACTTTGTGGTGAAAGATTCATCGAGAAGGGTTGTTTAAAGAAACACACAAGAACACACACTGAAGAGAAGCCTTTTGCCTGCACATTTTGTGGTAAAAGATTCACCCGTAAGGGAGATTTCAACAAACATGCAAGAACACACACTGAAGAGAAGCCTTTTGCCTGCACATTTTGTGGTAAAAGATTCACCCGTAAGGATGATTTAAACATTCACACAAGAACACACACTGGAGAGAAACCTTTTACCTGCACACTTTGTGATAAAAAATTCTCCACGAAGAAAAAATTAAACATTCACACAAGAACACACACTGGAGAGAAGCCTTTTGCCTGCACACTTTGCGATAAAAGATTTTCTCAGAAGAATAATTTAAAAATACATAAGCGCTCACACACTGGAGAAAAGCCTTTTGCATGCTCACTTTGTGGTAAACGATTTGCTCAGAAAGGACATGTAGTAAGCCACGCAAGTAGCCACACTGAGAAAAAACCTTTGAATTCTAGCGTGTGACAAAATATTCTGATGCCTGCATTTACAATGGAAAAAAGCATTTCAATTTCATTATTCGGTTTCTCACGAGCCTCTTTTGAAAAAGTTGTTCATGATTTTTCAGGTGCTGTTCTTTTTTCAACTATCCAATTACTATATGGCAGAAAACACAGACAAGGTTGAAATGGCAGTTTCTGCTCTTGCACCCCTCTTTAAAATAAACTAGTGTATTCAAAGCCAAAACAACTGTTGTGTTTGATAGAACAATATATCTATATGCTGCCATAGCAGAATCATGGCGCATTAGGCCCCCAAACTATTTTTAATATGTTTGTTTTACCCTGGAAACCCCCGTTTACAGATGTTGTGCAACTGCTTTTGTTTCAACCCAGCCAGTAAAAGAAGGTAAGTAATTAGATTTATTGTTCGAAATGTCATTTGTAGCTTAGAATCATTAATTGATGTCTAATACTTGGTGAAAAAAAATTAAATAAACGACTTTAAAAAATTGTTCACTTGGATATTTTAAACTTTTCAACACATTTTGTCACAATGAAAAAAATGGGTGTCTGTAAATCAATCACAGACATCTACCTTTTAACTGTCGCTTAATTGTATTTTTTTTTTTTTTTTTTTTTTTTTTTTTTTTGATAGTCACATTTTCTCCGATATGTTAGATGATAAATAATCGATCCAAACAAAAATGGGGGGGGGGGGGGGGCATTTAGAAGGGGAACTATATGGAAAAGAAAATCTCTACCACTCCTTTATGTCTGCGATATCTGCATCGCGACCCTTATTATATTACCATGTTTCACCCATTGGTACAGTACATTGAATAAAGTCAGTGGATACATTTACAAAATATTTAAATTCTGAGCCTTCAAATTGAGGGATTTATAGTGATGACTAGGATTCGGATATGTTGATCATATTTATTGAATATTTCTTTGACTTCAGTGATCAGGTGAAGTGATGGAATTTCCAAACGCTTGATCGTCTTTACGCTGAAGTTTCAGCACTTGAACGTTTCTACTTCCGGTTCACTTGACGTAACCTCTATCTACCCATCAGGGTCTTGCTTTTCTTTCGTGTTCCATTCTCCAAATCAAACGACCTCCTTCAAAGCAATTTAATTGGGTAAGTACCGAAGTGAGAATTTGGAGGACTAAAAAGTAATTGTAAAGCATAGTGGAAGTCGTTCGGCTTTATGTTGAAGCTTCGCAGGCTCACTTAACTTAGTTTAGCTTAGCTCGCTAGCTAAGACAGGTTAACGGATTCCGACTGCTTTGACTTCACTTCCGATTTGTAAAGTTTGTTTTCATGAAAAGTCGATCGGTTGACATGAGCGTGATTACCTTTAACTTGTCTTTAAGATGCTACAAATTACTACTGACTGGTGGCCAACGCAATCCCAAACATCAAGTCAAAGAGTAGAAATAAGAAGAGGATATCCGGGGTACGACGAACAACTGAAAAACAAGGAAATGAAGGTAAGATTATAAAATTAGTTGTATTTTTCATGGAATATCAGACTTTGTTTTGTTGTGATTGTTACTGTAGGGAAGTACTTCTCAAATAGTGGGGCTGTCCGCCCCCGGGAGTGGGGCAGAACGATGCAGAGGGTGGTCCATGTGACCTCAGGGAACATACTTTTTGCCGTACTTGAATTAAGTGTATTTGCGCATCCACTCAGTGGATGGTAGTGACACTCTCACTTTCAGAGTGTGCGCAGTATTTTTGAACCAAACGAGCACACAGCAAAGAGAAATGAACAGCTGTGCGCCGTTTTTGCCTGGGCTCACGCAGCAACCCACTGTCTTCTCCAGTTCTCATGTGTCTGCCCGAGAAGCGCCATGTTTGCCTTGGGACCGTCTCGACGACCGCCCTCACCTCCAGTTCTCCCGGCTGATGAGAATGTGCTGGAGATGGGGAAAGACCCCTTGTTTACTGTGTCCAAAAATGTTTTTAACAGTCAGCAGGAAGCCAAATCAATTAAGATGCCACTAAAAGAAATTAGAATCCAATCTCAATGATAAGCTTCTTGATTGTTTTTTTAGCAAAACTGTGCCGAATATTGTAATATTGCCGACAATCGTCCCGCTTTGTCAGTGTTAGATCAGTAAACCAGCGAGCACTGTTTAGCATGCTCAGTGCAAAATAACCTCACACTACTGCAAAGGAGCCGATACAGCCTACAGTAAAAATATAAACTGTCCCTGTCCAATGACAGTGTCGTTTTTTTTTCTCCAATCATTTTCGTTCTTGCGGTCAAATTGCTAGGCATAATGTGCTCGTGAGTTAACGTTGCTAATTAATTTGAATTTAATGTCATGTTGTGATTTTATTCAACTTTATTTTATCAGTACCAAATGGTCTAAAAATGTACCTTGAGTGTATTTTTACAGTTTGGATGTGACTTTTTTTATTCATACAAACTTGATGCACTTTAGGTCTTTTCTGTTACAAATAAAACAATGTTAATAAAGTTGTACTAATTGTTGTTACTTCAATAGGAAAAAAGACACAATATTATGCAGCGGTGTACTTTATGATAATAATAATTTTATAAACATGATAATGTTTACAGTGTCGGCATAGGGTTGGGGGGGCGAAATATTTACGTCTTCCTGGGGAAGGGCGTCACAGAAAATAATTGAGAAGCACTGCGTTAGCGTAGCATATCAGTCGTTTTTTTTTTTTTTTTTTTTTTGTGCGTTTGTGGAGTCCAGTTGGGTATAATTTATTGAATATAATGTACTGTTTTCTTGCTGAGTGTGTATTTCCTAAGCTTGAGAACGATAAACCGATACGACCGGATATCCGGTTTTCCAGGTGAGAGATACAGATGTATCGATAGTAAAGTTACCATTCGACAGTAATTAGCCATTAAATATTCAGTGAACCGATAGTAGAGATAGAATACGGCTATCGTGAGCACAAGAATCGGCTTCTAATTCCTAGTTCAATGCAATGCTTAATATGATAATTTAGCTTTTACTTCACATGCTGCGCTTGTGTCTTTCAGTGAATGACTCAAGTGCGCGTCATTCACCACACAGTGCACACTTAGAGCGAGACCGCACGCATGATATAATATGGACAAGCAGTACTCACAGTCGTGGTTGCCACAAGTTACTTCCCATGCATTTCGGCAGAACCGCTACTAGGTGCCGTCATTACCCGATCGTCACGGGCGTGTCATAACAACGCGAGAGCTAACGAAACCACTGTAACGCACGCAGCGTAGCGTTTTCTTCACAGCCCAAAACGAAAACGGAACTAGTAGTGGCAACGAAGCAACATGCTAAAACAATGGACAGTGTGATCACCGACGGCAGCGACATGCTGTGATTGATTTTCAACGCACCCAGGAAAACAAAAGTCGGACTTTGAAGTGATGAAGGCAGCCAGATCTGTTCGCATGGGACAGAGCTTGTGTGAAGTGTGGAGCGGTACAGAAATCGTGAGTTTTAACCCTGAAAAATAACCCACTACAATGCTGGAAAGGGCGGCATATTGTTTCCACGAAACGCAGTCTGCCTAAACATTAACATGTGGATTAGTTGATCTTCCTCAAGAAAAATCTGCCCTTCAAAAAAAGATATGGACAGTGATGAGCAATAAAAAATGAGGAAGCACGGGCATAAGTGAATGTATTAGGTTAAATTAATGATTATTGACCTGTCTAAAATGCTATGTTTTTATTCCCCCAATTATACCAGTCGTAAAGCATGATTTATTATTTATTTATGATAACACTAGCAGGTTTAATTTTTTTTCAAGAGCTGCTGCATATAATTAATATTTTTTGTTTGTAAGATGTTTACATTGAAAGTTTGCACTTAAATTACTTACCTCTTGTGTTAAAAACACCAGGAAATACAGTAATTGAATTACTGCATTTTATTGTTGTCTGGGCGGCACTGTGGCTTAGTGGTTAGCACATCTGCCTCACAGTTCTGAGATCAAGGGTTCAATCCCGGGCTTCAGCCTTCCTGTGTGGAGTTTGCATGTTCTCCCCGTGCCTGCGTGGGTTTCCTCCCACATCCTAAAAACATGCATGGTAGGCTGATTGAACACTCTAAATTGTCCGTAGGTATGAGTGTGTGCGGGAATGGTTGTATGTCTCCTTGTGCCCTGCGATTGGCTGGCAACCAGTTCAGGGTGTCCCCTGCCTACTGCCCGTAGTCGGCTGGGATAGGCTCCAGCACCTCTGCGACCCTCGTGAGGAAAAGCGGCATGGAAAATGAATGAATATTGTTGTCTGTGACTGGAGTTTTATTGTATTATCAATCCCATCCAACAAAATGATGGTCATATAGTAAGCCTTATTTTTTTCTCATAAAAAATAAAACATAGCAATGTTATGAAAATTTGTTAATTTTTCTATTAAAAAATGTGGTCTTTTTTATATTTTTAAAATACTGTACGAACACACACAACAAATGTTTACTATCGTATCGTTTTCACTCTGTATCGAACCGTATCGTTCTTAAACTATCGAATCGCTCGGCCTTAAAAATGTATCGTTTTTTAATCGAATCGTAACCTGTGTATCTAGATACATATCGAATCGGCTTCATGCCAGAGATTCCCAACCCTAGTATTTCCACCAAGTTGATGTTGTCCCTGTAGACGCAAAAATATGTGCTCGTCTCTTAATGTTCATTCAAAATAATTGGTAACCTTTTATTTATTTATTTTTGGAAAAAATAGACAAAATTCAGAATTGCCACTTTTCATCGTAAATTTCATGAGCCTCCTGGGTCGTCGAATATTTAGGAAGACTATTGTGCATTATTGAGAAGGCGCAATGATTTCCGCCATATTTAATAATGATATATTTAATAAAAATCTCATTGGGATAATATTTAAAAGGTACTGTAAAAATGGTCTTGAAAGTTCTTTTAAAAGAGCTTGAATTTGGCCATTAAAAACGTATACGAACCCTGCCACTAAAATGCAGGGGTGAGTAGAGTAGCCAAAAATTATACTCAAGTAATTGTAACGTTACTTCCAAATAATATTACTCAAGTTTCAAGTAAAATTAGTCATCCAAAAATTTACTCAAGTACAAGTAAAAAAGTATTCGTTGAAAAGAATAACCCCTACAAGACCCATCAGGGTATGACTCTCAACAAGCACGGGAAGTTTGGCGCAGATATGTTGTATATCTGCTGAGTTATGACTGTTCAAAGTTTTTTGCGAGACAAATTGTTGGCAGTCATTTTCACTTTCCTGTTAGGACCCCTCCGCTTCAACGAAACCTCAATATTATTCATCAGGCATCTGAACACAGGTCTTAAGGCTCCCCTGATGCAGGTTTGAGGTCAACAGATTTTTTTCCCTTGGAGGAGGAACCTGTCTCGTAAAAAAAGGCATTTCCTGTTCTCACTAGGGGGCGCTAGGCCTAATGGGTAATATTTCAATGCACTCGTGTTAAGGGTGGGATACCGCACATACATGCCAGATAGGAAAAAGATTGAACGTTGTGTCAAGGAACTATTAGTCATTTACTGAATTTGTCATTTTGCCGAAAAAATGCCCGACTTTGGCACCACGCCCAGGTCAGACCCGTGAATGAAAACGCACCATTTAAAAAACTTAAGATCTCATATGTCTCCTGAACAGTCTCACCAATTTTGAAGATGATCCAACTAACTCCCTCGGCGAAAAGGTCTCAAATGTGCACCCTGTAAATCGATAACATTTTCATATTCGATCCAAAATAACCGATTTCCTGTTGGGTTGGGAATATGGGTGTAAATGCTTTTTTTGAAGCGGTTTTGGACAAGGTATAGACTCCCCAAATTTCATCGCTCTACGCTGACAGACCCTAATGTTATAGGCCAATTTCAAAATTTCAAGGGGGCGCCACCGAGCCATTTTGTTACATTTTTTTGCAACATTGCAAAATTATCGAAATTTACAATTTTCCACACGTATGTGCAAATTTTGGTGACTTTTCGTGCATGTTCAGGCCTCTAAATTGGCCGTTTTCATTTGCCATGAAAAAGAAAATAATAATACTTTGCAAAACAATAGGGCCTTCGCACGCCTAGTGCTCGGACCCTAAATATATACCACCCGTCTAAAGAGCATGAGCGCCTCTAGTGGAGAAAAAACAGTGTTGCCTTTGATTGGTATAGTGGAACATGTGGTTATTGTTGCAACGTCTCATTGGTGAAAATGAGAGCCTCTGTCGGCATCGCTGGCAAAAATAAAGTCAATATGTAGAATAAAGAGGAAAAATGTAACAAGTCCATAGTGTAGCCCAAAGTAGTGGAGTAAGAGTCACGTTTCGTCTTTACAAATCGACTCAAGTAAAAGTAAAAAGCATTGCATTGTAAAACTCCTCTAAGAAGTACATTTTTCTCAAAAAGTTACTCAAGTAAATGTGATGGAATAAATGTAATGCATTACTTCCCACCTCTGCCAATATGTCAGCGTTCAATATATTGTCATGCAACACATTTTTAACTTAAAGAATGCTTCTCGGGCCAGCATAGTAAAACATGAAGTCAATGAATTCATCTATGTATACAGGTAGTACCCGGTTTACGAACGAGTTCCATTCCTACGCTGGAGATGTAACCTGAATTTCCGCATGAGTCGGAATTAACTAAGCTTGAGAACGAAAAACCGATACGACCGGATATCCGGTTTTACAGGTGAGAGATACAGCTGTATCGATAGTAAAGTTACCATTCGACAGTGATTAGTTAGGGTGCAACAGTAAATGTATTTGTATTGAACCGTTTCGGTACGTGGTGCTCGGTTCGGAACGGAGGCGTACCGAACGAGTTTCTGACGTAATGTAGCCCTTACTTTTCGAGGCTGTGAGTCGATCGGGTTACAGTTTCTTTGTGTAGTTTATATTTACTCAGTCTTCTCCACTATAATGAGCACCAACACGGTAGGACAGTAACCCGGAAACGTCAACGCCGCGAGAACGCAGTGAAACGCGGGCGTTACAAGTCAATCAGCCAATACACACCAGTGCGGCTGCATGTTAGATGCGTCCAAGAAGCGGCTCGACACGACGCACGTGAAAAGATGGCAGAGTTTATTATTTGACGCGATACGCGACCCTCCTGCATCAATACTACTACCGGTAGCTTGGATCGGGCAGACCGGAAGTCACTCATGTAAAAATACGGGGGATCCGGTCCATTTTCAAACTAATATGCAATCGTAACCCACTTATTGAGTCCATCAGATCTCCTGAGTGGTAGATTGGGGCACAGTTGACTTGTCTTCGTTGATTTACTGCCGTCTTCTCTGCTATAAAAATAACCAACACGGCCCCGTGTTCAATACAAAACCCTCCTACCACAACAAAACAAGTAGGAACTAATATTCTTATAGGAACTAAACTTATACAACATAAAATATACAATATAAATGAATACTACATCACATTTGTAAAATATAAACTCATAATAAAATAAACAATAGCCCATTTAAATAAAATAAATTAAAATGAGCTAAAACACCTGTAATTAGATAATAAGAGTAATACACAGATCCTGCTTACACAATTAAATTTATTAATTTCTATCTGGCACTTTAACGTGAGAAAATCCACCAATAAAGCTTTTGAAAACCGTTCAGAAGAAAAAAAAAGATTCATTGAGGCATTTCATTTGTAAAATACATGTTAAAATCTTTGTCATTGGGATTTCTTTTCTCTTTAGCACAGGACTTCTTTTTTTCTTCTTTCTTTCAGAAAGAAAGCTGACCAATACGCGGGGTCTGAAAGGCAAATTGTTTTTGGATTGTCTTTAAATACACACTACTTTTTGAGCAGGATTCTAGCTTTGTATAGGGTAATGTTCCTATTGTTGAAAGCACAAAAGTGTAATAAACAACTGGGACATTTATGTTTTGCATTATGTTTTCTTACTGTACTGAAAATGAACCGAACCGTGACTTCAAAACTAAAGTTGCACCGATACCAGTATCGGCAGTGGCCGCCGATCCGGCCCGAATTGGTGATATCGACGATTACCAACATTTAGGGCACCGATACCATCTACTGGCATCACTTGAACGCAAATGTATTGTCCTCCCCACGTGAGCTAACTTCCCAAATCCCGATTCATGACATCTGTATGACTATTTCTCGAAATTACCAAACGAAATTAACACCATCGTCTTCAATATTAAGGATGATCACTACAACGCATATCTGCGATGTTACGCTGCTTTTCTAAGATGGCATTCACAAACGATTAGCATGCGTAAGCTAACTCCTGCTGTTGTCGCGCCGATGGGATCAGAAAGGTTGAGACCGTGGGAGACTAAGAAAACTCATGGTTTCATGATGAACAATGAGTGGCAAATTAAAAAGCGCCGTACTTCAAACTCGTCCTGTTTATGAAAGTCGATTGTCATACGCTGCTGCTGTGCAGTAATGAGCAGAAGTGACTTGTGTGGCCAGAAAACACTCAAGCGGCGCAGCGTGCACACTAGATATCATCAAATAGCAACCTACTGTAGATGTGTTACATTAGATGCCATTAGCTGCGTGAGCCCAGAGCGACGCGTAGTCCATATACTACATTGATGAATTAGAAACCGTCATGACTGAATGGAAATTAATCAGGCCAAATCAATCCATACCAGTGACGATAAACAATGCTGCAAATACTGTTAATTCAGTACATGTTACAGATGGACTCGGACCACAAATAGGATGTTTTGCTTATATGGTAAATATCGCTGCTAAAAGAGCTGCAGCAATCAACAGTGTGCCCCACTTTACATACAGTAAAGATTGTTCTCAGCACTTTTATACAAAATTTCTTCAGATCAGTAAGAAGTAAGCACATAAATATTATGCACTAAAATGCTTGTTTATATGATGCCACTGTTATTTTTGCTTGTTAGCAAATAAAAAAATATTAATAATGATAATAATAACAGTTGTATTTTCTGTTTCAGAGCATTAAATGTATTCAATTGTATTGAAAATCGTACCGAACCGTGACTTAACTGTATCTTTGCATCCCTTATACGTGTATATGTGTATATATATATATATATATATAAATATGTTTTTTGTTGTTTTGCAAACAGAGTGGTATCGGAATGGTATCGGTATCGGCCGATACTGCACAGCCAGGTATCTGTATCGGTATCGGGCCCAAAAAATGGTATCGGTGCAACACTACTTAAAACCGAGCTACGTACTGAACCGAGATTTTTGTGTACAGTTACACCGTTACAATGGCTAATTACTAATTAGCCATTGAATATTCAATGAACCGATAGTAGAGATAGAATTTGGCTATTGTGAGCACAAGAATCTGCTTCTAATGCCTAGTTCAATGCATTGCTTAATATGATAATAATTTAGCTTTTAGCTCACATGTTGTGCTTGTGTCATTCACCACACAGCGCACTTAGATTGTGACCGCCGTCGTGGTTGCCTCAACTTCCCACTCATTTCGGCAGAACGGCTAGTAGTCACCGTCATTACCCGATCGTCACGGGCGTGTCATAACAACGCGAGAGCTAACAAAACAACTCTAACGCACGCTCCGTAGCATTTTCTTCACAGCTCAAAACGAAACTAGTCGTGGCAACGAAGCAACATGCTAAAACAATGGACTGTTAAACGCTGTTTCTTAAACATGAAGATGTGGATCAGTTGATCTTCCTCAAGAAAAATCTGCCCTTCAAAAAAGATATAGACAGTGATGAGGAATAAAATAATGTGGTAGCACAGGCATAAGTGAATGACTTTGCTGTGTATAAGGTTAAAGTAATGATTATATACCTGTCTGTCTAAAATGCCATGTTTTTATTCCCCCAGTTATTCCAGTGGTAAAGCATAATTTATTATTTATTTATGATAACACGAGCAGGTTTATTTTTTTGCTAGAGCTGCTGCATATAATTAATAGTTTTTGCTGGTAAGATGTTTACGTGGAAAGTTTGCACTTAAATTACTTGCCTATTGTGCTCAAAACACCAGAAAATACATTAGTTAAATAACTGCACTTTATTGTTGTCTGTCACTGGAGTTTTATTTTATCATCAATCCCATCCAACAAAATGACGGTCATATAGTAAGCTTTATTTTTTTCAAAAAAAAATAAAACATAACATTGGTATGAAATTTTGTTGTTTAATTTAATCTTTAATCTTTTTTTATATGTTTGAAATACTGTACGAACACACACAACTAATGTTTACTATCGTATCGTTTTCACTCTGTATCGAACCGTATCGTTCTTAAACTGTATCCAATCGTATCGAATGCTCGGCCTTAAAAATGTATCGCTTTTGAATTGAATCGTAACCTGTGTATCTAGATACATATCGAATCGGCTTCATGCCAGAGATTGCCAACTCTAGAATTAACTTGCCTAAAACTCAAAACAACTATCCAAAACCCCGAAATAGACGACATTGTACTGTCCTCGCCAAGATGTTGGAGATAGGTCCATGTGGTTTCCTGACTTTATTCAGCTTCTCATGACATCAACACGTGCAGAATGAAACAAAAATAAAAATTGAATGAAATCAATTCATCGTCAATAATAGCAATGCAAATTTTGATACAGCAATAACAATAAAAACAAACGATTGGCACGTATGAGTTGGCGTCCCCACACCATTAAAAAAAAAAAAAAATCACATCAACTCGCCCAAAGTATTCGACCACAATTGAAAATGAACAAGAAACTGTACAAAAGGTGTTGCCTCTGGATGCTTCGAAAGTAAATGTGCGCACAGGGTCTTTCCTCTCTCACACTCGGCTTCTTCGTGGGAGCAAATGGCTCTTCCTTGTGTGTGTGTGTGTGTTCGCGTTCATCTTAGCGTGAACTAATACGTTCTTCGTGTGTAAATGCGCTCTGACTTGCAACCCTCACATGCGGAAGTACTACCTGCCCTACATTTCCTCCGCCAAAATAAAAGCATGCATCACAAAACAAAAGTCAACATGATTAAAAAAAAGACTGGAGACCCCAGTGTCCTAAAGTTGAAATTACATCAGTCGGGTACGTCGTAACTCGGGGACTACCTGTTTTTCTTTCTATATTCTCTCTATATGTCCGACGTCATTAAATCACGTAATTTTTTTTCCCCCATCCAGAGTCCCGCAGACGTCACTGTAGAAGAACTTCACCCTGAGAAGCACAATCCCGTCCACGTTAAACAGAAGGAGGAGCCTGACATGCCGTTGATCAAACAGGAGGCGGAGCCAGAGACCTCTGACATCAAAGAAGAAAAACAGGAAATTGAAATCCTCAATTTTCCAATGGGTGTCGGTGTGAAGAGCGAAGAAGACGAAGGACCAAGCGAAGAGAGCGGAGCAGCGAACCCTTTGAGTGACAGCTCATTTCAGCACCAGACAACAAAAGGAGAACAACCGGACGGTTTCTTAGCTCCGCTTTCGGACAGCGATGACATAACGTCACATTCTTCTGACTTTAATACGGATGAGGAGATAGATGACTTTGACCAAAATGCTTCAAAATCCTTAGACAAGTCATCATTTAAAAGAGACGCAAAGGAAGGCGTGGTAGGGAAAAGCTTTCCCTGCTCACTTTGTGATAAAACCTTTCCTTGGAAATGCTACTTAAAGACACACATGCGTAGACACACTGGAGAGAAGCCTTTTGCCTGCACACTTTGCGATAAAAAATACTCCACGAAGGCAAAATTAAACATACACACAAGAACACACACTGGAGAGAAGCCTTATGCCTGCACACTTTGTGATAAAAAATACTTCACAAAGGAAAATTTAAACTATCACACAAGAACACACACTGGAGAGAAGCCTTTTGCCTGCACACTTTGTGGTAAAAGTTTCACATATCAGCGACATTTAAACATTCACTCAAGAACCCACACTGGAGAGAAACCTTTTGCCTGCACATTTTGTGGTAAAAGATGCACGCATAAGGGAGGTTTAAACTATCACATAAGCACACACACCGGAGAGAAGCCTTATGCCTGCACACTTTGTGATAAAAAATACTCCACGAAGGCAAAATTAAACATACACACAAGAACACACACTGGAGAGAAGCCTTATGCCTGCACGCTTTGTGATAAAAAATGCTCCACGAAGGAAAATTTAAACTATCACACAAGAACCCACACTGGAGAGAAACCTTTTGCCTGCACATTTTGTGGTAAAAGATGCGCCCATAAGGGAGGTTTAAACTATCACATAAGCACACACACCGGAGAGAAGCCTTATGCCTGCACACTTTGTGATAAAAAATACTCCACGAAGGCAAAATTAAACATACACACAAGAACACACACTGGAGAGAAGCCTTTTGCCTGCGCACTTTGTGGAAAAAGATTCACCCGTAAGGATGATTTACACATTCACACAAGAACACACACTGGAGAGAAACCTTTTACCTGCACACTTTGTGATAAAAAATTCTCCACGAAGAAAAAATTAAACATTCACACAAGAACACACACTGGAGAGAAGCCTTTTGCCTGCACACTTTGCGATAAAAGATTTTCTCAGAAGAATAATTTAAAACTACATAAGCGCTCACACACTGGAGAAAAGCCTTTTGCATGCTCACTTTGCGGTAAAAGATTTGCTCAGAAAGGACATTTAGTAAGCCACGCAAGTAGCCACACTGAGAAAAAACCTTTGAATTCTAGCGTGTGACAAAATATACTGATTCTTGCATTTACAATGGAAAAAGCATTTCAATTTTATTATTCGGGTTCTCACGAGCCTCTTTTGAAAAAGTTGTTCATGCTTTTTCAGGCGCTGTTCTTTTTTACAACTATCTAATTCATATATGGTGGAAAACACAGAAAAGGTTGAAATGGCAGTTCTGCTCTTGCACCACTCTTTAAAATAAACTGCTGTATTTTAAGCCAAAACAACTGTTGTGTTTGATAGAACAATATGTTTATATGCTGCCATAGCAGAATCATGGCGCATTAAGCCCCCAAACTATTTTTAATACTGTATGTCTGTTTTACCCTGGAAACGCCCGTTTACAGATGTCGTGCAACCGCTTTTGTTTCAACACAGCCAAAAAAAGAAGGCAGGTAAGTAGATTTATTGTTCGAAATGTCTATTTAGTTAAAAAAAAAAAAAAAAACTTTAAAAAATTATTTACTTGTATATTTTAAACTTTTAAACACATTACATCATAATGCAAAAAAATGGTGTCTGTAAATCAGTCACGGATATCTAGCTTATAACTGTCGCTTAATTGTAATTTTTTTTGTTCGTCACATTTTCTCCGATGTTAGATGATAAATAATCGATCCAAACAAAAATTGGGGGGAAAAACATTAAAAGGGTCACTGTATGAAAAAGAAAATCTCTACCACTCCTTGATGTCTGTGATTTCTGCATCGCGACCCTTATTATATTACCATGTTTCACCCATTGGTATAGTAGGTTGGATAAAGTCAGTGTATACATTTACGAAATATTTAAATTCTGAGCCTTCAAATTTAGGTATTTTTAGTGATGACTAGAATTCGGATATGTTGATCATATTTATTGGATATTTTTTTGACTCCAGTGATCAGGTGAAGTGATGGAATTTCCAAACGCTTGATCTTCTTACCCAGAAGTTCCAGTACTTGAACGTCTATGGAGGTAGATTTGTGTCTTTATTATTCAATCAAAAAAAAAGTTGCTTCAATCAAATAAAAAGTTGCTTCAATCAAAATATATATTTTCAATCAAAGAAAACATCTCTTCAATTAAAAAAAAATGTGTTTGAATGCAAAAATAAATTTGAAACTCAAAAAAATATATTTGAAAACTTTTTCTTTGATTGAAAATTTTTTTTTTGATTTAAGTCAAGTTTTTTTTAATTGAAACACCATTTTTGATTGAAGTCATGTCATTTTGCGTTTGGACCACATTTTGGCTAGGACATTTGTGTCTTTATTATTCAATCAAAAATTAAGTCGCTTCAAACAAAAAAAAAATATTTTCAAAAGAAAAATCACTTCAATCAAAAATTTTTAAAAATTCAATTGTGGAAAAAAAGGTTTGAATGTGAAAAAATATTTGAGACTCAGAAATTCGCATTTGAACACTTTATTTTTCATTCAAACCGTTTTCTTTGATTGAAGCAATCCTTTTTGTGTTCAAGCCATATTAGGGGTAGGACATTTGTGTCAAAATCATTCAGTCGCAATAAAAGTTGCTTTAATCAAAAAACTATTTTTAATCAAAGAAAAAAATCATTTGCAAAAATATATATTTTTCTAAAATATATTTTTTTTATTTGAAATATATATTTTTTTTATTGAAGTATCACTTTTTTGAAAAGCAAAAAGTTTTAAACTCTTTTTTTTTTTCAAAGTGGAAAAAGTTTTGAACACACTTTTTTTTTGAAGTGGGAAAAGTTTTGAAGGCACTTTTTTTCGATTGAATCATTTTGACACAAAGATTCAACTTCAACGCTAGTTCCGGTGTGTTTGAGTGGCGGCTGATTGGGCCAATGGCATAAAAGTATGAAGCAAGAATAATGGCCATTGGCCACCAGGTCTCCATCCAGCCATCGGAGTCTCCTGGAGTCCAAGCCGATTATAGGGCACTGGTACGAGGGTGTAACATTGGCATTTCACCAGAGTATGGTGCCCTGCTGCTTAATGTGATTCAACACGGCGAACTTCACCCGCTGCCCTGACGTGACGGTTGGCAATCGGTTCCAACCGGAGTGTCCGCGACGCGCCGGTACAAGAGTGGTCGGCGAGTGGCCCGACACTAGCCTGCCCAGTAAGAGAGTGTACTACCGGCGAGTCGCCGGCGTCCACGCCTGGAGCCCCATCACTTCAACTTTGAATGAGTGTCGTGTCATTCGCGGACCGTCCACTCGACAGCCGGCCACCGCGCCTGGGGGGTGATATCGGGGTCCGACCAGTGTGCCGTTGCGGGTACTCCGGTGAAATGCCGATGTTACACCCCCGTACCAGTGCCCTATAATCGGCTTGGACTCCAGGAGACTCCGATGGCTGGATGGAGACCTGGTGGCCAATGGCCATTATTCTTGCTTCATACTTTTATGCCATTGGCCCAATCAGCCGCTACTCAAACACACCGGAACTAGCGTTGAAGTTGAATCTTTGTGTCAAAATGATTCAATCGAAAAAAAGTGCCTTCAAAACTTTTCCCACTTCAAAAAAAAAGTGTGTTCAAAACTTTTTTCACTTTGAAAAAAAAAAAAAAAGAGTTTAAAACTTTTTGCTTTTCAAAAAAGTGATACTTCAATAAAAAAATATATATATTTCAAATAAAAAAATATATTTTAGAAAAATATATATTTTTGCAAATGATTTTTTTCTTTGATTAAAAATAGTTTTTTGATTAAAGCAACTTTTATTGCGATTGAATGATTTTGACACAAATGTCCTACCCCTTATATGGTTCAAACACAAAAAGGATTGCTTCAATCAAAGAAAACAGTTTGAATGAAAAATAAAGTGTTCAAATGCGAATTTCTGAGTCTCAAATATTTTTTCACATTCAAACCTTTTTTTTCTACAATTGAATATTTTTAAAATTTTTGATTGAAGTGATTTTTCTTTTGAAAATATATATTTTTTGTTTGAAGCAACTTAATTTTTGATTGAATAATAAAGACACAAATGTCCTAGCCAAAATGTGGTCCCAACGCAAGATTACATGACTTCAATCAAAAATGGTGTTTCAATCAAAAAAAACTTGACTTAAATCAAAAAAAAAAAAAAAATTCAATCAAAGAAAAATAGTTTTCAAATATATTTTTTTGAGTTTCAAATTTATTTTTGCATTCAAACACATTTTTTTGATTGAAGAGACGTTTTCTTCGATTGAAAATATATATTTTGATTGAAGCATTTTTTTATTTGATTGAAGCAACTTTTTTTTTGATTGAATAATAAAGACACAAATCTACCTCCATAAACGTCTCTACTTCCGGTTCACTTTAGTGACGAGATTTGTCGTTCACTTGAGCAAACGAATCCATTCCGGTTCGTTCAGTAAAAAGATTCGTTCAAACAAATCGTTCAACGAATCGTTCGCCCCCCTCATCTCCCTCCCCGCCCAAACGAATCGTTCGGTTACTGAACGGGAAGTGACGTTGCCGAACGAATCACCAAAGACCGCTTCGCAGTATAGAGTCTACCCACGCACCACGTGTTCGCTGTAGGGTTCCGCCCACTTGTCCGTCATTTTGACTCTGTATTTGCATTGCTTTCAATTGATGGCGCAATTTAAAATGCATTTCATGGAAGACCCGGTGCTTTCTGATGCCGCAAACTCACTGGATCTGTTGCATAAAAGGCGTTATGAGGAAAAGCTTCGTTCTATACAGTCGCCAGATCCATATTTGATGCCCAAATCGATGTTTTTCGACCCACTGTCTTCGCCCTGTCTGCCTGACATCTGCTACGCTGATATTTAAAATGATCTTGTCCACACAAAATCGGCCTATTCTCACGAAAAACTTCAAGAGCTTGGACGCTTATAAATACTTCGTTGCTGGTTGGGTGAAACAGGTCCTCGTTTGGCAGGAATCTATCTTGTGCTTGGAAAGGTGAGTTACGAAATTTTCAATTCGAATTCTTTTGTTATTGCTAACATCCACTGTCAAGTCTAATGTATTTCATGTCGTTTGTCAATGGAGTTAAGGCTTTTAATGTTTATATGGTTTAGCGATAGCACGCACTACATACATACGTGTATGTTGTCGGCGATTAGCCTAGCAATGATCTTAATTGTGGTTATTTGTCAGCCCCGTAGACGAGGCCAGTTTCCCTCACTTGGTACCAGCTAAATATTATTCGAAAAATAACGATGGTGGAAGAAAGGGAAGTCACAAACATCTTGAATTTGAAACTATGTCGTACTACGTCGTATGTTGTCGGCGATTAGCCTAGCAATGATCTTAATTGTGGTTGTCAGGCCAAAACCCTCTAAATATATATTAAATGCATCTTACCGGATATAAAATGACTACTACATAGTCTCTGGTGATTTTTTGGTGTCCAATTTTCACGTCGAATTGCAGCCGTCCATTTCGCTCTTCTATTTGGATCCCTCGGAATACGGTAAAATTTCAAGTCTCTCCTTCCATCTTCTCTGTTAGTGCAACCAACAGCCACACACGCCTTCACCATTTTGATTATTAATGTTAAGGAGCAGAAAAACACGCCGTAAATAGGAGGAATGTATGTAGCCTCAATGGGGAAAAACGATGTGTTGCCGGCCAACATGGTGCGGGGGCGTGGTTTAGGGCTGTGTGTGACGTCACGTGGGTAGGGTCTATAACTGAACGGGAAGTGACATTGCTTGGTCCCTCCCTCTCTTCCACATTGACCACTCGTCGTAGTTTCAGAAATGAGTGACAGGCGGTATCATTCTGCTTTCACAGACAGCCTCGTCTCCCTCCTGCTGCTGCAAAAGCGAGGGAGAACTTCCGCGTCGTCTGTCCTAGTTCTATGGGCTCAAAGTCATGGCTCGTGCTTGCATTTCGATTTAGGACACGGTTAAACATTTTCCTTTTGTGAGGGGAGTAGGGGGCGGGGGCGCACGGACTTTCTTTAGCAGGTTCTTGATCACACATACAATCACATATACAGCATGATTGCTGTCACGAAAATAAAAATACATCGAAAGTTTAATTTCTGAATATGGAACGACCAACACATCATATTTACATCTCGCTCTGTTGTATTTTTGTTTTTTAGTATTAAGATGATCGTGTTGAATTTTTGCACTGGTATTAATAAATTAAATAATCCGGTCAGCTCCCCTGTCGTCCCCGCATCTCAGATCGTCAAATGCTGACGAGAAATAATTGTTTGCTCTTTACGATGTCGCCTTTCTACTCTCATTAGTCTGTTAAGAAAAATGTAGACATATTGCGACATCTCCCGTGTCCGCGTGCTTTGTTTTTTGGGCGCTTGAGTAGCACATGATGGACGGATTGACATAATTTGTCAAACCAACCAACACCTGACACGAAGAAAAAATGCACTGGTATTAATAAATAAAATAATCCGGTCAGCTCCCCTGTCGTCCCCGCATCTCAGATCGTCAAATGCTGACGAGAAATAATTGTCAGCTCTTTACGATGTCGCCTTTCTACTCTCATTAGTCTGTTAAGAAAAATGTAGACATATTGCGACATCTCCCGTGTCTGCGTGCGTTGTTTTGGGCGCTTGAGTAGCACATGATGGACGGATTGACATAATTTGTCAAACCAACCAACACCCGACACGCTGACACGAAAAAAAAAATAATAAAACACTTGGAAAAAATTGACATGTATATACAGTTTCATTGCAAATCAGTATTATGGTCAGGCCCGGAGTGACTAATCGGGAGCTTCTGGACGATTCCAGAAGGGCCGGCCGGCCAGATGGGACGGTCCGGGTTTTATTAAAAAAAAAAAAAAAAAAAAAATTACACTGTTATCATTTTTTGTTTGGTATTTATTTGTGACAGTGTCACTGAGTATAACTTACATTCTGTTACCGCTGTCCCTGTGGGCCGTCTTAAAAAAAAAAAAAAAAAAAAAAAAAAAAAGTATTTTTTTTTCCAGACTCATCCTCACGTGTGCAGACGAAAAATACAGCATGCAGCTCCGCCCCCTAATTGTAGTCTGTATTGAGCCAAATTAGCTGCTAATTCGGTGCTCGGATGGATAAAAAGAGCAAGGGTGGCGCTGAAAAATAAGAATTAAAAAGAGAAAAGCACTCGTGAAAGAATCGGCAAAATGCGCAAAAATAGCTATTTTTTTTCATGCAGCGACCTTGCTGCCTCAAACTACAGAGGATTACAACGAAAGTGGTAAGGCCAGATGGCGAATAAAATGCAACTTGCACCGTGTGATACGACAATATGTAATTGTGGAAACTTTGGCTTCTTGTAGCACCTCACAAGGGATATGTAGCAGCAAGCATTAGCCATAATGAACACACCACAGGTGCAGAGCTGGAAGGTAGGATTGCCATGTCGTTCAGCGAGTTAACATTAGAATTAATGTAATCATTTACGTGGCGTTTTTAAAGTGGAAATGGAAAATGGATAATAGTATCATTAGAAGTTGTTACAATGTGCAATACGTATTCTTTATTTTTCATATTGTTATGTTGCTATGTTTGTTTTATCTGTAAGCACTCATTTTGTTAATATTTGATGTTGCAGAAAAGGTCTTATTGATTCATTTATTTTAGGGCTGTCAAAATTATCGGGTTAACGGGCGGTAATTAATTTTTTAAATGAATCACGTTAAAATATTTGACGCAATTAACGCACATGCCCTGCTCAGACAGATTTAAATGACAGTACAATGACGTGCCCACTTGTTAATTGTGTTTTATGGAGTTTTGCCGCCCTCTGCTGGCGCTTGGGTGTGACTGATTTTATAGGATTCAGCACCCATGAGCATTTTGTAAGTAATTATTGACATCAACAATGGCGGGCTACTAGTTTATTTTTTGATTGAAAATTTTACAAATTTTATTAAAACGAAAACATTAAGAGGGGTTTTAATATAAAATTTCTATAACTTGTACTAACATTTATCTTTTAAGAACTACAAGTCTTTCTATCCATGGATGGCTTTAACAGAATGTTCATAATGTTAATGCCATCTTGTTGATTTATTGTTATAATAAACAAATACAGTCCTTATGTACCTTATGTTGAATGTTTATATCCATCTTGTGTCTTATCTTTCCATTCCAACAATAATTTACAGAAAAATATGGCATATTTTATAGATGGTTTGAATTGCGATTAATTACGATTAATTTTTAAGCTGTAATTAACTTGATCAAAAATTTTAATCGTTTGACTGGCCTAATTTATTTTTCAAATGTATCATTTAATATAGTTTTTTTTTTTAAATCCATTTTTAAATTTGTTCAAAATATGTTGTGTTGCACTTGTTAAAATAGAGCCACCTTGTTAAACAACCATTACCTGCACTGAATTGGAATACACAGAATTACAGTACACGGCTTTAGAGAACACTGAACTTAACACGTGTATGCATAATGACATAATTTTAAATGAGTGGGCCGGTCTGAGGCATGAAATTCCAGGGCCGAAAATGAGTCTCACTCCGGCCCTGGTGATCATACTAAATATTTTTTTCTGTGCACATATGAGGTAAATATCGCTGCCATGAAGCCTCCATATAGTGACAGTTCTCTGCCCGCTTCACTGCCGTCACGCGACCGCAGCTCAGCTTTTGCTTGCCTCGTAGCTACCCGTGTTTTAAATTACTGTAAATTTGATAGTATGTCGTCATAGGCAGTCACGAGTTTGTTGAGAAAAGTACTACTCTAAACAATGCTCGCTAGATTTGTGTGGTGTTTTTGTCTGTTTGAGCAGCATTTGATAGGCTCCACGTTAACAAATATGTGACAAAGTCATTTCCTTTCATTTTCTGATTCATTCACCGCATAGTCATTACTGGAAAATCAAGTTAGCAGCAAGCTAGGTCAGGAACCGGAGGACCGAGTCACTGAACGGGAAGTGACAAAACTCAGTCTTGCCCCCCTGCCTGCACGCTGGCTGCTTATTGGCCACACGTGGACGTGAGTGACAAACGCCCTGATTCTGTTTCCGGTCCCTCCCCTGCCCGCGATGAGGCTGGCGTCTGATTGGTCGTGTGCGATGTCAGAAGACGCTGCCGCTTGCTCAACGCCCTCCCACGCAGCGAACAAGCACCACCTTCATAGAACGAATCAGTGCAGATGATGATTAGTTCGGTCTCGTTCACCAAAACAATTCGTTCAAAAAGAACGAATCGTTCGCGACCGATACAACACTAGTTCACTTGATGCAACCTCTATGTACCCATCCGGGCTTGCTGTTCTTTCGTGATCCATTCTCCAAACCAAACGACCTCCTTGAAAGCAATTTAATTGGGTAAGTACCGAAGAGAAAATTTAATGGACAAAAAAGTCTCATTTTAAAGCATAATGGAAGTCGTTCGGCTTTATGTTGAAGCTTCGCAGGCTCACTTAACTTAGTTTAGCTTAGCTCGCTAGCTAAGACACGTTAACGCATTCCGACCAGGCCCGGAGTGACTAATCGGGAGCTTCTGGACGATTCCAGAAGGGCCGGCCGGCCAGATGGGCCGGTCCGCGTTTTATTAAAAAAAAAAAAAAAAAAAAATTACACTGTTATCATTTTTTGTATGGTATTTATTTATGACAGTGTCACTGAGTATAACTTACATTCTGTTACCGCTGTCCCTGTGGGCCGTCTTAAAAAAAAAAAAAACAGTATTATTTTTTTTTCCAGACTCATCCTCACGTGTGCAGACGAAAAATACAGCATGCAGCTCCGCCCCCTAATTGTAGTCTGTATTGAGCCAAATTAGCTGCTATCTCGGTGCTCGGATGGATAAAAAGAGCAAGGGTGGCGCTGAAAAATAAGAATTAAAAAGAGAAAAGCACTCGTGAAAGAATCGGTAAAATGCGCGAAAATAGCTAATTTTTTTCATGCAACGACCTTGCTGCCTCAAACTACAGAGGATTACAACGAAAGTGGTAAGGCCAGATGGCGAATAAAATGCAACTTGCACCGTGTGATACGACAATATGTAATTGTGGAAACTTTGGCTTCTTGTAGCACCTCACAAGGGATATGTAGCAGCAAGCATTAGCCATAATGAACACACCACAGGTGCAGAGCTGGAAGGTAGGATTGCCATGTCGTTCAGCGAGTGAACATTAGAATTAATATAATCAATTACGTGGCGTTTTTAAAGTGGAAATGGAAAATGGATAATAGTATCATTAGAAGTTGTTACAATGTGCAATACGTATTCTTTATTTTTCATATTGTTATGTTGCTATGTTTGTTTTATCTGTAAGCACTCATTTTGTTAATATTTGATGTTGCAGAAAAGGTCTTATTTATTCATTTATTTTGGGGCTGCCAAAATTATCGCGTTAACGGGCGGTAATTAATTTTTTTAATGAATCACGTTAAAATATTTGACGCAATTAACGCACATGCCCTGCTCAGACAGATTTAAATGACAGTACAATGACATGCCCACTTGTTAATTGTGCTTTATGGAGTTTTGCCGCCCTCCGCTGGCGTTTGGGTGCGACTGATTTTATAGGCTTCAGCACCCATGAGCATTGTGTAAGTAATTATTGACATCAACAATGGCGGGCTACTAGTTTATTTTTTGATTGAAAATTTTACAAATTTTATTAAAACGAAAACATTAAGAGGGGTTTTAATATAAAATTTCTATAACTTGTACTAACATTTATCTTTTAAGAACTACAAGTCTTTCTATCCATGGATCGCTTTAACAGAATGTTAATAATGTTAATGCCATCTTGTTGATTTATTGTTATAATAAACAAATACAGTCCTTATGTACCTTATGTTGAATGTATATATCCATCTTGTGTCTCATCTTTCCATTCCAACAATAATTTACAGAAAAATATGGCATATTTTATAGATGGTTTGAATTGCGATTAATTACAATTAATTTTTAAGCTGTAATTAACTCGATCAAAAATTTTAATCATTTGACAGGCCTAATTTATTTTTCAAATGTATCATTTAATATAGTTTTTTTTTAAATCCATTTTTAAATTTGTTCAAAATATGTTGTGTTGCACTTGTTAAAATAAAGCCACCTTGTTAAACAACCATGACCTGCACTGAATTGGAATACACAGAATTACAGTACACGGCTTTAGAGAACACTGAACTTAACACGTGTATGCATAATGACATAATTTTAAATGAGTGGGCCGGTCTGAGGCATGAAATTCCAGGGCCGAAAATGAGTCCCACTCCGGCCCTGATTCCGACTGCTTTGACTTCACTTCCGATTTGTAAAGTTTTGTTATCAGGAAAAGTCAATCGGTTGACATGAGCGGGATTACATTTAATTGTATGAGACGCTTCTCGACTTGTCTTTAAGATGCGACAAGTTACTACTGACTGGTGGCCAACACAATCCCAAACATCAAGTCAAAGAGTAGAAATGAGGAGAGGAAATCCAGGTCGCGACGAACAACTGAAAAACAAAAGGAAATGAAGGTAAGATTATAAAATTAGTTGTTGTATTTTTTATGCAATAGCAGACTTTGTTTTCTTGTGATTGTTACTTTATGGAAGTACTTCTCAATAGGGATGGGTGGCTCGATACCAAAATATCGATATTTCGATCCAGCGCGTTAATTTTAGGTATTGATCCCCAAGCAAAAGTATCGATATCTGGAATTAATATATTTTCTTTGTCAATTTTTATGTATATTTTTGTGCACACTTTTTGTCCTACTTTTCCCTTTCGCATTCTACACGCACGTAAGCAGTGCACACACATAAGCAGTGCACCGGCGTATTCACGTCCCTATCCTGTGTCGAACAGCATGCTTTTCCTCCGCCCCTCTCACGCCTAATTTCTTACTTAACCTTATTATTATTTCTTATTCATTTACCGTATTTTTCGGACTACAAGTCGCTCCTGAGTATAAGTCGATCCAGCCATAAAATGCCCAACGAAGAGAAAAAAAACATTTACAAGTCACACCGGAGTATAAGTCGAATTTTGGGGGGAAATTTACTTGATAAAATCCAACACATAGAACAGACATGTCATCTTGAAAGGCAATTTAATATAAAAATGCAACAGAGAACAACATGCTAAATAAATATACAGTGTACAGTGCATGAACAACGAAATGGGAATATACTGTCCTACGCTACAGCTCGGTCCTGGCTGTACAGCGAACTCCCAAAAGACAATGCTGGACGTCCGTATAATTTGGTGAATCAATTTGGTCCTCGATAGAAAACAGGTTCGCATGAACGTAAATTAATGATAATTAGGTACTATTAGTAATAAGTAACAGGTTAGCATGCGTTCGCTATCATTAGCACATCGTTCAAACAACCACACAACTGGCTCTAAGTGTCCGATCGCGGGTGGAAAACACACAACAACAACAGAAAAGATGATACACGCAGGCGTTGCCTCTGCATAGATGATTTTAAAGCATAAACAATGAAAGTAGGCTCGCAGCCGTCTATTCTCTCTCGCTGTAACTCGCCCACTCACTGACTCACTCACTCAGAGCTACGTAGCTGTCCGTCTTCTTCTGGCGTGTGAGCACTCTTCTCCACGTAAACAAGTGCGAGTGCGCCCTCACGTGGGCATGAAAGCGCCACAAACTAAATGCATCCATTTCAAGATAAAAAAGTCGATAATACAATTGAACATACACTGCCAAAGGCAGAACGCGAACGTGGCCATAGCTATAAAGAGTTATTCAGATAACTATAGCATAAGAACATGGTAACAACTTTACAAAACCATCAGTGTCACTGCAAAACACCAAAATAACATGTGAAATTATATCATAATGTGTTAATAATTCCACACATAAGTCGCTCCTGAGTATAAGTCGCACCCCCAGCCAAAATATGAAAAAAAAAACGCGACTTATAGTCCGAAAAATACGCTATTATTTCTTGAGAATTTGTTTCATATTTTTATTTTTTGATGAAATGTTTTTCCATATTTTTTTATGTTACAAACAATTAAATGCTTGATTTCTCATGTTTTGTTGCTACTTATTTTTATTTTGTTGATGGTCTGTTTCAATTATTTCAAGATGTTTATTTATTTATTTTATTTTTATTTTTTTCAAAATCTGTTTGAAAATTGTGTTCGTAAAATAAAATTCAAAACCGGCAAGTGACTATTGATTATTGGATTTGTTTTTAGTGATCTACCATTTGAGGGCGGTAACATGCTACTATTAATTCGTTCTTTAAGTAGATCAAAAATATTTAATTTAGGTAGATTAAAATTTGATCAAATATAAAGTGTAGCAGGGAAATGTTCTGTGCATATGAATTTAAGGGTCATGGTTAAAGAGTGAGACTGACTAATCAGAGTTTGTTGTTGATGGATTGGTTTGTGAGTTTGAGGGAAACTGCTTTGCTCGTTATTAAAAGCAGCAGTTTTCCATTGCAAAGCATATTTGACACAAAGAGACTTAATAGTTTTTGAGTGCTTGATGCAGTTGTACATTAGATATCATCAGAATGGCTGAGAACACTGCAGGGTTCTTATATATATTAGGGCTGTCAAACGGTTAAAATTTTTAATCGAGTTAATTACAGCTTAAAATGAATCGCAATTAATCGCAATTCAAACCATCTCTAAAATATGCCATATTTTTCTGTAAATTATTGTTGGAATGGAAAGATAAGACACACGACGGATATATACATACAACATACTGTACATAAGTACTGTATTTGTTTATTGTAACAATAAATCCACAAATGGCATTAACATTCTTTCTGTTAAAGTGATCCACGGATAGAAAGACTTGTAGTTCTTAAACGATAAATGTTATAATTACAAGTTATAGTAATTTTATATTAAAACTAGGGCTGTCAAACGGTTAAAATTTTTAATCGAGTTAATTACAGCTTAAAAATTAATTAATCGTAATTAATCGCAATTAATCGCAATTCAAACCATCTATAAAATATGCCATATTTTTCTGTAAATTATTGTTGGAATGGAAAGAAAAGACAAGATGGATATATACATTCAACATACGGTACATAAGGACTGTATTTGTTTATTATAACAATAAATTACCAAGATGGCATTAACATTATTAACATTCTGTTAAAGTGATTCATGGATAGAAAGACTTGTAGTTCTTAAAAGATGAATATTAGTACAAGTTATAGAAATGTTATATTAAAATGCCTCTTAATGTTTTCGTTTTAATAAAACTTGTAAAATTTTCAATCAAAAAATAAACTAGTAGCCCTATTCTGTCCTCAATGTGTGTGAGTACACAAATTGACAGATAGCGAACATAAGTTCCGAAAAGAAATCAGACGGTGTGGCAAAGTTGCATGGGCTTTACTGAAGTCATCTCTTTTTAACAGGAGCACGTTTCTTGTATTTTTGTAAAACTGAAAATAACAAGGCAATGTGTCAATAACTTGCATAAATCACAAAATAATATAAAATGTGCACACACGTGTCCATTTGAGCAGTAGCACTAGCCAATTAGCTCACAAGCATCTAACAATGTAACTGCATTTCACCATATATGTGAACAAATTCAAATACACATCATCAATAACTATCTAATGCTCATGAATATAAACAAAGGAGGAATATAACTCACAAGCGATGCATGTATTAGACACAAACAGTGTGATGGGGCTATGAGAACTGCCACTGAATACTGGATGCGGACGTTAGCTGGTCTGAAGAGCACTGTCTATTAGTGTGAGTTCGCGTCGACATATAATCACGTCAGAAAAGCGCGCCGAAACCCAAATAATCAGCTGCACTGAATCGCCAGCAGAGGGCGACATTACGCCACATAACATATGCAAGTCACACCCAAGCGCCAGCAGAGGGCGGAAAAACTCCATAAAACACAGTTAACAAGTTGGCCTTTCACTGTACTGACATTTAAATCTGTCTGAGCGGGCCTAGTGCGTTAATTGCGTCAAATATTTTAACGTGATTAATTTAAAAAATTAATTAACGCCCGTTAACGCGATAATTTTGACAGCCCTAATTAAAACCCCTCTTCATGTTTTCGTTTTAATAAAATTTTTAAAATTTTCAATCAAAAGTAGAGTTAATATAATAATAAGAAGAATAAAAACAACAATAATAAAAATAGAGTGACCACAGTTTTACGTGTATTTTGCATAGCTATTTTGATATGGAATGCCAGTTCATTTTGCATTGTTGTTTAAGAATAGGGCCTCATTACTATAGACTGAAGTGCTTTTCTTTTTGTGAACTTTTTTTTTTTTTTTTTTTTTTTTTTTTGGAGAGATAGGAATATTATTTTTGTTGTGCTTTCACTAAACGATACTTACATTGGGGAGAGCAAGTATTTGATACATTGCCAATGGGTTTTCCCATTGGCAGTGTATCAAATACTTGTTCTCCCCACTGTATGTTTGTTGTGAAGGAGTTGCCATCGCCTTTACTGTATAACAAATATCTGTACATATCTTACCCAAAATACAACAAGAGACACATAACTGCCATTAAAAGAAAGAAAACTTACTGAAATATGTGTGGAGCACAAATAGCAATTTGCATTGCATTGTGAATACAGCATAAACGTCTCACAACTACTAATTCTCCCACGTTTTGAAGAAATAACATGTGTATGGAACGGCGCTGCCCCCAAGCGGCCGGTGGCATTCTCTTCACTCTTAATGTCCATAAACGGCCTCATTGTAATCTGTTTGAGGCAATATGCGAGATGTTCATTCACCCAAGCGCCAGTAGAGGGCGGCAAAACTCCATAACAACAAGTGAGCTTTTCACTGTACAGTCATTTAAATCTGTCTGAGCGGGACATCTTCGTTAATTGCGTCAAATATTTTAACGTGATTAATTTAAGAAATTAATTAACGCCCGTTAACGCGATAATTTTGACAGCCCTAATATATTAGGGCTGTCAAAATTATCGCGTTAACGGGCGTTAATTAATTTTTTTAATTAATCCCGTTAAAAAATTTGACGCAATTAACGCACTTGGCCCAGCTCAGACAGATTTAAATGACAGAGGAATGAAAGGCCCACTTGTTAATTGTGTTTTGCGGAGTTTTGCTGCCCTCTGCTGGCGCTTGGGTGCGACTGATTTTATAGTGTAAGTAATTATTGCCATCTACAATGGCGGCCTACAAGTTTATTTTTTGATTGAAAATTTTACAAATTTTATTAAAACGAAAACATTAAGAGGGGTTTTAATATAAAATTTCTATAACTTGTACTAACATTTTTCATAAAGAACTACAAGTCTCTCTATCCATGGATCACTTTAACAGAATGTTAATAATGTTAATGCCATCTTGTTGATTTATTGTTTTAATAAACAAATACAGTCCTTAAGTACCGCATGCTGAATATATATATATCCATCTTGCGTCTTATCTTTCCATTCCAACAATAATTTACAGAAAAATATGGCATATTATATAGATGGTTTGAATTGCGATTAATTGCGATTAATTACGATTAATTAATTTTTAAGCTGTAATTAACTCGATTAAAATTTTTAATCGTTTGACAGCCCTAATATATATAGAATATGAACTTCCGATATCGGATCGGGATCGCAATATTTGGCCTTGGTATTACTTGGTATCGGATCAAATCCAAAATCACTGGTATCGCCCATCTCTACTTCTCAAATAGTGGTCTCAAATAGTGGGGCGGTCCGCCCCCGGGGGGGGGGGGGGGGGGCAGAGCGATGCAGGGGGTGGTCCATGTGACCTCGGGGAACATACTTTTTGCCGTACTTGAATTAAGTGTATTTGCACATCCACTCAGTGGATGGTAGTGACACTCTCACTTTGAGTGTGCGCAGTATTTTTGAACCAAACAAGAGCACACAGCAAAGAGATATGAAGAGCTGTGTGCCGTTTTTGCCTGGGCTCTTGCAGTGATCCAATGTCTTCTCTGGTTCTGCCCGAGAAGCTCCATGTTTGCCTTGGGAGCGTCGCGACGACCGCCCTCACCTCCAGTTCTCCCGGCTGGTGAGAATGCGCGGGAGGTGAGAACAGACAATTCTGTTTACTGTGTCCAAAAATGTAACGAACAGCGAGAAGCCAACTCAAATAGGATGCCACTAAAAGAAATTTGAATACAATCTCATTGATAAGCTTCTTGATTGTTTTTTAGCAAAACTGCCGAATATTGGAAGATTGCCGACAATCATCCCGCTTTGTCAGTGTTAGATCAGGAAACCAGCGAGCACTGTTTAGCATGCTCAGTGCAAAATAACTTCACACTATTGCAAAGGAGCCGATACAGCCTACAGTAAAAATATAAACTGTCCCTCTGTCCAATGACAGTGTCGTTTTTTTTTCTCCAATCATTTTCGTTCTTTCGGTCAAATTGCTAGGCATAATGTCCTCGTGAGTTAACGTTGCTAATTAATTTGAATTTAATGTTATTTTTAGATTTTATTGGATTTTATTTTTCAGTACCAAACGGTCTAAAAATGTACCTTGAGTGTATTTTTACAGTTTGGATGTGACTTTTTTTTAATTCAGACAAACTTGATGCACTTTAGGTCTTTTCTGTTACAAACAAAACAATGTTTATAAAGTTGTACTTTATTGTGAGTTAATTTTTGTTACTTTTCTTCAATAGAAAAAAGGACACAATATTATGCAGAGGTGTACTTTATAATAATAATAATCATTTTATAAACATGATACTGTTTACAGTGTCGGCATAGGGTTGGGGGGGGGGGGGCGAAACATTTACGTCTTCCTGGGGAAGGGCGTCACAGAAAATAATTGAGAAGCACTGCGTTAGCATAGCATATCATTCGCTTTTTTTTTTTTTCACGTAGTTTGTGGAGTCTAGTTGGGTATAATTCATTGAATATAATGTACTATTTTCTTGCTGAGTGTGTATTTTCACCAAGTTGACGTCCCTGTAGACGCAAAAATATGTGCTCGTCTCTCAATGTTCGTTCAAAATAGTTGGAAGCCTTTATTTATTTATTTTTTGAAAAAATAGACAAAATTCAGAATTGCCATGTTTCATCGTAATTCCCTCGAGCCTCAAGGGTCGTCGAACATTTTGGAAGACAGTTGTGCATTTGTGAGAAGGTGCAATATGATGATTTCCGTCATATTAAAAAAAAAAAAAAAAAAAAAAAAAAAAAAGAAGAATCCCAATAAAAACTCATTGGGATAATATTTAAAAGGTACTGTAAAATTGGTCTTGAAAGTTCTTTTAAAAAAGCTTGAATTTGGCCATTAAAAACGTATACGAACCCTGCTACCAATATGCAGGGGTGAGTAGAGTAGCCAAAAATTATACTCAAGTAATAGTAAAGCTACTTCCAGATTATATTACTCAGGTTTCAAGTAAAAGTAGTCATCCAAAAATTTACTCAAGTACCAGTAAAAAAATATTCGTTGACAAGAATACTCAAAGTAACATTGTGAGTAACTGCGTAGAATATGAATTTTTGGTAAATATTGGTATTTTTTAGGGCTGTCAAAATGATCACGTTAACGGGCGGTAATTAATTTTTTAAATTAATCACATTAAAATATTTGATGCATTTAACGCACATGCCCCGCTCAGATGGATTCAAATGACAGCACAGGGTCATGTCCACTTGCTACTTGTGTTTTTTTGGCGTTTTTTCGCCCTCTGCTGGCGCTTGGGTGCGACTGATTTTATGGGTTTCAGCACACTCTGCTGACGTGATTATATGACGACGCAAACTCATACCAATACAGTGCTATACAGACTAGAGGTTAGATTTTGTGCCCGAACCCGACCTGACCCGACCCGACATTCGGGTCGGGCCGGGCCCACATTTTAAGCATTCACGTTCGGGTCAGTTCGGGTCGGGCCGCCATGCCGGACTAATAAATTATTTTAAAAAAAAAAAAAAAAAAAAAAAAAAAATTGGAGAGCAGGCTCTCTGTATTGTGCTTTTGCTTGTGCGTGTGCACGAACGCCGTGGCGCCGGCCGCTTTTTATTCTTGTCCTCCCGCTCTACCGTTTGTGCACGGCCGAGGCGCCGTCCTCATTTTCATTTCCTTGTCAGAGAGGCGCGTCCATGTAAGAACAATATCCCACACACTCAGAAATATGTTTAACAAACTTTCCCAGCGTTATTTCGTTTTGTGAATGCTTTGATAATTCTCAAAAAAATATGTAGATTATTTAAACATTAAGAAAACTTGCGTTTTTTTCTGCCAACTCGAAGAAATGAAAATAAATTGCAGCTGCTGCGTTTTTTCCGCGTCACTCAAAAAAAAAAAAAAAAAAAAAAAAAAAAAAAACGGGTTTTTCGGGCTCGGGCCTGCAAATCTAGTTAAGTGATCGAGCTCGGGCCGGGTCGGGCCTCAATACCAGCGGGCCGTGTTGGGTCGGGCTGGATTTTTTAGGCCCGAACTAGGCTCTAATACAGACCAGCTAACGTCTGCATCCAGTATTCAGTGGCAGTTCTCGCTGTCTCATCGCACTCTTTGTCTCTTATACATGCATCGCTTGTGAGTTGCATTCTTTCTTTGTATATAGACCCTACCCACGTGACGTCACAACTCCTTCCTCCTGACTGGTGCCGCCCAATTGTCCCTCAACACATCATGTTTCCCTGTTACGGCTACGTACATTCCTCCTATTTATGACATGTTTTTCTGCTCGTTAACATTAATAATCAAAATGGTGAAGGCGTGTGTGGCGGTCGGTTGCAATAAAAGAGAAGATAGACGGAGAAGACGGAGAGACTTGAAGTTCTACCGGATTCCGAGAGACCCGGAGAGAAGAGAGCGAGATGGGCTGCTGCAATTCGACGAGAAAACTGGGCTCCAAACGATTACCACAGATTATGTAGTAGTCATTTTATATCTGGTAAGATGCATTTAATATATATTTAGAGGGTTTTGGGCTGAAAACCACAATTAAGATCATTTCTAGGCTAATCGCCGACAACATACACGTATGTATGTAGTGAGAGTACTATCGCTAAACCATATAAACATTAAAAGCCCTAACTCCATTGACAAACGACATGAAATACATTAGACTTGACAGTGGATGTTAGCAATAACAAAAGATTTTGAATTGAAAATTTCGTAACTCACCTTTCCAAGCACAAGATAGATTCCTGCCGAATTTTCGTGGACGAGGACCTGTTTCACCCAACCAGCAACGAAGTATTTATAAGCCTCCAAGCTCTTAAAGTTTTTCAAACTTTCGTGAGAATAGGCTGATTTTGTGTGGACAAGCTAGTTGTACATATCAGGGTAGCTAGCAGATGTCAGGCAAATACGGCGGAGACAGCGGGTCGAAAAACATCGATTTAGGCATCAAATATGGATCTGTCGAATGGATAAACTGAAGCTTTTCCACATAACGCCTTTTATGCAACGCATCAAGTGAGTTTACGGCATCCGAAAGCACCGGGTCTTCCATGAAATGCATTATAAATTGCTCGATCAATTGAGACCATTGATAATACAGACACAAAATGACGGACAAGGGGGCGGAACCATACAGCGAGCACGTGATTTTGTGACATCAGTGGGTAGGGTTTATATCTTCATGAGCATTATGTATTTATTGGTGATGTACATTTCATTTTGTTTACATATATACCGTAGTGCAATGTAGTTACATTATTTGTTGCTTGTGAGCTAATTGGCTAGTGCTACTGCTCAAATGGAAACGTGTGTGTATACTTTGTGTTATTTTGTGACTTGTGCAAGTTATTGACACAATGTTTATTATTTTCAGTTTTATAATAATCAGAAACGTGCCCCCGTCAAGAGAATTAATGACTACAGTAAAGCCCATTCAACTTTGCCTCAACGTCTGATTCCTCTTTGGAGCTTCTGTTGTTCGCTATCTATCAGTTTGTGTACTCACACACATTGAGGACAGAATACAGAGCAAAAATAATATTCCTATCTCTCAAAAAAAAAAAATTGTTCACAAAAAGAAAAGCGCTTCTATCTGGATTAATGATGCTCAGACTTTGGACAAACCATTCAAACATTTCATTTAGCTGTCGTTTAGCTCGACAAATACACTGGTTGGCAATATTCAGTCACAATATACAAACGATCAGAGGTCTCGTACGTTGTGAAGCCAGCACTCAAATGATGTACAATGAATAGACAAGTAAACGGGGAACTATGGCGTCGGTCGAGGAACGAAACACACTCATTGGCTTGATTTCTAAGTAATTTAAAACTCGCCATTGACACCTTGTGGTGTATTTCAATCACTACCTTACGTAGCTCAAGATACTGGAAGAACGGCAGGGAGCCCATGTGACATCACTGCTCGGCAACATCAACAATGGCGAGCTCCTAGTTTTATTTTTTGATTGAAAAATTTTCAAATTAAAACGAAAACATGAAGAGGGGTTTTAATATAAAATTTCTATAACTTGTACTAACATTTATCTTTTAAGAACTACAGGTCTTTCTATCCATGGATCGCTTTAACAGAATGTTAATAAAGTTGATGCCATCTTGTTGATTTATTGTTATAATAAACAAATACAGTACTTATGTACAGTATGTTGACTATATATGTCCATGCTGACACAATATTTTGAACCACTTTTTCAATTTTTTCTATGCACTGCTGGGTGATAAAAATTTGAAACAAAATATAATTTTCTTGTGGAAAAAAACAAAGCAAATATACGCTCACCGGCCACTTTATTAGGTACACTATGCTAGTAACGGGTTGGACCCCCTTTTGCCTTCAGAACTGCCTCAATTCTTCGTGGCATAGATTCAACAAGGTGCTGGAAGCATTCCTCAGAGTGTTTGGTCCATATTGAGATGATGGCATCACACAGTTGGTGCAGATTTGTCGGCTGCAGATCCATGATGTGAAGCTCCCGTTCCACCACATCCCAAAGATGCTCTATTGGATTGAGATCTGGTGACTGTGGAGGCTATTTGAGTACAGTGAACTCATTGTCATGTTCAAGAAACCAGTCTGAGATGATTCCAGCTTTATGACATGGCGCATTATCCTGCTGAAAGTAGCCATCAGAAGTTGGGTACATTGTGGTCATAAAGGAATGGACATGGTCAGCAACAATTCCTCAGGTAGGCCGTGGCATTCCAACGATGCTCAATTGGTACCAATGAGCCCAAAGAGTGCCCATTGGCACAACACAAATTATGCTTCTCAGCCCACCATTAAATTAAACATGAAGTTGGTGAATTCATCAATGTATACAGGTAGTCCCCGGGTTACGAACGAGTTCCATTCCTACGCCGGAGATGTAACCCAAATTTCCACGTAATTCGAAATTAACCCTTCAAATACCACCTAAAACTCAAAATAATTATCCAAAACCCCGTAATACACGCCATTGTACTGTCCTTGTCAAGATGTTGGAGATAAGTCCATGTGGTTTCTTGACTTTATTCAGCTTCTCATGACATCAACACTTGCAGAATAAAACAAAAATAAAAATTAAATCACTTCATCGTCAATAATAGCAATTCAAATTTTGATAACTCGCCGCTAATACAGCAATAACAATAAACACAAATGATTAACATGTATCAGCGTCCGTACTTCAAAAAAAAAGTGGGGAAGTACTACCTGCCCTATGTTTCCTACGCCAAAATAAAAGCATGCATTACAAAACAAAAGTCAACATGATTAAGAAAAAAAGACTGGAGACTCCAGCGTCCTAAAGTTGAATTTACATCAGTCGAGTATGTCGTAACCCGGGGACTACCTGTATTTCTCTCTATATCTCCGACGTCAGTAAATCACGTTTTTTTTTCCCCATCCAGAGTCCTGCAAACATCACTGTAGAAGATCTTCACCCTGAGAAGCACAATCCCGTCCACGTTAAACAGAAGGAGGAGTCCGATATGCCGTTGATCAAACAGGAGGCGGAGCCAGAGACCTCTGACATCAAAGAAGAAAAACAGGAAATTGAAATCAAGTGTCCAATGGGTAGTGGTGTGAAGAGCGAAGAAGACGAAGGACCAAGCGAAGAGAGCAGAGCAGCGAACCCTTTGAGCGACAGCTCATTTCAGCACCAGACAACAAAAGGAGAGCAACCGGACGCCCTCTCAGCTCCGCTTTCGGACAGCGATGACATAATGTCACATTCTTCTGACTTTAATACTGATGAGAAGGAGGATGACTTTGACCAAAATGCTTCAAAATCCTTAGACAAGTCATCGTTTAAAAGAGACGCAAAAGAAGGCGCAGTTGGGAAACCTTTCACCTGCACACTTTGTGGTAAAAGATTTTCTCGGAAATCTAATTTAGAAAGACATAAGCCCACACATACTGGAGAGAAGCCTTTTGTGTGCACGTGTTGTGGTAAACGATTCACTCAGAAGGGAACTTTAGTATCGCACACAAGATACCACACTGGAGAGAAGCCTTTTGCCTGCACACTTTGTGGTAAAAGATTCATCGCGAAGGGCTGTTTAAAGAAACACACAAGAACACACACTGAAGAGAAGCCTTATGCCTGCACATTTTGTGGTAAAAGATTCACTCATAAGGGAGATTTAAACAAACACACAAGCAAACACACCGGAGAGAAGCCTTATGCCTGCACACTTTGTGATAAAAAATACTCCACGAAGGCAAAATTAAACATTCACACAAGAACACATACTGGAGAGAAGCCTTTTGCCTGCACACTTTGTGATAAAAGATTCTCCGCGAAGGAAAGATTAAACATTCACGCAAGAACACACACTGGAGAGAAGCCTTATGCCTGCACTTTTTGTGATACAAAATACGCCAAAAAGGAATGTATAAACATTCACATGAGAACACACACTGGAGAAAAGCCTTTTGCATGCTCACTTTGTGGTAAACGATTCGCTCAGAAAGGAAATTCAGTAAGGCACGCAAGAAGCCACACTAAGTAAAAACCTTTGAATTTTAGCGTGTGAGAAAATATTGTGATTCCTGTATTTACAATGGAAAAAGCATTTCAATTTCATTATCCGGTTTCTCACAAGCCTCTTTTGAAAAAGTTGTTAATGATTTTTCAGGTGCTGTTCTTTTTTTACAACTATCCAATTCATATATGGCAGAAAACACAGACAAGGTTGAAAAGGCAGTGTCTGCTCTTGAACCCCTCTTTAAAATAAACTGCTGTCTTTTAAGCCAAAACAACTGTTGTGTTTGATAGAACAATATGTCTATATGCTGCCATAGCAGAATCATGGCGCAATAAGCCCCCAAACTATTTTTAATATGTCAGTTTTACCCTGGAAAATCCGGTTACAGATGTCGCACAACCGCTTTTATTTCAGCCCATTCAGAAAAAGAAGGTAAGTAATTAGATATATTATTTGAAAAGTCTGTCATTTTTAGCTTAGAATCATTAATTGATGTGTAATATTTGGTTAAAAAAAAAAAAAAAAAAGATTCAAAACTTTAAACAAATTACATTACAATGAAAAAAATGGTGTCTGTAAATTAGTCACGGATATCTACCTTATAACTGTCACTTGTATTTTTTTTGTAACAGTCACATTTTCTACAATATGTTAGATGGTAAATGGTGTTATACTTGTGTTGCGCTTTTCCACCTTTCAAGGCTCTCAGCGCTTTACACCACATCGCCATCCACCTACTGGTGACGCAGCACCAGGAGCAATGTAGGGTTTAGCATCTTGCTCAAGGATACTTAGGCAAGTTCATAAGGGGAGACAATTGAACCCACATCCTCTAGGTTGGGGGTAGGGTTGCCACATTTCAGAAATAAGGAATACAGGACGCCCCCCTCGCGCCCAAAGCTGTACAGGCAGAGAAAAAAAGGGACATCCCCAAAACTCCTAAAATGCATAGAAATGTATCTATTCATTTATATTCTATATTAGTTCAATACGGAATGCAATATTTAATTCCCAATTTCTGATTGTTCCTTATTTTAAGGGATAGGTGGCAACCCTAGTTGGGGGACAACAACTCTACCACTGAGCCAACCCACCTCCATGATAATCGATCCAAACAAAGAAAAAATGGGGTGGGATGGGGGGGACGTTTAAAAGGGTAACTATCTGAAAAAGAAAATCTACCACTCCTTGATGTCTGAGATTTCTGCATTGCGACCCTTGTTATATTACCATGTTTGACCGATAAAATCCTGCTGTGGTCATTTGCAGCTGTGTCTAGACACTCTGTGATACATGCTAAATGGAGATTTTGGAACGAAACAAGTACACGATAATATCTTGGTAAAATCATGGCGTCTTTATGCTCCATCATGCCCTCAGGGTTTTGCTGTTTAATTTTTTTTTTTTTAATGCCATCCTGTTCAACATTTTTTCTTCCCCAAGAAAATTGAGATTTTAAGCTTTTCAATGATGTATCACACATGCATATCGGACAATTTTGGAAAGTGGGCTAAGTTGGGGGTCTCAGAGCGGAACTTCAAGTCACCTGAGTGTTTTCTGCCATATATATGTTTTAAATTGTGTAAATTGCATTACATGTCTTTGATTGTTCCATAAATTCCTAACATCTTGCTTTTAAGGGTGTTAAGAAAAATTGATTCTTAAATCATGTTATTACGTCACGCAATTCTCGTGTCGATTCAAAATCTGTCTGCATCAATCTTTATACAGTAGGAAGAACAAGTATTTGATACACAGTCAATGGGAAGACCCATTGGCAGTGTATCAAATACTTGTTCTCCCCACTATACGTGTGTTTTTGGTGGAAAGAATTCAATGGCTGCACTCTTTACTCCCGCCCAGCAGCATGCAGCAGCATTGCCTTGTATGTAACAACAACATTAGACTAATCTGAGTAGAGGGTTTTGTATGTCGCCCTCTAGTGGTTGGCAGTCATTACTGGGGTGTTTACACACTTATTGCAGCCCACCGTTAGTCGATGTTAACAGTAACATTAGCTGCTGTATGCTGAGAGCGGCACACCTCAGCAATGGTGGACGGGGTACTTCCGGTCGTTTTTCTTAGATTCATCCTTTTTATAAATCTGAAATTAGGGTTTATTTTGGCTTTAACTGCAAAAACGGAGGCGTGGAGTATTTAGAATCCTGCTTTAAGCAGGTTTGGACTAAAGCAGGTTTCTAAATAAGAGAAAATGTTTTAATTAAAGGCATATGTTGTTCAACCATGAAACAAAAACGGTTACGCGAATGCTGGATGAGCTTTCAGGAATAAATTGATATAAATGTACTTTTATACATCCGTAGAGATTGAGGGGAGGTAGGCGCCCCCCTAGTGGGCAAAAAATATAATTTCATATAATTGAGTATATATTTACTTAATTTTCCTATAGATAAATATACAAACAGGTAGTCCCCCGGGTACGACGGACCCGAATTACGCAATTTCAACTTTACAATGCATGAGTCTTTTTTTTTTTTTTTTTTTTTTTGAAATGTCGAATTTTGTTATACATCATTTTATTTTGATTGATTTTATGATTTTATGGTCGAATACTTGGGGCCAGTTTATGTGGTTGTTTTTGATGATGTGCGGACGCTAAGTGATCCATGCTAATCATTTGTTATTGCTGTATCAGCAGCTCCTTGTAAATGCAAATTTGAATTGCTGCTGTTGGAGATGAGACGGATTTAATTTTAGTCTCATCTGAAAGTGTTGATGTCGTTAGCAGCTGAATAAAGTCAGCAAACCACACGGACGTCTGACATTATTTCGGAGCTTAGCTCACTGTCTAGCTAGGACTTCGCTCCATCTTGGAGAGGACAGTACAATTTAGAGCAGGGGTCAGGAGCATCTGGCTTGCAGACAAGTATTTAATTATAAAAAAAAGTTTTGTTATATCAATCGGTGCCAAATAAAAACTGGGAGAGAGATTAAAATCTGCGCTTTCGAGTCATGTTGAGAGCAAAACTATATCAAATAGTTCATTTTTTACGGTGCAATAAAGACACTACATGATTGAAGAGGCTGGGGTGAAGATAGAACGGCAAGCTGGCGTCTGATTGGTGTAATGGAGTCATGTGATCAATGTCACGATGTCTAATTGGTGAAATCGATAGAGCTACCCCGGTATTACACCAGGCATATCTCTTAGCATCGCTGGTAAAAAAAAAAAATAATAATAATAATAATAATAATTGATACAGTATGTAGAATAAAGAGGAAAAATGTAACGGCTGTTGCGTAGCCCAAAGAAACAACCTGGTTTGAGTCTATGCTTCTTGCCAACAGCGTCCTCTCCTGGCCGTTCCTTCTCTTCGCCTCGATGTAGTTCTTCCTTGTACTCTTCTTCTTTCGTACTTTAGGAATGGTTAGCGGAGGGAAAAAAGCTAAATTAAATGAGCCGGAGAGTCTTCAATGCTTAAAAATGACCCGAGCTCTTTGCTGGAAGACGTCCAGTGACTCGAATTCGGATATGTTGATCATATTTATTGAATATTTTTGTGATGTGAAGTCGTGATGGAATTTCCAAACGCTTGATCACATCACGCTAAAGTTTCAGCACTGGAACGTTTCTACTTCCGGTTCACTTGACGCAACCTCTGTGTACCCATCTGTTCTTTCGTGTTCCCTTCTATTAACCGAACGACCTCCTTCAAAACGTTTTCATTGAGTAAGTACCGAAGTAATAATATAGTGGACTAAAAAGTCTCATTTTAAAGCATAGTGGAAGTCGTTTGGCTTCATGTTAAAGCTTCGCAGGCTTACTCAACTTAGTTTAGCTTAGCTCGCTAGCGAAAATCGTTAACGCATTCCGATTGCTTTGGCTTCACGCCACTTCCGATTTGTAAAGATTGTTTTCAGGAAAAGTCGATCGGTTAACATGAGCGTGATTACATTTAATTGTATGAGACGCTTCTCGATTTGTCTTCAAGATGCGACAATTACCACTGACTGAAGGGAGGCCAACGCAATCCCGAACATCAAAGAGTAGAGACGTGGAAAATGAGGAGAGGAACTCCAGGTCACGACGAACAACTGAAAAACAAAAGGAAATGAAGGTAAGGTCATGACATTAGTTGTATTTTTGATGCAATATCAGACTTTGTTTTGTTGTGATTGTTACTGTAGGGAAGTACTTCTCAAATAGTTAGGCGGTCCCTCCCATCAATTTGAATTTAAAATTATTTTTGTTTGTCTTCGTTCAAGGAATGCATTAACAGTTTTAGCCCTGTGGCGCGATGCATTGTCATCTTGGAAAATGACATTTTCAATTGAAGGGATAAGAAAGCTGTCTAAAATTTCAATGTAAAGTTGTGCATTTATTGAAGATTTAGCCATCGCCATCTCCCCTGTGCCTTTGCCTAACTTGCAGCCCCATATCATCAAGGACTGGGGGAATTTTTATGTTTTCTTCTTGTAGTCATCTTTGTCAATCTCATTGGAACAGCACCAAACAAAAGTTCCATCATCATCATCATGATGCTGGAATGCGGGGATTCTGGGATTGACAAACTAGATCTAACGTCATTGTTACCACTTGTTCTTGTTTTGATGTGTGTTTGCTTGCTCTTGTGGGATTGTAATCAATAAATCTCATTTATCCTGCATTTTCTAATCAATAAACATCGTATATTTCGCAAAAGTGTGCCTGTTGCTGACTCACTGCAAACCCGGAAATTTCGGAAAACATGAGACAATGTGCGTTAATACGTTGATTGAATGACGGGAGACGGAGAGGGAAGAGTGGTTGTTGAGACGCTGTAGCAAACGCGATGCTAGGCTAGGTGGCTCCAATATTTCCTGACTGTAGCCGACAGCCTACAATCTATGCCTAGATATCTCATGCATATACAAATACATGCGAAATGACAGACTCGGTAGCGTTAGTAAACAGGCCCCATTTTAGAGCAGTAAACTTCTCAGAAATGCTCTGTTTTAGTGAACCTTCCAAACGAACCTAAGTAACTTTTGATCTAAAATACTCCTAAATCGGCAAAATCTTGACTTGAGTCTATCTTTAAAGGATGAAACAGTTTTAAAGTTTTCACATGTCGAAAGTAGACAGAAGGGAACTAATGCAAAAACGAGACTAATTTAATCAACTTTAACGGTTGATTCACAACATTAAATGACCTCCAAACATAGCAAAGTTTACTATGTTTTTTTTTTTTTTTTTATGAAAAAAAAACATGAAAGGTATCACCAGTTACTTTGCCAAGTAACTTTTTTATGACTGTGTGTGTATTTCAGTAGTCAGTCACTACACTAGACAAAGAGCTAAGAGGCATTTTAATTTTTGACAGTCTAAAATGTTTAGATTTTAAGTTTCATTTTTTTAAAAAGCAAAATAAAGGCAGTTAAAAAAAAAAAAAAAAAAAAAAGCAAAACGCAAACCGAACCGTGATCCCAAAACTGAGGTTCAAACCAAACCGTGGGCTAACTGAACCGTTGCACCCCTAGTCGTAACCCGGGGACAACCTGTTTTTCTCTCTATCTCCGACGTCAGCAAATCACGTGATTTTTTTTTTTTCCCCACCCAGAGTCCTGCAGACTTCACTGTAGAAGATCTTCACTCTGAGAAGCATGATCCCCTCCACGTTAAACAGGAGGAGGAGGCCGACATGCCGTGGATCAAACAGGAGGCGGAGCCAGAAACCCCAGACATTAAAGAAGAAAAACAGGAAGTTGAAATCCTCAAGTTTCCAATGGGTGTCAGTGTAAAGAGCGAAGAAGACGAAGGACCAAGCGAAGAGAGCGGAGCAGCGAACTATTCGAGCGACAGCCCATATCAATACGTAACAACAAAAGGAGAGGGACGATCGCAACCGGATGGCCTCTTAGCTCCTCTTTCAGACAGCGATGACATAACGTTGCATTCTTCTGACTTAAATACTGATGAAGAGGAGGATGACTTTTTCCAAAATGCTTCGAAATCCTTAGACATGTCATCATTTAAAAGAGACTCAAAAGAAGGCGCGGTTGGGAAACCTTTCACCTGCACACTTTGTGATAAAACATTTCCTTGGAAATGCAACTTAAAGGAACACATGCGTACACACACTGGAGAGAAGCCTTTTGTGTGCACTCATTGTGGTAAACGATTCTCTCAGAAGGGAACTTTACTAGTGCACACAAGAACACACACTGAAGAGAAGCCTTTTGCCTGCACGCATTGTGGTAAAAGATTCACCCATAAGGGAAATTTAAACATTCACACAAGAACACACACTGGAGAGAAGCCTTTTTCCTGCACACTTTGTGGTAAAAGATTCACCCATCAGGGAGATATAAACAAACACACAAGCACACACACTGGAGAGAAGCGTTATTCCTGCACACTTTGTGATAAAAAATTCTTCAGGAAGGCAAGTTTTATTATTCACACAAGAACACACACTGGAGAGAAACCTTTTGCCTGCACACTTTGTGGTAAAAGATTTGTCGAGGAAGGTGGTTTAAAGAAACACACAAGAACACACACTGGAGAGAAGCCTTTTGCCTGCACATTTTGTGGGAAAAGATTCCTCGAGAAGGGTGGTTTAAAGAAACACGCAAGAACACACACTGAAGAGAGACCTTATGCCTGCACACTTTGCGATAAAAGATTCTTCGATAAGAGAGGTTTAAACAGACACACACGAACACACACTGAAGAGAAGCCTTTTGCATGCTAACTTTATGGTAAACGATTCACTCAGAAAGGAAATTTAGTAAGGCACGCAAGAAGCCACATTGAGTAAAAACCTTTGAATTGTAGCTTGTGACAAAATATTCTGATTCCTGCATTTACAGTGGAAAAAGCATTTCAATTTAATTATTCAGTTTCCCATGAGTCTCTTTTGAAAAAGTTGTTGAAATGATTTTTCATGTGCTGTTCTTTTTTACCACTATCCAATACAATGTTTATATTTTAAATTGTGTAAATTGCATTACTTGTCTTTCTATTGATTGTTTCTATAACCACTACGGGGAACTGTTTCTATTCCTAACATCTTGCTTTTAAGGGTGTTAAGAAAAATGTATCCCTAAATCGCGTTATTACGTCACGCAATTCTTGTATCGATTCAAAATCCATCTGCATTAATCTTCATACGTGTGTTTTTGGTGGAAATAATTCAGTGGCTGCACTTTTTACTCCTGTCCAGCAGTTGGCAGCGTGAAGCAGCATTGCCTTGCAGTCTGCTGAAGCAATAACAATGAGATTAGACGAATCTGAGTAGAGGTTTTTGTACATCACCCTCTAGTGGTTGGCCATCATTACTGGGGTGTTAACACACTTATAGCATCCCACCCGTCAGTCGATGTAAACAGTAACATTAGCTGCTGTGTGCGGAGGGCAGCACACCTCAGCAATGGTGGACGGGTTACTTCCGGTCGTTTTGCTTGGATTCGTCCCTTTATAAATTTGAAATTTGGGCTTATTTTTTTATTTTTCTCTAATGAGGCCCTATTCTAACACAGTTAAACAACAGTGCAAAGAGAACTGGCATTCCCAATCAAAATAGCTGTGCAGAATACACACAAAACTTACTCAAGACTTTGGTCAAACTCTATTCAAACATTTCGTTTAGCTCAACATATACACAGGATGGCAATATTTACTCACAATCTACAAACTAACAAAGGTCTCGTACGTTGTGAAGCTAGCACTCAAATGACGTGAATTACAATGGATGGACCAGAAAACGGAACTACGGCGTCAGTCGAGGGACGAAACACTATTTGGCTTGATATCTAAGTTAATTTAAAACTCGCCATTGACACCTTGTGATGTATTTCAATCACTACCTTACGTAGTTGAAGACACTGTGGAAGAATGGCAGGGAGCTCATGTGCCAATGATGAGCTACTATTTTATTTTTTGATTGAAAATTTTACAAATTTTATTAAAACGAAAACATTAAGAGGGGTTTTAATATAAAATGAGTATAACTTGTAGTAACATTTACCTTTTAAGATCTACAAGTCTTTCTATCCGTGGATCGCTTTAACGGAAAGAATGCTAATAATGTTAATGCCGTTTTGTGGATTTATTGTTATAATAAACAAATACGAAACTTATTTACAGTATGTTGATTGTATATATCCGTCTTGTGTCTCATCTTTCCATTCCAACAATAATTTACAGAAAAATATGGCATATTTTAGAGATGGTTTGAATTGCGATTAATTACGATTAAATAATTTTTAAGCTGTGATTAACTCGATTAAAAATTTTAATCATTTGACAGGACCTATTTTAAATGTTTTTGTTTGCATTTGAGGGGGAAAAAATGGACTGGCACTTTCAGCAAGAAAAAGGTGTAAATGTGAGTCTGAACATAAATGAGAATAATTCACTTAATAATAGTGGTGGGGTCAATTCTATCCATACAACATATGCAAAGAACCTAAATGACCAATATAACTGAAGTCATTATATAATGCAAATAAGGTTGCTTCAAAGTTGGTGGGGACAATTTGAGCATCCTCAAAAGTTGGTGGTGTTATGTCCCTACCTTCCTTATGCAAACCAACGCCCTTGTTATGTAGAATAAATAGGAAAAATCTAACGGCTCTTGTGTAGCCCAAAGAAACGACCCGCTTTGAGTCTAGGCTTCTTGCCAACAGCGTCCTCTCCTGGCCGTTCCTTCCCTTCGCCTCGATGTAGTCCTTGCACTCTTCTTCTTTCGTACTTTAGGAATGGTTAGCGGGGAGAAAAAGCTAAATTAAAGGAGCCTGAGAAGCTTCAGTGCTTAAAAATGAACCGAGTTCTTTCTTAGAATTCGGATATATTGATCATATTTATTGAATTTTTTTTTTTATTCCAGTGATGTGAAGTCGCGATGGAACTTCCAAATGCTTGTTCATATCACGCTGAAGTTTCAGCACTTGAATGTTTCTACTTCCGGGTCACTTGACGCAACTCTGTGTACCCACCTGGGACTTGCTGTTCTTTCGTGTTCTCGTCTCATAACCGAACGACCTCCTTCAAAACATTTTCATTGAGTAAGTACCGAAGTAAGAATTTAGTGGACTAAAAAGTCTCATTTTAAAGCATAATGGAAGTCGTTCGGCTTTATGTTGAAGCTTCGCAGGCTCACTTAACTTAGTTTAGCTTAGCTCGCTAGCTAAAACAGGTCAACGCATTCTGATTGCTTTGGCTTCACGACACTTCTGATGTGTAAAGTTTGTTTTAAGGAAAAGTCGATCGGTTAACATGAGCGTGATTACATTTAATTGTATGAGACGATTCTCGATTTGTCTTTAAGATGCGACAGTTACCACTGATTGAAGGGATGCCAACGCAATCCCGAACATCAAAGAGTAGAGACGTGGAAAACGAGGAGAGGAAATCCAGGTCACGACGAACAACTGAAAAATGAAGGTAAGGTACATTACTTGTATTTTTCATGCAATAGCAGACTTTGTTTTGTTGTGATTGTTACTTTAGTGAAGTACTTCTCAAATAGTGGAATTTCTTTCTGCAGCTGGGTCTGTGTCAATATGCATTATTTTACTCTGCTTGAACTAATAAATGTCATACCCGTGTGATTGTCATCGGGATATGATCGTGAAAACCTGTAGACTTATACATTTCTGTTCGAAGATGGTTCTGTGGCCCAGTCCACGATTTGTTACTAATACACAGTACTAATTTTTTGTGTAATTTATTTAAAACTGATTTTACAGTCGTAAAGCCATGACTGTAATGCGTCCATTAAAACATTTGATGTTTTCACCTCAATGAAACGTTTTAAATAAGCGCTCCCGTCGGGGGGGCATTTCACAGGTCCCCCCCAGGGGGGCACAGAGCAATGACGTCGGGGAACATACTTTTTGCCGTACTTGAATAAAGGGTATTTGCACATCCACTCAGTAGATGGTAGTGACACTCTCATATTCAGAGTGTGCGCACTATTATTAACCAAACAAGAGCACACAGCGAAGAGATATGAAGAGCCGTGCGCTGTTTTTGCCCGGGCTCACGCAGGGACCCACTGTCTTCTCTGGTTCTCACGTGTCTGCCCAAGGAGCACCATGTTTGCCTTGGGAGTTTCACGACGACCGCCCTCACCTCCAGTTTCCCCCCGGGCTGGTGAGGATGCGCGGGTGATGAGGAAAGACCCCTCTGTTTACATTTGAGCTGAAACGAATACGCGAGTAACTCAAGTTTAAAAACTGATCCGAGTAATTTTATTCACCTCGAGGTATCGTTTAATTTTGCCAGCTCTAAGCATCACGTTTTGCCCGGATTACTTTTAATGCGGGACAACGCATTGACATCACGTGCGTAGAGGAAGAAGCAATAAAAAAAATACCTTACTGCAGCCGACAGCCGTTACAAACTGTGCCGACGTGGCTAAAAACTACGCCAGCATGTTGCTACGGTCGTAGCAAGTAGTGTCTGATGCGTGTCATAGATATCACAAGTACGTCGAACTAGATGCGAAATGACCGACTCGGCGGCGTTAATAAAACAGCGGCCATCTTAAAGCAGTACACTTCTCAGCGCTCATAAAAAAGATTAACGTTACTGTGACTCGCTCACGTGGACTGTTGGACTGTCCTCGCCAAGATGTTGGAGATAAGTCCATGTGGTTTCCTGCCTTTAGTCAGCCGTTCATGACATCAACACTTGCAGAATGAAACAAAAAATAAAAACGAAGTTAAAATCAGTTCGTCGTCAATACTGGCAATTCAAATTTTCGTCGATAACTCGCTGCTGATTAAGCAATAACAATGAACATGTATGTATCAGCGTCCGAACATCCTAAAAAAAAAATTTTTGAAAAAAATCACAACATCTCGCCCCAAGTATTCGACCACGATCGAAAACGCACAAGAAACAGTACAAAAGGTGTTTCCTGTGGATGCTTCGAAGGTAACAAATTTGCGCGCAGGGTCTTTCCTCTCTCACACTCTGCTTCTTTGTGGGTGCAAATGGCTCTTCCTTGTGTGTGTGCATGCGCTCATCTTTGCGTGAACAAATACGTTCTTCGTGTGTAAATGTGCTCTGACTTGCTAGCTTCGCGTGCGGAAGAACTACCTGCCCTACATTTCCGACGCCAAAATATTTGCATGCATCACAAAACTAAAGTCAACATAAAAAAAAAGAATGGAGACTCCAGCGTCGTAATGTTGAAATCACATCAGTCGGGTACGTCGTAACTCGGAGACGACCTGTTTTCTCTCTATATCTCCGACGTCACCAAATCGTGATTTTTTTTTTTCACCCAGTGTCCCACAGAAGTCACCGTAGAAGATCTTCACCCTGAGAAGCACGATTCCCTCCGCGTTAAAAAGGAGGAGTCCGACATGCCGTGGATCAAACAGGAGGTGGAGCCAGAGACCCCTGACATAAAAGAAGAAAAACAGGAAGTTGAAATCCTCAAGTTTCCAATGGGTGTCAGTGTAAAGAGCGAAGAAGACAAAAGTTCAAGCGATGACAGTGGAGCAGCGAAACCTTGGAGCGACAGCTCATTTCAACAACTGACAATAAAAGGAGAGGAACGATCGCAACCGGACAGCCTTTTAGCTCCGCTTTCGGACAGCGACGACATAACGTCATGTTCTTCTGACTCTAATAGTGTTAAGGAGGATGATGACTTTGACCAAAATGATTCAAAATCTTTAAACAAGTCATCATTGAAAAGAGACACAAAGGAATGCGTAGTTGGGAAACCTTTTACCTGCTCAATCTGTGATAAAACATTTTCTTGGAAATGTTTTTTAAAAGAACACATGCGTACACACACTGGGGAGAAGCCTTTTGTGTGCACAAGTTGTGGTAAAAGATTCACCCATAATGGAAATTTAAAAAGACATACAAGAACACACACTGGAGAGAAGCCTTTTGCCTGCCCACTTTGTGGTAAAAGATTCACTGACAAGACTGATTTAGAAAGGCATAAGCCTACACACACTGGAGAAAAGCCTTTTGCCTGCACATCATGTGGTAAAAGATTCTTTGATAAGAGAGGTTTAAACAGACACACAAGCAGACACACTGGAGAGAAGCCTTTCACCTGCACACTCTGTGGTAAAAGATTCTCCGATAAAGGAGATTTACACAAACACAAAATCACACACACAGGAGAGAAGCCTTATGCCTGCACATTTTGTGATAAAAAATTCTTCGTGAAGGCAAATTTAAACATTCATACAAGAAACCACACTGGAGAGAAGCCTTTTGCCTGCACACTGTGCGATAAAAGATTCACAGAGAAGGGTGGTTTAAAAAAACACACAAGAACACACACTGAAGAGAAGCCTTATGCCTGCACACTTTGCGATAAAAGATTCATCGAAAAGGGACATTTAAACAGACATACCAGAAACCACACTGGAGAGAAGCCTTTTGCCTGCACACTTTGTGGTAAAAGATTCACTCAGATGAGTGATTTTGAAAGGCATAAGCGCACACACACTGGAGAAAAGCCTTTTGCCTGCTCACTTTGTAGTAAAAAATACGCTGAAAAGAGTGATTTTGAAAGGCATAAGCTTACACACACTGGAGAAAAGCCTTTTGCCTGCACATCTTGTGGAAAAAGATTCTTCGATAAGAGAGGTTTAAACAGACACACAAGCAGACACACTGGAGAGAAGCCTTTCGCCTGCACACTTTGTGATAAAAAGTTCTTCAAGAAGGCAAATTTGAACATTCACACAAGAACACACACTGGAGAAAAGCCTTTTGCATGCTCATTTTGTGGTAAACGATTTGCTCAGAAAGGAAATTTAGTAGTGCACGCAAGAAGCCACACTAAGTAAAGACCTTTGAATTCTCACGTGTGACAAAATATTCTGATTGCTGCATTTACAGTGGAAAAAGCATTTCAATTTAATTATTCAGTTTCCCATGAGCCTCTTTTGAAAAGATTGTTGAAATGATTTTTCAGGTGCTGTTCTTTTTTACCACTATCCAATACAAATATTTATATTTTAAATTGTGTAAATTGCATTACATGTCTTTCTGTTAATTGTTCCATAAATTCCTAACATCTTGCTTTTAAGGGTGTTGAGAAAAATTTATCCTTAAATCACGATATTACGATATTGCATCAATCTTTACACTTGGGTTTTTAGTGGAAACTATTCAGTGGCAGCACTTTTTACTCCTGTCCAGCAGTTGGCAGCTTGCAGCAGCATTGCCTTGCAGTCTGCTGAAGTAATAACAACAAGATTAGACTAATCCGAGTAGAAGTTTTGGTACGTCGCCCTCTAGTGGTTGGCCGTCATTACTGAGGTGTTTACACACTTATAGCATCCCACCCGTCAGTCGATGTAAAACAGTAACATTAGCTGCTGTGTGCTGAGGGCGGCACACCTCAGCAATGGTGGACGGGGTACTTCCGGTCATTTTGCTTGGATTCGTCCCTTTATAAATTTGAAATTTGGGCTTATTTTGGATTTAACTGCAAAAACGGAGACGTAGAGTATTTCGAGTCCTGCTTTAAGCAGTTTTGGACAAAAGTAAGGTAGATAAATTAAAAGTAAATGACAGAAAATAAAAAGAAAAAATTAGTATAACTTGTAGTAACATTTACCTTTTAAGATCTACAAGTCTTTCTATCTGTGGATCCCTTTAACAGAAAGAATGTTAATAATGTTAACGCCATCTTGTGGATTTATTGTTATAATAAACAAATACAGAACTTATGTACAGTATGTTGATTGTATATATCCATCTTTTCTCATCTTTCCAGTCCAACAATAATTTACAGAAAAATATGGCATATTTTAGAGATTAGAGATTACGATTAATTAATTTTTAAAGCTGTGATTAACTCGATTACAAATTTTAATCGTTTGACAGCCCTATTTTAAATGTTTTTATTTGTTTGAGGGGGAAAAAATGGACTGGCACTTTCAGCAAGAAACGGGGGTAAATGTAAGTCTGAACTTAAATCAGAATAATTCACCAAATAATAATGATAGGGTCAATTCTATCCATACAACATATGCAAAGACAACCTAAATGACCATTATAACTGAAGTCATTATATAATGCAAATAAGGTTGCTTAAAAGTTGGTGGGGACAATTTTAGCATCCTCAAAAGTTGGTAGTGTTATGTCCCTACCATTGGCGGAGTTTGACTTTTGGGCCATTGGGGGGCACAAGATTTTGATGACCCCAAAATGCAGTGTCAGCAATAACATTAACTCACAAGAATATTTACAATAATAAGTTGAAAATGATACTTTTTTCCCTGTCATTCTTGAGGGGAATTCTAAATCAGGCTCTTAGGACAGCGATACTCGCCATGATCATCATCCATTGAATATGGTACGCCGGTTGGTGTCGTGCCAATGTAGTTACCCCAGTCAAAAATTATATCCCCTGGGCAGAGCCATATGGAGGTAGATTTGTGTCTTCATTATTCGATTAAAAAATGTGTTTGAATGCAAAATTAAATTTGAAACTCAAAAAAATGCATTTGAAAGCTTTTTTTTTTTTTTTTAATTGAAGCAACGTTTTTGAAGTAATGTTTTGCGTTTGGGCCACATTTTGCCTAGGACATTTGTGTCTTTATTCAATCAAAAAATTGCTTCAAAAAATATATATATTTTCAAACAAAAAAATTAATCAAAGAAAATTAATTATAGAAAAAAAAGTTTTTGAATGCGCAAAAGTATTTGAGACTCAAATATTTGCATTTGAACACTTAATTTTTAATTAAAAAAGTTTGAATTTAGCAATCATTTTAGTGTTTAGGCCATATTATGAGTAGGACATTTGTGTCTACTCAAAAAGTTGCTTTAAACAAACAAACAAACAAAAAATCATTTGAAAAATGAAATTGCCCTCCCCTAATTTTTTTGTTGTGAATAATATGCAAAGCAAATGACCGTCTAAGGTGCTAGTCACATGATCTGTTCAAAAAATAATTTTGACCCATTATAAAAATACTTTTTTTGTTCATTCATTTTTGTTGTTTGCTTTAATGCTTTACAACTTATATATTACAACTATTTATACTGTGTGTATATATATATATATACATGTATATATACATATACAGCATATAGATATACATATATACAGTCACCAGCAACTTTATTAGGTACACTATACATATATATATATATATGTGTGTGTGTGTGTGTGTGTGTACAGTGCTCTCCATAATTATTGGTACCCATGAAAAAGATGTTTTTTAGCTTCTAATTTATTTATTTTTTTCCAAATAATATGGGACCTTAATGGAAAAAAGAGAACAATCCAACCTTCAATACAAGTGCATTCATTCAGTGGGGAAAAATCCCACAAAACATAAATAAAAAAATTATTTGACATCAAATAATGTGTGTCACAATTATTAGCACCCCTGGTGTTAATACTTTGTACAACCCCCTTTTGCCAACAAAACAAGGTCTGGGGACTGGGATGGCCATGGGAGGAGCTTGATATTGTGTCTGGTGAACCATTTCTGTGTAGATTTGGACATACGTTTAGGGTCATTGTCTTGCTGAAAGACCCAGTGACGAACTATCTTCAGCTTTCGGGCAGAGGGCAACAGATTTTGATTTAAAATGTCCTGGTATTTCAAAGCATCCATGATGCCATGCACCCTAATAAGGTTCCCAGGGCCTTTGGAAGCGAAACAGCCCCACAGCATTACTGACCTACCCCCATACTTCACAGTGGGTATGAGGTGCTTTTCAGCATTCGCATCTTTCGTGGCACGCCAGACCCACTTAGAGTGTTTGTTGCCAAAAAGCTCAATCTTGGTCTCACACAAAAATACACACGGTCCCAGGCTTCAACTGGTACCGTGTGGAATGGTTAGCGGAGAAAAAACAACAAAATTAAAGGAGCCTGAAAAGCTTCAATGCTTATAAATGAACCAAGTTCTTTGCCGGAAGAAGTACAGCGGCAGCAGTAAAGTAGATGACTGGAATGATATGTTGATCATATTTATTGAATATTTTTTTATTCCAATGATGTGAAGTCGTGATGGAACTTCCAGGCGCTTGAACGTTTCTACTTCCGGTTCACTTGACGCAACCTCTGTGTACCCATCTGGGACTTGCTGTTCTTTCGTGTTCCCTTCTATTAAACGAACGACCTGCTTCAAAACATTTTCATTGTGTAAGTACCGAAGTAATAATTTAGTGGACTAAAAAGTCAAATTTTAAAGCATAGTGGGAGTCGTTTGGCTTCATGTTAAAGCTTCGCAGTCTTACTTAATTTTGTTTAGCTTAGCTCGCTAGCTTAAACACGTTAACGCATTCCGATTGCTTTGGCTTAACGCCACTTCCGATTTGTAAAGTTCGTTTTAAAGAAAAGTCGATCGGTTAACATGAGCGTGATTACATTTAACTGTATGAGACGCTTCTCGATTTGTCTTTAAGATGCGACATTTACCACTGACTGAAGGGAGGCCAACGCAATCCCGAACATCAAAGAGTAGAGACGTGGAAAAAGAGGAGTGGAAAATGAGGAGAGGATATCTAGGTCACGACGAACAGCTGAAAAATGAAGGTAAGTTCATGACATTAATTGTACTTTTCATGCAATGTCATGAAATATCATGTGGCGGTCCTTCCCCCAAGGTGGGCGCAGAGCGGTGCAGGGGTTGGTCCATGTGACCTCGGGGAACGTACTTTTTGCCGTACTTGAATAAAGTGTACTTGCACATCCACTCAGTGGATAGTAGTAGCGCTGTCCCGACTAGCCGACATAGTCGACGTCATCGATGACGTGAGTCCGTCGACGGTTTATGAAGGGTTAAAAAAATATATATGTGTGTAAAGAATGTCGGACGCACGGTATGCAAGCGGGGGAAGCTGCACAAAGCCAAAAAAGTGCACCAGTGTCCAAAACATTGACTTATTTCAAAGAAACAAAGGAGGGTACACTGCTGTGTCCTGTCTCTTCAATGCCAAGCTTGGCTGCATGTCGGCCACGAATAAACACCTCCGCTGTCACCAAGTTTTTATTTTCGAAGACAAGAGTAAGTCCATCTAACTAAGTAAGGACACGTTTTATTGAAATTGCTAAGCCTGTTGCGATTTGCAATGAGTCCATTTGTCGCAAGGAGTCAATTTGTCGCAAGGTAAATAAAAATGAGGGCGATAATTTTCACGGCTGCGTTTTATCACAGCGTGCGTGCGTGATGACATATGAGACTAGTTCATTTCACAGATGTTTATTGGTAGTCAACACGCCGTAGAATTACAGTTCAAACATGCAAAATAAGGAAACACATCTATAATAAGCACTGTACATTAGCATTGCTACATGGAGGCAAATTGCGAAAAAGACAATCTACTTTAGCCTGCTATAAAACAATGGCAGTCTTCTCCAAAACGCAACCTTGCGATTCAAAAGTGACACTTCAATTATGAAAAATCACTGGTTAACAGCATTTGTAAACGAAAAAAATGGAAAAAAAATATTGCTGACACCACATGCAATTACAAGAAGTGCTTTTTTAGCACTTTTTTTAGTGGTGTTTAGCAAACGTACATTCGGTGAACATTTCAAAAATAAAAGCATGTCATGTTTGTCATATAAATAACGATTTCTGGAGGTAATCCCACATACTTCAGAATTCAGATTCTACACTAAGAATACCTATAAAATGACACCCTTTATGAAAAATCTGATTGGAAATTAATAGTTATTATAATTATTATAATACTCTTATATATAGTACTATACTGTAATATTAATGTTCTGTATTTTTCGAAGAATTGTTTGGAATAATGTTGGAAAGTCGAAGTCAGTGTTCTGAATCTGTTTACATTCCATTCTTTTGCGCTAGTTAATGCTATCAGCATTTGACCTGTGACCATTTTGACTGTGATTTATTATTGTTATTTACGTGTTTATTTGTACTTTAATAAAGAATTACAGTGTTCCAAAACGTTTTTGTGAATTGATAAGCGTCAACAAAAATGTAATTGCTATACACATATATATATACACACAGCTGTTATAGCAGCTGGTAACAGCGCTGACTTTGGTATGGGAGATCAGGGATTCAAACCCCGGTCAAGAGCATAGTGGTACCAGGTGGTACCAAGGCCCTTCATGCTATATGCCTATACCTCACAACGAGTGGAACAATCAATGATATAGTCATGCCGGCTCGAACGTCGCCTGGGTTAACAAGGTTCGAGAACCTGATGTCAAGTGGGCTACTGGAACAAGACACAGATGGAGCAGGATGGAGAACAGGGTGTTAATGGAGTGCTACTACAGCAGCAACCACTGCGAAAGGGGGTACATGCAAAGAATGTGGGAAGAATGGTTACTTCGAAATCCCACATCCACACTGACCAAGCAGTGGCTCAGTGTTCTAATATCCGCAAGAAGAACTTGCCATCACAGTTAGAGATTCATGAGGCACAATGTGTCTATATTTGTATCTTGGATGAGGCACAATGTGTCTCATCCAAGGTACAAATATGCCACGGCAAGTAGTGATAGATGTAGCAATCATGAAAACATGAACATGAAAAGCTGGAGAAGAGTTGGAGAAAATGTGGGGAGTAAAGACAAGAGTGCCAGTAGTGATCGGGACACTAGGGGCAGTAACCCCCAAGCTGGGTGCATGGCTCCAACAGATACCAGGATAAACGTCCGACGTCTCCATTCAGAAGAGCGCAATCCTAGGGACAGCTAAGATTCTGCGCAGGACCCTCAAGCTCCCAGGCCTCTGGATTTTTTTTATATATATATACAGTATATAAGCCAGCTAATCGTAAAAATAGTCGGCTGACTAATCGAGAGAACATTACTTGTTTGGGACAGTAGTGACACTCTAATTTTCAGAGTGTGCTCAGTATTTTTGAACCAAACAAGAGCGCACAGCAAAGAGATATGAAGAGCTGTGCGCCGTTTTTGCCCGGGCTCACGCAGGGACCCACTGTCTTCTCTGGTTCTCAGGTGTCTGCCCGAGAAGCACCATGTTTGCCTCGAGAGCGTCACGACGACCGCCCACACCTCCAGTTCCCCCCCGGCTGGTGAGAATGCACGGGACATGAGGAAAGACCCCTCTGTTTACTGTGTCCAAAAATGTTTGTAACAGACAGCGGGAAGCCAAATCAATTAAGATGCCACTTAAAGACATTTGAACCCAATCTCATTGATAAGCTGCTTGATTGTTTTTCAGCGAAAATGGGCCAAATATTATAATATTGGTGACAATCGTCCCTCTTTGTCAGTATTCCATCCGTAAACCAGCGTGCACCGTTTAGCATGCTCAGTGCAAAATAACCTCACATAATTGCAAAGGAGCTGATACAGCCTCCAGCAAAAAAAAAAAAAAAAAAACTCCCTCTGTCCAACGATAGTGTCATTTTTTTTCCAACCATTTTTGTTCTTTCGGTCAAATTGTTTGGCATATTGTCCTCATGAGTTAGCGTTGCTAACCAATTTGAATTTAATATTTTTTTATCCATTTTATTTTTCAGAATCAAATGGTCAAAAATGTACCTTGAGTGTATTTTCAGTATTGGATGTGACTTTTTTTTTTTTAATCAGGCAAATTGATGTTCTTTAGGTCTTTTTTGTTACAAACAAAACAATGTTGAAAAAGTTTTACGTGATTGTAAGTTAATCTTTGTTACTTTAATAGAAAAAAAGGACACAATGTTAGGCAGACGTGTACATAATTGTATAGACGAATGATAGTATTTACAGTGGCGGCATAGAGTTTGGGGGTGACATTTACGTCTTCCTGGGGGGGGGGGGGCGTAACAGAAAATAATTGAGAAGCATGCGTTAGCATAACAATCGCTTTTTTTTTTCTTTTTTTTTCCCCCCATACAGTTCGTGGCGTCTAGTTGGGTATAATTCATTTAATATAATGTACTGTTTTCTTGCTGAGTGTGTATTTTCACCAAGTTGGTGTTGTCCCTGTAGATGCAAAAATATATGCTCGTCTATCAATGTTCATTCAAAATAGTTGGAAACCATTTATTTATTTTTGGAGAAAAATTTTACAGACAAAAACATTGGGCTTGTAGGCGCTGTCAGCGTCGAAGAGCAAATACCTTCTCTTCTGGACATATCTCCGACGTCAGCAAATCATGTAATTTTTTTTTTTTTACCCAGTGTCCCACAGATGTCACTGTAGAAGATTTCCACCCTGAGAAGCACGATTCCCTCCACGTTAAACAGAAGGAGGAGTCCGACATGCTGTGGATCAAACAGGAGCCGGAGCCAGAGACCCCTGACATTAAAGAAGAAAAACAGGAAGTTGAAATCATCAAGTTTCCAATGGGTGTCAGTATAAAGAGCGAAGAAGACAAAGGTCCAAGCGGTGACAGCGGAGCAGGGAAACCTTTGAGCGACAGCACATTTCAGCACCTGACAACAAAAGGAGAGGGATGGTCGCAACCGGACGGCCTCTTAGCTCCGCTTTCGGACAGCGACGACGTAACGTCACACTCTTCTGACTTTAACACGGATGAGCGGGATGATGACTTTGACCAAAATGCTTCAAAATTGTTAGACAAGTCATCATTTAAAAGAGACTCAAAAGAAGGCACGGTAGGGAAACCTTTCACCTGCACACTTTGTGATAAAGCATTTCCTTGGAAATGCAGCTTAAAGGCACACATGCGTACACACACTGGAGAGAAGCCTTTTGTGTGCACGCGTTGTGGTAAACGATTCACTCAGAAGGGAACTTTACTATTGCACACAAGAACACACACTGAAGAGAAGCCTTTTGCCTGCACACTTTGTGGTAAAAGATTCTCCCATAAGGGAAATTTAAACATTCACACAAGAACACACACTGGAGAGAAGCCTTTTGCCTGCACATTTTGTGGTAAAAGATTCATCCATAAGGGAGATTTACAGAAACACACACGCATACACATTGGAGAGAAGCCTTATGCCTGCACACTTTGTGATAAAAAATTCTTCAGGAAGGCAAATTTTACCATTCACACAAGAACACACACTGGAGAGAAGCCTTTTGCCTGCACACTTTGTGGTAAAAGATTCGTCCAGAAGGGTGGTTTAAAGAAACACACAAGAACACACACTGAAGAGAAGCCTTATGCCTGCACACTTTGCGATAAACGATTCATCGAGAAGGGACATTTAAACATACATACCAGAAAACACACTGGAGAGAAGCCTTTTGCCTGCACACTTTGTGGTAAAAGATTCACCCATAATGGAAATTTAACCATTCACACAAGAACACACACTGGAGAGAAGCCTTTTACCTGCACACTTTGTGGTAAAAGATTCATCCGTAAAGGAGATTTAAAGAAACACACAAGCACACACACTGGAGAGAAGCCTTATGCCTGCACACTTTGTGATAAAAAATACTCCACCAAGGCAAATTTTAACATTCACATACGAACACACACTGGAGAGAAGCCTTTTGCCTGCACACTTTGTGGTAAAAGATTCGTCGAGAAGTTTGGTTTAAAGAAACACACAAGAACACACACTGAAGAGAAACCTTATGCCTGCACACTTTGCGATAAAAGATTCACTGAGAAGGGACATTTAAACAGACATACGAGAAACCACACTGGAGAGAAAGCTTTCGCCTGCACACTTTGTGGTAAAAGATTCACTCGGAATACTGATTTAGAAAGACATAACCGTACACACACTGGAGAAAAGCCTTTTGTCTGCTCACTTTGTGGTAAAAGATTCACTGAGAAGACTGAGTTAGAAAGGCATAAGCGTAAGCACACTGGAGAAAAGCCCTTTGCGTGCACAACTTGTGGTAAAAGATTCTTTGATAAGAGTGGTTTAAACAAACACACAAGCAGACATACTGGAGAGAAGCCTTTCGCCTGCGCACTTTGCAGTAAAAGATTTTTCGATAAGAGAGGTTTAAACATTCACACAAGAACACACACTGGAGAAAAACCTTTTGCATGCTCACTTTGTGGTAAACGATTCGCTCAGAAAGGAAATTTAGTAGTGCACGCAAGAAGCCACACTGAGTAAAAACCTTTGAATTCTGACAAAATATTCTGAATCATGGATTTACAGCGGAAAAAACATTTCAATTGAATGTTACCCATGAGCCTCTTTTGAAAAAGTTGTTGAAAATATTTTTGATGTACTGTTCTTTTTTACCACTATCCAACAGATTTTTGTATTTTAAATTGTGTAAATTGCATTACATGTCTTTCTGTCAATTGTTCCATATATTCCCAACATCTTGCTTTTAAGGGTGTTAAGAAAAAATAATCCTCAAATCGCCATATTACGTCACGCAATTTTCGTATTGATTTAAAATCCGTCTGCATCAATCTTTACAAATGTGATTTTGGTGGAAATAAATTAGTGGCTGCACTTTTTACTCCCTTCCAGCAGTTGGCAGCTTGTAGCAGCATTGCCTTGCGGTCTGCTGAGGTAATAACAACAACATTAGACTAATGTGAGTAGAGGTTTTTGTACGTCGCCCTCTAGTGGTTGGCTGTCATTACTGGGGTGTTTACACACTTATAGCAGCCACCCGTCAGTCGATGTAAACCAGTGGTCTCCAAACTATTCCACATAGGGCCGCAGTGGGTGCAGGATTTAATTCCAACAAAACAAGACCACACATTTTCACCAATCTGGTGTTTTATAAGTGTAATCAGTTGATTGCAATAAGGTGCTGCTTGTTTTAGTAGAACCCAAATTGGAATGAACAAAAACCAGGATCCACAGCCACTGTAATGCAGCTCAGGTTGAGGGTGTTGGCAGTCTTCTTGTAGCCTTGGCCATCTTCATGTAACGCAACAATACGTCTTTTAAGATCATCAGAGAGTTCTTTGCCATGTGGTGCCATGTTGGAACTTTCAGTGACCAGTATGAGAGAGTGTGAGAGCTGCACTACAAATTTGAACACACCTGCTCCCTATGAACACCTGGACCTAGTAATACTAACGAGTTACATGACATTTTGGAGGGAAACGACAAGCAGTACTCAATTTGTACATTTAGGGATGTAGTTTCTAAAGGGTGTACTCGTGTTGCCAGGGGTTTAGATATTAACGGATATATTTTGAGTTATTTTGAGGGGAAAATAAATTAATTCTGCTATATAAGCTGCACACAGACTACTTTTCATTGTGTCAAAGTGTCATTTAGTCAGTGTTGTCCCATGAAAATATATACTTAAATATCCGCAGAAATGCGAGGAGTGAACTCACGTTTGTGATACACTATATATATTTACTTACTTACTTCACTTCCTAAAATACACAAACAGGTAGTCCCTAGGTTACGACCAAGGGCGTAGATTTGGTCTCAATATTGGTAGGGACGATATAACAGCATAACCTCCATGTACACTTTTTGCTTGAGACTGGACATTAATAATACCAAGCAGATTGGGTGAACGGCAGTCATGGCTACACTTCTCACCAATGTGAACCAAATTAATTGATAGGTTAAATTATCAATGCAAAGAAATCAATACAAATTTATTCAACTTCTGCACTGCAAATTTATAACGTCTCAAACTGATAATTTTTCTTAAATCTAGTTGAATAATTTTCTCCATCTTGTTCTGAGTGTTAAAGGCTGGTTAACAGAGTAATGCGTCAGATTCTTCTTAAAGTAAATATTACTACAGTATTTGTTCTTATTAAGGCCATACTACTACAAGTTGTTCATTTTTCACCTAAATCAAAAAAAAATTGTTTCAAATAATGTTTTGAACAATATTCTTGAATTTAGAACATTTCGGACATTTTTTTTTTTAAAATATTAAATATACAAATGTTTTGCTTGAAATAAGTCTTAAGATTATTTTCAGCTAGGTATTTTTCTTATTTCAAGAAATCTGTGTAAAATTTACTTGAAGCACTAGCAGATAATGTCACTTATTTTTAGTAGATTTACACTGAAAACAAGGGAAGTTGAGCTTTTTTTTCCTCCGTTTTAAGAAGGTGAAGTTTTGCAGTGCATATGTATTGGTTTGTTTAGGTCAGGGGTCAGCAACCCTGGTCCTCGAGTGCCACTATCCAGCTTGTTTTCCATGTCTCCCTCCTTTGACACACCTGAATCAAATGATCAGCTCATCAGAAAGCTCTGCAGGAGCCTGATAATGATCATGATTATTTGATTCAGGTGTGTTAAAGGAAGGGAGACATGGAAAACAAGCTGGATAATAGTGGCACTCGAGGACCGGGGTTGCTGACCTCTGGTTTAGGTGGTACACCGTTCGATTCAAACCTTTGTTTTCAAAAACTACTCAAGAAACATTTTGAAAACTTCTAGAATAAGTGTCTGGATTTTATAAGCAATTTTAAATTCAGCCAACGATTTTACTCAAGTAAGAGTAGCGTTAATTCAAAATAATAATACTCAAGTAAGAGTAAAAGTAGTCATCCACAAAATGTACTCAAGTACAAGTAAAAAAGTATACAGTGAAAAGAATACTCAAGAAAAACATTTTGAGTAACTGCTTATTTTTGTTTGATTTTCTTAAACAATGGTATATGAACCGTTGTTATAATGATACTGGACAATATCACATTACATAACCACATTAAACCAAAGAAATACCCCCCCCAAAAAATACATTGAATTCCAATGAGAGAAAAAAAAAAACATAAATGAGGCATTATTCGTCCAAAGAGCATTGACGCCCTCTGGTGGAGAAAATAATTCCTAGTTTGAATAGTGAAGCGTTCCTTCATAATTACCATTTAGAAATTAAAGTGAGCATAGATCCTGTTTTCTGTATCCTGTTAAAAACTGGGAGAGAGGTTGAAATCCGCACTTTCCAGTCATGTTGAGAGCGGCACTCAAAAAATAATCTAATATTCTCTTGTTTATTTAGCACCTTTGGATAACTTTGTGAGTCCAACTGAATGTAAAAGAGTCTTTATTCACCACCACAAAAGCTTTGGGAGCAAAATAGCATCAGGGTGAAAAATTTGACAGAACACCGACTGTGAACGTGCGTAAATGTCAAGTCATCATCCAATCAAATTTGCGTTTGAGGGGAAAAATGGACGGGCACATTCAGCAAGTGAAGAGGGGTCAATGCAAGTCTCAACATATAGACCCTACCCACCGACGTCACAAAACCACGTGCTCGCTGTATGGTTCCGCCCACTTGTCCGTCATTTTGTCTCTGTATTAGCATTGGTTTCAATTGATCGAGGAATTTAAAATGCATTTCATGGAAGACCCGGTGCTTTCTGATGCCGTAAACTCACTGGATGTGTTGCTTAAAAGGCGTTATGTTGAAAAGCTTCGTTCTATACAGTCGCCAGATCCATATTTGATGCCCAAATCGATGTTTTTCGACCCACTGTCTTCGCCCTGTCTGCCTGACATCTGCTACGCTGATATTTACAATTATCTTGTCCACACAAAATCAGCCTATTCTCACGAAAATTTGAAAAACACTTTTAGAGCTTGGAGCAGGGGCGGACTGGTAATCTGTGGGTTCTGGAGGATCACAGAACGGCCGGTGCCCTGGACGGCCGGCGGCCGCCATTCATTATGCATCACTGTTTTTATCCCCCCTATCCTCTGATTATCTACAGTTCGCATCCAATCCGACAGGTGGCAGCAATGCGCCTGGCTTTTCACCGCCAATCTGATAGACTAGGAACGACGAAAGCACAGAGTAGCCTTCATTGGTTCCTTCCTTGTGGAAGCAAAATAGCGACGAGTGTTAATGCACAATATGGATGGTGGTGGCAAAAAACCTGAAAAGAGCAGGGTGGCGCGGAGAAGGTTAGAGAGAAAAAATTAAAGAAACTGGAGAGTGAAGCATTAAAATGTTATAAATCGACAAATATTTTCGCAAGCAGCAGTCTGGCTGCAACGGCCACGTCGGGTAACAACAGCTCAGCTCCCGGCAATGGTGAGAGGGAGCTGCAGCCGCTCTGACGTGCAGACGGTGCTGGGAGAGAGAAAAGAAGAGGGAGGGGGCAACGATAAACTGTTGGAAGTTCCCCAGACAAGCGCAGGGCAAGTAAATTGGGATGAAGACGGTTACTTGCTCTGTAAACTGGCAATTGTTATCCATCAGGTAGCTACATTTTAAATCAAATAAATGACAATTAAAGGGTTAGTGCCAGCTAGTCGATGTACCCATTTGCAATCGTGTCAAGTTACAGTATGCTAGTCCTACTATCCCTCTCCTAAGAAAAAATATTTTAGCCGTAAAACAATGTATGCACACGCAGCATAGCAATATTAATTCAGAAGAAATATGTAAGATGTGCTCTAATACTTTTGCATGCTAAGGTTAATAATGTGTGTTTAAAACTAATAGTTATAGCTACAGTCTTATTTAAAAGTCTTAAGGCCTTACAAAAGAAAGAATGTGTCACGGAAGGTCACATTCAACTGAAGGACAGATGCCCAGCTTGACCCAGAGAGGTAGATTTCCTGTTTTAGGTTTCTATTGCTGACCATAAAGTTTCAACACAATGAGACAAGACAAATAACTGCCCGCATTCTTTTCTCAAGATAACAGCTATTTCTCAAGATGTGAAACTCACACATGTATGTTGAAACTTTCTCACTTGTCAATAAAAGCTGAGCTCCTCAGGATGAAAGTCAGAGAAGCTTGCTGGGAGCCACGAGCTCCCATCAACCTTTTTCTCCTGACAGCGTAAAACCTTATCCCTGTCTCCATTCTGATCCTCTCTCCGTCCTCCCTCAGGTCTTTTATTATTTTCTTAGTACAGTAGTAAGATTAGACCCAACATTTCTTGGTGCCGAAACCCGGGACCTAAAAATCCGCATTCTTCCGGACCGCCGCGGGGCCAACGGACGCCGCCGGGATATTTACGACCTTTTTCTCATGACCGGACGTCTGCGCCTTTGTTCCTGCGACGACCCGGATTGCCGGTGACAGGTCCCAGACGAACCAGGGCAGGACGGAGTGAGGTAGGATAAAGTTTAATTAAGTTGTTGACGCTTTCGGGTTTAAATACGGGGCGGATTGAATTGTGAAGTCGAAGTACTGACTCATAATTGTTCGAAGTACGGAACATCCGTTAAGTAAACCGTTGAAATTTAAACCATCCTAGTTCGAAGTACTGAACTATTGTGTGACGAATTGCGTGCGTTTAAAGGGTCTAAAAACGTTACGTAAACAGTAATCCTCGAAGTACTGAGGACTAACACACAGGCGATATTTTGCGAAGTTAAGACAAAATATTGCGGAAAGCGGGCCGAAGTACCGAGCCATAAAAAGTTATAAAAACGTCCGAACCCGGAGTCAGGGACAAGGTAAAGCAAACGTAATAGCGTGATAAAAAGCAAAAGTGAAAGTCCGTGCACGGCAATAAAATACAGGCGACCAAACCTTAACACAAAACAACTAAGAGATTAAATAGGCAACGTAAATAAAACGTAAACGTGTTACGTGTGAAAACTGATAAAAACCTAAAGTAAAAATGGGAAAAGAACAAAGCAAACAAATAAAAGAACACCCTGATGTAGTGTTCATGCAGGAACAATTCCCAGGAAGCTGTTGTTACCTGGAAGCGTGGGTTAGAGATCATGACTTTAACCCAACGTTGAAAGAAGTGGAGTATGTGGGAACATTGAAGGCAAAAGGGAGGTGCAAGGAAAGAATAGAGGACGAGCTCAAAGTCTTCTCCGTGTGGGAAACTCAAAGAAAAAGAAGGTTCGAGCAAAGTGAACGAGAAGGCGAAGAGGAAGCAAGCATGAAGAGAGCAAGAAAAGTCTACTCTGGCAACGCTCAAAATCAAGCCAGAAGAGGAAATCACACGTTTGGCCCTTCTCACAGAGCAAAGAGGAGGTGCGAATGTAGGGCTTGGAAAGTTTTGGGTGTGTGAGACGAACGTCGATAAGCGAGGGAATTGTTTGTAAATAGCTGACCGTTCGTTGCGTAATTAGTTGACCGTTTATTGCGCAAAATTGGGAAAAAAGAGAAGTTTTTCAACATGAGGAGTGCGGCCCTTCGGAGGCCCCTATTTGCAACATGGGGTCCTCGACGGCATCCGCTGGGTTTTTGCCCAATTTAAAGGGAAGGTTGTAATTGCAGCTGGGAATATTCCAGCCTTTCCCTTGTACTATTTAGGATAGAAGTTTGAAATGGAATCTCAATAGAGATAAAAATAGACTATTGAGCTAAATTCAAAATAAGAACGCTCTTAAAAGAAAATAAGAGAATGGCTAAAAGAGAAAGAAAATAGTTAATGTTTTGAAAAAGGAAAAGCTCAACTGTTGATAAATAGCTATTTGAAAACAAACTTAACAGATTTATTTTAAGCAAAGAGCTAGTATATTTGATAAAAAGAAAATTAGATTGTTAGATGTTCTTCATCCAAGAATAGATATTGTTCATAATATTATTTGAAAGTAAATTCTTCTGAATTCAGGTGAAAAAATGACCAACTTTTAGATGTATCGAGCTAATAAGAACAAATAATATTTACTCCAAGTAAGTAGAGTAATTTGAAATAGTTTGACTAAATTAGATTTTGAAGAACGTGGCAAAATACAGTAAGAACTGTCAAAAGACTTCCCATTAATTCTTGGGAATGATAATAGATATCAATGCAAGTCTTATAGATAAAGAGAGGACCAAATGTTGATTAGCAAACTCCTGTTGAGGGAGGAGCAGCGGTTTAGTATATGTCACAAAAGTTTTAGCAGATGTTAGAGCAATTTTAAACTGCCGCTTTTTAAGAATGGTAGAAATAGTTTAAACTAGGGAAATAAGTTGTTACAGGGAGTGTATAAATAATGATAACAAATCAAAAGTTAGGATTAAAAACCGTTCTAAAAATTCACACGGAAAGCAGATAATTCTACCAACCTGGAGTGAAATACGAATGGATGTTTTTTAGTGCACGAAAAAACATTCTTTGTTCTCCTCTGGACTGCTGAATTATCCTCTATTATAAATTATATGGATGTCAGTTGAAAATGATTGGAATTAAAAATTGAGTTGAATGCTATAAGAGGTAGTGTTTTAGGTGTTAAAGAATAGCAGAGAGGTCATAGTGGAATAAAAAAAGATTGTTTAAAAGAGTATTGCAGTCCCTCAATACTCTCCCATTCAAATGAAAAACTTTGCCTGGGTAAAAAAAGTCTGATTTTGATTTATGTGGACAACACACTGTGATATGGCAAATTCAAATTTGAAATAGAAATTTAAATTGATTACAAAATTTACCCAAAGATACTCTAGGTCTATTGAGATACTGTATTTGACTAAAAACAATTAATTGAATAGATTATAATTGCGTAGTGGAATCGTAATTTTGGATTACATGTTGATGAATCTTCAACAGTGACCCAAAGAAGGTGAAAAGACATTTTTGTCAGCTCTAAAGAAATTCCAAAATAAAGACAAATTCATTCCATTTTTGTAATCTTGAGTGGAACATTGCGCGATATATTAATGCCACTGCAAAATTCAATTTACTGATTAAAATGGGAGCTGACAAAAAATCGATCATAAGCAAATATTGGCATTTGCCAAGTGGAAATTATTATACTGGGAGAATTGTAACTCTAACTTTGGGTTGATTGCGGAACGTAAACTGTTTTTGATACGGTAATAGTAACGGTAACAGTAATAGCATGGGGTTTTAGAAATGGGTTATTCGTTATTCTTGAATTTACGATACATGATTACCATTCTCCCAAGATAAGCTTAATCTTTGATTTTAGACTTTGAATATATCACGTTTATCCTCAGTATCTTTATTTCACATTTTAATTGACATAACATTTGGTTTGTTGTGAGGATATGTTTTAATGTAGAGTTTATAAAAGCTAATTTAATTTGGTTTCCTGTTTTGAATAATGAGTCAATTGTTTGGATCGTGCTGATAAATTAGGTTAACTGAGAATTCTGCAGTAGCGCGGAAACAAAGAATCTTGAATGCAGCAAAACCAAAAAACAAATGATGTTATTTTTAGGATTGTGCAATCACTGCCGAGCCTGGCTGTTAGATTTTGACCTCAAGCCAATGTCAATGAATGATCAATTGAATTGGACACCTGAAGCCGAAGTACCTTTCAGGAAACTGTAAACAGACTTGGCAGGCTCCTCAGTCTTAGCACATCCAAACTACCAAATGCGTTAGTTATTTGTAAATGTGAAGCCAAAAATAATGGGCTTGGTAACGTGTCTATCGGAAACAGGCTAGCAGATGAAGCAGCCAGGGTAGCGGTTGTAAATCAACGCAATAAAGCCAAATACACCTATTAGCTGAAACTGAACCACAACAACTAATAGATAAAAAACCTTAAAGGCTATCAAAACATTGCATCGCATACAGAAAAGCGAAAATGGGCGATGAAAGGTTTCTACCAAAATTATTGATCATATGGGCAGCTGAATTGAGCCACATGATTGTCAAGTGTCTACAGGGGGGAGGATTGAGTTGGTTAATAATTGGTTAATAGACACTATGACAATTGTGGCCCAATGTCTTCAATTCATGCTTGGAAAAATGTCTTCAATTCATGCTTGGAAAACAAAAATTTTTTTTTCAGTGTTTACTTTGCATAAACAATGTTAAGAGAGACTGAAAAGAGGGAGGTTTAACAATGGACCCCACTTCAGAGTTGAGGGCCTAATGGAAGTGGGCAGACTGTTAAAAATTGAAATGGAAAAAAAGAAGAGAAAACCCATTGTATGTACAGACCCCAGTCGGCTGGACTAGTGGAAAAAGACAAATTAATAACAGATTGATGCAGAAGGAAAGAACTTGCCACTTTTTGGACTTCCAGATTGAAACCCAGGACCTGTTAAGGGTTCTGGCAGCATTCCAGCTCATATAAAGAAACAGTTTGATCCAAGACAAGGTCGCGACAACAATGATCTGCCAGAATGTTCTGATCCACAGACTCTCAAGGTGCGGGTCGGAGACTTGGTGATCCTGAAAGTGTTGCAGCGTGCCTGGTGGGACAGTAAACGCTGAGTGAACGCTGGGATGGTCCTTATGAGATGGTGGGCTTCAGCCCGACTGCAGTGAAAGTCTCCGGAGGCACTGGGTGAATTCGTCAGTCCCAGTGCAAGCTCTTCCGGTTGCCAGAAGGACCTAGCGACGCCAGTCCACCAGACCCTGATTCCTAAAGTCCTGACCTCACCTAAAGTCATTAAGAGCGGTGGAAGGTTTTCTGCCCTCCTGGCAGCCCGTCCGCTCTTACGAATGACCTCCCGTCATTGGATGGAGGAGTCTACTTCGCATAGTCAAACGCCTGCTCTCTACTGTGGACCAAAAGGTCAACACCATGTTTGTCGCCTACTCAGCCAAATACGACCTTGTGTCACAGGTCCCCCTAGAAGAACCAGATACGGACTTGGACAGTGACGATACGGACAGTATCGTCTAAAGCAGATTCCCCACCTCGGCCATCCCGACTCTGCAACCCTATGGACTCTCGATAAACACCGACGCGGCGATCATAAATCGCTGAAATATGGCGTTCAAAAGAGTCCCAGATTGTACCTACATTTACCAAATGTTGTGTTGAATTGTGTGTTTTTCATGGAGCCATGGCATGAAGATGCTCTCGTCCCTAGCGTAAATGGGGAGGGAATAGGGGAATTTTGTCCTTAATTTTAAGGTTTTTTTTCGCCCCTATCGTGGCATTTTATAACTCCTGCTAATGGATAATTGACGAGTCAGACACCAACCCCACTCTCGAGAATGTCTAACTTTGATGAAAGCTGAAAAGTTTTAAACCCACAACAGGAGGGAAATGTAAGATGTGCTCTAATACTTTTGCATGCTAAGGTTAATAATGTGTGTTTAAAACTAATAGTTATAGCTACAGTCTTATTTAAAAGTCTTAAGGCCTTACAAAAGAAAGAATGTGTCACGGAAGGTCACATTCAACTGAAGGACAGATGCCCAGCTTGACCCAGAGAGGTAGATTTCCTGTTTTAGGTTTCTATTGCTGACCATAAAGTTTCAACACAATGAGACAAGACAAATAACTGCCCGCATTCTTTTCTCAAGATAACAGCTATTTCTCAAGATGTGAAACTCACACATGTATGTTGAAACTTTCTCACTTGTCAATAAAAGCTGAGCTCCTCAGGATGAAAGTCAGAGAAGCTTGCTGGGAGCCACGAGCTCCCATCAACCTTTTTCTCCTGACAGCGTAAAACCTTATCCCTGTCTCCATTCTGATCCTCTCTCCGTCCTCCCTCAGGTCTTTTATTATTTTCTTAGTACAGTAGTAAGATTAGACCCAACAAATATAACAAAATATAAAATAAAAAAAATAAAATGAATGGTTTTACTTTAAAGTTTAGGTAGTTAAATTTATGTTATATACATTATTAATCATTTATATATCGTTTTGTTTTCTGGTTAATACTTTCCAATGAAGTTTATGTATACAGGATTTGTCTTGAAATGTGTATTGTATTTTCATTGAAATGTATTATTTGTATGGCAAGATTAATTATGGCAGGGGTCTCCAAACCGGTCCTCAAGGGCCGCTGTGGGGCCTGGTTTTTGTTTTAACCGATCGAGTACCGACAGTTTAACCAATGAAGTTTCTGCTAAAACAAGCAGCACCTGACTGCAATCAACTGATTACACTTGTAAGACACCAGATTGGTGCAGAGGTTTTGTCTTGTTTTGTTGGAATGAAATCCTGCGCCCGCCGCAGCCCTATGTGGAATAGTTTGGAGACCACTGAATTATGGCATAAACAATGAAGTCATTTTATAGACAGAGATCTATAGAGATATATTATAATCAATTGGATACGTAAAACTTGCTTTGAAAAATAAATTCTTTCATTTGTTTATTCAGGTTGATCATAGAGCTAGTACAGAAAATGAATCCAACTCCAGTTCAGCCTTGCAGTACTTTGAGCGCCCGTAGTCAGACAGTCACAGTCTAGACACATTTTCTTCATTTTTCTCTCAAAGTGCACGAAATTGGTGCATTTTACAATAAAATGTAAAAAAAAAAAAAAAAATTCTCCCGGGAGGGGCATGTTCCCGGACCCCCCTATGGGGTCTGTGTTTCCCTCCGTATAGCGATTCTTATGGGCTGGGCTGAGTCAAAGTCCAGGGCTGCTTTTTAGTCCCAGTCCGCCCCTGGCTTGGAGGCTTATAAATACTTCGTTGCTGGTTGGGTGAAACAGGTCCTCGTCCACGAAAATTCGGCAGGAATCTATCTTGTGCTTGGAAAGGTGAGTTACGAAATTTTCAATTCAAAATCTTTTGTTATTGCTAACATCCACAGTCAAGTCTAATGTATTTCATGTCGTTTGTCAATGGAGTTAAGGCTTTTAATGTTTATATGGTTTAGCGATAGCACTCTCACTACATACATACGTGTATGTTGTCGGCGATTAGCCTAGCAATGATCTTAATTGTGGTTATTTGTCAGCCCAAAACCCTCTAAGTATATCTTAAATGCATCTTACCGGATATAAAATGACTACTACATAGTCTGTGGTGATTTTTTGGTGCCCAGTTTTCACGTCGAATTGCAGCCGTCCATTTCACTCTCCTCTTTGGATCCCTCGGAATACGGTAAAACTTCAAGTCTCTCCTTCCATCTTCTCTGTTAGTGCAACCAACAGCCACACACGCCTTCACCATTTTGATTATTAATGTTAAGGAGCAGAAAAACACGCCGTAAATAGGAGGAATGTACGTAGCCGTAACAGGTTAACACTATGTTTTGACGGACAATTGGGCGGTACCATTCAGGAGAGCGGAGTTGTGACGTCACGTGGGTAGGGTCTATAGAAAGTACTTTAATTCACTTAATAATGGTAGGATTAGTTCTATCCTTACAACATGGGATGACAATTTAAATTATCTATATAATTGAAGTCATTAAATAGAAATATATTTAACGAAATTACCAAAAGTGCTACATACATAACAAAAGTCACTGTTAAATTTTAGTAATCATGATGTAGCTGAAGATATTGATTGTTCTTTGATTGCACCAGGTTATATGGGACAATATTACCAATAAATTCATATTATTTTAAAAATTGAGTTTTATTTTTGTTTCAGAATGCGCGCTACATACAACGTTGTAAGATTAGTCACCAATTTGTAAGGGCATACGTCACTATTTGTAAGATTGCCAACGGCCTCGGGTTGACAGGTACGCAATATTTATTGAATATTTTTTTATTCCAGTGATGTGAAGTCGTGATGAAACTTCCAAACGCTGGATCATATCACGCTGAAGTTTCGGCGCTTGAACATTTCTACTTCCGGTTCACTTGACGCAACCTCTGTGTACCCATCCGGGACTTGCTGTTCTTTCGTGTTCCCTTTTCGTAACCGAACGACATCCTTCAAAACATTTTCATTGAGTAAGTACTGAAGTAAGAACTTAGTGGACTAAAAAGTCCAATTTTAAAGCATAGTGGAAGTCTATTGGCTGTATGTTGAAGCTTCGCAGGCTTACTGAACTTGGTTTAGTTTAGCTTAGCTCGCTCGCTAAAACACGTTAACGCATTCCGATTGCTTTGGCTTCACGCCACTTCCGGTTTGTAAAGTTTGTTTTAAGGAAAAGGTTAACATGAGCGTGATTACATTTAATTGTATGAGACGCTTCTCGATTTGTCTTTTAAGATGCGACGATTACGAATGACTGAAGGGAGGCCAACGCAATCCCGAACATCAAAGAGTAGAGACGTGGAAAATAAGGAGAGGAAATCCAGGTCACGACGAACAACTGAAAAATGAAGGTAAGGTCATGACATTAGTTGTATTTTTCATGCAATATCAGACCTTGTTTTGTTGTGATTGTTACTTTAGGAAAGTACTTCTCAAATAGTCAAAGCCAAAAAAAGCGCACCGGTGTCCAAAACATTGACTTATTTCAAAGAAACAAAGGAGTGTACACTGCTGTGTCCTCTCTCTTCAATGCCAAGCTTGGCTGCACTTCGGCCGCGAATAAACACCTACGCTATCACCCAAGTTTTAATTTTCGAAGACGACAAGAGTAAGTCCATCTAACTTAGTAAGGACATGTTTTATTGAAGTTGCTAAGCCTGTTGCAATTTGCAATGAGACCATTTGTCGCAAGGTAAATAAAAATGAGGGTGATAATTTTATCACCGCGTGCTTGTACGCATGCATACATTTGTGCGTGCGTGTAGATGACATATTAGAGGAGTTCCCAAAAAATCGATTATTACACGCATCACGATTCGACACGTGATGATTCGATTACGATTCATGAAGGTTCAAAAATGATGATTTTCACTCATAACTTTATGACAGCCGCTCGTAGCGGAACAAATTCAAGACACATCTGCCGCCCGGACACCGTTGACGGACGCACGCACAACGTTATGATGGATGCTCCCAGTTACTGGGAGAGAGATTTACACCTTTTTAAAAGACTGGAAAATATATTTGTGTATAAAACAGGCAGGCAGGCACAGAAGTGCGACACGTGCGCAAGTTATTTTTTAGAGCGAGAGGGGAAGAGAGAGAGTTCGTTGCTCCTTGTCCTTCAGCTGTCCAGCAATAGTTTTAAGGCATTTCAATTGAAAAATGTCCTGAGTGTGTTGCTAAGAACTAAAGATACACGATAATATCGGTCACCAATAATTATCGACCGATAATGGCAATTATGGTGTCACACAGATATTCCAGATAATAAAAAAATTCAACCGGTAATGCAATCCAATAATTATATACTTGATTTAGCCTCCAAATGTGCGCAACCGAAGAATTCAGCACGCCGCCTCATCAACCCCTCCCCTCTCTGAAGCCCTGAGGGAGGAGAGGTTGAGGAGGCGGAGTTACATGACAAGAAATAGTTGAATATTATGGCGGCTGTTACTAAAAAAAACAACGCTCTCGCCATCTGCGAAACATGTACCTCAAAAGTTCCACGAGGCGGTAAGAAAGCATCCTCATTAAAAACCACTAACCCAGCATCCATTTAAAACTGCATCACAAAGATTTTTGGAACAAATCGAGGCTGCTGCTAGCGGGAATGCTAAAGATATTGTAATCACAAACTAAATTAAACTACAGGGCTTGTGACGATACAGAGTCGGGCTGTTTGGGAATGCAGCCCAAGGCGGGTGATAAACTCGTATCTAAGGCTGAACACCGGCACGACTGGAGACCGATAGTCGGCATGTAGCCGTCTTCCGATGGAGCCCGCGCTCTGGCAAGGCGGGCCGAGCCCGGTCCCCCGGCTTCAGGACCTCTGGTGAACACCCCGGTTTCTCGAGCGTTCCCCCACGGCGTGCAAGCAGAGCCAGGCCCCGAATACGCCGCAGCGAACCGGCCGGTGTGGGCGGATTATCCGGTACGAACGTAAACTGCCGCTGCCGAGACACGATTTTATTTTTACCGAAATGACCCGAGAGCCAGAGCCCTGGATAAAAAAAATAATGCAGTTTATACGACCACCATTCTTCATGAAAAACATGCCAATCACATTTTCACCACGGACATTTGGAAAAGTGATGTCCATTAAGCAAGCTTATCATGAAGGCACAGTGGTTAGATGATAACTTAAACATGGAGAAAATGAAGTCAGCAGTCAATAATGCATTCAGTCTGTAAAATGACGAGCGGTCAGATGACTTTGTAACGCTGCCTTTATTTTCGGCTCAACAAAACTCAGGCACAAAACAACACGCACTGGGATGCAAGCTCCAACTCCGTCCAAATAGTACTGCCGTGTATCAGTTTAGCTGCTGTAAAGCAAATGTCGTGAGTGCCGCAAATGTAAACAAAGCGCTGCAGAATAGGTACTTGACATCTCGCTCTTTTGAGTTAATCATTTTCACAGTGTGCAACAAAGCATATAACATTAGCAGTCACTTTTCAAATTATTTAACTTATTTGTCTGCTCAGTTACAGTCACAGTAGATAATCTTAAAACTTATTGGCACTTATTAACACTTATCAATTTAAATATGTACATTCCTGTTGTAATGAAATAGCAATAATATTCTGTAGCCACAAATATTATTCAAAATCTTTCCTTCTTCCAACTTTTTTTGGGGGGATTGAGTATAATAATGTATTGCTTAAAATCAGGCTGTTAAGATTATTTTCAGATAGCTATTTTTCGTCCAAGAAAACTGAGAGAAATGCACTTGAAGCGCTGGCAGATAATTTCACTTATTTCCAATAAATTTACACTAGGGCTGTCAAACGATTAAAATTTTTAATCGAGTTAATTACAGCTTAAAAATTAATTAATCGTAATTAATCGCAATTCAAACCATCTACAAAATATGCCACATTTTTCCGTAAATTATTGTTGGAATGGAAAGATAAGACACGAGACGGATATATACATTCAACATACGGTACATAAGTACTGTATTTGTTTATTATAACAATAAATCAACAAGATTAACATTATTAACATTCTCTTAAAGCGATCCATGGATAGAAAAACTTGTAGTTCTTAAAAGATAGAAGTTTAATATTAAAACCCCTCTTAATGTTTTCGTTTTATTAAAATTTGTAAAATTTTCAATCAAAAAATAAACTAGTAGCTCGCCCTTTTTGATGTCAATAATTACACCATGCTCACTCCCCAAACCCATAAAATCATTTGGACCCAAGCGCCAGCAGAGGGCGCCAAACAACAAAAAAACAAGTAACAAGCAGACATTACACTGCTGTCATTTTAATCTGTTTGAGCGGGGCATGTGCCTTAATTGCGTCAAATATTTTAACGTGATTAATTAAAAAATTAATTACCGCCCGTTAACGCGATAATTTTGACAGCCCTAATTTACACTTAAAACTGACTAGTTTTAAGGAGGTGTGTTTTGCAGTGTGTTAATGTTATATATGTTAGGAATGGCTTACTTTTAAAGGCAATTTTGTGCGACTTAGGTCTTATAAAAGTAATTGTTGCCAAAAGTTTACCATTACACAATGTCAGACAATCTGTCATTATTTAGATGTTGGAATTGACTACTTGTTCATATTTTATGTTGAAAAAAGAGCAATAAATGATATTTTTGCACAGTAATATTTTCTTTTGTGTACACTTTAAAATTTTACATAAATCCTTTAATAGAATTATCGGCTTGACATTATCGGTTGGAATGAGGAGGAAATTATCGGTTATCGGTATCGGTTGAAAAATGTATTATCGTGCATCACTACAAACTGTGTGCGTCTATAAGAGGTGAGTACATGAACCCTCTCGTACTGTTTAGCCTTTATTGTTGTTTTTGAGATGTTAATAGTTAGCGCCGAGCGCTAAGCCTAGCTAATTCGCTAACGTGTATTTCATATGCAGAACGTGTAAAACCATGATTAAGTAGAGCGGTAACACTACAAACATGCGAAATAGTACAGAAAACTGTTGTTACGGGAGAGAGAGGGAGAGAAGAAAGTGCGCGCGCTGTAATGAGTGTGTGTGTGGCGGTGTCAAGAGCAGTTGTGATTTCAACCTGTCACTCCGAGTGGAACTCTGTGAAAACAAAGTATATTGGTTAAAAGAAGTCTTATTTTTAAAGACACTTTGTTTGTGTCCAGAAATCGTGGAACTCATTCCACCAGTGTGCATTTTATTGTATCGTTGGGAGAAATAAGTACTCACTTTCAAAATGGTTAATGTTTTTGCACTTTCTTGTAAAAAATAAATCAATAAAAAAGCAGCTTAACTCTTTCACTCCCAGCCATTTTCACCAGAGCAGGGCGATCCGCTCCCGGCCGTTTTTCTGGATTTTGACTGATTTTGCAAGGTCCACAGAAAATTCTGTTCTATTGCTATGTAAACTTGGAACCCACCCAAAGAAAGATTAGACTCTATTCTTTCAGCAGAAAAAAGTAAGTTCATATCTTTTTCCATTCTTTAGAAAACAGCATTAGAAATTAGCTCAGTTTGAGCAATTTTCCAATTTCTGATGAAAAAACGGAGAAAATGAGCTTTTTGTAAACGCATACATTTCAAACATAACTTTGATTTTAACAGAGCTATTTTTTGCATTAGTTACATCCCAAACATCTGAATAATGTTTTCCTTTTACAAAATGCCATGAACAACCAGACAAATAGAGCTTTTGATAGTAAAGTAACAATTTATTTACACATAACTACTGAGAGATGACGCTTTGTCGCCGAGATGACGCCGTTGTCGCCACGTCAGCCGTGTAAACTTTTCCCTCATCGTTGTCTGTCTCGCAAAGATGGATTATTTTTGCGTCTCTGCGGGGTCTGCTCGGCGAACCGCTGCACTGGGGGTCCCACTCGTTTTGCTCGGTCGTCCAGTGCCTGGCCTCCCAGGCTTCCCCTCGGTTGTTTTGTGCGGTCGGAGCGCCGCCTGGCATCATGCCGCCAGCGCTCTGACCGTGCTGCCCGGCCGTTCATTGCTGTTGAATCGGGTTGCAGGTCTTATAAAATGCGCTACTGCCCTCCAGTGGCCAGTTTTATTGCTTGAAAATGGGTTTTCAGCCTTGTTTTTTGTTTCCTCAGCTAGATCGCAAGCTATAGATGCTTCTTGTTTAAAAAAAAAAAAAAAAAAAAAACAACAACCCGTAAAAGACGTATAAATACGTTTTTGGGGCAATGAAGCATTTAAAAATAGAACTTACTTATACGTTTCTGGGAGCAAATGAGTTAAGGGCAGCTTTTTGTTGTATGGGCATTTTTCCATCTTTCCTGTTGAATTATAAGGATACTTTAAATAAATAATGGACATAAATTTTTTTGGCTACCTTATTAATCAGCACTGTACAATTCATCGATAATCGTGATAATCGCAATCATTCGGCAATATCGCGATCATCGTTCAAAAATCGAATCGGGGCACCCTGAATCGTAATCAAATCGAATCGTGGGGTGCCATATGAGACTCTGGTTCATTTTACAGATGTTTATTGGTAATCAACACGCCGTCGAATTACAGTTCAAACATACAAAATAAGGAAACACTGTGCATTAGCATTGCTACATTGAGACTAATGGGGAAAAAAGACAATCTACTTTAGCCTGCTATAAAACATTGGCTGTCTTCTCCAAAACGCAAACTTGCGGTTCAGAGGTGACACTTCAAACATGGAAAATCGCTGGTTAACAGCATTTGCAAACCAAAAAAAAAAAAAGGGAATAAATATATTACTGACACCACATGCAATGACAAGAAGTGCTTTTCTAGTGCTGTTTAGCGAACGCGCTTCCGGTGAATATTTCAAAATTAAAAGCATGTCATGTTCGTCATATAAATATCGATTTCTGGAGTTAATCCCACATACTTCAGAATTCAGATTCTACACTAAGAATACCTTTAAAATGACACCCTTTATTACAAATCTGATTGGCAATGAATAATTATTATAAATATTGTAATACTATTATATATAGTATTATACTATAATATTAATGATAGGTATTTTTCAAGAATTGTTTGGAATCTTGTTGGAAAGGCGAAGTCAGTGTTCTGAATCCGTTTACATTCCATTCTTTTGCACTCGTTAATGCTATCAGCATTTGAACTCATTGTTTGTGATTTATTATTGTTATTTACATGTCTATTTGTACTTCAATAAAGAATTAAAGTGTTTCAAAATGTTTTTGTGAATTGAGAAGCGTCAACAAAAATTTAATTGCTATATTAGTAAAAAAATACTTGTTTTCCCCACTGTATCTATGATTAGCCGACTAATTAGCATGCTCTGTGCAAAATAACCGCACACTATTGCAAAGGAGCTGATACAGCCTCCAGCAAAAGGCAAGGCAAGACAAATTTATTTATATAGCAAAATTCAACACAAGGCAATTCAAAGTGCTTTACATCACATGAAGATCATAAAAATCACATTAAAATCAATAGAACGTAAAAACAAAGACAATCGAAATAGGAAATAAGATTATACATAAAAATCGCACTTATTCACGAATAGAGTTAAAAACAAAAACAAAAAAAACATATATACCACCCGTCTAAAGAGCATGAGCGCCCTTTAGTGGAGAGAAAATATATTGTGACCTCTGATGGGAATAGTGGAGCATGTGGTTATTGTTGCAACATCTCATTGGTGAAAAATGAGAGAGCCTCTGTCTGCATCTCTGGCAAAAATCAAGTCAATATGTAGAATAAAGAGGAAAAATATTTATTGTCTATTGTCATTCAACACATTTTTAACACAAATTATGCTTCTCAGCCCACCAATAAAATAAAACATGAAGTTAGTGAATTCATCAATGTGTACAGGTTGTTCCCGGGTTACGAACAAGTTCCATTCCTACGCCGGAGATGTAACCCGAATTTCCGCGTAATTCGAAATTAACCCTTTAAATACCACCTAAATCTTGAAATAACTATCCAAAAAACATGTAATACACACCATTGTACTGTCCTCGCCAAGATGTTGAAGATAGGTCCGTGTGGTTTCCTGACTTTATTCAGCTTCTCATGAAATCAACATTTACAGAATGAAACTAAAATAAAATGATATGAAATCGGTTTCATCTTCAATAACAGCAATTGAAATTTTTGTCGCTAACTCGCTGTTGATACAGCAATAACAATGAACACAAACGATTAGCATGTATCAGTTGGAGTCCGCACATCATCAAAAATAATCACATCATTTCGCCCCAAGTATTCGACCACAATTGAAAACGCACAAGAAACAGTCCAAAAGTTGTTGCCTCTGGATGCTTCGAAAGTAACAAATGTGCGCGCAGGGTCTTTCCTCTCTCACACTCGGCTTCTTCTTGGGCGCAAATGGCTCTTCCTTGTGTGTGTGCGTGCACTCATCTTAGCGTGAACAAATACGTTAGTAGTGAGTAAATGCGCTCTGGCTTGCAAGCTTCGCATGCGGAAGAACTACCTGCCCTGCATTTCTTACGCCAAAATAATTGCATGCATCACAAAACAAAAGTCAACATTATATAAAAAGGACTGGAGACTACAGCGTCCTAAAGTTGAAATCACATCATTCGGGTACTTCATAACTCGGTGACTACCTGTTTTTCTCTCTATATCTCCGATGTCAGCAAATCACGTGATTTTTTTTTTCCACCCAGTGTCCCACTGATGTCACTGTAGAAGATCTTCACCCTGAGAAGCATGATCCCCTTCGCGTTAAAAAGGAGGAGTCCGACATGCCGTGGATCAAACAGGAGGCAGAGCCAGAGACCCCTGACATGAAAGAAGAAAAACAGGAAGTTGAAATTCTCAAGTTTCCAATAGGTGTCAGTGTAAAGAGCGAAGAAGACAAAGGTCCAAGCGGTGACAGCAGAGCAGCGAAACCTTGGAGCGACAGCTCATTTCAGCACCTGACAATAAAAGGAGAGGGACGATCGCAACCGGACGGCCTTTTAGCTCCGCTTTCGGACAGCGACGACATAATGTCACGTTCTTCTGACTCTAATAGTGTCGAGGAGGATGATGACTTTGACCAAAATGATTCAAAATCTTTAAACAAGTCATCATTGAAAAGAGGCACAAAGGAATGCACAGTTGGGAAACCTTTTTCCTGCTCAGTCTGTCGTAAAACATTTTCTTGGAAATATACTTTAAAAGAACACATGCGTACACACACTGGGGAGAAGCCTTTTGCCTGCACACTTTGTGATAAAAAATTCTTCAGTAAGGGAAATTTAAACATTCACACAAGTAAACACACTGGAGAGAAGCCTTATGCCTGCACACTCTGTGGTAAAAAGTTCTTCGCGAAGGCAAATTTAAACAGACATACCAGAAACCACACTGGAGAGAAGCCTTATGCCTGCACACTTTGTGATAAAAAGTTCTTCGCGAAGGCAAATTTAAACACTCATACAAGAACACACACTGGAGAGAAGCCTTATGCCTGCACACTTTGCGATAAAAGATTCATCGAGAAGGGACTTTTAAACAGACATACCAGAAACCACACTGGAGAGAAGCCTTATGCCTGCACACTTTGCGATAAAAGATTCGTCGAGAAGAGTGGTTTAAAGAAACACACAATCAAACACACTGGAGAGAAGCCTTATGCGTGCAAACTTTGTGATAAAAAGTTCTTCGCGAAGGCAAATTTAAACTATCATACAAGAACACACACTGGAGAGAAGCCTTATGCCTGCACACTTTGTGGTAAAAGATTCATCGAGAAGAGTGGTTTAAAGAAACACACAAGAACACACACTGAAGAGAAGCCTTATGCCTGCACACTTTGCGATACAAGATTCTTCGAGAAGGGACTTTTAAACAGACATACCAGAAACCACACTGGAGAGCGGCCTTTCGCCTGCACGCTTTGTGGTAAAAGATTCACTCGGAATACTGATTTAAAAAGGCATAAGCGTACGCACACTGGAGAAAAGCCTTTTGCCTGCTCACTTTGTGGTAAAAAATACGCTGAGAAGAGAGGTTTAAACACACACACATGCAGACACACTGGAGAGAAGCCTTTCGCCTGCACACTTTGTGGTAAAAGATTCACTCAGAAGAGTGATTTAGAAAGGCATAAGCGTACACACACTGGAGAAAAGCCTTTTGCCTGCTCACTTTGTGGTAAAAAATACGTCGAGAAGAGTGATTTAGAAAGACATAAGCGTACACACACTGGAGAAAAGCCTTTTGCCTGCTCACTTTGTGGTAAAAAATACGCTGAGAAGAGAGGTTTAAACAGACACATGCAGACACACTGGAGAGAAGCCTTTCGCCTGCACACTTTGTGATAAAAAGTTCTTCAAGAAGGCAAATTTGAACATTCACACAGGAACACACACTGGAGAAAAAGCTTTTGCATGCTCGCTTTGTGGTAAACGATTCACTCTGAGAGAAAATTTAGCAGTGCACGCAAGAAGTCACACTAAGTAAAAACCTTTGAATTCTGACAAAGTATTCTGATTCCTGTATTTACAGCGGAAAAAAGCATTTCAATTGAATCAGTTTCCCAATGAGCCTCTTTTGAAAAGTTGTACAAATGATTTTTCATGTGCTGTTCTTTTTTTTTACCACTATCCAACACAAATATTTGTTTTAAATTGTGTAAATTGCATTACATGTCTTTCTGTTAATTGTTCCATAAATTCCTAACATCGTGCTTTTAAGGGTGTTAAGAAAAATTTATCCTTAAATCGCGATATTACGTCACGCAATTCTCGTATCGATTCAAAATCCGTCTGCATCAATCTTTACGCATGTGATTTTGGTGGAAATAATTCAGTGAGTGAATTCAGTGTGTTTTGTTTGTGTATGTGTTTCTTTTCTTTCTTCTTTTGTATTTCTTTTCTTGTGCCCCCCCATAATCCCTTCCTGTTTGCTGTTTTGTCACAATAAAAAGGTATTTTGAATGATCACAATGGGAGTATGTCAGACTCTCAATGTGAAACATTAAAACTGGTCAGACTATCCGGGCACTTAGACTTCCATTCTCTGTGTCAAACAGCTGAACAGGACAGGGTTTTTTTTCTTTTTTTTAAAAAGGAAATAATTCAGTGGCTGCACTTTTTACTCCTGTCCAGCAGCTGGCAGCGTGCAGCAGCATTGGCTTGCAGTCTGCTGAAGTAATAACAAGATTAGACTAATCTTGAGTAAAGGTTTTTGTACCTCAGCAATGGTGGACGGGGTACTTCCGTAGAGTAAATCGCGATATTACGTCACGCAATTCTTATATCGATTCAAAATCCGTCTGCATCAATCTTTACGCATAAGATTTCGGTGAAAATAATTCAGTGGCTGCACTTTTTACTCCTGTCCAGCAGTTGGCAGCGTGCAGCAGCATTGCCTTGCAGTCTGCTGAAGTAATAAGAACAAGATTAGACTAATCTGAGTAGAGGTTTTGTACGTCGCCCTCTAGTGGTTGGCCGTCATTACTGGGGTGTTTACACACTTATAGCATCCGACCCGTCAGTCGATGGAAACAGTAACATCAGCTGCTGTGTGCTGAAGACGGCATACCTCAGCAATGGTGGACGGGGTACTTCCGGTCGTTTTGCTTGGATTCGCCCCTTTGTAAATTTGAAATTTGGGCTTATTTTGGATTTAACTGCAAAAACGGAGGCGTAGAGTATTTCGAGTCCTGCTTTAAGCAGGTTTGGACAAAGGTAAGGTAGATAAAAGTAAATAAGAGAAAAATAAGAAAAAATTAGGATAACTTGTAGTAACATTTACCTTTTAAGATCTACAAGTCTTTCTATCCGTGGATCCCTTTAACAGAAAAAATGTTAATAATGTTAATGCCATCTTGTGGATTTGTTATAATAAACAAATACAGAACTTATGTACAGTATGTTGATTGTATATATCTGTCTTTTCTCATCTTTCCAGTCCAACAATAATAATAAATAAAATAAAATATGGCATATTTTAGAGATTCGAGATTACGATTAATTAATTTTTAAATTGTGATTAACTCAATTAAAATTTTTAATCGTTTGACAGCCCTATTTTAAATGTTTTTATTTGTTTGCGTTTGAGGGGGGAAAAATGGACTGGCACTTTCAGCAAGAAACGGGGGTAAATGTAAGTCTGAACATAAATGAGAATAATTCACTAAATAATAATGGTAGGGTCAATTCTATCCATACAACATATGCAAATACAACCTAAATGACCATTATAACTGAAGTCATTATATAATGCAAATAAGGTTGCTTAAAAGTTGGTGGGGACAGTTTTAGCATCCTCAAAAGTTGGTAGTGTTATGTCCCTACCATTGGCGGAGTTTGACTTTTGGGCCATTGGGGGGCACAAGATTTTGATGACCCCAAAATGCAGTGTCAGCAATAACATTAACTCACAAGAATATTTACAATAATAAGTTGAAAATGATACTTTTTTCCCTGTCATTCTTGAGGGGAATTCTAAATCAGGCTCTTAGGACAGCAATACTCGCCAAGATCATCATCCATTGAATATGGTACGCCGGCCGGTGTTGTGCCAATGTAGTTACCCCAGTCAAAGATTATATCCCCTGGGCGAGCCATATGGAGGTAGATTTGTGTCTTCATTTTTCGATCAAAAAAATGTGTTTGCAAAAATAAATTTGAAACTCAAAAAAAGCAAATGACCGTCTAAGGTGCTAGTCACATGATCTGTTCGAAAAATAATTTTGACCCATTATAAAAATACTTTTGTTCATTTCATTCATTTTTGTTGTTTGCTCTAAAGTGCATGTGACACGAAAAAGCATGTATATTTCATAATACATGCGGTATTTTATGCTCCTGAATGGTATGGACCGCTTGGATGTGTGTGGAAGCGATCGCTATATTTATTTAGTTTTTTGAATCCCGCGCCATGAAAATGAGTGACTTCCGGCTTCGGTCTTGCATTGAGGAGGAGGGTGCTGTGACGTGTACGGATGAAGGCGTCCTCTTCACTATACAGCCCTACTGTTGTGTATGAGGACTAAGGATTCAGCTGATTTTGCGGATTAATACATTTATTTTTCTCATCACGCCAGCCTAGCGGCTGCAGAAAAATCTTGCTGTATGAGGGAGAGGCGTGTGCGCATTTTTGGAGTTTCAAAAGGTTCCTATTTACCTTGGATATTGGCCAGAACAAGCCCTACTACTGTGGGACCATAGGACTTACGAGGACATGAGTAAACATCTTGTTTTGTATTATGTCAAATACTGGGATTATTTTAATACGGAGGTGGCTTGCATTTTGTGGCTGACATGCCCCTTGTCGCACATACCCCCGCCGGGCGAGCACTATACTCGGCTTTTGCATTGGTGTGCCCGATGTTCTGTCAAATTTTCCACCGATCAGAAATTGCAACTTTGTGTTACAAATAGCCGCGAATACAGCGATTACAAAGTAAACACTACAAACTTTCTTTAAATAAAGGACTACTTCAGTTTGATCATTGATAGGCATGTAAAAAGCTCTCCTCGTGCACATTAGCTGTACGTTAGCTGCACAACAACTGCACGCCCTCTTCCGGGGAACGAACTGTAAATTGCTCTCTGCTGGGCGGTTTGCCGATCAGCGAAGACAATCGACAACCCAGTCGTCATGTCAAAAGTTTCGGGCTAGTTATGTGTGATTTTCCGCTTCGAAGACTTTGAAACGTCACTCGGTTCGGGTTAGCATGTCGGCTAGCTGTCACGCCTCTTGGTTTGTTTACATTCTCCTAAGCCGGGGAAGGGATGTGACATAAGCCCGATTTAGGTGTCATAAAATATCGTTCGGGAGGTGCGACAATAAAGGTGAAGTCGACAGTTCTGACCATTATGGAGTAATTTTGCCATGTCGTCCTGAATAAGTGCATTTTTATTATTTCATATTCCTTTTAGCACAACACTGTTATTTGTCATGACCATGCCATTTATTTAGCAATTGGGGAAAATACTTGAATGAAAAGAATATCATGTAAAAATATTGGAGTAGAGATACTGAAACAATGACATTTTGCGGCTCTCTTCGTCGCGTTTTCCTTGTTCTGAATAATTCCCCCACAATGGGCTGAATAGTAAAACGGATGAGCCCATTCTCCCGCTGACATCATCCACCTGTTGGGGATGCTAGAGCCCTATAATGGTAGGCGTGGCTAACCGGCAGATTAAAAGATTAATTTCTCGTCATCTGCGCTTTGCTACATTGTTGTATATAGTCGAATTGTCTCAAAATATGTTTCTAATTCACGTAATAATGCTATTTAAGACTTTTTTTCTCATGTAGTATGCTCTTTAATGCTTTACAACTATATATACTGTGTGTGTATATATATATATATATATATATATGTATATACACACACACATATGTACAGTGTATATATATGCACAGTGCCCGCCATAATTATTGGCACCCCTGAAAAAGATGTGTTTTTAAGCTTCTAATATTTTTTTCCAATTCAAATAATATGGGACCTTAATGGAAAAAAAGAGAAAATTCCAACCTTCAATACAAGTGCATTCACTCAGTGGGGAAAAATCCCACTTAAAGAAAAAAATTAAGATTTTGATTGAAAATGTCCTGGTATTTCAAAGCATTCATGATGCCATGCACCCTAACAAGGTTCCCAGGGCCTTTGGAAGCAAAACAGCCCCACAGCATCACTGACCCACCCCCATACTTCACAGTGGGTATGAGGTGCTTTTCAGCATGTGCATCTTTCGTGTCACGCCAGACCCACTTAGAGTATTTTTTGCCAAAAAGCTCAATCTTGGTCCCACACAAAAATACAAAGGGTCCCAGGTTTCAACTGGGACCGTGTGCTTTGGTCAGATGAGTAGAACTACTACTACGATACTCCTACGTGCATTACGTTTTTTTTTTTTTCTCCGTTCGGATTTTGTCACCGTTTCGGCAACGAGACAATGTGCGTTACTATGCGTTACTACGTTGGTTGAATGACGCAAGAAAAGTCAGAGACACTTAGAGAGAAGAGTGTTGTGACGCTGTAGCAAACGTGATGCAAGGCTATGTGGCTCCAATATATCCTGACTGTAGCCGACAGCCTACAATCTACGCCTAGATATCAAATGCTTATAGAACTACTTATAGAATGACAGACTGCGGCGTTAAAGGGCAACTGAAGAGCTTTTCGGATTTCACTCTTGAGTGTTTTACTCAGTTGAATTGTATTAAATGCATCATTCGCTGTCTCAAAAAGTCACATGAAAAAAATAATAATAATAATTGACCGTGTAGTTTTTGAGTTATGGCCATAGCAACACCATAGCAACGAGGGATGCGCCGCCCTGCCGACCGCTACTTGATGACGTAATTTCCAAAGAGCCTCGCCACCACTCTGAACACGGAAATATAGCACCACGCTATCCTCGCCATATATTGCAAACATTTTCTGGGTTTTACTCGCGAGATTTGTCATGCCATCTCGATGTGCAGCGATGAATTGCTCACAGGAAGACTCGAGACTCTATGAGTGGTCCAAAAAAACTCCTGCAAAGGTTTGGACCGTTTTTGTGAGCATGCATACAGGTCCCCAATCGGCTCATTGTTTTCATCATTTCAGCGACGACAGCTTTGAAAACCAACAACAATGCAACCTTGGTTTTACAAAGACGTAAGTAGACCCTCTGATTCTAAAATTTGATGCACTTCTGTTGATAAACGAGGGGGACTCCGACTGCCTGTTTGTTGAAGCGCGACATTTTTTTGTTGTTGCTGTTGCTTTGTCCTAAGTAGATAGGTTTGCTGCGGTCGTCTACTCATGTGATTTTATTACTATATCAATAGGTATTATGTAAATTCAAATGTCCCCAGCACCAAATAGGTCCTTGTGGTTTTTTGGCCTGTCACAGGGTAAATATAAAGCCTATATATATAAAACAATCCACCTGCCAGGCCCTAATGTATCAAATACATCTCAATAAAACAATGACTATTGTACTACAGCATTAACATCAAGGTCTTCCTATTTGAAGAGGGAACAATAGCATCAAATAGATGCTGCTTTGACTGGGGCATTAATATTTGATCACCAAGAAATTATTATTAAAAATTATTACATTAAAATTAGGATTCATCCAATATTTTCATGCTGCTGTGATTTTTTTTTTTCCCAGGAAGCCATACATAAAATTAAGCGGCGGAAACGCTCAACATGATGAAAAAAGCGTTGCAACTCAGTCGCCACCCAGTTTTCCAAAATCAAGAGAGTGGGTCGAGTCAAATGATGACCCAAGTGATGCGGTGTCCAGCGATGACAACTGAAGAGATCCTGCCAGATGCTGAATTTCTTCCGTCCGCGACATCAGATGACGATCACTTAGGAGAAATAAATGTAGCAAATTTAATGACATGAAATCATAAACTAGTCTTATAAACAGTACACATTTTTAAAAGAAAAATCTAGTTACCTTCATATTTTAATAATAATGATTTATCTTTGTATAGAGTACACTCAATGCTACAGAAAAGAGTAAATACATATTTCCCACTGCCATTATCATTTTTCAATGTTGCACTAGTCCATTGCTATCCTATCTTTGTGTTGCTTACTAATTTATGTTCTTTGATGTGTGCCATTGTTTGCTTGGTATAACTTAGCTTTCTATGTTGTCACAATCTGACAGCGAAAGCTGATGCTGATTCAACATAAATCTGGTATCATTTATTATTGTGGCCATTTGAATATTGTTTCAGAATGTAATATAATTACAATACATTATATACCAATAGAATACATTAAACAGTCAACAAAATATGTCAATGTTGTTTACAATTTTGTGGTTTTATTTTTTTAATGTAATTAATGCCCCTGTCAGTGCTTCAGCCTCCTCAAGTTTGGCTCTCATGTCTGGGAGCTCCTGACGACACAGGCATACACTTGGAAGGGTAATTACTTAAAGGTTTACAGCAACACCTGGAAAATAAAATCGTTTTGTCATTTATTTTGAAAAATCAATAACATATTATTTATTTTGCCACATTTGGGCTAGCTTTACCATATTTAGATCGGTAGGAGCTGTCCCATTACCTAATATCCAGTTTTAGCTATGTGGAGAGCATGGAAAATATATACAACCATGTAATCGCATTCTCTCAAATAGAAAAATCACGATGCTGGACTTAGGCTTACCACTCACTGTCCTGTTCGTGAAGTGTCGAGCTGTCATTCGGTGTCATGACGACATCTGCTGTGTCAAGTAAATTGTCATCTGACGCCTCAGGTTCAAACATGTAGGGATTAATTGTAGATCATCTTTCCTGGGAGCCTTTGCCATCCGTAGCGTCACGAAAGAACGATCCTGAATGGTTACCTTTGGTGGAAATATCACTGATATAGTCGTTGCTGCTATGCTAGCTGTGGATACTAGTCTTCTGTTGCGTCGGGGAATTTACGTCACACTTCGGGTTTGGGAAGGGACATTTAACGGAGTGCAAAAAAACTAAAAAAAAAAAAAAAACGCAAATTATCTTTGCAATTACATGTTGATAATGTCATGATTGTTCTGACGAACTCGTCCAAAGTTTATATTCGTAAAATTACACCAAAATCCGGAAAGCTCTTCAGTTGCCCTTTAATAAACATCCGCCATTTTGAAGCAGTAGACTTCTCAGAAAGGCTCTGTTGTAGTGAACCTTCCTAGCGAACTTAAGTAACTTTTTAACTAAAATACTCCTAAATCGGCAAAATCTTGACTTGAATCCATCTTTAAATGATAAAACTGTTTTAAAACTTTAACATGTCGAAAGCAGACAGAAGGGAACTACTGCAAAAATTGTAGTATTTTTAACAACTAACAGTTGATTCACAACATTAAACGATTTCCAAACATAGCAACGGTTACGATGTTTTATTTACTTATTATTTTAAATGGGGGGAAAAAAAACATGAACAGTAACACCAGTTACTTTGCCAAGTAACTAATTTCTCTTACCTTCAGGTGACTGAGTTACCAACTCAATTACTTTTTGGAAGAAGTCATTTGTAACTAATTAATTACTTTTTAAAAATACGTATGATTAACAACACTGGTCATAAAGATGAAGTCTGCAGAATGAAAAGTGACGAAAGCGGAGATTTCATTCTGCCAATTTGTTGCTTAACACAATTTGCAACTATTGCTGATCACTTCTCAGAATTGGCAAAAGACATTTTCCCTGACTCAAAGATTGCATCGATAAGTTAATTTATCAATTGACGTTTTTAAATTATAATTGGACACACTAACGAACTACATTCAAGTCAAACTGAATTGCGAGCTAAAGTGCAGCCATCAAGACATGATAGAAATTGCCAAAAGTGCTACATACAATTATAACAAAAGTCACTGTTAAATTTTAGTAATCATGATGTAGGTGAAGATATTGATTGTTCTTTGATTGCACCAGGTTATATGGGACAATATTACCAATAAATTCATATTATTTTAAAAATTGAGTTTTATTTTTGTTTCAGATTGCACGCTACATACAACGTTGTAAGATTAGTCACCAATTTGTAAGGGCATACGTCACTACTTGTAAGATTGCCAACGGCCTCGTGTTGACAGGTACGTAATATTTATAGAATATTTTTTGATTCCAGTGATGTGAAGTCGTGATGGAACTTCCAAACGCTGAATCATATCACGCTGAAGTTTCGGCACTAGAACGTTTCTACTTCCGGTTCACTTGACGCAACCTCTGTGTACCCATCCGGGAGTTGCTGTTCTTTCGTGTTCCCTTTTCATAACCGAACGACCGCCTTCAAAACATTTTCATTGAGTAAGTACCGAAGTAAGAACTTAGTGGACTAAAAAGTCCAATTTTAAAGCATAGTGGAAGTCGTTTGGCTTCATGTTAAAGCTTCGCAGGCTTACTTAACTTAGTTTGGTTTAGTTTAGCTCGCTCGCTAAAACACGTTAATGCATTCCGATTGCTTTGGCTTCTCGCCACTTCCGGTTTGTAAAGTTTGTTTTAAGGAAAAGTCGATCGGTTAAAATGAGCGTGATTACATTTAATTGTATGAGACGCTTCTCGATTTGTCTTTAAGATGCAACAATGGGGAATGGGACGTACTACGTCATTGTTTGGACGCGCCTCATGCTGGCAATATGATTCACTTCCGGGTCGGCAGACTCAATGCGGATTGTAACGTGTGGTCGTGCTAAGCTAACTCTTTCGGTGTTTTAGAAAGAAATTATGGGTGTGTATTGTTGTGTTACCGGGTGCAACAGCTTCTCCTACGACTAAAAAAAGGGCGAGGAAAACTGGACTCACTTTTCACCGTTTTCCTGCATGGAGGACCAAATATCAGATCACGAAGGCACGACTGATGGCTGGATTGCAGCGGTTCGTCGGAAAAGCATTTCTTATGATCATATTTCTGCTGGAATGAGAGTATTCCCCTCATCTCTACTCTTGTAAGTTGAACAATTTATCCGTTTTGGTTTCAATACGGTTTTTTTTGTGTTTTTTTTTTTACTGTTGTGTAAATCTGCCTCGGTAGCAATGCTAACCTACTCCTCCTCACCTACCTGTTGTGTTACTAGGAAAACCTGCATATGAAATGCTGACAACACATCCCGATTGGTCACCATATCTCTTCTTGGGTTATTCTGAGGTCAAGCGCACCACATCGGAGCGTTATGAGAGGTTGGAAAGGCGAAGAGTGCACGCTGAAACTTCAGTTTGCTCTGCTCTTACAAACACGATCCCAAGTGTTGTTGTGAAAAGTCAATAAAATATGAATACCAAAACATGACTTGAACAACTTCTTGACAAACTGTAACTGCTTGTTGTGTACTTCAGGTCTTCATAATAAACAGGTGTAATAATTACAAAGTCAGGTGACTTAATTTTGTTATTCTATTTGGAATATGCATTGACAATTTTTGGACAGTGTTGTAGACAAGAACTGGGACTGATAAGTTGCAATAGATTTATTTCAAGTAATGCAATTTCTCCAATACGATATTTTAATTGACAGTTTAAAATCTTTAAATTAGTGCAAACAAGGCCCACCCTCTGACGGGGTCAGCAAATATTATATAATTATAAGTAATACACAAATACAAGATCACAATAAACGTGTCTTTGTCAAAGCAGTTTAAAACACTATTTACTGGCCTTGGGTAAATTGCCAGACAGGATAAATATGTGCTTTAAAGTTCTTGCATTTCCATTTTAAGTATTGCAAGTACTATTCTCCAACACAGTATTTGAACTGACAGTTTAAAATCCTTTTAGTACAAAATGGTCCACACTCTGGCAGGGGGCAGCAAATATTATAATACATAATACATTATAAAAAGCTATATACTATATAAATACAAGATCACAACAAAACCTGTATTTTTTCAAAGCAGTTAAAAAACATCCAGTGGCCTTAGGTAAATAAAGGTGTAAAAATATGTACTTTACAGTTCTTGCATTTCTATTTTAGGTATTGCAACTTTTCCAACACTATTTGAATTGACAGTCTAAAGTCTCCATAAGTGCAAATAAGAATATTATAATTTAAAAATAATAATAGAATATATAAATTCAACATTACAATGAAACGTGTCTTTGTCAAAGTGGTTTAAAAAAAAAAAAAATAATAATAATACGTCACTGGCCATAGTTAAATAGCCAGGCAGAATAAATATGTGCATTACAGTTCTTGCATTTTCACAAGTTAAAAGCCCGCAGTTCATCGACGAGAAGGGCAGACCCAGATGGCGTCTGCAGCAGGGGCTTGTTTGAGTCCGACACAGGACAAATGGAACCACTCCATTGAACAAATTTTCTTTGTCAAATGATCCAAGAAGAGAGATGGTGACAAATCGGGATGTGTTGTCAGCAGGTTTACCTAGGAACACAACAGGTAGGTGAGTCGTAGTAGGCGAGCATTGCTACCGAGGCAGATTTACACAACGGTGTAAAAAAAGAAAAACGTATTGAAACCAAAAGTGGATAAATCGTTCAACTTACAAGAGTAGAGATGACAGGAACACACTCTCATTCCAGCAGAAATATGATCATAAGAAATGCTTTTCCGACGAACCGCTGCAATCCAGCCATCCGTCGTACCTTCGTGATCTGATATTTGGTCCTCCATGCAGGAAAACGGTGAAAAGTGAGTCCATTTTTCCTAACCCCTTTTTTTGTCGTAGGAGATGCTGTTGCACCCGGTAACGCAACAATAAGCACCCATATTTTCTTTCTAAAACACCGGAAGAGTTAGCTTAGCACTACCACACGTTACAATCCGCATTGACTCTGCCGAACCGGAAGTAAATCATATTGCCAGCATGGAGGCGCGTCCAAACAGTGACGTAGTACGTCCCATTTCCTATTACCACTGACTGGAGGGAGGCCAACGCAATCCCGAACATCAAAGAGTAGAGACGTGGAAAATTAGGAAAGGAAATCCAGGTCACGACTAACAACTGAAAAATGAAGGTAAGGACATGACATTAGTTGTATTTTTCATGCAATATCAGACTTTGTTCTGTTGTAATTGTTACTGTAGGTAAGTACTTCTCAAATAGTGCAGAGCGGTGCTATGGGTGATCCATGTGACCTCTGGGAACATACTTTTTGCCTTACTTGAATAAAGTGTATTTGCACATCCACTCAGTGGATAGTAGTAGAGCTGTCCCGACTAGTCAACATAGTCAACGTCATCGATGACGTAAATCTGTCGACGAGCACAACATCCCGTCGACGGTTAATGAAGGGTTAAAAAAAAGATATGCGTGGAAAGTTCAGAATGTCGGACGCTCGGCATGCAAGCGGGGAAAGTGGCACAAAGCCAAAAAAAGCGCACCAGTGTCCAAAACATTGACTTATTTCAAAGAAACAAAGGACGGTACACTGCTGTGTCCTGTCTTTTCAATGCCAAGCTTGGGTGCACGTCGGCCGCGAATAAACTCCTACGCTATCACCGAGTTTTAATTTTCGAAGACGACAAGAGTAAGTCCATCCAACAAAGTAAGGACATGTTTTATTGAAGTTGCTAAGCCTGTTGCGATTTGCAATGAGACCATATATCGCAAGGTAAATAAAAATGAGGGCGATAATTTTCACGGCTGCGTTTTATCACCGCGTGCGTGCATGCATGCATGCTTACATTTGTGCGTGCGTGTAGATTACATATTAGAGGAGTTCCAAAAAATCGATGATTACATGCATTGCGATTCGACACGTGACGATTCGATTACGATTCATAAAGGTTCAACAATGATGATTTTCACTCATAACTAGAGCTGAAACGAATACTCGAGCAACTCGAGTTGCTCGAGTTTAAAAACTGATCCGAGTAATTTTATTCGCCTCGAGTAATCGTTTATTTTGACAGCTCTAAGCATCACGTTTTGCTCGGACTACTTTTAATGCGGGATAACGCGCTAATGTCACATGCGTAGAGGAAGAAGAAAAAAGGAAAAAAAAACTTGCATCAGATATTTTCAACTTTTGGAATTGTTTTGACACCCCGCCCTTTATGCACTGTTGAGTGATAAACATTTGACTGAAATAAAATATAATTTTCTTGTGGAAAAAACAACAACAAAACAAAACAAATATATACCACCCATCCAAAGAGCATGAGCGCTCTTTAGTGGAGAAAAAAATATTGTTACCTTTGATTGGTATAGTGGAGCATGTGGTTATTGTTGCAACGTCTCAGTGGTGAAAATGACAGAGCCTCTGTCGGCATTTCTGGAAAAAATCAAGTCAATATGTAGAATAAAGAGGAAAAATATTTATTGTCTATTGTCATTCAACACATTTTTAACACAAATTATGCTTCTCAGCCCACCAATAAATAAAACATGTAGTTAGTGAATTCATCAATGTATACAGGTAGTCCCCGGGTTACGAACAAGTTCCATTCCTACGCTGGAGATGTAACCCGAATTTCCGCGTAATTCGAAATTAACCCTTTAAATACCGCCTAAATCTTGAAATAACTATCCAAAAAACATGTAATACACACCATTGTACTGTCCTCGCCAAGATGTTGAGGATAGGTCCATGTGGTTTCCTGACTTTATTCAGCTTCTCATGAAATCAACATTTACAGAATGAAACTAAAATAAAATGATATGAAATCGGTTTAGTCTTCAATAACAGCAATTCAAATTTTTGGGCGATAACTTGCTGTTGATACAGCAATAACAATGAACGCAAACGATTAGCATGTATCAGTTAGCGTCCGCACATCATCAAAAATAATCACATCAACTCGCCCAAAGTATTCGACCACAATTGAAAACGCACAAGAAACAGTCCAAAAGTTGTTGCCTCTGGGTGCTTTGAAAGTAACAAATGTGCGCGCAGGGTCTTTCCTCTCTCACACTCGGCTTCCTCTTGGTCGCAAATAGCTTTTCCTTGTGTGTGTGCGTGCACTCATCTTAGCGTGAACAAACACGTTCTTCGTGTGTAAATGCGCTCTGGCTTGCAAGCTTCGCGTGCGGAAGAACTAGAGGTTAGATTTTGTGCCCGAACCCGAACCCTCGGGTCGGGTCGGGCCCACAATTTAAGCATTCACGTTCGGGTCAGGTCGGGTCGGGCCGCCATGCCGGACTAATAAATTATTTAAAAAAAAAAAAAAATGGAGAGCAGGCTCTCTGTATTGCGCTTTTGCTTGTGCGTGTGCACGAACGCCGTGGCGCCGGCCGCTTTTCCTTCTTGTCCTCCCCTCTACCGTTTGCGCACGGCCGAGGCGCCCCCCTCTCCTGTTCCCTCTCCTTGTCAGAGAGGCGCGTCCATGTGAGAACAATATCCCACACACTCAGAAATATGTTTAACAAACTCCCAGCGTTATTTCGTTGTGTGAATGCTTTGATAATTCTAAAAAAAATATGTAGATTATTTAAACATTAAGAAAATTTGCGTTTTTTTCTGCCAACTCGAAGAAATGAAAATAAATTGCTGCTGCTGCGTTTTTTCCGCGTCACTCAAAAAAAAATAAAAAAATTAAAAAATCGGGTTTTTCGGGCTCGGGCCTGCAAATCTAGTTAAGTGATCGAGCTCGGGCCGGGTTGGGCCTCAATACCAGCGGGCCGTGTCGGGTCGGGCTGGATTTTTTAGGCCCGAACTAGGCTCTAGGAAGAACTACCTGCCCTGCATTTCTTACGCCAAAATAATTGCATGCATCACAAAACAAAAGTCAACATTATAAAAAAAGGACTGGAGACTCCAGCGTCGTAAAGTTGAAATCACATCATTGGGGTACATCATGACTCGGGGACGACCTGTTTTTCTCTCTATATCTCCGACGTCAGCAAATCACGTGATTTTTTTTTTTTTTCACCCAGTGTCCCACTGATGTCACTGTAGAAGGTCTTCACCCTGAGAAGCATGATCCCCTTCGCGTTAAAAAGGAGGAGTCCGACATGCCGTGGATCAAACAGGAGGCGGAGCCAGAGACCCCTGACATGAAAGAAGAAAAACAGGATGTTGAAATCCTCAAGTTTCCAATGGGTGTCAGTGTAAAGAGTGAAGAAGACAAAGGTCAAAGCAATGACATCGGAGCAGCGAAACCTTGGAGCGACAGCTCATTTCAGCACCTGACAATAAAAGGAGAAGGACGATCGCAACCGGACGGCCTTTTAGCTCCGCTTTCGGACAGCGACGACATAACGTCACATTCTTCTAACTCTAATAGTGTTGAGGAGGAGGATGACTTTGACCAAAATGATTCAAAATCTTTAAACAAGTCATCATTGAAAAGAGACATAAGGGAATGCGCGGTTGGGAAACGTTTTTCCTGCTCAGTCTGTCATAAAACATTTTCTTGGAAATGTGTTTTAAAAGAACACATGCGTACACACACTGGGGAGAAGCCTTTTGTGTGCTCGAGTTGTGGTAAAAGATTCACCCATAAGGGAAATTTAAAAAGACACACAAGAACACACACTGGAGGGAAGCCTTTTGCCTGCACACATTGTGGTAAAAGATTCACTGACAAGACTGATTTAGAAAGGCATAAGCCTACACACACTGGAGAAAAGCCTTTTGCCTGCACACTTTGTGATAAAAAATACTCCTCGAAAGCCAATTTAAACATTCACACAAGAACACACACTGGAGAGAAGCCTTATGCCTGCACACTCTGTGGTAAAAGATGCATCCATAAGGGAGGTTTAAACTATCACATAAGCACACACACTGGAGAGAAGCCTTATGCCTGCACACATTGTGATAAAAAGTTCTTCACGAAGGCAGATTTAAACATTCATACAAGAACACACACTGGAGAGAAGCCTTATGCCTGCACACTTTGCGATAAAAGATTCATCGAGAAGGGACTTTTAAACAGACACACAAGAACACACACTGGAGAGAAGCCTTATGCCTGCACACTTTGCGATAAAAGATTCTTCGAGAAGTTTAGTTTAGAGAAACACACAATCAAACACACTGGAGAGAAGCCTTATGCCTGCACACATTGTGATAAAAAGTTCTTCGCGAAGGCAGATTTAAACATTCACACAAGAACACACACTGGAGAGAAGACTTATGCCTGCACACTTTGTGATAAAAAGTTCTTCGCGAAGGCAAATTTAAACGTTCATACAAGAACACACACTGGAGAGAAGCCTTATGCCTGCACACTTTGCGATAAAAGATTCATCGAGAAGGGACTTTTAAACAGACACACCAGAAACCACACTGGAGAGAAGCCTTTCGCCTGCACACTTTGTGGTAAAAGATTCACTGAGAAGTTTAATTTAGAAAGGCATAAGCAGACACACACTGGAGAAAAGCCTTTTGCCTGCTCACTTTGTGGTAAAAGATTCATCCGTAAAGGAGATTTAAAGAAACACACAAGCACACACACTGAAGAGAAGCCTTTCGCCTGCACACTTTGTGATAAAAAGTTCTTCAACAAGGCAAATTTGAACATTCACACAAGAACACACACTGGAGAAAAGCCTTTTGACTGCAAATCTTGTGGTAAAAGATTCTTCGATAAGAGAGGTTTAAACAGACACACATGCGGATACACTGGAGAGAAGCCTTTCCCCTGCACACTTTGTGATAAAAAGTTCTTCAAGAAGGCAAATTTGAACATTCACACAGGAACACACACTGGAGAACAACCTTTTGCATGCTCACTTTGTGGTAAACGATTCACTCTGAGAGAAAATTTAGCGGTGCACGCAAGAAGCCACACTGAGTAAAAACCTTTGAATTCTGACAAAGTATTCTGATTCCTGTATTTACAGCGGGAGAAAGCATTTCAATTGAATCACTTTCCCAATGAGCCTCTTTTGAAAAAGTTGTTGAAATGATTTTTCATGTGCTGTTCTTTTTTTACCACTATCCAACACAAATATTTGTTTTAAATTGTGTAAATTGCATGACATGTTTTTCTGTTAATTGTTCCATATATTCCTAACATCGTGCTTTTAAGGTTGTTAAGAAAAATTGATCCTTAAATCGCGATATTACGTCACGCAATTCTCGTATCGATTCAAAATCCGGCTGCATCAATCTTTACACATGTGATTTTGGTGGAAATAATTCAGTGGCTGCACTTTTTACTCCTGTCCAGCAGTTGGCAGCGTGAAGCAGCATTGCCTTGCAGTCTGCTGAAGCAATAACAACAAGATTAGACTAATCCAGTACTTCTCAAATGGTGGGGCGCGCCCCCCCAGGGGGGCGCAGAGCGATGCCACGGGGGGCGCGAGTGACCTCGGGGAACATGCTTTTTTTTTTTTTTTTTGCCGTACTAGAATAAAGTTTACTTGCACATCCACTCCGTGGGTGGCAGTGGCGCTATCATTTTCAAAGTGCGTGCAGTATTTTTGAAGTAAGCAAGAGCACACGGAAGAGACTCATGCAGAGCTGGACTCACGCAGCGAGCCACTGTCTTCTTCGGTTCTCACGTGTCCGGCCGAGAAGTGCCGTTTTCGGCTTGGGATCGTCACGACCACCGCCCTCACCTACGGTTCTCCCTCGGCCGCCGAGAATGCGCTTTTTTCGGGCCGTTTGCCTTTGACTTTTAATATAGTGGGAAATGAGGAAAGATCACTGTTTACTGAGTCTAAAAATGATTATAGCGGAGAAGCCAAATCAGTTAAGACGCCACTTAAAGACATTAGACCTCAATCTCATTGATAAACCGCTTGATTGTTTTTCAGCGAAAACGTGCCGAATATTGCCAATTGTCACAATCGTCCTGCTTTGTCAGTGTTATATCAGTAAACCAGTGAGCACTGTGGTGAATCAGCGAAAATAAAAACTTTCCTTCTGTCCAAAGACCTTTTCCCCCCCTTCTATTCAGTTTTGTTTTTTTTCGGTCAAATTTTTTGGCATGTTGTCCTGAAGAGTAAATGTTTCTAATCAATTTGAATTTGTTATTATTTACTGATTTTATTACATTTTATTTTTCAGTATCAAATGGTCAAAAATGTACCTTGAGTGTATTTTTACAGTTTGGATGTGACTTTTTTTTTTTTTTTTTTTTTTAACTTCAGGCAAATTGATGCGCGTTAAGTCTTTTCTGTTACAAGCAACACAATGTTAAAAAAGTTATACTTTATTATAAGTTGATCTATGTTACTTTTTTTCTTTAATAGAAAAAAAAGGACACAATGTTAGGCTGAGGCGTACTTATAATAGTAATATAGACGAATGATACTATTTACAGTGGCGGCAGAGAGTTGGGGGGGGCGCGAAACATTTACGTCTTCCTTGGGGGGGCGTAACAGAAAATAATTGAGAAGCACTGGACTAATCTGAGTAGAGGTTTTTGTACGTCGCCCTCTAGTGGTTGGCCGTCATTACTGGGGTGTTTACACAGTTATAGCAGCCCACCGTCAGTCGATGTAAACAGTAATATTAGCTGCTGTGTGCTGAGGGCGGCACACCTCAGCAATGGTGGACAGGGTACTTACGGTCATTTTGCGTGGATTCGTCCCTTTATAAATTTGAAATTTGGGCTTATTGTGGATTTAACTGCAAAAACGGAGGCGTAGAGTAGTTTTACCTCTTAAAATCTACAAGTCTTTCTATCCGTGGATCCCTTTAACAGAAAGAATGTTAATAATGTTAATGCCATCTTGTGGATTTATTGTTATAATAAACAAATACAGAACTTATGTACAGTATGTTGATTGTATATGTCTGTCTTTTCTCATCTTTCCAGTCCAACAATGATTTACATAAAAATATGGCATATTTTAGAGAGTAGAGATTAAGATTAATTCATTTTTAAACTGTGATTAAGTCAAAAGTTTCAATCTTTTGACAGCCCTATTTTAAATGGTTTTATTTGATTGCGTTTGAGGGGGAAAAAATGGACTGGCACTTTCAGCAAGAAACGGGGGTAAATGTAAGTCTGAACATAAATGAGAATAATGCACTAAATAATAATGGTAGGGTCAATTCTATCCATACAACATATGCAAATACAACCTAAATGACCATTATAACTGAAGTCATTATATAATGCAAATAAGGTTGCTTAAAAGTTGGTGGGGACAGTTTTAGCATCCTCAAAATTTGGTAGTGTTATGTCCCTACCATTGGCGGAGTTTTGACTTTTGGGCCAGGAAGGGCACAAGATTTTGATGACCCCAAAATGAAGTGTCAGCAATAAAATTAACTCACAAGAATATTTATAATAATAAGTTGAAAATGAGCTTTTTTTCCCTGTCATTCTTGAGGGGAATTCTAAATCAGGCTCGTAGGACAGAGATACCCGCCAAGATCATCATCCATTGAATATGGTACGCCGGCCGGTGTTGTGCCAATGTAGTTACCGCAGTCAAAAATTATATCCCCTGAGCGGAGCCATATGGAGGTAGATTTGTGTCTTCATTATTCGATCAAAAAATGTATTTGAATGAAAAATAAATTTGAAACAAAAAAAAAAATGCATTTGGAAGCTTTTTTTTTTTCTTTTTTTTTTAATTGAAGTCAATTTTTTTTTTATTGAAGCAACTTTTTTGAAATGTTGTTTTGCGTTTGGGCCACATTTTGGCAAGGACGTTTGTGTCTTTATTATTCAATCAAAAAATAAGTTGCTTCAAACAAAAAAAATATGTATATATATATATATATATATATATATATATATAGAAAAAAGTTTTTGAATGCGCAAAAGTATTTGAGACTCAAATATTTGCATTTGAACACTTAATTTTTAATTTAAAAATTTTGATTTTAGGAATCCTTTTTATGTTTGGGCCATATTATGAGTAGGGCATTTGTGTCAAAATCAATCAATCCGCAAAAAAGTTGTTTTATTAAAAAAATATATATTTTCAAACAAACAAAAAAAATCATTTGAAAAATGAAATTGCCCTCCCCTAATTTTTGTTGTTGTAAATAATATGCAAAGCAAATGACCGTCTAAGGTGCTAGTCACATGAGCTGTTCGAAAAAATAATTTTGACCCATTATAAAAATACCTTTTTTTGTTCATTTCATTCATTTTTGTTTGCTTTAATGCTTTACAACCTATATATTACAACTATATATAAACAGTATATGTATGTATGTGAATGTCAATTACATGCAATGACACTTTTCGGCCAACAGGAGGGCCTGGGCCTCCCTTAAACTCCGCTTATGGTCCCTACCGTCCTTATGCAAACCTACGCCCTTGGTATGTACAATAAAGAGGAAAAATTTAACGGCTCTTGTGTAGCCCAAAGAAACAACCCGCTTTGACTCTAGACTTCTTCCCAACAGTCTCCTCTCCTGGCCGTTCCTTCCCTGCGCCTCGATGTAGTTCTTACTTGCACTCTTCTTCTTTCGTACTTCAGGAATGGTTAGTGGAGAAAAAAAAGCAAAATTAAAGGAGCCTGAAAAGCTTCAATGTTTAAAAATGAACAGAGTTCTTTGCTGGAAGAAGTGCAGCGGCAGCAGTACAGTCAATGACTAGAATGATATGTTGATCATATTTATTGAATATTTTTTGATTCTAGTGATTGGAAGTTCCATCACGACTTCACAACGCTTGATCATATGCTGAAGCAAGGGCGTAGGTTTGGTCTCAACATTGGTATGGACCATATTACCGTCATGCACATAATACAAACAATGATACAAATAGGGCACGATTAGCTTGACTTCGTTGTTCCTTGTGGAGGCTGGCCTAACTGTAGTAGTTGTGACGGTTAGCAAGTTTAATGTTCTGCTAACTCTGATGCAGGTCGGACTTTCAGTAGCAAAATTAGTAGTGTTTCCCCCACCTCTACAACATTGACGTCGTTTTACATGACTTACAGTGGCTGCTTCTGGACGAAAAAAACTTCTAATATGCCTCTTCTCTGAAGGGGGCGGAGGAGGCGGCATGTTGTCACCATGAATCTGTTGGGGTTGTGGAGTATGTCTGTGTGTGTCTTTGTAGCGGGACGGGTGCTACAAGTCATCAGCCAACCAAACGTTTGTTTGAGGGAGAAAAAAATGGACCGGCACATTCAGCAAGTGAAAAGGGATAAATGTCAGTCTGAACCAGAGGTTACGCTAGACTTTTTCGTTGTCTGTCATTTTGACTGACGGTCATAAAAATCCGGTCACAATCTATTTTTACCCGTCACTTAAATTTTTTAAATGATGATAATGGCATTGTGGTGACCCTTTGTTTGGCATAATTCACCTTCCGTACTTGTGTGTCCATTTGGCCGAGCGCGTTACCGGCCACGACAGTCACGTGACAGAGACACTTAAGAGCCGCGCGCGGTCCCCACACTATCCACTCGCTCTCGCTATATGATTGGCCGAAGAGTCGAAATGCTCTCCCGTGAAATGCCTGTTTAAAAATGTTCCCGTTGTTACTTCTTGCGTTCGCTTATAAGTGCCCATTTAAAAAGGAAAAGCGATGGATGATACTACACACAGAGCGTATTATTAACAAATGTTAAAGTTGTATAATCGTATAGCGAGAATAAGGAACGTCACTGACAAGCGCAGGCCCCCGTGAGTGGATAGTGAAGGGAATACGATAGTGCGCCTACAGCTAAAAAGACTCTTAACATTGCATACCGCTTCAACATATTCAATAGTATTTAGTTTTCATTCATTTTAAATTAATATTCTATCCGAACAAGCTTAACAGAGAATCCACACCGTGCCATCACACATCAAGCAGATGAATATATAACTTTTTCTCCGCAGTGACAAAAACAGCTGACTGTGGCCCCAGTAGGTAGGTAGCCTACTATATGTAGCATATGGAACAATGAAATTAACAGTTCACCTGCTGTGGCTTGAACGTCGTCTCACACTTTCCTCCTGGTGCGCATGGACTTGAATTGCGTGCCCGCTTGTGCAGTCCCTGTTTTTTCACCTCAATTATCAACACCATCGTCGTTTTGGGGCTTTTTGAAAAAACTTCGGACACTCAGTTGCCTTGACATTTTTCAGAGTAAGGCCAACGACGTCATGCATCAAGAGAGACAATAGCTAATTAATATGCTCACTCGCCACCCTGTAGTCTGGGGTGTGAATTGCAACCGGTCAAAATGACGGATGGACTTCAGTTTTTTCCGTCACCGTTTTAAAAAATTGGTCAACGACGGAAAATATTCGGTTAACGCGACCCCTGGTCTGAACATAATGAAAATAATTCACTTTACAATTTTAGGGTCTATTCTATTCTTACAACATATGGTAAGACAATCTAAATTACCTCTTTATCTGAATTCTTCATAGAATGAAAAGAGGTTGCTTAAAAGTTGGTGTGGACAATTTGAGCATCCTGAAAAGTAGGTAGTGTTATGTCCCTACCGACCCTAATCAAACCCACGCCCTTGCGCTGAAGTTTCGGCGCTTGAATGTTTCTACTTCCGGTTCACTTGACGCAACCTCTGTGTACCCATCCGGGATTTGCTGTTCTTTCGTGTTCCCTTCTCATAACCGAACGACCTCCTTCAAAACATTTTCTTTGAGTAAGTACCGAAGTAAGAATTTAGTGGACTAAAAAGTCTCATTTTAAAGCAAAGTGGAAGTCGTTTGGCTTCATGTTAAAGCTTTGCAGGCTTACTTAACTTAGTTTAGTTTAGTTTAGTTTAGCGCGCTAGCTAAAACACGCTAACGCTTTCCGATTGCTTTGGCTTCACGCCACTTCCGATTAGTAAAGTTTGTTTTAAGGAAAAGTGCATCGGTTAACATGAGCGTGATTACATTCAATTGTATGAGACGCTTCTCGATTTGTCTTTAAGATGCGACAATTACCACTGACTGAAGGGAGGCCAACGCAATCCCAAACATCAAAGAGTAGAGACGTGGAAAATTAGGAGAGGAAATCCAGGTCACGACGAACAACTGAAAAATGAAGGTAAGGACATGACATTAGTTGTATTTTTCATGCAATATCAGACTTTGTTTTGTTGTGATTGTTACCAGTGTTGTTAATCTTACTGAAAAAAAGTAATTAATTATAGTTACAAATTACTTCTCCCAAAAAGTAATTGCGTTAGTAACTCAATTACCTGAATGTAAGAGTAATTAGTTACTTGGCAAAGTAATTGGTGATAATTACTTTTTTTTTTTTCCCTCCAAAAAAAAAAAAAAAAAAAAAAAAAAAAAAAACATTGGCCACACTATGTGAAGTTTTTTGTGAAGGTTTTTGGTACAATTGGCCCGTGCCCAATTCTTTACCCTAATTTACCCTTTACCCTGAATCAGCTGTTAAAAGTTGTTAAAATTGATCCCATTATTGCATTAGTTCCCTTCTCTCTACTTTCGACATATGAAAGTTTTAAAACTGTTTCATCATTTAAAGATAGATTCAAGTCAAGATTTTGCCGATTTAGAAGTATTTTAGATAAAAAGTTACTTAGGTTCGCTCTGAAGGTTCTCTACAACAGAGCCGTCCTAAAAAGTACTGCTTTAAGATGGCGGCTGTCTACTAACTCATTTAGTGCCATGTCTGTCATTTTGCATCTAGTTATATCTATGTACAGTACGTGTGATATCTATCATGTCTACCATATCTACCATAACATGCGCGCGTAGTTTGTACTAGCTATCGGCTACAACATGTATTATTGGAGCTACCTAGCATCGCGTTTGCTCGGCGTCACAACTTTCTTGCCTCCTCCATACTCCTGCTCTGTCGTCTCGGTGAGTCCGTCTCCCTCAGACTTTTCGACCAATATAGTAACGCATAGTAACGCATGCCTTTCCGTCCTCAGTAACGGTAACGGCGTTGCCAAGATGAGAAAATTAATTAATTAGATTACCCACTACTGAAAAAAATAACGCCGTCATATTGTAACGCCGTTATTAAAACACTGATTGTTACTGTAGGGAAGTACTACTCAAATAGTGGGGCGGTGCAGGGGGTGGCCCTGGTGACCTCGGGGAACGTACTTGAATAAAGTCTATTTGCACATCCACTCATTGGATAGTAGTAGAGCTGTCCCGACTAGTTGACATAGTCGACGTCATCGATGAAGTAAATCCATCGACGGTTTACGAAGGGTTAAAAAAATATATGTGTGTAAAGTTCAGAATGTCGGATGCACGGTATGCAAGCAGGGGAAGTGGCACAAAGCCAAAAAAGCGCACCAGTGTCTAAAACATTGACTTATTTCAAAGAAACAAAGGAGGGTACACTGCTGTGTCCTGTCTCTTCAATGCCAAGCTTGGCTGCACCTCGGCCATGAATAAACACCTACGCTGTCACCAAGTTTTAATTTTCGAAGATGACAAGAGTAAGTCCGTTTAACTAAGTAAGGACATGTTTTATTGAAGTTGCTAAGCCTGTTGCAATTTGCAATGAGTCCATTTGCTGCAAGGTAAATAAAAATGAGGGCGATAATTTTCACGGCTGCGTTTTATCACAGCGTGTGTGCCTGCATGCATGGATACATTTGTGATTGCGTGTAGATGACATATGAGACTCTAGTTCATTTCACAGATGTTTATTGGTAATCAACATGCTGTAGAATTACAGTTCAGACTTGCAAAATAAGGAAACACATCTATAATAAACACTGTACATTAGCGTTGCTACATGGAGACTAATTGAGGAAAAAAGCTTTAGCCTGATATAAAACATTGGCAGTCTTCTCCAAAACGCAAACTTGTGGTTCAAAGGTGACACTTCAAACATGAAAAATCGCTGGTTAACAGCATTTTCAAACAAAAAAAAAAAGCAATAAAAAAATACTACTGACACCACATGCAATGACAAGAAGTGCTTTTTTAGTGCTGTTTAGCAAAGGTACTTCCGGTGAACGTTTAAAAAATAAAAGCATGTCATGTTCGTCATACGAATTACGGTTTCTGGAGTTAATCCCACATACTTCAGAATTCAGATTCTACACTAAAGCCTGAGTTATGCTCCCGCGTTGCGGTGACGGTGCAGCGACTACGGCGTCATTTGACATTCGATGGTTCTCCGGGCAAGTGACGCATTGCTCTGTAATTCACCGCCAAGCCACTAGAGGGGTGTGGCGTTTTGTTTGTACGGTTTTGGGGCATGCTTGTTGACTTCCGCTTGTCTAGTTTAACGGAGAAAAAAATAAATAAACAATACAAGATGGAACGCTTGAATGTGGATCTTCAGCTCATCAACATTGAATAAATGTTGACCATACAAATGTTGAGGCGCAAGTGATGCAGAAGACTGTTTCAAGGCGATCTGTCCAACCTCTGATGCTGCATAGAGAGTTCTAGCCGCGGGTGGACACCAGGTAGCTGTGGTGGCTAGCTTCAAACTGACGTCGAGCACTGCGTCCAGCGTTTTGCCCGAGGTCTGCAAAGCCCTCCAGCCCGATTTGTTTGCCGTGTTCTACAACCAGCCAGTGGGAAGCTGTCGCAGATTTCTGGCGTCTATGGAACTTCCCAAACTGCGTTGGAAGCCTTGATGTTAACGTTATCATAAAAGCATCAAGGCACTCTCAATCAGTGATGATGTATCGTGTGTGAACTAGCAGTGCAACGGTTTGCGGTTCAAAACTGAACCGAACGGTTCGCCCTGTTCGGTTCAATACGCCTTTATGAACCGCGCCTTTTTGGTTTTGCAATTACAGTAATTTATTCCGAACGCTTGTGGAATGAATTGGTCAAACTCTGTGTGCCTGTGTGTGACGTGAAGCGCAGCTGTGGAGAAATTCCCGCCCCACGAGTAAATGTCCAATCGCTGTCAAGCACCTGTGTAATAGGAGCCGAGTAATGCCCTCTCTCGCTTACGAGCGAGGTGAAAGTGAAACAAGAAAGAAAACAAAAAAAGTTATGGCGAGCGGAGGAGTCGACAGACCGAATTTTGAGGAAGCACCGGCTTCTTTCAAATCTGCGGTGTGGCAACATTTCGGTTTCCCCGTGGACTACAATGCAGATGGAGAGAAAATAATGAAAAAAACAAAAACAATTTGCAAGCATTGCTCAGCGCTTGTTCCCTATGCTAACGGCAAGACCACAGACATCGTTTTCTCAGAGCAGGACAACCCCGAAGATGACACCAGTGAAAACACACGGGTCAATAGAAGAGGCGTTCCAAAAGCCTTACAATATCAGGTCAGAAAAACAAGAAAATAACCCACGCAGTAGGGATTTGCATTGCAAAAGACATGCAACCATATTCCGTGGTTGAAGATGCGGGCTTCGTTAATTTAATTGCAACGCTTGACCCGCGTTATATTGTTCCCTCGCGGACATATTTCGCCCACAACATAATCCCCGACATTTAAGAAATGGCACGCAAAGCCATTGAAGATGATTTCACGAAAGCACATAATTTCGCCCTGACCGCTGATAGTTGGACGTCCCGTGCTACAGAGTGCTACTACCTAACTATGACGGTCCACATACCTGTCAAGTTGTACGGTCTCGTCGTAATTTGTACACGTGAGCACTGGTTTTTAAATGTGTACGCCGTCCGTTACGTTCAAAATCTGCATGTTTTTCGTGCATTGCTTTTTTGTTTTTTTTCATCCGTTCGGATTTGGTCACCGTTTCTGCAAGGAGCCAATGTTCGTTAATACTTGAATGACACGAGAAAAGTCAGACACGGAGAGGGAGGAGTGTTTGTTGAGACGCTGTAGCAAACGCGATGCTAGGCTAGGTGGCTCCAATTTCCTGACCGTGGCCGACATCATATAATCTACGCCTAGATATCTCATGCATATAGATCTACAAGCGAAATGACACTCGGTAGCGTTAGTAAACAGCCGCCATTTTAGAGCAGTATACTTCTCAGAAAGGCTCTGTTGTAGTAAACCTTCCGAGCGAACCTAAGCAACTTTTTATCCAAAATACTCCTAAATCGGCAAAATCTTGACTTGAGTCTATCTTTAAAGGATGAAACAGTTATAAAATTTTCACATGTCGAAAGTAGACAGAAGGGAACTAAGGCAAAAACGGGAGCAATTTTATCAACTTTATCGGTTGATTCACAACATTAAATGACATCCAAACATAGCAAAGGTTACTATGTTTTTGGGTTTTTTTGTTTTGTTTTTTTTTTTATGAAAAAAAACATGAAAGGTATCACCAGTTACTTTGCCAAGTAACTTTTTTACTTCTGTGTGTGTATTTCAGTAGTCAGTCACTACACTTGCCAAAGAGCTAAGAGGCATTTTAACAGTCAAAAATGTTTACATTTTAAGTGTTTATTTCATTTTTTTAAAAGCAAAATAAAGGCAGTTTAAAAAAAAAAAAAAAAAAAAAAAAAAGCAAAACGCAAACCGAAACCGAACCGAAACCGTGATCTCAAAACCGAGGTTCAAACCGAACCGTGGGCTAACTGAACCGTTGCACCCCTAGTGTGAACTAACTGTTGTTGAAAATTAAACATCAATACAACTCTTTTGACACCAAACCCGTCCTTTATTCTTCATATACTTGAAGTGTGACACATAAATAAGTCACAGACTCACAGCAAACATATGTACAAAATAAATGATGGAGTGCACCAACCAAAAATACGATACAGTGATAAAAAGGTGGCAGTTTTTGGTCGACTGGGTCGCCGCTTCGTGTGGCCACTCGATTCCGAACACACACATACTTTTCTCGTGGTTCTTCCAATTTTTTTTTTTTTAATTCAATCACTGGCTGACCTCCAGGCCCGTATTTTTAGCAATCGCATCCCACGAATTGCATGCTATTTGGCTATCTTCATAATGTCTTGACGATACATTGTAGAAGTTGCCGTACTTGCTCTTCGTTGATACTCTCGTCGGCTTGGTCCATTTTTGCGTGTAAAAATATGTTTCACAATGCCGGGGATTTTGCGCTAAACCAGAAACAACAGTGAGCGGCGCAATCATAGTCCATTTCCACCACGTCATACGCGTTGACGCGACGCGAAGTCAGGAAAAAAAGGAAGGACCCAGAGAGGCTACGGCGCAAGGTCGTAAATCGGGTCTTCGTTGGCGGCGCAGGTCTGACACGGAAGCATAACTTGGCCTTAAGAATACCTTTAAAATGACACCCTTAATGAAAAATCTGATTGGCAATGAATAATTATTATAATTATTATAATACTATTATATATAGTACTAAATTATAATATTAATGCGAGGTATTTTTTAAGAATTGTTTGGAATCATGTTGGAAAGGCGCAGTGATCTGAATCTGTTTACATTCCATCTCTTTTGCACTAGTTAATGCTATCAGCATTTGAACTCATTGTTTATTCGTGATTCATTATTGTTATTTACGTGTGTGATTGAATTTTAATAAAGGATTAAAGTGTTCCAAAATGTTTTTGTGAAATGATAAGCGTCAACAAAAATGTCACTTTTAAATTACTAAAAAAAAAATTATTAGATTAGCCGACTAATTGTAAAAATAGTCGGCTGTCTAACCGGGAGAAAATTTAGTCGTTGGGGACAGCCCCAGATGGTAGTGACACTCTCATTTTCAGAGTGTGCACAGTATTTTTGAACCAAACAAGAGTGCACAGCAAAGAGATGTGAAGAGCTGTGCGCCGTTTTTGCCCGGGCTCACGCAGGGACCCACATTCTTCTCTGGTTCTCACGTGTCTGCCCAAGGAGCGCCATGTTTGGCTTGGGAGCGTCACGACGACCGCCCTCACCTCCAGTTCCCCCCCCGGCTTGTGAGAATGGGCGGGAGATGAGAAAAGACGCCTCTTTTTACCATGTCCAAAAATGTTTGTAACAGACAGTGGGAAGCCAAATCAATTCAGTGTTTCCCACAGGATTTTAGGAGACTGTGGTGGGAGGGTCTCTGACCATAGGATTTTTTTGAAACTGTGGTGGTGGGCTGCATCGGAGTCGGACAGCCACACCATGTCATGCCACGGCGAATTTTTTTTTCATTATTTTTCCCCCCAAGAAGAACCATAACAACGATATATTTGAAATATTTCATTAGCTAGGCTAATGTTATAGCTCTCAGCTACGGTACATGTATGTAAAATGCGTTGCTGAGTACAGCTACGTTACCCTATGTAATAATGCGACTTTTTTTCTCGTAGCAAATGTACGACTTACATCTCGTAGTGACTCAGGGTTGGCAAACTGTTGAAAAGAGCCATATTTGACCCCCCCCCCCCCCCCCAAAAAAAAAAAAACAACCTGATACAGTATGTCTGGAGCAGCAAAAAATTAAAAGCCTTGTACAAGCCTTATAATTATCAATACTAGCTATATTAGCCTACTATGAAAATGACTAAGTTGGCTAGAAATACATAATTAGCCTTCATGATTAAATGTTTATTTTCCCTGCAGTGGATCCTATAGCGCACCACATGACTACTCTGTTGTACGATGACACCACAAGTTTAACTTCATTACAATATTAATGAATTGAAAGAATGTTTATATCATGTTTGTCCTCCTAGAAATCCTATTAAAACAAAAAATATATTTCCCTCCCCCATCTTTTTCCATTAAAAAAAAAAAAAAAGCTCCGAAGCAGCACTAAGGGGCCGCATGCGTCCCAAGAGCCGCGGGTTTCAGACCGCCGTCGTAGCCCTCCTTTTTTCTTTTTATTTGACCCTCATAAGTACTACATTACCACAACAATAACAGTCCTTCTATCAACTGACCCATTTACAGGACAGGGGGAATTCTAATGGCCGTGTAAAGAGTTTTTCTTGATTCGGTGAGAAGGTGAATAGTTTTTTCCCCGTTGTTCGTGAACTAAATTTCCACACAAACGCACATCGAGGTACCATTAACTTAGCAAGGAGAGGTAAGAGAGTCATTTTTCGAGTGTCCCAGAGCTCGCGAAATTGTGAGAGGGGGGGGGGGGCGCATTTATCCAACTTTCGTCAGCCATAATTGTCTGAAGTTGGCGCGTCGGTGTTGTGCCGAAAAATAGCCACTCCACGCGAAATGTCCCCCCGACGGGAGCGCCCACACGTCACTTGTACAAACAGCCTTTTCTTACCAATCGATGGACACGGAAACGACGTTCTTGTACCATGAATATGTATCATTTTACTCTGCTTGAACTAATAAATACTTACTGTGACCAACGCTCTGAAAATAGAGCAAGGCTTTATTTTGGGCCCCCCTCTCTACGCAAGTTCAGTCAAAGTTTGCTTTCTGTCCAAGACGGCCGTCCACCGCTCACTTTCGCCGAAAAGTCCGATCCAAACTATTGTAATGCCCCGGATATGGGGAAGAAGGAGAGAAGTCTGTATTTGCTTACCCACTTGATTGTGGTAACAATAATAAAGAAAAACAATAACAAAATAACAGCGGGCTGCTACGACATGCGACCGCTATCTCTCGCTATCTCGCTCGTTCTCCCATTCTTCCTACTCGTTCCCCTTGCGTCTCTTAAATGAATAAATAAATAAAATACTACTCTAAAATGCTGCTCTCACTCGCGCGGGTAGTAGAGTGGAGTGGGCTACAGCTGTGTAATCGGCTGACTGACGCATCTGATTAGTATCTTTTTTTTTTTTTTTTTTTTTCGGCGGGGGGGGGGCGCAAACGAGACTGTGGCGGGCCCAAACGAGACTGTGGCGGGCCGCCACAGTCTCTTTAATTGGTGGGAAACACTGCAAATATATACCACCCATCCAAAGAGCATGAGCGCTCTTTAGTGGAGAAAAAAATATTGTTACCTTTGATTGGTATAGTGGAGCATGTGGTTATTGTTGCAACGTCTCAGTGGTGAAAATGACAGAGCCTCTGTCGGCATTTCTGGAAAAAATCAAGTCAATATGTAGAATAAAGAGGAAAAATATTTATTGTCTATTGTCATTCAACACATTTTTAACACAAATTATGCTTCTCAGCCCACCAATAAATAAAACATGTAGTTAGTGAATTCATCAATGTATACAGGTAGTCCCCGGGTTACGAACAAGTTCCATTCCTACGCTGGAGATGTAACCCGAATTTCCGCGTAATTCGAAATTAACCCTTTAAATACCGCCTAAATCTTGAAATAACTATCCAAAAAACATGTAATACACACCATTGTACTGTCCTCGCCAAGATGTTGAGGATAGGTCCGTGTGGTTTCCTGACTTTATTCAGCTTCTCATGAAATCAACATTTACAGAATGAAACTAAAATAAAATGATATGAAATCGGTTTAGTCTTCAATAACAGCAATTCAAATTTTTGGGCGATAGCTTGCTGTTGATACAGCAAGAACAATGAACGCAAACGATTAGCATGTATCAGTTAGCGTCCGCACATCATCAAAAATAATCACATCAACTCGCCCAAAGTATTCGACCACAATTGAAAACGCACAAGAAACAGTCCAAAAGTTGTTGCCTCTGGGTGCTTTGAAAGTAACAAATGTGCGCGCAGGGTCTTTCCTCTCTCACACTCTGCTTCCTCTTGGTCGCAAATAGCTTTTCCTTGTGTGTGTGCGTGCACTCATCTTAGCGTGAACAAACACGTTCTTCGTGTGTAAATGCGCTCTGGCTTGCAAGCTTCGCGTGCGGAAGAACTACCTGCCCTGCATTTCTTACGCCAAAATAATTGCATGCATCACAAAACAAAAGTCAACATTATAAAAAAAGGACTGGAGACTCCAGCGTCGTAAAGTTGAAATCACATCATTGGGGTACATCCTTACTCGGGGACGACCTGTTTTTCTCTCTATATCTCCGACGTCAGCAAATCATGTGATTTTTGTTTTTTCACCCAGTGTCCCACTGATGTCACTGTAGAAGGTCTTCACCCTGAGAAGCATGATCCCCTTCGCGTTAAAAAGGAGGAGTCTGACATTCCGTGGATCAAACAGGAGGCGGAGCCAGAGACCCCTGACATGAAAGAAGAAAAACAGGATGTTGAAATCCTCAAGTTTCCAATGGGTGTCAGTGTAAAGAGTGAAGAAGACAATGACATCGGAGCAGCGAAACCTTGGAACGACAGCTCATTTCAGCACCTGACAATAAAAGGAGAAGGACGATCGCAACCGGACGGCCTTTTAGCTCCGCTTTCGGACAGCGACGACATAACGTCACATTCTTCTAACTCTAATAGTGTTGAGGAGGAGGATGACTTTGACCAAAATGATTCAAAATCTTTAAACAAGTCATCATTGAAAAGAGACATAAGGGAATGCGCGGTTGGGAAACGTTTTTCCTGCTCAGTCTGTCATAAAACATTTTCTTGGAAATGTGTTTTAAAAGAACACATGCGTACACACACTGGGGAGAAGCCTTTTGTGTGCACGAGTTGTGGTAAAAGATTCACCCAGAAGGGAAATTTAAAGAGACACACAAGAACACACACTGAAGGGAAGCCATTTGCCTGCACACATTGTGGTAAAAGATTCACTGACAAGACTGATTTAGAAAGGCATAAGCCTACACACACTGGAGAAAAGCCTTTTGCCTGCACACTTTGTGATAAAAAATACTCCTCGAAAGCCAATTTAAACATTCACACAAGAACACACACTGGAGAGAAGCCTTATGCCTGCACACTCTGTGGTAAAAGATGCACCCATAAGGGAGGTTTAAACTATCACATAAGCACACACACTGGAGAGAAGCCTTATGCCTGCACACATTGTGATAAAAAGTTCTTCGCGAAGGCAGATTTAAACATTCATACAAGAACACACACTGGAGAGAAGCCTTATGCCTGCACACTTTGCGATAAAAGATTCATCGAGAAGGGACTTTTAAACAGACACACAAGAACACACACTGGAGAGAAGCCTTATGCCTGCACACTTTGCGATAAAAGATTCTTCGAGAAGTTTAGTTTAGAGAAACACACAATCAAACACACTGGAGAGAAGCCTTATGCCTGCTTACTTTGTGATAAAAAGTTCTTCGTGAAGGCAAATTTAAACATTCACACAAGAACACACACTGGAGAGAAGCCTTATGCCTGCACACTTTGTGATAAAAAGTTCTTCGCGAAGGGTAATTTAAAGAAGCACACAATCAAACACACTGGAGAAAAGCCTTATGCCTGCACACTTTGCGATAAAAGATTCATCGAGAAGGGACTTTTAAACAGACACACCAGAAACCACACTGGAGAGAGGCCTTTCGCCTGCACACTTTGTGGTAAAAGATTCACTCGGAATACTGATTTAGAAAGGCATAAGCGTACGCACACTGGAGAAAAGCCTTTTGCCTGCTCACTTTGTGGTAAAAGATTCATCCGTAAAGGAGATTTAAAGAAACACAAAAGCACACACACTGGAGAGAAGCCTTTCGCCTGCACACTTTGTGATAAAAAGTTCTTCAACAAGGCAAATTTGAACATTCACACAAGAACACACACTGGAGAAAAGCCTTTTGACTGCAAATCTTGTGGTAAAAGATTCTTCGATAAGAGAGGTTTAAACAGACACACATGCGGATACACTGGAGAGAAGCCTTTCGCCTGCACACTTTGTGATAAAAAGTTCTTCAAGAAGGCAAATTTGAACATTCACACAGGAACACACACTGGAGAACAACCTTTTGCATGCTCACTTTGTGGTAAACGATTCACTCTGAGAGAAAATTTAGCGGTGCACGCAAGAAGCCACACTGAGTAAAAACCTTTGAATTCTGACAAAGTATTCTGATTCCTGTATTTACAGCGGGAGAAAGCATTTCAATTGAATCACTTTCCCAATGAGCCTCTTTTGAAAAAGTTGTTGAAATGATTTTTCATGTGCTGTTCTTTTTTTTACCACTATCCAACACAAATATTTGTTTTAAATTGTGTAACTTGCATTACGTTTTTCTGTTAATTGTGCCATATATTCCTAACATCGTGCTTTTAAGGTTGTTAAGAAAAATTGATCCGTAAATCGCGATATTACGTCACGCAATTCTCGTATCGATTCAAAATCCGGCTGCATCAATCTTTACTCGTGATTTTGGTGGAAATAATTCAGTGGCTGCACTTTTTACTCCTGTCCAGCAGTTGGCAGCGTGAAGCAGCATTGCCTTGCAGTCTGCTGAAGCAATAACAACAAGATTAGACTAATCTAAGTAGAGGTTTTTGTACGTCGCCCTCTATGGGTTGGCCGTCATTACTGGGGTGTTTACACAGTTATAGCAGCCCACCGTCAGTCGATGTAAACAGTAATATTAGCTGCTGTGTGCTGAGGGCGGCACACCTCAGCAATGGTGGGCGGGGTACTTCCGGTCATTTTGCGTGGATTCGTCCCTTTATAAATTTGAAATTTGGGCTTATTTTGGATTTAACTGCAATAACAGAGGCGTAGACTATTTTGAGTCCTGCTTTAAGCAGGTTTGGACAAAAGTAAGGTAGATAAAAGTAATTAAGAGAAAATAAGAAAAAATTAGAATAACTTGTAGTAACATTTACCTCTTAAAATCTACAAGTCTTTCTATCCGTGGATCCCTTTAACAGAAAGAATGTTAATAATGTTAATGCCATCTTGTGGATTTATTGTTATAATAAACAAATACAGAACTTATGTACAGTATGTTGATTGTATATGTCTGTCTTTTCTCATCTTTCCAGTCCAACAATGATTTACATAAAAATATGGCATATTTTAGAGAGTAGAGATTAAGATTAATTCATTTTTAAACTGTGATTAAGTCAAAAGTTTCAATCTTTTGACAGCCCTATTTTAAATGGTTTTATTTGATTGCGTTTGAGGGGGAAAAAATGGACTGGCACTTTCAGCAAGAAACGGGGGTAAATGTAAGTCTGAACATAAATGAGAATAATGCACTAAATAATAATGGTAGGGTCAATTCTATCCATACAACATATGCAAATACAACCTAAATGACCATTATAACTGAAGTCATTATATAATGCAAATAAGGTTGCTTAAAAGTTGGTGGGGACAGTTTTAGCATCCTCAAAAGTTGGTAGTGTTATGTCCCTACCATTGGCGGAGTTTGACTTTTGGGCCAGGAGGGGCACAAGAGTTTGATGACCCCAAAATGCAGTGTCAGCAATAAAATTAACTCACAAGAATATTTATAATAATAAGTTGAAAATGAGCTTTTTTCCCCCTGTCATTCTTGAGGGGAATTCTAAATCAGGCTCTTAGGACAGAGATACCCGCCAAGATCATCATCCATTGAATATGGTACGCCGGCCGGTGTCGTGCCAATGTAGTTACCGCAGTCAAAAATTATATCCCCTGAGCGGAGCCATATGGAGGTAGATTTGTGTCTTCATTATTCGATCAAAAAATGTGTTTGAATGAAAAATAAATTTGAAAGTCCAAAAAATGCATTTGAAAGTTTTTTTTGTTTTTTTTAATTGAAGCAACTTTTTTTGAAGTAATGTTGTTTTGCGTTTGGGCCACATTTTGGCAAGGACATTTGTGTCTTTTTTTCATTCAATCAAAAAATAAGTTGCTTCAAACAAAAAATATATATTTTCAAACAAAGAAAAATAATCAAAAAAATAATAATTATAGAAAAAAGTTTTTGAACGTGCAAAAGTATTTGGGACTCAAATATTTGCATTTGAACACTTAATTTTTAATTTAAAAAGTTTGATTTTAGCAATCCTTTTTATGTTTGGGCCATATTATGAGTAGGACATTTGTGTCAAAATCAATCAATCCGCAAAAAAGTTGCTTTATTAAAAAAATATATATTTTCAAACAAACAAAAAAAATCATTTGAAAAATGAAATTGCCCTCCCCTAATTTTTGTTGTTGTAAATAATATGCAAAGCAAATGACCGTCTAAGGTGCTAGTCACATGAGCTGTTCGAAAAATAATTTTGACCCATTATAAAAATACCTTTTTTTGTTCATTTCATTCATTTTTGTTTGCTTTAATGCTTTACAACTTATATATTACAACTATATATAAACAGTATATGTATATGAATGTCAATTACATGCAATGACACTTTTCGGCCAACAGGAGGGCCTGGGCCTCCCTTAAACTCCGCTTATGGTCCCTACCGTCCTTATGCAAACCTACGCCCTTGGTATGTAGAATAAAGAGGAAAAATCTAACGGCTCTTGTGTAGCCCAAAGAAACAACCCGCTTTGAGTCTAGACTTCTTGCCAACAGTCCCCTCTCCTGGCCGTTCCTTCCCTGCGCCTCGATGTAGTTCTTACTTGCACTCTTCTTCTTTCGTACTTCAGGAATGGCTAGTGGAGAAAAAAAAGCAAAATTAAAGGAGCCTGAAAAGCTTCAATGTTTAAAAATGAACAGAGTTCTTTGCTGGAAGAAGTGCAGCAGTACAGTAGGTGACTAGAATGATATGTTGATCATATTTATTGAATATTTTTTTATTCTCGCGATGTGAAGTCGTGATGGAACTTCCAAACGCTTGATCATATGCTGAAGCAAGGGCGTAGGTTTGGTCTCAACATTGGTATGGACGACATTACCGTCATGCACATAATACAAACAATAATACAAGTAGGGCACGATTAGCTTGACTTCGTTGTTCCTTGTGGAGGCTGGCCTAACTGTAGTTGTTGTGACGGTTAGCAAGTTTAATGTTCTGCTAACTCTGATGCAGGTCGGACTTTCAGTAGCAAAATTAGTAGTGTTTCCCCCACCTCTACAACATTGACGTCGTTTTACATGACTTACAGTGGCTGCTGCTGGACGAAAAAAAAACTTCTAATATGCCTCTTCTCCGAAGGGGGCGGAGGAGGCGACATGTTGTCACCATGAATCTGTTGGGGTTGTGGAGTATGTCTGTGTGTGTCTTTGTAGCGGGTCATCAGCCAACCAAACGTTTGTTTGAGTGAGAAAAAAATGGACCGGCACATTCAGCAAGTGAAAAGGGATAAATGTCAGTCTGAACCAGATGTTGCGCTAGACTTTTTCGTTGTCTGTCATTTTGACTGACAGGGTCATAAAAATCCGGTCATAATCTATTTTTACCCGTCACTTAAATTTTTAAAATGATGATAATGGCATTGTGGTGACCCTTTGTATGGCATAATTCACCTTCCGTACTTGTATGTCAATTTGGCCGAGCGCGTTACCGGCTACGACAGTCACGTGACAGAGACACTTAAGAGCCGTGCGCGGTCCCCTCACTATCCACTCGCTCTCGCTATATGATTGGCCGAAGAGTCGAAATGCTCTCCCGTGAAATGCCTGTTTAAAAATGTTCCCGTTGTTACTTCTTGCGTTCGCTTATAAGTGCCCATTTAAAAAGGAAAAGCGATGGATGATACTACATACAGAGCGTATTATTAACAAATGTTAAAGTTGTATAATCGTATAGCGAGAATAAGGAACGTCACTGACAAGCGCAGGCCCCCGCGAGTGGATAGTGAAGGGAATAGGATAGTGCGCCTACAGCTAACAAGACTCTTAACATTGCATACCGCTTCAACATATTCAATAGTATTTAGTTTTCATTCATTTTAAATTAATATTCTGTCCGAACAAGCTTAACAGAGAATCCACACCGTGCCATCACACATCAAGCAGATGAATATATAACTTTTTCTCCGCAGTGACAAAAACAGCTGACTGTGGCCCCAGTAGGTAGGTAGCCTACCATATGTAGCGTATGGAACAATGAAATTAACAGTTCACCTGCTGTGGCCTGAACGTCGTCTCACACTATCCTCCTGGTGCGCATGGACTTGAATTGCGTGCCCGCTTGTGCAGTCCCTGTTTTTTCACCTCTTTTATCAACACCATCGTCGTTTTGGGGCTTTTTGAAAAAACTTCGGACACTCAGTTGCCTTGACATTTTTCAGAGTAAGGCCAACGACGTCATGCATCAAGAGAGACAATAGCTAATTAATATGCTCACTCGCCACCCTGTAGTCTGGGGTGTGAATTGCAACCGGTCAAAATGACGGATGGACTTCAGTTTTTTCCGTCACCGTTTTAAAAAATTGGTCAACGACGGAAAATATTCGGTTAACGCGACCCCTGGTCTGAACATAATGAAAATAATTCACTTTACAATGGTAGGGTCTATTCTATCCTTACAACATATGGTAAGACAATCTAAATTACCTCTTTATCTGAATTCTTCATAGAATGAAAAGAGGTTGCTTAAAAGTTGGTGAGGACAATCTGAGCATCCTGAAAAGTAGGTAGTGTTATGTCCCTACCGACCCTAAGCAAACCCACGCCCTTGCGCTGAAGTTTCGGCGCTTGAACGTTTCTACTTCCGGTTCACTTGACGCAACCTCTGTGTACCCATCCGGGACTTGTTGTTCTTTCGTGTTCCCTTCTCATAACCGAACGACCTCCTTCAAAACATTTTCATTGAGTAAGTACCGAAGTGAGAATTTAGTGGACTAAAAAGTCATTTTAAAGCAAAGTGGAAGTAGTTTGGCTTCATGTTCAAGCTTTGCAGGCTTACTTAACTTAGTTTAGTTTAGTTTAGCGCGCTAGCTAAAACACGTTAACGCTTTCCGATTGCTTTGGCTTCACGCCACTTCCGATTTGTAAAGTTTGTTTTAAGGAAAAGTGCATCGGTTAACATGAGCGTGATTACATTCAATTGTATGAGACGCTTCTCGATTTGTCTTTTAAGATGCGACAATTACCACTGACTGAAGGGAGGCCAACGCAATCCCGAACATCAAAGAGTAGAGACGTGGAAAATTAGGAGAGGAAATCCAGGTCACGACGAACAACTGAAAAATGAAGGTAAGGACATGACATTAGTTGTATTTTTCATGCAATATCAGACTTTGTTTTGTTGTGAGTGTTACTGTAGGGAAGTACTTCTCAAATAGTGGGGCGGTGCAGGGGGTGGTCCTTGTGACCTCGGGGAACATACTTTTGCCGTACTTGAATGAAGTGTATTTGCACATCCACTCAGTGGATAGTAGTAGAGCTGTCCCGACTTGTTGACATAGTCGACGTCATCGATGAAGTAAATCCATCGACGGTTTATGAAGGGTTAAAAAAATATATGTGTGTAAAGTTCAGAATGTCGGATGCACGGTATGCAAGCAGGGGAAGTGGCACAAAGCCAAAAAAGCGCACCAGTGTCTAAAACATCGACTTATTTCAAAGAAACAAAGGAGGGTACACTGCTGTGTCCTGTCTCTTCAATGCCAAGCTTGGCTGCACCTCGGCCATGAATAAACACCTACGCTGTCACCAAGTTTTAATTTTCGAAGATGACAAGAGTAAATCCATTTAACCAAGTAAGGACATGTTTTATTGAAGTTGCTAAGCCTGTTGCAATTTGCAATGAGTCCATTTGCTGCAAGGTAAATAAAAATGAGGGCGATAATTTTCATGGCTGCGTTTTATCACAGCTTGCGTGCCTGCATGCATGGATACATTTGTGATTGCGTGTAGATGACATATGAGACTCTAGGTAATTTCAGAGATGTTTATTGGTAATCAACACGCTGTAGAATTACAGTTCAGACTTGCAAAATAAGGAAACACATCTATAATAAACACTGTACATTAGCGTTGCTACATGGAGACTAATTGAGGAAAAAAGCTTTAGCCTGCTATAAAACATTGGCAGTCTTCTCCAAAACGCAAACTTGTGGTTCAAAGGTGACACTTCAAACATGAAAAATCGCTGGTTAACAGCATTTTCAAACAAAAAAAAAAAAGGAATAAAAAAATACTACTGACACCACATGCAATGACAAGAAGTGCTTTTTTAGTGCTGTTTAGCAAAGGTACTTCCGGTGAACGTTTAAAAAATAAAAGCATGTCATGTTCGTCATATGAATAACGGTTTCTGGAGTTAATCCCACGTACTTCAGAATTCAGATTCTACACTAAAGCCTGAGTTATGCTCCCGCGTTGCGGTGACGGTGCAGCGACTACGGCGTCATTTGACATTCGATGGTTCTCCGGGCAAGTGACGCATTGCTCTGTAATTCACCGCCAAGCCACTAGAGGGGTGTGGCGTTTTGTTTGTACAGTTTTGGGGCATACTTGTTGAATTCCGCTTGTCTAGTTTAACGGAGAAAAAATAAATAAACAATACAAGATGGAACGCTTGAATGTGGATCTTCAGCTCATCAACATTGAATAAATGTTGACCATACAAATGTTGAGGCGCAAGTGATGCAGAAGACTGTTTCAAGGCGGTCCGTCCAACCTCTGATGCTGCATAGAGAGTTCTAGCCGCGGGCGGACACCAGGTAGCTGTGGTGGCTAGCTTCAAACTGACGTCGAGCACTGCGTCCAGCGTTTTGCCCGAGGTCTGCAAAGCCCTCCAGCCCGATTTGTTTGCCGTGTTCTACAACCAGCCAGTGGGAAGCTATAGCAGATTTCTGGCATCTATGGAACTTCCCAAACTGCGTTGGAAGCCTTGATGTTAATGTTATCATAAAAGCATCGAGGCCCTCTCAATCAGTGATGATGTATCGTGTGTGAACTGACTGTTGTTGAAAATTAAACATCAATACAACTCTTTTGACACCAAACCCATCCTTTATTCTTCATATACTTGAAATGTGACACGTAAATAAGTCACAGACTCACAGCAAACATATGTACAAAATAAATGATGGAGTGCACCAACCAAAAATACGACACAGTGATAAAAAGGTGGCAGTTTTTGGTCGACTGGGTCGCCGCTTCGTGTGGCCACTCGATTCCGAACACACACATACTTTTCTCGTGGTTCTTCCAATTTTTTTTTTTAATTCAATCACTGGCTGACCTCCAGGCCCGTATTTTTAGCAATCGCATCCCACGAATTGCATGCTATTTGGCTATCTTCATAATGTCTTGACGATACATTGTAGAAGTTGCCGTACTTGCTCTTCGTTGATACTCTCGTCGGCTTGGTCTATTTTTGCGTGTAAAAAAATGTTTCACAATGCCGGGGATTTTGCGCTAAACCAGAAACAACAGTGAGCGGCGCAATCATAGTCCATTTCCACCACGTCATACGCGTTGACGCGACGCGAAGTCAGGAAAAAAAGGAAGGACACAGAGAGGCTACGGCGCAGGGTCGTAAATCGGGTCTTCGTTGGCGGCGCAGGTCTGACACGGAAGCATAACTTGGCCTTAAGAATACCTTTAAAATGACACCCTTAATGAAAAATCTGATTGGCAATGAATAATTATTATAATTATTATAATGCTATTATATATAGTACTAAATTATAATATTAATGCGAGGTATTTTTTAAGAATTGTTTGGAATCATGTTGGAAAGGCGCAGTGATCTGAATCTGTTTACATTCCATCTCTTTTGCACTAGTTAATGCTATCAGCATTTGAACTCATTGTTTATTCGTGATTCATTATTGTTATTTACGTGTGTGATTGTATTTTAATAAAGGATTAAAGTGTTCCAAAATGTTTTTGTGAAATGATAAGAGTCAACAAAAATGTCACTTTTAAATTACTAAAAAAAAAATTATTAGATTAGCCGACTAATTGTAAAAATAGTCGGCTGTCTAACCGGGAGAAAATTTAGTCGTTGGGGACAGCCCCAGATGGTAGTGACACTCTCATTTTCAGAGTGTGCACAGTATTTTTGAACCAAACAAGAGTGCACAGCAAAGAGATGTGAAGAGCTGTGCGCCGTTTTTGCCCGGGCTCACGCAGGGACCCACATTCTTCTCTGGTTCTCACGTGTCTGCCCAAGGAGCGCCATGTTTGGCTTGGGAGCGTCACGACGACCGCCCTCACCTCCAGTTCCCCCCCCGGCTTGTGAGAATGGGCGGGAGATGAGAAAAGACGCCTCTTTTTACCATGTCCAAAAATGTTTGTAACAGACAGTGGGAAGCCAAATCAATTAAGATGCCACTTAAAGACATTAGAACCCAATCTCATTGATAAGCTGCTTGATTGTTTTTCAGCGAAATTTGCCGAATATTATGATATTGTCGACAATCGTCCCGCTTTGTCAGTGTTACATCAGTAAACCAGCGAGCACTGTTTAGCATGCTCAGTGCAAAATAACCTCACACTATTGCAAAGGAGCTGATACAGCCTCCAGCGAAAGGCAAGGCAAGTTTATTTATATAGCATAATTCAACACAAGGCAATTCAAAGTGCTTTACATCATATGAAGATAATAAAAATCGCATTCAAATCAATAGAACGTAAAAACAGACAATCGAAATAGGAAATAAGATTATACATAATCACATTTAATCACGAATAGAATAAAAATAATAATTATAATAAATAAATAAAAATAAATAAAACAAATACTATTACTACTACTACTAATAATAATTGAAATCGGCAATGGAGATAAGTGCAAGAGGAATTAAAAGCAAATAGAATGAAATATATAGACAGTAATGGATATGCAGTGCTAAACAAAAGCGTTTTTAGCCCTGATTTAAAGGCGCTAACAGTTTGAGCATACGTCAGACCTTCAGGTAACTTGTTCCAAAGGTGAGGCGCATAATAACTAAATGCTGCCTCAGCCTGCTTGGTTCTTGTTCTTGGAACATACAGGAGACCGGTTCCAGACGACCTTAGGGGTAGGGATGTCCCGATCCAGGTTTTTGCACTTCCGATCCGATACCGATATTGTTTTGCACTTCCGATCCGATTCTGATACTGGCCGATACCGATACCAGCCTATCTGAACATGTGTTAAAGTTTAAAGTTATTTAGCCTCCTTACTTAGTTGTCAGACTCATGTTGAAAAGAGTTTTAGTACTCTTGATAACGACTAGCCAGCTGAATTAGGGGACAAACACAAAACATTATAAATAACAAACAGAAATGGCATAGTCAGTCAGTAAAACGTGCAAATAATATTGTAAACTGTCTTAAAAAAGCAAAAAACACAACCTCAGTGGAAAATCCCACAATCCCCCCCCCCCCCCCCCCCCCCCCCCCCCCAAAGCTATTAGATGCTTTTAATGTTTCGTGCATTCGTTACAATAATTGTATAAAAAGCCTCTCAGGTTTAAATAAACGACTATTTCAGTATCAAGTTAACATTTTAAAACAGTAAATAAAATACTCAAGTCCCCATTATGTATCAGCAGCTTTAAACTACATTCAATTCATTTAATTTTGCAAATCAACTGTTAAAGTTGTTAAAATTGCTCCTCTTATTCCATAATTTCCCTTCTGTCTACTTCTGTAGAAAATTATGGCACATCCATTCATTGATTTGATGAATGCATTTTACTATAATCATGTGGGGGCACAGAAATGTAGAGTTGTGTGTCATCAGCATAGGTGTGATAGGAGATGTCATACTGTTCCATAATCTGAGCTAGGGGAAGCATATAGATGTTAAATAAGAGCTGTCCAAAATAAAATGAAATAAAAATAAAATATATATTTTTTTAAAAAGTTAAATCAGTTCATCGTCAATAATAGCAATTCAAATTTTCGTTGATAACTCGCTGCTGATTAAGCAATAACAATGAACATGTACGTATCAGCGTCCGCACATCATAGAAAAGTTTAGAAAAATTTAAAGTAGTCATCCAAAAATTTACTCAAGTACTAGTAAAAAAGTATTTGTTGAAAAGAGTACTCAAGTAATAAGTAACATTGTGAGTAGCTGCATAGAATATGAATGTTAAATATTGGTATTTTTTTCCTCCCAGCATAACGTCATCTATATGAACTGTTATTATTATACTGTACTATATACTATTACATGACCATATTAGGCCAAAAGATGACACAAAAAGACTCGAATTGAGACAGGATCAGCACTTGAACCATCAATTAGTAAGCCTGTCGCAATATGCAATAATTCCATTTATCGCGCGATATATAAAAATGAAGGCGGTAATTTTTCCGCTGCGATTTATCGCCTCACGTGCACGTGTGTGCGCGCGTGCGGCAGACGTGCTGTTAAAAGTTCGTTACCAACTGCGCAAAATGCATCTTCGTTCCAGGTCCGGCAAAAACTAGCGCCAGAGCCAATCGTTCCCATTATATCCTATTGTTCAACGTATACCGGCAGCGTCAGTGCTCCGGAGTGACTGTGGACCATCTATAGCGCGCCGGTGTTGTTGACGAGTGGGCGCTCCCGTCAGGAGTGACATTTTACGCGGGGCGGCTATTTTTTGGCACAACGCTGGATATTTACAACGAAGTCCGCCAAAACATTGTTACCGACTTGACTGATACGAATAACCTCACTTTGACAACGAACAGCTGAATGAAATTAAGAGCGCTGTGCTTCAAACTCGTCCTGTTTATGAAAGCCGTCATATGCTTGGCGCACACACTAGATATCATGAAATGGCAAACTAGATGTGCTACGTTCCATGCCATTGCCTACGTGAGCCCAGAGTGATTATGGGACATGTAGTCCATATACTACATCGATGAATTCTAAACTGTCATTTGTCACATGAGGTTAAGAAGGTCAAATCAATCCATACCAGTGACTATAGATAATGTTGCAAATTTTGTTAATTCAGTACGTGACACAGATGGATTCGGACCATAAATAGGATGTCTTGCTCATGTAGTAAACCTAGCTGCTAAGAGAGCTGTAGCAATCAACGGTGTGCCCTGCCTCACTTTACAAACATTAAAGATTGTTCTCAGCACTTTTATACAATTTTTTTTCATATCAGTAAGAAGTAAGCACGTAAATATTATGCACTAAAATGCATGTTTATATGATGGCAATTTAATTTTTGCTCGTTAGCAAAAAAAAAACAAAAAAAAAAACAATTGTTATTTTTTTTTTACAGAGCATTAAATATATTGAATCGGCTCAAAAATCGTGTCCCCCGTATCAGAATTCGTACCGAACCATGACTTAACTGTATCGTTGCATTCCTATGGGAAATGTTTTCATTTTCCTAAATGCTTAAGTTATTAAGTGCAATTTTTTTTTATTAAACACATTTTATTTATTCTGTGTTTCTGTGCGGTATCAATATTGTTGTTTTTTACTTAAGAGGCAGGGTCTATTGTTTTTAGTTGTGATTTCTTAAAAAGTATATTTGAATTTAAGAGTAAATATTTATCGTGTTTAAATGGGTGTACTTGATCTATTAATATATACTGTATCGGCACTGTGTTATTGTAAATTGGTTAAAAAAAATTGGGGGGGCGCAATAATATCGCATATCGCAATAATTTATGAGAATAATTATCGCACACTAAAATTTGTTATCGCGACAGGCCTATCAATTAGTAACCGTTTTATCTTAATTGTGCCTTATTGAGGTGACGATATCAACCATTAGTTTTTGGCAGACATGTCCAAAGTCCGGCCCGGGGGCCAAATGCGGCCCGTGGTCAAATTTCATCCGGCCCCCAGCCTCTGTCATAAAATCAATAACGTCTGGGGCTCGCACACAGACTTAATAAATTGGTCAGCAGTACTGCTACCAGCATATGAAGTATCTTACACACTAAATGCTGCTCCTCATTTACCCACGAAAAGGCAGCAACACTGTGATCCTTTACTCCCAATTTTCTAAAATGGAGACAATCAACAAAAAAAGAAAGTTGACTGCGACGCCCGGCGCTTCAAGGATAGGTGGAAATTGGACTATTTCTTCACTAAAATACGCAACAACTGTCTGACTCACTTGCAAAGAGACAGTCGCTGTTTTTAAAGAGTTAAATGTGAGGCCATATTACTGAACAAGACACGCTGGCATGTACGACAAGATTACAGGGAAGATAACTAGCGACTAGCAAGAAATTGAAGCAAGTTGAAGCTAGTTTAATTTCAAGGGAAGATACGTACGTAGCGACTAGCGAGAAATTGAAGCAAGTTGAAGCTAGCTTAATTTCACAGCAGCAGTATTTCGCAAGAGCCTGAAAGTCGAAAGAGAACGCCACAAAGGCTAGTTGTGAGATTGTGGAAATGTATTAATTTAAAAAAATAGTAAAGCATATGTGACACACAGAATGGCTTGCTAAAATTTGCTTAAATATATTGTTCTACATAAAGGACGTCAGCCAAGGTCGGCCCCCCACATTTTTACCACGCCAAATTTGGCCCTCTTTGCAAAAAGTTTGGACACCCCTGGTTTTTGGGGACCACATTACCATGCTGATAAAATATTTTCATCTTTTGGAATTGTTTTGACACCCCACCCTTTATGCACTGTCGAGTGATAAAGATTTGACTGGAATAAAATATAATTTTCTTGTGAAAAAAAACAAAAACAAAACAAATATATACCACCCGTCCAAAGAGCATGAGCGGCCTTTAGTGGAGAAAAAAAATATTGTTACCTTTGATTGGTATAGTGGAGCATGTGGTTATTGTTGCAACGTCTCAGGGGTGAAAATGACAGAGCCTCTGTCGGCATTTCTGGAAGAAATCAAGTCAATGTGTAGAATAAAGAGGAAAAATATTTCTTGTCTATTGTCATTCAACACATTTTTAACAGAAATTATGCTTCTCACCCCACCAATAGATAAAACATGAAGTTAATGAATTCATCAATATGAACAGGTAGTCCCCGGGTTACGAACAAGTTCCATTCCTACGCCGGAGATGTAACCCGAATTTCCGCGTAATTCGAAATTAACCCTTTAAATACCGCCTAAATCTTGAAATAACTATCCAAAAACATGTAATACACACCATTGTACTGTCCTCGCCAAGATGTTGAAGATAAGTCCGTGTGGTTTCCTGACTTTATTCAGCTTCTCATGAAATCAACATTTGCAGAATGAAACTAAAATAAAATGATATGAAATCGGTTTAGTCTTCAATAACAGCAATTCAAATTTTTGGCGATAACTCGCTGTTGATACAGCAATAACAATGAACACAAACGATTAGCATGGATCAGTTAGCGTCCGCACATCATCAAAAATAATCACATCAACTCGCCCCAAGTATTCGACCATCATTGAAAACGCACAGGAAACAGTCCAAAAGTTGTTGCCTGTGGGTGCTTCGAAAGTAACAAATGTGCGCGCAGGGTCTTTCCTCTCTCACACTCGGCTTCTTCTTGGGCGCAAATAGCTTTTCCTTGTGTGTGTGTGTGCACTCTTCGTGTGTAAATGCACTCTGGCTTGCAAGCTTCGCGTGCGGAAGAACTACCTGCCCTGCATTTCTTACACCAAAATAATTGCATGCATCACAAAACAAAAGTCACCAGCGTCGTAAAGTTGAAATCACATCATTGGGGTACGTCATAAGTCGGGGACGACCTGTTTTTCTCTCTATATCTCCGACGTCAGCAAATCACGTGATTTTTGTTTTTTCACCCAGTGTCCCACTGATGTCACTGTAGAAGATCTTCACCCTGAGAAGCATGATCCCCTTCGCGTTAAAAAGGAGGAGTCAGACATGCCGTGGATCAAACAGGAGGCGGAGCCAGAGACCCCTGACATGAAAGAAGAAAAACAGGAAGTTGAAATCCTCAAGTTTCCAATGGGTGTCAGTGTAAAGAGCGAAGAAGACAAAGGTCCAAGCGATGACAGCGGAGCAGCGAAACCTTGGAGCGACAGCTCATTTCAGCACCTGACAATAAAAGGAGAGGGACGATCGCAACCGGACGGCCTTATAGCTCCGCTTTCGGAAAGCGACGACATAACGTCACATTCTTCTGACTCTAATAGTGTTGAGGAGGAGGATGACTTTGACCAAAATGATTCAAAATCTTTAAACAAGTCATCATTGAAAAGAGAGACAAAGGAATGCGCGGTTGGGAAACCTTTTTCCTGCTCAGTCTGTCATAAAACATTTTCTTGGAAATATGTTTTAAAAGAACACATGCGTACACACACTGGGGAGAAGCCTTTTGAGTGCACGAGTTGTGGTAAAAGATTCACTGACAAGACTGATTTACAAAGGCACACTGGAGAAAAGCCTTTTGCCTGCACACTTTGTGATAAAAAATTCTTCAGTAAGGGAAATTTAAACATTCACACAAGTAAGCACACTGGAGAGAAGCCTTATGCCTGCACACTTTGTGATAAAAAATACACCACGAAGGCAAAATTAAATATTCACACAAGAACACACACTGGAGAGAAGCCTTTTGCCTGCACACTTTGTGATAAGAAGTTCTTCGCGAAGGCAAATTTAAACATTCATACAAGAACACACACTGGAGAGAAGCGTTATGCCTGCACACTTTGTGATAAAAAATACTTCTCGAAGGCATATTTAAAAATTCATACAAGAACACACACTGGAGAGAAGCCTTATGCCTGCACACTTTGCGATAAAAGATTCATCGAGAAGGGACTTTTAAACAGACGTATCAGAAACCACACTGGAGAGAAGCCTTTCGCCTGCACACTGTGTGGTAAAAGATTCCCTCAGAAGCTTGCGTTAGAAAGGCATACGCGTACACACACTGGAGAGAAGCCTTTTGCCTGCTCACTTTGTGGTAAAAAATACGTTGAGAAGAGTGATTTAGAAAGACATGAGCGTACACACACTGGAGAAAAGCCTTTTGCCTGCAAATCATGTGGTAAAAGATTCTTCCATAAGAGAGGTTTAAACAAACACACATGCAGACACACTGGAGAGAAGCCTTTCCCCTGCACACTTTGTGATAAAAAGTTCTTCAAGAAGGCAAATTTGAACATTCACGCAGGAACACACATTGGAGAAAACCCTTTTGCATGCTCACTTTGTGGTAAACGATTCGCTCTGAGAGAAAATTTAGCAGTGCACGAAAGAAGCCACACTGAGTAAAAACCTTTGAATTCTGACATATTCTGATTCTTGTATTTGCAGCGGGAAAAAGCATTTTAATTGAATCATTTTCCCATGAGCCTCATTTGAAAAAGTTGTTGAAATGATTTTTCATGTGCTGTTCTTTTTTTTAACCACTATCCAACACAAATATTTATATTTTAAATGATGTAAATTGTAGAGGTGTGCATCGGCACTGCCCTCACGATTCGATTTGATTATGATTCGGAGGGCCACGATTCGATTCGATTCAGAGGGTCGTGATTCGGTTCAATTCGGCAATGCATAGCGATGCTTTAAAGCCTGGGATGCATTAAGATTCTGAAGCAAAGCATATTTTTCGTGAATCATGAGGCAACACAAGCGGTCAGACATTAAACAACTTTTTATTGGCTCTTGTGTCGCTCCTGGTTGAAGTCAAATGAAAATACTTTCAGATATATATTATATTAAAAAATAAAAAATAAAAAAAACATCACAGCATTTAATTGGTGCTTTGAAAGAGACCAGGACTTTTTTTTTTTTTACACACAGTAGCAGCCTTTCACACAGTGCAACATCTGAACTCCTGTGCAAAATCAGTAATAACAGTCACTGTCACGGCCCATCAATAAAAATATTCAAGTAAATATTAAAGCGACAAAGAAAATATTGTAGTGCACTAGCATCTTTATCGCAATATCAATCCAGGGATCAGTTCAGTTGCAAACAAAACATCAACTAAATTGCAATGTAGAACAAAAGTAAAATGTAGGCCTAGCCCACTATATATGTGCAATCAACTTAGAAATGCAATCAGTAACTACCACATAACAATAAAAAATAATGAATTAAAAGGAAGTGCAGCAGCATTTTAGCAGCCATAACAATCTGTTTCAACATGAGGAAATATCAGTTTTTGCAATCGAGAGAGCAGAGAGAGAGTAGAGGTTAGATCGGGCCTAAAAAATCCAACCCCACCCGACACGGCCCGCTGGTATTGAAGCCCGACCCAGCTTGGAGTGACGCGGGAAAAAAAAACGCAGCAGCAGCAATTTATTTTCATTTCTTCGAGTTGGCAGAAAAAACGCAAGTTTTCTTAATGTTTAAATAGTCTACATATTTTTATGATTATTATAAAAGCATTTACATCACAAAATAACGCTGGGAAAGTTTAATATAAAAAAAAACATGCGATCTTGCAGACACAGAGGAGAAGATTCAAAAGGATCACATTTCTGTTGCCTTTGTGTGCATAAGTAAAAGTGTCTTTCGTAACAAATCGCAAGCGCCGCAGCGGAGAAGAAGAAAAAGCTGGCGGCGCCACTGCTTTCATGTGCGTGCACAAGCAAATGCACAATACAGAGATCCTGCTCTCGGTTTTATCCCATTTTTAAAAAAATAATAATTTATTGGTCTGGTGCAGCGACCCGACCCGAACGTGAATGCTTTAACATTTTGGGCCCGACTCATTCGGGTTCGGGCACAAGATCGAACCTCTAAGACGGGTCGGCAACCTATGACACGCGTGTCAGCACTGGCACGCGAAGGGTTAACCAGTGACACGCGAGCGCATGGCAAAAAAACAAGAAAAAAGCGCCTTTTTACCTGAAATTCAGACATTTTCTGTTGCGCGCCCTGTTATTTAAGCCACACACACATCCAAGGGAATTCCTGTGTAAAGAGACATGGGATTTACTCACGTCATTGCTTTCACGTATAAAAAGATGTCCCGAGAATGGAGCGGGTTGGACGCTTTCACAGACTTGTCCCGTATTGCCCACTGGCGCTCTCTGTGCGGGAAGGGCCGCTGGCGCGATTTTATAACCTCTGACATTACGTCGTTTTTGGTAGGCATCGGCTGTCACAATGTTGGTCAAATCGTGTTTTATTCCAGAGTCAGCGTTCCCAACGTCGTAACTGCAGCCAATTCAATCTCATCAAGACTGTATTTAAGAGTGTTATTCCCCCACCAAGATCTGCACCCGCGGCTCCACCCGGGCTGGTATGGGGCTAGATCAGTCTTCTAGCCCCGCACGCCCGCGCCTTCCGTGGGCACCACGAGAGCGAGCCTCTCTCTCCCCGGGGAAAGGCTCGCTCCACCCGGGCCCGCGCCCGAGGCTTCCATGCGCACCACGAGAGCCAGCCTCCTCGGGGAGAGGCGGCTCCACTCGGGTTCTCGCCCGAGGCTTCCGTGCGCACCGCGATAGGGAGGCTTTCTCTCCCCGGGGAAAGGCTCGCTCCTCGCGGCTCCACCCGGGCCTGCGCCCGAGCCTTTCGTGCGCACCGCAAGAGGTAGCCTCCTGGGGGCCGCGGCGGCTCCACCCATTACGAGACAAAACATGAAAATTCATTCAAGGATGAGTCTGACAAGGCAGAGACATTAAAACGTGCTGTGTCCAGGTACAGTAAACAAACACACCCTGAAAACCTTTGTCACTGCTAAAAACACCGGCACCGAAGCAAGCTATCACTGCTCACTGCATTGCAAAGCAAGGAAAACCATTTACTGATGGCGAATATATCAAAGAGGCGATCTTGTCAAGCTCAGAGGTTTTGGTTGATGGCTTGACTAACAAAGAGACACTCAAAAAAAAAAAAAGGATAAGCAGCTTAAAGTCACAAAGCACAACCCCGAAATCAGAGCTGAGCCAAGGAAAACAGGGCCAGGGATCACATTAAGGTAGGCATCTTTTATCTTTGTAATATAAAAGAATTCTAAAATGCTGCATATAATTTACTGTTTAAGTTGATAGTGAACAACTAGCTAGTGAACTTTTGCACTTATTTTCAAGTTTTGACATTTTCTACAATATGCATTTATTTTTTAGTTAATTGAAAAAGAATGGTAGTTATACGATTTCAGGATATGTTCATGTTTTCTTTGGGGTAAAATTACAGCTCTGTTGGATATAAAAAATTGGATGTGCGTCATTAATCTCGGTGTGGCACACTGATTGACAAGAAAATTTGAAAGTGGCACTCCACACCAAAAAGGTTGCTGACCCCTGCTCTAAGAGATGGGACATAACAACAATGGCTGAAGCGGACAAAGAGGGAGTGAGAAAGATTATTGATGCACCGTCCTAAGACATTGAAAGCAGACATCTGGAGACATTTTGGCTTCTACGAGGTTGGTGGGAAACTTGACCAGAGTTATGCAGTGTGTAAAAAATGAAACATGAGAATAATATTACAAATGGGGAAACCAAATCCGTTGCATCACCGGAATTGCGCAGGGAAGATTTTTGAACGTACTTGTATATTTTAAAATGCGCTGAATCGATTCGGCTTGTTGCCCGAATCGAATCGTCCATGCCCTGCATCGGGATGCATCGCAGCATCGATTATTGTTGACGCCACCGCATTTGAAAGCTTTTTTTTTTTTTTTTTTTTTTTTTTTTTTAGTGGAAGTCAATTTTTTTTTTGATTGAAGTAGGGCTGTGCGATATGGCCTTAAGTAAGTATCACGATAAATTGAGCAGATTTACCTCGATAACGATAAATGACGATAAATTCGCCCAAACGGACTGTTATTCAATTTGAAAATTTGAATCAATGCATGGAATACAAATGAACCGTTTCTCGTTAAATTTATTTAACCAGCTTTCAATCTAACAATTGCACATGCAGTCTAAACACTAAGTATTAAAAAAAATCTTGTAAACAATAAGAATTCTAGTGTGAACATTTATAACAGCTTGTATGACTTGGAAAATGTACAACATTATAAAACTCAATATGATGACTGTGCAAACATGTCATTCTAACACAAATGACTTGGAGCTTTAACAGTACACTTCAGACAATTTATTGGTAATGGCTGCTAATTATTCAACACAAGTGTTTACATCAAGGTTTCAGGTTTTTTTTTTCCCCCCCGAAACATTTTTTAATACATGCACCCCCCACACAGACACAACCAGATTAAAGCTGTATTGCTCTGATGCCAATGAAACATTTAAGGTTTTATGATGGCAGAATAAAGCAAACACATACAGAAAAATAGCTGTGGCCATTAAACTGTCATATTATATATAGGCTTCACTGTTGGATTAGGCTATACTTTATGCTGAGTGCTTTACCATCATGAAAGCTTTCAGAACAATCACATAGAGATGCCACATAACGCGACATGATGATTTCTACATGAAGCCCGTGCCCAGTCCACTCATTAATTTCAGCCGTTTCGACAAGGTTAGAGCCGCTGTCCGACTGTTTCACGTTCATTTGTAGCCGTTGTTAGCTGCTAGCGTTAGCCTGCTAGCGTTAGCCTGTGGCTTGGCTACCAGAAGAACGCACTGAAAGCATCCTCTCCTAATATCGTGAGAACCAGGGAGGACAGTGGGTGAAAGCCCGTCTGGAACCCGCCAAGAGTTTACTTAATGCCGGGTGAAAGTTTGGCGAAGCTAATGTAGCGGACCGTGTGGGTTGCTGTGGGCACACTCTTCGTGGTAGACAAAAACTCATAAGACTTGTGCTCTTTTGGGCGAAGCCATCCCGACTCTTTATTTAACCGCCAACAACTCAATAACAAAACACTTTCTCCCTCTCTTTTTGCACTCGTCTCCCGCGCTTGCGCACGTCATCAACATGAGACACATTTGAACGTTACACTAAGTTAGCTAACTAAATGACAAGCCCGACTCCATCCCGTTTACTTTTAGCGTTAGCCGTTAGCATTAGCCTACCGGGCTTCTGTTTGATTGGCTTCCTGAAAACCATGTGACTCCATACGTAAGCACACTGTCTGCGTTCTTAAAGGGGAATGAACATAGCCAAACAACACCGCGTCAAAGCGGGATAAAAATACTATATTTTCTTGTTTTATTAAATTACCGAATTTACTGACATGGTCAAAATTACGGTGGTCATCGTAAAGAATTTCGGTGACGGTAAATTTTCGGTTTACCGCCCTGCTCTAGATTGAAGCAACTTTTTTGAAGTAATGTTTTTTGCGTTTGGGCTACATTTTGGCAAGGACATTTGTGTCTTTATTATTCAATCAAAAAAGTTGCTTCAAACAAAAAATATATATTTTCAAACAAAAAAATACTTTAATCAAAAAAAAAAAAAAAAAAAGGGGAAAAAAAATTGTAATTAAAAAAGTTTTGATTTTAGCAATTGTTTTTGTGTTTGGGCCGTATTATGAGTACGACATTTGTGTCTAAACCATTCAATCCCCCAAAAAGGTGCTTTAATCCCAAAAAAAAAAAAAAATTTCAAACAAAGAAAAAATCATTTGAAAAATGAAATTTCGCCACATTTCAGGCTTCAAACATAAAGATATAAAATTTTAATTTTTTGTCAAGAATCAACAAGTGGGACACAATCGTGAAGTGGAACAAAATTTATTGGATAATTTAAACTTTTTTAACAAATAAAAAACTGAAAAGTGGGGTGTGCAATATTATTCGGCCCCCTTGCGTTAATACTTTGTAGCGCCACCTTTTGCTCCAATTACAGCTGCAAGTCGCTTGGGGTATGTTTCTATCAGTTTTGCACATGGAGAGACTGACATTCTTGCCCATTCTTCCTTGCAAAACAGCTCGAGCTCAGTGAGGTTGGATGGAGAGTGTTTGTGAACAGCAGTCTTCAGCTCTTTCCACAGATTCTCGATTGGATTCAGGTCTGGACTTTGACTTGGCCATTCTAACACCTGGATACGTTTATTTTTGAACCATTCCATTGTAGATTTGGCTTTATGTTTTGGATCGTTGTCCTGTTGTAAGATAAATATCCGTCCCAGTCTCAGGTCTCGTGTAGATACCAACAGGTTTTCTTCCAGAATGTTCCTGTATTTGGCTGCATCCATCTTCTCGTCAATTTTAACCATCTTCCCTGTCCCTGCTGAAGAAAAGCAGGCCCAAACCATGATGCTGCCACCACCATGTTTGACAGTGGGGATGGTGTGTTCAGGGTGATGAGCTGTGTTGCTTTTACGCCAAACATATCGTTTTGCATTGTGGCCAAAAAGTTCAATTTTGGTTTCATCTGACCAGAGCACCTTCTTCTACATGTTTGGTGTGTCTCCCAGGTGGCTTGTGGCAAACTTTAAACGAGACTTTTTATGGATATCTTTGAGAAATGGCTTTCTTCTTGCCACTCTTCCATAAAGGCCAGATTTGTGCAGTGTACGACTGATTGTTGTCCTATGGACAGACTCTCCCACCTCAGCTGTAGATCTCTGCAGTTCATCCAGAGTGATCATGGGCCTCTTGGCTGCATCTCTGATCAGTTTTCTCCTTGTTTGAGAAGAAAGTTTGGAAGGACGGCCGGGTCTTGGTAGATTTGCAGTGGTCTGATGCTCCTTCCATTTCAATATGATGGCTTGCACAGTGCTCCTTGAGATGTTTAAAGCTTGGGAAATCTTTTTGTATCCAAATCCGGCTTTAAACTTCTCCACAACAGTATCTCGGACCTGCCTGGTGTGTTCCTTGGTTTTCATAATGCTCTCTGCACTTTAAACAGAACCCTGAGACTATCACAGAGCAGGTACATTTATACGGAGACTTGATTACACACAGGTGGATTCTATTTATCATCATCGGTCATTTAGGACAACATTGGATCATTCAGAGATCCTCACTGAACTTCTGGAGTGAGTTTGCTGCACTGAAAGTAAAGGGGCCGAATAATATTGCACGCCCCAGTTTTCAGTTTTTTATTTGTTAAAAAAGTTTAAATTATCCAATAAATGTTGTTCCACTTCACGATTGTGTCCCACTTGTTGTTGATTCTTGACAAAAAAAAATTAAATTTCATATCTTTATGTTTGAAGCCTGAAATGTGGCGAAAGGTTGCAAGATTCAAGGGGGCCGAATACTTTTGCAAGGCACTGTATATACGGGTCGGGCCCAAAATGTTAAGCATTCACGTTCTGGTCGGGTCGGGTCGGGCCGCCCCGCGCCGGACTAATAAATTATTTAAAAAAAAAAATAAAACCAAGAGCAGGCTCTCTGTAATGTGCATTTGCTTGTGCACTCACATGAAGCAGTGGCGCCGCCCGCTTTTTCTTCTTCTCCGCTGTGGCGCTTGCGATTCGTTACGAAAGACACTTTTATTTGTGCACACCAAGGCAACACAAATGTGATCCTTTTGAATCCTCTCCTCTGTGTGTCTGCAAACTTTTTTTTATATATATATAATGGATGGATGGATATTAAACTTTCCCAGCGTTATTTCGTTGAGTAAATGATTTTATAATGATTGCAAAAATATGTAGACTATTTAAACATTAAGAAAACTTGCGTTTTTTTTTCTGCCAACTGAGAATTCGTTACGAAAGACACTTTTTTCTGCACACAACGGCAACACAAATGTGATCCTTTTGAATCTTCTCTGTGTGTCTGCAAAATTGCATGGTTTTTTTTTTAATATTAAACTTTCCCAGCGTTATTTCGTTGTGTGAATGATTTTATAATCACAAAAATATGTAGACTATTTAAACATTAAGAAAACTTGCGGTTTTTTTTCTGCCAACTGAGAATTCGTTACGAAAGACACTTTTTTTATGCACACGTAGGCAACACAAATGTGATCCTTTTGAATCTTCTCTGTGTGTCTGCAAAATCGCATGTTTTTTTTTAATATTAAACTTTCCCAGCGTTATTTCGTTGTGTGAATGATTTTATAATCACAAAAATATGTAGACTATTTAAACATTAAGAAAACTTGCGTTCTTTTTCTGCCAACTGAGAATTCGTTACGAAAGATACTTTTAATGCACACAAAGGCAACACAAATGTGATCCTTTTGAATCTTCTCCTCTGTGTTTCTGCAAAATCGCATGTTTTTTTTTATATATATAAATTAAACTTTCCCAACGTTATTTCGTTGTGTAAATGCTTCTATAATTATCACAAAAATATGTAGACTATTTAAACATTAAGAAACATGCGTTTTTTTCTGCCATCTCGAAGAAATGAAAATAAATTGCTGCTGCTGCGTTTTTTTTTTCGCGTCACTCCAAGCCGGGTCGGGCTTCAGTACTAGCGGGCCGTGTCGGGTCGGGCTGGATTTTTAGGCCCCATCTAACCTCTACTATCTCTCTGCTCCGTCAATTGCAAAAAAATGATATTTCCTCATGTTGAAACATTGTTATGGCTGCTAAAATGCTGCTGCACTTCATTTTAATTCATTATTTTTTATTGTTATGTGATAGTTACTGATTGCATTTCTAAGTTGATTGCACATATATAGTGGGCTAGGCCTACATTTTACTTTTGATCTACATTGCAAATTAGTTGGATGTTTTGTTTGCAATTCAACTGATCCCTTGATTGATATTGCGATAAAGATGCTGCTGCACTACAATATTTTCTTTGTCGCTTTCTTTAATATTTACTTGAATATTTTTATCGATGGGTTGTTGTGACTAAAATACAGTGACTGTTATTACTGATTTTGCACAGGAGTTCAGATGTTGCACTGTGTGAAAGGCTGCTACTGTGTGTAAAAAAAAAAAAGAGAAAGCCCTGGTCTCATTCAAAGCACCAATTAAATGCTGTGATCAGTTTTTGTTTTTGTTTTTTTTAAAAATATATATCTAAAAGTATTTTCATTTGACTTCAACCAGGAGTGACACAAGAGCCAATAAAAAGTTGTTTAATGTCTGACCGCTTGTGTTGCCTCAAGATTCACGAAAAATATGCCTTGCTTTAGAATTTTAATGCATCCCAGGCTTTAAGGCATCGCGATGCATTGCCGAATCGAACCGAATCGAATCGTGACCCTCTGAATCGAATCGAATCGAATCGTGGCCCTCCAAATCGGAATCTAATCTAATCGTGAGGGCAGTACCGATGCACACCTCTAATATATATATATATATATATATATATATATATATATATATACACACAGGGGTGCACATAATTTTTTTGCCCAGGTTCTCAGAGGAGGACCTGGAGATGTGACTTGGTCCTCATTGAGCTTGAGAGCCGACCCGCCTGATGCGATAAATTTATGACAAGCTTTACTTAGAGCCATTTAACTTTAATTAATTATATTAACAATTAATGCTTGATTAACATCAACTGGCACAACAAAATTGCCGTTACTTTGAAGTGAAATGTAAAGAAATAAAAAGCACCAATTCAAAATAAAGGGCATTATGCGGCTCCCACATTAACTCCAAGCCTTTTTAAAAGTGGGATGTCCTCCTCATAAGACCTCATTGAACGTGCATGTTTAGCATTGTAAAATGCGAGCAAAAACACGTTTGTCAGTGCATGTCGCTGTTCATTACCTCTATTCCGCCCTATTCCGCCACTTCTCCATAGGGCGAGTGGGGTCCTGTTTGACATCGATAGTTTGGTTAATTGCCACAAGCTCTGATTTTTTCGTGCTTTTCAAAGTTTGGATGGCTGAAATTCTTTGACCCTACATAAAATGCGCTGCTCTTATTGGCGATATTGGGATTCTCACGGCACATTTTGTACCGCATTTCCGTGCGAGCATCATTTGCTTCTAGCCATGGTACCCCCTGTAGCCACTTTTCAGCAAAGGTCCTTTTTTTCGGTAGCTCCAGTGACGTCTCTGTCGTCTGTCTGTCTTTTGACGGGGGTGGGGGAACACGGAATTAATTACTCAGTGTGGCCTGCCTCATCGACATTTTGAGAAGTTATTTTCTCGTGTCCGCCGCAAATCCAGTGGTCAGCCATCGGTACGCAAAAGCGTATGGAAGCCGTTGAGGGCCAGCGCGTTTGTCTACGTCCGGTACGCATGCGTGCATGCGGACCAATTATGTGCACCCCTGTATATATACATATATATGTATGTATACAGTATGAAAGTCAATTACATGCAATTATACTTTTCAACCAACAGGAGGGCCTGGGCCTCCCTTAAACTCCGCTTATGGTCCCTACTGTCCTTATGCAAACCTACGCCCTTGGTATGTCGAATAAAGAGGAAAAATCTAACGGCTCTTGTGTAGTCCAAAGAAACAACCCGCTTTGAGTCTAGACTTCTTGCCAACAGCGTCCTCTCCTGGCCGTTCCTTCCCTGCGCCTCAATGTAGTTCTTACTTGCACCCTTCTTCTTTCGTACTTCAGGAATGGTTAGCGGAGAAAAAAAAAGCAAAATTAAAGGAGCCTGAAAAGCTTCAATGCTTAAAAATGAACCGAGGTCTTTGCTGGAAGAAGTGCAGCGGCAGCAGAACAGTAGATGACTATAATTCGGATATGTTGATCATATTTATTGAATATTTTTTTATTCCAGTGATGTGAAGTTGTGATGGAACTTCCAAACGTTTGATCATATCATGCTGAAGCAAGGGTGGAGGTTTGGTCTCAACATTCATATGGACGATATTACCGTCATGCAGAGGTTGCGCTAGACATTTTCGTTGTCTGTCATTTTGACTGACAGGGTAATAAAAATCCGGTCATAATCTATTTTTACCCGTCACTTAAATTTTAAAAATGATAATGATGACATATTCAATAGTATTTAGTTTTCATTCATTTTTAATATTGTAACGCTTGCTTGGGCTTGGCGGCGAAAAATTAGACACGGAAGTCGCGGTATTTTTCTCCCTCTTGTTACTCAGCTTACCGCCAACAACACCAACAAAACAACAACTCCGCCCCCAAAGAAAAAGAGGCAACTATATAGACCCCAATCACCAACGTCACACAATGATCTTAATTGTGGTTGTCAGCCCAAAATCTTCTAAATATATGTTAAATGCATCTTACCAGATATAAAATGACTACTACATAGTCTGTGGTGATCGTTTGGTGCCCAGATTTCTTGTCGAATTACAGCAGTCCATCTCGCTCTCCTCTTCGGGTCATCTCCTGGAATACGGTAGAACTTCAAGTCTCTCCGTCTATCTTCTCTGTTACTGCAACCAACCGCCACACACGCCTTCACCATTTTGATTATTAATGTTAACGAGCAGAAAAACACGCCGTAATAGGAGGCATGTACGTAGCGGTAATGTGTAAACACGACGAGCTGACACACAATATGGCGGCTCCAGTCAGGGGGGCGGAGTTGTGACGTCATATGATTGGGGTCTATAAACAGGCAGCAATCTAGTCCACCAATTGGATGACGCGCTGGCACACAGGGTGCACCAATAAGAACCTCGCGTTGATGTGTCAATCACGGTGCCGCCGCCAGACCCTGGTGACGCTACAATATTCTGACAGAATAGCCAACGACGTCATGCATTAAGAGAGACAATAGCTAATTAATATGCTCACTCGCCACCCTGTGGTCTGGGGTGTGAATTGCAACCTGTCAAAATGACGGACGGACTTCAGTTTTTTCCGTCACAGTTTTTAAAAAACGGTCAACGACGGAAAATATTTGGTTCACGCGACCCCTGCCGTCATGCACATAGTGCAAACGATACAAATAGGGGACGATTAGCTTGACTTCGTTGTTCCTTGTGGAGGCTGGCCTGACTGAAGTAGTTTTGACGGTTAGCAAGTTTAATGTTATGCTAACTCTGATGCAGGTCGGACTTTCAGTAGCAAAATTAGTAGTGTTTCCCCCACCTCTACAATATTGACGTCGTTTTACATGACTTACAGTGGCTGCTGCTGGACGGAAAAAAAAACTTCTAATATGCCTCTTCTCCGAAGGAGGCGGCATGTTGTCACCATGAATCTGTTTCGGTTGTGGAGTATGTCTGTGTGTGTCTTTGTAGCGGGGCGGGGTGCTTCAAGTCATCAGCCAACCAAATGTTTGTTTGAGGGAGAGAAAAAAGGACCGGCACATTCAGCAAGTGAAAAGGGATAAATGTCAGTCTGAACATAATGAAAATAATTCACTTTACAATGGGAGGGTCTATTCTATCCTTACAGCATATGGTAAGACAATCTAAATTACCTCTATATCTGAATTCTTCATAGAATGAAAAGAGGATGCTTAAAAGTTGGTGGGGACAATTTGAGTATCCTGAAAAGTTGGTAGTGTTATGTCCCTACAAACCCTATGCAAACCTACGCCCTTGCGCTGAAGTTTCGGCGCTTGAACGTTTCTACTTCCGGTTCACTTGACGCAACCTCTGTGTACCCATATGGGACTTGCTGTGTTCCCTTCGTGTTCCATTCTCGTAACCGAACGACCTCCTTCAAAACATTTTCATTGAGTAAGTACCGAAGTAAGAATTTAGTGGACTAAAAAGTCTCATTTTAAAGGATAGTGGAAGTCGTTTTTGCTTCATGTTAAAGCTTCGCAGGCTTACTTAACTTAGTTTAGTTTAGCTTAGCGCGCTAGCTAAAACACTTTAACGCTTTCTGATTGTTTTGGCTTCACGCCACTTCCGATTTGTAAAGTTTGTTTTAAGGAAAAGTCGATCGGTTAACATGAGCGTGATTACATTCAATTGTATGAGACGCTTCTCTATTTGTCTTTAAGATGCAACATTTACCACTGACTGAAGGGAGGCCAACGCAATCCCGAACATTAAAGAGTAGAGACGTGGAAAATTCGGAGAGGAAATCCAGGTCACGACGAACAACTGAAAAATGAAGGTAAGGACATGACCTTAGTTGTATTTGTCATGCAATATCAGACTTTGTTTTGTTGTGATTGTTACTGTAGGGAAGTACTTCTCAAATAGTGGGGCGGTGCAGGGGGTGGTCCTTGTGACCTCGGGGAACTAAAGACTTTGGATGAGTGTAAGACATTTTGTCTGTAACGTTAAATAAACGTTAAAACGATGTAATAAAAAAAAATATATATATTAAAAAAAGGCATGTCCGATATTTTTTTGACGATTCCGATACTTTGACGTGATCGGACCCGATCGATCGGCATCCCGATCAATCGGGACATCTTTAGTATTTACTCTGTAAGTAATTGTGGCCAAAAGTTTACCATTACACAATGTGAGACAATCTGTCATTATTTAGATATTGAATTTACTACTTGTTCACATTTGATGTTGAAAAAAGAGCAATAAATTATATTTTTGCACAGTAATATTTTGTCTTGTGTATACTTTAAAATTTTTACATAAATCTTTTCATAGAATTATCGGCTTGACATTGGTTATCTGTTGGAATGAGGAGGAAAATATCGGTTATCGGTTGAAAAATGCATTACTACTTCTTATGCCAAAATAATTGCAGGCATCACAGAACAAAAGTCAACATGATAAAAAAAAGACCAGCATCGTAAAGTTGAAATCACATCAGTCGGGTACCTCGTAACTCGGGGACTACCTGTTTCATCATGTAATTTTTTTTTTCACCCAGTGCCCCACAGATGTCACTGTAGAAGATCTTCACCCTGAGAAGCACGATTTCCTCCAAGTTAAACAGAAGGAGGAGTCCGACATGCCGTGGATCAAACAGGAGGTGGAACCAGAGACCCCTGACATTAAAGAAGAAAAACAGGAAGTTGAAATCCTTAAGTTTCCAATGGGTGTAAGTGTAAAGAGCGAAGAAGACAAAAGTTCAAGCGATGACAGCGGAGCAGCGAAACCTTGGAGCGACAGCTCATTTCAGCACCTGACTATAAAAAGAGAGGAACGATCGCAACCGGACAGCCTTTTAGCTCCGCTTTCGGACAGCGACAACATAACGTCACATTCTTCTGACTCTAATAGTGTTGAGGAGGATAATTACTTTGACCAAAATGATTCAAAATCTTTAAACAAGTCATCATTGAAAAGAGACACAAAGGGATGCGTTGGGAAACCTTTTCCCTGCTCATTCTGTGATAAAACATTTTCTTGGAAATGTTATTTAAAAGAACACATGCGTACACACACCGGGGAGAAACCTTTTGTGTGCACGAGCTGTGGTAAAAGATTCACCCATAAGGGAAATTTAAAGAGACACACAAGAACACACACTGGAGAGAAGCCTTTTGCCTGCACATTTTGTGGTAAAAGATTCACCCATAAGGGAGATTTAAACAAACACACAAGCACACACACTGGAGAGAAGCCTTATGCCTGCACACTTTGTGATAAAAAATTCTTCGTGAAGGCAAATTTAAACATTCATACAAGAACACACACTGGAGAGAAGCCTTTTGCCTGCACACTTTGTTGTAAAAGATTCGTCGAGAAGGGTGGTTTAAAGAAACACACAAGAACACACACTGAAGAGAAGCCTTATGCCTGCACACTTTGCGATAAAAGATTCTTCGATAAGAGAGGTTTAAACAGACATACCAGAAACCACACTGGAGAGAAGCCTTTTGCCTGCATACTTTGTGGTAAAAGATTTACTCAGAAGACTGATTTAGAAAGGCATAAGCATACACACACAGGAGAAAAGCCTTTTGTCTGCTCACTTTGTGGTAAAAGATTCATTGAGAAAACTGATTTAGAAAGGCATAAGCGTATACACACTGGCGAAAAGCCTTTTGCCTGCACATCTTGTGGTAAAAGATTCTTCGATAAGAGAGTTTTAAACAGACACACAAGCAGACACACTGGAGAGAAGCCTTTCGCCTGCACGCTTTGCGATAAAAGATACTTCGATAAGAGAGGTTTAAACAGACATACCAGAAACCACACTGGAGAGAAGCCTTTTGCCTGCATACTTTGTGGTAAAAGATTTACTCAGAAGACTGATTTAGAAAGGCATAAGCATACACACACAGGAGAAAAGCCTTTTGTCTGCTCACTTTGTGGTAAAGGATTCACTGAGAAAACTGATTTAGAAAGGCATAAGCGTATACACACTGGCGAAAAGCCTTTTGCCTGCACATCTTGTGGTAAAAGATTCTTCGATAAGAGAGTTTTAAACAGACACACAAGTAGACACACTGGAGAGAAGCCTTTCGCCTGCACGCTTTGCGATAAAAGATTCTTCGATAAGAGAGGTTTAAACATTCATAAAAGAACACACTCTGGAGAAAAACCTTTTGCATGCTCACTTTGTGGTAAACGATTCGCTCAGAAGGGAAATTTAGCAGTGCACGCAAGAAGCCACACGGAGCAAAAACCTGTGAATTCTGACAAAATATTCTGATTCCTGCATTTACAGCGGAAAAAGCGTTTCAATTTAATCAGTTTCCCATGAGCCTCTTTTGAAAAAAGTTGTTGAAATGATTTTTCATGTGCTGTTCTTTTTTACCACTATCCAACTCAAATATACTCAAATATTTATATTTTAAATTGTGTGAATTGCATTACATGTCTTTCTGTTAATTGTTCCATCAATTCCTAACAGCTTGCTTTTAAGGGTGTTAAGAAAAATTGATCCCTAAATCGCAATATTAGGTCACGCAACTCTCGTATCGATTCAAAATCCATCTGCATCAATCTTTACATGTGTGTTTTTGGTGGAAACTATTAAGTGGCTGCACTTTTTACTCCTGTCCAGCAGTTGGCAGCATTGCCTTGCAGTCCGCTGAAGTAATAACAAGATTAGACCAATCTGAGTAGAGGTTTTTGTACGTCGCGCTCTAGTGGTTGGCCGTCATTACTGGGGTGTTTACACACTTATAGCAGCCCACCGTCAGTCGATATAAACAGTAACATTAGCTGCTGTGTGCTGAGAGCGGCACACATCAGCAATGGTGGACGGGGTACTTCCGGTCGTTTTGCTTGGATTCATCCCTTTATAAATTGTATTTTGTATTTTGGCTTATTTTGGCTTTAACTGCAAAAACGGAAGCGTGGAATATTTAGAATCCTGCCTTAAGCAGGTTTGCACTAAATAAGAGAAAATGTTATAAGTAAAGGCATATTTTGTTCAAACAAAACCAAATCGTTCACGCGAATGCTGGATGAGCTTTCGGGAATATATTGATATAAATGTGTTTTTATGCATCCGTGGAGTTTGAGGGAAGGTAGGCGCCCCCTAGTGGCCAAAAAATACAATTGCATATAATTTAGGTTACAGTGTATCACAAAAGTGAGTACATCTCTCGCATTTCTGCAGAAATTTAAGTGTCTTTTCATGGAACAACACTAAAAAAATGACAATTTGACACAATGAAAGGTCTTCTGTGTGCAGCTTATATAATGGAGTGAATTATTTTCCCCTCTAAATATAGCCATTAATATCTAAACCCCTGTCAACAAAGTGACTACACCCCTTAGTGAAAGTTGTCAATATTAACATACAACATGTCAACTGTCAATATTTTGTGTGGCCACCACTATTATCCAGAACTGCCTTTACTCTCCTGGGCATGGAGTTGACCAGAGCTTCGCAGGTTGCCACTGGAATGCTCTTCCACTCCTCCATGACGACGTTGCGGAGCTGCCGGATATTTGAGACTTTGCCGACCTCCACCTTCCACATGAGGATCCCCCAAAGATGTTCTATTGGGTTCAAGTCTGGAGACATGCTTGGCCAGTCCACCACCTTTACCCATAGCCTCTTCAGTAAAGCAGTGGTCATCTTGGAGGTGTGTTTGGGGTCATTGTCATACTGGAACACTGCCCTGCGACCCAGTTTCTGGAGTGAGGGGATCATGCTCTGCTGCAGTATTTCACAGTACATGTTGGTGTTCATGTTTCCCTCAATGGGATGTAACTCTCCAACACCTGCAGAACACATGCAGCCCCAGACCATGACATTCCCACCACCATGCTTGACTGTAAGTATGACACACTTATCTTCGAACTAGGGCTGTCCCAAACGACTAATTTCCTCCTGATTGGTCAGCTGACTATTTTTACGATTAGTCGACTAACAATTTTTTTTTTTTTTTGGTACTACTTTAAAAATGAAATTTTTGAAGCTTATTAATTCACAAAAAAACGTTTTGGAACACCTAAATCCTTTATTAACGTATAAATAACATAAATATCAATAATAAGTCACAAACAATGAGGTCAAATGCTGCTGGCATTAACTAATGCAAAAAAATAAACGGAAACACTGTGACTTCATTTTTTCAACAGGAGTCAAAACAATTCTTACTCTTTTTGTGGTATGTCATTGTCTATATTGTTCTAAATGTTAAAATGAATTGCAATGTCCCGAACAACCATTTTCAGAATACTTTGTGTGAGTTCAGATGCTTTTTCTGGTGTGCATTCCGCATTTTTGGGGGAATTTAAAAACTGTTCAACTTTTGTTTGTTTTAACCTGAAAATAGATCAAGTAAAGAGCACACTGAAATATTACAATTATTTTGAATGAAAGGCACACATACTTACAGTAACAAAAAAATAAATATATAGTATTAATTTTATAGTATACTACTATATGTATATAAACAATAATACTTCATAATATTAAGTAACTAACATTAGTGGAGTCATGAATTACAGTAAGCAGGCCAGTGCTGTTTCCATATATATTTTTATTATATTATGTATATACAGGATATATGTATATATTTTCTCCAAGTGGGAGCTTGAAAATTACACTTGCGCTTCAAGTGTTCGTCCATAGCCGACGTGCTACCGTGGTATGCGAGCTCAGCTACAGTACACACAGTGGCACCCTCCATATTTTCCTTGAAATAATTCCAGGCTCTGGCTATTCTGGTCCTCTTATTTGACTTAATGCCGCTTTCACGTGTTACCAATTCTGCCATTTTTGGTAATTCGCGGTGTTTTCAACTCCTCGCTGTAGTGAGGAGTGAACCGGCGATTCACTTGGCTCGTTGTTGTCGGTTCGTCCGATTTCCTCCTCAGGAAGGCGGCAGCGTGCATAAAAACACCGAGAGACGTTGGATGGCTCTTTATGGATACTTTTATTGACCAAAACAAAAACGTGGGGGATGCAGCCACTGAACGCCGCGCTACTAGTGCACTTTCACAACTCACCCATCTCGCTCCCTCTTTCTCACTCGCCCACTTTCTTCCTCTTTGCTCAATCTGACAATGCCGGTCACATTGAAATAACAACGGCCCCCTTGGGGGTGCCAGTAACCGCTTGCATCGCGAGCACCTGCCATTCTAAACTTTATATGCATGTAATTGTTTTTTTAACCCGTCATTAACCGTCGACGGTATGTTTTGCCCGTTGACGCATTTACGTCATCGATGACGTCGACTAGTCGGGACAGCTCTACTTCGAACTCCTCACCTAGTCACAACCACACATGCTTGAGACCATCGGAACCAAACAGGTTAATCTTCATCTCATCAGACCATCGGGCATGGTTCCAGTAATCCATGTGCTTTGGTGACATGTTTTCAGCAAACTTTATGCTGGCTTTCTTGTGCACCGTCTTCAGAAGAGGCTTCCTCCTGGGGTGACAGCCATGCACACCAATTTGATCTAGAGTGCGGCCTACGGTCTGAGCACTAACAGATTGACCCCCCCACTTCTTCAATCTCTGCAGCAATGCTGACAGCACTCCTGCGACGAGCTTTCAAAGAAAGCATTTGGATGTGACTCTCAGATCCCCCCCAAGTCCCATGCCATCGGCTGCGTGAGCCCTGGGTGATCATGGGACACGTAGTCCATATACTACAACTGGCGACTAGAAAGCCGGTTCGCAGTAATTTTAGTGGGAAAGTGGCAAACATACATGTTGTGTCCATCTATCAATCGCATAGCCATAAATAACGCAGAGACACTGTTCAGGTGGGGTTGCTGTATTTTGCTGTCGCAATAGCGGCCGATGTGCGTGAGGGCAAGGGAAGGCAAAGTTATTTATATAGCACAATTCAACACAAGGCAATTCAAAGTGCTTTACATCACATGAAGATCATAAAAATCACATTAAATCAATAGAACATAAAAATAAAGACAATCGAAACAGGAAATAAAATTATACATAAAAATCGCATTTAATCACGAATGGAAAAAAAAAAAAAAAAACTAGTACTTCTAATAATAATTGAAATCGGCAATGGCGATAAAGCACAAGAGGAATAGAAAGCAAATAGATTGAAATATATAGACAGTTATGTATATGCTGTGCCAAAAAAAAAGCGTTTTTAGCCCTGATTCAAAGGAGCTAACAGTTTGAGCATATTCCAGACCTTCGGGTAACTTGTTCCAGAGGTGAGGAGCATGATAACAAAATGCTGCCTCACCCTGCTTGGTTCTTGTTCTTGGAACATACAGGAGACCGGTTTCAGACGACCTCAGGGGTCTAGATGTTTCATAGGAATCTAACAAATCAAGCATGTATTTTAGTCCAAGGCCATTAAGTGTTTTGTAGACGAGCAGTCGTATTTTATAGTCTATCCTTCGACTCACTGGAAGCCAGTGTAACGATTTTAAAACCGGTGTAATGTGCTCCAGTTTCCTTGTATTTGTGAGGACTCTGGCTGCAGCATTCTGTACCAGCTGCAGCTTCCTGACTGATTTTTTTATCAAGACCTGTAAATATACCGTTCCAGTAGTCCAATCTGCTGAAAATGAATGCATGCATAAGTTTTTCCATGTCTTGTTGAGTCAGAAGCCCCTTAATTCTGTCTTTGTTTTTTTAGGTGGTAATAAGCAGATTTAGTGATGGACTTTAAATGGCTATCAAATTTTAGGTCTGAGTCAATAATTACGCCAAGATTACTGACTTGATTTGTAGCTGTAATTGACATTGTGCTAAGGTGCCTGCTTATCTTTGACCTTTCCTGTTTTGGCCCAAAAATGATGACTTCTGTCTTCTCCACATTTAACTGGAGAAAATTCTCGCACATCCATTTATTTATTTGATGAATGCATTTACTAATGGAGACTAAGGGACTATAATCATGTAGGGACACAGAAATGTGTAATTGTGTGTCATCTGCATAGGTCTGACAGGAGATGTCATACTGTTCCATAATCTGAGCTAGGGGAAGCATATAGATGTTAAATAAGAGCGCTCCAAGAATTGACCCTTGAGGCACTCCAAACGTGAATTTGAGTCGTTCTGACTGATGGTTTCCGATGACAAAAAGAAATCCCTATCTTATAAATAAGATGTGAACCACTGAAGAACTGTGTCAGTAAGCCCTACCCATTGTTCCAATCTGCTGAGTAGAATGTTGTGATCAACCGTGTTGAATGCGGCGCTGAGATACAATAGTAACAGAACAGATGATTTGCCTGCATCGGTATTCCGACAAATATCATTTAGGACTTTGATAAGCATGGTCTCGGTGCTGTGTTGTGGCCGAAATCCAGACTGAAATGAGTTAAAAAGATTGTTTTGCATCATAAAAACCTGGATCTGTTCGAACACAACCCTCTCGAACAGGAAGTAACTTACCCCGTTTTCAGTTTTGTTTTATGCGTTGTAAGATAATTTTAGAAACCCTTTTGAGACGATGGCTAAAAGAAAGAGGAATATCATACTTTTCAGCAGGAATGGATAGAGGAATTTGCCTTTGTGGAGAGTTTTTCACGACTTCGGATAAATACGATAATTTAACGGATAAAAGACATGGCTCTGTCGGCAAGAACTGTTCACAATCTGATGAACAAATGATTTCAAATCAAATTGAGGCAACGTAAGTGAAGGACATAAATGCGGCACCGTTTTTTTCTCTCGCTTTGGATGAGTCAACAGACGTAAGCAAATTATCCCAGTTTAGCATGATTGCAAGGTATTGACTATGAAAGGGACAACAAGAGGGGAGGATGTATTCAAGTCCTTCACAGAGTTCGCCAAAGAAAATATCTACCAATGGATAAACTTGTTTTTGTTAGGTCCTCTTCCCCTTCCTTCTGAGACATGCCCACCTCCAGCAGGTGTGCATGTTTTTACTTGATTACAGGTCAGACGAGTGGAGCGGCTACACCTGCGGGCAATTAACATCAGCCAGCTTTAAAAGCTAAGCAGACGCTCCACCTCGTCGCCCGAGGTGAGCACTTTTCTGGTTTTTGTAAGCCCCCACACCCCATTGGTCCTTGGGTTGCCATGGCTCAGAAAACATAACCCCTCCATAGACTGGACCCACCTCAAGCTGACGGCATGGAGCCCATCCTGCCACACTAACTGTCTTAAATCTGCTCTAGTGCCAGTCTGTCCTGCCCAGGGCCCGGAAAAGCTGGACCTATCAGCGGTCCCAAAGTGCTATCACGACCTTGGACAGGTCTTCAGTAAAGATCATGCCGTTTCACTTCCTCCTCACCGCCCTTACGATTGTGCTATTGACCTCCTTCCAGGTGCTGCGCTTCCCAAGGGTCGTTTATTCAACATCTCGCCGCCTGAGAGGGAGGCGATGGAAAAATACATCTCCGAATCCCTTGCCACCGGCATTATCCGTCCATCTTCCTCCCCAGTCGGCGCTGGGTTCTTCTTTGTAGGCAAAAAAGATGGTGGCCGGAGACCCTGCATTGACTTCAGAGCTTTAAATGACATCACCATCAAAAACAAATACCCTCTTCCACTCATCGACTCAACTTTCACCCCCCTCCATAGTGCCACAGTTTTCACCAAGCTAGACCTACGTACCGCCTATCACCTGGTCCGTATCCGCGAGGGCGATGAGTGGAAGACCGCGTTCAATACACCGCTTGGTCATTTTGAGTATCTGGTCATGCCGTTCGGGCTCACCAACGCCCCTGCAGTTTTTCAGAACCTTGTCAATGATGTCCTAGGGGACATGATTGACAGGTTCGTGGTAGTGTATCTGGATGATATTCTGGTGTTCTCTCGTACCCCGTCCGAGCATGAGTCCCACGTCCGTCAAGTTCTACAGCGACTACTTGAGAACAAGCTGTTTGTTAAAGCTGAAAAATGTCAATTCCACGTTTCTGAGACTACCTTTTTGGGTTACATTGTGGGCAAGGGTGAGCTACGTATGGATCCAGCCAAGGTGACGGCAGTACTAGAGTGGCCTCGCCCCACCGACAGAAAGCAGCTCCAACGTTTTCTCGGTTTCGCCAATTACTACCGCCGGTTTATCAGAAACTACAGCCGTATTGCTGCCCCTCTTACTGCCCTCACCTCCACAGCCATACCATTCCGCTGGTCTGACACTGCAGACTTGACCTTCAACGACCTCAAAAAACGTTTTACCACGGCGCCTGTGCTCGTCCATGCCGACCCGTCGCTCCAATTCATCGTGGAGGTCGATGCCTCAGAGTTAGGGGTGGGAGCGGTGTTATCGCAACGTCGACCCGCTGACGGCAAGGTACATCCGTGCGCCTTTTTCTCCCGCAGGTTGTCACCCGCTGAGCGCAACTACAGCATCGGGGACAGGGAACTGCTGGCAGTTAAACTGGCCCTGGAGGAATGGCGCCTTTTGGACGTCCGCCGCCGTGGCAGGGGGCTGCAGTACCTTGTTGACTGGGAGGGCTATGGCCCGGAGGAGCGGTCCTGGATCCCTGCCCGGTGGGTGCTGTCGCGGGCGCTCATCCGGGACTTCCACCGCGCCCATCCTGGGCGTCTCCGTCGGGCGCCTGGTGTCGCCCGTGGGGGGGGGGTCCTGTTAGGTCCTCTTCCCCTTCCTTCTGAGACATGCCCACCTCCAGCAGGTGTGCATGTTTTTACTTGATTACAGGTCAGACGAGTGGAGCGGCCACACCTGCGGGCAATTAACATCAGCCAGCTTTAAAAGCTAAGCAGACGCTCCACCTCGTCGCCCGATCAACTCATCTGGTTTCGCCGTCAGTTGCTTCTCGCATTCTTTATATAATATCACTGATTCCCGGCTCACGACTACTTTGCTCTCGCCCCAGGTCCTGTCCTCTGCGCGCTCCTTGTCGGATTCTACGCCTGCCTCCTTCCGAGCTTCCACGCCTGCCTCCTTCCGAGCTTCCACGCCTGCCTCCTTCCGAGCTTCCACGCCTGCCTCCTCCCGAGCTCCCACGTCTCACGCCGGCTCAATTACCCCACACGAAGCAACCTCCATCCGCCACGCTATCTCTGGTGTCTGTAAATAAATATTACTCACAACAACCAGTTTGTCTGCACTGGGATCCCCTCCTGCTCACGCACCCTTAACAGTTTTGTGCACTGTTAGTGCTCTGTGCGTGGTGGGGAAAAGCAGGATTCGTGGCGCTTTGTAATCATGAAGAAACGCATCCTAATTTTCTCAACGCCTGCATGAAGCGTAACCCCACCAAATATCAACAAGACTACAAAGCCATCAGCAAAACCATACAGCACCAGAAGTCGCAATAATGGTAAGAAATACTCATCATTGACCAGCAACAGCATAACAATGTTCAAAGAATTGAGAGACTTATTGCACTTTAAAAGTGTTGGAATTACATAAAATGCACACATTACTTGTATTTTTAGTTTAAACATATTGTGTGGCTCTCACGGGATTACATTTAAAAATATGTGGTGTTCATGGCTCTCTCAGCCAAAAAGGTTCCCGACCCCTGACTTAGAGGGTTAACGAGTTAATTCCGATTTACTTGGAAATCCGGTTTACATCGCCAGCACAGGAACGGAACTCCTTCGTAAACCGGGGACTACCTGTGTATATATTGTATACAGAGGTGGGTAGAGTAGCCAAAAATTTTACTCAAGATTAGCCTTACTTCAAAATAATATTACTCAAGTAAAAGTAGTCATCCAAAAAATGTACTCAAGTGAAAAAAAGTATCGAGTGAAAAGAATACTCAAGACATGAGTAACATTGTAACTGCTTATTGTTTGTAAACAATGGTATTTTTTTTCTCTCTGCACAAACTTATCGATATGAACTTGTTATGATACTGTACAATAACCTATTACATAACCACGTTAAGCCAAAGAAATACAAAAAAATATAAATAAATCATTGATTTTCGGCAAGAGGGGCGAAAAAAAGGTGTGTTCCAGGCACGTCCCACCGGCAGGAGGCTCCGGGGACAACCCAGGACACGCTAGATAAACCATGTCTCGGCTGGCCTGGGAACGCCTTGGGATCCCACCGGAGGAGCTCGTTGAAGAGGCTGGGGAGAGGGAAGCCTGGGTTTACCTGCTAAAGCTGCTGCACCCGCGACCCGACCCCGGATTAAGCAGCAGATGATGGATGGATGGATGGAGAAAAAAGAAGCATTATTCGTCCAAAGAAAACAAGTTTCTTGGGGTAGTTATTGATGAGAAGGTTAACTGGAAAGCTCATATAAAACATATACAAAGTAAATTATCATGAAGCATTTCAGTCCTGAGTAAAGCAAAACACAGTCTTGACCATAAATCACTCCACATACTTTACTGTTCTTTAATCCTACCATATTTACTATGGTTGTTCCGATCATGTTTTTTTGCTCCCGATCCAATCCCGATCATTTTAGTTTGAGTATCTGCCGATCCCAACATTTCCCGATCCGATTGTTTTTTTTTTTTGCTCCCGATTCAATTCCAATCATTCCCGACAATTTTTCCCGATCATATATATTTTTGCAATGAAAAAAATGAATAAAACTCGGACGAATATATACATTCAACATACAGTACATAAGTACTGTATTTGTTTATTATGACAATAAATCCTCAAGATGGCATTTACATTATTAACATTCTTTCTGTGAGAGGGATCCACGGATAGAAAGACTTGTAATTCTTAAAGGATAAACGTGACTTTGTATATTGTGACTAAATATTGCCTTCTAGTGTATTTGTTGAGCTTTCAGTAAATGATACTGTAGCCATTTAACTTCTGCCCAAATGCATGATGGGAAGTGCAACCATGACTGTGCGTCGTGGTACCAATTGATATACCTTATCTGCGTTGGGAAATAACATAGGGTGCTAAGAAAAAGATCAACTACTACCTTTCTTCCCCACATTGCTTACCACGATAATTCTAATCGTTGGGAGAGGAATTGTAAGGCTTTAGCCAATTAACAAAAGGCTCCAAAGGCTGCCAAAATTAACTCTACTCATTTTATGTTGCCTTTTAGCTCTATATACTGTATGGGTAAAACGGCGCCTTTATAGATTGAACGCGACAATGCGTGAGTGGGTCGTGCTGCGCATGCGTTAATTGTGTTAAATATTGTAACGTGATAAATGTAAAAAATATTAATTCTCGCCGTTAACGCGATAAATTTGATAACCCTACCTTAAGCTTAAACTAAAGACTCTGGAAGAGTGTAACACATTATGTCTGTTACGTTAAATACAATTAGAAAACAATTTAATTAAAAAAGATATTTAAAAAAGGCATGTCCGATATTTTTTTGCCGATTCCGATACTTTGAAAATGACGTGATCGGGACGCCGATTGATCTGGACATCACTAATATTTACACTACTGTGCAGAAGTCTGGGGTAATACTTATAAATGTACAATAAATTCACTGACCATTTTACAAAAAAGAGCCATATGAATAGTAAATAACGCTGGTTATAGAGATCATACAAATACATTATTTTTAAATTCCAGAACATTAAAATTCATGGACTTGGTTCATTTTCAGACAGCTCAGCTAATCTATAAGGCTTTACACAGGTCGCTTCCTGGCAATAGACAGAAATTATTTTTTAATAGAAAAGGACGGTACAGTTTGAGGGGGGAGCTTCATTTACAGCAGACATGTCCAAAGTCCGGCCCGGGGGCCAAATGCGGCCCGTGGTCAAATTTCATTCGGCCCCCAGCCTCTGTCATAAAATCAATAACGTCTGGCCCGCACACAGACTTAATAAATTGGTCAGCAGTACTGCAACCAGCATATGAAGTAGCTTACACACGAAATGCTGCTCCTCATTTACCCACTAAAAGGCAGCAGCACTTTAACCCTTTATTGCCAAATGTATCGCATTTGATACACCTAAAATTTCATGATTTTCAGACTAATTTAGAATTTTGACATTTTTTTTGAAAAAAAAAATGATGGATGCAAGTCGACACATGCATCTGCAGGTTCCATGAGAAAACAACACATGATTTAACATGGGTTATACGTAGATATTAGAGCACTTAATACACATATTCATTTTGACTTTTCACAAATTTGAAAAAAAGGTTTCATTAGGATCTTATTTTTCAAATTTTGGGATTCTCTGATAATTGCTTCTTGTTGCAGGTATTTAAGAGCTAAGCAACATTACTCAGTGTGACCCTCAACTTCCAATTTTCTATAATGGTGACACATATCAAAAAGTTGACTGTGACGGCCAACGCTTCAAGGATAAGTGGAAATTGGACTATTTCTTCACTAAAATACGCAACAACTGTGTCTTGCCTAATTTGCAAAGAGACAGTTGCTGTTTTTAAAAGATTTCAATGTGAGGCGATATTACCAAACAAGACATGCTGACATGTACGACAAGATTACAGGGAAGATGTGCAGCGAGAAATTGATTTAATTTCACAGCAGTAGTATTTCGCAGGAGCCCAAGAGTCGAAAGAGAACACCGCAAAGGCTAGTTGCGAGATTGTTGAAATTATTAATTAAAAAAAAATAATAAAGCAAATGTGACACACTGCACAAATTGCTAAATTATGCTTAAATATATTGTTCTACGTAAAGGACGTCAGCCAAGGTCGGCCCCCCACATTTTTACCACTCCAAATCTGGCCCCCTTTGCAAAAAGTTTGGACACCCCTGATTTACAGCATCACAGGGAACGAACTACATTAAAAAGTTTTTGTGTTTCAGTCTGTGGAGTGAAGCTGTGGAATAAACTAGATGAGAGCTCAAGCAATGTCCAAGCATGACCCAGTTTAGGAAGTGGTACAAGCACATGGTTTTCACTGGGTATAGGGAAGAGGAAGGGGTTCAATTATAGGGGTTTTTCACATATTAATTATAAAAGTAGAAAACTAAAAAAGTAGAAAACTAAAAAAGAAAAATTTTCTATTAATTATTTCTTTAAAATCCCCACAATTAACCTGGTGTAAGAATGTTCACAGTTTACTCGAACACGGTTTAATTGGGTGTGTTTACAACCACCAGATGTCCTCGGACACTTCACCACACACCCAGGTCGAAAAGGAACAGCGAGCGAGGGGGTGTATGCGGCGGCTCAGAGGCACTCAGACGGCTTTTTTTCCCCCTTTTAAAAGGTTTTTTCAGTATTCAAGTAAAGTTCTCGGTGGCGTGTCTGCACTCGGCCAGCACACACTTACGAACCAACAATTAAAAAAAAGCCCAGTCAAAAGGGGAACTTTGGTCATGTAGGGGCCCCCCTCTATGCACGTGCCAGGTCCTCCATGCCCATGCCGTCTCGTCGTGACATTTACGAATATAAACTTTGGACAAGTTGGTCGAAACAACCATGTCATTTCAAAGGCGTAACTGCAAGGATGATCTGTGTCCCCCCCCCCCTCCCCTTTTTTAAGTTTTTTAGCTCTTCTTCAATACTGTATTCCCAAACCCGGAAGTGTGAGATAATTTCTGCAATGCAACAGAAGACTATTGCGAGCACAGCAGCGGCAACAAAACAAATGAAGGAATCAAACAGAATCGGTTGCTTAGTGTCTGTAAACGGGGATCTCCAGGGTAAAACGGACAAATTAAAATTAGTCCGAGGGCATAATGCACCATGAAACTGCTATAGCAGCATATAAACATATTGTTCTATCAAACACAATTGGCTTACAATACAGCATTTTATCAAAAAGAGGGGTGCAAGAGCAGAAATTGCTTTTTCAGCCTCTTGTGTTTTCCGCCATATACTGTATATTGGATAGTTGTGAAAAAGAACAGCACCTGAAAAATAATTTCGTTCTTCATGTCATTTCATATCATGTATTTCAGTGTGTTGGCGCTTATGTCTTTCTAGATTGGTCTTCTGAATAAATCTTTTCTCGCAAAGTGTGCAGGCGTAAGGCTTATCTCCAGTGTGTGTGCTTGTGTGTTTGTTTAAATCTCCCTTCCTGATGAATCTTTTACCACAAGGTGTGCAGGCAAAAGGCTTCTCTCCAGTGTGTGTTCTTGTGTGAATGTTTAAACTTGCCTTTGTGGAGTATTTTTTATCACAAAGTGTGCAGGCAAAATGCTTATCTCCAGTGTGTGTGCTTGTGTGTCTGTTCAAACCTCCCTTCTCGATGAATCTTTTACCACAAAGTGTGCAGGCGTAAGGCTTCTCTCCAGTGTGTCTACTTGTGTGTCTGTTCAAACCTCCCTTCTCGGTGAATCTTTTACCACAAAATGTGCAGGCAAAAGGCTTCTGTTGAGTGTGTATGATTGCGTGTTTGTTTAAATCTCCCTTCCTGATGAATCTTTTACCACAAAGGGTGCAGGCAAAAGGCTTCTCTCCAGTGTGTGCTCTTGTGTGAATGTTTAAACTTGCCTTTGTGGAGTATTTTTTATCACAAAGTGTGCAGGCAAAATGCTTATCTCCAGTGTGTGTGCTTGTGTGTCTATTCAAACCTTCCTTCTCGATGAATCTTTTACCACAAAGTGTGCAGGCGTAAGGCTTCTCTCCAGTGTGTCTACTTGTGTGTCTGTTCAAACCTCCCTTGTCGGTGAATCTTTTACCACAAAATGTGCAGGCAAAAGGCTTCTGTTGAGTGTGTATGATTGCGTGTTTGTTTAAATCTCCCTTCCTGATGAATCTTTTACCACAAAGGGTGCAGGCAAAAGGCTTCTCTCCAGTGTGTGTTCTTGTGTGAATGTTTAAACTTGCCTTTGTGAAGTATTTCTTATCACAAAGTGTGCAGGCAAAATGCTTCTCTCCAGTGTGATTTTTTGTGTGCGATACTAAAAGTCCCTTCTGAGTGAATCGTTTACCACAACACGTGCACACAAAAGGCTTCTCCCCGGTGTGTGTACGCATGTGTGCCTTTAACTTGCTTTTCCGAAGAAATGTTTTATCACAACGTGAGCAGGGAAAAGGTTTCCCAACCGCATATTCTTTTGTGTCTCTTTTAAATGACGACTTGTCTAAGGGGTTTGAAGCGTTTTGGTCAAAGTCATCCTCCTCCTCATCAGTGTTAAAGTCAGAAGAATGTGACGTTATGTCGTCGCTGTCCGAAAGTGGAGCCAAGAGGCTGTCCGGTTGCAATTGTTCCTCTCCTTTTGTTGTCACGTGCTGAAATGAGCCGTCGCTCGAAGGTTTCGCTGCTCCGCTCTCATCGGCTGTACCTTCGTCTTCTTCGCTCTTTACACTGACACCTATTGGAAACCTGAGGATTTCAACTTCTTGTTTTTCTTCTTTAATGTCAGGGGTCTCTGGCTCCGCCTCCTGTTTGATCCACGGCATGTCGGACTCCTCCTTCTGTTTCACATGGAGGTGGTCATGGTTCTCAGGGTGAAGATCTTCAACAGGGACGTCTGCGAGACTCTGGGTGGGGGAAAAAAAAAAAAAAAAATCACGTGATTTGCTGATGTCAGATTTATTTGGAGAGAAAAACAGGAAGTCCACGGGTTATGACGTACCCGACTGATGTGATTTAAACTTCAGGACTCTGGATTCTCCAGTCGTTTTTTTTTTATCATGTTGACTTTGGTTTTGTGATGCATGCTTTTATTTTGATGAAGAAAATGTAGGGCAGGTAGTACTTCCGCACGTGAGACTTGCAAGTCAGAGCGCATTTACACACGAAGAACGTATTTGCTCACGCTAAGATGAGCGCACGCACACACACAAGGAGGAGCCATTTGTTCCCACGAAGAAGCCGAGTGTGAGAGAGGAAAGAGCCTGCGCGCACATTTGTAATTTTCGAAGCATCCACAGGCAACACCTTTTGTACTGTTTCTTGTGCGTTTTCAATTGTGGTCAAATACTTGGGGCAAGTTGATGTGATTATTTTTGATGACGTGCGGACGCTAACTGATGCATGCTAATCGTTTGTGTTCATTGTTATTGCTGTATCAGCAGCGAGTTATAGACAAAAATTTGAATTGCTGTTATTGACGATGAAACTGATTTCATTTCATTTTTATTTTACTTTCATTCTGCAAATGTTGATGTCATGAGACACTGGATAAAGTCGGGAAACCACACGGACTTATCTTCAACATCTTGGCGAGGACAGTACAATGGTGTGTATTACGCGTTTTTAGATAGTTATTTCGATGCGGTATTTAAAGGGTTAATTCCGAATTACGCGGAAATTCCGGTTACATCTCCGGCGTAGGAATGGAACTCGTTCGTAACCCGGGGACTACCTGTTTACATTGATGACTTCACTTCATGTTTTAAGTAATGGTGGGCTGAGAAGCATAATTTGTGTTAAAAATGTGTTGCATGACAATAGACAATAGATACTGTATTTTTCCTTTATTCTACATATTGACTTTGATTTTTTCTTCTGTCATTTTCACCAATGAGACGTTGCAAAAATAACCACATGCTCCACTATACCAATCAAAGTTAACAATTTTTTTTCTCCACGAAAGGGCGCTCATGCTCTTTGGATGGGTGGTATATATGTATATTTTTTTTCCACAAGAAAATTATATTTCAGTCAAATTTTTATCACTCGACAGTGCATAAAGGGTGAGGGAGTCAAAACAATTACAATAGTTGTTGAAAATATTGTATCAGCAAGGTAATGTGGTCCCAAAAAACGAATGGTTGACATCGTCACCTCAATAAGCCACAATTCAGATAAAACGGTTAATCATTGATGTTTCAAGTGTTGTTTTGGTCTGAATAAGAGGTGAGGGCAGTCGTCGTGACACTCCCAAGGAGAACATGGTGCTTCTCGGGCGGACATGTGAGAACCGGAGAAGACAGTGGGTCGCTGCGTGAGTCCTGCCCAAAAAACGGCCCACACCTCTTCATAGCTCTGTTCTGTGTGCTCGTTTGGTTAAAAAAAATACTGTGCACACTCCATGGGCATAGGTTTGCATAGGGACGGTAGAACATAACACTACCAAATTTTCAGGATACTTACATTGACCTCTCTTCACTTGTTGAATGTGCTAGTCCATTTTTCCCCCCTCAAATGCAAGTTTGATTGGCTGATGACTTGACCCCCACCACCACATTCAGACACGTGTTCACAGCCGGTGTTCAGTGAAATTATTCACCCCGATACTATTTTGCTCCCGAAGCTTTTGTGGTGGTAAATAAGCACTCTTTATATTTAGTTGGACTCTCAAAGTTATCCAAAAAAACTTTTCTAAATAAACATGAGATTATTAGATTAGTAGCTGTAACAGCTTTGGTAGTAACAAGTAGCTCTACTGATTTCACCAATGAGACGTCGCAAAAATAATCACATGACTCCATTATACCAATCAGACGCAAGCTTGCCTGGCTTCACGCCAGCCTGCTCAATCATGTCGTCTTTAGCACCGTAAAAAATGAAGTATTTGATATTGAGCGCTGCTCTCAACAAGACTCGAAAGTGCGGATTTCAACCTCTATCCCAGTTTTTATTTGGCACTGATTGACCAAGGAAAACCGGATATATGCTCCTTTTAATTTATAAATTGTAACAATGAAGGAACTCTTCACTATTCAAACTAGGAACTATTTTCTCCACCAGAGGACACTCATGCTCTTTGGACGAATAATGCCTCATTTTTGTTTGTTTTTTTCTCTCATTGGAATTCAATTATTATTATTTTTTTGTAATTATTTATTGGGCTTAATGCGGTTATGTAATGTGTTATTATCCAGTATCATCATCATGGTTCATATACCATTGTTTAAAAAAAATAAATAAATAAACAAACAAAAATAAGCAGTTACTCAAAATGTTACTCTTACTTAGGGATGGGAATCGAAATCCGATTCCAATTCCGAACCGGTTCAGAGTGTTTCGAGGCCTCGACATCACAATGAAAAAGCCTTAACGATCCCTTTAACGAGTCCTGAAGACACATATTGTGTCGTGACCAGTGTTGTTAATCTTAGTGAAAAAAAGTAATTAATTATAGTTACAAATTACTTCTCTCAAAAAGTAATTGCGTTAGTAACTCAATTACCTGAATGTAAGAGTAATTAGTTACTTGGCAAAGTAATTGGTGATAATTACTTTTTTTTTTTTTTCCCTCAAAAAAAAACAAAAAAAAACATTGGCCACACTATGTGAAGTTTTTTTGTGAAGGTTTTTGGTACAATTGGCCCGAGCCCAATTCTTTACCCTAATTTACCCTTTACCCTGAATCAACTGTTAAAAGTTGTTAAAATTGCTCCCATTATTGCATTAGTTCCCTTCTCTCTACTTTCGACATATGAACATTTTAAAACTGTTTCATCATTTAAAGATAGATTCAAGTCAAGATTTTGCCGATTTAGAAGTATTTTAGATAAAAAGTTACTTAGGTTCGCTAGGAAGGTTCTCTACAACAAAGCCGTCCTAAAAAGTCTACTGCTTTAAGATGGCGGCTGTCTACTAACTCATTTAGTGCCATGTCTGTCATTTTGCATCTAGTTATATCTATGTACAGTACATGTGATATCTACCATATCTACCATAACATGCGGGCGTAGTTTGTAGGCTATCGGCTACAACATGTATTATTGGAGCTACCTAGCATCGCGTTTGCTCGGCGTCACAACTTTCTTGCCTCCTCCCTACTCCTGCTCTGTCGTCTCGGTGAGTCCGTCTCCCTCAGACTTTTCGACCAATATAGTAACGCATGCCTTTCCGTCCTCAGTAACGGTAACAGCGTTGCCAAGATGAGAAAAGTAATTAATTAGATTACCCACTACTGAAAAAAAATAACGCCGTTAGTAACGCCGTTATATTGTAACGCCGTTATTAACAACACTGGTCGTGACTGCCTTGTTGTCCAGACGCATCAAACTAGCATGGCGCCAAGACCCACCCGCTCCAAAGTTTGGCTACACTTCACCAGGAAAGAGGGTGAAAATGAAAAGTGACGATGGTTTAGCACGAGCATTGCAGCCGTAAACATAACAATGACAGCACGTTGGTTCAAACGCTCGAAAGTGTGTCTTCACTTCACGAGGAAAATTTACAACAACACGACTTGCAATCATTGCAAGGTGGAGATAACTGCATCAGGAGGGAAGGTGGAGATAACTGCATCGGGAGGGAATAGACTGCACTGTCCTCACCAAGACAGCTATACAGCTAGCTAAACTCCGAAATGACAATACAGAAGACGTTGGTATAATTTGCTGACTTTATTCAACCATCACTTGAAGAGTGAAACTAAAAATAGAAATGAAACAAATTCATTTCATCCCCAATAACAAACAGGTTTGCATCAACGTAAATCAGCGATGATTAGCTGCTAATTCAGTAATAACAACACGATTAGCATGCGTTCACTAGCATTAGCACGTTGTTCAAACCACTACACAACTGGATTTAAGTGGCCGATCGCGAGTGGAAACACACAACAACACCACAAAAGATGATACATACAGGCGTTGCCTCTGTAGATATTTTACAAACATTAAAGGGGAACTTTGAAGTAAGGTTGGCCAACCATGTTTTTGAATAATATCAATGGCTAAACAATTATAAGCATATTTTCATTTTTTTTTTTTACGCAACCCTTCCAGATTCTTTGTTTAACCCATAGCAACGCCCTTGACAACGAAAATGCTTTTCTTTGGCAATCTTCGGAAATCTTCGGAAATTACGTCACACCGGGAAGTGCGAGGGAAGTCCGCCATAGAACAGTATTGTTTGTTGCATTGTTTCTCGGTAAGATGCCACGGCGGTGTATGGCCATGTTTTGTTCTCACTCAAACGAAAAGTTGTATGAGTGGCCAAAGGAAGTAGTAAGAAGTAGGAAGAAGTAAGTGTGATTTTTGGATAGATGACTGATGACTTTGTCAAAGCAGAGGCTGCCAACTGTTGTGGAATGAACAGTATAAGCTAGCGACGTTAGCCGAGGCTATCCCCGATCATAGTTGTTGTTGCGTTCGCTAGGTTAAGCGTGTTTAAATTGTGCGTCATCTACGATCTTGTCCGAAAGGGTTAATCCACTATCAATCGGGAAAGGGGTGTGGATGTGCACATAAGCGGGTCGTCGTCGCGATAATTCACGGTCACGTTGCAGATAGCCTTCTAGTTTGTATTTCGCCGCTTTGCGAGAGCCGCTGACAGGTGACAAGTGTTGCTTTTAATGTCTGGCAGCGAATCAGCGAGCGCGCAGGCCACGCAGTGAATCATGGGAAATGTAGTCTCGGGACAACACTGAATTGGTGCTTTGTAATCTGTTCGCTTGTGTGAAAAAACTACATTTCCTCACGCCATTAGACGCCACTTTGTTTTCTTATTGATGCCACAAAAAAGTGGAGAAAGTCATCGGCGACTGTGATATAGTGGATATTATTTAGTTGTAATACGGGAGTTGACCAGTAGAGTGTACGCATGTCATTTAGATGTGTTATTGTTTGTGCCTTACTCCTTCACTAAGAGAAAAACGTTATTGTTCAGTCACTTGGCAAGACGTTGAGTAAAGTTGTAAAAGCCAATAAAGGTGTCGTGTGGGTCACTCGGTCAAGATATAACAACGACTCATCTCCCCCCCCCCCCCCCCCCAACGTTTTTGTTTTATTATTTAATATGCACGAGAGCAGCCGGATCTGCCAAAATGAACATGAAGTCTGATTTTTTTATTTTTTTAACAATGTCATCAGATAGACAAAACCATAAAATTATGTGCAAATGCCTGCATCTTCAAATCATGAAAATAATAACAGCCTATATCTTACCAATGTTGTAATCTCGATGGGTCTTGTATCCATTCCATGTCAGGAAGTCTAGGCACATTGTTGGCATCCTGACTGGCGTCTGGCTAATAACATAAAATTCCATTGTGGCATCCTGACTGGCGTCTGGCTAATAACATAAAATTCCAATCTCCTCTTCTTCCTCCAACTCTTCAAAAACTTGGATCTCCTCCCTTGCGCTTGATCTATCGCTTATATAGCTGTTTGGATCATTGTTTGAAGGGCTTTGTATGGCGGCCGTATGTATGGAGGTGCCATGGCATTCCCGGTGTGACGTATTACTTCCGGGTTCGTCCCCTTTCAGGCTCGAACTTCGGAAACGCGACTATTTTGTCAAATATACAACATATAAATTATTTTTTCATGCTTTATTTGTTGGACAATGTTTAATTACTTTACTTGTGACCCTATTTGGCATGTGAAGAAATTAGTTCCAACTACAGCTTTAAGAAAGAACGTAGGGTCGTAGCAGTGCTTCCCTCTCTAACTCGCTCACTCGCTTGGATGCGGCATTTCTTCTTCGCGTGTAAGCGCGCTCTTCTTCACGTGAGCGCGTTCTTCTTCGCGTGAGGAAGCGCAAGGGCGCCCCCACTTGAGCGTGAAAGCACCATAAAAACAAAAAGGCATGCATACTGGTAAATAATACACTTTAACAGTGGTCCCCAAACTACGGCCCGCGGGCCGGATACGGCCCGCCCTGACATTTGGTCCGGCCCCCTGAACAATACCACAGAGCATTTTGAAATCTTTTTTTTCTCAATAGTGTTATTTATTTTCTGGCCTTTTTCTGTGAAGAACTCAGAGAGGGTTATTTGGTTATTATCTATTTGATTAATAGTGTTATTGTTATTAATTATTATTATTACATTATATTATTATTTTTATTTTATTTACTTTTGTTCCGTGAAATATCCAGAAAGGGTTATTTGATTGTGGCTGTCTGAAAAACAATACATTTTTACATTTAGGCACTCCTGCAATCGTCACACTTTTTCTGTTACAAACTGACCCCGGCCCCTCATCAGAGAAGGGAAAAGTTACATGGCCCTCACTGGAAAAAGTTTGGGGACCCCTGCAAGTTTAACACATATTGCCAACGGCAAACCAACGACCTATATACCAATATATACCAATATTTTTTATTTCTATTAGAAAAATGTTTCAGTAAAATGTTACACTTTCTTGTGCATTTGCCACTTATTGCCACAGTTAATATTGAGGCTTTGGGCCTGTTTTGACATTGTTGTGAGTTTGTAAGGTTGTGACTTCTGATTAAACAAACTCAATGACAATCAAAACGTTTGTTCTTCTTTTCCCCCAAATTAGAATCGATAAGAGAATCGATAAAGAATCGAATCGTTAAGCAATATCGATAATGGAATCGGAATCGTAAAACTATCAATTCCCATCCCTACTCTTACTTGAGTATTCTTTTCACTTTATACTTTTTTACTTGTACTCGAGTACATTTTTTGGACGACGACCTTTACTGTTACTTCAGTAATATTATCTTGAAGTAACGGTACTCTTACTTGAGTAAAAGTTTTGGCTACTCTACCCACCTTTGTGTTTAAATATTGCAATTTAAATTTGCTTATAGAATCCAGACACTTATTCTGGAAGTTTTCAAAATGTTTCTTTAGTAGTTTTTAAAAACAAATGTTCAATCAAACGGTGTACCACCGAAACCAATACACATGCATTGCAAAACCCAAACCAAAAAAAAACTTCCCATGTTTTCAGTGTAAATCTACTAGAAATAAGTGAAATTATCTGCTAGTGCTTCAAGTAAATTTTACTCACTTAGATTTCTTGAAATAAGAAAAATATCTAGTTGAAAATAAGCTGAAAAAAACTTGTCAGAAATGTAATTAATTTAAGAATAGACAATGTTTAAAACATTAATTGAAAGCCATTTTTTCTTGATTTAGGTTAAAAATGACCAATTTGTAGCTGCATGGCCTTAACAAGAACAAATATTGTAGTAATAGTAATATCTACTTAAAGTAAGTGGAAGAATCTGATGCATTAATCTGTTAATCAGCCTTTGACACTCAGAACAAGATGAAGAAAATTATTCGACTAGATTTAAGAAAATTTTTCAGATTAAGACGTTATAAATTTGCAGTGTGGAGGTTAAATAAATTTGTATTGATTTATTTTGCATTAGTAATTTAACCTATCAACAGTGTTGGGCTCGTTACTTTAAAAAAGTAATTAGTCACAGTTACTCACTACTTCTTCCAAAAAGTGAGTTAGTAACTGAATTACTCTATAGTAAAAGTAACTAGTTACCAGGGAAAGTAACTATTTCCGTTACTTTAAAAATAAGTTGTTGTATGTCAAAATATTTGACATATTCTGAGCAGTATTCGAGTCAGTTGAATAGAGAAGGACAAGTAGTTGTGTGATAGTAATATTTATTGCACCTCACCAGCAACAGATTTATCCTACACTTGAAGTGCAACAAAAATAAACAGATTTGAATTGCTTACCACAGATGTAGACAAAAGCTTTGCCCCAGGACATAAATTACACTTTACATGCACGTTCTTTCATTTAATTTAGACCAACTTGAAATAGTGTTTATATCTCCAACTCGTAAAGGACAAATTTTCCTCTGAATGCTCTGCCATCATATCCCTCTGCATCTGTTTTGCGTGTGTGTGTTTGCGCTGTTCTGGTTTGTGTGTGAAAACACCGGCTCTGAAATTTATATATATATATATATATATATATATATTAGGGCTGTCAAACGATTAAAATTTTTAATCGAGTTAATTACAGCTTAAAAATTAATTAATCGTGATTAATCGCAATTAATCACAATTCAAACCATCTCTAAAATATGCCATATTTTCTGTAAATTATTGTTGGAATGGAAAGACACACGACGGATATATACATACAACATACTGTACATAAGTACTGTATTTGTTTATTGTAACAATAAATCCACAAATGGCATTATTAACATTCTTTCTGTTAAAGTGATCCACGGATAGAAAGACTTGTAGTTCTTAAACGATAAATGTTATAGTTACAAGTTATAGTAATTTTATATTAAAACCCCTCTTCATGTTTTCTTTTTAATAAAATTTGTAAAATTTTCAATCAAAAGTAGAGTTAATATAATAATAAGAAGAATAAAAATAACAATAATAAGTTTTACGTGAATTTTGCATAGCTATTTTGATATGGAATGCCAGTTCATTTGGCATTGTTGTTTAACTGTGTGTCAGAATAGGGCCTCATTACTATAGACTGAAGTGCTTTTATTTTTGTGAACATTATTTTTTTGGGAGAGCTAGGAATATTATTTTTGTTGTGCTTTCACTAAATGATACTTATGTTTGTTGTGAAGGAGAAGCTTATGCCAATAAACGGCGCGGTCCAAAGAACGCCTGTGTCCACTCGCCTTTACTGTATAAAATAAATCTGTACATATCTTACCCAAAATACAACAAGAGACACATAATTGCCACTAAAAGAAAGAAAACTTATCGAAATATGTGTGGAGCACATATAGCAATTTGCATTGCATTGTGAATACAGCATAAACGTCTCACAACTACTAATTCTCCCACTTTTAGAACAAATAACATGAGTATGGAACGGCGCTGCCCCCAAGTGGCCGGTGGCATTCTCTTCACTCTTAATGTACATAAACGGCCTCATTGTAATCTGTTTGAGGCATTATGAAAGCGGGTCATTCAGTGCATGCGTTAATTGCGTCAAATATTTTAACATGATTAATTTAAAAAATTAATTAACGCCCGTTAACGTGATAATTTTGACAGCCCTAATATATATATATATATATATATATATATATTTACAAAAACAGGAACACAAAAAAATACACACAACTCTAAGAGTCAGTCATTGACAGATCCCCGAGATCCGGCTCTGAGCGCTATTTGGCTCGAGCGTTTACGTCACAGAATGGGGGATCACGTGAGATTTGACAACAACGCAGCCATATTGGAAGCAGGATTGACTCGCGGGACATTAAACTTTAACTTGCCAGTTCGATAAAGAGACAAACTCGTTACTAAGGCGAAGAACTTATGTGATCAAACTTGAGGATGTGAACAATGCTGACCCTTACGAGCAAGCCGAAGACAAATGGAGTAAATTTGTCGACGGGCTTCCACAATTACCCGAAATGGACATTCTGCTGTATTTATTGTTTGGTGTATGTTACTAAACTCATCAGCCATTCCGAAATTATAAATCGCTACAAAGCTACACGAACAGTTTTGCTGCGGATGGGTGCAGGACCTGAATATTATGACCATATCAAACGGCAACTCCATCATTCTTGCAAAGGTAGACTATGTGTGTTTACTATTTTCATTGCAATGAATTTGAACGCAACCCAAGTCTTGGATGACAAATAAATAGTGCAGAGTAGACTCGCTACGGCTGGTAGTTTCTTCAATTTATTCAAAGTAAGTAACGCACTGCTTTTGACTGTCAGTAACGGTAATGGCGTTGTAACGGCGGAAAAAATAATTAGCTAGATTACCCCGTTACTGAAAAAATAACGCCGTAATGTAACGGTGTTATTATAACGCCGTAATGTAACGGTGTTATTTATAACGCCGTTATTCCCAACACTGCCTATCAATTAATTTGGTTCACATTGGTGAGAAGTGTAGTCCTGACCAGCGTTCACCCAATCTGCTTGGTCTTAATGTCCCGTCTCAAGCAAAAAGTGGACATGGAGGTTATGCTGTTATATCGTCCCTACCAATATTGAGACCAAACCTACTCCCTTGGCACACTCTGAAAATGAGAGTGCCACTGCCATCCACTGATTCTTTTACGGCAAAAAGAATGTTCCCAGAGGTCACATGCGCCACCCCCTGCATCGTTCTACGCCCCCTGGGAGGAGTGGGGGTGCGCGCCCCACTATTTGAGAAGTAATTCCCTACAGTAACAATCAAATCAAACCAAGTCTGATATTGCATGAAAAATACAACAACTAATGTCATGATCTTACCTTCATTTTGTTTTTCAGTTGTTCGTCAAGACCTGGATTTCCTCTCCCTATTTTCCACGTTGTAATCTTTGACTTGATGTTTTGGATTGCGTTGGCCTCCAGTCATTAGTAATTTGTCGCATCTTAAAGACAAGTCGAGAAGCGTTTCATACAATCAAAAGTGATTACGCTCATGTTAACCGATCGACGTTTCTTGAAAACAAACTTCACAAATAGGAAGTGGCGTTCAGCCAAAGCAATCGGAATGCGTTGACGTGTCTTAGCTAGCGAGCTAAGCTAAACTAAACTAAGTTAAGTAAGCCTGCGAAGCTTCAACATAAAGCCAGGGGTGAAAGTGGGCCAGAACTGTCAGGAACACAGTTCCGGTATAAGATTCAGGGCCGGCAAAACGGTGCTTTGATTCCAACAATATGACGGCAACTGTCAAAACGCTATGTAAAAAATGAAAAATACAAAGCTGCCACACATGCATTTCATCTCCAAGAAGAAAACAATCTACCAACATCAGTTTTACATACACAAGTGTTAACAAAAATAATAAAGGGCTTGTGTAGTGTAATCCGTTTCCACCGATATTTATTATTTATTTTATTCCATGGACGGAATGGAGGTTTCCCCAGCTGCTGCCGTTAGCCGAGTCTGACGATGACGAGTCACGTCAATGTGCGAACGCATGCAGCAAAGCAAAACGCCTCGACTCATTTATCCATTCAATTGGCTGACATACTGACATGTGATCACCAGAGATAGTTTGCTCTGATGGGTTCAAATGTACATGTTTTCTGGAAGAGCAAAGAAAAAAAAAAAAGTTTGAATTGATGCGACAAAAAAAACAGCAATGCAATATAAAATGGATCAAATCTTTAAAATCAAGGCAAGAGGCTTATTTATCATATTTTGTTTTATTTGCTCTGATGGGGAGATTCAGAACATCTTAGCTTTCAATGTGCACTTTGGACTTATATTTGTTCATTTATGTTAGCCTACTTATTCATTTCCTTATGATTTAAAAAAGCCAATGTTTGCACCATCTTCAAAATATATTCCATTTCACTCTGCATAATATAAGTCATTTGTACTTTTTTTTCTGAATGTATGTTACTTACATCTTTATTATTAAAAAACACAACAAAAAGTAAATGTTTACATTAACTTCAATTTTAATATACATCCTATGTTCTTAAGTAGTTCAGATTTGGCATTTGGTATGTGAGGAAATGAGGGAAAATAAAAAATTAGGAGATGGAGGATGGGGTTATTGCTGTTTTGTTAACTTTTATTTTGCAAATCATTGAAAAAATACAATTTTGAATGAAAATCAGTTTTTGTGTTATAGAAATAACTGACCAAAACAGTTTTCTTTGCATTTCAGTAGTTTTTACGGAGCCCCCCGGGTGCCAGGATAGAAAAAATAAAAAATCATAGCTAATCTGTACCCACAGATTACTAATCTGTGGGTACAGATTACTAATCTGCTATGATTTTTTTATTTTTTTCTATCCTGGCACCTACGGAGACCCCCGGGTGCCAGGATAGAAAAAAAGTTTTGACGTAAATGGATAAAATTTCTGGCTGCGTGGCAACCTTCACTTCGGGGAGTTCAGGTGTTCTGACAAATTTTGCAACCCATCAAAAATTGCTACCTTGCGGGTTTGCGCATGCGCGTAACGTTAAAAATGGCCGCGAATGCAGCGATTCCAAAGTAAACACTACAAACTTTCTTTAAAGAAAGGAATATTTACTTAAGTTTGATCATGTAAAGACATGTACAAAAGTTCTCACTGCACACAGCAACTGCACCCCGCGCTCTCACTGTTAACGACTTCGCCGTGTCGTTAAGTATTAATTTACGCCATTTTCGTGCTGCACATGTATGTTTATGATGTGTCTAGTTTAGTTAGCACCTTTGGATAACATTAAGAGTCCAACTGAATGTAAAACAGGGCATTATCAGCGCCACAAAAGCTTCGGAAGCAACATTTTATAAGGGAGAAAATTTTGACAGAACACCGGCAAGAAATTTTTACTACTTTCACCCCTGCATGAAGCCAACCATTTCCACGATGCTTTAAAATGGGACTTTTTAGTCCACTAAATTCTTACATCGGTACTTACCCAATGAAAATGCTTTGATGGAGGTTGTTTGGTTTGGAAAAGGGAACACGAAAGAACAGCAAACGCCGGATGGTTACACAGAGGTTGCGCCAATGTGAACCGGAAGTAGAAACGTTCAGGTGCTGAAACTTCAGCGTTATATGATCAAGCGTTTGGAAGTTCCATCACGGCTTTACATCTCTGGAGTCAAAAAAAAAAAAGTTCAACAAATATGATCAACATATCCGAATCATAGTCATCACTATCAATACCTCAGTTTGAAGGCTCAGAATTAATATATTTCGTAAATGTATACACTGACTTTATCCAATTTACTGTCCTGCTTCTTCTGCACTTCTTCCATCAAGGAACAATTACAATTACAATGAACTCGCTTCATATTTAAACATTGAAGCTTCTCAGTAACTTTTTTCTTCTTCGCTAACCATTCCTAAGAACAAGGGTGCAAGGCAGGAACGGCCAGGAGAGGTCGCTGTTGTCAAGACGCCTAGACTCAAAGCGGGTAGTTTCACATGATTGATAATTAGAATACAGATTATAACTGCCAATATATTTTTTAAAAATCATTATTCTTGTTTATTTTTTAAATTCTATGCTATAAATGAATTGATAAACTGATAAATATGTCGTTAAAAACGTTATTTCTTTTGGTATTTTCAATTTGTTAATTAACATCAGCTATGTCCCCAAATAACACTCTCGACAAAATTTGATCTTTATGTTGAACAGAGAAGAGCTTTAAAATAGTTATAAAATACTTTTTCAGAATTACTCGACCTGCTAAACATCGATCATGCTTAAACACACCTGCTTTTATTGCCTGTACTACTGGAGTACCTCATAAAATAAGATTGGTGATTACACTATGGTTTTAATAAACAGAAGACATTTAAAATTTGAGTGCCTGAGAGGAATAATTGGGGGCGGTGGGGCAATGACGGCGACGTAGTCCATTGGAAAACAACAAACGTGTCTTAGCCTGGACCGGGCCGAGATAGCGGAGAGCAGTGAGGAACACAATGTACGCGCCCTTGTCAGGTTGGAACAGCAATGCAAAGTGAACTAGCATTCCCAATCAAAACAGCTACGCAAAATACACATAAAGTTTACTCAGACTTTGGTCACATTATTCTTATTATTGTTAGTTTTATTCTTCTTATTATTATATTAACTCTGCTTTTGATTGAAAATTTTACAAATGTTATCAAAACGAAAACATGAAGAGGGGTTTTAATATAAAATTATTGTAGCTTGTAACTAAAACATTTATCTTTTAAGAACTAGTCTTTCTATCCATAGATCTCTAACAGAATGTTATTAATGCCATCTTGTGGATTTATTGTTATAATAAACAAATACAGTACTTATATACCGTATGTTGAATGTTTATATATATATATATATAGTGGGGAGAACAAGTATTTGATACACTGCCAATGGGTTTTCCCATTGGCAGTGTATCAAATACTTGTTCTCCCCACTGTATGTATATAGATATCTTTCCATTCCAACAATAATTTACAGAAAAATATGACATATTTTAGAGATGGTTTGAATTGCGATTAATTACGATTAATTAATTTTTAAGCTGTGATGAACTCGATTAAAAATTTTAATCGTTTGACAGCCCTAATTTACACAGAACTAAACTATTGAACTGTTCAACTATTTGCACACATAACAACGGGGAAGGCTCTTGGCTGCTCCCGGTTGAATGAGGTGGCTCCCAGGACGGTAATCTGATGAGTCCGGATCAAGATCGGTCTCACTTTTTTCATCATCTTCATCGTTGGTTTCAACCTTGGGCTAAGGAGTAATGCAACGTGAGCTCCGCAGAGCACGTGTGGAACCTGACGCTGTTGTTGACGTCACCGTCTGTCTCGTCAAGATAGATTTTTTAAAAATCCTTCTTTGACTTGTTTCGTTTTCTTTTCAAAACACTCCTCTACTGTCATTTGCCTTTTTTCCCGATCATTCTCCACATTTTTCTCAAATTCTCACGTGTCTTCACGAGATCCCTCCAACTTCCGTTTCCTATTTTTCTTCAGCTCCTTTCTTGGCCCGAGATGAGTTCTTACCAAATGCGCTACTGAGCTCCAGTGGTCAGTTATATTGCTTTAAAATGGGTTTTGAGCTTTGTGCATTGTACCTTGGATACATCGGAACCTATAGATGCCTTTTATAAAAAATTTAAAAATTAAAGATAGAATGTATTTATACGTTTTTGGGAGCTAATGAGTTAACAGCCTCATCCAGCTTTTTTTTTTTTAAACCCCTCAACCTCTTTCTGAGGCATGTCTACATAATGAAATATAAATCTTAAATAAAAAAAAAATCTGATTCCCTGTTGGCTTTTATTTTTAAAGCTTTCTTAATTTCTTTCACAATAACGTTGTGAAGAGAGAGAAGACAGAACACTTAACAAGGGTGACTAGCAGGTAATACACAAAAATATTTATTTTTACGAAAAAATACATAGAAATGGAATGACCAAATTATCATATTAAGAAATTGAAATTAAGAGACAGACTGCAAATATTAAATTTAGAACATAACGAGAACTTAAACATGCGTACCTTTCTACATAACGCTGTGAAGAGAACGGACAAATATGGTTGCCTATAGTAGAGACACACGGATCGAAATAGCCATGGGCCTGGGAGGTAATCAATTATAAAAGTAGAAAACTAAAAGAGAAAATGATGTATTCATTATTTTTAAACTGGTGGAACAATTTTCACAATTTCAGTTTCACAGGGTAAAACCATGTTTAAAACCACCAGATGTCCTGGGACTCCTCACCACACACCCAGGTCGAAAAGGAATGGGGGGGTTGTATGCGCCGGCTTAGAGGCACTCAGACGGCTTTTTTTCTTTTAAATGTTTTTTCAGTGTTCAACTAAAGTTCTCGGTGGCGTGTCTGCAATCAGCCAGCACACACATACGCACCAAAAAAACAAAAAAGCCCAGTCAAAAGGGGAACCTGCCCCTTTGCAGCTCAAGCACCCGCCGCCCCCCGACTATGGACGCGCCTGTTCCTCCATGCCGCCTTGTCGTGACAATTACGAACATAAACTTTGGACAAGTTCGTCGAAACAACCATGTCATTTCAAAGGCGTAACTGCAAGGATGATCTGCATTTTTTTTTTAAGCTCTTCATCAATACTGTATTCCCAAACCCGGAAGTGTGACATAATTACTGCAACGCAACAGAAGACTATCGACAGCGAGCACAGCAGCGGCAACGAAACGAAGGAAACAAACAGAATCGGTTATTCAGTGTCTGTAAACGGGGGTCTCCAGGGTAAAACGGACGAATTAAAAATTGTCCAGGGGCATAATGCTCCATGCAACTGCTATGGTAGCATACATTGTTCTATCAAACACAACAGTTCTTTTGGCTTAAAATACTGCAGTTCATTGAAAAGAGGGGTGCAAGAGCAGAAACTGCAGATCAGCCTTGTGTGTTTTCCGCTATATACTGTATATTGGATAGTTGTGAAAAAGGAACAGCACCTGAAAATTAATTTCATTCTTTATGTCATTTCATATCATTATGTATTTCAGTGTGTTTGCACATGTCTTTCTATACTGGTCTTATGACTAAATCTTTTCTCTCAAAGTGTGCAGGCTTAAGGCTTCTCTCCAGTGTGTGTTTTTGTGTGTCTATTTAAATTTGCCTTCCTGAAGAATTTTTGATCACAAAGTGTGCAGGCATAAGGCTTCTCTCCAGTGTGTGTGCTTGTGTGTTTGTTTAAATTTCCCTGATTGGTGAATCTTTTACCACAAAGTGTGCAAGCAAAAGGCTTCTCTCCAGTGTGTGTTCTTGTGTGAATGTTGAAATCGGCCTTTGAGAAGAATTTTTTATCACAAATTGTGCAGGCATGACGCTTCTCTCCAGTGTGTGTGCTTGTGTGTTTGTTTATATTTCCCTGATGGGTGAATCTTTTACCACAAAGTGTGCAAGCAAAAGGCTTCTCTCCAGTGTGTGTTCTTGAGTGAATTTTTAAACTTACCTTTTGGGCGAATTGTGTACCACAAAGTGTACAGGTAAAAGGCTTCTCTCCAGTGTGTGTTCTTGTGTGAAATACTAATTTTGCCTTCTCGATGAATCTTTTACCACAAAGTGTGCAGGCAAAAGGCTTCTCTCCAGTGTGTGTTTTTGTGTGAATGTTTAAACTTGCCTTTGTGGAGTATTTTTTTATCACAAAGTGTACAGGTAAAAGGCTTCTCTCCAGTGTGTGTTCTTTTGTGAAATACTAATTTTGACTGCTGGATGAATCTTTTACCACAAACTGTACAGGCAAAAGGCCTCTCTCCAGTGTGTGTTCTTGTGTGAATGTTTAAACTTGCCTTTTGGGCGAATTGTTTACCACATACTGTGCAGGCAAAAGGCCTCTCTCCAGTGTGTGTGCTTGAGTGACTGTTTAAATTTGCCTTCCTGAAGAATTTTTTATCACAAAGTGTGCAGGCAAAAGGCTTCTCTCCAGTGTGTGTACGCATGTGTACCTTTAACTTGCATTTCCAAGGAAATGTTTTATCACAAAGCGAGCAGCGAAAAGGTTTCCCAACCGTACATTCTTTTGAGTCTCTTTTAAATGACGACTTGTCTAAGGGGTTTGAAACATTTTGGTCAAAGTCATCCTCCTCCTCCTCAGTATCAAAGTCAGAAGAATGTGACGTTATTTCGTCGCTGTCCGAAAGAGGAGCTGAGAGGCCGTCCGGTTGCGATCGTCCCTCTCCTTTTGTTGTCACGTGCTGAAATGAGCCGTCTCTCAAAGGGTTCGCTGCTCCGCTCTCTTCGCTTGGTCCTTTGTCTTCTTCGCTCTTCACACCGACACCCATTGGAAACTTGAGGATTTCAACTTCCTGTTTTTCTTCTTTAATGTCAGGGGTCTCTGGCTCCACCTCTTGTTTGATCCACGGCATGTCGGACTCCTCCTCCTGTTTAACGTGGATGGGGTCGGGGTTCTCAGGGTGAAGATCTTCTACAGTGACGTCTGCGGGACTCTGGGTGGGGGAAAAATGAAAAAAAAAAAAAAAATCACGTGATTTGCTGACGGCGGATTTATATAGAGAAAAACTGGTAGTCCCCGGGTAACGACATACTTGACTGACACGATTTTAACTTTACGACGCTGGAGTCTCCAGTCTTTTATCATGTTGACTTTTGTCTTGTGATGCATGCTTTTATTTTGGCGTAGGAAACGTAGGGCAGGTAGTACTTCCGCACGCGACACTTGCAAGTCAGAGTGCATTTACACACGAAGAACGCATTTGCTCCCGCTAAGAAGCCGAGTGTTAGAGAGGAAAGACCCTGAGCGCACATTTCTTACTTTTGAAGCATCCACAGGCAACACCTTTTGTACCGTTTCTTGTGTGTTTTCAATTGTTGTGAAATACTTGGGGCAAGTTGTGTGATTGTTTTTGATGATGTGTGGACGCTAACTGATACATGCTAATCGTTTGTGTTCATTGTTATTGCTGTATCAGCAGCGAGTTATCGACAAAACTTTGAATTGCTGTTATTGACGATAAAACTGATTTCAGTTCATTTTTATTTTAGTTTCATTCTGCAAATGTTGATGTCATGAGAAGCTGAATAAAGTCAGGAAACCACACGGACTTATCTTCAACATCTTGGCGAGGACAGTACAATGGTGTGTCTTACTTGTTTTTGGATAGTTATTTCGAGATCAAGGCGGTATTAAAAGGGTTAATTTCGAATTATGCGGAAATTCGAGTTCCATCGCCGGCGTAGGAATGGAACTCTTTCGTAACCCGGGGACTACCTATATAAATTAGAGATGTCCCGTCGGACGCCGATATGGGCAAAAAAAAATGCACATTGGTATCGGATCGGAACACGGGAAAAATTCTGATCCAGACTTCCGATCCATTTTTTTAAAGTCCGGTCCGGGTTTTCCAGCGCACCGATTTACATAATCCATTCCAGTTTTTGCTTCGGTTTCCCCAAAATCCAGTCCGCATTTTACAGCACACCTTCATCACACCACATTTACATTAGCGTCTCCCAATTTACCGAGAGACTTTATCGGTAAAAATGTCAGCTGTGTGGGATCATTTCCCCTTGAAGGACGACAAAGATGAGGAGGCAGAGAGCAACATATGCCACAACAAAGTCAAGCGTAGTGGTAAAGCTGCAAGAAGTTTTAATACAACCAACCTAATCAAGCATTTAGCGAAATACCACCACAAACAATATGAGGAGTATGTTAAGAAAACCGAAGACAAAAAGGTCCTACGCAACTAACACTGGCAGAAACGTTTGCTATGCATGACAAACTGGCACTCGACAGTCCCAAAGCCCAGGGAATAACAAGACTCATTGCCGAAGAATTCATTCTGAATGACGAGCCATTATCTCACGTGAGTAAAGACGCACCATCCAACACGTGATTCGGCCGTGGAAGATTCGAGAACGATTCACAAACATCCAAATTCCGATTATTGAAATATGTCAAGTAAAGCGGAACTAATACACAGCGCGGTCTTCGGGACGCAATGAGAAAAGGACCGCATTGCGTCCTGAGAGTAAACATCATGCTTGTCATAGACCCGGGCAATGCCAACGCTCAACTCACGGCTTTAGCTCAACTCATGCCGCTGCATAAGGGTTAGAATACCTGACTGCTGCTGACAGCTGCTAAAAACTACGTCAACGTCGTTTTACTGGAGATAATAAATATCATATGTATGTAGAACTACAGTAGATGCTACACGACAGACTCGACTGCATTAGCAACATTGAAGTATTTAAAACCAGACGCGTTCGTGAACAGCCGCCATCTTAAGGCAGGAGACTTCCCTAGTAGGCTGTTGTGAACCTTCCAAATGAACCTAATTAACTTTTTATCTAAAATACTCCTAAATCAGCAAAATTTGACTTGAATCTATCTTCAAAACAGTTTTAAAACTTTCACATGTCAAAAGTAGACAGAAGGGAAATTATGGAATAACGGGAGCAATTTTAACAACTTTAACAGTTGATTCGCAAAATTAAATGAATTGAATGTAGTTTAAAGCTACTGATACAGAATGAGGACTTGAGTATTTTATTTACTGTTTTAAAATGTTAACTTGATACTGAACGTTTATTTGAACCTGAGAGGCTTTTTATACAATTTTTGCAACTAATGCACGAAACATTAAAAGCATCTAATAGCTTGGCGGATTTGTGGGATTTTCCACTGAGGTTGTTAGTGTGTTTTGCTTTTTTAAGACAGTTTACAATAGAGGTGTGCAAAATTTCCGATTCTTAGATTATTCGCGATTCGGCCGTGGAAGATTCGAGAACGATTCACAAACATCCAAATTCCGATTATTGAAATATGCCAATAAAGCGGAAGTACAACACACTCAGCGCGCCGCGCGGTGAATGAGGAACGGAGCGATAGTAGCTAAACATCATGCTTCTCATTACCCGGCCCCTCGGGTAATGTCAATGCTCAACTCACGGCTCTAGCTCAACTCATGCCACGAGATAAAAAAACACAACAACATACCTGACTGCTGCCGAAAAGCTGCTACAAAGTACATCCACATAATGTTACGGTAGATATCATTTATATACGACTAGATGCATTATAGATCTGGTAGCGTCAGCAGAACACCTACAAAAATCTAGATGTGGGCGTTAGTAAACGGCCGCCATCTTAAAGCAGTACACTCCCCTACAAGGCTGTTGTAGCGAACCTTCCAAGCAAACCTAATTAACTTTTTATCTAAAATACTCCTAAATCGGTAAAATATTGACTTGAATCTATCTTTAAAATAGTTTTAAAACTTTCACATGTCGAAAGTAGACAAAAGGGAAATTATGGAATAACGGGAGCAATTTTAACAACTTTAACGGTTGATTCACAACATTCAATTAATTGAATGTAGTTTAAAGCTGCTGATACAGAATGGGGACTGGAGTTTTTTTATTTACTGTTATTTTTGTATTTTTGTTTACTGCTATATGTAAACTTGATACTGAAATAGTAGTTTGGTTTAGCCCGAGAGTATTTTTGAACACTATTGGAACTAATGTACAAAACAAAAAAAAATACAAATTTTAAAAAAAAAGGAGGGGGGGTGCATCAATAATCGTTTTATAATCGAATCGGAGCCTCTGAATCATAATCGTAATCGAATCGTTAGGTGCCCAAAGATTCCCATCTCTAGTTTACAATATTATTTGCATGTTTTACTGACTGACTATGCCATTTCTGTTTGTTATTTATAATGTTTTGTGTTTGTCACTGAATAAACAGGTCAGTTTCTTGTTACCAACCGTTGTGTTATTCAAACTCACCTAATTCAGCTGGCTAGTTGTTATCAAGCGTACTAAAACCTTTTTCAACATGAATCTGACAACTAAGTAAGGAGGCTAAATAACTTTAACACATGCTCAGATAGGTCGGTATCGGCCAGTATCGGTATCGGATCGGAAGCGCAAAACAATATCGGTATCGGATCGGAAGTGCAAAAACCTGGATCGGGACATCCCTAATATAAATTGATGAATTCACTAACTTCATGTTTTATTTAAAGGTGGGCTGAGAAGCATAATTGGTGTTAAAAATGTGTTGCACGACAATAGGGCAATAGATATTTTTCCTCTTTATTCTACATATTGACTTGATTTTTGCCAGAGATGCCGACAGAGGCTCTCTCATTTTCACCAATGAGACAATGCAATAATAACCACATGCTCCACTATACCAATCAAAGGTAACAATATTTTTTCTCCACTAAAGGGTGCTCATGCTCTTTGGACAAATGATATGTATTTGTTTTCTTTTTCTCCCACAAGAAAATTATATTTTATTTCAGTCAAATTTTTATCACTCGACTGTGCATAAAGGGCGGGGGAGTCAAAACAATTCCAAAAGTGGTTGAAAATATTGTATCAGCATCGTAATATGGTCCCAAAAAACTAATGGTTGACATCGTCACCTAATCAAGGCAGTATTAAGATAAAACGGTTACTAATTGATGTTTTAAGTGTTGTTTTGGTCTGAATTTGAGTCTTTTTGTGTCATCTTTTGGCCTACCAATATTTAACAAATATTCACGTTCCACACAGTTACTCACAATGTTACTCTTTACTTGAGTATTCTTTTCAACGAATACTTTTTTATACTTGTACAGTGCAGGCATGCAAACTGGTTAGGGGTGAAAAAGGTGACAAAGTAACATGGACACACGGCATGCGCGGAAAAGTGCATTTCATATTGCAACACGAGACATCTCGAATTAAACACAGTACATAATAATTTAACATATACAAGTCTTTATTGGACAACTGTAGACAAAAAACTATCATAAGCATTAACAGTATTGAGAACAAAGTTCATTTCTTTTTCTTTTTGGCTTGCACTAAAATCTCACAGGCCCTCTTCCTGTGCTTAGCTGCGTGCCTCAGCCTGGCCTGCTTCCCCTTGTCGGCCATCTCGGCTTTACTTGCTGTCACACTTTGCAGCACTCCACATTCAGCCTTTTTCTAAATCTAAACACATCTGATAACAGGAATGCCCTGTCTTTTCCCTTCACCTCCATATGCGAGGGGGGGAAGGGAGCTACTCTGGCTGTAGTGTGCAAGTGTGCTCGTTGTCTGCGTTTTTGTTTGTCAGAATTGCTGAAAATGTTTTCCTGCTTTAATTTCGCTGCTTGATGAAAATGGACTAGAACGATTGTTTATTAAAGCAGTAGTCATGGAGATACAGTACGTGATCATCTTATGGACTTTGCGGATTCACCATGTCCAAGGCGGAAGTAGCCGGCAGCAACGTGAGCCGGTAAGGACATACTCTCGGGAATGTTTGATGCAATGGAACAATCCGAGTTTGGGAAATATAAACTTCGATCTGCTGGTAACCGGGGATATTCTAGAAGAGATCTCCAGGCACAGGTCTCCTGGAAATGTTCGCAAAAATGATCGCGAAAACTCTGGTAAGGAAAGGAAGCGAGGAAGGAGAGGTGGCGTTCGACTTCGGTTAAAGCGACAAAAAATTCGCCGTATTCCTCTCCCTCCAATAATACTCGCAAACGCGCGGTCGCTAAGGAAAAAGATTGACGAGCTACAAGCAAATTCCAACCACTTACAGGCATACAGGAATGCCTGTATCATGGCCTTCACGGAAACATGGCTGTCATCTAAAGACAAGGACGTGGATTTGTCGATCAGCGGCTTTGGGGCGCCTGTCAGGTTAGACAGAGATGCTGAAATCACAGGGAAATCTCAGGGTGGCGGTTTGTGTGTATACATAAACCAGAGGTGGTGCAGCAACGTCACCGTCAGGGAATCGTTATGCACTCTGGACATCGAACTGCTCTCCATTTCTGTTCAGCCATTCTATCGCCAAAGAGAATTTCCCCAGATATTTGTGACTGTAATATATATTCACCCCAAAGCTAACATACAGTCTGCTGCTGACACTATTTGTAAAGTGACTCAGAGACTTCAATCTCTTTCCCCAGATGCCCCTTGTCTGCTTATGGGAGAGTTTAATAACTGCATACTGAGTAAATCCCTCAACTTTTATCAATATGTCACATGCTCAACTAGGAAAAATAAGACTTTGGACAAGTGCTATGGTTCAATTAAAGAGGCTTATAAGGCCATCCCTTTGGCTCCCTTGGGATCTTCAGATCATTGTGCTATCAACCTCATCCCTATGTATCAGTGACGTGCGGTCAGGGGAGGCAGAGCCTCACCTGTCATCATGACAAAAAAATAATTATAGCATCAAATTTATATCAATATTTGTCCATTGCTCTTTATGTATGACTCATTTCAAACATTTTTTTATAGTCAAAATTGCTGAATTTGCCTATTTCCAGTTCAAATAAAGAAATGAAAAGAGAGGTGCGGCAGCAACGAGTAAAGCCTCACCTCTGAATGCGCAATCCATAACAAACTGGGTTGATACATGGAATTGGAGCGTGCTGGTTGCCGTACATCTGCATGTCGCCATTATAATGTTTCCAGATACGTTTATTTGGCCTGATTTTCCACAGTCTTGCTAATGTCATTAACCCTTAAAGTTTAATGTTTGTTAGCGACACATTTAGTTTTGCTGATGGGAAATAAAACCGCAGTGAAAAGGCACAGGTTGCGGCAGATAGTACTCTGCCGCACTGAAAGTACGTGAAAGTGGACTTACAGTCAAAAGTGGACGCGATTAACACAACACCGGAGCTAAAAGGTTCGCGCTTTTCAAACGGACTGGTAAAACTGAAAAGACTGGCTATGTGGCTGTCCTTCGAAAAATCACCTTTGCTGCTTTCCCTGCCCTTTCTTCTAAACCTGTGCCAATGTCTGGACTAACACGAGATATTGTGACATTAAAAAACTACCACGAAGCCTCAGCAAACACGAGCGCTCGACCACTCACATTCAAAGCCTGATTGCTTTAAAAACTTTTGGAAGCTCAGGATCGATTTGGCTTTGACGAACAGCGGAAGCTCAACGGTGGCATCCACAACACTAAGGTAAAGGAAAAGCGAAAGAGTTTGAAAGACCTCATTAATGCAACCTGCATCCTAGCTAAACAGGAGTTAACATTTCGTGGTACCGATGAGCGTGTAAGCTCTTCTCAATGTGGCATATATGTAGAACGATTACATGGTTTTGCTGAGAAATATGAACGGTTAGCTAGACATTTGGACACATCCACTGTGTTTTCTGGCTTGTCAAATAGAACACAGAACGATCTAATTGAAGCAATCCTCTCCATTGAGGCGGAGAGGACTTTTACAAAAAGGGCGTAGGTTTGCATAGGGACGGTAGGGACATAACACTACCAACTTTTCAGGATGCTAAAATTGTGCCCACCAACTTTTAAGCAACCTTGCCTTTTTTGCATTATATAATGTTCAGTTATATAGAGAATTTAGATCTTTCAATAGTTCCATATGTTGTAAGGATAGAATTGACCCTACCATTATTAAGTGAATTATTTTCATTATGTTTATGTTTGCTAATAAAAACCAGACATTTATTCAGGAAGTTTTCAAAATGTTTCTTTAGTATTTTTTTTAAAACACAGGTTTGAATCGAACAGTGTATCATCTGAACCAATGCACGTTATTATTATTATTAGTTATTATCAGTAGATAAGGATTTATTTGCATTGATCATTTTACCTATTAATTAATTAGGTTCATATACATGAGAAATGTGGCCCTTTGCCCCCTTTATCCAATCTTTTTCGTCTTATTAATGTCCCGTCCCCAGCAAAAAGTGTACCTACATGCAAGTTATGCTGTTATATCGTCCCTACGAATGTTGAGACCAAACCTATGCCCTCCCAAAGTAACGGCGGTTTTTGTGGTGAAGGACAGGCGCAAGACCACAAACAGTTTTCATTTCAATCTTATTAAAAAAGAAAAAAAGAGCTTAGACTAAGAAAAATACAATAGAATATTTAAAAACTAAATTTTGGCCTTAAATAAAATATTCTTTGTTTTTCTTTTCACAGTTTTTGCTTAGCAATCTGTAATAAATTGATTAAAGTATCAGAATTAAAAGTTTTAAAAACAACTGAATATTTCACTAAAAGTCAGAATTGAATTCTGTGGTTTTGTACACCACTCTTTACTCTCATTTATGTTGCATGAATTATAGAATTGCGACAGCCAACACATTGAGGGTGTAGAGCAAATGCATGTTATTTTTCTTACTTTTACATATCGATAATATGTACCGTGTGTGCGTGTTTTGTGAAGAATGCTGATGAGATATGAAATAACCAGTAGCCAATTGAATAAGCTACCCTTTTTGGTTTATATATTTGGAAATCTGACACTAAAGGAGTCAGTGCCTCACCAACCATGAACCTCACCGCACGTCACTGCTATGTATAGACCAATGCTTAAAAAGGGGGAAATTAAAACTAGAAAGATTGAGTCTTGGGATGATGAGTCTGTTCTGAAATTACAAGGTTGCTTTGACTGCACTGACTGGTCTGTTTTCATTGACTCTGCCTCAGTCATTGATGAGCTTGTTGACACTGTATGTTCTTATACGTCTTTCTGTGTGGACTATGTCATTCCAAAGAAGCACGTTAAAGTGTATGCAAACAATAAACCATGGGTCACTAGCTCACTGAAACAAGTGCTTATGAAAAAACATCAGGCTTTTCAAAAAGGGGATACGTGTGAAATCAGGGAGGCAACAAAGGAGGCCAGGGCAGAAGTTAAGAGGGCTAAACTGAAATATAAAAATAAAATGGAGGAAAAACTGGGAAGTAACAATCTGAGGTCAGCATGGGACGGGGTGAAAAAAATGACAGGTTTGCAAAAGGCACAAAAGAAATCAGTTCAACTGCCAATGTATAAAAATGACTGACTTATCTGAAGCATTGAACACCTTTTTTCACGTTTTGACATTCATGACTTTTCAAATAAATTATTGAACAAAAGAACTGGCTCAAGTAGAGTGCACTCCCTATTCCGTTGCAAAGGGGGAGGTCAGGACTATACTTAACAAATCTAAAGTAAATAAGAGTCCAGGTCCAGATGGGATACAGTGTTTCCCACAGGATTTTAGGAGACTGTGGTGGGAGGGTCTCTGACCAGTGTCTCCCATAGGATTTTTTGAAACTGTGGTGGTGGGCTGCATCGGAGTCGGACAGCCTCACCATGTCGTGCCACGGCGAATTTTTTTTTTTTTTTTCTTCATTATTTTTTTCCCCCAAGAAGAACCATAACAAAGATATATTTGAAATATTTCATTAGCTAGGCTAAAGTTATAGCTCTCAGCTACGGTACATGTATGTAAAATGCGTAGCTGATTACAGCTACGTTACCCTATGTAATAATGCGACTTTTTTTCTCGTAGCAATAGTACGACTTGCATCTCGTAGTGACTCAGGGTTGGCAACCCAAACTGTTGAAAGAGCCATATTTGACCCCCCCCCCCCCCCAAAAAAAAAAAAAAAACTGATACAGTATGTCTAGAGCAACAAAAAATTCAAAGCCTTGTACAAGCCTTATAATTATCAATACTAGCTATATTAGCCTACTATAAAAATGACTAAGTTGGCTAGAAATACATAATTAGCCTTCATGATTAAATGTTTATTTTCCCTGCAGTGGATCCTATAGCGCACCACGTGACTACTCTGTTGTACGATGCCACCACAAGTTTAACTTCATTACAATATTAATGAATTGAAAGAATGTTTGTGTCATGTTTGTCGTCCTAGAAATCCTATTAAAACAAAAAATATATTTCCCTCCCCCATCTTTTTCCATTAAAAAAAAAAAAAAAAAAAAAAAAAAAAAAAAAAAAAAAGAGCAGCGCTAAAGAGCCGCATGCGGCCCGAGACCCGCGGGTTTCAGCCCGCCGTCGTAGTCCTCCTTTTTCCTTTTTATTTGACCCTCGTAAGTACTACATTACCACAACAGTAACAGTCCTTCTGTCAACTGACCCATTTACAGGACTGGGGGAATTCTAATAGCCGTGTAAAGACTTTTACTTGATTCGGTGAGAAGGTGAATAGTTTTTTCCCCGTTGTTCGTGAACTAAATTTCCACACAAACGCACATCGAGGTACCATTAACTTAGCAAGGAGAGGTATGAAAGTCATTTTTCGAGTGTCCCAGAGCTCGCGAAATTGAGGGGGGCATTTATCAAAGTTTCGTCTGCTGTAATTGTCTGAAGTTGGCACGCCGGTGTTGTGCCGAAAAATAGCCACTCCACGCGAAATGTCCCCCCTGACGGGAGCGCCCACACGTCACTCATACAAACAGCCTTTTCTTACCAATCGATGGACACGGAAACGACGTTCTTGTACCATGAATATGTATCATTTTACTCTGCTTGAACTAATAAATATTTTACTGTGACCAACGCTCTGAAAATAGAGCAAGGCTTTATTATGGGCCCCGCCTCTCCGCGCAAGTTCAATCAAAGTTTGCTTTCCGTCCAAGACGGCCGTCCACCGCTCACTTTCGCCGAAAAGTCCGATCCAAACTATTGTAATGCCCCGGATATGGGGAAGAAGGAGATAAGTCTGTATTTGCTTACCCACTTGATTGTGGTAACAATAATACAGAAAAACAATAACAAAATAACAGCATGCTGCTAAGACATGCGACCGCTATCTCTCGCTATCTCGCTCGTTCTCCCATTCTTCCTACTCGTTCCCCTTGCGTCTCTTAAATATAAATAAATAAAATACTACTCTAAAAAGCTACTCGCGGGTAATAGAGTGGAGTGGGCTACAGCTGTGTAATCGGCTGACTGACGCATCTGATTATTATCTTTTTTTTTTTTTTTCGGCGGGGGGGGGGGGGGCGCAAACGAGACTGTGGCGGGCCGCCACAGTCTCATTCATTTGTGGGAAACACTGGGATAAGTGGTAAACTGTTAAAGTGCTGCTCAGAGCATTTAGAGGGTTCTGGTGCGCATGCCAGACTCCTGTTTTAGGATTTCTCTTCAGCTTTTAATACAATCCAGCCACATGTTTTAGTTTGTAAGTTACTTTCAGAATTTACAATTGAAAGTAATCTTGTGTGCTGGATAATGGACTTTTTAACAAACAGAACACAGAGAGTCAGAGTAAATGGTTGCCTCTCTGGAAGACGGGTCTCTTCTACTGGCTTCCCTCAGGGTTGTGTACTCTTCCAAAAAAAAAAATTCTCTCAAAATGATCAGGCGAAAGGCTTCTTTCCAGTGTGTCTGCTCATGTGCGTTGCTAAATTTGTTGTCTGAGCTAATCTTTTACCACAGAGTGAGCAGGCAAAAGGCTTTTCTCCAGTGTGTGTACGCTTATGCATTTCTAAAGAATGCCTCTGAGAAAATCCTTTATCGTAAATTGTGCAGGCGAAAGGCTGCACTCCAGTGTGGTTTCTTGTGTGTAATACTAAATGTCCTTTTTGAGTGAATCTTTGACCACAAAGTGAGCAGGCAAAAGGCCTTTCTCCAGTGTGCATACGCATGCCTTGTCAACAAATACTTCCAACAAAATATTTTCTCACTAAAGGAGCAGGCGAAAGAATTTCCTTCAGTGTGTGTTTTCATGCCTGCCATGAATTAAGTGTCCCGTCTCAAGCAAAAAGTGTACATGGAGGTTATGCTGTTATATCGTCCCTACCAATATTGAGACCAAACCTACGCCCTTGGCACACTCTTAAAATGAGAGTGCCACTACCACCCACTGAATGGATGAGCAAATACACTTTATTTCGTACGGCAAAAAGAATGATCCCAGAGGTCACATGCGCCACACCCTGCATCGCTCTACGCCCCCCTGGGAGGAGTGGGGGTGCGCGCCCCGACTATTTGAGAAGTACTTCCTTACGGTAACAATCAAATCAAACCAAGTCTGATATTGCATGAAAAATACAACTAATCTCATGATCTTACCTTCATTTTGTTTTTCAGTTGTTCGCATGACCTGGATTTCCTCTCTTTATTTTCCACGTTCTACTCTTTTGACTTGATGTTTTGGATTCCGTTGGCCTCCAGTCAGTAGTGTTTTTTTCGCATCTTAAAGACAAGTCGAGAAGCGTCTCATACAATTAAAAGTAATTACGCTCATGTTAACCAATCGACTTTTTCTGAAAAAAAAAACTTTACAAATCGGAAGTGAAGTAAAAGCAATCGGAATGTGTTGACGTGTCTTAGCTAGCTAGCGAGCTAAGCTAAACTAAACTAAGTAAGCCTGCGAAGCTTCAACATAAAGGCAAACGACTTCCACTATGCTTTAATATGGGATTTTTTGGTCCACTAAATTCTTACTTCGGTATTTACCCAATGAAAACGATTTGAAGGAGGTCGTTTGGTTTGGAGAAGGGAACACGAAAGAACAGCAAGACCCGGATGGATAAACAAAGGTTGCGTCAATGTGAAGCGGAAGTACTTCAAGTGCTGAAACTTCGGCGTGCGTTTGCAAGTTCCATCACGACTTTACATCTCTGGAGTCAAAAAATATTCCACAAATATGATCAACATATCCGAAGTCTAGTCATCACAATCAATACCTCAATTTGAAGGCTCAGAAAATATTTTGTAAACGTATACAATGAACTCGCTTCATTTGTAAATGTTGAAGCTTCTCACGCTTATTTAATTTAGCTTTTTTTATTTTTCGCTAACTATTCCTTTAGTACGAAAGAAGAAGAGTGCAAGGCAGAACTACATCGAGGCGAAGAGAAGGAACGGCCAGGGGAGGTCGCTGTTGGCAAGACGTCTCGACTCAAAGCAGGTTGTTTCACATGACTTGGAGAAATAAGATACATATAAATTCGTTATATATTTTTGAAATTCATTATTCATGTTTATTTTTTAAATGTTATGCTATAAATGAATTGATAAACTGATAAATATGTTATTAAAAACTTAATTAACAAATTGAAAATACCAACAGAAATTAACATCAGCTATGTCCCTAAGTAACACTCACGTCAAAAGTTGATCTTTATGTTGAACAGGGAAGAGCTTTAAAATAGTTATAAAATATTTTAGAATTACTCGACCTGCTAAACATGCTTAAACACACCTGCTTCTATTGACTGTACTGCTGGACTACCTCATAAAATAAGAATGTTGATTACACTATGGTTTTAATAAACAGAAGACATTTAAAATTTGAGTGCCTGAAAGGAAGTAATTGGGGGCGGGGGAGCAATGACGGCGACATAGTCCATTGGAAAAACGTGTCTTAGCCTGGACGGTGCCGAGATAGCGGAGAGAAGTGGGGACAACCATAAGCGGATTTTAAGGAGGGGCTCGGGGTCCATGCCCCTCCTGGTGGCCGAAAAGTGTCATTGCATGTTATTGACTTTCCTATAGACCCTACTCACATAACGTCACAACTAGGGATGGGAATCGAAATCCGATTCCAATTCGGAACCGGTTCCGAGTGTTTCGAGGCCTCGACATCATAATGAAATAGCCTTAACGATCCCTTTAACGAGTCCTGAAGACGCATATTGCGTCGTGACTCTCTTGTTGTCCAAACACATCAAACTAGCATGGCACCAAGAACCACCCGCTCCAAAGTTTGGCTACACTTCACCAGGAAAGAGGGTGAAAATGAAAGGTTACGATGGTTTAGCACGAGCATTGCAGCCGTAAACATAACAATGACAGCACGTAGATTCAAACGATCGAAAGTGTGTCTTCACTTCACGAGGAAAAATTACAACAAAACGACTTGCAATCATTGCAAGGTGGCGATAACTACATCGGGAGGGAAGGTAGAGATAACTGCATCGGGAGGGAATAGACAGCACTGTCCTCACCGAGACACCTATACAGCTAGCTAAACTCCGAAATGACGATACAGAAGACGTTGGTATAATTTGCTGACTTTATTCAACCATCACTTGAAGAGTGAAACTAAAAATAGAAATGAAACAAATAATTTCGTCCCCAGTAACAAACAGGTTTGCATCAACGTAAATCAGCGATGATTAGCTGTAATAACAAAACAGTTAGCATGCGTTCGCTAGCATTAGCACATCGTTCAAACCACTACACAACTGGATTTAAGTGTCCGATCGCGAGTGGAAACACACAACAACAACAACACAAAAGATGATACATACAGGCGTTGCCTCTGTAGATATTTTACAAGCATTAACAAAGAACATAGGGTCGTAGCAGTGCTTCCCTCTCTCACTAACTCTCTGACGCTTTCTCTCGCGTCTTCTTCACGTGAGGAAGCGCAAGGGCGCCCCCACTTGAGCGTGAAAGCACCATAAAAACTAAAAGGCATGCACTTCAATATACTGGTAAATAATACTTTAACAGGGGTCCCCAAACTACGGCCCCCCAACATTCAGTCCGGCCCCCTGAACAATACCAGAGAGCATTTTGATTTTTTTTTTTTTTTTTCTCAATAGTGTTATTTATTTTCTGGCCTTTTTCTGTGAAGAACTCAGAGAGGGTTATTTGGTTATTATCTATTTGATTAATAGTGCTATTATTATTAATTATTATTATATTATATTATTATTTTTATTTTATTTACTTTTGTTCCGTGAAATATCCAGAAAGGGTTATTTGATTGTGGCTTCCTGAAAAACAATAATTTTTTTACATTCAGGCACTCCTGCAATCGTCACACTTTTTCTGTCACAAACTGACCCCGGCCCCTCAGAGAAGGGAAAAGTTATGCAGCCCTCACTGGAAAAAGTTTGGGGACCCCTGCAAGTTTAACACATATTGCAAACGGCAGACCAACTATCTATATGCTAATATATACCAATATTTTTTATTTCTATTAGAAAAATGTTTCAGTAAAATGTTAAACATTCTTGTGCATTTGCCACTTTTTGCCACAGTTAATATTGAGGCGTTGGGCTTCTTTTGACCTTGTTGTGAGTTTTTAAGGTTGTGACTTCTGATTAAACAAACTCAATGCCAATCTAAATGTTTGTTCTCCCCCCCCCCCAAATTAGAATCGATAAGAGAATCGATAAAGAATCGAATCGTTAACCAACATCGATAATGGAATCGGAATCGTAAAAATCCTATCAATTCCCATCCCTAGTCACAACCACGCCTCCGCGCCATATTGTCCGTCAGCTCGTTGGGTTTAAGCATTACCGCTACGTAAATTCCTCCTATTATGCCGTGTTTTTCTGCTCATTAACATTAATAATCAAAATGGTGAAGGCATGCGTGGCGGTTGGTTGCAATAACAGAGAAGATAGACGAAGAGACTTGAAGTTCTACCGTATTCCGAGAGACCCGGTGAGGAAAGCGAGATGCACTGCTTCAATTCGACGAGAAAACTGGGCACCAAATGATCACTACAGATTATGTAGTAGTCATTTTATATCTGGTAAGATGCATTTAATATATAGAGGGTTTTGGGCTGACAACCACAATTAAGATCATTGGGAGGCTAATCGCCGACAATATACAGTTTCAAATTCAAGATGCTTATTTCTTCCACCATCATTATTTTTTGAATAATATTTAGCTAGTACCAAGTGAAAGAAGTTAAACAGGTGTGTCCAAACCTTTTGCAAAGGGGGCCAGATTTGGTGTGGTAAAAATGCGGGGGGCTACCTTGTCTGATTTACATAGAACAATGTATTTAAACAAATTTTAACAAGCCTTTCTGTGTGTCACATTTGCTTTATAATTTTTTTAATTCATAATTTCAACAATCTCGTCTTTGTGGCGTTCTCTTTAGACACTCGGGCTCTCGCGAAATACTGCTGCTGTGAAATTAAAATAGCTTCAAGTTGCTAAATTTCTCGCTACGTATCTTCCCTGTAATGTTGTCGTACATGTCAGCGTGTCTTGTCAGGTAATATCATTATCGTGTCACATCGAACTCTTTGAAAACAGCGACTCTCTTTGCAAATGAAGCAGATACAGTTGCTGCGTGTTTTATTGAAGAAATAGTCCAATATCCACCTATCCTTGAAGCGTCGGCCATCACAGTCAACTTTTTTTTTTTGATTGATTGTCGCCATTTTAGAAAATTGGAAGGGTCACACTGGGTAATGTTGCTTAGAGTGGTGCTCTTCAAGTTTTTCAAACTTTCGTGAGAATAGGCTGATTTTTACAGAAAAATCTGGCATATTTTATAGATGGTTTATAGTGCGATTAATTTATTGTAAGCTGTAATTAACTCGATTAAAATTTTTAATCGTTTGACAGCCCTAAAATATATATGTATGGGATATGAATGGGTATGTATATGTAAGTTAGATTAGCTGGCGGGTACCCCCGAGTTGTAGTCAGATTGCGAGGAATTGGCAATTGCAAGCTCATTGTGATTGTTGGGTCCGATCTGATGAGGGGGCTGTTACACGCAATATGTGTATTCATTTATATGTATACATATAAGATACATATATATGGATAGGCATTTATACTTGTCCAAAAGGAAGTGGTTTGACTGGCGGGCAGCGTCAGGCCGGCTCAAATTCACAGGGACTGGGGACGCGGCGGCCCCCCCTCTCGTCTGACGAGGCGGAGGTTGAAGCTGGGCTCCCCCGAAATGGGGTAATGGAAGCCCTAGGGAGTGGTCCCTCCCCCCAAAAAAAGATAGAAAAATGTATAGGTTAAGGCCGCTGTTGGAGTGACGCCCAACAGCAAAAGGCCCTCGGTGTCATGTGGAGGACCCAGTTGCGTATCGCAGACACAGGATTTTATTGATGTTGACAGGCAAGGGAAAACTATCAGGTCAAGCGATAATGGCAAGTTGACATGCAGACATATGTTGAATCGCTGACGACCTAACACTGGATGTTGTCTGCTCGAGGCTTATATAGTGTTCTCAGTTATTCTTTATGACATAACAAAGGGCTTTGTGATGCATGAGTGTGAAGCAATATGATGAAACATTACTAGCTGAAACATGACACATGCAAGATGATGAAACATTAATGGCTGAAACATTAATACATGACAGAGGTGTTTGCCTCTCAAATTCCGCTGTCCCCCAAAGCCGAGCCCGACCAGTCAAGTGGGTGATGGCGTATCCCACTTTGGCCCCTTCGGTTGAAAAGGTCCGGGGTTGCAGGGAAAATTGGATTTTGCAATTTGTCAGAAAGGCTCGTACCTGAGTTGGATCGCCGTTAAAGCGTTCAGGGTTTCCAATCTTGGGCTCGGGAGCGTCAATAGCCAAGGCTGGGTTTACGGGAACTGGGGCTTCTGGAACCAGACAGTTGGATTGTGGTGACGATGGAGTTGCAAGTTTGGTGAGAGTTTGGATCACCTGAGTCAGTTGATCTTGCTGTCGCTGGTGTTTGATCTGGATTAACGATGCGATGTCACCAGACATCCGGAAGACCTCCTCTTCCGTTTGGTGAAAACGGTCCAGGTCAGAGGGTTGATACGCTGGTTCCATTCTGGTCAGGTCGTACTGTCATGTACGAGACGGAGGACCCAGTTGCGTATCGCAGACACGGGATTTTATTGATGTTGACAGGCAAGGGAAAAAGACATATGTTGAATCGCTGACGACCTGACACTGGATGTTGTCTGCTCGAGGCTTATATAGTGTTCTCAGTTATTCTTTATGACATAATAAAGGGCTTTGTGATGCATGAGTGTGAAGCAATATGATGAAACATTACTAGCTGAAACATTACACATGCAAGATGATGAAACATTAATACCTGACACTCAGCTTGCGGGAAGCTGTAAACTGCTTGTGGTAAGCAGGAATAATTTTGCTGTGGTAGCAAAACATGGCCATGAGTATACATTCGCCCAGCGAAAATATAGGTTAGGGACCCGGGATGGATGGTTGTACAAATGCACTAAAATTGGCCATGACAAGGAAAGTGACAATTAAAATGGGGAAGTCGGGGTGGACTGCCACTGTTGTTGTTTCAATGTTAAGTTGCTATGGTGTCGTGTATTCTTTTGTTAAAGTAAATGGACATTTTTGTTTTGCTTAGCGTTGTTCAAAATAAAGCCGAAAAAATAGGAAGCGCCCCTGTTAACGTTCTGGGAGACAGCCGTTGGCATGGCACCTGGATTTGCGCAATCTGATTAGAAAAGAACACTGTGTTCAAAATAAGGAGTGCGGGCCGTCGGTGGCCCCTATTTGCAACATGGGGTCCTTGACGGCATCCGCTGGGTTTTTGCCAAAATTAATTATAAGGGGAGGTTAGAATTGAAGTTGGGAATTTTCCAGTCCTTGTTTAACTATTTAAGATAAAATTTAGGTCGAAATGAGGTGCGCGGGCCGATAGGCGTGAGGCCCCCCTTGCTCTTGTTCTGGCCAAGCAAAGCAAGGAGGGCTGCCAACATTCAAGAACATTTTACTATTGGTGATATCAAATTGACAGTCTAATGAAAAAAAAAGGGAATATTAAAATTGAACTCGAGATGAAAAGATAATCAAGTGAAAAAGAGGCGGCATTAGATGAAAATAAACTCGTGAGCTTGGTTGGAAATGATAAAATGCTTTAAAATTACAAAAGCCGCTCAAATTGCTGAAAAACAATGAAATTGGTTTTATTCGGCGGGGCTGGCGTGTCGGCGTCGGCTTGATCACCCGGTATTGGCAATTCCAGCTCCGGCCAGATACCCAGAACCAAAAAGAATACCAGTAGTTTCGTAAGTCTTGACCAAATATTGAAATAAGGTTTGTGAAGAGATATAACATAAATGATAGCTTGATAAACCTTTTAAGAGGATGGTGAAAAACTGATACTTCTTTTTAATGCAGGTTAAGAAAATGAGAAGGCTGAAGGCCCTGGATGCTTGGTAAAGTCCTAGATTAGATAAGATTTCTCGAGCCAATGTTTTGACTCACAAAATAATGTGGAGAGTCTCCTAAAGGAAGCAAAAAAAGCAAAGAAAACCTCAAAGTGAATAACGGGGAAATTGGCATCATGGCCCGCTCTTAGTATAACGAATAGTTTGAAATTTAATTTAATTTTTAAGGGATTTGAGCATGATCAATATGGGGAAGGTGTCACTTTTGGATCACGTGTTGATAGAATTGGCTGTAGTGAATTCAGCTGTGATCCAAAGAACAACGGTATATCTATCGATTTTAGTTCTGATATAAGAAGACAATTATAATTGACCTAATTTTTGCGGTTCTGACAATATAGTAGGAAATAAGTGGCCAACTTTGTCGAGACAGGCACGACCAAATTTAATTGACAAATTATTAAATAGGGAGCAATTATAAAACCTGTAATAATGTAATATAAGCCCCAGGGGTCGCGTTAACTGGATATTTTCCGTCGTTGACCCGTTTTTTAAAACGTTGACGGAAAAAACTGAAATCCGTCCGTCATTTTGACAGGTTGCAATTCACACCCCAGACCACAGGGTGGCGAGTCAGCATATTAGCTATTGTCTCTCTTAATGCATGACGTCGTTGGCTCTTCTGTCAGAATATTGTAGCGTCACCGGGGTTTGGCGGCGGCACCGTGATTGACACATCAACGCGAGGTTCTTATTGGTGCACCCGGTGTGCCAGCGCGTCATCCAATCACCCAATCACATGACGTCACAACTCCGCCCCCCTGACCGGAGCCGCCATATTGTGTGTCAGCTTGTCATATTTACACATTACCGCTACGTACATGCCTCCTATTACGGCGTGTTTTTCTGCTCGTTAATATTAATAATCAAAATGGTGAAGATGAGAGCGAGATGGACTGCTGTAATTCGACAAGAAGTCTGGGCACCAAACGATCACCACAGACTATGTAGTAGTCTTTTTATATCTGGTAAGATGCATTAATACATATTTAGAAGATTTTGGGCTGACAACCACAATTAAGATCATTGTGTGACGTTGGTGATTGGGGTCTATATCGTTGCCTCTTTTTCTTTGGGGGCGGAGTTGTTGGGAAGCAGAGTAAAAAGGGAGAAAAATACCACGACTTCCGTGTCTAATTTTTCGCCGCCAAGCAAGTGTTACAATATTAATTAAAAATGAATGAAAACTAAATACTATTAAATATGTCATTAAAAAAATCATCATTTAAAAAATTTAAGTGACGGGTAAAAATAGACTATGACCGGATTTTTATGACCCTGTCAGTCAAAATGACAGACAACGAAAATGTCTAGCGCAACCTCTGATAAGAACAGTAAATATTTGAGCGAATTGACAATAGTAACATTCCTTGATGTAACTAGAACATCTTTGGGGTTAAAAAATGGGCAAATTGTTCTTTCATAACACTTATCACGATTCCAAATTTACATGGGAGATAACGTTCCCAGAATGAGATAAATTGTAAGTTCTATTAATTTTTATTTTAACTTGGATAATTGATTTTCATTGTTGACCTTTGAAGGAAATAATTTCATTTAATATATTTTCTTTTTCTTTTGCACTTTTGTAAAACTGATTTTTGATTTATTTTGTAGTTCCGTTTAATTTGAAGTCTATAGAAGCTAATTTAGGTTTGAGATGCCTTGCCTAAAGGGTTAAAGTTTAGGAGAGAGCAAAGTTTTAAAGTGGGTCATCTCAAGCTCAAGTCTCTGGTTGTTTTGGTAAAACAATAGATAAGATAGTCCTTCCCTAGCCACAATTGACTCCCGAAAGAATGCGGAGGGAGAATCTCCTACATGTGTTAATTTTAACATACTGGACAATGTAAAAGTTGATTTAGGTTTTTAAAGGACTTGAAAATGCCAAATTTCACTAAAATACAATCTTTTGGATCACCTGCGGATAGAATGGGGCTATCCTTGCGACCCAAAAAATGGAAAAAACATTTTCACCAATTTCATGATTTGGGATGAAAAGACAAGTCCAATGTAGGTAAATTTTGTTGCTTTGAAATTATAGGGGAAATTAGCAGCCATTTAAAAAAATTAATAATAATTGAATTTTAATAACAAATTACCTAAGAGGGGAGTAAGTTTGAGAACGTAAACAAACACTGGCATTGTGCCGAATGCAATTTATTATGCCGGGGAAGTTGCTTATACTAAATGTTAAATATAATACTCGGAGACCGTAAACTATAATTAGATAGAATCTAGATAGGAGTTACTTTAACTTCAGAATACTTACCATTATTTCCAAATCTACTGCCTATAAATACAATTTCCCCAGTATAAGACATTTTTTATGGTTTCATCTTTGATTTTTTTATTTTTGATCTTTTGATGAATTACCCTCAGCTGATATTTTTCCATTTCTTCTGACACCTTTATAGAACAGACTTTTTTGAATTTTTAAGGACGTGAATAATCTTTGGAAAAAAAAAAAAAAAAAAAAAGGAGTGGAGAAAGTGTTGTTTAGTTCCATGCCTGTGCTAACTGTATTGTTCATTTTTTATAGTTTTTCTAAAAATTTCTATTTTTATATTTTATATTGGTATTGTATTTTTTTATTAGAAAGTCTTGTTTAGTTCCATGCCTGTGCTAACTGTATTTTTCATTTTTAATAGTTTTCTAAAAATTTCTATTTTTATATTGGTATTGTATTTTTTCATTTTTTATAAAATTTCTATTTTTATATTTGGCTGTTTGGAGGACATCGTTTAAATTGTGTTTAAACCACATTGTTTCCCAAAAGATTTCAAGGTTTAAGGATAATGATCTGCCACATCACATTTTGGGAGTTTGAGACGGGTGCTGTTGGGACGTTTCAGGTGGTAAGGTTAGAACTAGGCCCAGTTATGATAAGTAAGTATGACAAATCGGCTATAGACCCTACCCACGTGACGTCACAACTCCTTCCTCCTGACTGGTGCCGCCCAATTGTCCGTCAACACATCATGTTTACCTGTTACGGCTACGTACATTCCTCCTATTTACGACGTGTTTTTCTGCTCGTTAACATTAATAATCAAAATGGTGAAGGCGTGTGTGGCGGTCGGTTGCAATAACAGAGAAGATAGACGGAGAAGACGAAGAGACTTGAAGTTCTACCGGATTCCGAGAGACCTGGAGAGAAGAGAGCGAGATGGGCTGCTGCAATTGGACGAGAAAACTGGGCTCCAAACGATTACCACAGATTATGTAGTAGTCATTTTATATCTGGTAAGATGCATTTAATATATATTTAGAGGGTTTTGGGCTGACAACCACAATTAAGATCATTGCTAGGCTAATCGCCGACAACATACACGTATGTATGTAGTGAGAGTGCCATCGCTAAACCATATAAACATTAAAAGCCCTAACTCCATTGACAAACGACATAAAATACATTAGACTTGACAGTGGATGTTAACAATAAAAGATTTTGAATTGAACATTTCGTAACTCACCTTTCCAAGCACAAGATAGATTCCTGCCGAATTTTCGTGGACGAGGACTTGTTTCACCCAACCAGCAACGAAGTATTTATAAGCCTCCAAGCTCTTAAAGTTTTTCAAACTTTCGTGAGAATAGGCTGATTTTGTGTGGACAAGATAGTTGTACATATCAGGCTAGCTAGCAGATGTCAGGCAAATACGGCGGAGACAGCGGGTCGAAAAACATCGATTTAGGCGTCAAATATGGATCTGGCGAATGGATAAACTGAAGCTTTTCCACATAACGCCTTTTATGCAATGCATCAAGTGAGTTTACGGCATCCGAAAGCACTGGGTCTTCCATGAAATGCATTATAAATTGCTCGATCAATTGAGACCATTGATAATACAGACACAAAATGACGGACAAGGGGCGGAACCATACAGCGAGCACGTGATTTTGTGACGTCGGTGGGTAGGGTCTATTCTTAAGTTTATCCTTATTTCTATTTATCGATCCTCTGAATCACCAGATGTGTATGTTGACAAGATGGGAAGACATTCACTCTGAACGCTAGCTGAGCTGGAGCTGGGTGTGGCATGCGGAGCCTTCGCACCGGCACACGGACCACCAGTTGCGCGGGTGGGAGAAGGGATCGCCAATGGTTGGAGGATCAAAGGTTTGATTCCAGACCCCACCTATTCCCTCAGGGCTATCACATGCGGACAAAATACCGCGCGAGCCGTGAGTTGGTGGTTGTGTGAGAACAGGTGCTCTCAAAATAATGGTTCATCGCCAGGGGACAGCCGTCACGACTATCCCCACGGTTTTATACTCACCCCTGCTGACGATGCTGTTTCGTCGAGGTGAACGTTTTCCGGTCCTTTTGAGTTTGAGAGAGTATTTAAATGTTAGAGATATTACCCTGCCTTAGACGTCTCAACAAAGCATAAGGAAAAAACTCAAACATGTGATTACGTGATATATTTTAAATACACCACATAGTCCCAGATGTATTTGATTAAAAGTCTTTATTTTTATTACTTTATTTTCACTTTCTAATGAATAACTTTCCTGTAGGTACCACATTACATTCTAGACACTTTAAACTCATTGTGATCTACACATAGGCTAAGTCGTTCTATGCTTTAATTGGTGAGTGGTTTAAAGGATGTTGGCGGCTCTGTATTCTTTTGAGTTGAACAGATTACAGCTACACTGGGATCTACTCAAGGGGGGGGGGGGGGGGGGGGGGCAACCATGACTGATCCGGACTGGGAGAAAATAAGGACCCTTTCCCATTCCCATTTGACCCATTTCCTAGGAAGCGACAATTAATTATGGAAATAAATAGGTGTAGCGTCATGGTCCCTGTCGCTATAGTGCTTTTATTTATTTGTTCTTTTTATATTATTTTTCACTAAAAGGTTTGGATTTTCTTTCCTTTTTCCCTTTCATTGATTTCACATGCGGTTAGAAATGTGGTGTGGAAAGGTGCCCCTGACGTTGTTGGTAAGTGGTGGGAATACACAGTTTATGCAGTAGGGTTTTATTTTTTCCGTCATATTTTTTCGATCTTCTGCAGTCACATAAGTTCACTGGGTTGTTTTATATTTCCACAATCACAATAGATTCATTTTTGTTCTTGGGATTTTTGTTCAAAGACTACTATTTTTTCGTTAGGTTCTAAATCATAGTACTCGGGAGATTTGTGCCATTTTTAAGTCCCAGTTTTTTATTCTTTAGCCTTTAGCCATTTTTGTCATTTGGGGTGGAGAATATAACTTTTATTATTTATATATATATATATTCTTTAATTTGGATATTTATTCATTTTTTGGTAAATGGGGCGGAATAAAAATTTTCTTTAATTGGGGTGGAATAAAATTTTCCTTCAGGCGTCTGTGTCCATCATTTTCAACAACTGGTAAGGGGTGAAGACGTTTATTTCGAGTTTCGAGTTCATTGTGTCCAAGTTTTTCTCTATTGCAACATTCCGCTTTTATACGGTACCACTTTTTCACCATTCTTTAGTCAATGGGGGAATGTTTTTTGCTGTGCTATGTTTTTAGTTTGTCAGTGATGTTGTTTTTCCTCCTTTGGAAGCTGTTCTGAGGTGTTTGACACACTGTTGCATTCCTTTTTGTTCAAGGCTGCGCACAGTTCCCTCTTACTACAGGTGGTGGTTGACCCTAACGTTACGGAAGTTGAAAAGGGGGGTACTTAAATTTAAATTTACTGGACCAAATTTAACTTAGTACGGTTCTCACTTTTCCTAATTTAAAGGTTTTTATTCAATGGACCTAATTTAGCTTAGTGTGTTTCTCATTCTTCCTAACTAAAGATGAACTTTATTTTTATTTATGGGCCAAATTTAACTGAACGTACATCTCATTTTTCCTAGCGACAGGACTAACTTGATTGGTAGCCCGTCTAATTGATCATGAAAAATCGGTCTCAATGCACCTGTACAAAGAGGTCACTGTGAGCTGATGCCTATAGCCACGGGACCAAAGACAACGCTTTAACCCTTTGAGGCGGTAGCATATTGTTTTAAAGAGTATTTAACAGGAGTCCTGAGGGGGACTTGCAAATTTTGCACATCCCCATTTAAACTGTTCATCAATTGCTACATTTCTTCCACCACTTGCTAAAGCTAAGTTCTAAGGCCAGGGGATTGAAGGGTTAAGATACCGTCATCGCACACAACATATAATTGTTTGCATTAGTCTAACACATTCATCTAACTATTGTTTAAGCAGACTCCTCTACATGCCCTTTTGACACAGTAAACTGAATCACCTTATCCGGGCTAATGAGGGGGAGATGAGAAGAAATGGTACAGTTTCTCATAGGCACTGTCTAACTGTTTGCATTACTCTTAACACAGGGGCGGACTGGGACTAAAAAGCAGCCCTGGACTTTGACTCGGCCCAGCCCACAAGAATCGCTATACGAAGGGAAACACAGACACCCGAGGGAGTCCGGGGGCATGCGACCTCCCCCAGCCCCCGGAAGACTTTTTTTTTTTTTTTTTTTTTTACATTTGATTGTAAAATGCATCAATTTCGTGCACTTTGAGAGAAAATGAAGAAAATGTGTCTAGACTGTGACTGTCTGACTTGGGGCGCCCAAAGTACTTCAAGGCTGAACTGGAGTTGGGTTCATTTTCTGTACTAGCTCTATGATCAACTTGAAAAACAAAGAATTTATTTTTCAAAGCAAGTTTTATGTATCCAATTGATTATAATATATCTCTATACATCTGTCTATAAAATGATTTCATTGTTTATGCCATAATCCAGTGGTCTCCAAACTATTCCAAATAGGGCCACAGCGGGCGCAGGATTTCATTCCAACAAAACAAGACAACACCTATGCACCAATCTGGTGTCTTTCAAGTATAATCAGTTGACTGCAGTCAGGTGCTGCTTGTTTTAGAAGAAACTTCATTGGTTAAACTGTCGGTACTCGATCGGTCGAAACAAAAACCAGGCCCCACAGCGGCCATTGAGGACCGGTTTGGAGACCCCTGCCATAATTAATCTTGCCATACAAATAATACATTTCAATGAAAATACAATAAACATTTCAAGACAAATCCTGGATACATAACTTTCATTGGAAAGTATTGACCAGAAAACAAGATGATAAAAAAAAATGTATCAATTTAACTAACTAAACTTTAAAGTAAAACCATTCATTTTATTAATATTTTGTTATATTTCTTCTGAATTAACATTGCTGCTGCGTGTGCATACGTTGTTTTACAGCTAAAATATTTTTCCTAAAGAGAGTGATAGTAGGACTAGCATACTGTAACTTGACACGATTGCAAACGGACTAGCTGGCACTAACCCTTTGTCATATATTTCATTTAAAATGTAGCTACCTGGTGGATAACAATTGCCAGTATACCGAGCAAGTGACCCTCTTCATCCCTTTTTGCTTGTCTGGGGAACTTCCACCAGCTTATCATTACACCCTCCCTCTTCTTTTCTCTCCCCCTGCACCGGCTGCACGTCAGAGCGGCTCCCGCTCCCCCTCTTACCATCGCCGGGGGTTGGGCTGCTGTTACCGTGTTAGCCGTTGCAACCAGACTGCTGCTTGCCAAAATATTTGTCAACTTATGACATTTTAATGCTTCGCTCTCCAGTTTCTCTAATTTTTTTCTCCCTAACCTTCTCCGCGCCACCCTTCTCTTTTCTTTTTTTGCCACCACTTTTGCTATTGTGCATTAGCGCTCGTCGCTAGTTTGCTTCTACAAAGAACCAATGAAGGCTACTTTGTGCTTTGTTCGTTCTTCTACAGCCAGGCGCATTGCTGCCACCTGTCGGATTGGATGCAAACTGTAGGTAATCAGAGGCTAGGGGGGATAAAAACAGTGATGTATAATGAATGGCGGCCGCCGGCCGTCCAGGGCACCGGCCGTTCTGTGATCCTCCAGAACCCACAGATTACCAGTCCGCCCCTGCTCTAACACACGTAATATAATTAATAAGGAAATAGTATCATTTTTATATTTACGGTAGGACTGCACTACTAATATAAAATAAATAACACACCATAGTTTAATGAGAAGAAATAGAAGAGATACACAATGTCGTCTTATCACAGAAGCCCAACGCGTGCGTCACGAACAAGATTGACGCACCAACTCTTGCAATCAGCTCTCCCAGCAAACTCCAAAGACAAAGCGCTTTGTCCTAAAACAAGTACAAGCCAGCCCGGACAACAAAGTTGGTAGCGGGCGTCCCATCCGCGCACGAACCTAAGCCGCCCAAAACCGGCCATAGAGGGGAAGACCCAAAAGCAATGCCCAGACACACCTTAGGACACAACTTCGACACGGCAAGCTTCAGCAAAGACTTTGAAAAGATTGGACACTGAGATAACACAGATTTTTGCTGCTCGGAAACATGTAGCCTTGTTTTTGGATCCAGAATTGTCCCTCCGTCGTCTGTTTTTTGCCTTGTTTTTGACCATTGTCGACGAATAAATTGTCAACCTGCTTTCGGCGAGTGTTCTTCAAACTTTTGAAACATGGAGTCAGTACAAAGGGTTAAAAATAAGAGAACGCGCGAAGTTCTGCCTTCCCGGTCGGCGCACGCGGAGGCAGGATCGGCAGAGCGGCACTTTGTTCGGCCGTCGCTGTTCCCCTTGCGCCTTGACCGGGGGGGCGAATTTCAACAATCTTAAACAAAAAATAAGAATCCCTGGTGGCTTTTATTTTTAAAGCTTTCTGAATTTCTTTCACAATAACGTTGTGAAGAGAGAGAAGACAGAACACTTCACAAGGGTGACTAGCAGGAAATATATAATATTTATGTTTACCAAAAAATATATAGAAATGGAATGACCGAATTATCATATTAAGAAAATGAAATAGAGGGACGATTGCAAATATTAAATTTAGAACCCAACTTCAACATGCGTACCTTTCTACATAACGCTGTGAAGAGAACGGACGGACAAATATGGTTGCCTATAGAGAGTAGAGACACACGGCTCAAAATTGCTATGGGCCTGGGAGGTAATTAATTATACAAGTAGAAAACTAAAAGAGAAAATTATGTATTAATTATTTTTCAAAAATCCCCAAAGTAAACATGGTATAACAATTTTCACAATGTCAGAGAAGTTCAGTTTGAACTCCCAGACAAATGTTACTTCGACAGCTTGATTAGAGAAATAAATACGACCACAACCATGGATTGATTTTCTTCCAAGGTTTTAGTACAAGAGCTCTCGGGCAAAGACGCGCAGCCACGCACAAAATGCCTCTCCGCATGTGGACAAAAGAGAAATGCAGGGCATGCCTCTATTCATGGGTTTACATCATAGAAACTAAACTCATCATCTCACAAACCTTGGTATTTTTCCATACAAAAACATCTTTGAGCTGAGACCTTGAACACCGGTGCCGGGTGGAACGAAGATAAGAAAACAGTCCTTCCTTGGATTCATTTAAGGCATGTTGAAAAACAACGGAACATAACAGTCCATATTTGAGCATATGGTGATACAGTCTATGGCAGTGTTTTTCAACCTTTTTTGACTCAAGGCACGTTTTTACATTGGAAAAAATCTCGCGGCACAACACAAACTGAAAATGTTCCAAAACTATTTTCTGCACAGTATAATTTAATTATAAAATAATTTCTCAATATGTATACTTACTCAGTGTGAAACTTGAGCCTTGTTAGATGAACACAGAGTCGATATCCTTATTCTTCAACCGCTCTCAGTCTCTGTTTTTATTAGGGATGGGAGTCGAAATCCGATTCCAATTCCGAACCCGTTCCTAGTGTTTCAAGGCCTCGACATCACAATGAAAAAGCCTTAACGATCCCTTTAATGATTCCTAAAGATGCATATTGCGTCGTGACGTGTCTTGTTGTCCAGACGCATCAAACTAGCATGGCGCCAAGAACCACTCGCTCCAAAGTTTGGCTACACTTCACTTGACGAGCATTGCAACCGTAAATATAACAATGACAGAACGTTGGTTCAACAACTTCAATCGCTCGAAAGTGTGTCTTCACTTCACGAGAAAAAATTACAACAAAGCGACTTGCAGTCATTGCAAGGTGGAGATAACTGCATCGGAAGGGAATACGACTGCAATGTCCTCACCGAGACGCTAAGGCTTAGTCCTGGCCATACAGTTAGCTAAACTCCCAAATGATGATACAGAAGATGTTGGTATAATTTGCTGACTTTATTCAACCATCTTGAAGAGTGAAACTAAAAATAGAAATGAAACAAATCAGTTTTGTTACCAATAACAAACAGGTTTGCATCAACGTAAATCAGCGAAGATTAGCTTATAATACATTAATAACAAAAACTGTTAGCATGCGTTCGCTAGCATTAGCACATCGTTCAAACCATTACACAACTGGATTTAAGTGTCCGATCGCGAGTGGAAACACACAACAACACAAAAGATGATGCATACAGGCGTTGCCTCTGTAGATAATTTACAAACATTAACAAAGAACGTAGGCTCGTAGCAGTAATTCCCTCTCACTAACTCGCTCACTCACTTGGATGCGGCACTTCTTCTTCGCGTGGAAGCGCGCTCTTCTTCACGTGGGGAAGCGCAAGGGCGCCCCCACTTGAGCGTGAAAGCACCATAAAAACTAAAAGGGATGCATTTCAATAGACCCTACTCACATGACGGGGGTGTTGTGGCTCAGTGGTGGATGGCGTGACTCAGATGTGGAGTAGTTGTCCCCCAACCCAGAGGTTGTGGGTTTGATTCTCCATCCTGATGAACTCGCCTAAGTATCCTTGAGCAAGATACTGAACCCCGCATTGCTCCTGGTGCTGCGTCACCAGTAGGTAGATGGCTAGATAGTGTAAAGCGCTTTGAGCTCCTTGAAAGGTGGAAAAGCGCTATATAAGTATAACACCAGTGGAAAAGCGCTATATAAGTATAACACCATTTACCATGACGTCACAACCACGCCCCCGCGCCATATTGTCCGTCAACTCGTCGTGTTGACGCATTGCCGCTACGTAAATTTAACGAAGTATTTATAAGCCTCCAAGCTCTTAAAGTTTTTCAAACTTTCGTGAGAATAGGCTGATTTTGTGTGGACAAGATAGTTGTAAATATCAGGGTAGCAGATGTCAGGCAGAGACGGCGAAGACAGTGGGTCGAAAAACATCGATTTAGGCATCAAATATGGATCTGGCAAATGGATAAACTGAAGCTTTTCCACATAACGCCTTTTATGCAACGCATCCAATGAGTTTACAGCATCAGATAACACCGGGGCCTGCTCTATAAATTGCACGACTAATTGGAAACATTGAGAATAGGGCTAAAAAATGACGGACAATATGGCAGTTGGATACAGCGACACGTCATTTTGTGACGTAAGTGAGTAGGGTCTCTATAATGGTAAATAATACAATTTAACACAGGGGTCCCCAAACTACGGCCCGCAGGCCGGATACGGCTCCGTGAACAATACCAGAGAGCATTTTGAATTTTTTCTTATTTTTATTTTTTTTCTCAATAGTGTTATTTATTTCCTGGCCTTTTTCTGTGAAGAACTCGGAGATGGTTATTTGGTTATTTTCTATTTAATTAATGGTGTTGCTATTATTTATTATTATATTATACTATATTATCATTTTTATTTGCTTCTCTCCAGTGTGTGCTCTTGTGTGAATGTTTAAATTTCCCTTCGAGGAGAATTTTTTATCACAAAGTGTGCAAGCATAAGGCTTATCTCCAGTGTGTATGCTTGTGTGCTTGTTTAAAACTCCCTTATTGGTGAATCTTTTACCACAAAGTGTGCAGGAAAAAGGCTTCTCTCCAGTGTGGTTTCTTGTGTGCGATACTAATTGTACCTTCTGAGTGAATCTTTTACCACAAAGTGTGCAGGCAAAAGGCTTCTCTCCAGTGTGTGTTCTTGTGTGAATGATTAAATTTGCCTTCGTGGAGTATTTTCTATCACAAAGTGAGCAGGCATAAGGCTTCTCTCCAGTGTGTATCCTTGCGTGTCTGTTTAAACCTCCCTTCTCGATGTATCTTTTACCACAAACTGTGCAGGAAAAAGGCTTCTCTCCAGTGTGTGTGCTTGTGTGAATGTTTAAACTTTGCTTATAGGCGAATTGTTTACCACAAATTGTGCAGGCAAAAGGCTTCTCTCCAGTGTGTGTTCTTGTGTGAATGTTTAAATATGCCTTCGTTAAGTATCTTTTACCACAAACTGTGCAGGAAAAAGGCTTCTCTCCAGTGTGTATGCTTGTGTGCTTGTTTAAAACTCCCTTATTGGTGAATCTTTTACCACAAAGTGTGCAAGCATAAGGCTTATCTCCAGTGTGTATGCTTGTGTGCTTGTTGAAAACTCCCTTATTGGTGAATCTTTTACCACAAAGTGTGCAGGAAAAAGGCTTCTCTCCAGTGTGGTTTCTTGTGTGCGATACTAATTGTACCTTCTGAGTGAATCTTTTACCACAAAGTGTGCAGGCAAAAGGCTTCTCTCCAGTGTGTGTTCTTGTGTGAATGATTAAATTTGCCTTCGTGGAGTATTTTCTATCACAAAGTGGGCAGGCATAAGGCTTCTCTCCAGTGTGTATCCTTGTGTGTCTGTTTAAACCTCCCTTCTCGATGTATCTTTTACCACAAAGTGTGCAGGCAAAAGGCTTCTCTCCAGTGTGTGTTCTTGTGTGAATGATTAAATTTGCCTTCGTGGAGTATTTTCTATCACAAAGTGGGCAGGCATAAGGTTTCTCTCCAGTGTGTGTGCTTGTGTGTCTTTTTAAACCTCCCTTCTCGATGTATCTTTTACCACAAACTGTGCAGGCAAAAGGCTTCTCTCCAGTGTGTGTTTTCGTGTGAACGTTTAAATTTGCCTTCGTGAAGTATTTTTTATCACAAAGTGTGCAGGGATGAAGCTTCTCTCCAGTGTGTGTTTTTGTGTGTCTGTTTAAATTTCCCTGCTTGGTGAATCTTTTACCACAAAGTGTGCAGGCAAAAAGCTCCTCTCCAGTGTGTGTTTTTGAGTGAATTTTTAAATATCCCTTCGTTAAGTATCTTTTACCACAAACTGTGCAGGAAAAAGGCTTCTCTCCAGTGTGTGTGCTTGTGTGAATGTTTAAACTTACCTTATAGGCGAATTGTTTACCACAAATTGTGCAGGCAAAAGGCTTCTCTCCAGTGTGTGTTCTTGTGTGACTTTTTAAATATGCCTTCATTAAGTATCTTTTACCACAAACTGTGCAGGAAAAAGGCTTCTCTCCAGTGTGTATGCTTGTGTGCTTGTTTAAAACTCCCTTATTGGTGAATCTTTTACCACAAAGTGTGCAGGCAAAAGGCTTCTCTCCAGTGTGTGTACGCATGTGTACCTTTAACTTGCATTTCCAAGGAAATGCTTTATCACAAAGCGAACAGCGAAAAGGTTTCCCAACCGTACATTCTTTTGAGTCTCTTTTAAATGATGACTTGTCTAAGGGGTTTGAAGCATTTTGGTCAAAGTCAGAAGAATGTGACATTATGTCGTTGCTGTCCGAAAGAGGAGCTGAGAGGCCATCCGGTTGCGATCGTCCCTCTCCTTTTGTTGTCACGTGTTGAAATGAGCCGTCGCTCAAAGGGTTCGCTGCTCCGCTCTCTTCGCTTGGTCCTTTGTCTTCTTCGCTCTTCACACCGACACCCATTGGAAACTTGAGGATTTCAACTTCCTGTTTTTCTTCTTTAATGTCAGGGGTCTCTGGCTCCGCCTCTCGTTTGATCCACGGCATGTCGGACTCCTCCTCCTGTTTAACGTGGATGGGGTCGGGCTTCTCAGGGTGAAGATCTTCTACAGTTACGGCTGCGGGACCCTGGGTGGGGGAAAAAAAAAAAAACCTAGAGAAAAACTGGTAGTCCCCGGGTAACGACGTACCTGACTGATGCGATTTTAACTTTACGACGCTGGAGTCTCCAGTCTTTTACAATGTTGACTTTTGTTTTGTGATGCATGCTTTTATTTTGGCGTAGGAAAAGTCGGGCAGGTAGTACTCCCGCACGCGAGACTTGCAAGTCAGAGCGCATTTACACACGAAGAACGCATTTGCTCACGCTAAGATGTACGCACACACGCACACACACACACACACACGCACGCACAAGGAAGAGCCATTTGCTCCCACGAAGACGTTGAGTGTTAGAGAGGAAAGCCCCTGAGCGCACATTTCTTACTTTTGAAGCATCCGCAGGCTACACCTTTTGTACCGTTTCTTATGTGTTTTCAATTGTTGTGAAATACTTGGGGCGAGTTGTGTGATTGTTTTTGATGATGTGCGGACTGATACATGCTAATCGTTTGTGTTTAATGTTATTGCTGTATCAGCAGCGAGTTATCGACAAAAATTTGAATTGCTGTTATTGACGATTAAACTGATTTCATTTTTATTTTGGTTTCATTCTGCAAATGTTGATGTCATGAGAAGCTGAATAAAGTCAGGAAACCACACGGACTTCGGTACCGGTCCGTGGCGCATTTGCGACCGGGCCGCAAAGAAAAAAATAATTTGATCAACCCTGTGCCCCAGCTTAACACACCGATACCTCTGTCTACTCTAGATATAATACTACGGGATAGATTACAATGTTGTCATAGTAGTCCATTGATTGGACTACTAGCAGTACATCTTGTTTGTGTATATAATATATCTATAGCGTATGACTAGGCCGCGGCGCAGCACATTTGTTCCCGGAAACAATTAGCCCCCACACGAGCGAAGATAACAGGAAAACAGACGTCTTTGGAAATATTTGTACGGCGAAAAGGGCACCTGACGAGCTTACAACCTTGAAGACCCACGAACTGCGAAGGAGTGGATTCGTGACCCGTTTGTGAATAAACAGAAAGATCGCAAATGACGGTGACCTTATTCAACGTACATTTGAGACAACAACTCTACCGAGGTTCTGGATTAAAGTCATTCTGGAATATCCTGACATCGCGACAAGAGCATTGAAAACCTTGCTACAATTTCCAACATCGCATCTTTGGAAGCGGGCTTCTTAATTAATGTTTAACAACAAGGCGAAGTCGTTAATGGTGAGCGCGGTGTGCAGCTGTTGTGTGAAGCTTACATGGCAGGATGAATCTGATGAGAACTTTTCTACAAGTCCTTCCATGATGAAACGTAAGTTAATATTCCTTTCCTTCAAAAAAGTTTGTAGTGTTTACTTTGGAATCGCTGCATTTGCGCATTTTGCGGCTATGTTTAACGTTACGCGCATGCGCAGAACCGCATCGTTGCAATTTTTGATGGGTTGCAAAATTTGTCAGAACACCGGTCCGTGAAAAAAAAGACCCAAATAACACCGGTCCGTGGTGCAAAAAAGGTTGGGGACCCCTGAGTTAGAGAGTACGGTTCTATTTTACTGTTAATGTTTTGTTGTTGCTGTCAACTGGAGCAGACAGTATGCATGCTGTGTTGCAGAAGTTCTGCAATAAATTGCGTAAAATCGCCGCGGTTCCCAGTTAGCAGGGACGGAGCCCCCTCACCTTCGGCGCGGCCGCCAAACGGGGCGGAATGGGGCTTCTTCCCCAACGGCTTTCAGGTCGGCTCCCTACCGCGGCCGGCTGCTGAGAGCCTTCATTGCGCCTCAGGGTTTCGTCGCTGGGAGGACCCTCCAGGTAAGTGTCACCTTTTTCCCTTCACCACCTGCTCTAACCTCCTAGGAACCTGTGTTGATTACTCTCGTAAGAAAATCAGACATACTGCGGCGCTGTCATGTTGTCGTATTTCGAGCATGTCGTCGGATGTAGAAATTGTAATTTATTCAAATTTTAATTAGTCAATTAATTTGCGAATCGATTGATCTATTGTTGCACCTCTATATAGAACAATCTCAATGAAAAGAGATGTAACACACTTTATTCAAAAAAAAAACAACAACAACAACAAAAATCAAGAATACTGGACAGTAGAGGTGTGCAAAATTTCCGATTCTTAGATTATTCGCGATTCGGCCGTGGAAGATTCAAGAAAGATTCACAAACATCCAAATTCCGATTATTGAAATATGCCAAGTAAAGCGGAAGTACAGCACACTCAGCGCGCCGCGCGGTCTTCGGGACACAATTAGGGACGGAGCGAGAGTAGCTAAACATCATGCTTCTCATTACCCGGCCCCTCGGGTAATGCCAATGCTCAACTCACGGCTCTAGCTCAACTCATGCCACGAGATAAAAAAAAACACAACAACATACCTGACTGCTGCCGAAAAGCTGCTACAAAGTACATCCACATAATGTTACGGTAGATATCATTTATATAGGACTAGATGCAATATAGATTCGGTAGCGTTAGCAGCACATCTACAAAAAACTAGATGCGGCCGTAGTAAACGGCCGCCATCTTAAAGCAGTACACTTCCCTGCAAGGCTGTTGTAGTGAACCTTCCAAGCAAACCTAATTAACTTTTTATCTAAAATACTCCTAAATCGGTAAAATATTGACTTGATTCTATCTTTAAAATAGTTTTAAAACTTTCACATGTCGAAAGTAGACAAAAGGGAAATTATGGAATGACGGGAGCAATTTTAACAACTTTAACGGTTGATTCACAACATTAAAATAATTGAATGTAGTTTAAAGCTGCTGATATAGAATGGGGACTAGAGTTTTATATTTACTGTTATTTTTGTATATTTTTTTACTGCTATATGTTAACTTGATACTGAAATAATAGTTTGGTTTAGCCTGAGAGTATTTTTGAACAATTTTAGAACTAATGTACAAAACATTAAAAAAAAAAAAAAAAAAAAAAAAAAGGAAGGGGGTGCATCAATAATTGTTTTATAATCGAATCGGAGCCTCTGAATCGTAATCGTAATCAAATCGTTAGGTGCCCAAAGATTCCCACCTCTACTGGACAGTGGTAAAAAAAAGAGGACCTGCAAAATCATTTCAACAATTTTTTCAAAAGAGGCTCATAAGAAACTGAAAAAGGAAATTGAAATGCTTTTTCTACAACAATAAATGCGGGCAGGACTCATTCTGTCACACACACTGCAATTCAAAGGTTTTCTCCAGTGTGGCTTGAGTGCGATCACTAAATGTCCCTTCTGAGCTGACCTTTTCAAATCTTTTACAAAAGGCTTTTCTCCAGTGTGTGTTCTTGCGTGTTTATTATTTTTTTTTTAGTTAACTTCAGAGCGAATCTTTTACCACAATATGTGTGTGTGTGTGTGTACGTGTGAGTGTTGTCAACTGATGCTTATGACAAAATGTTTTCGGACAAAATGAGCAGGCGAAAGGCTTTTTTCCAGTGTGTGTTCTTATGTGTCTGTTTAAAGTTAACTTCAGAGCAAATCTTTTACCACAATATGCGCAGACAAAGGGCTTTTCCCCAGTGTGTGTGTACACGTGTGTCTGGTCAACTTATACAGTGGGGCAAATTAGGGCTGTCCCAAACGGCTAATTTCCTCCCGATTAGTCAGCCGACTATTTTTACAATTAGTCGAGTAATCTATTTAAAAAAAAAATTTTTTTTACTACTTTAATAATGAAATTTTTGTTCAAGCTTATTAATTCACAAAAAAAACATTTTGGAACACCTAAATTCTTTATTAACGTATAAATAAATAACATAAATACCAATAATAAATCACAAACTATGACGTCAAATGCTGCTGGTATGAACTAGTGCAAAAAAAATGTAAACTAAAACACTGTGACTTCACCTCTTTAACAGGAGTCAAAACAATTCTTACTCTTTTAGTAGTATGTCATTGTCTATATTGTTCTAAATGTTAAAAGGAATTGCAATGACCCGGACAACCATTTTCAGAATAATTCATGTGGTTCAGATGCTTTTTCTGGTGTGCATTCCGCATTTTTGGGGTATGGGAAAAACTGTTCAACTTTTGTTTGTTTTAACCTAAAAAATAGATCAAGTAGAGGGCACACTGAAATTTTACAATTATTTTGAAAGAAAGGCACACATACCCACAGTAACAAAAATTAAATATATAGTATACTACTCAGGGGTTGCGTTAACCGGGTATTTTCCGTCGTTGACCGGTTTTTTAAAACGGTGACGGAAAAAACTGACGTCCGTCCGTCATTTTGACAGGTTGCAATTCACACCCCAGACCACACGGTGGCGAGTTAGCATATTAATTAGCTATTGTCTCTCTTAATGCATGACGTCGTTGGCTATTCTGTCAGAATATTGTAGCGTCACCGGGGTCTGGCGGCGGCACCGTGATTGACACATCAACGCGAGGTTCTTATTGGTGCACCCGGTGTGCCAGCGCGTCATCCAATTGATGGACAAGATTGCCGCCCAATCACATGACGCCACAACTCCGCCCCCCTGACTGGAGCCGCCATATTGTGTGTCAGCTGTTCATGTTTACACATTACCGCTACGTACATGCCTCCTATTACGGCGTGTTTTTCTGCTTGTTAATATTAATAATCAAAATGGTGAAGGCGTGTGTGGCGGTTGGTTGCTGTAACAGAAAAGATAGACGGAGAGACTTGAAGTTCTACCGTATTCTGAGAGACCCGGGAGGATGAGAGCGAGATGGACTGCTGTAATTCGACAAGAAATCTGGGCACCAAACGATCACCACAGACTATGTAGTAGTCATTTTATATCTGGTAAGATGCATTTAATATATATTTAGAAGATTTTGAGCTGACAACCACAATTAAGATCATTGTGTAACGTTGGTGATTGGGGTCTATATCGTTGCCTCTTTTTCTTTGGGGGCGGAGTTGTTGGCGGTAAGCAGAGTAAAAAGGGAGAAAAATACCACGACTCCCGTGTCTAATTTTTCGCCGCCAAGCAAGCATTACAATATTAATTAAAAATGAATGAAAACTAAATACTATTGAATATGTCATCATTATCATTTAAAAAAATTAAGTGACCGGTAAAAATAGACTATGACCGGATTTTTATGACCCTGTCAGTCAAAATGACAGACAACGAAAATGTCTAGTGCAACCTCTGATACTACTTTATATAATACTTTATAATATTAAGTAACTAACATTAGTGCAGTCCAGTCCAATAGCTAATTAATATGCCCACTCGCCACCCTGTGGTCTGGGGTGTGAATTGCAACCTGTCAAAATGACTGATGGACTTCAGTTTTTTTCCGTCACCGTTTAAAAAAAAACGGTCAACGACGGAAAATATTCGGTTAACGCGACCCCTGGTGCAGTCATGGATTACAGTAAACAGGCCAGTGCTGTTTCCATTTTATTATGTATTTACAGGATATATGTATATATTTTCCCCAAGTGGGAGCTTCCATGATCCTAATAAATTTAATAATGATTTGAAAAAAAATTATATAATTATATATGTATTAATTATTTTATTAAATAAAAATGCACGTTGATACGATGCACATAAAGGCAACTTCCATTAAAAAAAATTCGTTAGAAAGTTGTACGGATTTACAATCCGCTAGCTTGTTGTTTCTTGTTGTCTTCGAAAATTACACTTTGGTGACGGCGCTTCAAGTGTTCGTTCATAGCCGACGTGCTACCGTGGTATGAGAGCTCAGCTTAGCAAAGAGTACACACAGGGGCACCCTCCATATTTTCCTTGAAATAATTCCAGGCTCTGGCTATTCTGGTCAGCTTTTTTGGCTTCATGCCGCTTTCACGTGTTACCAATTCTGCCCTTTTTGGTAACTGGCGGTGTTTCCAACTCCTCGCCGTAGTGTGAACGGGCGATTCACTTGGCTCATTGTCGTCGGTTCGTCCGATTTCCTCCTCAGGAAAGCGGCGGCGTGCATAAAAACACTGATAGGCGTCGGATGGCTCTTTATGGATACTTTTATTGACCAAAACAAAAACGTGGGGGACGCAGCCACTCAACTCGGCGCTACCTGCGCACTTTTCCAACTCAGCGATCTCGCTCCCTCTCTCTCGCTCGCTCGCCCACTTTCTTCCTCTTTGCTCAATCTGACAACGCCGGTCACATTGAAATAACAGCGGCCCCCTTGGTGGTGCCAGTAACAACCGCTTGTATCGCGAACGCCCGCAATTCTAAACTTTATCCGCATGTAAAAAAATTTTTTAACCCGTCATTACCCTTCGACGGTATGTTTTGCCCGTCCCTGTAGCAAGGGTCCCCGAGGGCCCCGGGCAACAAGCAACATGGGGCCCTTCTGAGTCACGTGACACACATACATACTCACGTGGTATAATGAACACAAAGGTGGGGAGGTGCGAGTGCGCGCACGTGCGGTCATCTTGGCCTTAAAAGTGGCGAAAACTAAGCCTTTTACAATGACTCATATGGATATTAGAGCTGGGAATCTTTGGGCACCTAACGATTCGATTATGATTCAGAGGCTCCGATTCGATTATCAAACGATCATTGATGCACCCCCCTCTTTTTTTTATTTTTTTTTTTATAAATGTTTTGTACATTAGTTCCAAAATTGTTCAAAAATACTCTCAGGCTAAACCAAACTACTATTTCAGTATCAAGTTAACATATAGCAGTAAACAAATATACAAAAATAACAGTAAATAAAAAAAACTCCAGTCCCCATTCTGTATCAGCAGCTTTAAACTACATTCAATTAATTTAATGTTGTGAATCAACCGTAAAGTTGTTAAAATTGCTCCCAATATTCCATAATTTCCCTTTTGTCTACTTTCGACATGTGAAAGTTTTAAAACTATTTTAAAGATAGATTCAAGTCAATATTTTACCGATTTAGGAGTATTTTAGATAAAAAGTTAATTAGGTTTGCTTGGAAGGTTCGCTACAACAGCCTTGCAGGGAAGTGTACTGCTTTAAGATGGCGGCCGTTTACTAACGCCCGCATCTAGCTTTTTGTATGTGTGCTGCTAACGCTACCGAATCTATATTGCATCTAGTCCTATATAAATGATATCTACCGTAACATTATGTGGATGTACTTTGTAGCAGCTTTTCGGCAGCAGTCAGGTAGGTTGTTGTGTTTTTTTATCTCGTGGCATGAGTTGAGCTAGAGCCGTGAGTTGAGCATTGGCATTACCCGAGGGGTCGGGTAATGAGAAGCATGATGTTTAGCAACTCTAGCTCCGTTCCTCATTGACTGCGCGGCGCGCTGAGTGTGTTGTACTTCCTCTTTACTTGGCATATTTCAATAATCGGAATTTGGATGTTTGTGAATCGTTCTCGAATCTTCCACGGCCGAATCGCGAATAATCAAAGAACCGGAAATTTTGCACACCTCTAATGGATATACTTACATTCTTTCATGGATGCACACATGGCCGTCCTCTGCTCAAAATGCACCTATTCTCGCTCCCAGAATACGCAGCGCTTGTGACGTAGGACAATAACAGGACTGGTTGCTATGGGAACGTACGCATACCCAAGGAACCTTGCTAAAAGGAGTATTAAAATTGCTAATAAAATCATTTAGGATTATTTTAAATGCATATATATTTTTTTTTATAGAGTATTCAATGAGGAATACGATAGACCCATGAATAGACTTTTTTGGAAAAATCACCATTTCTTTGAGTAGTCACATGAATAATGAGGTGGCCTGTGAAAATCAACATAAAACAACTCGGCAAGGACTTTCCAGTGCGTACTTGGTGAGTCACTCTTTAAACAATCATGTGGTATTAATAGCTGACTGGACTTTCTTAAACATGTATAATCTATGTGACATGGTTAATGCTGATTGGGATTGATGACAGAATCATTAGATAATCTGCTAAATGATTCCATGTTATTGAAACACTCCCTACACTTGTCGCTGTGACAGTGCAGGAAAGCTGCGTGGGGTTAATCTGTTGGCGCTCTGGGGGCCCCTGCTGGCTGGGGGCCCTAGGCAATTGCCTGGTTTGCCTAATGGGACGCGACGCCTCTGGTCGGGACAGCTCTAGGGCAAATAAGTATTTATTCAACCACCAATTGTGCATGTTCTCCTACTTAAAAATATTAGAGAGGCCTGTAGTTGACAACATGGGTAAACCTCAATCATGAGAGACAGAATGTGGAAAAAAAACCAGAAAATCACATTGATTGATTTTTAAAGAATTTATTTGCAAATCATGGTGGAACATAAGTATTTGGTCAATACCAAAAGTTCATCTCAATACTTTGTAATGTACCCATTGTTGGCAATAACAGAGGCCAAACGTTTTCTGTAACTCTTCACTCTTCGCTTGGTGTAAAGAAATCAACTGTGGGAGCAATTATTAAAAAAAGGAAGACATACATGACCACTGATAATCTCCCTCGGTCTGGGGCTCCATGCAAGATCTCGCCCTGTGATATAATGTGATAACAAGAACGGTGAGCAAAAATCCCAGAAACACATGGGGGGGGGGGGGGTCTAGTAAATGACCTACAGAGAGCTGGGACCACAGTAACAATGGCTACTATCAGTAACACAATGCGCCGCCAGGGACTGAAATCCTGCACTGCCAGACGTGTCCCTGTGCTGAAGCCAGTACACGTCCAGGCCCGTCTGCGATTCGCTAGAGAGCATTTGGATGATCCAGAAGAGGACTGGGAGAATGTGTTATGGTCAGATGAAACCAAATTAGAACTTTTTGGTAGAAACACAGGTTCTCGTGTTTGGAGGAGAAAGAATACTGATTTGCATCTATAACAGCTGTCAAGTTGTCCTGCAATTTTTTTGTTTCTCCAGCAAGCGGAGCTGCTGACTCGCTAAAGTTAATTTAACTCTTTACAAGACGTGCAACTTAATATTTTTTGTGTGCATTGTTTTTATTTTCCTGTTGTCATTTTACGATTCTTGGAAGTATATTGTTAATAATTATTCGTTTAAAAGGTTAAACTAAAATTGTTACATTTCTAAGAATTGCAGTGAACGCACAACCAATCAGGTCACGTCCTGTTTTCCAATGAGGAAGTAAGAGTCCGATGCAGCAAGCTGTAGCATAAGCAGCACTAGCTTGTCCAAGTTGCTGAAAGTAAACCATATATAAACTAATTAAGTCAAGTAGACTTCCCTGTTTGTTCATGAGCAGGCCAAAGTGGTATGTATATTTTCATTTGTACATTTTTATATTTTGTATATATTCAGTTTTTCAATTGTACATCACTTCATTGTATCACCAGTTCTACGATGGGTCTGTGGTACAATAAAAACTACAGTAAACATCAGTTAACCCTTTAACACCGAACGTGTCGGCAGCGACGCGTTTACGCATATCATTTTTGAAGCTTCGTCACGCTGTAATTACATCACCCACGTGCTGCTGGTTGGTCTCGTTTGAAAGTGCGGAAGTTGATGTCCACACCAGTTTTTATTTGAAGTCAATCGGCCAAGAAAAACGGGAGATAATGTCATTTGAGTGTTATAGTTTTATTGCACTCATAAATATGCATTAAAACACTGCATGGACCATGTAGCCATCTCCATATTTCCATCATTTCTTGTCCTTTTTCAAAAGCGAAAGCAGCACAAAAGACTACTTATCCCAACAGTCGTTGTGATGTCAGGAAGGACGAACCGAATGTGATCATTTTTAATAAATTTCCGAGCGATGTGCCAACTATTGAAAGGGAGGCTTGCGAAGCAAGCAGCGGCCGGTGTCGTGCCGAAAAATGCACAACACCGGTTGGTTTGAGCGAGCGACTTTGAAACGTGCAGAATGAATCTAAAACTACATTTAGCACAAGCTAATGCATTATTTCATTAACTCAAGGAAGAAGATGAGTCGTATTTGTCGTTGTTTTCCTCTGATGAATCAGCGTATTGGCGAGGAGAAGTGACAGTAGAGTGCAAACGGCGAAAGAGTAGGCTATGTGACGTTGTGTGTGACGCAGCTACGTGACCTGTTCAAGAAGAAGCTTTATTGAGTGCGCAAAAAAAAAAAAAAAAAAAAAAAAAAAAAAAAAAAAAAAAAAAAAAAAAAAAACTTTATTGGGTCGCATGCCTGAAAAATTTGAATTGAACTACTTGTCAATATTTTTTAAAATACTTTTTTCAATGTTATAAATATTTTTTCTTCACTATAATCTTTTCAATTTTTATGTAGATGTGTGTGCAAGAAGCTTGATTGCGTGTACATGTATACTTTTGATAAGGTGATGGGTACAACACCTAACTTCACAAAGAGATATCTTCCTAACCCTTTTTGTGTTAGATGATATAAAAAAATTTCTCACTATTTTGCACACTATATAGACTGCTTTGACCATAGTATGTGTAAAGGCCAAAAACGCCTATGACCATACCTGCTGTTTGTGTTGAATTGTCAAACATAAAACTATTCAATCTTATTTTTTTCTATTGAATGTTTATCCTAACAAGTCGAATAAATATTATCAAGCGTCAAAACGGTTGGTCGAGCATGTTTAGTTGTCAATGGGACGTCAACATTACAAATTTTGAAAAAAGATTTTGGGATTTTTTGTCTTTTGGGGTCCAAAATGTGGATTATAATTGGTCAGTGAAGAAAACAACAGTTTAGACATGAAGTTCAAGGTGTCCTGAAAAAAGGGACCCAATTTGGCCATTGTAAACAATTTTTTCTTTGAAATATAAAGGCAACATCAAATGCATGCAAATTCGGCCAAAATAGGCTTAGGTGTTAAAGGGTTAAACAAGAACTCTCGAGTCTCCATTCATGAACAAGCATCTGAAGAACACCATACACACTGTGAAGCATGAGGGTGGAAACATGCTCTGGGGCTGTTTTTCTGCAAAGGGACCAGGACGACTGATCTATTTAAAGGAAAGAATGAATGGGGCAATGTATTGAGAGATTTTGAGTGAAAATCTCCTTCCATCAGCAAGGGCATTGAAGATGAGAGGTGGCTGGATCTTTCAACATGACAACGATCCCAAACACACAGCCAGGGCAACAAAGGAGTGGCTTCGTAAGAAGCATTTCAAGGTCCTTGAGTGGCCTAGCCAGTCTCCAGATCTCAACCCCATAGTAAATCTGTGGAGGGAGTTGAAAGTCCGTGTTGCCCAACGACAGCCCCAAAACATCACTGCCCTAGAGGAGATCCGCATGGAGCAATGGGCCAAAATGCCAGCAACAGTGTGTGAAAAGCTTGTGAAGAGTTCCAGAAAACGTTTGGCCTCCATTATTGCCAACAAAGGGTACATAAAAAAGTGGTTAGATTAACTTTTGGTACTGACCAAATACTTATTTTCCACCATGATTTGCAAATCAATTCTTTAAAAATCAAACAATGTGATTTTCTGGGTTTTTTTCCATATTCTGTCTCTCATGGTTGAGGTTTGCCCATGTTGACAGTTAGAGGCCTCTCTAAAATTCTCAAGAGAGAGAACTTGCACAATTACAGGATGACTAAATACTTATTTGCCCCACTGTACTTATAGAAAATCTTTTCTCCCAAAATGAGCAGGCGAAAGGCTTCTCTCCAGAGTTTCTGCTCATTTGCGTTGCTAAATTTGTTTTCTGAGCGAATCTCTTACCAAAGAGTGAACAGGCAAAAGGCTTTTCTACAGTTTGTGTGCGCTTATGGATTTCTAAAGAAATCCGCTGAGAAAATCCTTTATCGTAAATTGTGCAGGCCAAACGCTTCACTCCAGTGTGGTTTCTTGTGTGTAATACTAAATGTCCTTTTTGAGTGAATCTTTGACCACAAAGTGAGCAGGCAAAAGGCCTTTCTCCAGTGTGCATACGCGTGTGTCTTGTCAACAAATAGTTCAAACAAAATATTTTCTCTCAAAAGGAGCAGGCGAAAGAATTTCCTTCAGTGTGTGTTTTCATGCATGCCATGAATTAAGTGTCCCGTCTCAAGCAAAAAGTGTACATGGAGGTTATGCTGTTATATCGTCCCTACCAATATTGAGACCAAACCTACGCCCTTGGCACACTCTTAAAAGGAGAGTGCCACTACCATCCAGAGTGGATGTGCAAATACATTTTATTCTCGTACAGCAAAAAGAATGTTCCCAGAGGCCACGTGCGCCACCCCCTGCATTGTTCTACGCGCCCTAGGAGGAGTGGGGGTGTGCTCCCCACTATTTGAGAAGTATTTTCCTAAAGTAACAATCAAATCAAACCATGTCTGATATTGCATGAAAAATACAACAACTAATGTCATGATCTTACCTTCATTTTGTTTTTCAGTTGTTCGCCGTGACCTGGATTTCCTCTCCTTTTTTCCACGTTCTACTCTTTGACTTGATGTTTTGGATTGCGTTGGCCTCCAGTCAGTAGTAATTTGTCGTATCTTAAAGACAAGTCGAGAAGCGTCTCATACAATTAAAAGTAATTACGCTCATGTTAACCGATCGACTTTTCCTGAAAACAAACTTTACAAATAGGAAGTGACGTTCAGCCAAAGCAATCGGAATGCGTTGCCGTGTCTTAGCTACCGAGCTAAGCTCACCTAAACTAAGTTAAGTAAGCATGCGAAGCTTCAACATAAAGCCAACCGACTTCCACTATGCTTTAAAATGGCACTTTTTAGTCCACTAAATTCTTACTTCGGTACTTACTCTATGAAAATGTTTTGAAGGAGGTCGTTTGGTTATAATAAGGGAACACGACAGAACAGCAAATCCCAGATGGCTACACAGAGGTTGCGTCGATGTGAACCGGAAGTAGAAACGTTCAGGTGCTGAAACTTCAGCGTGATATGATCAAGCGTTTGGAAGTCCCATCACGACTTTCCATCTCTGGAGTCAAAAAATGTTCAACAAATATGATCAACATATCCCAATTATAGTCACTATCACTATCAATACCTCAATTTGAAGGCTCAGAATTAATACTTTATCCAATTTACTGTCCTGCTTCCGCTGCACTTCTTCCATCACGGAACATTACAATGACCTCGCTTCATATTTAAACATTGAAGCTTCTCAGGCCTATTTAATTCAACTTTTTTCTTCTTCGCTAACCATTCCTAAATTACGAAAGAAGAAGGGTGCAAGGCAGAACTACATCGAGGCGAAGAGAAGGAACGGCCAGGAGAGGTCGCTGTTGGCAAGACGCCTCGACTCAAAGCAGGTTGTTTCACATGACTGACAATTAAAATACAGATTATAACTGCCAATAAATTTTTAAAAAATCATTATTCATGTTTTTTTTTAATTCTATGCTATAAATTAATTGATAAACTGATAAATGATAACTGATAAATATTTTATCAAAACCTTAATTAACAAATTGAAAATACCAAAAGAAATTAACATCAGCTATGTCCCTAAATAACACTCTCGTCAAAAGTTGATCTTTATGTTGAACAGAGAAGAGCTTTAACAAAGTTATAAAATACTTTTTTAGAATTACTCGACCTACTAAACATCGATCATGCTTAAACACACCTGCTTTTATTGCCTGTACTACTGGAGTACCTCATAAAATAAGATTGTTGATTACACTATGGTTATAATGAACAGAAGACATTTAAAATTTGAGTGCCTGAGAAGAATAATTGGGGGCGGGGGGGGGGGTGCAATGACGGCGACGCAGGGCCGGCCCAGGCCATTTGGGGGCCCTAAGCAAAATAATGCAAAGGGGCCCATTTTTTTTTGGCCCACCATTTCGTCACAGTGTACTGTGAAACCCATACATGCAAACCAAGCCGTACGTCCATATTTTGTATATTAATCGGATTTTGTTGCACTGCATACTTCAAACTTCTCACCCTAAATGACTTACAGTAGATAGCGCCAAACCCTTTTCTAAAAGAAGAAAGAAGAGTTTTATTTTTTTAAGCTTGTAATCAAGTATCAAAACTCACAAAAGTCAACTTTTATTTTTTTAAGCTTCAAAACTCACAAAAGTCAAATAAAGCAAACTGTAGTAAACAAAATTGAATATAAATTAAACAATTGCCAGATTGGGTGCCCCCTAGTGGTCAGGGGCCCTAAGCAGCTGCATAGTCTGCCCTGCGGCGACGTAGTCCATTGGAAAAACTTGTCTTAGCCTGGACGGTGCCGAGATAGCGGACAGCAGTGAGGACAACAATGTACGCGCCCTTGTCGGGTTGGTACGAAAATAAATAGAATTGGAACAAACCTGGTTGTCAGACGTACTAGAGCCCAATCACAACATTCGAAGATGGCGTCGCAGTCCATTGGCACGGTAACTCCAGTCACACCGGCAACAGTAATACACGAACTCTCCTTCTCAATTCAAGACTGACATCCCTGGACACTGCCCTGAAGACCCTTCTGATTAGCCTCCCCAAAGCACAGCAACCTCAAAAAGACTGAACATATCCGTCAGATGTCGTCACTCCTTAGGAATGTCTTTAATTTTGAGTATAACTCTATATCTAGGCCTCCATGGGTTGGTACACTTGATTTTAATGGATTATTTTTTTCTTGACTTTTTTTTAGCAGCATATTTAACAATGGAAAGAACAAAATATTTAGAGACCAGTGTTGTCACAGATTATTTGAAAAAGTAATTTAATTACTGATTACTCCTCAAAAAAGTAATCTTGTTACTTTACTGATTACTTCATTATCAAAGTAACTAAGCTACTTTAAAAGTAATCTATCAGTTACTTTTTACCATTTTTTCTCCCTTTGCCGCCTCAACATAAGAATGACAACAGAAAAATGTCATCAAATGTAATTGACTTTCCGATGATTGAATTTAAAGGGGAATATCAGAATTTCGCGCTAGCTTAGCCACTCCGGAACCCTGAAACTAACAAATATCTGACAAACTGCTTGGAATTTGTTGAAATCAACTCCACCGACCAGTTAAACTGGTCTGGCTAACTCTAAGATTAAGCCTAATGTCAAAACTTCTGAATTTTGGGTTATGGTTAACAGCATATTAGTGTCAATGTAAAACAATGCAAACTGACTGCACAAAATTGCAAAGGTGGTGGCGGGCGCGGATGCGCGTGCACAACTCGGAAGAACTCCTCTCAACACACACGCAGTCAATTTGGCCACAAAACGTGGCGGCAACTAAGCACTTTACACTCAGTCGGACTTACAACACATCCCACAGATGCTAAACGAACACATCACCCCACGGCATAAACGTGCAACACGCATATGATGTAAACAAAGCTTGCCAACTTGGAGCGATGACTGCCCGTCGTTGCTACGGCAAAGCTACAAAACGTCCGCACATGTAAGGGGTCCAACCTTTTGCTGATACCCTCCAGAATGAAGGAAAAATACTCACCTTCATTCATGAATATCCACAGATCAACATTCCCTCGCAACGTCTCAACACTCGGCGCGAATGTCCACCCGCCTCAGTCCCACAACACGTGACGCAAGACCAAAACAGAAATTAGCTAAGAGGTTGTCATGGAAACACGTACCGGGAACCTTTTATTTTAGCATTTTCTATTAAAAATGCTCTTCGTACATGACTACAATATTCTTCATTCTACATACGTTATGAGGCAATGAAAAAATAGTAACACAGAGACACTAAGGAAACTAACTTTCATCAGATTACTGGTGTAGAAAAATGACCGCGTTAGATTACACGTTACTGAAAAAAGTAATCAGATTACAGTACATGTTTTTGAATAATATCAATGGCTAAACAATTATAAGCATATTTTCGTTATTTTTTTAACGCAACCCTTCCAGATTCTTTGTTTAACCCATAGCAACGCCCCTGACAACGAAAATGCTTTTCTTCGACAATCTTCGGAAATTACGTCACACAGAGAACTGCGAGGGAAGTCCACCATAGAACAGTATTGTTTAAGGGTGTAACGGTACGTGTATTTGTATTGAACCGTTTCGGTTCGGGGTGCTCGGTTCGGAACGGAGGCGTACCGAATGAGTTTCTGACGTAATGTAAAGTGCTGTCAAATTTGGCGCGTTAACAGGCGGTAATTAATTTTTTGAATTTATCACGTTAAAATATTTGACGCATTTAACGCAAGCGCGGAATGCCCGCTCATGCATCCCATTATCCCACCATTAATTACGCCCCACGGATGGCTCGCTAAGGGCGTAACATAAAACAAGCTACACACACAGGTTGCGAGTGGACACAATTTTATTCACATAAGTCGAACTCGCAATGAACAAAATATACAAAATGTGGAAGGAGCTGGCTTCAGCGTAAGCCCAGGCCAAAACAACAAACAAAATGAAACTACACTTAAACCCCACCCACTAAGTAAACCCTGATCTTGAAAAGGAAATTAAAAAAAGACAGCCACTACCCTGGCTTCTACAGTAAACAAAACGGGCTGAACGAAAACGGCAGTTTACCTCTACCGCTGCTGTGCTCTTATTTACAGTGCTGAACAAAAACAATCAATAACAAACGAACACAAAATACCTCACTGAAAAAGCGGGAGTGTAACAAAATAGCGATCAAATGCACAGGTGAATGAATGGAGAGCAAACAGCTGGCGAGGAGGTACGCGGCTCGTATACTGTCAAATGCGAACTCTGAGTGTTGACTGTAAAATGACGAGCAGTCAGATGACTTTTGTTAACGCTGCCTTTATTTGGTTAACAAGACTCAGATACAATAAAACACACACGAGGGGATGCGAGCTCAAACTACCTTGTATCGGCTTAGCTGTCGTAAAGCAAGTGTCGTTATTGCCGCAAACGTAAACAAAGGGCTGCACGACAGATACATTACAGACAGCGGCTAGTCTCTGAAGTTGGCACCCTTCCTCAGGTGGCCCATCAGCGGCGGCGACGTCGTCTGCCCGCCCGGCGTCAATCAGAGTATGTCACGTTGGGAGGGGAGGCAGCCAGCTGGCGGACGCGACGATCAGCTGACTGACAGTCTTAAAAAAGATATCAATTCAACGGCCAGTGCCGTCGCACCACTCAGAAGTGCAGTGAGCAGCGTGGGTAACGGTTAAACGTAAACATGGAAGAAAATAAAAGCAGGTTGGCCCTCTGGGTGGGGAATTCAAATTAAAAAAAGAATATAGATGGAACAACTCTCAGAAAATGTAAATAAGTTGGTTTGCCTCAGCGACTGGCTAGAGGATGAGTAGGGAAGAGGGCCACATTTATGTGTACACTACACACACTTTGGACACATTATAAATAATACTGTTTTTGTTACTGTTCTAAGGCTCTGTTGTGTGTTTGTTTTTGCAGAGAAAAACAAATGTTAATGTTCATGCCATCTTGTGGATTTATTGTTATAATCACCAAATACAGTACTTTTGTACAGTATGCTGAATGTATATATCCGTCTTGTGTCTTATCTTTCCATTCCAAAAATAATTTACAGAAAAATATGGCATATTTTAGAGATGGTTTGAATTGCGATTAATTACAATCAATTTTTAAGCTGTGATTAACTCAATTAAAAATTTTAATCGTTTGACAGCCCTTACCTTATGGGGCGCCGTTTGTAAAGCAGCACATGCTGAAAGTTACGACATTTTCTCACATTTAACGCAGCAGTTTTTAAAATGTGTGAAAAATTTAGAGTCACTTTTTTTTTGCACACTAAATCTTAAATCTAAATCTTAAATCTGAATCTTAAATCTAAATCTTAAATCTAAATCTTAAATCTAAATCCTTAATGTAAATGTTAAATCTAAATCCTGAATTTTAAATATAAATCTTATATTTAAAATGTAAATCTGAAATATATATCCTACATTTAAATTTTAAATCTACATCTTAAATCGGGTGAAACTAAATATTTAGCTAATATGCAAACACAGTCTGAGCTGCTCCAACTTTTTTTTTTTTTTTTTTTTTACTCCCGGTCACCAGTCATATGAATTTACATGTTACATAAATATTTAGTTCCAGATTTAGGATTTACATTTAACATTTACGATTTAGATTTGAGATTTGTATTTAAGATTTATATTTAAGATTTAGATTTAACTATCTAGATTAAGAATTTAGATTCAAAATTTGGATTTGGGATTTAGATTTAACATTTAGATTAAGGATTTATATTCAACATTTAGATTTAAGATATATATGTAAGATTTACATTCAAGATTTAGATTAAAGATTTAAATTAGTTCTGGATTTAAATATTCAAGCCCAATACTTGTTATTTAAAAACAAATATTTAAATTGCTAAATAATGTAACAAATGTGCATAAAAATGACTAAAATTTCCAGACCACATTTTAAACACTGATGCGGCGCTAAATGTGAGAAAATGTTGTCGTAATTTTCAGCATGTGCTGCTTTACAAACGGCGCCCCATATTACCTAACCGTTACTTTTCGAGGCTTTGGTCATAAAGTTAATATGAGAAACTTGAAACTGATCAGTGTTGCAACAGTTCAATTTTGCACATCAGATATTTTTTTAAAGAAAAAGTCTTAGCCAATGTTACTTATTTTTTTTATTTTGTTTTTCAAAATATCTACATTTCAGAATGTTGTATTTTCTATTTTTGAGCAGAATTCTAGCTTTGTATAGGCTAATGTTCCAATTGTTGAAAGCACAAAAATGTGTAATTATCAACTAGCACATTTATATTTTGCATTTTGTTTTCTTACTGTACCGAAAATGTACCGAACCGTGACCTCAAAACCGAGGTACATACCGAACCGAGATTTTTGTGTACCGTTACACCCCTAGTATTGTTGCATTGCTTCTCGGTAAGATGTCATGGCGGTGTGTGGCTATGTATTCTACTCAATCTAAAGAAAACTTGTATGAGTGGCCAAAGGGTAGTAGGGCACGTAAATGGACATCTTTTGTTCGCATGAAGCGAATGAAGTTCATGCCATCATCGAGTAGTGTTCTCTGCTACAAACACTTCGAAGATGCCTGCTTCCTCAACCGGTCTGCTTATGATCAAGGATTTGCAAAAAAGTGGGCTTTTTGGATAGATGACTGATGACTTTGTCAAAGCAGAGCTGCCAACTGTTGTGGAATGAACAGTAGAAGGTAGCGACGTTAGCTGATAGGTAACTCGTGGCAAACCCCGATCATAGTTGTATGTCCAAAATCCAAAATCACTGGTATCGCCCATCACTAGTTGGGGGGGCACAACATGTTGATGACCCCTAAACGCAGTGTCAGCAATTAAATTAACTTACAAGTTATCCATTGAATATGGTATGCCCGCCGGTGTCGTGCCAATGTAGTTACCCCAGTCAAAAATTGTATTCCCTGGGCGGAGCCATATGGAGGTAGATTTGTGTATTGAAAAAAAAATAGCTGCTTCAATCAAAATATATATTTTCAACAAAAAAAGGCGCTTCAATCGAAAAAAATGTTTGAATGCAAAAATAAATTTGAAACAAAAAAATGCACGTGAAACCTATTTTTCTTTGATTTTTTTTTGTTTTGTTTTGATTGAAGTTTTTTATTTATTCAAGCAACTATTTTGATTGAAGTATCGTTGACTTGTGTTTGGGCCACATTTTGGCTAGGACATTTTTGTCTTTATTATTCAATCAAAAAAATTTGTTGCTTCAAAAAATATATATTTTTAAAAAGAAATATCCCTTCAATCAAAAAAAGAAAAATTTCAATCATAGAAAAAGTCTTTCAATTTCAGTTTCACAGGGTAAAACCATGTTTAACACCACCAGATGTCCTGGGACTCCTCACCACACATCCAGGTCGAAAAGGAGCGGGGGGGTGGGGGGGTTATGCGCCGGCTTAGAGGCACTCAGACGGCTTTTTTTCATGTAAATGTTTTTTCAGTGTTCAAGTTCTCGGATGGTGATGTAGTGTAAAGTGCTTTGAGCGCCTTGAAAGGTGGAAAAGTGCTATACAAGTATAACACCATTTACCCACCATGCAGGGACAAAAGGGCAGGTGCTCAAGCACCCTGCGACCCCCCACTATCGACGCGCCTGGTCCTCCATGCCGCCTTGTCGTGACAATTACGAACATAAACTTTGGACAAGTTCGTCAAAACAACAATGTCATTTCAAAGGCGTAATTGCAAGGATGATCTGCATTTTTTTAGCTCTTCATCAATATTGTATTTCCAAACCCGGAAGTGTGACATAATTTCTGCAACGCAACAGAAGACTATCGACAGCGAGCACAGCAGCGGCAACGAAACAAATGAAGTAAACAAACAGAATCGGTTGCTCAGTGTCTGTAAACGGGGTCTCCAGGGTAAAACGGACAAATAAAAAATAGTCCAGGGGCATAATGCTCCATGAAACTGCTATGTTAGCATACATTTTTCTATCAAACACAACAGTTCTTTTGGCTTCAAATACTGCAGTTCATTGAAAAGAGGGGTGCAAGAGCAGAAACTGCTTTTTCAGCCTTGTTTGTTTCCGCTATATATTGTATATTGGATAGTTGTGGAAAAGAACAGCACTTGAAAAATAATTTCGTTCTTTATGTCATTTCATATCATTATGTATTTCAGTGTGTTTGCACATGTTAAAGATACATGATAATATTGGTCGCCGATAATTATCGACCAATAATGGCAATTATGACGTCACACAGATAATCCAGATAATAAAAAAATTCAACCGATAATGCAATGCGATAATTATATACTTGATTTAGCCTCCAAATGTGCACAAACAAAGAATTCAGCACGCCGCCTCCTCAACCCCTCCACTCACTGAAGCCCCTGAGGGAGGAGGGGTTGAGGAGGCGGAGTTACACGACAAGAAATAGTTGAATATCATGGCGGCTGTTACTAAAAAAACGACGCTCTCGCCATCTGCGAAACATGTACCGCAGAAGTTCCACGAGGCCGAAAGAAAGCATCCTCATTCAAAACCACTAACCCAGCATTCATTTAAAACTGCGTCACAAAGATTTTTGGAACGAATACGAGGCTGCTGCTAGCAGGAATGCTAAAGCTATTGTAAACACAAGCTAAACTACGGGGCTTGTGACAATACAGAGTCGGGTTGTTTGGGAAAGCAGCCCAAGGTGGGTGGTAAACTCGCATTTAAGGCTAAACACCGGCACGACTGGGGACCGATAGTCTGCAAGTAGCCGTCTTCCGACGGAGCCCGCCGCTCTGGCTGGTCCGGCAGGCCGCCGCCGCCTCCTCGCCGTTGGCGGGGTTCCCCGGCTTCAGGACCTCCGGCGAATACCCCGGTTTCTCGAGCGTTCCCCCACGGCGTGCGAGCAGAGCCAGGCCCCGATTACGCCGCGGCGAACAGGCCGGTGCGGGCGGATTATCTGGTACAAACGCAGCCGCCGAGACGAGACACCATTTTTTTTAACCGAAATGACCCGAGAGCCAAACCCCTACGGCCACCATTCTTCATGAAAAACATGCCAATCACATTTTCACCACGGATATTTGAAAACAGTGATGTCCAGTAAGCAAGCTTATCATGACGGCACAGTGGTTGGGTTAGATGATAATTTAAACATGGAGGAAACAAAGTCAGCCAGTCAATAATGCATTCAGTATGTAAAATGATGAGCGGTCAGATGACTTTGTAACGCTGCCTTTATTTTCGGCTCAACAAAACTCAGGCACAAAACAACACGCACTGGGATGCGAGCTCCAACTCCGTCCAAATAGTACTGCCGTGTATCAGTTTAGCTGCTGTAAAGCAAATGTCGTGAGTGCCGCAAATGTAAACAAAGCGCTGCAGAATGGGTACATGACATCTCGCTCTTTTGAGTTAATCATTTTCACAGTGTGCAACAAAGCATATAACATTAGCAATCACTTTTCAAATTATTTAACTTATTTGTCTGCTCAATTACAGTCACAGTAGATAATCAAAACTTATTGGCACTTATTAACACCTATCAATTTAAATATGCACATTCCTGTTGTAATGAAATAACAATAACATTCTGTAGCCACAAATATTATTCAAAATCTTTTCTTCAAGTTTTTTTTCAGGATTAAGTATAATAATAGATTGCTTAAAATAAGGCTGTTAAGATTATTTTCAGCTAGCTACTTTTCTTCCGAGAAATCTGAGAGAAATACACTTGAAGCGCTGGCAGATAATTTCACTTACTTCCAATAGATTTACACTTAAAACTGACTAGTTTTAAGGAGGTGTGTTTTGCAGTGTAATGTTATATTTGTTAGGAATGGCTTACTTTTAAAGGCATTTTTGACCAACTTAGGTATTTACTTGTTTAATTGTTGCCAAAAGTTTACCATTACACAATGTCAGACAATCTGACATTATTTAGATGTTTGAATTGAATACTTGTCCATATTTTATGTTGAAAAAAGAGCAATAAATTTTATTTTTGCACAGTAATATTTTCTTTTGTGTATACTTTAAAATTTTACATAAATCTTTTAATAGAATTATCGCCTTGACATTACCGGTTGGAATGAGGAGGAAATTATCGGTTATCGTTATCGGTTGAAAAATGTATTATCGTGCATCACTAGCACATGTCTTTCTATACTGATCTTCTGCCTAAATCTTTTCTCGCAAAGTGTGCAGGCGTAAGGCTTCTCTCCAGTGTGTGTGCTTGTGTGTCTGTTTAAACGTCCCTTGTCGATGTATCTTTTATCACAAACTGTGCAGGCAAAAGGCCTCTCTCCAGTGTGTGTGCTTGTGTGAATGTTTAAACTTCCCTTATGGGCGAATTGTTTACCACAATGTGTGCAGGCAAAAGGCTTCTCTCCAGTGTGTGTTCTCGTGTGAATGTTTAAATTTCCCTTGGTGAAGAATTTTTTATCACAAAGTGTGCAGGCATAAGGCTTGTCGCCAGTGTGTATGCTTGTGTGCTTGTTTAAAGCTCCCTTCTCGATGAATCTTTTGCCACAAAGTGTGCAGGCAAAAGGCTTCTCTCCAGTGTGGTTTCTTGTGTGCGATACTAATTGTACCTTCTGAGTAAATCTTTTACCACAAAGTGTGCAGCAATAAGGCTTCTCTCCAGTGTGTGTACGCATGTGTGCCTTTAACTTGCTTTTCCAAGGAAATGTTTTATCACACAGCGAGCAGCGAATAGGTTTCCCAACCGTACATTCTTTTGAGTCTCTTTTAAATGACGACTTGTCTAAGGGGTTTGAAGCATTTTGGTCAAAGTCATCCTCCTCCTCCTCAGTATCAAACTCAGAAGAATGTGACGTTATGTCGTCGCTGTCCGAAAGAGGAGCTGAGAGGCCGTCCGGTTGCGATCGTCCCTCCACCTTTGTTGTCAAATGCTGAAATGAGCCATCACGCAAAGGGTTCGCTGCTCCGCTCTCTTTGCTTGGTCCTTCGTCTTCTTCGCTCTTCACACCGACACCCATTGGAAACTTGAGGATTTCAACTTCATGTTTTTCTTCTTTAATGTCAGGGGTCTCTGGCTCCGCCTCCTGTTTGATCAACGGCATGTCGGACTCCTCCTCCTGTTTAACGTGGATGGGGTCGGGCTTCTCAGGGTGAAGATCTTCTACAGTTACGTCTGAAGGACTCTAGGTGGGGGAGAAAAAAAAAAATCAAGTGATTTGCTGACGTCGGATTTATATAGAGGAAAAACTGGTAGTCCCCGGGTAACGACATACCTGACCGATGCGATTTTAACTTTACAAAACAACAATTCCAAAAGTTGAAAATATTGTATCAGCACCATAATATGGTCCCAAAAAACTAATGGTTGACATCGTCACCTCATCAAGGCAGTATTAAGATAAAACGGTTACCAATTGATGTTTTAAGTGTTGTTTTGGCCTGAATTTGAGTCTTTTTGTGTCATCTTTTGGCCTACCAATATTTAAAAAATATTCATGTTCTACAGTTACTCACAATGTTACTTTTTACTTGAGTATTCTTTTCAATGAATACTTTTTTATACTTTCATAGTGCAATCATCTCGAATTAAACACAGTACATAATAATTTAACATATACAAGTCTTTATTGGACAACTGTAGACAAAAACCAATATCATAGGCATTAACAGTATTGAGAACAAAGTTCATTTCTTTTTCTTTTTGGCCTGCACTAAAATCTCACAGGCCCTCTTCCTGTGTTTAGCTTCGTGCCTCAGCCTGGCCTGCTTCTCCTTGTCAGCCATCTCTGCTTTACATGCTGTCACACTTTGCAGCACTCCACATTCAGCCTTTTTCTATACTTAAACACATCTGATAACAGGAATGCCCTGTCTTTTCCCTTCACCACCACATGATATTCCAGATCAAGCCTGGCCAAGTTCCAAGCACACCTGAGGCCTGCATCCAGCTGCTTTATTGTAATAGCATCCTTCACTCCTAAATCTCTCATCCTGAAATCAGAACATATAAGACGCATTAAGTAGCAAATTATACAAAATCTAAATTATAAAATATACAGTATGTCCTATTTGCATTAAGCAGAGAACAGCTGTACAGCATAAAATATGAATTTACAGGTACAGTATAAATTCCATTCACTTAACTATTATGTGTTCGAGATTACAAGTCTTCAAAGGCATTAACTGTAGTGATCATAACTTTATTTACATTCAACCAAAGCAATTAGTCCCATGGTCCGTTACATCGATTGATATGGCATCATACTGGATAAACAGAAGTACACCTGTAGGCTGTTTTATGAACGGGGGTGTGTACGAACACCGCGGGAATGTGGGTACTTTCAAATGCGACCAGTAGCAGAGCTCTCCGGTTTGATAAACTCTCGATGGCTAAACAAATGAAACGACCTCCACAACAAGGTAAAACTCTTCCCTTTCTGTAATTATCGGAGATTATAGAGGGGCCTTAAATAACTCGTTGTCAAAAATAACTGGTGATCATTCAGAACTTTACTAACAAAGCCTTGAACATGACTTGTATGGAAGGCACTAGTTCATCACTCTAGTTACCTCATTGCTCATGATTTTTTTTTTTCATCGTTAACAAGCGCTTTACAAAGGGGCCTTAAAAAACTCTTCACAACGCCAGCTGGCGACAATTCAGATCCCAACTGACGTTCTAGGGCTGCAGCTATCAAATATTTTAGTAGTCGATTAATCGATGGACTAGTTAGTTCGAATTATCAATAATCGGATAAGGAACATGAAAAATTAAAATACCTGAGCTGAGCCTCAAACAGTATAAATTTTAAAAAATTAGGATCTATGTAAAACAAAAGAACAATTGGCTAACTGCTAAAGTTTTTTTTTTTTTTTTTTTTTTTACAATGCTCTAAACAAATGGCTCAGACACATATTCCCACAAAACAATGGCTGATTATACCTATAAACTAAATTATGAATACCTTAAAAAATATTAGCTCAAACAAAAACTTGTGTTGGTCTTAACAGGGGAGCAGTTGGATTCGGCCATGTGAAAAGAGGCAGACCAGAGGGCAGTGTATCCAACCTAATAGGGGTGTAACAGTACACAAAAATCTCGGTTCGGTACGTACCTCGGTTTTGAGGTCACGGTTCCGTTCATTTTCGGTACAGTAAGAAAACAAAATGCAAAATATAAATGTGTTAGTTGATTATTACACACTTTTGTGCTTTCAACAATAGGAACATTAGCCTATACAAAGGTAGAATTCTGCTCAAAAAGTAACGGGTATTTAAAGATAATCCAACAACAATTTGCTTTTCAGACCCCGCGTATTGGTCAGCTTTCTTTCTGAAAGAAAGCAGAAAAAAGAAGTCCTGTGCTAAAAAGAAAAGCAATCCCAATGACAAAGATTTTGACATGCATTTCTCAAATGAAATGCCTCAATGATTTTTTTTTTTTCTTATGAACTGTTTTCAAAAGCTTTATTGGTGGATTTTCTCAAGTTAAAGCGCCACAGAGAAATTAATAACTATAATTGTGTAAGCAGGATCTGTGTATTATTATTTAATTACAGGGGTTTTAGCTCATTTCAATTTAATTTAAATGGGCTATTATTTATTTTATTATGTGTTTATATTTTACAAATGTGATGCAGTATTCATTTATATTGTATATTTTATGTTGTATAACTTTAGTTCCTAAGTGAATATTAGTTCCTACTTGTTTTGTTGTGGTAGGAAGGTTTTGTATTGAACATGGGGCCGTGTCGGTTATTATCATAGCAGAGAAGACAGCAGTAAATCAACAAAGACAAGTCAACTGTGCCCCGATCTACCACTCAAGAGATCTGATGGACTCAAAAAGTAGGTTACGATTGCATATTAGTTTGAAAATCGACCGGATCCACCATATTTTTACACGAGTGACTTCCGACTCGATCCTAGCTACCGGTAGTAGTATTAACGCAGGAGGGCCGCGTCTCGCGTCAAATAATAGACTCTGCCGTTCTTTTCGCGTGCGTCGCGTTGAGCCGCTTCCGGGACGCATCTAACACGCGGCCGCACTGTGACTGGTGTGCATTGGCTGATTCTAACGCCCGCGTTTCACTGCGTTTTCGCGGCGGCCACGTTGTCCCGCCGTTGACGTTTCTGGACTGTCCTACCGTGTTGGTCCTCTTTATAGTAGAGAAGACGAAGTAAAAATATAATTTACACAAAGAAACTGTAACCCGATCGACTCACAGCTTCGAAAAGGAAGCGTTATATTACGTCAGAAACTCGTTCGGTACGCGTCCGTTCCGAACCGACTACCACGTACCGAAACAGTTCAATACTATTACATGTACCGTTACACCCTTACAACCTAATAAATAAAACTGAATCCAAACACTTTCAAAATAACATTACAACGCCACTTTAATTAAACGAATACTCGAGGCAACAAAATTTAATTCGAATATTTTTTTCTAATCGAAATACTCGTTCGCTACCTTTACCAGCAAAGCCCTGTGTGAAAGGCGCTAGTTAGCCCCTCCGCAGTAAGAGCTACCTCGAGTAACTGCGTTCTACGAGGCGGTGAAATATTGAGGACTATCTGAAGTCAGTTATCAAGAAATTAAGTGATTACTTGCATTATAGACACCATTGCAAGCGCAGGTATTGATTGAAAGACACGACTGAATGATTTATGAAGACTATTTAGGCCATCCACTCAAACCTTTAGCTTTAAGAAGTTAACAATTTTTGACATTAATCCCTTACCTTGCCGCAATTTCCAAACGGTCCGGGCGAGAAGCTGGGATGGAGAGGGGTTCGGCCTCCTCATTGCTGATTTCTGATAACTGTGCTCCCGTCTCTCACTCTTGTCAGTCATTTGTTGTCACGAGAAGAGAGTGGCGGTGATAGGTCTAGGTCATAGGACTAGAGTGTAGTTTTGAGCATAGATTACGGGACTCTCACCCTGTGGTGTCAAAATGATAACAAGAACGGTGAGCAAAAATCCCAGAAACACACGGGGGGACCTAGTGAATGACCTACAGAGAGCTGGGACCACAGTAACAAAGGCTACTATCAGTAACACAATGCGCCACCAGGGACTCAAATTCTGCACTGCCAGACGTCTCCCTGTGCTGAAGCCAGTACACGTCCAGGCCCATCTGCGGTTCGTTAGAGAGCATTTGGATGATCCAGAAGAAGACTGGGAGAATGTGTTATGGTCAGATGAAACCAAATTTGAACTTTTTGGTAGAAACACAGGTTCTTGTGTTTGGAGGAGAAAGAATACTGAATTGCATCTGTAACAGCTGTCAAGTTGTCCTGCAATTTTTTTTGTTTCTCCAGCAAGCGGAGCTGTTGACTCGCTAAAGTTAATTTAACTTTTTACAAGACGTGCAACTTAATATTTTTTGTGTGCATTGTTTTTATTTTCCTGTTGTCATTTTACGATTCTTGGAAGTATATTGTTAATAATAATTCGTTTAAAGGTTAAACTAAAATTGTTACATTTCTAAGTTTAATTGCAGTGAACGCACAACCAATCAGGTCACGTCCTGTTTTGCAATGAGGAAGTAAAAGTCCGATGCAGCAAGCTGTAGCATAAGCAGCACTAGCTCGTCCAAGTTGCTGAAAGTAAGCCATATATAAAAAAAATACATCAAGTAGACTTCCCTGTTTGTTCATGAGCAGGCCAAAGTGGTATGCATATTTTCATTTGTGTTTTTTATATTTTGTATATATTCATTTATGCAATTGTAAATCACTTCATTGTATCACCAGTTCTACGGTGGGTCTGTAGTGAAAGAAAAACTACAGTAAACATCAGTTAAACAAGAACTCTCGAGTCTCCACTCATGAACAAGCCAGGATAGCAACTGAAGAACACCATACACACTGTGAAGCATGGGAGTGGAAACATCATGCTTTGGGGCTGTTTTTCTGCAAAGGGACCAGGACGACTGATCTGTGTAAAGGAAAAAATGAATGGGGCCATGTATCGAGAGATTTTGAGTGAAAATCTACTTCCATCAGCAAGGGCATTGAAGATGAGACGTGGCTGGGTCTTTCAGCATGACAATGATCCCAAACACACACCCAGGGCAACAAAGGAGTGGCTGCGTAAGAAGCATTTCAAGGTCCTAGAGTGGCCTAGCCAGTCTCCAGATCTCAACCCCGTAGTAAATCTGTGGAGGGAGTTGAAAGTCCGTGTTGCCCAACGACAGCCCCAAAACATCACTGCTCTAGAGCAGATCCGCATGGAGCAATGGGCCAAAATGCCAGCAACAGTGTGTGAAAAGGTGGTGACGAGTTACAGAAAATGTTTGGCCTCCGTTATTGCCAACAAAGGGTACATAACAAAGTAGAGCTGAAACGAATACTCGAGCAACTCGAGTAATTCGAGTTTAAAAACTGATCCGAGTAATTTTATTCACCTCGAGTAATTATTTATTTTGACAACTGTAAGCATCACGTTTTGCTCGGACTAGTTTTAATGCAGGACAATGCGCTGATGCCACGTGTGTAGAGGGAGAAGGGGGGAAAAAAAAAAAAAACGACAGCCACTACAAACGACGCCGACGTTGCTAAATGGTAGCCCGCACGATGCTACGTTGGTAGGTACTAGCGTCTGATGAGTCTCATAGAGATCACATGTATGTTGAACTAGATGCGATAGGACAGACTCGGCCACGTCTAGGCAGCGTTAGTAAACAGCCGCCATCTTAAAGCAGTAGAGCGCTATGCGCTAACAAAGAGCGCTAAGCGCTAATAAATAAAGATTAACGTTACTGTCACTAACTCAAGCAACGTTAGCCCTGCGGAGGGCTAGTTTTCTATTAATTAGGACCACTGTCGATGCGTGGCTAACGTGTCTTACATACAGGCTTTAACATAACATAGCGTTGTGGAGTGATGAGGGTGTAAAATAAAAACTCAATCATGCTAACTATCAATTTTAGCTCAGTAGGCATTGCTGGATAAAACACTAAGTAGCACTGGTCCCTAATGTGCTCCAATACAGCCTGTATAATACATTTATTTTGAACACTGCAAAAACTCAAAACCCTATCAGGACTTACAGTTTAGACTAACTTAAAACTTAAAAATGGCTTGACACAAATAGAAATCCAATTGAAACACGAGGGAAAAAATCCTAACTTTTAAGTGATGTGTGTTATCAAGCGTAACGGCATTTTTAGGTATATATATATATATATATATATATATATATATTTTAAAGAGCTAAAGGTTTTTGAGTGAAAGCAGTGAATTAGTCTTTTCTTAAAATTCTAGTTACATCTGAGATATAATTGTTGGCTGTTTTCAACAATATACATCGAAAATAAAGACATTGATTGACTGAAAATGGTTCAAGATTAGATGAAATGTCTTGTTTTCCCATGTATATTTATAAATGCTCTTCACCTAAAAATATATTTCTTTTATGCGATTACTCGATTAATCGATAGATTTTTCAGTCGATTACTCGATTACTAAAATATTCGATAGCTGCAGCCCTATAACCAAGTACTTAGATGAACTTTTGGTATTGACCAAATACTTATTTTCCACCATGATTTGCAAATAAATTCTTTAAAAATCAAACGATGTGATTTTCTGCTTTTTTCCCCCACAATCTGTCTCTCGTGGTTGAGGTTAACCCATCTTGACAATTAGAGGCCTCTCTAATATTTTCAAGAGAGAGAACTTGCACAATTAGTGGGTGACTAAATACTTATTTGCCCCACTGTACTTAAAAAAAAAATCTTTTCTCCCAAAATGAGCAGGCGAAAGGCTTCTCTCCAGTGTGTCTGCTCATGTGTGTTGCTAAATTTGTTTTCTGAGCAAATCTTTTACCACACAGTGAGCAGGCAAAAGGCTTTTCTCAAGTGTGTGTACGCTTATGCATTTCTAAAGAATGCCTCTGAGGAAATCCTTTATCGCAAATTGTGCAGGCGAAAGGCTTCACTCCAGTGTGGTTTCTTGTGTGTAATACTAAATGTCCTTTTTGAGTGAATCTTTGACCACAAAGTGAGCAGGCAAAAGGCCTTTCTCCAGTGTGCATACGCGTGTCTTGACAACAAATACTTCCAACAAAATATTTTCTCACTTAAGGAGCAGGCGAAGGAATTTCTTTCAGTGTGTGTTTTCATGCCTGCCATGAATTAAGTGTCCCGTCTCAAGCAAAAAGTGTACATGGAGGTTATGCTGTTATATCGTCCCTACCAGTGTTGGGCACGTTACTTTAAAAAAGTAATTAGTTATAGTTACTCACTAGAGCTGGGAATCTTTGGGCACCTCACGATTCGATTACGATTACGATTCAGAGGCTCCGATTCGATTATAAAACGATTATTGATGCACCCCCCCCCCTTTTTTTTATTTATTTATTTTTTTTTTTTTAATGTTTTGTACATTAGTTACAAAATTGTTCAAAAATCCTCTCAGGTTAAACCAAACTACTATTTCAGTATCAAGTTAACATATAACAGTAAACAAATATACAAAAATAACAGTAAATAAAAAACTCCAGTCCCCATTCTGTATCAGCAGCTTTAAACAACATTCAATTAATTTAATGTTGTGAATCAACTGTTACAGTTGTTAAAATTACTCCCGTTATTCCATAATTTCCCTTCTGTCTACTTTTGTCAAAGTTTTAAAGATAGATTCAAGACAAGATTCTGCCGATTTAGGAGTATTTTAGATAAAAAAGTTCATTAGGTTCGCTACAACAGAGCCTTCTAGAGAGGTCTACTGATTTAAGATGGCGGCTGTTTACTTACGCCGGAAAGTCTGTCATGTTGCATCTCTATTCAATAATACATGTTTAACACCGAGATCGTCTGTCATTAGTTCTACATATAAATAATATCTACTGTAGCCGCATGTTTGTAGCAACTAGCAACTGGGCGTTGTTTGTAGCGGCTGTCGGCCGCAGTCAGGTATGATTGTTTCTTTATCTAGCGGCATGAGTTGAACATGACATTTACTCTCGGTCCGTTCCTCATTGCGTCCCAAAGACCGCGCTGACTGTGTGTTACTTCCGCTTTACCTGGTATAATTCAATAATCGGAATTTGGATATTTGTGAATCGTTCTCCAATCTTCCACAGCCGAATCGCGAATAATCTAAGAATCGGAAATTTCGCACGCCTCTACGACTCACTACTTCTTCCAAAAAGTAATTGAGTTAGCAACTGAATTACTCTACAGTAAAATTAGTAAAGTAAGTAGTAAAGGGCAAATTTTCCTCTGAATGCTCTGCCATCATATCCCTCTGCCTTTCTGCTGTTCCGGTTTTTGTGTGAAAACATCAGCTCTGAAGTACGTGCGCAATTAGGCTCGAGCGTTTCCGTCACAGAATGGGGGATCACGTGAGATTTGACAACAACGCAGCCATACTGGAAGCAGGTCTGGCTCGCGGGACATTAAACTTTAACTTGCCAGTTCGATAAAGAGACAAACTCGTTACTAAGGCGAAGAACAGATATGTGATCAAACTTAAGGATGTGAACAATGTTGACCCTTACGAGCAAGCCGAAGACAAATGGAGTAAAGATGTCGACGGGCTTCCACAATTACCCGAAATGGACATTCTGCTGTATTTATTGTTTAGTGTATGTTACTAAACTCATCAGCCATTCCAAAATTACAAATCGCTACAAAGCTACACAAACAGTTTTGCTGCAGATGCGTGCAGGACCTGCACATTAGGACCGTATCAAACGGCAACTCCATTGTTCTTGCAAAGGTAGGCTATGTGTGTTTACTATTTTAATTGCCATGAATCTGAACGCACCCCAAGTCTTGGATGACAAATAACAGAGCAGAGTAGACTCGCTACGGCTGGTAGTTTCTTCAATTTATTCTAAGTAAGTAACGCACCGCTTTTCATCGTCAGTAACGGTAACGGAGGGAAAAATATTTATTTATTTATTTATTTAAGGATCCCCGTTAGTCTCTACCAAAATAGAGACTATTCTTCCTGGGGTCCATTCACAGTAATTTAACAATATATACAAAACAATTAATAGCATAAAGCAGGTTTTCATTTCTACAGTGTAGAAAAAATAAAATAAAACAACTACATTTATTTACAATGGCTAAATAAGCATCACTTCCTTACAAATTATAAAATTTTAAAGACTTGTTTTAAAAGAAATGTGATTGCTTGTTGTAAGCATTTCAGGAGGCAGTGAATTCCAGCTTGAAACAGCTCGATAAATAAATGTTCTTTTAAGTGCATTTGTTTTTGGCAGTGGCAAAATAAACGTGGCACTTGAAGCACGTCTCGTGTTAAGCCCATGTCTGTTACAAGTGGTCTGAAGTTTAGAGAACAGGCTAAAAGGTTTGTGTGAGATCCAGATTTTGTGCAAAGAAAGCACTATATGTCAATCTGTCCTTGACTTTCATCCATGACAGTATTTGATGCATTGCATTAATATTTGTACGAAAAGGACAGTTTAGAGCTAATCTAGCAGCCCGATTCTGAGCCATCTGGATTTTGTCAAGGTCTTTCTTGGCAGCACTGGACCACACAATGGGACAGTAGTCTAGGTGACATAAAACTAAAGATTGTAGTACAAGTTCTCTTGTTTCTATTGGCATAAAGTGGACATTACGCCTTATTAAAGAAATATTCCTACCCATTTTCGTCACAATATTATTTATATGAGTCGTCCATGACATAGTTTGTGTAAGATAATATTGTTTTTGGGTGCCAAATATATTGCTCTCCTACAGCTATATACAGCGATACGTGCACTCCAAGCTATTATGAAGAATACAGTTTTAGCCCATGATCATGTGCTTACCGGTGATTGTTCACATCCTGCTGATGAATAGAAACACACACACATGTTGATTCATCACACAATGTCTCAGTACTTTTCCATCAAGCTACAGTACTTTGATTGCAAATGTGGGTTCAAAACAAAGATATCTTGCCTGCTCAGGTAATTCAATCAGGAAGGTTTAATCAGGAAGTGTGACTGTTCAATCACTGACTAGAATAAGGAATTTGCCCGACCGAACCTGCCACGTTGGACAACAGTGTTGTAACTGTACTCTGCTCATCAACAAGCCCTCAATAAAAGTTAGCAGCGCGGGACAGTCAGAGAGAGAATCACTGACATTGCGAGTCAAGCTCTCTCCCTGGCAGCCGCCGGTGAAAACATATCTCCCTTTCTAGTCTGATCCTTTTTCCGGTCCCTCTCTAGGTATTTAATTAATTACAAAAGTGAGTTTAGACCTAACAGTTTGATCTAAAATGACCCCCAAGAGTTTAATCTCTGACACTTGTTCTAATGATTGGTTAAGCAGAGAAAGAGTTAGCTCTGGGGCTTCTCTCTTTGTATATTTAGATCCCAGCAACATACACTTTGCTTTTAGCACATTTAGCTTCAACCTGTTCTCCACAACCCACTCATAAACAGACACAAGCTCCTGTTGTAGCATGTTATTGACTTGATCTAAGCTAGGACCAGAGACATGTATTGTTGTATCGTCGGCATAAATAGTCATACAGGCACTTCGTAACACATATGACATAGCATTTACAAAAACGCTGTAAAGAAGAGGACCGAGACAACTGCCTTGCAGAACTCCACACATCAGGGTTACAGTATCTGAGAGGGAACCATTGTAAGTAACACATTGCGTTCTGTCAACCAAATAACTACTTAAGAAATGAATGGCAGAGTTTTTAAATCCAAAGGCTAACAATTTACTAAGTAGAAGCTCATGATCAACTAGATCAAATGCTGCGCTAAAGTCCAGAAACACAGTGCCCACCAATTGTTTATTATCAATCTGCCGCAGCCAGTCATCAGTTAGAACTGTGAGTGCTGTACTGGTTGAGTAGCCTTCTTTATATGCATGCTGGGCATCACAATGGAGTTGATTTACCTCAAAATAATTCTGAATCTGTTTACACATAACCATCTCCATAAGTTTACCCAGGACTGGTAGGATGCTTATCGGTCGGCTGTTTTGCCCAGTCAGTGGCTCTCTTGAATTTTTAGCCAAAGGAACAACTTTTGATATTTTCCACTGATCTGGATAAATACATTCATCAAAACATAAATTAAAGATATGACATAAAGGCTTAACGATTGATTTGGCTGCAGTTAGATTACCCAGTTACTGAAAAAAATAACGGCGTTATTCCCAACACTGGTCCCTCCCAATAATGAGACCAAACTTAACGCCCTTGGCACACTCTGAAAATGAGAGTGCCACTACCATCCACTGAGTGGATATGCAACACAACTAATGTCATGACCTTACCTTCATTTTTCAGTTGTTCGCCGTGACCAGGATTTCCTCTTCTTATTTTCCACGTTCTACTCTTTGACTTGATGTTTGGATTCCGTTGGACTCCAGTCAGTAGTATTTTTTTCGCATCTTAAAGACAAGTCGAGAAGCGTCTCATACGATTAAAAGTAATTACGCTCATGTTAACCGATCGACTTTTCCTGAAAACAAACTTAACAAATAGGAAGTGGTCAAAGCAATCAGAATGCGTTGACGTGTCTTAGCTAGCGAGCTAAGCTAAACTAAACTAAGTCAAGTCAGCCTGCGAAGCTTCAACATAAAGGCAAACGACTTCCACTATGGTTTAAAATGGGACTTTTTAGTTCACTAAATTCTTACTTCAGTACTTACCCAATGAAAACGATTTGAAGGAGGTCGTTTGGTTTGGAGAAGGGAACACGAAAGAACAGCAAGCCCCGGATAACAAAGGTTGCGTCAATGTGAAGCGGAAGTAGTTCAAGTGCTGAAACTTCAGCGTGGTATGATCAAGCGTTTGGATGTTCCATCACGACTTTACATCTCTGGAGTCAAAAAATATTCCACAAATATGATCAACATATCCGAATTCTAGTCATCACTATCAATACCTCAATTTGAAGGCTCAGAAAAATATTTTGTAAACGTATACACTGAACTCGCTTCATTTGTAAATATTGAAGCCTCTCAGGCTTATTTAATTTAGCTTTTTTATTCTTTGCTAACCATTCCTTTAGTACGAAAGAAGAAGAGTGCAAGGCAGAACTACATCGAAGCGAAGAGAAGGAACGGCCAGGCGAGGTCGCTGTTGGCAAGACGTCTAGACTCAAAGCAGGTTGTTTCACATGGCTTGGAGAAACAAAACACATATAAATTCGTTATATATTTTTGAAATTCATTATTCATGTTTATGTTTAAAATTTTATGCTATAAATGAATTGATAAACTGATAAATATGTTATTAAAAACTTTATTAACAAATTGAAAATACCAACAGAAATGAACATCAGCTATGTCCCCAAGTAACACTCTCGTCAAAAGTTGATCTTTATGTTGAACAGAGAAGAGCTTTAAAATAGTTATAAAATACTTTAGAATTACTCGACCTGCTAAACATCGATCATGCTTAAACACACCTGCTTCTATTGACTGTACTGCTGGAGTACCTCATTGCTGAGGTGGTTGCAGCTCAACGTTGCATTCGTCGGAAGAATTGACCGAGAATAAATTGTCTTTTACCCAAAACTTGGCATGTTTAATTTCCACTGACATGCGGACACATCCTCTCTTATTGCTGTCTTCACAGGCAATCCCACATATCAAAGTCATCAAAGTCAAACACAAAGAAGTAATAAATGTAGCACATTAGAGAATTAAGTCCCATCCTGCCATCTTGTGGCGAAAAGATAATATGTCAATAATAACAAGCAATAGGAACATTATTTCAACATCAACTGAGGACACATTTATGAATACAAAACATTTCCTCCACCATTTCTTTCAACACCCCCCCCCCCCACTTGTTCTCATGTAGATTGCCTTTTTAACAACCAAATGAAATTTTACATTTCAAATTCCAAAAATAACACTGTCAAACTTCAATTTTAACTTTGTTACAGGTTTTGTCATGATATCAGCTATCATGTCATCCGTTATCAATCAGGTAGCACTCCGCATCTCCTCTATTGAGTGCAACTTCACTGCACCGGGTACCATCTGCCAACTCGACGCTGTGGTTCGAAGTTGCTTTTGAATTTGGTCTCGTCAGTGATATGAGATGTCGCTCCCGTGTCCACTATCAGGCCTCGTTCCCGGTTGCAGTGTGTATCCTGCCGCCTGGTGTCGGGCTGTTCATCTTTCACCTTGAACGCGAAGTCAGGATCTCCATCTTCAGCAATTTTTCTCGCTCCGTCCGGTTTTTCCTTGCGTCTGCAAGTGGTGTCTTTGTGCGTGTCCGTTTTGCACCGACTACACCATGTCTTTTTTCGACATGATTTTGCACGGTGGCCTTTGATCCCACATTTGAAGCACACCAACTCTGTGTCGTCTTTGATCCGGTCATGAGCGTTTGCTTTTGTGGCTTGCTTTGAAACTCTTGCTTTAGTCTTCATCACTCTGTCGCTTGTTTCTGCTGCATTTAACTTTTCCGTTTCTTCAAAAGTTCGGAGTTTGGTTTTGAATTCTGCAAATGTCATGTTCTCATCAGTATGTGCCACATAAATTGTAAATGGCTTGTAACTTTCTGGCAGCCCCTTCAAGACCATTGCGATAAGTAGACCATCTCCCAATGTTTCACCTGCATTTCGCAATGCTGTGATGGCGGTCTCAGCTCTTATTATGTAGTCCACTATGCTTTCTTCTTTTCCCTTTTGAAGAGATGTTAGCATGGTGTACAAGTTTATAATCCTGGGTTTTCCCTTCCCAGCATAATATTCTCTTAATATTTTCAGAGCTTTTCTTCCGTCATTTGGCGCATCTCTCATTATTAACGAAAGGCTTTTATCATCTAGAAGTTGTATCATTTCAGCATACGCGTCCGCATTTTTCATTTCATCATTTTCTCTCTCGGCTTCAATGTTTGGTCCTACCAGCACTGTCTTCTTTAGCCCGATTAGATGAAAATGTCCCAACATTTTAGTTTCCCAGAGTTCATATTTAGCTTCATCTCTGTCAAATGCCAGTCGAGGTAACCTACTTGTTCCTCGTGGATTCATGTTGCTTGTTAGCTTTTTCCGCTAATCAGCAGTCCATGAGCACGCTGTCCTTCGCGACCTTCTACACGGTGGAAACTGACTTTACCTTCGAATGACTCCTGGGCCCATAACCTGTTGAGGTGGTTGCAGCGCAACGTTGCATTCGTAGGAAGAATTGACAGAGAATAAATTGTCTTTTAGCCAAAACTTGGCATGTTTAATTTCCGCTGACATGCGGATACATCCTCTCTCATTGCTGTCTTCACAGGCAATCCCACAAATCAAAGTCATCAAAGTCAAACACAAAGAAGTAATAAATGTAGCACTTTAGAGAATTAAGTCCCATCCTGCCATCTTGTGGCGAAAGATAATATGTCAATAATAACAAGCAATAGGAACATTATTTCAACATCAACTGAGGACACATTTATGAATACAAAACATTTCCTCCACCATTTCTTTCAACACTCATAAAATAAGATTGTTGATGACACTATGGTTTTAATAAACAGAAGACAATTAAAATTTGAGTGCCTGAAAGGACGCAATTGGCTGGGGGCAATGACGGCGACGTAGTCCATTGGAAAAACGTGTCTTAGCCTGGACTGCGCCGAGATAGCGGAGAGCAGTGAGGACAACCATAAGCTGATTTTAAGGGGGGGCCAGGGGTCCAGGCCCCTCCTGGTGGCCAAAAAGTGTCATTGCATGTTATTGACTTTCCTATATATTTATATAAAAGTCGCTAAGCAATAAAACTGCAACAATAATGAATGAAACGAACAAAAAAAATGTTTATATGATGGGTCAAAATTATTTCTCCAACAGATCATGTGACTAGCAACTTAGACGGTCATTTGCTCTGCATATAATTTTCCACAAAAAAAAAATTAGGGGAGGGAAATTTTATTTTTCAAATGATTTTTTTTTCTTTGATTAAAAAAAATATTTTTGGGGGGGATTAAATAATTTAGACACAAATTTCCTACTCATAATATGGCCCAAACACAAAAAGGATTGCTTCAAGCAAAGAAAACTTTTTCAATGAAAAATTAAGTGTTCAAATGCAAATTTTTCAATATCAAAAATTTTTTCGCATTCAAAAACTTTTTCCATGATTAAAGTTTAGCTTTTTTTGATTGAAGTGATTTTTTAAAAAATATTTTTTTTTTTGAAGCAACTTATTTTTAGATTTGAATAATAAAGACAAAAATGTCCTAGCCAAAATGTGGCCCAAATACAAATCAACATTACTTCAATCAAAAAAGTTGCTTTAAAAAACTTGACTTCAATCAACAAAAAAAAAAAAAAAAAAAAAAAAAAAAAAGCTTTTTTTGTTGTTTCAAATTTTATTTTTGCATTCAAAAAAACGCTCAGTGTCAACTTATTATTATAAATATTCTTGTAAGTTCATTTTAATGCTGACACTGCGTTTCGGGGTCATTAACATGTTGTGCCCTCCCTGCCCCAAAAGTCAAACTCCGTCTATGAGGACAACAATGTACGTGCCCTTACCGGGTTGGTGCGAAAGTAAATAGAATTGGAACAAACCTGGTTGTCAGACCAACTAGAGCCCAACCGATCGATCGGGTACGATCACGTCATTTTTAAAGTATCCGTATCGGCAAAAAAAAATATCGGACATGCCTTTTTTTAATATATATATATATATATTTTAATTAAATCGTTTTCTTATTGTATTTAACGTTACAGACAAAATGTGTTACACTCTTCCAGAGTCTTTAGTTTAAGCTTAAGGTAGGGTTATCAAAATTAACGCGTTAACGGCGAGAATTAATATATATTACATTTATCACGTTCCAATATTTAATGCAATTAACGCATGCACTGCACGACCCACTCACGCATTGTCACATTCAATCTATAATGGCGCCATTTTACCCATACAGTATATAGAGCTAAAAGGCAGCGTAAAATGAGTAGAGAGAATTTTGGCAGCTTTTGGAGCCTTTTTTTAAATGGCTAAAGCCTTATAATCCCTCTCCCAACGATTAGGATAATCGTGGGAAGCAATGTGGGGAAGAAAGATAGTAGGTGATCTTTTTCTTAACACCCTACATTATTTCCCAACGCAGAGAAGATATATCCATTGGTACCACGACGCAGTCATGGTTGCACTTCCCATCATGCATTTGGGCAGAAGTTAAATGGCTACAGTATCATTTACTGAAAGCTCAAGTACACTAGATGGCAATATTTAGTCACAATATACAAAGTCACATTTATCCTTTAAGAATTACAAGTCTTTCTATCCGTGGATCCCTCTCACAGAAAGAATGTTAATAATGTAAATGCCATCTTGAGGATTTATTGTCATAATAAACAAATACAGTACCTATGTACTGTATGTTGAATGTAAATATTCGTCCGAGTTTTATTCATTTTTTTCTTAATGCATTGCCAAAATGTATACGATCGGGAAAAATTATCAGGAATGATTGGAATTGAATCGGGAGCAAAAAAAAAGCAATCGGATCGGGAAATATCGGGATCGGCAGATAAACTAAAAGGATCGGCATCGGATCGGGAGCAAAAAAACTTGATCGGAACAACGCTAATCGCAACATTTGAAGATGGCGTCGCATTCCATTGGCACGGTAACTCCCGTCACCCATGCAACAGTAACGCACAAATTCTCCTGCTCAATTCAAGACTGACACCCCTGGACACTGGCCTGATAACCCTTCTGATTAGCCTCCCCACTGCACAGCAACTTTAAAAAGACTGAACATATCCGTCAGATGTCGTCACTCATTGGGAATGTCTTTTGAGTATAACTCGAAATCTAGGCCTCCATGGGTTGGTCCAATTGATTTTAATGGATTTTTTTTAAAAACTTTTTTTTATCAGCATATTTAACAACGGAAAGAACAAAGTATTTAATAAAAGAACAAAAGGGCATAGGCAGAGTTTGACTTTCGGGGCAGAGGGGGCACAACATGTTGCTGTCCCGGAAACGCAAAGTTGAAAATGAGCGTTTTTTGTTTCTTTTGTTTTTTGGGAATTCTAAATCAGGCTGCTTGACAATACTTTACGCCAAGATCGTCATCCATTGACTATGGTACGCCCGCCGGTGTCGTGCCAATGTAGTTACCCCAGTCAAAAATTGTATCCCCTGGGCGGAGTCATATGGAGGTAGATTTGTGTCTTTATTATTCAATTAAAAAAGTTGCTTCAATTAAAAAAATGGCTGCTTCAATCAAAATATATATTTTCAACCCCAAAAAAAGTCGCTTCAATCAAAAAAAAAAAAAAAATGTGTTTGAATGCAAAAATAAGTTTGAAACTCAACAGAATGCACGTGAAACCTATTTTTCTTTGATTGTTGTTTGGGCCACATTTTGGAGAGCACATTTTTGTCTTTATCATTTAATAAAAAATAAGGTGCTTCAAAAAAATGTATATTTTTAAAAAGAAAAATTCCAATCACAGAAAAAGTTTTTGGATGCGAAAAAATATTTGAGATAGAAAAATTTGCATTTGAACACTTAATTTTTCATTGAAAAAGTCTTTGATTGAAGCCATTGTTTTCGTGTTCAGGCCATATTATGAGGAGGACATTTGTGTGTAAATCATTCAATCCCCCAAAAGTTGCTTCATCAATATTTTAAATCAAAGGAAAAAAATAATTTGAAAGATTAAATTGCCCTCCCCTGATTTTTCTTTTTTTAATTATATGCAAAGGAAATGACCGTCACTCTAAAGTGCTAGTCACATGATCTGTTCGAAAAATAATTTTGACCCATTATAAAAATATTTTTTTGTTCATTTCATTCATTTTTGTAGCAGTTTAATTGCTTTACAACTTTTATATATATGGGAAAATCAATTACATGCAATGACACTTTTCGGCCACGATGCCCCTGATCCCCCCTTAAAATCAGCTCATGCAAAAGCGGTACATGAACAAGAATGTAATACTTTACAACATGATAACTTCCAGTTTCCAGCTGTGCAGTATAATTGGCTGTGACTGTGACAGATTTTAACGGGAGGGTGGCGGGAATAGTGAACAGAAATCAACACTGTCATCAACACTTTCTGGTTGTGACTCAGTCTTTTCCTCTTCCTTCAACCTCTATATCAAAACTTCCTCAACTTGTCCATCTGAGAACAAACCATGAGATGTTCAGTGAGCCACTTATAGCACAGTTTTTTCAAAACTATTACTTCATTATTATTCATATTTGACAACTCTCGCACCTAATGATAATGATATAAAATGTTTTAGAACAATAACATTGTAATTGTGTTTGTAATTGTTGGATTTTACACCTGAATATCCTTGCAAACTGTGTTATTCTTACTGATGGTGTTCTTCACCCAGCTGATTAGGGATCTACCTTTGACATTCCAAGCATCTGGATAACGTTTTCGTTCTACAAAATAACAAACAACAAGACAAATAGAGCTTTTGATCGCAAAGTAACAATTTTTTAATCATAACTATTGAACTGTTGAACTATTTGCCCACATAACAACGGGGAAGGCTCTCGGCTGCTCCTGGTTGAATGAGGTGGCTCCCAGGACGGTAATCTGATGAGTCTGGATCAAGATCGGTCTCACTTTTTTTCATCATCTTCATCGTTGGTTTCAACCTCGGGCTAAGGAGTAACGCAACGTGAGCTCTTGGTCTCTCTTGGTTCTTGGCCCGAGATGAGTTCTTACCAAATGCGCTATTGACCTCCAGTGGCCAGTTTTATTGCTTTAAAATGAGTTTTGAGCTTTGTGCATTGTATCTTAGATACATCAGAACCTACAGATGCCTTTTATTTAAAAAAAAAAACACCAAAAAAACGCAAAAGACGTACAAATACGTTTTTGGGACACTGAAGCAATTAAAAATAGAACGTATTTATATGTTTTTGGGAGCTAATGAGTTGACAGCCTCATCCAGCTCCTTTTTTTTTTAACCCCTCAACCTCCTTTCCTTCTGAGGCATGTCTACATAATGAAATATAAATCGTAAATAATAAAAATAAAATTCCCTAGTGGCTTTTATTTTTAAAGCTTTTTTAATTTCTTTCACAATAACGTTGTGAAGAGAGAGAAGACAGAACACTTAACAAGGGCGACTAGCAGGAAATATACAAAAATATTTATTTTTACCAAAAAATACATAGAAATGGAATGACCAAATTATCATATTAAGAAAATGAAATAGAGAGACGATTGCAAATATTAAATTTAGAACCCAACTTAAACATGCGTACCTTTCTACATAATGCTGTGAAGAGAACGGACAAATATGGTTGCCTATAGAGAGTAGAGACACACGGATCGAAATAGCCATGGGCCTGGGAGGTAATTAATTATAAAAGTAGAAAACTAAAAGAAAATTATTATTTTTTCAAAAATCCCCAAAGTAAACCTGGTGTAACAATTTTCACAATTTCACAATGTCAGGGAAGTTCAGTTTGAACTCCAAGACAAGTGTTACTTCAACACCTTGATTAGAGAAATAAATACGACCACAACCATGGATTGATTTTCTTCGAAGGTTTTAGTACAAGAGCTCTCGGGTAAAGACGCGGAGCCACGCACAAAGCGCCTCTCCGCATGTGGACAAAAGAGAAATGCAGGGCATGCCTCTATTTATGGGTTGACATCATAGAAACGAAACTTATCATCTCACAAACCTTGGTATTTTTCCATACAAAAACATCTTTGAGCTGAGACCTTGAACACTGGTGCCGGGTGGAACGAAGATAAGAAAACAGTCTTCCCTTGGATTCATTCAAGGCATGTTGAAAAACAACGGAACATCACAGTCCATATTTGGGCATATGGTGATAGTCTATGGCAGTGTTTTTCAACCTTTTTTGACTCAAGGCACGTTTTTACATTGGAAAAAAACTTGCGGCACACCACAAACTTAAAATGTTCCAAAATTAGTTTCTGCACAGTATAATTTAATTATAAAATAATTTCTCAATATGTATACTTACTCAGTGTGAAACTTGAGCCTTTTTAGATGAACACAGAGTCGATATCCTTATTCTTCAACCGCTCTCAGTCTCTGTTTTTATTATGGATGGGAATCGAAATCCGATTCCAATTCCGAACCGGTTCCTAGTGTTTCGAGGCCTCGACATCACAATGAAAAAGCCTTAACGATCCATTAACGATTCCTAAAGACGCATATTGCGTCGTGACGTGTCTTGTTGTCCAGACGCATCAAACTGGCATGGCGCCAAGAACCATTCGCTCCAAAGTTTGGCTGCACTTCACTTCACGAGCATTGCAGCCGTAAATATAACAATGACAGCACGTTGGTTCAAAAACTTCAATCGCTCGAAAGTGTGTCTTCAAAAAATTACAACAAAGTGACTTGCAGTCATTGCAAGGCGGAGATAACTGCATCGGGAGGGAATACGACTGCAATGTCCTCACCGGGACGCTAAGGGTCAGTCCTGGCTATACAGTTAGCTAAACTCCCAAATGACGATACAGAAGACATTGGTATAATTTGCTAACTTTATTCAACCATCGTGAAGAGTGAAACTAAAAATAGAAATGAAACAAAGCAATTTTGTCCCCAATAACAAACAGGTTTGCATCAACGTAAATCAGCGATGATTAGCTTATAATACATTAATAATACAAACTGTTAGCATGCGTTCGCTAGCATTAGCACATCGTTCAAACCACTACACAACTGGATTTAGATGTCCGATCGCGAGTGGAAACACACAACAACACAAAAGATGATACATACAGGCGTTGCCTCTGTAGATAATTTACAAACATTAACAAAGAACGTAGGCTCGTAGCAGTAATTCCCTCTCTCACTAACTCGCTCACTCACTCGGATGCGGCACTTCTTCTTCACGTGTAAGCGCGCTCTTCTTCACGTGAGGAAGCGCAAGGGCGCCCCCACTTGAGCGGGAAAGCACCATAAAAACTAAGGGATGCATTTCAACATAATGGTAAATAATACACTTTAACACAGGGGTCCCCAAACTACGGCCCGCAGGCCGGATACGGCCCCCTGAACAATACCAGAGAGCATTTTGAATTTTTTCTTATTTTTATTTTTTTTCTCAATAGTGTTATTTCCTGGCCTTTTTCTGTGAAGAACTCAGAGAGGGTTATTTGGTTATTATCTATTTAATAGTGTTACTACCCTAATTTTCGCACTATAAGGCGCACCTGACTATAAGCTGCCCCCCCACCAAATTCGGCACGAAAACGGCATTTGTTCATAGATAAGCCGCACTGGACTATAAGCCGCAGCCGTCCCGTAGTATGTATGTATGTACTGTATGTATGTATGTATATACAGTGGGGAGAACAAGTATTTGATACACTGCCAATGGGTTTTCCCATTGGCAGTGTATCAAATACATGTTCTCCCCTACATTGGCAGTGTATCAAATACTTGTTCTCCCCACTGTATGTATGTATCATGGGATATTTACACGAAAAGGATATTAACCAGTAATACTTTATTTGAGATCGTCGTCATACCAATTACTTTGAACCAATTGGCTGCAAAGCTTCATTGCTTCAAGAAGTTTAATTTGGCCATCACTGTTAAACAGTCAACCTCTTCTGCCACCTGCTGTCAACACTTTTGTTGTCCAACATGCCTCCGAGCATGCATTGCAGCGCTACAGATGTATATACAATCAAAATTCATGTCCTGTGCAAATAATTTCTTCAGTTACTGTTCCAGTTGTTTCATTAATTGCTAGTTATGGTATTTGGTAACACTTTATTAGACAATGGTGCCATAAGACTGTCATAATTATTACATGACACTGTCATGAGCATTTATGAATGCTTATAACAGATGTCATTTAGTGGTATCCGGCAAATTATCTCACTTTTGAATGGATGTAAAACATCCAAGCTGGACATAAATTGAGTTATTGACATAATTTGCCGGATGTCACTTCACAACATAAGCATTCAGTAATGCCCATGATACTGTCATAACTATGAATGACGGTCTTATGACAATGTTATGATGGCGCTTTGTAATAAATTGTTACCTATTAAACCCAATAAATCTTCAAATAAGCCACACTGGACTATAAGCCGCAGAATTCAAAATGAAGGAAAAAAGTAGCGGCTTATAGTCCGAAAATTACGGTATTATTTATTATATTATACTATATTATCATTTTTATTTTATTTACTTTTGTTACGTGAAGAATCTAGAAAGGGTTATTTGATTGTGGCTTTCTGAAAAACAATCATTTTTTTACGTTTAGGCACTCCTGCAATCGTCACACTTTTTCTGTTACAACAGAAAAGGGAAAAGTTATGTGGCCCTCACAGGAAAAAGTTTGGGGACCCCTGCTTTAACACATATTGCCTAAGGCAGAACAACGACCTATATGCCAATATATACCAATATTTTTCATTTCTATTGGAAAAATGTTTCAGTTAAATGTTACACATTCTTGTGCATTTGCCAATTATTGCCACAGTTAACATTGAGGCTTTGGGCCTCTTTTGACCTTGTTGTGAGTTTGTTTAATCAGAAGTCACAACCTTACAAACTCGATGCCAATCAAAATGTTTGTTCTTCTTTTTCCCCAAATTAGAATCGATAAGAGAATCGATAAAGAATCGAATCGTTAAGCAATGTCGATAATGGAATCGGAATCGTAAAAATCGTATCAATTCTCATCCATAGTTTTTATTATTTTTAAAAAAATTTTTTAATAGTAGCTAGGCCTAAAAAAGGTCAGAATTATCAGAAAGGGGGACTTGAGCAATGTCTTTAACCACATCAGGGCTGAGCATCTCACAGACAATAGCTTTGCAAGGAGGTAGTATTAAATGTCTCTGTCACGGTGTGGGACTTTTTGGATTTAGCAACAAGGTAACTGGCTTTCTCATTTACCTTTGTAGTTTTTATCAAAAAGTTGCCTGTTTCTCTGTGTTTTCACGAAGGCAAACAAAATACTCCATCGACTTGTTTTGAAGCGACAGGTGTTTCGTTTGGTGATGACGTTTAAACTTGCTTGGCACCATGGCGCTGTTTTTGGATTGCTCCTTGTGTCGTGTTCAATAACTGCTTGGATTTTTAGCCCTTAGCCACCTTGCGGTTCTCAACAACGTGTTGGAATAAAACACATGAGGAGGATTGACGGTCGTCACAAATGGATATAATAGGAAGGACACTTTGGAGTACATCGACACATGACGAGTCTAACCATATGATGTGCAGTACACGTGCTGGGGTCCACATTGTCGTGGAGAGCAAGGTCGTTGATGGCTAGAAATCCGAGCTGTTTTTGAACGCGACACGAGCGATACTCCGCTCATCTGCACACGACAGAGAACTTTCTACCTACTCCTTCCTTCCTTCTACTGCAACTCCGCCCGACGACGTAAAAAAACAATAGTGTAAGAGCCCCGAATGGGGAAATAGAAAGGAGAGGAGTTAGTGATGACTTTCCCATTTTATTGTGGCAACAATGGAAAATAATAAACAAAATAAGAGCGGCATCCGCAACATGCAACCGAGGAAAGAGGCGCTCTCACGCCGTTCTCCCTGAGAATCCCTCCCTCCTTGCTAGCTTCCCGGTACGTCACTACTCTGCAGTCTGACGGCCCCTTCAAGGGCCTGTACAGTTACGGACATTCCAAATTTATATATATATATATAAATGCGGCATTAGATAATTTCTCGCGTCACATCTGACGATAGTGTGCCGCGGCACACCGCTTGAAAAACACTGGTCTATGGGAAGGCAGACTCAACAGATTAATGCTATAATGTACTCTTGCAAGCATACAAAATATGATGCATAATGATTGTGTTTTAAGCATGAATAAAATTCTCTCACACAAAATTTCAGTTTCACAGGGTAAAACCATGGTAACACTTTAACACCACCAGATGTCCTCGGACTCCTCACCACACACTAGCAGTGCAATGGTTTGCGGTTCAAACCCGAACCGTACGGTTCGCCCAGTACGGTTCAATACGCCTTTATTAACCGCACCTTTTCGGTTTCGAAATTAATTTATTCCGAACGCTCTGTAGAATGAATTGTTCGAGCTCTGTGTGCCTGTGTACACAGAAGCACAGTGAAGCGCAACTGTGGAGAAAATCCCATCCCGCGAGTAAATGTCCAATCGCTGTCAAGCAACTGTGTAATATGAGCAGAGTAACGCCTCTCTCACTTACGAGCCAAGTGAAACAAGAGGGAAAACAGAAAAAGCTATCGTGAGCGGAGGAGTGGAGTGACCGAATTTTGAGGAAACACAGGCTTTTATTAAATCTGCGGTGTGGAAACATTTTGGTTTCCCCGTGGACTACAATGCGGAGGGAGAGGAAAATATAACAGCAGGCACAGGTCAGCCCCCTTCACTTGCAAGTTGAGGAGGTAGTCACTCTGTACATTTCAAAGGACTGTCTCGATGTGGATGGCACTCCTTTTAAATGGTGGGAGAAGGAAGAGGGCAAGTTCCCCTATTTGGCAAAAGTTGCTCAAAGGAACTTCTGTGTCCCAGGAACCTCTGTTCCAAGCGAAAGAGTTTTCTCCACTGCAGGGGACATTATCAGTGCATGCCGCTCTCGCCTTGCTCCGGAGAATGTCGACAGGCTTGTGTTATTGCATAAGAATATCAAACTTGAAAAAAAGAAAAAATAATCTAAATAATAGCTATTATCTATTAACAGTAACTGTAACTGATGTTGCTCTTTTGGCTTTACTGTACAGAAGTATTTGTTACATGAAAACGGTTAGTATTTTTATTTATTTGTTGCTGTTGCTGGCCGTTTTATTTTTGTTATTGTTTGTTTCCCCTGAACTGTCGTTTATATTCAGTCAGTTCACTCAGTAGTTCAAGCTAATGTGCAACTTTTTTTTTTACTACTGTGTGTATTTCAGTAGTCAGTCACTACACTAGCCAAAGAGCTAAGAGACATTTTGACAGTTAAAAATGTTTACATTTTAAGTGTTTATTTCATTTTCTTAAAGCAAAATAAAGTCAGTCTTCTGGAAGTCAGCCTTTTTTTTTTTTAATGCAAAACGCAAACCGAACCGAAACCGTGATCCCAAAACCGAGGTTCGAACCGAACCGTGGGCTAACTGAACCGTTGCACCCCGACCACACACACAGGTCAAAAAGGACGGGGGGGGGTTATGCGGCGGCTTAGAGGCACTCAGACGGCTTTTTTCCTTTTAAAAGGTTTTTTTCAGTGTTCAAGTAAAGTTCTCGGTGGCGTGTCTGCACTCAGCCAGCACACACATACGCACCAAAAAACAAAACAACAAAAAAAAAGCCCAGTCAAAAGGGGAACTTTGGTCATGTAGGGGCAAAGGGGCAGGTGCTCAAACAGTTCTTTTGGCTTACAATACAGCATTTTATGAAAAAGAGGAGTGCAGGAGTAGAAATAGCTTTTTCAGCCTTGTGTATATTGGATAGTTGTGAAAAAGAGCAGCACCTGAAAAATTATTTTGTTCTTTATGTCATTTCATATCATTATGTATTTCAGTGTGTTTGCACATGTCTTTCTAAATTGGTCTTCTTACTAAATCTTTTCTCGCAAAGTGTGCAAGAGTAAGGCTTCTTTCCAGTGTGTGTTCTTGTCTGAATGTTTAAATTTCCCTTGGTGGAGTATTTTTTATCACAAAGTGTGCAGGTATAAGGCTTCTCTCCAGTGTGGTTTCTTGTGTGCGATACTAATTGTACCTTCTGAGTGAATCTTTTACCACAAAGTGAGCAGGCAAAAGGCTTCTCTCCAGTGTGTGTTCTTGTGTGAATGTTTAAATTTGCCTTCGTGAAGTATTTTTTGTCACAAAGTGTGCAGGCATAAGGCTTATCTCCAGTGTGTATGCTTGTGTGCCTGTTTAAATCTCCCTTATTGGTGAATCTTTTACCACAAAGTGTGCAGGCAAAAGGCTTCTCTCCAGTGTGTGTTCTTGTGTGAATGTTTAAATTGGCCTTTGAGAAGAATTTTTTATCACAAAGTGTGCAGGCATAAGGCTTATCTCCAGTGTGTATGCTTGTGTGCTTGTTTAAAAGTCCCTTATTGGTGAATCTTTTACCACAAAGTGTGCAGGCAAAAGGCTTCTCTCCAGTATGGTTTCTTGTGTGCGATACTAATTGTCCCTTCTGAGTGAATTTTTTACCACAACGTGTGCAGGCAAAAGGTTTCTCTCCAGTGTGATTTCTTGTGTGTTTAAATCTGCCTTCTTGAAGTATCTTTTACCACAAAGAGTGCAGGCATAAGGCTTCTCTCCAGTGTGTGTTCTTGTGTGAATGTTTAAATTTGCCTTCGTGAAGTATTTTTTGTCACAAAGTGTGCAGGCATAAGGCTTATCTCCAGTGTGTATGCTTGTGTGCCTGTTTAAATCTCCCTTATAGGTGAATCTTTTACCACAAACTGTGCAGGCAAAAGGTCTCTTTCCAGTGTGTGTGCTTGTGTGAATGTTTAAACTTACCTTATGGGCGAACTGTTTACCACAAATTGTGCAGGCAAAAGGCTTCTCTCCAGTGTGTGTTCTTGTGTGAATGTTTAAATTTGCCTTCGTGGAGTATTTTTTATCACAAAGTGTGCAGGCATATGGCTTATCTCCAGTGTGTATGCTTGTGTGCTTGTTTAAAAGTCCCTTATTGGTGAATCTTTTACCACAAAGTGTGCAGGCAAAAGGCTTCTCTCCAGTGTGTGTACGCATGTGTACCTTTAACTTGCATTTCCAAGGAAATGTTTTATCACAAAGCGAGCAGCGAAAAGGTTTCCCAACCGTACATTCTTTTGTGTCTCTTTTCACTGATGACTTGTTTAAAGATTTTGAATCATTTTGGTCAAAGTCATCCTCTTCCTCATCAGTATCAAAGTCAGAAGAATGTGAAGTTATGTCGTCGCTGTTCGAAAATGGAGCTGACAGGCCGTCCGGTTGCGATCGTCCCTCTCCTTTTGTTGTCACGTGCTGAAATGAGCCGTCGCTCAAAGGGTTCGCTTCTCTGCTCCCTTCGCTTGGTCCTTCGTCTTCTTCGCTCTTCACACCGACACCCATTGAAAATTTGAGGATTTCAACTTCCTGTTTTTCTTCTTTAATGTCAGGGGTCTCTGGCTTCGCCTCCTGTTTGATCCACGGCATGTCGGACTCCTCCTCCTGTTTAACGTGGATGGGGTCGGGCTTCTCAGGGTGCAGATCTTCTACACTTACGTCTGTGGGACCCTGGGTGGGTGAAAAAAAAAATCACGTGATTTGCTGACGTCGGATTTATATAGAGAAAAACTGGTAGTCCCTGGGTAACGACGTACCTGACTGATGTGATTTTGACTTTACGACGCTGGAGTCTCCAGTCTTTTACAATGTTGACTTTTGTTTTATGATGCATGCTTTTATTTTGGCGTAGGAAACATCGGGCAGGTAGTACTTCCGCACGTGAGACTTGCAAGTCAGAGCGCATTTACACACGAAGAACGAATTTGCTCACGCTAAGATGAACGCACACACACGCGCACGCATACACACACAAGGAAGAGCCATTTGCTCCCACTAAGAAGCCGAGTGTTAGAGAGGAAAGACCCTGAGCGCACATTTTTTACTTTTGAAGCATCCACAGGCTACACCTTTTGTACCGTTTCTTATATGTTTTCAATTGTTGTGAAATACTTGGGAAAGTTGTGTGATTGTTTTTAATGATGTGCGAACGCTAACTGATACATGCTAATCGTTTGTGTTCAATGTAATTGCTGTATTAGCAGCGAGTTATCGACAAAACTTTGAATTGCTGTTGTTGACGATAAAACTGATTTCATTTCATTTTTATTTTAGTTTCATTCCGCAAATGTTGATGTCATGAGAAGCTGAATAAAGTCAGGAAACCACACGGACTTATCTTCAACATCCTGGCGAGGACAGTTCAATGGTGTCTGACTTGTTTTTGGATAGTTATTTCGAGATTTAGGCGGTATTAAAAGGGTTAACTTTGAATTACACGGAAATTTGAGTTACATCTCCGGTGTAGGAATGGAACTCGTTCGTAACCCGGGGACTACCTATATACATTGATGAATTCACTAACTTCATGTTTTATTTAATGGTGGGCTGAGAAGCATAATTTGTGTTCCAAATGTGTTGCATGACAATAGACAATATATATTTTTCCTCTTTATTCTACATATTGAATTGGTTTTTGCCAGAGATGCCGACAGAGGCTCTCTCATTTTCACCAATGAGACGATGCAATAATACCTACATGCTCCACTATAGACCCCAATCACATGACGTCACAACTCCGCCCCCCTGACTTGATCCACCATATTGTCCGTCAGCTCATCGTGCTTACACATTACCGCTACGTACATTCCTCTTATTATGGCGTGTTTTTCTGCTCGTTAACATTAATAATCAAAATAGTAAAGGCGTGTGTGGCGGTTGGTTGCAGTAACAGGGAAGATAGACGGAGAGACTTGAAGTTCTACCGTATTTCGAGAGACCCGAAGAGGAGAACGAGATGGACTGCTGCAATTCGACGAGAATACTGGGCACCAAACGATCACCACAGACTATGTAGTAGTCATTTTTTATCTGGTAAGATGCATTTAATATATATTTAGAGGGTTTTGGGCTGACAACCACCATTAAGATCATTGCGAGGCTAATCGCCGAAAACATACAGTTTTAAATTCAAGATGTTTATTTCTTTCACTATCATTATTTTTTGAATAATATTTAGTTGGTACCAAGTGAAAGAAGCTGGCCTCGTCTACGGATCATCAGTTAAACAGGAGTATCCAAATTTATTGCAAAGGGGGCCAGATTTGGTGTGGTAAAAATGTGTGTGTGTGGGGGGGGGGGGGGGGGCTACCTTGGCTGATTTACGTAGAACAATATATTTAAACAAATTTTTAGCAAGCCCTCCTGTGTGTCACGTTTACTTTATTATTATTTTTATTAATTCATAATTTCAACAATCTCGCCTTTGTGGCGTTCTCTTTCGACCCTCGGGCTCTTGCGAAATACCGCTGCTGTGAAATTAAACCAGCTTCGAGTTGCTTTAATTTCTCGCTGCGTATTTTCCGTGTAATCTTGTCGTATATGTCAGCGTGTCTTGTTTAGTAATATTGTCTCACATCAAACTCTTTGAAAACAGCGACTGTCTCTTTACAAATGAGGCAGACACAGTGTATTTTATTGAAGAAATAGTCCAATATCCACCTATCTTTGAAGCTGACAAGATAGTTGTAGATATCAGGGTAGCAGATGTCAGGCAGAGAAGGCGAAGACAGCGAGTCGAAAAATATCGATTTAGGCATCAAATATGGATCTGGCGAATGGATCGACCGAAGCTTTTCCACATAACGCCTTTTATGCAACACATCCAATGAGTTTACAGCATCTGAAGGCACCGGGGCTTCCATGAATTGCACTATAAATTGCACGATAAATTGAGACCATTGAGAATACGGACACACAATGACGGACAATATGGCGGCACAATACAGCGACACGTCATTGTGTGACGTTGGTGATTAGGGTCTATACTAGAGCTTAAACGAATACTCGAGTAACTCGAGTTTAAAAACTGATCCGAGTTGTTTTATTCACCACGAGTAATCGTTTATTTTGACAGCTCTAAGCATCACGTTTTGCTCGGACTAATTTTAATGCGGGACGCGCTGATTTCACGTACGTAGAGGAAGAAGAAGAAGAGAAAAAAAACTTATTGCAGCCAACAGCCGCTACAAACGACGCCGACGTTGCTAAATGCTAACCCACACGATGCTAGTTGGTAGCTGGTCGTGTCTGATGAGTCTCATAGAGATCACATGTATGTTGAACTAGATGCAAAAGGACAGACTCGGCCGCGTCTGGGCAGCGTTAGTAAACAGCCGCCATCTTAAAGCAGTAGAGCGCTAAGCGCTAATAAATAAGATTAACGTAACGTTAGCCCTGCGGAGGGCTAGGTTTCTATTAATTATGACCACTGTCGATGCTTGGCAAACGTGTCTTACTTACAGGCTTTAACATAACATAGCGATGTGGAGTGATGAGGGTGTAAAATAAAAACTCAATAATGCTAACTATCAATTTTAGCTCAGTAGTCATTGCTGGATAAAACACCAGGTAGCACTGGTCCCTAATGCTCTCCAATACAGCCTGTATCATACATTTATTTTGAACACAGCAAAACTTACTAACTTAAAACTTAACTAGAACTTAAAAATGGCTTGTCACAAATAGAAATTCAATGGAAACACGTGGGAAAAAAATCCTAACTTTTAAGTGATGTGTGTTATCAAGCGTAACAGCATTTTTAGGTATATATATATATATATATATATATTTTTTTTTTTCTTTTTAAAGAAGATCTAAAGGTTTTTTGAGTGAAAGTAGTGAATTAGCCTTTTTTTAATTTTAGTTACATCTGAGATGCAATTGTTGGCTGTTTTCAACAATATACATCGAAAATAAAGACATTGACTGACTGAAAATGGTTCAAGATTAGATGAAAAGTCTTGTATTCTCATGTATATTTATAATTGCTCTTCACCCAAAAATATATTTGTTTTATCCGATTACTCGATTAATCTATAGAATTTTCAGTCGATTACTAAAATATTTGATAGCTGCAGCCCTAGTCTATACCAATCAAAGGTAACAGTATTTTTTCTCTACTAAAGGGCGCTCATGCTCTTTGGACGAATGGTATGTATTTGTTTTCTTTTTCTTCCACAAAAAAATTATATTTTATTTCAGTCAAATTTTTATCACTTGACTGTGCATAAAGGGCAGGGGGGTCAAAACAATTCCAAAAGTTGTTGAAAATATTGTATCAGCATCGTAATATGGTCCCAAAAATCTTGATGGTTGACATTGTCACCTCATCAAGGCAGTATTAAGATAAAACGGTTACTAATTGATGTTTTAAGTGTTGTTTTGGTCTGAATTCGAGTCTTTTTGTGTCATATTTTGGCCTATTTGGCCTACCAATATTTAACAAATATTCATGTTCCACACAGTTACTCACAATGTTACTCTTTACTTGAGTATTCTTTTCAACAAATACTTTTTTATACTTATACAGTGCAGGCATGCAAACTCTGTTAGGGGTGAAAAAGGTGACAAAGTAACATGGACACATTCTTTAAAAATCAAACAATGTGATTTTCTGTTTTTTTTCCCCACATTCTGTCTCTCATGGTTGAGGTTTGCTCATGTTGACAGTTAGAGGCCTCTCTAATATTTTCGAGAGAACTTGCACAATTAGTGGGTGACTAAATACTTATTTGCCCCACTGTACTTCCCCCCCAAAAAATCTTTTCTCCCAAAATGAGCAGGCGAAAGGCTTCTCTCCAGAGTTTCTGCTCATTTGCGTTGCTAAATTTGTTTTCTGAGCGAATCTCTTACCAGAGAGTGAGCAGGCAAAAGGCTTTTCTCCTATGTGTGTACGCTTATGGATTTCTTAAGAATGCCGCTGAGAAAATCCTTTATCGCAAATTGTGCAGGCGAAAGGCTTCACTCCAGTGTAGTTTCTTGTGTGTCATACTAAATGTCCTTTTTGAGTGAATCTTTGACCACAAAGTGAGCAGGCAAAAGGCCTTTCTCCAGTGTGCATACGCGTGTGTCTTGTCAACAAATACTTCCAACAAAATATTTCCTCACAAAAGGAGCAGGCGAAAGAATTTCCTTCAGTGTGTGTTTTCATGCCAAAAAGTGTACATGGAGGTTATGCTGTTATAGACCATACTCACATGACGTTGAAGAAAAATAGTCGTGTAAAAACTGTCAAAGACGATTTCTCTTTTCTCAGTTTCTTTTATTCTCGTGGAAAAACAGAAAGTGAACGGCACACAATTCTAGAGTAAAACAGAAAATGTCCAAGTACATTTATTGAGGAAATAACTGGTCGGCCAGGACATTCCACGGATACGACCTCCATGGAAGTGTCAAACCCCCTTCTTGTCCCGTATATATTTGTGTTAACAGATGCGGTCAGAGCCAATAGAGCCTACCCACGTACCACGTGCTCGCTGTATGGTTCCGCCCACTTGTCCGTCAAAACACAGTGTTAACCTGTTACGGCTACGTACATTTCTCCTATTTACGGCGTGTTTTTCTGCTCCTTAACATTAATAATCAAAATGGTGAAGGCGTGTGTGGCTGTTGGTTGCACTAACAGAGAAGATGGAAGGAGAGACTTGAAGTTTTACCGTATTCCGAGGGATCCAAAGAGGAGAGCGAAATGGACGGCTGCAATTCGACGTGAAAACTGGACACCAAAAAATCACCACAGACTACGTAGTAGTCATTTTATATCCGGTAAGATGCATTTAATATATATTTAGAGGGTTTTGGCCTGACAACCACAATTAAGATCATTGCTAGGCTAATCACCGACAACATACGTCGTAGTACGACATAGTTTCAAATTCAAGATGTTTGTGACTTCCCTTTCTTCCACCATCGTTATTTTTTGAATAATATTTAGCTGGTACCAAGTAAAAGAAACTGGCCTCGTCTACGGGGCTGACAAATAACCACAATTAAGATCATTGCTAGGCTAATCGCCGACAACATACGGCGTAGTACGACATAGTTTCAAATTCAAGATGTTTGTGACTTCCCTTTCTTCCACCATCGTTATTTTTTGAATAATATTTAGCTGGTACCAAGTGAAAGAAACTGGCCTCGTCTACGGGGCTGACAAATAACCACAATTAAGATCATTGCTAGGCTAATCGCCGACAACATACGACGTAGTACGACATAGTTTCAAATTCAAGATGTTTGTGACTTCCCTTTCTTCCACCATCATTACATTTTGAATAATATTTAGCTGGTAACAAGTGAAAGAAGCTGGCCTCGTCTACGGATCATCAGTTAAACAGGTGTGTCCAAACCTTTTTCAAAGGGGGCCAGATTTGGTGTGGTAAAAATGCGGGGGGCTACCTGGGCTGATTTACATAGAACAATATATTTAAACAAATTTTAGCTAGCCCTTCTGTGTGTCACATTTGCTTTATTATTTTTTAAAATACATAATTTCAACAGTCTCGTCTTTGTGGCGTTCTCTTTCGACACTCGGGCTCTTGCGAAATACTGCTGCTGTGAAATTAAATTAAGTTGCTATAATTTCTCGCTGCGTATCTTCCCTGTAATGTTGTCGTACATGTCAGCGTGTCTTGTTTGGTAATATCGCGTCACATCAAACTCTTTGAAAACAGCGACTGTCTCTTTGCAAATGAGGCAGACACAGTTGTTTCGTGTTTTATTGAAGAAATAGTCCAATATCCACCTATCCTTGAAGCGTCGGCCATCGCAGTCAACTTTTTTTTTTTTATAGATTGTCGCCATTTTAGAAAATTGGAAGTAAAGGGTCACACAGGGTAATGTTGCCTAGAGTGCTGCTCTTAAAGTTTTTCAAACTTTCGTGAGAATAGGCTGATTTTGTGTGGACAAGATAGTTGTAGATATCAGGGTAGCAGATGTCAGGCAGAGAGGGCGAAGACAGCGGGTCGAAAAATAACGATTTAGGCATCAAATATGGATCTGGAGAATGGATAGACAGAAGCTTTTCCACATAACGCCTTTTATGCAACGCATCCAATGAGTTTACAGCGTCTGAAAGCACCGGGGCTTCCATGAATTGCACTATAAATTGCACAACAAATTGAAACCATTGAGAATACGGATAAACAATGACGGACAATATGGCGGCCGGATACAGCGACACCTCATTCTGTGACGTTGGTGAGTAGGGTCTATATCGTCCCTACCAATATTGAGACCAAACCTACGCCCTTGGCACACTCTGAAAATGAGAGTGCCACCACCATCTAGAGTGGATGTGGAAATACATTTTACTCTCGTACAGCAAAAAGAATGTTCCCAGAGGTCACGTGCGCCACCCCCTGCATCGTTCTAGGAGGAGTGGGGGTGTGCGCCCCACTATTTGAGAAGTACTTCCCTACAGTAACAATCAAATCAAACCAAGTCTGATTTTGCATAAAAAATACAACAACTAATGTCATGATCTTACCTTCGTTTTGTTTTTCAGTTGTTCGCCGTGACCTGGATTTCCTCTCCTTATTTTCCACGTTCTGCTCTTTGACTTGATGTTTTGGATTGCGTTGGCCTCCAGTCAGTAGTAATTTGTCGCATCTTAAAGACAAGTCGAGAAGCGTCTCATACGATTAAAAGTAATTACGCTCATGTTAACCGATCGACTTTTCCTGAAAACAAACTTCACAAATAGGAAGTGACGTTCAGCCAAAGCAATCGGAATGCGTTGCCGTGTCTTAGCTAGCGAGCTAAGCTAAACTATAAGTTAAGTAAGCCTGCGAAGCTTCGACATAAAGCCAACCGACTTCCACTATGCTTTAAAATGGGACTTTTTAGTCCACTAAATTCTTACTTCGGTACTTACTTTATGAAAATGTTTTGAAGGAGGTCGTTCGGTTATGAAAAGGGTAGACGAAAGAACAGCAAGTCCCAGATGGGTACGCAGAGGTTGCGTCAATGTGAACCGGAAGTAGAAACGTTCAGGTTCTGAAATTCAGCGTGATATGATCAAGCGTTTGGAAGTCCCATCACGACTTTACATCTCTGGAGTCCAAAAATATTCAACAAATGAAGCTTCTCAGGCTAATTTAATTTAGCTTTTTTCTTCTTCGCTAACCATTCCTAAAGTACGAAAGAAAAAGAGTGCAAGGCAGAACTACATCGAGGCGAAGAGAAGGAACGGCCAGGGGAGGTCGCTGTTGGCAAGACGTCTAGACTCAAAGCAGCTTGTTTCACATGTCTTGGAGAAATAAAATACATATAAATTCGTGATATATTTTTGAAATTCATTGTTCATGTTTATTTTTTAAATTCTATGTTATAAATGAATTGATAAATTGATAAATATGTTATTAAAAACTTAATTAACAAATTCAATACCAACAGAAACTAACATCAGCTATGTCCTCAACTAACACTCTCGTCAAAAGTTGATCTTTATGTTGAACAGAGAAGAGCGTTAAAATCGTTATAAAATACTTTTTTAGAATTACTCGACCTGCTAAACATCGATCATGCTTAAACACACCTGCTTCTATAGACCCTACTCACCAACGTCACAGAATGACGTGTCGCTGTATCCGGCCGCCATATTGTCCGTCATTGTTTATCCGTATTCTCAGTGGTTTCAATTTGTCGTGCAATTTATAGTGCAATTCATGGAAGCCCCGGTGCTTTCAGACGCTGTAAACTCATTGCATGCGTTGCATAAAAGGCGTTATGTGGAAAAGCTTCAGTCTATCCATTAGCTAGATCCATATTTGATGCCTAAATCGTTATTTTTCGACCCGCTGTCTTCACCCTCTCTGCCTGACATCTGCTACCCTGATATCTACAACTATCTTGTCCAAACAAAATCAGCCTATTCTCACGAAAGTTTGAAAACTTTAAGAGCAGCACTCTAAGCAACATTACCCCGTGTGACCCTTTACTTCCAATTTTCTAAAATGGCGACAATCAATAAAAAAAAAAGGTTGACTGCGATGTCCGACGCTTCAAGGATAGGTGGATATTGGACTATTTCTTCAATAAAACACGCAACAACTGTGTCTGCCTCATTTGCAAAGAGACAGTCGCTGTTTTCAAAGAGTTCGATGTGACGCGATAATGATATTACCGAACAAGACACGCTGACATGTACGACAACATTACAGGGAAGATACGCAGCGAGAAATTATAGCAACTTGAAGCTAATTTAATTTCACAGCAGTAGTATTTCGCAAGAGCCCGAGTGTCGAAAGAAAACGCCACATAAAACGAGACTGTTGAAATTATGAATTTAAAAAAAAAAAAAAGCAAACGTGACACACAGAAGGGCTTGCTAAAATTTGTTTAACCCTTGAGAGTCGAAGGACGCGCCGGCGCGTCCTCAGCGCACGTCGTCTTTGAAGCGCCCTCACGTTTTAATTACGTCACCCACACGCCGTTGGTTGGTCTCGTTTTAAAGTGCGGAAGTTGCGGTTTACTCTCGTTATTATTTGAAGTCAATCGACCAACTAAAACGTGAGATATTGTCATTTAAGGTTTATAGTTTTATTGTCCTCTCAAAAAAACATTAAAACGCTGCATGGATCATTTGTTTATGTCTATATTTCCATCATTTCTTGTCCTTTTTCAAAACGGAAGCTCCATGAAAAAAACCCGACATTCGGGTCGGGTCGGGCCCACAATTTAAGCATTCACGTTCGGGTCAGTTCGGGTCGGGCCGCCATGCCGGACTAATAAATTATTTTTAAAAAAAAACAAAAAAAACCCCCAAAAAATGGAGAGCAGGCTCTCTGTATTGCGCTTCTGCTTGTGCGTGTGCACGAACGCCGTGGCGCCGGCCGCTTTTTATTCTTGTCCTCCCGTTGTACCATTTGCGCACGGCCGAGGCGCCACCCTCATTTTCATTTCCTTGTCAGAGAGGCGCGTCCATGTGAGAACAATATCCCACACACTCAGAAATATGTTTAACAAACTTTCCCAGCGTTATTTCGTTGTGTGAATGCTTTGATAATTCTCAAAAAAATATGTAGATTATTTAAACATTAAGAAAACTTGCGTTTTTTTCTGCCAACTCGAAGAAATGAAAATAAATTGCTGCTGCTGCGTTTTTTCCGCGTCACTCAAAAAAAAAAAAAAAATCGGGTTTTTCGGGCTCGGGCCTGCAAATCTAGTTAAGTGATTGAGCTCGGGCCGGGTCGGGCCTCAATACCAGCGGGCCGTGTCGGGTCGGGCTGGATTTTTTAGGCCCGAACTAGGCTCTAATCAATATTAAAAATTTTGACAAAACGATTTTGGAATTTTTGGTCTTTTTGGACCCAAAATGATGATTTATAATTGGTCAGTGAAGGAAACAACAGTTTGGACATGAAGTTCAAGGTATCACAGAAAAAGGGGCCAAACCAGGCCATCGTAAACAATTCTTTCTTTGAAATATAAAGGCAACTTCAAAGGCATGCAAAATCTGACAAAATAGGCCCAGACCTTAAAGGGTTAAATATATTGTTCTATGTAAATCAGCCAAGGTAGCCCCCCGCATTTTTACCTCACCAAATCTGGCCCCCTTTGCAAAAGGTTTGGACACACCTGTTTAACTGGTGATCCGTAGACGAGGCCAGCTTCTTTCACTTGGTACCAGCTAAATATTATTCAAAATGTAATGATGGTGGAAGAAATAAGCATCTTGAATTTGAAACTGTATGTTGTCGGCGATTAGCCTCGCAATGATCTTAATTGTGGTTGTCAGCCCAAAACCCTCTAAATATATATTAAATGCATCTTACCAGATATAAAATGACTACTACATAATCTGTGGTAATCGTTTGGAGCCCAGTTTTCTCGTCGAATTGCAGCAGTCCATCTCGCTCTCCTCTCCGGGTCTCTCGGAATACGGTAGAACTTCAAGTCTCTCCGTCTATCTTCTCTGTTACTGCAACCGACCGCCACACACGCCTTACCATTTTGAATATTAATGTTAACGAGCAGAAAAACACGCCATAATAGGAGGAATTTACGTCGCGGTAGTGCGTCAACACGACGAGTTGACGGACATTATGGCGCGGAGGCGTGGTTATGACATCATGCCAGTAGGGTCTATTGCCTGTTCTACTGGAGTACCTCATAAAATAAGATTGTTGATTACACTATGTCAGGGAATGCTGGGCAGGCAGGTGTGTGTGGACCCAAACGCAGGAAACAAAATGCAAGGCAGGAGGCAGAAGGCAATGAACTCAAAAAACGTTTTAATTATAACAAAAACACAAAGTACAAACAAAACCACTGGGGATCAAAGGGCAAGATTAAAACAAAACTTACTTAAATCAGAGGGACTGGTACACGAGGGCTTGGAACGGACTTGAAGTTTGGCAGAGACGGACATAGACATAGACAATGACGCAGCAAGGAGTGAACAGAAAATGGGAGCTTATATACACACAAGCAGACAAGGGATAACGAGACAACAAGGAACAGGTGAGCACAGGAGGATAGTCTAGGAGAAGGCACATCAGGTGAAATCAATGGGCAATCACAGGGACAAGTCACACTAGGAGAAAACAAACACAAAACCTAACAGTACCCCCCCCCTCAAGGGACGGATCCCAGACGTCCTGAAGAAACAAAAAGTCAGAAGGTTGCTCGGGGGAGGGAGCAACACCAGCCCGTCAGGGCCAGTCAGGCGGGCGTCCAGGACGCCAGGCATGGGTTGACCGCAAGGGTCGATCTGGAGGGCGTCCAGGGCGCCAGACGTTGGGCGACCGCACGGGCCGATCAGGTGGGCGTCCCAGACGAGGCAGTGCTCGGTCCTTCATGCCGCCAAGCCGTGGCAAGAAGCGGGGAGCAGCATCGTCGGGGCGAGGGCCAGGAACTTCGGCGTCTGCTGGCGGGACAGCAGCGGTGTCGTCTGCTGGCGGGACAGCAGCGGAGTCGTCTGCTGGCGGGACAGCAGCGGAGTCGTCTGCTGGCGGGACAGCAGCGGAGTCGTCTGCTGGCGGGACAGCAGCGGAGTCGCAGGAGACTGCTGGCGGGACAGCAGCGGAGTCGCAGGAGACTGCTGGCGGGACAGCAGCGGAGTCGCAGGAGACTGCTGGCGGGACAGCAGCGGAGTCGCAGGAGACTGCTGGCGGGACAGCAGCGGAGTCGCAGGAGACTGCTGGCGGGACAGCAGCGGAGTCGCAGGAGACTGCTGGCGGGACAGCAGCGGAGTCGCAGGAGACTGCTGGCGGAACAGCAGCGGAGTCGCAGGAGTCTGCTGGCGGAACAGCAGCGGAGTCGTCTGCTGGCGGGACAGCAGCGGAGTCGTCTGCTGGCGGGACAGCAGCGGAGTCGTCTGCTGGCGGGACAGCAGCGGAGTCGCAGGAGACTGCTGGCGGGACAGCAGTGGAGTCGCAGGAGACTGCTGGCGGGACAGCAGCGGAGTCGCAGGAGACTGCTGGCGGGACAGCAGCGGAGTCGCAGGAGACTGCTGGCGGGACAGCAGCGGAGTCGCAGGAGACTGCTGGCGGAACAGCAGCGGAGTCGCAGGAGTCTGCTGGCGGAACAGCAGCGGAGTCGCAGGAGTCTGCTGGCGGAACAGCAGCGGAGTCGCAGGAGTCTGCTGGCGGAACAGCAGCGGAGTCGCAGGAGTCTGCTGGCGGAACAGCAGCGGAGTCGCAGGAGTCTGCTGGCGGAACAGCAGCGGAGTCGCAGGAGTCTGCTGGCGGAACAGCAGCGGAGTCGCAGGAGTCTGCTGGCGGAACAGCAGCGGAGTCGCAGGAGTCTGCTGGCGGAACAGCAGCGGAGTCGCAGGAGTCTGCTGGCGGCACTTGACTGCGGGGAGCCGGCGCGGGAGCCGCTTGACTGCGGGGAGCCGGCGCGGGAGCCGCTTGACTGCGGGGAGCCGGCGCGGGAGCCGCTTGACTGCGGGGAGCCGGCGCGGGAGCCGCTTGACTGCGGGGAGCCGGCGCGGGAGCCGCTTGACTGCGGGGAGCCGGCGCGGGAGCCGCTTGACTGCGGGGAGCCGGCCCGGGAGCCGCTTGACTGCGGGGAGCCGGCGCGGGAGCCGCTTGACTGCGGGGAGCCGGCCCGGGAGCCGCTTGACTGCGGGGAGCCGGCCCGGGAGCCGCTTGACTGCGGGGAGCCGGCCCGGGAGCCGCTTGACTGCGGGGAGCCGGCCCGGGAGCCGCTTGACTGCGGGGAGCCGGCCCGGGAGCCGCTTGACTGCGGGGAGCCGGCGCGGGAGCCGCTTGACTGCGGGGAGCCGGCGCGGGAGCCGCTTGACTGCGGGGAGCCGGCGCGGGAGGAGCTTGACTGCGGGGAGCCGGCGCGGGAGGAGCTTGACTGCGGGGAGCCGGCGCGGGAGGAGCTTGACTGCGGGGAGCCGGCGCGGGAGGAGCTTGACTGCGGGGAGCCGGCGCGGGAGGAGCTTGACTGCGGGGAGCCGGCGCGGGAGGAACTTGACTGCGGGGAGCCGGCGCGGGAGGAACTTGACTGCGGGGAGCCGGCGCTGGAGGAACTTGACTGCGGGGAGCCGGCGCTGGAGGAACTTGACTGCGGGGAGCCGGCGCGGGAAGAACTGCCGCACGCCGTCGGCGTTGATGACCACGCCGAGGCCTTTGGTGAGCGCCTTCAGGTGGCAGGGGCGGCAGAACAGCCTCATTAGGCCGCCTTGAGCCTGGGCGACCCCGTAGACCACCCCGGGGGGGTCCCCGATAGATGGCCCAACGGGATCCCAGGTAGGAGTCCTTGGCTATGAGCTCCGAACGGGACACCAAGTGCGGAGGGTGGAAAGAAAAATATTCAGGGGAGACAGAGGGCATGAAATCAAAATCAGAATCGGAATCGGAGAGAAGATCATATAAATTATGATCTTCTTCAAAATCAGAAAAATCTGAATCCAAAAAAATGTGTCGAGGAAAAACATAATCAGGGGAACGGGCAGATGGTCGTCTGCGTGCACGCCGGTGGCGAATTTTTCCTGCTGGGTCCACAATTGGCTGCGTCATTCTGTCAGGGAATGCTGGGCAGGTAGGTGTGTGTGGACCCAAACGCAGGAAACAAAATGCAAGGCAGGAGGCAGAAGGCAATGAACTCAAAAAACGTTTTAATTATAACTAATAAAAACACAAAGTACAAACAAAACCACTGGGGATCAAAGGGCAAGATTAAAACAAAACTTACTTAAATCAGAGGGACTGGTACACGAGGGCTTGGAACGGACTTGAAGTTTGGCAGAGACGGACATAGACATAGACAATGACGCAGCAAGGAGTGAACAGAAAATGGGAGCTTATATACACACAAGCAGACAAGGGATAACGAGACAACAAGGAACAGGTGAGCACAGGAGGATAGTCTAGGAGAAGGCACATCAGGTGAAATCAATGGGCAATCACAGGGACAAGTCACACTAGGAGAAAACAAACACAAAACCTAACACACTATGGTTTTAATAAGCACAGAATATTTAAAATTTGAGTGCCTGAGAGGAATAATTGGGGGCGGGGGGGCAATGACGGCGACGTAGTCCATTGGAAAACAACAAACGTGTCTTAGCCTGGACGGTGCCGAGATAGCGGAGAGCAGTGAGGACAACAATGTACGCGCCCTTGTCAGGTTGGTGTGAAAATAAATAGAATTGGAACAAACCTGGTTGTCAGACGTACTCGAGCCCAATCACAACATTCGAAGATGGCGTCGCATTCCATTGGCACGGTAACTCCCGTCACCCCAGCAACAGTAACGTACAAACTTTCCAGCTCAATTCAAGACTGACACCCCTGGACACTGCCCTGATAACCCTTCTGATTAGCCTCCCCACCGCACAGCAACCTCAAAAAGACTGAACATATCTGTCAGATGTCGTCACTCCTTCGGAATGTCTTTAATTTTGAGTATAACTCTAAATCTAGGCCTCCATGGGTTGTTACAATTGATTTTAACGGATAATTTTTCTTGACTTTTTTTTATCAGCATATTTAACAATGGAAAGAACAAAGTATTCAGAGACCAGTGTTGTCACAGATTACTCCTCAAAAAAGTAATCTAGTTACTTTACGGATTACTTCATTATCAAAGTAACTTAGTAAGTTACAAAGTAAGTTACTTTAAAAGTAATCTATCAGTTACTTTTTACCCTTTTTTCTCCCTTTGCCGCCTCAACATAAGAATGACAACAGAAAAATGTCATTACATGTAATTGACTTTCCGATGATTGAATTTAAAGGGGAATATCAGAATTTCGCGCTAGCTTAGCCACTCCGGAACCCTGAAACTAACAAATATCTGACAAACTGCTTGGTCCACCGACCAATTAAACCCAGCTAACTCTAAGATTAAGCCTAATGTCAAAACTTCTGAATTTTGGGTTATGGTTAACATCATATCATTGCCAATGTAAAACAATGCAAACTCACTGCACAAAATTGCAAAGGTGGTGGCGGGCGCGGATGCGCGTGCACAACTCGGAAGTACTCCTCTCAACACACACGCGGTCAATTTGGCCACAAAACGTGGCGGGCAACTAAGCACTTTACACTCAGTCGGACTTACAAGACATCCCACAGATGCTAAACGAACACATCACCTCACGGCATAAATGTGCAACACGCATATGATGTAAACAAAGCTTGCCAACTTGGAGCGATGACTGCCCGTCGTTGCTACGGCAAAGCTACGAAACGTCCGCGCATGTAAGGGGTCATACCTTTTGCTGATACCCTCCAGAATGAAGGAAAAATACTCACCTTCATTCATGAATATCCACAGATCAACATTCCCTCGCAACGTCTCAACACTCGGCGCGAATGTCCACCCGCCTCAGTCCCACAACACGTGACCAAAACAGAAAATAGCCAAGAGGTTGTCATGGAAACACGTACCGGGAACCTTTTAATTTAGTATTTTCAATTCAAAATGCTCTTCGTACATGATTACAATATTCCAATATTCTTCATTCTACATACGTTATGAGGCAATGAAAAAATAGTAACGTAGAGACACAAAGGAAACTAACTTTAATCAGATTACTGGTGTAGAAAAATGAACGTGTTAGATTACTCGTTACTGAAAAAAGATCAAATCAGATTTTAGTAACGCGTTACTAACGCGTTACTGACAACACTGTTAAAGACCAAATGTGAAGTAAGGTTGGCCAACCAAATTTTGAATAATATCAATGGCTAAACAATTATAAGCATTTTTTTTTTTTTTTTTAACGCAACCCTTCCAGATTCTGTTTAACCCATAGCAACGCCCTTGACAATGGAAATGCTTTTCCTCGACAATCTTCGGAAATTACATCACACAGAGAACTGCGAGGGAAGTCCGCCATAGAACTGTATTGTTTAAGGGTGTAACGGTACATGTATTTGTATTGAACCGTTTCGGTTCGGGGTGCTCGGTTCGGAACGGAGGCGTACCGAAAGAGTTTCTGACGTAAAGTACTGTCAAATTTAGCGCGTAAACGGGCGGTAATTATTTTTTAAAATTAATCACGTTATAATATTTGACACATTTAACGCAAGCGCGGAATGCCCGCTCATGCATCCCATAATCCCACCGTTAATTACGCCCCACGGACGGCTCGCTAAGGGCGTAACATAAAACGAGCCACACACACAGGTTGCAAGTGGACACAAATTTATTCACACAAGTCGAACTCGCAATGAACAAAATATACAAAATGCGGAAGGAGCTTGCTTCAGCGTAAGCTCAGGCCAAAACAACAAACAAAATGAAACTACACTTAAACCCCACCCACTAAGTAAACCCTGATCTTGAAAAGGAAATTAAAAAAAGACAGCCACTACCCTGGCTTCTACAGTAAACAAAACGGGTTGAACGAAAACGGCAGTTTACCTCTGCTGCTGCGGTGCTCTTATTTACAGTAGTGAACAAAAACGATCCAATAACGAATGAACACAAAATACCTCACTGAAAAAGCGGGAGTGTAACAAAATAGCGATCAAATGCACAGGTGAATGAATGGCGAGCAAACAGCTGGTGAGGAGGTACGCGGCACGTATACTGTCAAATGCGAACTCTGAGTGTTGACTGTAAAATGACGAGCAGTCAGATGACTTTTGTTAACGCTGCCTTTATTTGGTTAACAAAACTCAGGCACAATACAACACACACGAGGGGATGCGAGCTCACACTACCTTGTATCGGCTTAGATGTCGTAAAACAAGTGTCGTTATTGCCGCAAACATAAACAAAGGGCTGCACAATGGATACATTACAGACAGCTGCTAGTTTCTGAAGTTGGCACCCTTCCTCAGGTGGCCCATCAGCGCCGGCGACGTCGTCTGCCCGTCTGGCGTCAATCAGAGTACGTCACGTTGGGAGGGGAGGCAGCCAGCTGGCGGATGCGACGATCAGCTGACTGACAGTCTTAAAAAAGATATCAATTACACGGCCAGGGCGGTCGCACCACCCAGAAGTGCAGTGAGCAGCGTGTGTAACGGTTAAATGTAAACATGGAAGAAAAAAAAAAAACAGGTTGGCCCTCTGGGTGGGGAATTCAAATTTAAAAAAGAATATCGATGGAACAACTCTCAGAAAATGTATATAAGTTGGTTTGCCTCAGCGACTGGCTAGAGGATGAGTAGGGAAGAGGGCCACATTTATGTGTTCACTACACACACTTTGGACACATTAGAAATAATACTGTTTTTGTTACTCTTCTAAGGCTCTGTTGTGTGTTTGTTTTTGCAGAGAAAAAGAAAATATCTTCAACAGACAGAATGTTAATGTTAATGCCATCTTGTGGATTTATTGTTATAATCAACAAAATACAGTCCTTTTGTACAGTATGTTGAATGTATATATCCGTCTTGTGTCTTATCTTTCCCTTCCAAAAATAATTTACAGAAAAATATGGCATATTTTAGAGATTGTTTGAATTGCGATTAATTACAATTAATTATTAAGCTGTGATTAACTCAATTAAAAATTTTAATCGTTTGACAGCCCTTACCTAACCCTTACTTTTCGAGTTAGTTAATATGAGAAACTTGAAACTGATCAGTGTTGCAACTGTTCAATTTTGCACATCAGATATTTTTTTAAAGAAAAAGTCTTAGCTAATGTTATTTTTATTTTGTTTTTCAAAATATATACATTTCAGAATATTGTATTTTCTATTTTTGAGAAGAATTCTAGCTTTGTATAGGCTAATGTTCCTATTGTTGAAAGCACAAAAGTGTGTAATAAACAACTAGCACATTTATATTTTGCATTTTGTTTTCTTACTGTACCGAAAATGTACCGAACCGTGACCTCAAAACCGAGGTACGTACCGAACCGAGATTTTTTTGTACCATTAGACCCCTAGTATTGTTGCATTGCTTCTCGGTAAGATGCCACGGCGGTGTGTGGCGATGTATTGTTCTCAATCTAAAGAAAACTTGTATGAGTGGCCAAAGGATAGTAGGGCACATAAATGGACATCTTTTGTTCACATGAAGCGAATGAATTTCACGCCATCATCGAGTAGTGTTCTCTGCGACAAACACTTTGAAGATGCCTGCTTCCTCAACCGGTCTGCTTATGATCAAGGATTTGCAAAAAAGTAAGTGTGATTTTTGGATAGATGACTGATGACTTTGTCCAAGCAGAGCTGCCAACTGTTGTGGATTGGGGTGGCGTGGCTCAGTGGTAGAGTAGTTGTTCGATTCTTCGCCCTGATGAACTCGTCTAAGTGTCCTTGAGCAAGATACTGAACCCCACGTTGCTCCTGGTGCTGCGTCACCAGTAGGTGGATGGCGAGATAGTGTAAAGCGCTTTGAGCGCCTTGAAAGGTGGAAAAGCGCTTTATAAGTTTAACACCATTGAATATGGTATGCCCGCCGGTGTCGTGCCAATGTAGTTACTCCAGTCAAAAATTGTATCCCCTGGGCGGAGCCATATGGAGGTAGATTTGTGTCTTTATTATTCAATTTTTAAAAAAGCTGCTTCAATCAAAATATATATTTTCAACAAAAAAAAGTCGCTTAAATCAAAAAGAAATGTTTGAATGCAAAAATAAATTTGAAACTCAGAAAAATTAAACCTATTTTTCTTTATTTTATTTTATTTTTGTTTTTGATTGAAGTTTTTTTTTTTTTATTCAAGCAACTATTTTGATTGAAGTAATGTTGATTTGTGTTTTGGCCACATTTTGGCTAAGACATTTTTGTCTTTATTATTCAATCCAAATATTAATTGCTTCAAAAAATATATATTTTTAAAAAGAAAAATCACTTCAATCAAAAAAAGAAAAATTTCAATCAAAGAAAAAGTTTTTGAATGCGAAAAAATATTTGAGATTGAAAAAGTAGCATTTGAACACTTAATTTTTTAACTGAAAAAGTTTTCTTTGATTGAAGCAATCTTTTCCGTGTTTGGGCCATATTATGGGTAGGACATTTGTGTCTAAATCATTCAATCCGTTGCTTCAATCAATATTTTCAATCAAAGACAAAAATCATTTGAAAGATAAAATTGCCCTCCCTGAATTTTTTTGAATTTATATGCAAAGCAAATGACCGTCTAAAGCAGGGGTGTCCAAACTTTTTGCAAAGGGGGCCAGATTTGGTGTGGTAAAAATGTGGGGGGCCGACCTTGGCTGACGTCCTTTACGTAGAACAATATATTTAAGCAAATTTTAGCAAGCCATTCAGTGTGGCACATTTGCTTTATTATTTTTTTTAATGAATAATTTCAACAATCTTGCAACTAGCCTTTGTGGCGTTCTCTTTCGACTCTCGGGCATTTGCGAAATACTGCTGCTGTGAAATCAAACGAGCTTCAAGTTGCTTCAATTTCTCGCTGCGTATCTTCCCTTCCATCTTGTCGTACATGTCAGATAGTCTTGTTTGGTAACATCGCCTAACATTGAAATCTTTAAAAACAGCGACTGTCTCTTTGCAAATGAGGCAGACATAGTTGTTGCGTATTTTAGTGAAGATATTGTCCAATTTCCACCTGTCCTTGAAGCGTCGGCCGTCACAGTCAACTTTCTTTTTTTGGTTGATTTTCGCTATTTTAGAAAATGGAAGTAATGGGTCACACTAATGTTGCCTAGCCCTTAAATACCTGCAACATGAAGCAATGATCAGAGAATCCCAAAGTTTGAAAAATAAGGTCCTAATGAAACCTTTTTTTCAAATTTGTAAAAAGAAAAGTCAAAATGAATTTGTGTAATAAGCGCTCTAATATCTATCACCCATGCTAAATCATGTTTTTTTCTCATGGAACCTGCAGATGCATGAGTTGACTTGCATCCATCATTTTTTTTTCCCCCCAAAAAGAAATGTCAAAATTCTAAATTAGTCTCAAAATCATTCAATTTTAGGTGTATCAAATGTGATACATTTGGCAATAAAGGGTTAAAGTGCTGCTGCCTTTTAGTGGATAAATGAGGAGCAGCATTTCGTGTGTAAGCTACTTCATATGCTGGTTGCAGTACTGCTGACCAATTTATTAAGTCTGTGTGCGGGCCAGACATTATTGATTTTATGGCAGAGGCTGGGGGCCGGATGAAATTTGACCACAGGCCGCATTTGGCCCCCGGGCCAGACTTTGGACATGTCTGGTCTAAAGTTCTAGTCACATGATCTGGTCGAAAAATAATTTTGACCCATTATAAAAATATTTTTTGTTTGTTCATTTCATTCATTTTTGTAACAGTTTTATTGCTTTACAACTTTTATATATATGGGAAAGTCAATTACATGCAATGACACTTTTCGGCCACCGGGTGGGGGGGGGGGGGGGCTGGCGGGAATAGTGAATAGAAATCAACACTGTCATCAACACTTTCTGGCTGTGACTCAGTGTTTTCCTCTTCCTTCAACCTCCATATCAAAACTTCCTCAACTTGTTCATCTGAAAACAAACCACGAGATGTTCACTGAGCCACCATCAGCACAGTTTTTTTCAAAACTATTACTTCATTATTATTTATATTTGACAACTCTAGCACCTAATGATAATGACATAAAATGTTTTAGAACAATAACATTGTAATTGTGTTTGTAATTGTTGGATTTTATACCTGAATATCCTTGCAAACTGTATTATTCTTACTGATGGTGTTCTTCACCCAGCTGATTAGGGATCTACCTTTAACTCATTCACTCCCAGCCATTTTCACCGGAGCAAGGCCCTTCGCTCCCGGCCGTTTTACTGGATTTTGACTGATTTTGCAAGGCCCACAGAAAATTCTGTTCTATTGCTATATAAACATGGAACCCACCAAAAGAAAGAATAGACTCTCTTCTTTCAGCAGAAAAAAAAAGTTCATTTCTTTTTCCATTTTTTAGAAATCCGCATTAGAAAATAACTTAGTTTGAGCAATTTTTCTAATTTCTGATGAAAAAACAGAGAAATTGAGGTTTTTGGGAACGCATACATTTCAAACATAACTTTGACTTTAACGTGTTAGGTTTTGTGTTGGTTCCCGCCTAGTGTGTCCCTGTGATTGCCCATTGATTTCACCTGTTGTGCCTCCTCCTAGTGCAATGTTTCTCAGTTATTTTCTGTTATGCCCCCCACAGGAAGACGTAAACGTTCCGCCCCCCCCCAACTCTCTGCCGCCACTATAAACATACTGTATTATCATTTGTATGTAAAATTTTTATTATTATAAGTATTACATTTACTTTTTTTGACCGTTTGACACTGAAAATGAAAATTTAATAAAATCAATAAACAATATTGAATTCAAATTGATTAGCAACATTAAGTCATTAGGATAATATGCCAAACAATTAGACCGAAAAAAAAACAAAATTAATAGAACAAAAACGACCGTGTCATTGGATGGAGGGACAATTTTTATTTTAGCTGCAGGCAGTATCAGCTCCTTTGTTATGGTGTGGGTTTATTTTGCACTGAGCAACTAGGTATGCCATGTTAAATGTTGCTGACAGTGCTTGCTGGTTTACTTATTCAACATTGACAAAGCGGGAGGATTGTTGGCAATATTCAGCACGTTTTCGCTGAAAAAAATAATTCCTGCTGTCCACTGCGAACATTTTTAGGCAAAGTAAACAGACTGGTCTTTCCTCGTCTCCCACTGTACTAGAAGTCAAAGCCAAATGCTGCAGACGCTTTGTCATATTTCCTAGTCTTAGCTTGTCATATCTCCGGTGCTCTTTGCTGTGTGCTCTTGTTTGGTTAAAAAAGACTGCGCACATGTTTAAAATGAAGGCGGCACTGCCACAGCAAAAAAGTAGGTTCCCCAAGGTCACATGCGCCACCCCCAGCATCGCTCTGTGCCCCCCTGGGGGGGCCCGCCCCACTATTTGAGAAGTACTGTCCTAATGTATCCACCAACCTGCATCCCTGTGTGTCACCCATCTGTTCCTCGTTTTCTCGTTACCCCTTGTCTGCGTGTGTATATATAAGCTCCCAGTTTCTTTTCATTGCTTGTTGCGTCATTGTCAGTGTCGAGGTCAAGTCCCGTCCAAGCCTTCGTGTACCAGTCCCTCCTATTAAGTAAGTTTTGTTTGAACATTGCCTTTTTGATCCCCGGTCCTTTTGGTTGTACTTTGTGTTTTTGTTCATGATTATTAAAATGTTTTTTGAGTTCACCGCCACCTGCCTTGCTGAATTTTTGTTTCTCTGCAATTGGGTCCAAACCACCTGCCTGCCCGCGTTACCCGTGACATAACGCAGCTATTTTTTGCTTACGTGACATCCCAAACATCTGAATGTTTCCCTTCTACAAAATAACAAATAACAAGACAAATGGAGCTTTTGATCGCAAAGTAACAATTTATGTACACTAGGGCTGTCAAATTTATCATTTTAACGGGCGGTAATTTTTAAAATTAATCACGTTAAAATATTTGACGCAATTAACGTATGCACTTAAAGTGCATGTGACACGAAAAAGCATGTTTATTTCATAATACACTCGGTATTTTATGCTCCTGAATGATATGGACAGCTTGGATGTGTGTGGAAGCGATCGCTATATTTATTTAGTTTTTTTAATCCAGCGCCATGAAAATGAGTGACTTCCGGCTTCGGTCTTGCATTGAGGAGGAGGGCGCTGTGACGTGTACGGTAGAAGACGTCCTCTTCACTATACAGCGTACTGTTGTGTATGAGGACGAAGGATTCAGCTGATTTTTCTGAGTAATACGTTTATTTTTCGCATCACGCCAGCCATACGGCTGCAGAAAAATCATTCTGTATGAGGGAGAGGCGTATGCGTCTTTTTGGAGTTTAGAATGGTTCCCATTCACCGTGGATATTTACTGTGGGACCATTGGACTTACGAGGAAGTGAGTATACATCTTGTTTTGTATTATGTCAAATACGAATACAGCGATTACAAAGTAAACACTACAAACTTTCTTTAAATAAAGGACTACTTACGTTTGATCATTGATGGGCATGTAAAAAGCTCTCCTCATGCACATTAGCTGCACAACTGCAGCCGCCCTCCTCCGGGAAACGAGCTATAAATTGCTCTCGGCGGGCGGTTTGCCGGTCCGCGAAGACAATCGACAACCCAGTCGTCATGTCAAATAATAGTTATGTGTGATTTTCCGCTTTGAAGACTTTGAAACATCACTCGGTACGGGTTAGCATGTCGGCTAGCTGTCACGCCTCTTGGTTTGTTTACATTCTCCGAAGCCGGGGAAGGGAAATGACATATGTCCGATTTAGGTGTCATAAAATATCGTTCAGGAGGTGCAACAATAAAGGTGAAGTCGACAGTTTTGACCATTATGGAGTAATTTTGCCATGTCATCCTGAATAAGTGCATTTTTATTATTTCATATTCCATTTAGCACAAGACTGTTATTTGTCATGACCATGCAATTTATTTAGCAATTGGGGAAAATACTTGGATAAAAAGAATATCCTGTAAAAATATTGAAGAGACAAGAAACAATGACATTTTGCAGCTCTCTTCGTCGCGTTTTCCTCGTTGTGAATACTTCCCCCTCGACGGGCTGACTGGTTCCTCTCAAGCCATTTATTTAGCTATCGTGGAAAAATACTTGGATAAAAAGAATATCCTGTAAAAATATTGGAGTAGAGAGACTGAGACGATGACATTTTGCGGCTCTCTTCGTCGCGTTTTCCTGGTTCTGAATAATTCCCCCTCAATGGGCTGAATAGTAAAACCGCGAGCCCAGTCTCCCGCTGAAGTCATCCACCTGTTGAGGACGCTAAAGCCCTAAAATGGTAGGCGTCGCTAACCAGCAGATTAAAAGACTAATTTCTCGTCATCTGCGCTTTGCTAAATTGTTGTGTATATAGCCGAATCGTCTCAAAATATGATTCTAATTCACATAATAATCCTATTTAAGACTTTTTTTTTCTCCTGTCGTATGCTCTTTAATGACCCGCCCAAGTATTGCCTCAAACAGATTACAATGACGCTGTTTATGCACATTAAGAGTGAAGAGAATGCCACCGGCCGTTCCATACTAATGTTATTCCTTCTAATAGTGGGAGAATGAGTAGTTGTGAGACGATTATGCTGTTGCATTGTGCTATTTGTGCTCCACACATATTTCTGTAAGTTTTCTTTCTTTTAGTGGCAATTATGTGTCTCTTGTTGTATTTTGGGTAAGATATGTACAGAGATAAACACTCACCGGCCACTTTATTAGGTACACCATGCTAGTAACGGGTTGGACCCCCTTTTGCCTTCAGAACTGCCTCAATTCTTCGTGGCATAAATTCAACAAGGTGCTGGAAGCATTCCTCAGAGAGTTTGGTCCATATTGACATGATGGCATCACACAGTTGGTGCAGATTTGTCGGCTGCACATCCATGATGCGAATCTCCCGTTCCACCGCATCCCAAAGATGCTCTATTGGATTGAGATCTGGTGACTGTGGAGGCCATTTGAGTACAGTGAACTCATTGTCATGTTCAAGAAACCAGTCTGAGATGATTCCAGCTTTATGACATGGCGCATTATCCTGCTGAAAGTAGCCATCAGAAGTTGGGTACATTGTGGTCATAAAGGGATGGACAATACTCAGCAACAATACTCAGGTAGGCTGTGGCATTCCACCGATCCTCAATTGGTACCAAGGGGCCCAAAGAGTGCCAAGAAAATATTCCCCACACCATTACACCACCACCACCAGCATGAACTGTTGATACAAGGCAGGATGGATCCATGCTTTCATGTTGTTGACGCCAAATTCTGACCCTACCATCCGAATGTCGCAGCAGAAATCGAGACTCATCAGACCAGGCAGCGTTTTTCCAATCTTCTATTGTCCAATTTCGATGAGCTTGTGCAAATTGTAGCCTCAGTTTTTTGTTCTTAGCTGAAAGGAGTGGCACCTGGCGTGGTCTTCTGCTGCTGTAGCCCATCTGCCTCAAAGTTCGACGTACTGTGCGTTCAGAGATGCTCTTTTGCCTATCTTGGTTGTAACGGGTGGTTATTTGAGTCACTGTTGCCTTTCTATCAGCTCGAACCAGTCTGGCCATTCTCCTCTGACCTCTGGCATCTACAAGGCATTTCCGCCCACAGAACTGCCGCTCAATGGATATTTTTTCTTTTTCGGACCATTCTCTGTAAACCCTAGAGATGGTTGTGCGTGAAAATCCCAGTAGATCAGCACTTTCTGAAATACTCAGACCAGCCCTTCTGGCACCAACAACCATGCCACGTTCAAAGTCACTCAAATCACCTTTCTTCTCCATACTGATCCTCGGTTTGAACTGCAGGAGATTGTCTTAAACCATGTCTACATGCCTAAATGCACCGAGTTGCCGCCATGTGATTGGCTGATTAGAAATTAAGTGTTAACGAGCAGTTGGACACGTGTACCTAATAAAGTGGCCTGTGAGTGTATATGTTAGTGCTTTGAGCGCCTAGAAAGATGGAAAAGCAGTATACAAGAATAACACCATTCACCCACCATAAAGGGAAAGAAGGGCAGGTGCTCAAGCACCCTCCGCCCCTCCACTATGGACGCGCCTGGTCCTCCACGCCGCCTTGTCGTGACAATTACGAATATAAACTTTGGACAAGTTTGTCGAAAAAAAAACATGTTATTTCAAAAGCGTAACTGCAAGGATGATCTGCGGGTTGTTTTTTAGCTCTTCGTCAATACTGTATTCCCAAACCCGGAAGTGTGACATAATTTCTGGAACGCAACAGAAGACTATCGACAGCGAGCACAGCAGCGGCAACGAAACAAATGAAGGAATCAAACAGAATTGGTTGCTCAGTGTCTGTAAACGGGGGTCTCCAGGGTAAAACGGACCAATTAAAAATAGTCCGGGGGTATAATGCGCCATAAAACTGCTATAGCAGCATATAAACATATTGTTCTATCAAAAACAACAGTTCTTTTGGCTTACAATACAGCATTTTATTAAAAAGAGGGGTGCAAGAGTAGAAATTGCTTTTGTTGCTTGTTACAAATTGCTGTGTGTTTTCCACTGTATACTGTACATTGGATACTTGTGAAAAAGGACAGCACCTGAAAAATAATTTCATTCTTTGTCATTTCATATCATTATGTATTTCAGTGTGTTTGCACATGTCTTTCTAAATTGGTGTTCTGACTAAATCTTTTCTCGCAAAGAGTGCAGGCGTATGGCTTCTCTCCAGTGTGTGTTTTTGTGTGTCTGTTTAAACCTCCCTTGCCGATGTATCTTTTACCACAAACTGTGCAGGCAAAAGGTCTCTTTCCAGTGTGTGTGCTTGTGTGAATGTTTAAACTTACCTTATGGGCGAATTGTTTACCACAAATTGTGCAGGCAAAAGGCTTCTCTCCAGTGTGTGTTCTTGTGTGAATGTTTAAATTTGCCTTCGTGGAGTATTTTTTATCACAAAGTGTGCAGGCATAAGGCTTATCTCCAGTGTGTATGCTTGTGTGCTTGTTTAAAACTCCCTTATTGGTGAATCTTTTACCACAAAGTGTGCAGGCAAAAGGCTTCTCTCCAGTGTGGTTTCTTGTGTGCGATACTAATTGTACCTTCTGAGTGAATCTTTTACCACAAAGTGTGCAGGCAAAAGGCTTGTCTCCAGTGTGTGTTCTAGTGTGATTGCTTAAATTTGCCTTCGTGAAGTATTTTTTATCACAAAGTGTGCAGGCATAAGGCTTCTCCCCAGTGTGTGTTCTTGTGTGAAATACTAATTTTGCCTTCTCGATGAATCTTTTACCACAAACTGTGCAGGCAAAAGGCCTCTCTCCAGTGTGTGTGCTTGTGTGATTGTTTAAAACTCCCTTATGGGCGAATTGTTTACCACAAACTGTGCAGGCAAAAGGCTTCTCTCCAGTGTGTGTTCTTGTGTGAATGTCTAATTTTTCCTTCGTGAAGTATTTCTTATCACAAAGTGTGCAGGCATGAGGCTTCTCTCCAGTGTGTGTGCTTCTGTGCTTGTTTAAACCTCCCTTCCCGGTGAATCTTTTACCACAAACTGTGCAGGCAAAAGGCTTCTCTCCAGTGTGTGTTCTTGTGTGAATGTTTAAATTTGCCTTCCTGAAGAATTTTTTATCACAAAGTGTGCAGGCATAAGGCTTCTCTCCAGTGTGTGTGCTTGTGTGCGTGTTTAAAACTCTCTTCTCGGTGAATCTTTTTCCGCAAAGTGTGCAGGCAAAAGGTTTCTCTCCAGTGTGTCTTCTTGTGTGAATGTTTAAATCGGTCTTTGAGAAGAACTTTTTATCACAATGCATGCAGGCATAAGGCTTCTCTCCAGTGTGTGTGCTTGTGTGTTTGTTTAAATTTCCCTGATTGGTGAATCTTTTACCACAAAGTGTGCAAGCAAAAGGCTTCTCTCCAGTGTGTGTCCTTGAGTGAATTTTTAAATATGCCTTCGTGAAGTATCTTTTACCACAAACTGTGCAGGAAAAAGGCTTCTCTCCAGTGTGTGTACGTATGTGTGCCTTTAACTTGCTTTTCCAAGGAAATGTTTTATCACAAAGCGAGCAGCGAAAAGGTTTCCCAACCATACATTCTTTTGAGTCTCTTTTAAATGACGACTTGTCTAAGGGGTTTGAAGCATTTTGGTCAAAGTCATCCTCCTCCTCATCAGTATCAAAGTCAGAAGAATGTGACGTTATGTCGTCGCTGTCCGAAAGAGGAGCTGAGAGGCCCTCCGGTTGCGATCGTCCCTCTCCTTTTGTTGCCACGTGCTGAAATGAGCCGTCGCTCAAAGGGTTCGCTGCTCCGCTCTCTTTGCTTGGTCCTTCGTCTTCTTCGCTCTTCACACCGACACCCATTGGAAACTTGAGGATTTCAACTTCTTGTTTTTCTTCTTTAATGTCAGGGGTCTCTGGCTCCGCCTCCTGTTTGATCCACAGCATGTCGGACTCCTCCTCCTGTTTAACGTGGATGGGGTCGGGGTTCTCAGGGCGAAGATCTTCTACAGTTACTTCTGCGGGACTCTTTGGGTGGGGGGAAGAAAAAAAAAAATCACGTGATTTGCTGACGTCGGATTTTTATCGAGAAAAACTGGTAGTCCCCGGGTAACGACGTACCTGACTGATGCGATTTTAACTTTACGACGCTGGAGTCTCCAGTTTTTTACAATGTTGACTTTTGTTTTGTGATTCATGCTTTTATTTTGGCGTAGGAAACGTAGGGTAGGTAGTACTTCCGCACGCGACACTTGCAAGTCAGAGCGCATTTACACACGAAGAACGCATTTGCTCACGCTAAGATGAACGCACACACACACACGCACGCATACACACACAAGGAAGAGCCATTTGCTCCCACGAAGAAGCCGAGTGTTAGAGAGGAAAGACCCTGAGCGCACATTTCTTACTTTTGAAGCATCCACAGGCAACACCTTTTGTACCATTTCTTGTGTGTTTTCAATTGTTGTGAAATACTTGGGGCAAGTTGTGTGATTGTTTTTGATGATGTGTGGACACTAACTGATACATGCTAATCGTTTGTGTTCATTGTTATTGCTGTATCAGCAGCGAGTTATCGACAAAACTTTGAATTGCTGTTATTGACGATAAAACTGATTTCATTACATTTTTATTTTGGTTTCATTCTGCAAATGTTGATGTCATGAGAAGATGAATAAAGTCAGGAAACCACACGGACTTATCTTCAACATCTTGGCGAGGACAGTACAATGGTGTCTTACTTGTTTTTGGATAGTTATTTCGAGATTTAGGCGGTATTAAAGGGTTAATTTTGAATTACGTGGAAATTTGAGTTACATCTCCGGTGTAGGAATGGAACTCGTTCGTAACCCGGGGACTACCTATATACATTGATGAATTCACTAACTTCATGTTTTATTTAATGGTGGGCTGAGAAGCATAATTTGTGTTCCAAATGTGTTGCATGACAATAGACAATATATATTTTTCCTCTTTACTCTACATATTGAATTGATTTTTGCCAGAGATGCCGACAGAGGCTCTCTCATTTTCACCAATGAGACGATGCACTAATAACTACATGCTCCACGATAGACCCCAATCACATGACGTCACAACTCCGCCCCCCTGACTTGATCCGCCATATTGTCCGTCAGCTCGTCGTGTTTACACATTACCGCTACGTACATTCCTCCTTTTACGGTGTGTTTTTCTGCTCGTTAACATTAATAATCAAAATGGTGAAGGCGTATGTGGCAGTTGGTTGCAGTAACAGAGAAGATAGACGGAGAGACTTGAAGTTCTACCGTATTCCGAGAGACCCGGAGAGGAGAGCGAGATGGACTGCTGCAATTCGACGAGAATACTGGGCACCAAACGATCACCACAGACTATGTAGTAGTCATTTTAAATCTGGTAAGATGCATTTAATCTATATTTAGAGGGTTTTGGGCTGACAACCACCATTAAGATCATTGCGAGGCTAATCGCCGACAACATACAGTTTCAAATTCAAGATGTTTATTTCTTTCACTGTCATTATTTTTTGAATAATATTTAGTTGGTACCAAGTGAAAGAAGCTGGCCTCGTCTACGGATCATCAGTTAAACAGGGGTGTCCAAACGTTTTGCAAAGGCGGCCAGATTTGGTGTGGTAAAAATGTGGGGGTCTACCTTGGCTAATTTACGTAGAACAATATATTTAAACAAATTTTAGCAAGCCCTTCAGTGTGTCACATCTGCTTTATTATTGTTTTTTTTCAAATTCATAATTTCAACAATCTCGCCTTTGTGGCGTTCTCTTTCGACCCTCGGGCTCTTGCGAAATACCGCTGCTGTGAAATTAAACTAGCTTCAAGTTGCTTTAATTTCTCGCTGCTTATTTTCCGTGTAATCCTGTCGTACATGTCAGCGTGTCTTGTTTGGTAATATTGCCTCACATTGAAATCTTTGAAAACAGCGACTGTCTCTTTACAAATGAGGCAGACACAGTTATTGCGTATTTTATTGAAGAAATAGTGCAATATCCACCTATCCTTGAAGCTGACAAGATAGTTGTAGATATCAGGGTAGCAGATGTCAGGCAGAGAAGGCGAAGACAGTGGGTCGAAAAATATCGATTTAGGCATCAAATATGGATCTGGCGAATGGATCGACCGAAGCTTTTCCACATAACGCCTTTTATGCAACACATCCAATGAGTTTACAGCGTCTGAAGGCACCGGGGCTTCCATGAATTGCACAATAAATTGAAACCATTGAGAATACGGACACACAATGACGGACAATACGGCGGCATAATACAGCGACACGTCATTGTGTGACGTTGGTGATTAGGGTCTATACCCATCAAAGGTAACAAAATTTTTTCTCTACTAAAGGGCGCTCATGCTCTTTGGACGAATGGTATGTATTTGTTTTCTTTTTCTTCCACAACAAAATTATATTTTATTTCAGTCAAATTTTTATCACTTGACTGTGCATAAAGGGCGCGGGGGACAAAACAATTCCAAAAGTTGCTGAAAATATTGTATCAGCATCGTAATATGGTCCCAAAAAACTAATGGTTGACATCGTCACCTCATCAAGGCAGTATTAAGATAAAACGGTTACTAATTGATGTTTTAAGTGTTGTTTTGGTCTGAATTCGAGTCTTTTTGTGTCATATTTTGGCCTATTTGGCCTACCAATATTTAACAAATATTCATGTTCCACACAGTTACTCACAATGTTACTCTTTACTTGAGTATTCTTTTCAACAAATACTTTTTTATACTTATACACTGCAGGCATGCAAACTGGTTAGGGGTGAAAAAGGTGACAAAGTAACATGGACACATTCTTTAAAAATCAAACAATGTGATTTTCAGTTTTTTTTTTTCCACATTATGTCTCTCATGGTTGAGGTTTGCCCATGTTGACAGTTAGAGGCCTCTCTAATATTTTCACGAGAGAGAACTTGCACAATTAGTGGTTGACTAAATACTTATTTGCCCCACTGTACTTCCCCAAAAAAAATTTCTCCCAAAATGAGCAGACGAAAGGCTTCTCACCAGAGTTTCTGCTCATTTGCGTTGCTAAATTTGTTTTCTGAGCGAATCTCTTACCACAGAGTGAGCAGGCAAAAGGCTTTTCTCCAGTGTGTGTTCGCTTATGGAAAGAATGCCGCTGAGAAAATCCTTTATCGCAAATTGTGCAGGCGAAAGGCTTCACTCCAGTGTGGTTTCTTGTGTGTAATAATAAATGTCCTTTTTGAGTGAATCTTTGACCACAAAGTGAGCAGGCAAAAGGCCTTTCTCCAGTGTGCATACGCGTGTGTCTTGTCAACAAATACTTCCAACAAAATATTTTCTCACAAAAGGAGCAGGCGAAAGAATTTCCTTCAGTGTGTGTTTTCATGCCTGCCATGAATTAAGTGTCCCGTCTCGAGCAAAAAGTGTACATGGAGGTTATGCTGTTATTTCGTCCCTACCAATATTGAGACCAAACCTAGGCCCTTGGCACACTCTGAAAATGAGAGTGCCATTACCATCCACTGAGTGGATGAGCAAATACACTTTATTTCGTACGGCAAAAAGAATGTTCCCAGAGGTCACATGCGCCATGCCCTGCATCGTTCTACGCCCCCCTGGGAGGAGTGGGGGTGCGCGCCCCACTATTTGAGAAGTACTTCCCTACGGTAACAATCAAATCAAACCAAGTCTGATATTGCATGAAAAATACAACAACTAATGTCATGATCTTACCTTCATTTTGTTTTTCAGTTGTTCGCCGTGACCTGGATTTCCTCTCCTTATTTTCCACGTTCTGCTCTTTGACTTGATGCTTTAGATTGCGTTGGCTTCCAGTCAGTAGTAATTTGTCGCATCTTAAAGACAAGTCGAGAAGCGTCTCACACAATTAAAAGTAATTACGCTCATGTTAACCGATTGGCTTTTCCTGAAAACAAACTTCACAAATAGGAAGTGACGTTCAGCCAAAGCAATCGGAATGCGTTGCCGTGTCTTAGCTAGCGAGCTAAGCTAAACTAAACTAAGTTAAGTAAGCCTGCGAAGCTTCAACATAAAGCCAACCAACTTCCACTATGCTTTAAAATGGCACTTTTTAGTCCACTAAATTCTTACTTCGGTACTTACTCTATGAAAATGTTTTGAAGGAGGTCGTTTGGTTATAATAAGGGAACACGACAGAACAGCAAGTCCCAGATGGGTACACAGAGGTTGCGTCAATGTGAACCGGAAGTAGAAACGTTCAGGTTCTGAAACTTCAGCGTGATATGATCAAGCGTTTGGAAGTTCCATCACGACTTTACATCTCTGGAGTCCAAAAATATTCAACAAATGAAGCTTCTCAGGCTAATTTAATTTAGCTTTTTTCTTCTTCGCTAACCATTCCTAAAGTACGAAAGAAAAAGAGTGCAAGGCAGAACTACATCGAGGCGAAGAGAAGGAACGGCCAGGGGAGGTCGCTGTTGGCAACACACCTAGACTCAAAGCAGGTTGTTTCACGTGACATGGAGAAATAAAATACATATAAATTCGTGATATATTTTTGAAATTCATTATTCATGTTTATTTTTTGAATTCTATGCTATAAATGAATTGATAAACTGATAAATACAGTATGTTATTAAAACCCTAATTAACAAATTGAAAATACCAACTGAAATGAACATCAGCTATGTCCCCAAGTAACACTCTCGTCAAAAGTTGATCTTTATGTTGAACAGAGAAGAGCTTTAAAATCGTTATAAAATACTTTTTTAGAATTACTCGACCTGCTTAACATCGATCATGCTTAAACACACCTGCTTCTATTGCCTGTACTACTGGAGTACCTCATAAAATAAGATTGTTAATTACACTATGGTTTTAATAAACAGAAGATATTTAAAATTTGAGTGCCTGAGAGGAATAATTGGGGGCGTGGGGGCAATGACGGCGATGTAGTCCATTGGAAAATAACAAACGTGTCTTAGCCTGGACGGTGCCAAGATAGCGGAGAGCAGTGAGGACAACAATGTTCGCGCCCCTGCCAGGTTGGTGCGAAAATAAATAGAATTGGAACAAACCTGGGAATGTCTTTAATTTTGAGTAGAACTCTAAATCTAGGCCTCCATGGGTTGGTCAAATTGATTTTAATGGATCATTTTTTAAAAACTTTTTTATCATTATATCTAACAATGGAAAGAACAAAGTATTTAATAAAAGAACAAAAGGGCATAGGCGGAGTTTGACTTTTAGGGCAGGGGGGCACAACATGTTGATGACCCCAAAACACAGTGTCAGCAATAAAATGAACTTACAAGAATAATCATAATAATAAGTTGAAAATGAGCGTTTTTTGTTTCTGATCATTCTTGAGGGGAATTCTAAATCAGGCTGCTTAGACAATACTTTACGCCAAAATCGTCATCCATTAAATATGGTACGCCCGCCGGTGTCGTGTCAATGTAGTTACCCCAGTCAAAAATTGTATCTCCTGGGCGGAGCCATATGGAGGTAGATTTGTGTCTTTATTATTTTAAAAAAAGTTGCTTCAATAAAAAAAAATAGCTGCTTCAATCAAAATATATATTTTCAACCGAAAAAAAGTCGCTTCAATCAAAAACTAAAAATGTGTTTGAATGCAAAAATAAAATTGAAACTCATAAAAATGCACGTGAAACCTATTTTTCTTTTCTTTTTCTTTTTTTTTTTTTTTGATTCAAGCAACTTTTTAAATTTGAAGTAATGTTGATTTGTGTTTGGGCCACATTTTGGCTAAGACATTTTTGTCTTCAAAAAAATGAGTTGCTTGAAAAAAAAATTTTTTTTTTAAAGAAAAATCACTTCAATCAAAAAAGGACAATTTCAATCACAAAAAGTTTTTGGATGTGAAAAAATATTTGGGATTGAAAAATTTGCATTTGAACACTTAATTTTTCATTGAAAAAGTTTTGATTGAAGCAATCCTTTTTGTGTTTGGGCCATATTATGGGTAGGACATTTGTGTCTAAATCATTCAATCCCCAAAAAAACTTCAATCAATATTTTCACTCAAAGAAAAAAAATCATTTGAAAAATAAAATTGCCCTCCCCTATTTTTTTTTTTATTATATGCAAAGCAAATGACTGTCTGAAGTGCTAGTTATATGATCTGTTCGAAAAAAAATTTTGACCCATTATAATTTTTTTTTTTGTTCATTTCATTCATTTATGTAGCAGTTTCATTGTGTTTTAACTTTTATATATATATGGGAAAGTCAATTACATGCAATAACACTTTTGGGCCACCACTGCCCCCCTGAGCCCCCCTCAAAATCCGCTTATGCAAAAGGGGTACATGAACAAGAATATAATACTTTACAACAACATAACTTCCAGGTTAACCAGCTGTGCAGTATAATTGGCTGTGGCTGTGACAGATTTTAACGGGAGGGGTGTGGGAATAGTGAATAGAAATCAACACTGTCATCAATACTTTCTGGCTGTGACTCAGTCTTTTCCTCTTCCTTCAACCTCTATATCAAAACTTCCTCAACTTGTTCATCTGAGAACAAACCACGACATGTTCACTGAGCCAACATCAGCAGTTTTTTAAAAAACTATTTAGAGCTGTCCCGACTAGTCGACGTAGTCGACGTCATCGATGACGTAAATCCGTCGACGAGCACAACATGCCGTCGACGGTTAATGAAGGGTTAAAAAAATATATGCGTGGAAAGTTAGAATGTCGGATGCTCTGTTTGCAAGCAGGGAAAGCGGCACAAAGCCAAAAAAAGTGCACCAGAGTGTCCAAAACATTGACTTATTTCAAAGAAACAAAGGAGAGTACACTCTTCTGTCCTGTCTGTTCAGTGCCAAGCTTGGCTGCACGTCGGCCGTGAATAAACACCTCAAGCGCCTTCACGCAGTTTGTAAGGTTTTTTTTTTTTTTTTCCTTTCATTTTTTGTACACCAGAGGGTGCTGTCGCCTTACTAAATAATAATGTTTCATTGACAATGGGCCTATAAGTGCTATTAGTGTTGTTCTTAATGCTAATTGAAAGGTTTATTTCATGTTATGGTTTATTTTATGGTATAGAAAATTATATAAGGTTAAAAGGTCATAAATATATACAGTATATACAGTGATTGCACTCAAGGGAGAGATTGTCAATGATAAGGTAATAAGGTAAAGGCAATTCATATAGGCAATTCATTGATATATAAATAAGGTTTAAAAGGAAAAAGGTGAAAAGTTTTTGTTAATTTCTAATTGTGTTGCTTTATTTGTGTGCGCCGTAGCTCTTACGGTGTGTTTACATCAAGGATGGAATAAAAGTTGTAAACCATCAGTTTAAGAGACCATCTTTTCAATCGGGATGCTACACTAGTTAATTCTATCAGCATTTGAACTCATTGTTTATTTGTGATTTATTATTGTTATTTACGTGTTTATTTGTACTTTAATAAATGATTTGAGTGTTCTAATATGTTTTTTTTTTAATTGATAAGCGTCAACAAAAATTTCATTGCTAAATTAGTTAAATAAATAAATAAATAAATAAATTATTAGATTAGTCGACTAATCGTAAAAATAGTCGGCTGACTAATCGAGAGAAAATTAGTCGTTTGGGACAGCCCTAAAACTATTACTTCATTATTATTAATATTGTACAACTCAAGCACCTAATGATAATGACATAAAATGTTTTAGAACAATAACATTGTAATTGTGTTTGTAATTGTTGGATTTTATACCTGAATATCCTTGCAAACTGTGTTATTCTTACTGATGGTGATCTTCACCCAGCTGATTAGGAATCTACCTTTGACTCATTCACTCCCAGCCATTTTCACCGGAGCAAGGCCCTTCGCTCCCGGCCGTTTTACTGGATTTTGACTGACTTTGCAAGCCCCACAGAAAATTCTGTTCTATTGCTATATAAACATGGAACCCAACAAAAGAAAGATTAGACTTTCGTCTTTCAGCAGAATTTTTTTTTAGTTTATTTCTTTTTCCATTCTTTAGAAATCAACATTAGAAAATAGCTTAGTTTGAGCAATTTTTCTAATTTCCAATGAAAAAACAGAGAAATTGAGGTTTTTGGGAAAGCATATATTTCAAACATAACTTTAACGCAGCTATTTTTTGCCTATGTGACATCCCAAACATCTGAACAATGTTTTAGTTTTACAAAATAACAAACAACAAGACCAATAGAGCTTTTGATCGCAAAGTAACTATTTATTTACACATAACTAAACTATTGAACTGTTGCGCACATAACAACGGGGAAGGCTCTCGGCTGCTCCTGGTTGAATGAGGTGGCTCCCAGGACGGTAATCTGATGAGTCCAGATCAAGATCGGTCTCACTTTTTTTCATCATTTTCATCGTTGGTTTCAACCTCAGGCTAAGGAGTAACGCAACGTGAGCTCCGCAGAACACGTGTGGAACCTGACTCTGTTGTTGACGTCACCGTGTCTCATCCAGATAGATTTTTTAAATCCCTTCTTTGACGATGGTTTCGTTTCCTTTTCAAAACACTGTCGTTTGCCTTTTTTGTTCCCGATCGTTCTCCACATTTTTCTCAAATTCTCACGCGTCTTCACGAGATCCCTACAACTTCCATTTCCTGACTATTTTTCTTCAATTCCTTTCTTGGCCCGAGATGAGTTCTTACCAAATGCGCTATTGACCTCCAGTGGTCAGTTTTATTGCTTTAAAATGGGTTTTGAGCTTTGTGCATTGTATATTACATACATCGGAACCGAGAGACACCTTTTATCAAAAAAAAAAAAAAAAAAAAAAAAAAAAAAAACACAAAAGACGTATAAATGCGTTTTTGGGACACTGAAGCAATTAAAAATAGAACGTATTGATCCGTTTTTGGGAGCAAATGAGTAAACAGCCTCATCCAGCTCCTTTTTTTTTTAACCCCTCAACCTCATTTCCTTCTGAGGCATGTCTACATAATGAAATATAAATCTTAAATAAATAAAAAAAATCTGATTCCCTGGTGGCTTTTATTTTAAAGCTTTCTTAATTTCTTTCACAATAATGTTGTGAAGAGAGAGAAGACAGAACACTTAACAAGGGTGACTAGCCGGAAAGGTACAAAAATATTTTTACCAAAAAATACATGGACATGGAATGACCAAATTATCACATGAAGATTCATACAAACACCGGAATCACAGAAAATGAAATAAAGGGACGGATTGCAAATATTAAATTGAGAACAAACGAGAACTTATACATGCGTACCTTTCTAGATAACGCTGTGACGAGAACGGACGAATATGGTTGCTTATAGAGAGTGGAGACACACGGATCGAAATAGCCATGGGCCTGGGGGTGAGAGGTAATTAATTATAAAAGTAGAAAACAAAGTGAAAATTACGTATTATTTTTCAAAAATCCCCACAGTAAACCTGGAGTAAGAATTTTCATAATTTGCTTGTACACAGTTTAATAGGGTAAAGCCATGTTTAACACCACTAGATGTCCTCGGACTCCTCACCACACACCAAGGTCAAAAACGAACAGCGAGCGAGGAGGGGACGGCTTTTTTTTCTTTTCAAATGTTTTTTTAGTGTTTAAGTACTCGGTGGCGTGCCTGCATTCGGCCAGCACACACATACACACCAAAAAAAAAAAAAAAAAAAGCCAAGTCAAAAGGGGAACTTTGGTCATGTATATGCCCCCCTCTATGCATGTGCCTGGTCTGCAATGCCTATGCTGCCTTGTCGTGACATTTACGAATATAAACTTGGGACAAGTTGGTCGAAACAACCGTGTCATTTCAAAGGCGTAACTGCAAGGATGATCTGCGTTTTTTTTCCCCTTTTTTTCTTCTCCTTTTTAAGTTTTTTAGCTCTTCGTCAATACTGTATTCCCAACCCCGGAAGTGTGACATAATTTCTGGAACGCAGAAGACTATTGACAGTGAGCACACAATCAGTTGCTCAGTGTATGTAAACGGAGGTCTCCAGGATAAAACGGACAAATTAAAACTAGTCCAGGGGCATAATACGCCATAAAACTGCAATAGCAGCATATAGACATATTGTTTTATCAAACAACAGTAGTTCATTTGGCTTAAAATCAGGGGTGAAAGTGGGCCAGAACGGTTCTGGTATAAGATTCAGGGCCGGAACACAGTTCCGGTATACGGTGCTTTGATTCTGAAAATATGACGGCAACTGTCAAAACGCTATATTAAAAAAAGATATATGTAGAAAGCTGACACACATGCATTTCATCTCCAAAAAGAAAACAATCTACCAACATCAGATTTACATACACAAGTGTTAACAACAAGCATAATAAAGTGGTTGCGTAGCGTAATCCATTTCCACCTATATACATTATTTATTTTATTCCACGGACGGCATGGAGGTTTTCCAAGCTGCTGCAGTTATCCGAGTCTGACGATGACAAGTCACGTCAATGTGCGAATGCACACAGCAAAGCAAAACGCCTGGACTCATTTATCTGTTCAATTGGCTGACATACTGAATGTGAGCACCAGAGATAGTTAGCTCTGACTAGTTCAAATGTGCATGTTTTCTGAAACAGAATTAAAAAAAAAAAAAAAAAAGGCAACGCAAAAGAAAATGGATCAAATCTTTAAGAGCAAGGAAAGAGTTATTTTTATGGATGTATATGTTACTTATATCTTTATGTTTAAAAAACAACAAAATGTTTACATCAATTTCAATTTTAATATACATCCTATGTTCTTAAGTAGTTGAAATTGAGATTTGGCATTTAGTATGTGAGGAAATGAGGGAAAATAATAATTAGGAGATGGAGGTTGGGGTTATAGCTGTTTTTGTTTTATTTTGCAAATCATTGAAAAAAATACAATTTTGAATGAAAATCAGTTTTTGTATGCGTTATAGAAATAACTGACGAAAACAGTTTTCTTTGCATTCCAGTAGTTTTTACCTGCACGCCCCCCCCCGAAAAAAATAAATAAATAAATAACATTTCTGGCTCCATGGCGACCTTCATGTCGGGGAGTTCCAGCAAGAAATTATAACCACTTTCACCCCTGCTTAAAATACAGCATTTTATTGAAGAGGGATGCAAGAGTAGATATTGCTTTTTCAGCCTTGTGTGTTTTCCACCATATACTGTATATTGGATAGTTGTGAAAAAGAACAGCACCTGAAAAATAATTTTGTTCTTTATGTCATTTCATATCATTATGTATTTCAGTGTGTGTGCGCTTATGTCTTTCTAAATCAGTCTTACGAATAAATCCTTTCTCGCAAAGTGTGCAGGCGAAAAACTTCTCTACAGTGTGTGTTTTTGTGTGTCTGTTTAAACCTCCCTTCTCGATGAATCTTTTATCACAAACTGTGCAGGCAAAAGGCCTCTCTCCAGTGTGTGTGCTTGTGTGAATGTTTAATCTTCCCTTATGGGCAAATTGTTTACCACAAACTGTGCAGGCAAAAGGCTTCTCTCCAGTGTGTGTTCTTGTGTGAATGTTTAAATTTGCCTTCGTGAAGTATTTTTTATCACAAAGTGTGCAGGCATAAGGCTTCTCTCCAGTGTGTGTACTTGTGTGCTTGTTTAAACATCCCTTCTCGGTGAATCTTTTACCACAAAGTGTGCAGGCAAAAGGCTTCTCTCCAGTGTGGTTTCTTGTGTGGTATATTAATTGTCCCTTCTGAGTGAATCTTTTACCACAAAGTGTGCAGGCAAAAGGTTTCTCTCCAGTGTGTGTTCTTGTGTGAATGTTTAGATTTGCCTTCGTGAAGTATTTTTTATCACAAAGTGTGCAGGCATAAGGCTTCTCCCCAGTGTGTGTTCTTGTGTGTTTCTTTAAACAACCCTTCTCGATGAATCTTTTACCACAAACTGTGCAGGCAAAAGGCCTCTCTCCAGTGTGTGTGCTTGTGTGCTTGTTTAAAACTCCCTTCTCGGTGAATCTTTTACCACAAAGTGTGCAGGCAAAAGGCTTCTCTCCAGTGTGTCTTCTTGTGTGGATGTTTAAATTGGCCTTCGTGAAGTATTTTTTATCACAAAGTGTGCATGCATAAGGCTTCTCTCCAGTGTGTGTGCTTGTGTGCTTGTTTAAAATTCCCTTATTGGTGAATCTTTCCCCACAAAGTGTGCAGGCAAAAGGCTTCTCTCCGGTGTGGTTTCTTGTGTGCAATACTAATGGTCCCTTACGAGTGAATCTTTTACCACAAACTGTGCAGGAAAAAGGCTTCTCTCCAGTGTGTGTACGCATGTGTGCCTTCAACTTGCATTTCCAAGGAAATGTTTTATCACAAAGTGAGCAGGGGAAAGGTTTCCCAACCGCACATTCTTTTGAGTCTCTTTTAAATGACAACTTGTCTAAGGGTTTCGAAGCATTTCGGTCAAAGTCATCCTCCTCCTCATCAGTATCAAAGTCAGAAGAATGTGATGTTATGTCGTCGCTGTCTGAAAGAGGAGCTAAGAGGCGGTCCGGTTGCGATCGTCCCTCTCCTTTGTATGTCACGTGCTTAAATGAGCCTTCGCTCAAAGGGTTCGCTGGTCCGCTCTCTTCACTTGGTCCTTCGTCTTCTTCGCTCTTCACACCGACACCCATTGGAAACTTGAGGATTTCAACTTCCTGTTTTTCTTCTTTAATGTCAGGGGTCTCTGGCTCCACCTCCTGTTTGATCCACGGCATGTCGGACTCCTCCTTCTGTTTAACGTAGAGGTGGTCCTGCTTCTCAGGGTGAAGATCTTCTACAGTGACGTCTGCGGGACACTGGATGAGAAAAAAAAGAATCAGGTGATTTGCTTATGTCGGAGATATAGCGAGAAAAACAGGTAGTCCCCAGGTCACGACGTACCCGACTGATGTGATTTCAACTCTACGACGCTGGAGTCTCCAGTCTTTTATTTATAATGTTGACTTTTGTTTTGTGATGCATGCTTTCATTTTGGCGTAGGAAATGTAGGGCAGGTAGTACTTCCGCACATGAGACTTGCAAGTCAGAGCGCATTTACACACGAAGAACGCATTTGCTCACGCTGAGGGCACGCACACACACAAGGAGGAGCCGTTTGTTCCCACGAAGAAGCCCAGTGCGAGAGAGGAAGCGCCTGCACGCACATTTGCTACTTTCGAAGCATCCACAGGCAACACCTTTTGTACTGTTTGTTGTGCGTTTTCAATTGTGGTCAAATACTTGGGGCGAGATGGTGTGATTATTTTTGATGATGTACGGACGCTAACTGATACATGCTAAGCGTTTGTGTTCATTGTTATTGCTCTATCAGCGAGTTATCAACAAAAATTTGAATTACTGTTACTGACGATGAAACTGATTTAATTTCATTTTTATTTTAGTTTCATTCAGCAAATATTGATGTCATGAGAAGATGGATAAAGTCGGGAAACCACACGGACTTATCTTCAACATCTTGGCGAGGACAGTACATTGGTGTGTATTACATGTTTTTGGATAGTTATTTCGAGATTTAGGCGGTATTTAAAGGGTTCCGAATTACGCGGAAATTCGGGTTACATCTTCAGCGTAGGAATGGAACTCGTTCGTAACCCCGGGACTACCTGTACACATTGATGAATTCATTAACTTCATGTTTTATTTAGGGCTGTCCAACGATTAAAATTTTTAATCGAGTTAATTACGGCTTAAAAATTATTTAATCGTAATTAATCGCAATTCAAACCATCTATAAAATATGCCATATTTTTCAGTAAATTATTGTTGGAATGAAAAGATAAGACACAAGACGGATATATACATTCAACATACGGTACATTAATACTGTATTTGTTTATTATAACCATAAATCAACAAGATGGCATTAACATTATTAACATTCTCTTAAAGCGATCCATGAATAGAAAGACTTGTAGTTCTTAAAGGATAAATGTTAGTATAAGTTATAGGAATTTTATATTAAAACCCCTCTTAATGTTTTTGTTTTATTAAAATTTGAAAAATTTTCAATCAAAAAATAAACTAATAGCTCGCCATTGTTGATGTCATTACACCAGGGATCCCCAAACTACGGCCCGCGGGCCGGACACGGCCCCCCTCCACATTTGGTCCGGCCCCCTGAACAATACCAGAGAGCATTTTGTTTTTTTTTTGGTTTTTTCTCAATAGTCTTATTTATTTCCTGGCCTTTTTCTGTGAAGAACTCAGAGAGGGTTATTTGGTTATTATCTATTTGATTAATAGTGTTATTAGTATTATATCATATCATATCATATTATATATTATATTATTATTTTATTTACTTTTGTTCCGTGAAGAATCCAGAAAGGGTTATTTGTTTGTGGCTTTCTGAAAAACAATAAATTTTTACATTTAGGCACTCCTGCAATCGTCACACCTTTTCTGTTACAAACTGACCCTGGCCCCTCATCAGAGAAGGGAAAAGTTATGTGGCCCTCAGAGGAAAAAGTTTGGGGACCCCTGCATTACACCATGCTCACTCCCCAAACCCATAAAATCATTTGGACCCAAGCGCCAGCAGAGGGCGCCAAATAACAAAAAACAAGTAACAAGCGGACATTACACTTCTGTCATTTTAATCTGAGCGGGCCATGTGCGTTAATTGCGTCAAATATTTTAACGTGATTAATTTAAAAAATAAATTACCGCAGGATAACGCGATAATTTTGACAGCCCTAGTTTTATTTAATGGTGGGCTGAGAAGCATAATTTGTGTTCATATGTGTTGCATGACAATAGATATTTTTCCTCTTTATTCTACATATTGACTTTATTTTTGCCAGAGATGCCGACAGAGGCTCTGTCATTTTCACCAATGAGACGTTGCAACAATGACCACATGCTCCACTCTACCAATCAAAGGTGACAATATTTTTTTCTCCACTAAAGCGCGCTCATGCTCTTTGGACGGGTGATTATATATATATATATTCATTCATTCATTTTCCATGCCGCTTTTCCTCACGAGGGTCGCGGAGGTGCTGGAGCCTATCCCAGCTAACTGTGGGCAGTAGGCAGGGGACACCCTGAACTGGTTGCCAACCAATTGCAGGGCACATGGAGACATACAACCATTCACGTACACATTGTACACATGTATTTTTTCCACAAGAAAATTATATTTTATTTCCGTCAAATTTTTATCACTCGACAGTGCATAGAGGGTGGGGGGGTCAAAACAATTCCAAAAGTTGTTGAAAATATTGTATCAGCATCGTAATGTGGTCCCAAAAAACTAATGGTTGACATCGTCACCTCATCAAGGCAGTATTAAGATAAAACAGTGACTAATTGATGTTTTAAGTGTTGTTTTGGTCTGAATTTGAGTCTTTTTGTGTCATCTTTTGGCCTAATATGGTTATGTAATAGGTTATAGCAGGGGTCCCCATCTGCCGGGCCGCGGACCGGTCCGTAGCGCATTTGCTACCGGGCCGCACAGAAACAATAATTTAATAACGACCGCGTTCTGGCTGAATTAACCCTGTGCCCCTGCTTAAAACACCAATATCCCTGTCTACTCTAGATATAATACTACGGGATAGATTAGAATGTCGTCATAGAAATCAATTGATTGGACTGCTAGCAGTACATCTTGTTTGTGTATATAATATATCTATGTGCGCTTGTCTTCGACAATAACGTATTACTAGGCCGCGGGCGCAGCACATTTGTTCCCGGAAATAATTAGCCCCCACACAGTTGAAGATGACTGGAAAACAGACGTCTTTGGAGATATTTTTACGACGAAAAGGGCACCTGACGAGACTACAACCTCGAAAACCCACGAACTGCGAAGGAGTGGATCCGTGATCCGTTTGTGAATAAACCGAGTGATTCGAGCATGTCTGCGCAACAGGAGGATCAACTTGTAGAGATCGCAAATGACGGCGACCATATTAAACGTACATTTGAGACAACGACTCTACAGAGGTTCTGGATTAAAGTCATTCCGGAATATCCTGACATCGCTACGAGAGCATTGAAAACCTTGCTACAATTTCCAACATCGTATCTTTGTGAAGCGGGCTTCTTAATTAATGCTTAACGGCAAGGCGAAGTCGTTAATGGTGAGAGCGGTGTGCAGTTGTTGTGTGCAGCTAACATGGCAGGATGTATCTGTGAAGAACTTTTCTACAAGTCCTTCAATTTTTGATGGGTTCCAAAATTTGTCAGAACACCGGTCCATGAAAAAAGACCCAAATAACACCGCTCCGTGGTGCAAAAAAGGTTGGGGACCCCTGGGTTATAGTACAGTGTAATGATAACAGTTTATATAGATGATGTTATGCTGGGAAAAAAATATATATACCAATCTTTAACAATCATTCATATTCTACAGTTACTCACAATGTTACTTATTGAGTATTCTTTTCAATGAATACTTTTTTTACTTGTACAGTGCTACCTCTACATACGAAGTAAATTTGTTCCAGGACCTTGTTTGTTGGTAGAATTGGTCGTATGTCGAGAAGGATTTTCCCATAAGAATGAATTATATTTAGAGCAGGGCGGTAAACCGAAAATTTACCGTACCGAACAGTACGGTAAATTTTATACGGTACTGAAATTCTTCACGATGACAGACGTAATTTTGACCATGTCGGTAAATTCGGTAATTTAATAAAACAAGAAAATATAGTCTTTTCATCCCACTTTGACTCTATGTTGTTCGGCTACGTTCATTCCCCTTTAAGAAAGCAGTCGGTGTGCTCATGCATGGAGTCAAGTAGTTATCTGGAAGCCAAACAAACAGAAGCCCGGCAGGCTAACGCTAGCAGCTAATGCTACAAGCAAATGTGATGGAGTGTGGCTTAAGGGAGGTTCACCAAACTTTCACCCGACATTAAGTGTATTTATTTTTCACATCACGCCAGCCAAACGGCTGCAGAAAAATCTTGCTGTAAGGAGGTAGAGGCGTGTGCGCCTTTTTTTGGGTTTCAAAATATTACTATTCACCGGTGGATATTGACCAAAACAAACCCTACTACTGTGGGACCATGGGACTTTCGAGGAAATGAGTAAACATCGTGTTTTGTATTATATCAAATACTGGAATCGTTTTAATATGTAGGTAGCTTGCATTTTGTGGCTGACATGCTCCTTGTCCACTCGGCCGACGACCGGCGGCTTGTCGCACATCCCCCCGCCAGGAGAGCACTATACTCGGCTTATTCCCCTCTTCATGTGCTCCCCTCTTCCGGTGTTCTGTCAAATTTTCCGACAGATCAGAAATTGCAACTTTGTGTTAAAAATAGCCGCGAATACAGCGATTACAAAGTAAACGTTACAACCTTTCTTAAAATAAAGGACTACTTACGTTTGATCATGGATGGGCATGTAAAAAGCTCTCCACATACACATTAGCTGCACACGCTAGCTGCACAACAACTGCAGCCGCCCTCCTCCACTGAGTCTCTCTATGTTTACGACTTCGCCGTGTAGTAAAGCATTATTTTACCATATTCGTGTTGACCATTTGGCAGCTACATGCTCCTCAGACATCGGCCGGTTTGTTCGGCGGTCATTGTCCAGCTGCTTCCCCGGCGAGCTCTCCTGTCTGTAGTAGCAGGGGAACGAGCTGTAAATTGCTCTCAGCCGGGTGGTTTGTCAGTTGGCGAAGACAATCGACAACCCAGTCGTCATGTGAAATGATCCGGGCCAGTTATGTGTGATTTTCCGCTTCAAAAACTTTGAAACATTACTCGGCTCGGGATAGAATGTCGGCTAGCTGTCACGCCTCTTGGTTTGTTTACATTCTCCGAAGCCGGGGAAGGGAAATGACATAAGACCGATTTAGGTGGCATAAAATATCGTTCGGGAGGTGCGACAGTAAAGGTGAAGTCGACGCAATGTCGTCTTGAATAAATGCATTTTTATTATTTCATATCCCATTTAGCACAAGACTGTTATTTGTCATGACCATGGCATTAATTTAGCTACTGGGGAGAAATATTTGGATAAAAGAATATCTTGTAAAAATATTGGAGTAGAGAGACTGAAACTATGACATTTTGCAGCTCTCTTTGTCGTGTTTTCCTCATTGTGAATAATTCCCCCTCAATGGGCTGCACACTAAATCAGATGAAATCGTGACTCCGATGACGTCATCCACCCGTCGGGGATGCCCGATAATGGTAGGCGCGGCTAACCGGCAGATTAAAAGACTAATTTCTCGTCATCTGCGCTTTCCTAAATTGTTGTATATAGTCGAATCGTCTCAAAATATGATTCTAATTCACATAATAATCTTATTTGAGACTTTTTTTCTCCTGTCGTACGCACTTTCAAGGCGACAGCAAAATTGCATTTTTTCTCTGGCCAAGATAAGAAAACAAATCCTACCGTGTGTGCAAGCCTTGAGATTGGAGGACACTGCACTGGTGAGTGGGGTGCAGTGTTGTTAATCTTACTTTAAAAGAGTCATGAGTTACAGTTACAAATTACTCCTCCCAAAAATGAATTGAGTTAGTCACTCAGTGATTGTATGTATGTGTGTGTGTGTGGGGGGGGGGGGGGGGGGGGGGGGTGCAGCATGTCACAAGAGTGACACAAGCAGACAACGCTACCATGCAGGTTAACTACACATAAAAATGCCATACATTGTAAACATGTGATGAAAATCATTGAGGATTTTTGTCTCGTCAGATGAAAACTGGCCTTAGGTTTATTGTGTTTTAGTCTCCCAAAACACATCTTTAGCTCGTTATCGTCTCGCATGAAAAAAGTGTTCGTTGACAAAATATTTTCATTATCGTCACTGTTGACGAAAACAACATTGTTTTGTAGAAATTAATCAAATTATTTCCTGTTTCGTGTATTAATAATTGTGTTATCACTGGAGCTGGGAATCTTTGGGCACCTAACGATTCGATTACGATTCAGAGGCGCCGATTCGAGTATAAAACGATTATTGATGCACCCCCCTCTTTTTTTTTTTTTTTTTAATGTTTTGTACATTAGTTCCAAAACTTTTGTCAAAGTTTTAACACTATTTCATCATTTAAAGATAGATTCAAGACAATATTCTGCTGATTTAGGAGTATTTCAGATAAAAAGTTAATTAGGTTCGCTACAACAGAGCCTTCTAGAGAGGTCTACTGCTTTAAGATGGCGGCTGTTTACTTACGCCGGAAAGTCTGTCATTTCGCATCTCTGTTCAATAATACAAGTTCTAACACCGACGTCATCTGTCATTTTGCATCTAGTTCTACATATACATGATATCTACTGTAGCCGTATGTTTGTAGCAACTAGCAACTGGGCGTTGTTTGTAGCGGCTGTCAGCCGCAGTCAGGTATGATTGTTTTTTTTATCAAACAGCATGAGTTGAACATGATAGTTACTCTCGGTCCGTTCCTCATTGCGTTCCAAAGACCGCGCTGACTGTGTTTTACTTCCGCTCTACCTGGTATAATTCAATAATCGGAATTTGGATAGTTGTGAATCGTTCTCGAATCTTCCACGGCTGAATCGCGAATAATCTAAGAATCGGACATTTCGCACGCCTCTAGTTATCACCATATCGTGAGATCATCGTTATCGTGAGCCTTGTGACGCAAGTCGAATATGGGCTTGATCCCTACAGTCACAATCATTGATCACTATCTCATCAAAACAAGTCATATATTGCATGAAAAATACACCAACAAATGTCATGCTCTTACCCTCATTTTCTTTTGTTTTTTAGTTGTACGTCGTGACCTGGATTTCCTCTCCTCATTTTCCATGTCTCTACCATTTGACTTGATGTTTGGGTTTCGTTAGCCTTCAGTCAGTGTTTGTCGCATCTTAAATACAAGTCGAGAAGAGCCTTATACAGTAATCACTCTCATGTTAACCGATCGACTTTTCCTTAAAACAATCTTTACAAATCGGAAGTGGCGTGAAACCAAAGCAATCGGAATGCGTTAGCGTGTTTTAGCTAGCGAGCTAAGCTAAACTAAACTAAGTTAAGTAAGCCTGCAAAGCTTCAACATAAAGCCAAACAACTTCCACTATGCTTTAGATTGAGACGTTTTAGTGTTGCTCGTAAGGTTACGAGAACAGTACACAAAAGAACCGCACACCACGGATGGGTCAACAAATGTTGCGTCAAGTGAACCGGAAGTAGAAACGTTCAGGTGCTGAAACTTCAAATATGATCAAGCGTTTGGAAGTTCCATCACGACTTTACATCTCTGGAGTCAAAAAATGTTCAACAAATATGATCAACATATCCGAATTATAGTCATCACTATTAATACCTCAATTTGAAGGCTCAGAATTAATATATTTCGTAAATGTATACACAGACTTTATCCAATTTACTGTCCTGCTTCCGCTGCACTTCTTCTTTCAAGGAACATTACAAAGAATTCGCTTCATTTTTAAACATTGAAGCTTCTCAGGCTTATTTAATTTAGCTTTTTTTCTTCTTCGCTAACCATTCCTAAAGTACGAAAGAAGAGTGCAAGGCAGAACTACATCGAGGCGATGAGAAAGAACGGCCAGGAGAGGTCGCTGTTGGCAAGACGCCTAGACTTAGAGCAGGTTGTTTCACATGACTGATAATTAAAATACAGATTATAACTGCCAATATATATATATATATTTTAAATCATTGTTCATGTTTATTTTTTAAATTATATGCTATAAATGAATTGATAAACTGATAAATACGTTATTAAAAACTTAATTAACAAATTGAAAATACCAACATAAATTTACATCAGCTATGTCCCCAAGTAACACTCGTCAAAAGTTGATCTCAGGGCCGGCCCAGCCTATACGCAGACTATGCAGCTGCTTAGGGTCCCTGACCACTAGGGGGTCCCCAATCTGGCAATTGTTTAATTTATATTCTATTTCGTTTACTACGATTTGCTTTATTTGACTTTTGTGAATTTTGATACTTGATTACAAGCTTTAAAAAAATAAAAGTTCTTCCTTTACTTCTTTCTTTCCTCTTTTAGAAAAAGGTTTGGCGCTATCTACTCTAAGTACTGACAATTATTTGGGGTGAGAAGTTTGAAGTATGCAGCGCAACAAAATCTGATAAATATACAAAATATGGACGTATGGGTTGGATTGCATGTATGGGTTTCACAGTACACTGTGACGAGATGGCGGGCCAAAAATATGGGCCCCTTTGCATTATTTTGCTTCCGGCCCCCAAATGGCCTGGGCCGGCCCTGGTTGATCTTTATGTTGAACAGAGAAGAGCTTTAAAATAGTTATAAAATACTTTTTTAGAATTACTCGACCTGCTAAACATCGATCATGCTTAAACACACCTGCTTTTATTGCCTGTACCTGAGTACCTCATAAAATAAGATTGTTGATTACACTATAGTTTTAATAAACAGAAGATATTTAAAATTTGAGTGCCTGAGAGGAAAATTTGGTGGCGGGGGGGGGGGGGGGGGGGCAATGACTTTGACGTAGTCCAGTGGAAAAACGTGCCTGGACCAAGATAGCGGAGAGCAGTGAGGGCAACAATGTACGCGCCCTTGCCGGGTTGGTGCGAAAATAAATAGAATTGGAACAAACCTGGTTGTCAGACATACTAGAGCCCAATCACACATTCGAAGATGGTGTCGCATTCCATTGGCACGGTAACTCCCGTCACCCTGGCAACAGTAACGCACAAACTCTCCTGCTCATTTCAAGACTGACACTCCTGGACACTGCCCTGATAACCCTTCTGATTAGCCTCCCCACCGCACAGCAACTTCAAAAAGACTGAACATATCCGTCAGATGTCGTCACTCCTTGGGAATGTCTTTAATTTTGAGTAGTAAATCTAGGCCTCCATGGGTTGGTGAAATTGATTTTAATGGATCTTTTTTTTTTTTTTTTTTTTACCTTTTTTTATCAGCACATTTAACAATGGAAAGAACAAAGTATTTCATAAAAGAATAAAAGGGCATAGGTGGAGTTTGACTTTTGGGGCAGGGGGGCACAACATGTTGATGACCCCAAAACGCAAAGTTGAAAATGAGCGCTTTTTGTTTCTGATCATTCTTGAGGGGAATTCTAAATCAGGCCGCTTAGAGAATACTTTACGCCAAGATCGTCATCCATTGAATATGGTACACCCGCCGGTGTCGTGCCAATGTAGTTACCCCAGTCAAAAATTGTAAAAAAAATTGTATCCCCTGGATTTGTGTCTTTACTATTCAATAAAAAAAAAAAAGTTGCTTCAATAAATAAAAATAGCTGCTTCAATCAAAATATAGATTTTCAACCCCCAAAAAAGTCGCTTAAATAAAAAAATTTAAAAAAGTGTTTGAATGCAAAAATAAATTTGAAACTCAAAAAAATGCACGTGAAACCTATTTTTCTTGGATTTCTTTCTTTTTTTTTTGATTGAAGTTTTTTTTTTTTTTTTTTCAAGCAACTTTTTTGATTGAAGTAATGTTGATCTGTGTTTGGGCCACATTTTGGCTAAGACATTTTTGTCTTTATTATTTAATCAAAAAATAAGTTGCTTCAAAAGAAAAATCACTTCAATCAAAAAAAAAAAAAAGACAAATTTCAATCATAGAAAAAGTTTTTGGATGCGAAAAAATATTTGAGATTTAAAAATCTGCATTTGAACACTTAATTCTTCATTGATTGAAGCAGTCCTTTTCGTGTTTAGGCCATATTATGGGTAGGACATTTGTGTCTAAATCATTCAATCCCCAAAAAAGTTGCTTCAATCAATATTTTCAATCAAAGAAAAAAATCATTTGAAAAATAAAATTGCCCTCCCCTAATTTTTTTTTAAATTATATGCAAAGCAAATGACCATCTAAAGTGCTAGTCACATGAGCTGTTCGAAAAATAATTTTGACCCATTATAAAAAATTTTTTGTTCATTTCATTCATTTTTTGGAGCAGTTTTATTGCTTTACAACTTTTATATAAACACTTTTCGGCCACCAGGGATGGGCCTGGCCCCCCCATGACCCCCCCCCCTTAAAATCCACTTATGCAAAAGGGGTACATGAACAAGAATGTAATACTTTACAACGACATAACTTCCAGTCTAACCAGCTATGCAGTATAATTGGCTGTGAATGTGACAGACTTTAACGGGAGGGGGGCAGGAATAGTGAATAGAAATCAACACTGTCATCAACACTTTCTGGCTGTGACTCAGTCTTTTCCTCTTCCTTCAACCTCTATATCAAAACTTCCTCAACTTGTTCATCTGAGAGCAAACCACGAGTTGTTCACTTAGCCACCAGCAGCACAAAACTATTCAAAACTATTACTTCATTATTATTCATATTTGACAACTCTAGCACCTACGACAGCCCCAAAACATCACTGCTCTAGAGGGCCAAAATACCAGCAACAGTGTGTGAAAAGCTTGTGAAGAATAACAGAAAACGTTTGGCCTCCGTTATTGCCAACAAAGGGTACATAACAAAGTCTTGAGATGAACTTTTGGTATTGACCAAATACTTATTTTCCACCATGACTTGCAAATAAATTCTTTAAAAATCAAACAATGTGATTTTCTGTTTTTTTTTTTTTCCCCACATTCTGTCTCTCAGGGTTGAGGTTTACCCATGTTGACAATTACAGGCCTCTAATATTTTCAAGTGGGAGAACTTGCACAATTAGTGGTTGACTAAATACTTATTTGCCCCACTGTAATGATAATGATACAAAATGCTTTAGAACAATTGTGTAATTGTTGGATTTTATACCTGAATATCCTTGCAAACTGTATTATTCTTACTGATGGTGTTCTTCACCCAGCTGATTAGGGATCTACCTTTAACTCATTCACTCCCAGCTATTTTCACCGGAGCAAGGCCCTTCGCTCCTGGCCGTTTTACTGGATTTTGACTGATTTTGCAAGGCCCACAGAAAAAATGGTTCTGTTGCTATATAGACATGGAACCCACCAAAAGAAAGATTAGACTCTCTTCTTTCAGCAGAAAAATGTAGTTAATATCTTTTACCATTCTTTAGAAATCAGCATTAGAAAATGGCTTAGTTTGAGCAATTTTCCAATTTCTGATGAAAAAACAAAGAAATTGAGCTTTTTGTGAAAGCATACATTTCAAACGTAACTTTGACTTTAACACAGCTATTTTTTTGCTTACAGTGGGGCAAATAAGTATTTAGTCAACCACCAATTGTTCTCCTCCTTAAAAAGATTACAGAGGCCTGTAATTGTCAACATGGTTAAACCTCAACCATGAGAGACAGAATGTGGAGAAAAAAAAAAAACAGAAAATCACATTGTTTGATTTTTAAAGAATTTATTTGCAAATCATGGTGGAAAATAAGTATTTGGTCAATATCAAAAGTACATCTCAATACTTTGTTATGTACCCTTTGTAGGTAATAACGGAGGCCAAACGTTTTCTGTAACTCTTCACTCTTCACTTGGTGTAAAGAAATCAACTGTGGGAGCAATTATTAGAAAATGGAAGACATACAAGACCACTGATAATCTCCCTCGATCTGGGGCTCAATGCAAGATCTCACCCTGTAATATTTTCAAGTGGGAGACCTTGCACAATTAGTGGTTGACTAAATACTTATTTTCCCCACTGTATGTGACATCCCAAACATCTGAATAATGTTTTCCTTTTACAAAATAACAAACAACAAGACAAATACAGCTTTTGATCGCAAAGTAACAAATTATTTACACATAAGTAAACTATTGAACTGTTGAACTATTTGCGCACATAACAATGGGGAAGGCTCTCGGCTGCTCCCGGTTAGATGAGGTGGCTCCCAGGACGGTAATCTGATGAGTCCGGATCAAGCTCGGTCTCACTTTTTTCATCATCTTTATCATATTCATCGTTGGTTTCAACCTCGCGCTAAGGAGTAACGCAACGTGAGCTCCGCAGAACGCGTGTGAAACCTGACGCTGTTGTTGACGTCACTGTCTGTCTCATCAAGATAGATTTTTTTGAATCCTTCTTTGACTCGTTTCGTTTTCTTTTCAAAACACTCCTCCAGTGTCATTTGCCTTTTTTTCCGATCGTTCTCCACATTTTTCCTCAAATTCTCACGCATCTTCACGAGATCCCTCCAACTTCCGTTTCCTGACTATTTTTCTTCACTTCCTTTCTTCGCTACTGACCTCCAGTGGCCAGTTTGTATTAGTAGTTTGCATTGTATCTTAGATACATCGGAACCTATAGATGCCTTTTATAAAAAACAAACAAACAAACCAACCAACCGCAAAAGACGTATAAATAGGTTTTTGGGACACTGAAGCGATTAAAAATAGAACATATTTATACGTTTTTGGTTGCAAATGAGTTAACAGCCTCTTCCAGCTCCTTTATTTAACCCCTCAACCTCCTTTCCTTCTGAGGCATGTCTACATAATGAAATATAAATCTTAAATTAAAAAAAAAATCTGATTCCCTGGTGGCTTTTAAATGATAGAAGTAGAAAAAGAGAAAATTACGAATTAATTATTTTTCAAACATCCCCAAAGTAAACCTGGTGTAAGGATTTTCACAATTTGCTCGAACACGGTTTAATAGGGTAAAACCATGTTTAAGACCACCAGATGTCCTCGGACTCCTCACCACACACCCAGGCCAAAAAGGAACAGGGGAGGGGGTGTATGCGGAGGCTTAGAGGCACTCAGACAGCTTTTTTTCTTTTTAAAGTTTTTGTCAGTGTTCAAGTAAAGTTCTCTGTGGTGTGTCTGCACTCAGCCAGCACACACATACGCACCAAAAAAAAACAAAAAAAACTCTGTCAAAAGGGGAACTTTGGTCATGTAGGAGAGGGCATCTTCCCCTTTGCACCTACAAAGGGGCAGGTGCTCAAGCACCCTCCGCCCCCCCACTATGGACGCGCCTGGTCCTCCATGCCGCCTTGTCGTGACAATTTCAAACATAAAATTTGGACAAGTTCGTCGAAAAAAACGTGTTATTTCAACACGTAACTGCAAGGATGATCTGCGGTTTTTTTTGTGTTTTTTTTAGCTCTTCATCAATACTGTATTCCCAAACCTGGAAGTGTGACATAATTTCTGGAACTCAACAGAAGACTATCGACAGCGAGCACAGCAGCGGCAACGAAACAAATGAAGGAATCAAACAGAATCGGTTGCTCAGTGTCTGTAAACGGGATTCTCCAGGGTAAAACGGACAAATTAAAAATAGTCCGGAGGCATAATACGCCATGAAACTGCTCTAGCAGCATACAAACATATTGTTCTATCAAACACAACAGCTCTTTTGGCTTACGATACAGAATTTTATTAAATAGAGGGGTGCAAGAGTAGAAATTGCTTTTTCAGCCTTGTGTGTTTTCCGCCATATACAGTATTATGGATAGTTGTGAAAAAGAACAGCACCTGAAAAATAATTTTGTTCTTTATGTCATTTCATATTAGGGCTGCAGCTATCGATTGTTTTAGTACTCGATTAATCGATGAACTAGTTAGTTCGAATAATCGAATAATCGGATAAGGAACATGAAAAATTAAAATACCTGTGCTCAGCCTCAAACAGTATAAAAAAGTAAATAAATGAGGATCTATGTACAACAAAAGAACAATTGGCTAACTTACACAGCAAAAGTCCGCTAGCTTAAATGCTGTAAAATGTTGTGTTTTTTTTTTTTTTACAATGCTCTCAACAAATGGTTCAGACACATCTTCCCACAAAAAACAGCTAAATATACCTATAAACTAAATTACGAATGCATTAAAAAAAAAAAAAAAAAAAAAAAAAAAGAACATCAACTCAAGCAAAAGCTTATGTTGGTCTTAACAGGGAGCAGCTGGATTCACCAATGTGAAATGAGGCAGACAAGTGGGCAGTGTATCCACCCCAATCAATAAAACTAAATGCAAACACTTTCAAAATAAACCATTACAACGCCACTTCAATTAAACGAATACTCGAAGCAGCAAAATTTAATTCAAATCTTTTTTTCTAATCGATTACTCGAGTTTATCGATTAATCGTTGCAGCACTTTTTCATATCATTATGTATTTCAGTGTGTTTACGCTTGTGTCTTTCTAAATCAGTCTTACAAATAAATCTTTTCTCACAAAGTGTGCAGGCAAAAAGCTTCTCTACAGTGTGTGTTTTTGTGTGTCTGTTTAAACCTCCCTTCTCGATGTATCTTTTACCACAAACAGTGCAGGCAAAAGGTCTCTCTCCAGTGTGTGTGCTTGTGTGAATGTTTAAACTTCCCTTATGGGCGAATTGTTTACCACAAATTGTGCAGGCAAAAGGCTTCTCTCCAGTGTGTGTTCTTGTGTGAATGTTTAAATTTGCCTTCTTGGAGTATTTTTTATCACAAAGTGTGCAGGCATAAGGCTTCTCTCCAGTGTGTGTTCTAGTGTGGTTGTTAAAATCTCCCTTGTTGATGAATCTTTTACCACAAAGCGTGCAGGCAAAAGGCTTCTCTCCAGTGTGGTTTCTTGTGTGCGATACTAATTGTACCTTCTGAGTGAATCTTTTACCACAAAGTGTGCAAGCAAAAGGCTTCTCTCCAGTGTGTGTTCTTGTGTGAATGTTTAAATTTGCCTTCGTGAAGTATTTTTTGTCACAAAGTGTGCAGGCATAAGGCTTCTCCCCAGTGTGTGTTCTTGTGTGAAATAGTAATTTTGCCTTCTCGATGAATCTTTTACCACAAACTGTGCAGGCAAAAGGCCTCTCTCCAGTGTGTGTGCTTGTGTGATTGTTTAAAACTCCCTTCTCGTTGAATCTTTTACCACAAACTGTGCAGGCAAAAGGCTTCTCTCCAGTGTGTGTTCTTGTGTGAATGTTTAATTTTGCCTTCGTTAAGTATTTTTTATCACAAAGTGTGCAAGCATAAGGGTTCTCTCCAGTGTGTGTGCTTGTGTGCTTGTTTAAACCTCCCTTCTCGGTGAATCTTTTACCACAAACTCTGCAGGCAAAAGGCTTCTCTCCAGTGTGGGTTCTTGTATGGAATACTAATTGTCCCTTCTGAGTGAATCTTTTACCACAAAGTGTGCAGGCAAAAGGCTTCTCTCCAGTGTGTGTTCTTGTGTGAATGTTTAAATTTGCCTTCCTGAAGAATTTTTTATCACAAAATGTGCAGGCATAAGGCTTCTCTCCAGTGTGTGTGCTTATGTGCTTGTTTAAAACTCTCTTCTCAGTGAATCTTTTACCACAAAGTGTGCAGGCAAAAGGCTTCTCTCCAGTGTGTCTTCTTGTGTGAATGTTTAAATTGGCCTTCGTGAAGAACTTTTTATCACAAAGTGTGCAGGCATAAGGCTTCTCTCCAGTGTGTGTGCTTGTGTGCTTGTTTAAACCTCCCTTATTGGTGAATCTTTCCCTACAAAGTGTGCAGGCAAAAGGTTTCTCTCCGGTGTGGTTTCTTGTGTGCATTACTAATTGTCCCTTCCGAGTGAATCTTTTACCACAAACTGTGCAGGAAAAAGGCTTCTCTCCAGTGTGTGTACGCACGTGTGCCTTTAACTTGCATTTCGAAGGAAATGTTTCATCACAAAGTGAGCAGGGAAAAGGTTTCCTAACCGCACATTCTTTTGAGTCTCTTTTAAATGACGACTTGTCAAAGGGTTTCAAAGCATTTCGGTCAAAGTCATCCTCCTCCTCATCAGTATCAAAATCAGAAGAATGTGACGTTATGTCGTCGCTGTCTGAAAGAGGAGCTAAGAGGCCGTCCGGTTGCGATCGTCCCTCTCCTTTTGTTGTCACGTGCTGAAATGAGCCGTCGCTTAAAGGCTTCGCTGCTCCGCTCTCTTCGCTTGGTCCTTCGTCTTCTTCGCTCTTCACACTGACACCCATTGGAAACTTGAGGATTTCAACTTCCTGTTTTTCTTCTTTAATGTCAGGGGTCTCTGGCTCCACCTCCTGTTTGATCCACGGCATGTCGGACTCCTCCTTCTGTTCAACGTGGAGGTGGTCGTGCTTCTCAGGGTGAAGATCTTCTACAGTGAGGTCTGCGGGACTCTGGGTGGGGGAAAAAAAAACATCACGGGATTTGCTGACGTCGGAGATCTCGAGAAATTTTTTATAATGTTGACTTTTGTTTTGAGATGCATGTCTTCATTTTGGCGTTGGAAATGTAGGGCAGGTAGTACTTCCGCATGCGAGACTTGCAAGTCAGAGCGCATTTACATAGAACGTATTTGCTCACGCTGAGTGAGCGCACACACACAATGAAGAGCCATTTGCTCCCACGAAGAAGCCGAGTGTGACAGAGGAAAGAGCCTGCGCACACATTTCTTACTTTCGAAGCATCCACAGGTTTCTACCGTTTCTTGTGCATTTTCAAAAGTTGTCAAACACTTGGGGCGAGTTGATGTGATTATTTTTGATGATGTGCGGACGCTAACTGATGCATGCTATTTGTATGTGTTCATTGTTATTGCTGTATCAGCAGCGAGTTATCGACAAAAACTTGAATTGCTGTTATTTAAGAGGAAACTAGTTTAATTTCATTTTTATTTTAGTTTAATTCTGCAAATGTTGATGTCATGAGAAGCTGAATAAAGTCAGGAAACCACAAGGACTTATCTTCACCATCTTGGCGAGGAAAGTACAATGGTGTGTATTACATGTTTTTGGATAGTTATTTCGAGATTTAAGCGGTATTTAACTCATTCATTCCCAGCCATTTTCACCGGAGCAAGATAAATGTGAGTACAAGTTATACTAATTTTGATAGTTTGTATATTGTGACTAAATATTGCCATCTAGTGTATTTGTTGAGCTAAACTCAATGTTTGAATCGAGTATTATTTTGCAACGCTATTTTGATTGGGAATGCCAGATCTCTTTGCATTGAGCGCTTTTCTTTTTGTGAACATTATTTTATTTTTGAGAGATAGGAATATTATTTTTGTTGTGCTTTCACTAAATGATACTGTAGCAACTTAAATGTTCTAAACTGCCCAAATGCATGATGGGAATTTGAGCAACCATGAGTCACAGTGGTTGCTGCAAATGATATACTCTGCATTGAGTACAATACATGGTGTTAAGAAAAAGATCATCTCCAGTTATTCTTCCCCATGTCGCTTGCCACATTAGTTATAACAGTTGTGGAAGAGATGCCACCACTTATTCCATTAAATAGCGCGGCTCCAATAAATGCCTGCGTTACCAATTCGCCCTTCTTGGTAAATGCTGGTGCTATGGACCTGCGATTCATGTTGGCTCGTTGTCGTCGGTTGGCCCGGTTCGTCCAATTTCCTCCTGAGGAAGACGGCGGTGTACATATAAACACCGAGAGCCGATGGATGGCTTATTGTGAGAACTTTTATTAACAAAACAAAAGCATGTGGGGGACGCAGCACTTGAGCCTGCGCTAACTGCGCACTTTCTCTACTCTCTCACTCGACCACTTTCTTCCTCACTGCTCAATCTGACAATGCCAGTCACACTGAAAATAACAGTGGCCCCCTTGGCGGGTGCCGGTAACACCTGCGTCCACTCCACTTGCTTGTCTCTGCCCTTAGCTCTCAATATACTTCAAACGGCGCCATTGTAGTCTGTTTGCGGCAATGCTTGAGTGGGTCGTTCCGCGCATGCGTTAATTGCATTAAATATTTTAACGTGATTAATTTTAAAAATTAATTACCGCCCGTTAACGCGTTAATTTTGACAGCCCTAGTTATAATGAAATGTTTGCACAGGCATAATAATTTTGACAATGTACATTGTTCAAGCCATACAACCTGTTATAAATGTTCATACTTGAATTCTTATTGTTTACAATAAATTTTTATATACTTAATGTTTAGACTGCATGTACAAATGTTAAATATATTAAATTGAAAGCTGGTAAATAAATCAAAGAGAAACTGTTAATCTGTATTTCATGCATTCATTCAGATTTTCAAATTATATAACAGTCCGCTTGGGCGAATTTATCGTTATCGAGGTAAATCTGCTCAATTTACCGTGATACGTGCTTAAGGCCATATCGCCCAGCCCTAATTATAATTCCATTAATTTGTTTCACAGCCCGAAGACCTACACTAAATCCTTAATAAATACTGCTGGTACTATTACAAATAGAAATTACACATAGCAAAACACATAAGAAGACACACTTGTAATGTTTTGTTGTTGCCGTCAACTGGAGCGGACAGTAGGGATGCTGTGTTCTGAAATAAATCGCGTGAAAGCACCACGGTTCCCTGTTGGCAGGGACGGGGCCCCCTCACTCTTGGTGCGGCCGCCAATCGGGACGGACTGGGTTTTCTTCCCCAACGGCTTTCAGGCTGGCTCCCCACCGCGGCTGGCTGCTGACAGCCGGCCCTCACCTTCATTGCGCCTCAGGGTTTCGTCGCTGGGACGACCCTCCGGGTAAGTGTCACTTTTTTCCCTTCACCACCTGCTCTAACCTCCTCGGAACCTGATTTGATTTCTCTTACAAGAAAATCCGACATGCACCCGTCTGCGGCGCTGTCATGTTGTCGTATTTCGAGCATGTGGTCGGATGTAGAAACAAATGGCGAGTCAAATTTTACGTCAGATGTTGAAAAGATCATGTGTCGAAGCGATCGTATGTCGAGGTAATTCTGTACTTGTGTAAATTTTTCGGATGACTACTTTTACTTTAAACTCTTAAGTATAATTTTTGGCTACTCTACCCACTTCTGCATATTGGTACGTAGCAGGGTTCGTACACATTTTTCACGGTCAAATTCAAGCCCTTTTTAAAGTGCGTACAACAGGAAAAAAAAAAGTCTTAAATAGCATTATTATGTGAATTAAAATCATATTTTGAGACGATTCGACTGTATACAACAATTTGACAAAGCGCAGATGACGAGAAATTAGTCTTTTAATTTGCTGGTTAGCCACGCCTACCATTATAGGGCCCTAGCTTCCCCGACAGGTGGATGACGTAGGCAGGAGAATGGTCTCACCTGTTATACTTTTCATCCCATTGAGGGGCAATTATTCAGAACGAGGAAAATGCGACGAAGAGAGCCGCAAAATGTAATTGTTTCAGTCTCTCTATTCCAGTACTTCTCAAATAGTGGGGCGCGCCCCCCTGGGGGGGCGCAGAGCGATGCCGGGGGGGGGCGCATGTGACCTCGGGGAACATGCTTTTTTTTGTTTTTTTGCCATACTGGAATAAAGTGTACTTGCACATCCACTCAGTAGGTGGCAGTGGCGCTCTCATTTTCAGAGTGCACGCAGTATTTTTTAACTAAGGAAGAGCACTCAGCACACACAGAAAACAGTTATGAAGAGCAGTGTGCCACCGCCGTTTTCGAAAGCCGATTTCCGACCGGACTCACTCAAGCAGCGACCCACTGTCTTGTCCGGTTCTCACGTCGCCGCCCGAGAAGTGCCATTTTCGGCTTGGGATCGTCACGACGACCGCCCTCACCTACGGTTCTACCTCGGCCGCCGAGAATGCGCTTTTTTCGTGCCGTTTGCCTTTTAGCTCTGACTTTTAATACAGTGGGTGATGAGGAAAGACCACTGTTTACTGTGTCTAAAAATAATTATAGCGGACAGCCAGAAGCCAAATCAATTAAGACGCCACTTAAAGACATTAGACCCCAATCTCATTGATAAGCCGCTTGATTGTTTTTCAGCGAAAACGTGCCGAATATTGCCAACAATCGTCCCACTTTGTCAGTGTTATATCAGTAAACCAGTGAGCACTGTTAGCATGCTCGGTGCAAAATAACTCCACACCATTGCAAATGGTAAATGCTGTGAGCAGCAAAAATAAAAACTGTCATTCTGTCCAAAGACGCTTTTTTTCTTCTTCTATTCAGCTTTGTTATTTCGGTCAATTTTTTGGCATATTGTCCTCATGAGTTAATGTTTCTAATCAATTTGAATTTGTGATTATTTACTGATTTTATTACATTTTATTTTTCAGTATCAAATGGTCAAAAATGTACCTTGACTGAATTTTTATAGTTTGGATGTCTTTTTTTTAATTCAAGCAAATTGATGCACGTTAAGTCTTTTCTGTTACAGACAAAACAATGCTAATAAAGTTATACTTTATTATAATTTGATCTACGCTATTACTTTTCTTTAATAGAAAAAAGGACACAATGTTAGGCAGAGGCGTACTCATAATAGTAATATTGTAGACAAATGATACTATTTACAGTGGCGGCAGAGAGTTGGGGGGGCAAGAAACATTTACGTCTTCCTTGGTGGTGGTGGGGGGGGCGTAACAGAAAATAATTGAGAAGCACTGTCCTACAGTCACAATCATTGATCACTATCACATCAAGACAAGTCATGTATTGCATGAAAAATACAACAACAAATGTCATGCTCTTACCCTCATTTTCTTTTGTTTTTTAGTTGTTCGTCGTGACCTGAAATTCCTCTCCTCATTGTCCATGTCTCTACCATTTGACTTGATGTTTGGGATTACATTAGCCTTCAGTCAGTAGGGATTTGTCGCATCTTAAATACAAGTCGAGAAGAGTCACAGTAATCTCTCATGTTAACCGATCGACTTTTCCTTACAACAAACTTTACAAATCGGAAGGGGCGTGAAGCCAAAGCAATCAGAATGCATTAGCGTGTCTTAACTAGCGAGCTAAGCTAAACTAAACTAAGTTAAGTAAGCCTGCGAAGCTTCAACATAAAGCCATACAACTTCCACTATGCTTTAAATTGGGACTTTTTAGTGTCGCTCGTAAGGTTAGGAGAACAGTACACAAAAGAACCGCACATCCCGGATGGGTCAACAAATGTTGCGTCAAGTGAACCGGAAGTAGAAACGTGCTGAAACTTCAGTGTTGAAGCGTTTGGAAGTTCCATCATTACTTCACATCACTGGAGTCCAAAAATATTCAATAAATATGATCAACATATACAAATTAGTCATCATTGTCAATAACTTAATTTGAAGGCTCAGAATTTAAATAATTCATAAATGTATACATTGACTTTATCCAATTTACTGTACTGCTTCCGCTGCACTTCTTTAATCAAAGAACTCGCTTGATTTTTAAACATTAAAGCTTCTCAGGCTCATATAATTTTGCTTTTTTTTCTCCACTAACAATGGGACCTAATTATTCCTAAAGTACGAAAGAAGGGCAGTGCAAGGAAGAACTTCCCTGGTACACCAGACTCACCGCTGTTCCAGCTATTGAGTCTGGCTACCATTCAGCGGATACAATTTCCAGGGCGGAACAAGCCACAGCAAACAGACAGCGGAGTGGACCAATCAGCGACGGGCAGACGTGACGTTAGTTAAACGACGAGGGCAGGACGAGGGACTTGCGCGAAAGGAAACATAAGAGGAGAGCGGAGTTTATTCGACATGGCTAGCGCGAGACAGACTGTTGTCAATGACTTGTGTCGATGTGTTTTTGGTCATTTAAAACTGATTTTACTGTGGATTGGAACATATTCTCGGCTCTCCTGTTCACCGTCTGTGTTGTTGTGAAGACGACTTCCGACGCGCAAGAGTGACGTTGCTCGTTAAGAACATGTCACGCAAATAAACAAATCTGATTTGTCGATTGATTTTGTACCTGCTCGAGAGGCCGTTAATGGGCTGGTTCCCAGACTTTTCTCTCAGTGTTTGAAAAATACAGGGAGAACAGTCTGGCCGTGCCAGGCAAGAAAATCGTGACGAGGATTAAATCGACGAAATGGGCTGGCGGACACGGCGTGCCATCGGTACTCAGCTATTCCCCATCTTCTGAATCGAATCAACTGAATGAACTAACCCCTGAATTATGGACAATTCTACTGGATTGAATCAACATAACGAGCTCATCGCTGCGATCGCCAAGGACTATTGGGAAAATGAACAATCAAGGGCTGGGTAAAATAAAAAAATAAAAAAAAAACTTATCACAACCTGAAATGTCAAAAATTGTTATTCGATAATTTCTGCGTCCTATGGTATACTGGGGGCGGGATTCAATAAGATTCAGCTTCTCCCATCTGCCCTTTTCTTTTCGGGTTGAATTAAGTGTAAACAAATATGAATGCTGTATGTATGTTTGGATTTGTCATGCCTGAAAGTAAAAAACAAAAAATAAAGAACAAGAATGTAATACTTTACAACAACATAACTTCCAGTTTAACCAGCTGTGCAGTATAATTGGCTGTGACTGTGACAGACTTTAATGGGAGGGGGGGGGGGGCAGGAATAGTGAATAGAAATCAACACTGTCATCAACTCATCAACACTTTCTGGCTGTGACTCAGTCTTTTCCTCTTCCTTCAATCTCTATATCAAAACTTCAACTTGTTCATCTGAGAACAAACCACGAGATGTTCACTGAGCCACCATCAGCAGTTTTTTTCAAAACTATTACTTCATTATTCATATTTGACAACTCTAGCACTTAATAATTAATAATGACAAAAATGTTTTAGAACAATAACATTGTGATTGTGTTTCTAATTGTTGGATTTTATGCCTGAATATCCTTGCAAACTGTGTTATTCTTACTTACAGTGCCTTGCAAAAGTATTCGCCCCCCTTGAATCTTGCAACCTTTCGCCACATTTCAGGCTTCAAACATAAAGATATGAAATTTAATTTTTTTGTCAAGAATCAACAACAAGTGGGACACAATCGTGAAGTGGAACAACATTTATTGGATAATTTAAACTTTTTTAACAAATAAAAAACTGAAAAGTGGGGCGTGCAATATTAATATTAATAATATAGAATATTCATATATATAATAATATTAATAATATATCGGCCCCTTTACTTTCAGTGCAGCAAACTCACTCCAGAAGTTCAGTGAGGATCTCTGAATGATCCAATGTTGTCCTAAATGACCGATGATGATAAATAGAATCCACCTGTGTGTAATCAAGTCTCCGTATAAATGCACCTGCTCTGTGATAGTCTCAGGGTTCTGTTTAAAGTGCAGAGAGCATTATGAAAACCAAGGAACACACCAGGTAGGTCCGAGATACTGTTGTGGAGAAGTTTAAAGCCGGATTTGGATACAAAAAGATTTCCCAAGCTTTAAACATCTCAAGGAGCACTGTGCAAGCCATCATATTGAAATGAAAGGAGCATCAGACCACCAAGACCCGGCCGTCCTTCCAAACTTTCTTCTCAAATAAGAAGAAAACTGATCAGAGATGCAGCCAAGAGGCCCATGATCACTCTGGATGAACTGCAGAGATCTACAGCTGAGGTGGGAGAGTCTGTCCATAGGACAACAATCAGTCGTACACTGCAAAAATCTGGCCTTTATGGAAGAGTGGCAAGAAGAAAGCCATTTCTCAAAGATATCCATAAAAAGTCTCGTTTAAAGTTTGCCACAAGCCACCTGGGAGACACACCAAACATGTGGAAGAAGGTGCTCTGGTCAGATTAAACCAAAATTGAACTTTTTGGCCACAATGCAAAACGATATGTTTGGCGTAAAAACAACACAGCTCATCACCCTGAACACACCATCCCCACTGTCAAACATGGTGGTGGCAGCATCATGGTTTGGGCCTGCTTTTCTTCAGCAGGGACAGGGAAGATGGTTAAAATTGACGGGAAGATGGATGCAGCCAAATACAGGAACATTCTGGAAGAAAACCTGTTGGTATCTGCACAAGACCTGAGACTGGGACGGAGATTTATCTTCCAACAGGACAATGATCCAAAACATAAAGCCAAATCTACAATGGAATGGTTCAAAAATAAACGTATCCAGGTGTTAGAATGGCCAAGTCAAAGTCCAGACCTGAATCCAATCGAGAATCTGTGGAAAGAGCTGAAGACGGCTGGTCACAAACACTCTCCATCCAACCTCACTGAGCTCGAGCTGTTTTGCAAGGAAGAATGGGCAAGAATGTCAGTCTCTCGATGTGCAAAACTGATAGAAACATACCCCAAGCGACTTGCAGCTGTAATTGGAGCAAAAGGTGGCGCTACAAAGTATTAACGCAAGGGGGCCGAATAATATTGCACGCCCCACTTTTCAGTTTTTTATTTGTTAAAAAAGTTTAAATTATCCAATAAATGTTGTTCCACTTCACGATTGTGTCCCACTTGTTGTTGATTCTTGACAAAAAATTAAAATTGTATATCTTTATGTTTGAAGCCTGAAATGTGGCGAAAGGTTGCAAGGTTCAAGGGGGCCGAATACTTTTGCAAGGCACTGTATGGTGTTCTTCACCCAGCTGATTAGGGATCTACCTTCAACAGCCTCATCCAGCTCCTTTTTTTTCCCTAACCCCTCAACCTCCTTTCCTTCTGAGGCCTGTCTACTTAATGAAATATAAATCTGGAAAAAAAAATCAGATTGCCTGGTGGCTTTTATTTTTAAAGCTTTCTTAATTTCTTTCACAATAATGTTGTGAAGAGAGAAGACAGAACACTTAACAAGTGCGACTAGCGGGAAATGCACAAAAAATATTAATTTTCCCAAAAAATACATAGAAATGGAATGACCAAATTATCACATTAAGATTCATACAAACACCGGAATCACAGAAAATGAAATAAAGGGACAGATTACAAATATCAAATTTAGAACATAACGAGAACTTAAAGATGCGTACCTTTCTGGATAACGCTGTGAAGAGAACGGACAAATATGGTTGCCTATAGAGAGTAGAGACACACGGATCGAAATAGCCATGGGCAGGGGGGGTTGGAGATAAATAATAATAAAAGTAGAAAACTAAAAGAGAAAATTGCGTATCAATTATTTTTCAAAAATCCCGAAAGTAAACTGGTGTAAGGATTTTCACAATTTACTCGAACACGGTTTAATAGGTAAAACCATGCTTAACACCACCAGATGTTCTCAGACTCCTCACCACACATCCAGGTCAAAAAGGAAAAGCAAAGGGGGAGGGGTGTATGCAGCGGACTTTGGTCATGTAGGGGCAAAGGGGCAGGTGCTCAAGCACCCTCCTCTCCCACCTACTATGGATGCGCCTGGTCCTCCATGCCCATGCCCATGCCCATGCCGCCTCGTCATGACATTTACGAATATAACCTTTGGACAAGTTCGTCGAAACAACTGTGTCATTTCAAAGGCGTAACTGCAAGGATGATCTGCGTTTTTTTTTTTTTTTTCCTTTTTAAGTTTTTTAGCTCTTTGTCAATACTGTAATCCCAAACCCGGATGTGTGACATAATTTCTGGAACGCAACAGAAGACGATTGACAGCGAGCACAGCAGCGGCAACGAACCCAATGAAGGAATCAAACAGACTCGGTTGCTCAGTGTCTGTAAACAGAGGTCTCCAGGGTAAAATGAAAAAATTAAAAATAGTCCGGGGGCATAATGCGCCATGAAACTGCAAAAGCACCATATAAACATATTGTTATATCAAACACAACAGTTCTTTTGGCTTAAAATACAGCATTTTATTAAAAAGTGGGGTGCAAGAGTAGAAATTGCTTTTTCAGCCTAGTATGTTTTCCGCCATATACTATATATTGGATAGTTGTGAAAAAGAACAGCACCTGAAAAATAATTTCGTTCTATATGTCATTTCATATCATGATGTATTTCATTGTGTTTGCGCTTATGTCTTTCGAAATCAGTCTTCCGAGAAAATCCTTCATCGCACAGTGTGCAGGCATAAGGCTTCTCTTCAGTGTGTGTTCTTGTATGTTTGTTTAAATCACCCTTGGCGATGAATCTTTTACCACAAACTGTGCAGGCAAAAGGCCTCTCTCCAGTGTGGTTTCTTGTGTGAATTTTTAAACCTGCCTTTGTGGAGTATTTTTTATCACAAAGTGTGCAGGCAAAATGCTTCTCTCCAGTGTGGCTTCTTGTGTGCAATTCTAAATTTCCCTTCTGAGTGAATTGTTTACCACAACATGTGCAGACAAAAGGCTTCTCTTCAGTGTGTATGATTGTGTGTCTGTTTAAATCTCCCTTCCGACTGAATCTTTTACCACAAAGTGTGCAGGCAAAAGGCCTGTCTCCAGTGTGTTTTCTTGTGTGCAATACTAAATGTCCCTCGCGAGTGAATCTTTTACCACAACACGTGCACACAAAAGGCTTCTTCTCTCCAGTGTGTGTGCTTGTGTGCTCGTTTAACACTCCCTTCGTGAAGAATCTTTTACCACAAAGTGTGCAGGCAAAAGGCTTCTCTCCAGTGTGTGTTCTTGTGTGATTTTTTAAATTCCACTTTTGGAAGAATTTTTTACCACAACGTGTGCAGGCAAAAGGTTTCTCTCCAGTGTGGTTTCTTGTGTGAATGGTTAAACGTTTCTTTGTGGAGTATTTTTTATCACAAAGTCTGCAGGCATAAGGCTTCTCTCCAGTGTGTGTTCTTGTGTGAATGATTAAATCTGTCTTCGTGAAGTATCTTTTACCACAAACTGTGCAGGCAAAAGGCTTCTCTCCAGTGTGAGTACGCATGTGTGCCTTGAATTTGGATTTCCAAGTATAAGTTTTATCACAAAGTGAGCAGGGAAAAGGTTTCCTAACCGCACATTCTTTCGAGTCTCTTTTAAATGACGACTTATCTAAGGGGTTTGAAGAATTTTGGTCAAAGTCATCTTCCTCCTCATCAGTATCAAAGTCAGAAGAATGTGACGTTATGTCGTCGCTGTCCGAAAGCGGAGCAAAGAGGTCGTCCGGTTGCGATCGTCCCTCTCCTTTTGTTGTCAGGTGCTGAAATGAGCTGTCGCTCAAAGGGTTCGCTGCTCCGCTCTCTTCGCTTGGTCCTTCGTCTTCTTCACTCTTCACACCGACACCCATTGAAAACTTGAGGATTTCAACTTCCTGTTTTTCTTCTTTAATGTCAGGGGTCTCTGGCTGCGCCTCCTGTTTGATCCACGGCATGTCGGACTCCTCCTCCTGTTTAACATGGAGGGGGTCGTGCTTCTCAGGGTGAAGATCTTCTACAGTGACGTCTGCGGGACTCTGGGTGGGGAGGGAGGGGGGGAAATCACGTGATTTGCTGACATCGGATTTATATATAGAGAAAAACACGTAGTCCACGGGTTACAACGTATCCGACTGATGCGATTTCAACTTTACGACGCTGGAGTCTCCAGTCATTTTTTCCATCATGTTGACTTTTGTTGTGTGATGCATGCTTTTATTTTGGCGTAGGAAACGTGTTCCCACGGAGAAGTCGAATGTGAGAGGAAAGAGCCTGCTGCATCAGCAGCGAGTTATCGACAAAAAATTGAATTGCTGTTATTGAAGATTAAACCGATTTAATTTCATTTTTATTTTAGTTACATTCGGCAAATGTTGATGTCATGAGAAGCTGAATAAAGTTAGGAATCTTCAACATCTTGGCGAGGACAGTACAATGGTGTGTATTACATGTTCTGGGATTATTATTATTATTATTATATATAATAAATTAATACGATATATTTATTATTATATAGTTATTCCGAGATTTAGGCGGTATTTAAAGGGTTAATTCCGAATTACGCGGAAATTCAGGTTACATCTCCAGCGTAGGAATGGAACTCGTTCCTAACCACGGGACTACCTGTATGCATAGATGAATTCACTAACTTCATGTTCTATTAAATGCTGGCCTGAGAAGCATACTTTGTGTTAAAAATTTGTTGCATGACAATAGATTGAACCCTGACATATTGATAAAGCGTTACATCTACTCCATTACATTTACTTGAGTAACTTTGTGAGGAAAATGTAATTCTTAGAGTAATTTTAGAACGCAATACTTTTTACTTTAACTTGAGTCGACTAGTACAGAAGAAACGCGGCTCTTACTCCACTACTTTGGGCTACACTATAGAGTTGCGACATTTTTCCTCTTTACATATTGACTTTAATGTGCCAGAGATGCTGATGGAGGCTCTCTCATTTTCACCAATCAGACGTTGCAACAATAACCACATGCTATACCACGGGTCCCCATCTGCCAGGCCGCGGACCGGTACCGGTCCGTGGCGCATTTGCTACGGGGCCGCATAGAAATAAATGAATAACGACCGCATTCTGGCTGAATTAAACCTGTGCCCCTGCTTAACACACCAATATCCCTGTCTACTCTAGATATAATACTACGGGATAGATTAGAGCAGGGGTTCCCAACCTATTCCACTAAGGCACACTGTGGGTGCAGGATTTCATTCTTACCAAACAAGATGACAACACTTTTTCCCCAATCTGGTGTTTTACAAGTGCAATCAGTTGATTGCAGTCAGGTGTGGCTTGTTTTAGCAGAAGCCTCATTGGTTCAACTGTCTCTGCTGGATCGGCTGGAACAAAAACCAGGACCCACAGTGTGCCTTGAGGACTGGGTTGAAAACCCCTGGATTAGAATGTCGTCATAGAAATCCATTGATTGGACTGCTAGCAGTACATCTTGTTTGTGTATATAATATATCTATGTGTGCTTGTCCTCGATAATAACTAGGCCGCAGGCGCAGCACATTTGTTCCCGGAAATAATTAGCCCCCACACGAGCGAAGATGACTGGAAAACAGACGTCTTTGAAGATATTTTTACAGCGAAAAGGGCACCTGACGAGCCTACAACCTCGAAGACCCACGAACTGCGAAGGAGTGGATTCGTGACCCGTTTGTGAATAAACCGAGTGATTCGAGCATGTCTGCGCAACAGGAAGATCAACTTGTAGAGATCGCAAATGACGGTGACCTTATTAAACGTACATTTGAGACAACAACTCTACCGAGGTTCTGGATTAAAGTCATTCTGGAAAATCCTGACATCGCTACGAGTGCTTTGAAAACCTTCCTACAATTTCCAACATCGTATCATTGTGAAGCGGGCTTCTTAATGTTTGACGACAAGGCAAAGTCGTTAATGGTGAGAGCGGTGTGCAGTTGTTGATTGCAGCTTACATGGCAGGATGTATCTGAGGAGAACTTTTCTACAAGTACTTCCGTGATCAAACGTAAGTTAATATTCTTTTCTTTCAAGAAAGTTTGTAGTGTTTACTTTGGAATGGCTGTATTTGCGCATTTTGCGGCTATGGTTAACGTTACGCGCATGCGCAGAACCGCATCGTTGATATTTTTGATGGGTTGCAAAATTTGTCAGAACACTGGTCCGTGAAAAAAAGACCCAAATAACACCGGTCCATGGTGCAAAAAAGGTTGGGGACCCCTGTGCTATACCAATCGAAGTTAACAATGTTTTTTCTTCACTAGAGGGCGCTCATGCTCTTTGGACGGGTGGTATACATTTGTTTTGTTTTTTTCCACAAGAAAATTATATTTTATTTCAGTCACTCGACAGTGCATAAAGGTTGGGGGGGGGGGGGGGGGGGTCAAAACAATTCCAAAAGTTGTTGAAAACATTGTATCAGCAAGGTAATGTGGTCCCAAAAAACTAATGGTTGACATTGTCACCTCAATAAGGCACAATTCAGATAAAACGGTTACAATTGATGTTTCAAGTGTTGTTTTGGTCTCAATTCGAGTCTTTTAGTGTCATCTTTTGGCCTTATATGGTCATGTAATAGGTTATAGTACAGTGTAATAATAACAGTTTATATATAGATGACGTTATGCTGGGAAAAAAATATACAGTGAGGAGAACAAGTATTTGATACACTACCAATGGGAAAACCAATTGACAGTGTATCAAATACTTGTTCTCCTCACTGTATACCAATATTTAAGAAACATTCATATTCTAAACAGTTACTCACAATGTTACTTATTACTTGAGTATTCTTTTCAACGAATACTTTTTTTCTTGTACAGTGGTACCTCTACATACGAAGTGAATTCGTTCCAGGACCTTGTTTGTTAGTCAAATTGGTCGTATCTTGAGCAGGATTTTCCCATAAGAATGCATTATAATTCCATTATTCGTTCCACAGCCTGAAAACCTACACTAAATCCATGATAAATACTGCTGATACTATTACAAATGCCAAATACACATAGGAAAACACATAGGTTTAGAGCTGTCCCGACTAGTCGACGTTATCGATAACGTAAATGCGTCGACGGGCAAAACATACCGTCGACGGGTAATGACGGGTTAAAAAAAAAATTACATGCGGATAAAGTTTAGAATGGCCGCTGTTATTTCAATGTGACCGGCGTTGTCAGATTGCGCAAAGAGGAAGAAAGTGGGCGGGCGAGCGAGCGAGAGAGCGAGATCGGTGGGTTGGAAAAGTGCGCGGGTAGCGCCGAGTTGAGTGGCTTCATCCCCCACGTTTTTGTTTTGGTCAATAAAAGTATCCATACATAGCCATCCGACGCCTCTCGGTGTTTTTATGCACGCCGCCTTCCTGAGGAGGAAATCGGACGAACCCAGACGAACCGACGACAACGAGCCAAGTGAATCGCCATTGAGGAGTTGAAAACACCGCCAATTTCCAAAAAGGGCAGAGTTGGTAACACGTGAAAGCGGCATAAAGCCAAAAAAGCGGACCAGAATAGCCAGAGCCTGGAATTATTTCAAGGAAAATATGGATGGTGCCACTTTGTGTACTCTTTGCTAAGCCTAGCTCGCATACCACGGTAGCACATCGGCTTTGAACGAACACTTGAAGCGCCGTCACCCAAGTGTAATTTTCGAAGACAACAAGAAACAACAAGCTTGCGGATTGTAAGTCCACACAACTTTGTAACGATTTTTTAAATGGAAGTTGCCTTTATGTGCGTCGTATCAACGTGCAGTTTTATTTTAAAAAATAATTAATATATATATATATTTTTTTTTTAAATTATTATTAAATTTATTAGGATCATGGAAGCTCCCACTTGGGGAAAATATATACATATATCCTGTATATACATAATAAAAAAATATATGAAAATACCACCACCTGCTTACTGTAATCCATGACTGCACTAATGTTAGTTATTTAATATTATAAAGTTTTACATATAGTAGTATACTATAAAATTTATATAATTTTAATTTTTGTTACTGTGGGTATGTGTGCCTTTCATTCAAAATAATTGTAATATTTCAGTGTGCCCTCTACTTTATCTATTTTCAGGTTAAACAAAAGTTGAAGTTTTTCCCATCCCCCAAAAATGCGGCATGCACACCAGAAAAAGCATCTGAACTCGCACAAAGTATTCTGAAAATGGTTGTCCGGGACATTGCAATTCATTTTAACATTTAGAAATATATCGACAATAGCCACGTTTACATGCTGACTTTTATTCATACCGATTCAAATCATTCCGAATGGAAATTTCACATCAGCTGTTTACGTCACTTCATCTATTCCGATCCAGCGTTTACATGTGACTGCCTTTATTCCGAAAGGACGTTTGACAACTGCCGTCTGACATGTGCAGATTAATCAAAACAAAGCGTCACGTTGCAAAACATGGAGATCGATCGTCAGAGCAGCTGCTGTTTTAACTTTTCGAGTGGAAACAAAACTTCAGAATGATACGCCGTTCATTTAAAAAGTTGTGTGGGTGCGCTGTGCGTGTGCTTGGAAGCCATGTTGCAAGTGACGTTACTTACGTCTAGAGCTGAAACGAGTACTCAAGCAACTCGAGTAACTCGAGTTTAAAAACTGATCCGAGTAATTTTATTCACCTCGAGTAATCGTTTATTTTGACAGCTCTAAGCATCACGTTTTGCTCGGACTACTTTTAATGCGGGACAACGCGCTGTCACGTGCGGGGAGGAAGAAGGGAAAAAAAACAAAACTTACTGCAGCTGACAGCCGCCACAAACGACGCCGACGTTGCCAAATACTAGCCCGCACGATGCTACGTAGGTAACAGCTAGCGTCTGATGCGTCTCATAAAGATCACATGTATGTTGAACTAGATGCGCAATGACAGACTCGGCCGCGTCTGGGCAGCGTTATTAAACAGCCGCCATCTTAAAGCAGTACAGCGCTAAGCGCTAGTAAAGAGCGCTAAGCGCTAATAAATAAGATTAACGTTACTGTCGCTACTAGCTCACGTAAAGTTAGCCCTGCGGGGGGCTAGGTTTCATTTAATTATGACCACTGTCGATGCGTGGCTAACGTGTCTTACATACAGGCTTTAACATAACATAGCAATGTGGAGTGATGAGGGTGTAAAATAAAAACTTTATCATGCTAACTATCAATTTTAGCTCAGTAGTCATTGCTGGATAAAACACCAAGTAGCAATGGTCCCTAATGTGCTCCAGTACAGCCTGTATCATACATTTATTTTGAACACTGCAAAAACTCAAAATTCTATCAGGACTTACAGTTTAGACTAACTTAAAACTTAACTAGAACTTAAAAATGGCTTGACACAAAGAGAAATTCAATTGAAAGACGTGGGAAAAAAATCCTAACTTTTAAGTGATGTGTGTTATCAAGCGTAACGGCATTTTTAGGTAATATATATATTTTTTTTTAAATAAGATCTAAAAGTTTTTTGAGTGAAAGCAGTGAATTAGTTTTTTTTTTTTTTTTTAAAATTCTAGCTAGATCTGAGATGCAATTGTTGGCTGTTTTCAACAATATACATCGAAAATATAGACATTGATTGACTGAAAATGGTTCAAGATTAGATGAAATGTCTTGTTTTCTCATGTATATTTATAATTGCTCTTCACCTAAAAATATATTTGTTTTATCCGATTACTCGATTAATCGATAGAATTTTCAGTCGATTACTCGATTACTAAAATATTCGATAGCTGCAGCCCTACTTACGTCACCAAGTGACGTCACCACGTCAGTACGGAGCATGCGCAGAAAGAACGCAACCAGACACCATTCCGCTTCCCTGTTTACATGATATAATTTTACTTCTAATCGGTTTGGGAAAAGGAATATTCTACCCCTGTGAATCGGAATGAAATTCCATTCGGTTTGGGCCTGTTCATTCCGAATGAGGTGTTTATATGGAACACATTTATTCGGTTTGAACAAATATTCCGATTGTAATTGGAATATTTGGCTCCATGTAAACGTGGCAATAGACATACCACAAAAAGAGAGAATAGTTTTGACTCCTGTTAAAGAGGTGAAGTCACAGTGTTACCCTTTACATTTTTTTGCACTAGTTAATGCCAGCAGCATTTGACCTCATTGTTTGTGATTTATTATTGGGATTTATGTTATTTATTTATATGTTAATAAAGAATTTAGGTGTTCCAAAATGTTTTTAGTGAATTAATAAGCTTGAACAAAAAATTCATTATTAAAGTAGTAAAAAAAATAATAATAATAATAATTATTAGATTAGTCGACTAATCGTAAAAATAGTCGGCTGACTAATCGGGAGGAAATTAGTCGTTAGGGACAGCCCTACATAGGTTATTAATAAAACCTGGAATAATAAAATAATAATAATAATTCCTGTAAAAATATAACAAATCGGGTTCTAGCGTGGCGGATTTTTTTGCTGTACCTGAACGCACAGTGTGGCTGACGGTGAGTTAGAGACTGTGGTTCTATTTTACTTTCTTTTAATGTTTTGTTGCTGCCGTAAACTGGAGCAGACAGTAGGCATGTTGTGTTGCACAAGTTCTGAAATAAATCATGTGAAAGCACCGCGGTTCTCAGTTAGCAGGGACGATGCTTCCTTACCCCTCAGCGAGGCCGCCAGTCGGGGCAGACTGGGGCTTCTTCCCCACCGGCTTTCAGGCTGGCTGCCCACCGCGTCCGGCTGCTAAGAGCCGGCCCGCACCTTCATTGTGCCTCGGGGTTTCGTCGCCGGGAGGACCCTCCGGTTAAGCGTCACCTTTTTCCCTTCACCACCTGCACTAACCTTCTCCGAACCTGTGTTGATTTCTCTCACAAGAAAATCCGACAAGCACCAATCTGCGGCGCTGTCATGTTGTCATGACAAATGGCGAGTCAAATTTTACGTCAGATGTCGAAAGGATCGTGTGTCGAAGCGATCGTATGTCGAGGTACCACTGTACTTGAGTAAATTTTTTGGATGACTACTTTTACTTGAAACTTGAGTAATATTATCTGAAAGTAACCCCACTCTTACTTGAGTATAACTTTTGGCTACTCTATCCACTTCTGCATATTGGTAGCAGGGTTCGTACACATTTTTAATGGTCAAATTCAAGCCTTTTTAAGAACTTTCAAGACCAATTTTCCAGTACATTTTAAATATTATCCAAATGGGTTTTTATTTTGTTTGTTTTTTTACAGTAAGGCGGAAATCATCATCTTGCGCCTTCTCACAATTACACAAACGTCTTCCAAAATGTTCGACGACCCTGGAGGCTCGAAAAATTTACGATTAAAAGTGGCAATTCTGAATTTTGTCTGTTAATTTTTTCCCCAAAATAAATAAATAAAAGGTTTCCAACTATTTGAATGAACATTGCCCGACGAGCACATATTTTTGCGTCTACAGGGACAACGCCAACTTGGTGAAAATACACACTCAGTAAGAAAACAGTACATTTTCAATGGATTATACCCAACTAGACGACTGTATGCAAAAAAAAATAACAATGATATGCTAACGCAGTGCTTCTCAATTATTTTCTGTTCCCCCACCCGTAAGACGTAAAACTTAAAAAAAAAAATTAAATTCAAATTGATTAGCAACATTAACTCATTAGGACAATATGCCAAACAATTTGACCGAAAAACAAAAATGAATAGAAAAAAAAAAATGACTGTCATTGGACAGAGGGACAGTTATTATTTTTGCTGGAGGCAGTATCAGCTCCTTTGCAATCGTGTGAGGTTATTTTGCACTGAGCATGCTAAACAGTGCTCGTTGGCTTACTTCAGCAAGTGCGACTACGCGATTAGGTCACGCTGGTTTAGCACGTGCATTGCAGTGGTGAACATAACAATAACACCACGTAGGTTCAAACGCTCCAAAGTGTGGCTTCACTTCACAAGGAAAAATGACAACAGAGTAACTTGCAGTCATTGCAAGGTGGACATAACTGCGCCGGGAGGGAATGTGACCAATATGCAGAAACATTTGCGCACAAAGCATGCAATCATTTTAAACGAGTGTCATGTTTTTGACACACCTCGGACTGATGGATCGCAACCCGGCAGCAGCGGCTACAGTAGACTAGCTGTGATCACTGCGCTTACTACGGATGGAAACTCTGGTAAGTAGCTACCACTGCCTATGTGTTTTTTTGTGTTTGTTTTTTTTAAACCTGTCCTGCTCAGCTGTTTGACATGGAGAATGGAAGTCTACGTGTCCAGTTGGTCTGAACAGTTTTAATGTTTCACACTGAGAATATGACTTACTCCCATTGTGATCATTCAACATATCTCGTTTATCATGAAAAAGCAGCGAACGGAGAGGGGTTATGGGGGACAGAACAAAAGAAACACAAGAAAAAAACGAAAAGAAACACAAACAACAACAAGAAATACATTGAACGCCTACACCAGTACTTCTCAAATAGTGGGGGGCGCCCCCCCCAGGGGGGCGCAGAGCGATGCCAGGGGTGGCGCATGTGACCTTGGGGAACATGCTTTTTTTTTTTCCTTTTTCTGCCATACTAGAATAAAGTGTACTTGCGCATCCACTCAGTGGGTGGCAGTGGCGCGCTCATTTTCAAAGCGCGCGCAGTATTTTTGAAGTAAGCAAGAGCACACAGACGAGAGATATGAAGAGCTGTGCGCCGTTTTTGAAAGCCGTTTTCCGGCCAGACTCACGCAGCGACCAACTGTCTTCTCCGGTTCTCACGTGTCCGCCCGAGACGTGCCATTTTCGGCTTGGGATCGTCACGACGACCGCCGTCACCTACGGTTCTCCCTCGGCCGCCGAGGGAGAACAGTTTGCCTTTTGGCTTTGACATTTAATACCGTGGTAGGTGAGGAAAGACCACTGTTTACTGTGTCTAAAAATGATTATAGCGGACAGCCGGAAGCCAAATCAATTAAGACGCCACTTAAAGACATTAGACCCCAATCTCATTGATAAGCCGCTTGGTTGTTTTTCAGCGAAAACGTGCCTAATATTGCCAATAATCGTCCCGCTTTGTCAGCGTTATATAAGTAAACCAGTGAGCATTGTTAGCATGCTCAGTGGAAAATAACCCCACACTATTGCAAACTGGAGGTGATACTGTGAGCAGCGAAAATAAAACTGTCCTTTTGTCCAAAGACACTGCCCCCCCCCCTTCTATTCAGTTTTGTTTTTTCAGTCAAATTTTTTGGCATATTGTCCTCATGAGTTAATGTTTCTAATCAATTTGAATTTGTTATTATTTACTGATTTTATTTTTGATGATCAAATGTTAAAAATGTACCTTGAGTGTATTTTTACAGTTTGGATGTGACTTCTTTTTTTTTTTCAATTCAGGCAAATTGATGCGCGTTAAGTCTTTTCTGTTACAAACAAAACAATGTTGATAAAGTTATACTTTATAAGTTGATCTGTTATTTTCTGTAATAGAAAAAAATGACAATGTGAGGCAGAGACGTACTTATAATAGTAATATTATAGACAAATGATACTATTTACAGTGGCGGCAGAGTTTGGGGGGGCGCAAAACATTTACGTCTTCCTTGGGGGGGGCGTAACAGAAAATAATTGAGAAGCACTGGCCTACACCAACTATTAATATGTTGGTGCTATCGTTAGCTAGATGTATTTTCGGTTGACAACATGTTGGGGGCCTGTTGACCAGGGAAAGAAGGGGAGGGGTTGGTGAAGTCTATAAGCTAAGTGATTGGGAGGGGTAGAGTGTACACAAATCAGCTCTGTGATCTAGAACCCAGTAATCGTATGAATCCCTTGTGAGTGTAAACCCGTTGGCAACCGACCCTACGCCGCCCCACCGCCAGTCCCGGCACCGGGACCCCCCACCCGAGCGCACCCAATCACATCCAGCCGCACTCGAGTCCCACCAAACACGCGTCAGCCATGCAGACGAGCGGAGACACCACGCAGGCGCCAACCCAGGGCCACGGCCCTGCATTAAAATCAAAGAGGAGCCGGGCCGGGACTGTATGGCCCCGTCCCAACTCTCCCCGGAGAAATGAATTGAGTATGTACGTGCCAGGGTGATAGATATTTACAGTACAAAGTGAGGAGTACGTAAATTAAGAGGCAGGCTCCCATAGGCGTGGCCCTGTCCACCAGAACCACCGGCCGCAGGGCGGGAGAAGCGTTTTTCGCCGAAAGGTGAGAGATTTTCATGCCTGTAGCACAACTTCTAGATTTAGACTATGTATGCATGTATGTATAATTTATTGGTGATGCCCATATATATTTGCTTCATATCTCTGTGCTGTGTGCTCGTTTGGTTAAAAAATACTGCACACACTCTGAAAATGAGAGCGCCACTACCATCCACTGAGCGGATGTGCAAATACAATTTATTCTAGTACGGCAAAAAGTATGTTCCCCAAGGACACATGCGCCACCCACTGCATCACTCTGCGCCACCCTAGGGGGGCGCGCCCCACTATTTTAAAAGTAATTCCCTACATTCAAAATCAAACCAAGTCTGATATTGCATGATAAATACAACAACTAATGTCATGATCTTACCTTCATTTTGTTTTTCAGTTGTTTGTCGTGACCTGGATTTCCTCTGGGTTTTGACTTGATGTTTGGGACTGCGTTGGCCTCCAGTCAGTTGTAATTCGTCGCATCTTAAAGACAAGTCGAGAAGCGTCTCATACGATTAAATGTAATCATGCTCATGTTAACCGATCGACTTTTTCTGAAAACAAACTTTACAAATGGCGTACCGCACGCATGCTATTTTTAGACTGTGACGTCGCATCGTAAAGTGGAAGTTAAGTAGAAGTGGGACATTATAGACCCGCCCTTGCAATTGTGCTACTTTTCTACGGTAATCTTTCAAAAATGAACATGTCGATCACACATTGCTTTTTTGGAAGTTGTAGAAACGACTTTAGACATTACGACATATGAAGGATGTTTTCTTCATACGTTTTCCGAAACGAAAAACTCAAAGGAAAAACTGTAAAGACTGAATCAACTTGCGCGGACTTTTAACACCTGTTCGGCAGTAAACATTTATGCAGTAAACATTTTGTTGGGTTGGCATTGTCTTTCAGAAGACAAAGACGTAAGCCATTTTGATATTTTTGACTTATTTTTTAGCGTGACGTTGTGCCGTGCTGCTTCCGTCTGACAATGAATGATAGAAAATAATTAAAATGGCATCTGACTGCCAGTTACTTTTTCTGTGGTAAAAAAAAAAAAAAAAAAAAAAATTAGTAATGGGGAAGTGTAAATAAATTATAGAATGAAGATTTGTTATCAACGAAAAAATTAAAAGTGTTCATTGGCTGTCACGGAGTAGCATTTGCGATCGCTACACAAAACTAACTAAATTACCCAACAACGTAGGACAACCAGAGGATATAATATATAAGAAAGACAGGGATGGTGGTAAAGGATAGCTTGTTGAAACAGGAGAATGTCATTGTCAGTCACATCGATCAAAAAGCTAACGCTATGCTTCAGTCGGCTCGTTTTTTTCCACCCTTGGACACCCAAGCCATCCCTTTAACTAAACATTTGTATGTTCTTCCACATCTTTGACAGTGAATTTGGCACCAGGGACATCATTTTCGGAGAGAATTGCTAAGTTTAGCTCCGTAGACATCTCCTTCGTACACGATTTCCATTCATTTCCTATTAGGGACAAATGGTGGCGTGTCCCCCCCTTTGCAACAGTAGCTAATGTCATGAATATTAATGAGCAGAAGTGACATGTGCTTGCAGTACGCCATTGGGTGAGGCTAGTGATGTTACGCTCGAAGCAGACGCTCGAGACAAGTGTCAAGCGCTCGCGGCAGAAGTATCACGAATCAGTCGTCCCGATGTCTCGCTGGATCCGGTGGAACAGCTAGTGACGTCACGCTCGAAGCAGACGCCCGACAAGTGTCGAGCGCTTGCGGCAACAAGTATTCCGATACGTTGTACTGATGTCTCGCTTCATTCAGTGGAAAAACACCTGGCCGCGGAAGCAAAGCGTTGTGATGTCACACGCGTGTCGGCCGTGACCGTGGACGTGTCACTCAGGTAGCGAGGGGTCGAGTCAGTCAATTTGGTTCAGTCAACCTCACAATGCTTATAAAAAGGTAAAATTGTGTGAAACACCCAAATCCCCATCCCAGTGTCACTAGCATTCTATACACCTACCATCAAGAGTTCCCTATTCCACAAGCATTTCTGTTTTTCATTTAAAAGTAACAAAACAGCTTTTTTTTGTTTTGTTTTCGTTATCATTATTTATTTATTTATTTTTTTATTAATCTGGGGAAGAATAAAGAATAAATTTCATGTTAGGGGTCGAACCCACTACTACTTGCACACTAGGCAAAGTATGTAACCACCATACGACCCACATATTTAGTTGCTCAGATGACACTTGGTTATATGAAAGTTCAATTTATTTTTGTCCAACAGATGTCATCAAACTGAATTGTGTCAAATGCCTCGTAGCACTGAACTATTTCAACACATTTGCTTCAGTGATACTAAAAGCAGTGGTGAAGAAGTGTCGTGACTCACCACACTGATTCGTGGCAAATGCTTCATAACACTGAACCATTTCAACACATTTGCTCCAGTGATACAGAAAGCAGTGTCATGACTCACCACACTGATTCATGGCAAATGCTTCATAACACTTAACCATTTCGACACATTGCTTGATACTGATTCACTGCTTCAGAAAGCTTCGGTTTCTCCATCACTAGGTGAGGCGCCAAACGTGTTTTAGCTAGCAAGCTATGCTAAACTAAGTTAGGTAAGCCTGCCAAGCTACAACATAAAGCCAAACGACCTTCACTGTGCTTGAAAATGGGACTTTTTAGTCCATTAAATTCTTACTTCGGTACTTACCCAATGAAAATGATTTGAAGGAGGTAGTTTGGTTTTGAGTAGGGAACACGAAAGAACCTCAAGCCCCTGATGTGTACACAGAGGTTGCGTCAATGTGAACCGGAAGTAAAAATGTGTTGAAACTTCAGCGTAATTTGATCAAGCGTTTAGAAGTTCCATCACTACCTCACATCTCTGGAGTAAAAAAAATACTCAATAAATATGATCAACATATCCGAATTCTCGTCATCACTATCAATACCTCAATTTGAAGGTTCAGAGTTAATATATTTCGTAAATGTATACAATGACTTTATCCAATTTACTGTCCTGCTTCCGCTGCACTTCTTCCATCAAGGAACATTACAATGAACGCGCTTCATTTTTAAACATTGAAGCTTCTCAGGCTTATTTAATTCAGCTTTTGTCTTCTTGGCTAACCATTCCTAAAGTACGAAAGACGCAGAGTGCACGGCAGAACTACATCGAGGCGAAGAGAGGGAACGGCCAGGAGAGGTCGCTGTTGACAAGACGCCTAGACTCAAAGCAGGTTGTATCACATGACTTTGAGAAATAAAATACATATTATAATCATAAGCGGACTTTAAGGGGGGTGGTGGTGGGGGGGGGTGTTGGCCGAAAAGTATCATTGCATGAAATTGACTTTCCTATTCCTATATATTAAAAAGTTGTAAAGCAATAAAACTGCAACAAAAATGATTGAAATGAACAAAAAATATATATTTTTATAATGGGTCAAAATTGTTTTTTTGAACTGATTATGTGACATGCACCTTAGACGGTCATTTGCTTTGCATATCATTAAAAAAAATTAGGGGAGGGCAATTTTATTTTTCAAATGTTTTTTTTCTTTGATTGAAAATATTTTTTTTGATTGAAGCAACTTTTTGGGGGATTGAATGCCCAAACACAAAAAGGATTGCTTCAATCAAAGAAAACTTTTTCAATGAAAAATGAAGTGTTCAAATGCATATTTTTCAATCTCAAATATTTTTTCTCATTCCAAAACGTTTTCTGTGATTGAATTTTTTCTTGTTTTTGATAGAAATGATTTTTCTTTTTGAAAATATACATTTTTTGAAGCAACTTATTTTTTTAAATTAAATAATAAAGACAAAAACGTCCTAGCCAAACTGTGGCCCAAACACAAATCAACATTACTTCAATCAAAAAAGCTGCTTCAATAAAAAAAAATAAATAAAAAAATAAAATAAAATAAAAATTGCATTTCACATACTTTTTTTGAGTTTTCAATGGGTTTTTTTGCATTCAAACACATTTTTTTTTTTTGTATTGAAGCAACTTATTTTTTGACTGAAAACATATACAGTATATTAATGGCGTACCGTACGCGGGCTATTTTTAGACCGTGACGTTGCAGTGGGACATTATAGACCCGCCGTCGCATAGACACAACGTAATTTGTGTTACTTTTCTCCGGTAATCTTTCAAAAACGAACATGCCGATCACGCATTGCTTTTTTGGAACTTGTAGAAACGACATTACGACACATACATTGCGACACATGAAGGATGTTTTCTTCATACATTTCCGGAAACCAAAAACTCGGGAGGAAAAAATGTGAAGACCGAATCAACTTGCACGGACTTTAACACCAGCTTGGTGAATCCATTCACATTTCATATGTACCCTAATTTTCACACTATAAGGCGCACCTGACTATAAGCCACAGCCCACCAAATTTGGCACGAAAATGGCATTGGTTCATAGATAAGCCGCACTGGGCTATAAGCCGCAGCTGTCCTCACTGTATCATGGGATATTTACACCAAAAGATATTAACTGGTACAACCTTATTTGACAGCGGCATCATACGACCGACTGTCATAAGACCAAATGAACCATCATTAAACTTTGAACAAATTACTGCAAAGCTTTATTGCTTCAAGAAGCTTCATTTGGCCATCACTGCTCCCTTGAGGGAGAGTGTCAACCATTGCTGCCACCTGCTATTGACTGTTGTCATCCAACATGCCTCTTAGCATGCATTGCAGCGCTACAGATGTAAATAACAATCAAAAATCATGTTCTGTGGTAAATATTTCTTCAGTTACTGTTCCAATTGTTTCATCAGTTGCTCGTTATTGTATTTGCTAACACTTTATTTGACAGTGGTGCCATAAGACTGTCATTACACAATCATAATTATGACATGTCTCTGTCCTGAGCATTCATGAATGATTATAACAGATGTCATTCAATGTTATCCGGCAAATGATCTCACTTTTGAATGGATGCAAAAGATCCAAGATGGACAAAAATTGAGTTAGTGACATAATTTGCCAAATGACACTTAATGACATAAGCATTCAGTAATGTCCATGATAGTGTCATGTCATAATTTTGATGATCTTATGACAGTCTTATGACACCGCTGTCAAATAAAGTGTTACCTAAAAAAAAATCAACAAATAAGCCGCACTGGACTATAAGCCACAGGTATCAAAATGAAGGAAAAAAGTAGCAGCTTATAGTCCGAAAACTACGGTAGTAAACATTATGTTGGGTTGGCATGGTCTTTCAGAGGACAAAAAGGTAAGCCATTTCTATATTTTTAACTTATTTTTTTAGTGTAACGTTGTGCCGTACTGCTTCTGTCTGACAATGAATGAACTGAAAAGAATTACAATGGTATCTGACTGCCTCTGTTACCGTTTCTGTTATATATATATATATAAAAAACAACTTTAGTAAGGGGAAAGTGTAAATAAATTATAGAATTAAGATGTGTTATCAATGAAAAAATTAAAAGTGTTCGTTGGCTGTCACTGAGTAGCATTTGCGATCTCTACACAAAGCTAATTAAACTACCCCCAAGAACGGTAAGAGACGTAGGACAACCAGAGGATATAATATATAAGAAAGACAGGGCTGATGGTAAAGGATAGCTTGTTGAAACAGCAGAATGTCATTGTCACTCGCGTCGATAAAAAAGCTAAAGCTATGCTTAGGTTGGCTCGTTTTTTTCAGCCTTCGACAGTAAAGCCATCTCTTTAACTGAACATTTTTATGTTCTTCCACATCTTAGCCAGTCAATTTGGCACCAGGCACATCATTTTCGGAGAGAGTTGGTAGGATTAGCTCTGTAAACATCTCCTTCATACACGATTTCCATTCATTTCCTATTATGAACGTCACATTGCAGAATCTAACGCACCAATAGGAGTGTCGTGCTGACACATGACTTTGGCGCTGACAGTGACACTACGTTTCAGTTGAATTTTATTTTGTGTGCTGCATATATTGTCTTGTGCGCTGAGTATGTGCAAGCAGTGTGCGACTGCGCACGCGCGCAGCTTAGAGGGTACTTTGTTAACATTTTGTACTTCGTTTTTTATTAAAGATGAAAAGTAAGGATCAACTTACAACAAACTACAACTTTATTAACATTTTTATGTTTGTAACAGAAAACACCTACAACGCATTAATTTGCCCTAATTTAAAAAAAAAAAAAAGTCACGTCCAAACTGTAAAAATACACTCAAGGTACATTTTTTGACCATTTGATACTGAAAAATAAAATTTGATAAAATCAAAGAATAATATTCACTCATTTTAAATACATTCTATTTTTTAACTGCGTCAGTGTCCCAAAGATGTATTTATACATCTTTTACATTTTTTTTCCTTTTTTTTAAGAAAAAGACGTCTCTGGGTTCTCTGATTCAATTTAGCTCCAAAGCACAAAGCTGAAAACACATTTTAAAGCAATAAAACTGGCCACTGGAGAATAGTAGCGTATTTGGTAAGACCCGAAACCCGAGTTAAAGGCAACGAACGGCCAGGCTGTACGGCCGGGCGCCGGTGGAAGACGACCAAATGGATGCCCGGTGGCGGACGACTGAGCAGAACAACTGGTAGGACGCCCTGGATGCCAGGCGCTGGACGATCGAGCAGAACGACCGGGACCACTAGTGCAGCGGACGATGCCTTTGAGTCCGTGCTGCTCGCGAGCAGAGCCCGCAGAGACTCCAAAAAATTCATCTTTATGAGACAGACGGCGATGAGTGAAAAGTTTAACTGGCTGTCGCGGCCAGAACAGCGTCATCTTTCAGTTATGTGTAAATAAATTGTTACTTTGCTATCAAAAGCTCCATTTGTCTTGTTGTTTATCTTATTTTGTAACAGGAAAACATTCAGATATTTGGGATGTAACTAAAGAAAAGAAATAGCTGTGTATATGTCAAAGTTATGTTTGAAATGTATGCTCTCACAAAAAGCTCAATTTCTCCGTTTTTTTCATCACAAATTGGAAAATTGCTCAAACTAAGCTATTTTTTAATGATGATTTCCAAAGAAAGGAAAAAGATATGAACTAACTTTTTTTCTGCTGAAAGAAGAGAGTCTAATCTTTGTTTTGGTGGGTTCCATGTTTATATAGCAATAGAACAGAATTTTCTGTGGGCCTTGCAAAATCAGTCAAAATTCAGTAAAACGGCCTGGGAGCGAAGGGCCTTGCTCCGGTGAAAATGGCTGGGAGTGAATGAGTTAAATTCAAATTGATTGGCAACATTAACTCATTAGGACAATATGCCAAACAATTTGACCGAAAAACAAAAATGACACTGTTAGTGGACAGAGCGACAGCTTTTATTTTTGCTGGAGGCAGTATCAGCTCCTTTGCAAACGTGTGTGGTTATTTTGCACTGAGCATGCTAAACAGTGCTCGCGGGTTTACTGATGTAACACTGACAAAGCGGGACGATTGACGGCAATATTTGGCACGTTTTCGCTGAAAAACAATCAAGCAGCTTATCAATGAGATTGGGTTCTAAAGTCTTCAAGTGACACCTTAATTGACTTTGGTTTCCCACTGTCCGTTACAAACATTTTTAGACACAGGAAACAGAGTGGTCTTTCCTCATCTCCCACCGTATTAATAGTCAAAGCCAAACGGCCCGAAAAGGGCGCATTCTCGGAGGCCGGGGGAGAACCGGAGGTGAGAGCGGTCGTCGTGACGCTCCCAGGGCGAACATGGCACTCCTCGGGCAGACAAGCGAGAACCGGCGAAGACAGTGAGTCGCTGCGTGAGCCCTGCCCAAAATCGGCGTACAGCTCTTCATATCTCTGTGCTGTGTGCTCGATTGGTTAAAAAAATACTGCGCACACTCTGAAAATGAGAGTGCCAGTACCATCCACTGAGTAGATGTGCAAATCCACTTTATTCTAGCACTGCAAAAAGAATGTTCCCTCAGGTCACGTGTCTTCTGACATCGCACACGACCAATCAGACGCCAGCCTCATCGCGGGCAGGGGAGGGAGCGGAAACAGAATCAGGGCGTCTGTCACTCACTTCCACGTGTGGCCAATAAGCAGCCAGCGTGCACGCAGGGGGCAAGACTTAGTGACGGGATCTGTCGTTCACTTGAGTAAACGAATCCATTCCGGTTCGTTCAGTAAAACGATTCGTTCAAACGAATCGTTCAACGAATCGTTCGCCCCCCTCATCTCCCTCCCCACCCAAATGAATCGTTCGGTTAGTGAACGGGAAGTGACGTTGCCGAACGAATCACCAAAGACCGCTTCGCAGTATAACTGAACGGGAAGTGACATTGCTTGGTCCCTCCCTCTCTTGCACATTGACCACTCGTCGTAGTTTCAGAAATGAGTGACAGGCGATATCATTCTGCTCTCAGAGACAGCCTCGTCTCCCTCCCGCTGCTGCAAAAGCGAGGGAGAACTTCCGCGTCGTCTGTCCTAGTTCTATGGGCTCAAAGTCATGGCTCGTGCTTGCATTTCGAATTAGGACACGGTTAAACATTTTCCTTTTGAGGGGGAAGTCGGGGTTTGGGGTCGGGGGCGCACGGACTTTCTTTAGCATGATCTTGCTCACATATACAATGCTGCTGCAGTGCTGCTACCAGCCAACGCGGCATGCTTGCTGTCACGAAAATAAAAATAAATCGAAAGTTTAATTTCTAATTATGGAACGGCCAACACATCATATTAACCTCTCGCTCTGTTGTATTTTTGTTTTTTATTATTAAGATGATCGTTTTGAATTTTTGCACTGGTATTAATAAATAAAATAATCCGGTCAGCTCCCCTGTCGTCCCCGCATCTCAGATCGTCAAATGCTGACGAGAAATAATTGTTTGCTTTATGATTTCGCCTTTCTACTCTCATTAGTCTGTTAAGAAAAATGTAGACATATTGCGACATCTCCCGTGTCCGCGCGCTTTGTTTTTGGGGCGCTTGAGTAGCACATGATGGACGGATTGACATAATTTGTCAAACCAACCGACACCCTCTGACACGAAAAAAAAAAAAAACACTCGGAAAAAATTGACATGTATATACAGTTTCATTGCAAATCAGTATTATTGTGATCATACTAAATATTATTTTTTTTCTGTGCACATATGAGGTACATATCGCTGCCATGAAGCCTCCATATAGTGACAGTTCTCTGCCCGCTTCACTGCCGTCACGCGACCGCAGCTCAGGTTTTGCTTGCCTCGTAGCTACGCGTTTTAAATAGGGAATGGGACGTACTACGTCATTGTTTGGACGCGCCTCCATGCTGGCAATATGATTCACTTCCGGGTCGGCAGACTCAATGCGGATTGTAACGTGTGGTCGTGCTAAGCTAACTCTTTCGGTGTTTTAGAAAGAAATTATGGGTGTGTATTGTTGTGTTACCGGGTGCAACAGCTTCTCCTACGACTAAAAAAAGGGCGAGGAAAACTGGACTCACTTTTCACCGTTTTCCTGCATGGAGGACCAAATATCAGATCACGAAGGTACGACGGATGGCTGGATTGCAGCGGTTCGTCGGAAAAGCATTTCTTATGATCATATTTCTGCTGGAATGAGAGTGTGTTCCTGTCATCTCTACTCTTGTAAGTTGAACGATTTATCCACTTTTGGTTTCAATACGTTTTTCTTTTTTTACACCGTTGTGTAAATCTGCCTCGGTAGCAATGCTCGCCTACTACGACTCACCTACCTGTTGTGTTCCTAGGTAAACCTGCTGACAACACATCCCGATTTGTCACCATCTCTCTTCTTGGATCATTTGACAAAGAAAATTTGTTCAATGGAGTGGTTCCATTTGTCCTGTGTCGGACTCAAACAAGCCCCTGCTGCAGACGCCATCTGGGTCTGCCCTTCTCGTCGATGAACTGCGGGCTTTTAACTTGTGAAAATGCAAGAACTGTAATGCACATATTTATTCTGCCTGGCTATTTAACTATGGCCAGTGACGTATTATTATTATTATTATTTTTTTTAAACCACTTTGACAAAGACACGTTTCATTGTAATGTTGAATTTATATATTCTATTATTATTTTTAAATTATAATATTCTTATTTGCACTTATGGAGACTTTAGACTGTCAATTCAAATAGTGTTGGAAAAGTTGCAATACCTAAAATAGAAATGCAAGAACTGTAAAGTACATATTTTTACACCTTTATTTACCTAAGGCCACTGGATGTTTTTTAACTGCTTTGAAAAAATACAGGTTTTGTTGTGATCTTGTATTTATATAGTATATAGCTTTTTATAATGTATTATGTATTATAATATTTGCTGTCCCCTGCCAGAGTGTGGGCCATTTTGTACTAAAAGGATTTTAAACTGTCAGTTCAAATACTGTGTTGGAGACTAGTACTTGCAATACTTAAAATGGAAATGCAAGAACTTTAAAGCACATATTTATCCTGTCTGGCAATTTACCCAAGGCCAGTAAATAGTGTTTTAAACTGCTTTGACAAAGACACGTTTATTGTGATCTTGTATTTGTGTATTACTTATAATTATATAATATTTGCTGCCACCGTCAGAGGGTGGGCCTTGTTTGCACTAATTTAAAGATTTTAAACTGTCAATTAAAATATAGTATTGGAGAAATTGCATTACTTGAAATAAATCTATTGCAACTTATCAGTCCCAGTTCTTGTCTAGAACACTGTCCAAAAATTGTCAATGCATATTCCAAATAGAATAACAAAATTAAGTCACCTGACTTTGTAATTATTACACCTGTTTATTATGAAGACCTGAAGTAAACAACAAGCAGTTACAGTTTGTCAAGAAGTTGTTCAAGTCATGTTTTGGTATTCATATTTTATTGACTTTTCACAACAACACTTTGGATCGTGTTTGTAAGAGCAGAGCAAACTGAAGTTTCAGCGTGCACTCTTCGCCTTTCCAACCTCTCATAACGCTCCGATGTGGTGCGCTTGACCTCAGAATAACCCAAGAAGAGATATGGTGACCAATCGGGATGTGTTGTCAGCATTTCATATGCAGGTTTTCCTAGTAACACAACAGGTAGGTGAGGAGGAGGAGTAGGTTAGCATTGCTATCGAGGCAGATTTACACAACAGTAAAAAAAACAAAAAACCGTACTGAAACCAAAACGGATAAATCGTTCAACTTACAAGAGTAGAGATGAGGGGAATACTCTCATTCCAGCAGAAATATGATCATAAGAAATGCTTTTCCGACGAACCGCTGCAATCCAGCCATCAGTCGTGCCTTCGTGATCTGATATTTGGTCCTCCATGCAGGAAAACGGTGAAAAGTGAGTCCAGTTTTCCTCGCCCTTTTTTTAGTTGTAGGAGAAGCTGTTGCATCCGGTAACACAACAATACACACCCATAATTTCTTTCTAAAACACCGAAAGAGTTAGCTTAGCACGACCACACGTTACAATCCGCATTGACTCTGCCGAACCGGAAGTAAATCATATTGCCAGCATGGAGGCGCGTCCAAACAGTGACGTAGTACGTCCCATTCCCTATTACTGTAAATTTGATAGTATATCGTCATAGGCACAGTCCCGAGTCTGTTGAGAAAAGTAGAACACTAAACCATGCTCACTAGATTTGTGTGGTGTTTTTGTCTTTTTGAGCAGCATTTGATAGGCTCCACGTTAACAAATATGTGACAAAGTCGTTTCCTTTCATTTTATGACTCGTTCACCGCATAGTCATTACTGGAAAGTCAAGTTAGCAGCAAGCTAGGTCAGGAACCGGAGGACCGAATCACTGAACGGGAAGTGACAAAACTCAGTCTTTCCCCCCTGCCTGCACGCTGGCTGCTTATTGGCCACACGTGGAAATGAGTGACATACGCCATGATTCTGTTTCCGCTCCCTCCCCTGCCCGCGATGAGGCTGGCGTCTGATTGGTCGTGTGCGATGTCAGAAGACGCTGCCGCTTGCTCAACGCCCTCCCACGCAGCGAACAAGCGCCACCAACTTCATAGAACGAATCAGTGCAGATGGTGATTAGTTCGGTCTCGTTCACCCAAACAATTCGTTCAAAAAGAACGAATCGTTCGCGACCGATACAGCACTAGCAAGACTGAGTTATGTCACTTCCCGTTCACTTACTCGGTCCTCTGGCTCCTGACCGAGTTTGTTGCCAACGAGACTTGCCAGTCGCGCAGTGAACGAGTCAAAAAATGAAAGGAAATGACTTTGTCACATATTTGTTAATGTGGAGCCAATCATATGTTGCTCAAACAGACAAAAACACCACGCAAACCTAGCGAGCATGGTTTAGTGTACTACTTTTCTCAACAGACTTGGGACTACATTTGACGACATACTATCAAATTTACAGTCGTATAAAACTTTCTCTAGTCTCAGGCAAGCAAAAGCTGAGCAGCGGACACGTCACGGCACCGCATGGAGGAGAGAACTGTCAATATATGGAGGCTTCATGGCAGCGATATTTACCTCATCTGTGCACAGGAAAATGAATATTTAGTATCATCACCAATTGAACAGTATATACATGTCATTTTTTCCCCCGAGTGTTTTATTTTTTTCGTGTCAGAGCATGTCGGGTGTTTGTTGGTTTGACAAATTACGTCCATCCGTCCATCATGTGCTACTCAAGCACCCAAAAACAACGCAAGCGGGCACGGGAGATGTCGCAATATGTCTACATTTTTTTAACAGACGAATGAGGGTGGAAAGGCGACATCGTAAAGAGCAAACAATTATTTCTTGTCAGCATTTGATGATCTGAGATGAGGACGACAGGGGAGCTGACAGGATTTTATTTATCAATACCAGTGCAAAAATTAAATACGATCATCTTTAAACTGATTTGCAATGAAACTGTCTAATATCAAAATGTAGTATTGTTTTTATTTCAGAGCAACACATTTGACAACTACCTATTTACACTTTAGTTTTAACAATAGTTACCAAAAATAATGCCACTTGTTTACTATTAGTAAACAAGTGGCAGAAAGCAAACTTCACAAACAGAACCAAAGTCAAAACATAACAGGCTTCAACAAACCAACACAACCAAATTGAGAGCTGCCACCGCCTCTCCTGACAAAGCAAACAATTCAACTTGTGGAGTGGAAGGACAAACAGATGATTGGTTGATGTGGTTCCAGCTGTGGAGCCCCCCCCTGATCACACAGGATGAAACTACTGCAAAGGAAAAATACAGGTAAAAACACAACATAAACCAATACAAAGTGAAAGGGAAACAAACATACCTGAACAAACGCATAAATTACCCCCCATTCGTAACATTTATGTTCAAATATTGCAATTTAAATTTGGTAAAAAGAAATAGTAATTTTGAATACAAAAGTTTGAATGGAATGGTGTATCACATGAAATGGTGTATCACACGAACGTGTCATATGTGTTTACAAATCCCACAATACATGTTTCGTGTTAAATGAGTGTGTGCATCGCGCATGTGTGTATGTTCATTATGAGACTGATCTAGCCCCATAGTTTTCCACCATATACTGTATATTGGATAGTTGTGAAAAAGAACAGCACCTGAAAAATAATGTCGTTCTTTACGTCATTTCATATCATTATGTATTTCAGTGTTTGCGCTTATGTCTTTCTAAATCAGTCTTCCGAGAAAATCCTTCATTGCAGAGTGTGCAGGCATAAGGCTTCTGTCCAGTGTGTGTTCTCGTGTGACTCTTTAAACTACGCTTCTGGACGAATCTTTTACCACAAACTGTGCAGGCAAAAGGCCTCTCTCCAGTGTGGTTTCTTGTGTGAATGTTTAAACTTGCTTTTGTGGAGTATTTTTTATCACAAAGTGTGCAGGCATAAGGCTTCTCTTCAGTGTGTGTTTTTGTGTGTTTGTTTAAACCTCCCTTCTCGATGAATCTTTTATCACAAAGTGTGCAGGCAAAAGGCTTCTCTCCAGTGTGTGTTCTTGTGTGAAGGTTTAAATTGGCTTTCGCGAAGTATTTTTTATCACAAAGTGTGCAGGCATAAGGCCTCTCTTCAGTGTGTCTGCTTGTGTGTTTGGTTAAACCTCCCTTCTCGATGAATCTTTTACCACAAAGTGTGCAAGCAAAAGGCTTCTCTCCAGTGTGTCTTCTTGTGTGCTTGTTTAAACCTCCCTTATCGGGGAATCTTTTACCACAAAGTGTGCAGGCATAAGGCTTCTCTCCAGTGTGTGTGCTTGTGTGCCTGTTTAAAACTCCCTTATTGGTGAATCTTTTCCCACAAAGTGTGCAGGCAAAAGGCATCTCTCCAGTGTGATTTCTTGTGTGAATCTTTAAAAATGCATTTGTGAAGTATCTTTTACCACAAACTGTGCAGGAAAAAGGCTTCTCTCCAGTGTGTGTACGCATGTGTGCCTTTAACTTGCATTTCCAAGGAAATGTTTTATCACAAAGTGAGCAGGGAAAAGGTTCCCCAACCGCACATTCTTTTGAGTCTCTTTTAAATGACGACTTGTTTAAGGGGTTTGAAGCATTTTGGTCAAAGTCATCCTCCTCCTCATCAGTATTAAAGTCAGAAGAATGTGACGTTATGTCGTCGCTGTCTGAAAGAGGAGCTAAGAGGCCGTCCGGTTTCGATCGTCCCTCTCCTTTTGTTGTCAGGTGCTCAAACGAGCCGTCGCTCGAAGGTTTCGCTGCTCCGCTGCCACCGCTTGGACCTTTGTCTTCTTCGCTCTTTACACTGACACCCATTGGAAACTTGAGGATTTCAACTTCCTGTTTTTCTTCTTTAATGTCAGGGGTCTCTGGCTCCGCCTCCTGTTTGATCCACAGCATTTCGGACTCCTCCTGTTTAACGTGGACAGGATCGTGCTTCTCAGGGTGAAGATCTTTGACAGTGACGTCTGCGGGACTCTGGGTGGGGAGGAAAAAAAAAATCACCTGATATGCTGACATTTGAGATATAGAGAGAAATACAGGTTACGACGTACCCGACTGATATGATTTCAACTTTACGACGCTGGAGCCTCCAATGTTTTTTTTTTATAATGTTGACTTTTGTGATGCATGCTTTTATTTTGGCGTAGGAAACATAGGGCAGGTAGTACTTCTGCACGCGAGACTTGCAAGTCAGAGCGCATTTACACACGAAGAACATATTTGCTCACGCTAAAATGAGCGCACGCACACACACGAGGAGCCATTTGTTCCCACGAAGAAGCCGATTGTGAGAAAGGAAAGAGCCTACGCGCACATTTCTTACTTTAGAAGCACCCAGAGGCAACACCTTTTGTACAGTTTCTTGTGTGCTTTCAATTGTGATCGAATACTTGGAGCGAGATGAGATTATTTTTGAACATGTGCGGACGCTAACTGATCCATGCTAATAATTTTTGTTCGTTGTTATTGCTGTATCAGCAGCGAGTTATTAACAAAAATTTGAATTGCTGTTATTGACGATGAAACTGATTTAATTTCATTTTTAATTTAGTTTCATTCTGCAAATGTTGATGTAATGAAAAGCTGAATAAAGTCAGGAAACCACACGGACGTATCGTCAACATCTTGGCGGGGACAGTACAATGGTGTGTATTACGCGTTTTTGGATAGTTATTCCGAGATTGAGGCGGTATTTAACCCTTAGATGCACAAGTTACTGGACCCTACACTCTTCCATAAGTGGGTCAAAAATGACCCATATTAGAACAAATTTGTTTTTGTGCCATTTTGGTGAAGAATAATCACTTGTATCTTAATTAGTATTATATTTAGGGCCACACAAGAATGATTTCATGCTTGAAATATCTTTATGATTCAATTACAATTTTATGAAAAAAAAAAAAAAAAAAAACAGAACAGCAATAGACTTTATCCTTCCTTGTTTTTTTATCATCAATGATGAAGAGCTCCCATGCATGTTTTTGGTGAGACAGCGGTGCTAAGCCCTTGCGGAGGCACTGACCGATTTCTGAGGATATTGTGGTTCTGTGTTCTGCCCTGGGTGGGAGGTATTTCTCTCTAGTAAGAGCTCTACCAACTCATTCTGTTGACCATGATTTGGACACTTTCTTCTTCAGAGGACACATAAGTGGAATCTTATGAGTCAGATTGATCCTGTTTAGTTGGATTTCCAGGTGGACAACTGCCACTGCCACCTGAACAATAGTCTGGGTCCTCATCATTAGAAATTTTGGACACTTGAGTCCCACCCTGTCACTGCCTCCATCATCCAACATCTGTAGGACCATTTCAGCTGTAAATCTAGCAGCTATGACATTTTGGATAAGGAAACATAAGAGTCGTGTTTTGAATATATAAATAAATGTAATATATATAATATATAAATAAATACACACACACTACACACACACACACATATATATATATATATATATATATATATATATATATATATATATATATATATATATATATATATATATATATATACAGTAATGTTATCTAACCTAGGCTAGGTTTGAATCTAATTTTTTCTTGTTTTTCCGACTCGACTGAACGGGAAAAGTCGCATAAAAGTGGACCACTTCAAATTCGATCAAGGTCACTTTCGTATGTGGTTAAAATCCCATCCGGGCCACATTTTTCCAGAATATGGATGCGGTCCGAACTGTCAAGTCCCCCAAATTGGAATTCATGCAGCAATTAAAATCAGCAAAGAGGGAGAGAGACCGGGTGCTATGTTAGCGGTGCAGCTGTACATTAGCGTTAGCGCCTAGCTTGAAGGCAGCTTTTGAGGAAGGAGTGGGCTTGATAACAGTCTTAAAAAAATAAAATGGGTTGAGGATAAGCCTGATAATGCTCGGTTTTCTCTCTGCTCCAATGGTCCTGCGCATGTGGGCCAGTTTGCTCAGCGCATCTTGGACTGCGAATTAGAGCGCATGTATGATACTTGAACAGGCTCAATGGACAAAGGTAGGGTGACTATATTTTAATTTCCAAAAAAAGAGGACACTCAGCCCGGCCTCAAGATACTTGAATTTTACTCCAAGTTCAATCAAAGATGCCTATATCACTTTAATGTATTTAAAGTGTGCCCCCTCATTCTGGATGGAAAAATGCAGTTTAAAAAAAAAAAAAATATATATATATATATATATATATTATGCAGACCCATGGAAATGTAGTCCAGTCAATACACATACCCACAGTAGGCTATGTGCCACCTAAACATTTTCATAAATTACTAACACTACAATTGTCCTTGACAAATTGTTATTCCCATTCAATTGATATTCTCATTCAATGTTCTAGATTGCACACAGACAGTAACCAAAATAAACTGACAAACTACTCAACCAGCATGTTTACAAACGTAGCAGATCAAAAACTACGTTTCCCATAATGCCTACCGTGGTTTAGCTTACTGATAGCTAGCTGAGGCAAAAATCAAACTTTGCTATAAAAGTTTACAATCATCGGCAGCGCAACGATGCGACACCAAACGGGATTTTACAGTCAAAGCTCCAAGAGAAGTAAACAGTTGCCATTATATGCGTATTTATCGTAAAAAACTTAACAACTAGGCAGGCGTTGTAGCCAAATTGTCAACCCAATAGATGGCGGTAATGCCTCATGATAGGGGTAAACTGCCAACAAAAACAAGAAAGACTACTCCTTCCCTCCCTACTACTAGGAGCCATGTCATCGCAGGCAGGTGCTGCCACCCAGCGGCCAGAGGGATTCTCTTCAAATTGGTCCCGTGGAAAAAAAAAAAAAAAACGGACGTTTTTATGAATTTATAAAACCCGCCCGGACGACGAGGATACTGCGTGAAAGTAGGACTTGTCCGGGCAAAAGAGGACGTTTGGTCACCCTAGACAAAGGCAGTCTGAACGGATACGCCAAAAAAACAGATATGACAAAAAAATCGAAATTGTGCATTAGGACCTGCGGTATGAACCTAGCCTTAGTTAGCTAGCTAGTTATGAAGTAGATTAATTTGTTGATAAATAATAAAAAGAGTCACGAAAGACACAAAATACTATATGGACATAATACTTACAAGTACCGTAAATTCTGGACTATAAGCTGCTACTTTTTTCCCTCCCTCAGTATCCTGCAGTTTATAGTCCAGCGCGGCTTATTTGTTGATTTATTTGGGTTAATAGGTAACACTTTATTTGAGAGCTGCGTCATAAGACTGTCATAATTATAACACTATCAAGGGCATTAATAAATGCTTATGACAGATGTCATTGTCATCCGGCAAACTATGTCAGTAACTCCATTTATGTCCAGCTCAGATCTTTAAATCTATTCAAAAGTGAGATAATTTGTCGATGACACAAAATGACATCCATCATAAGGATTCATTAATGCTCATGGCAGTGTCATGTCATAATTATGATAGTCTTATGGCACGACTGTCAAATAAATGTTACCAAATACCATAACTAGCAATTAATGAAACAACTGGAACAGCAACTGAAGAAATAATTGGCACATGACATGATTTTTGATTGTTATTTACATCTGTAGCGCTGCAATGTATGCTAGGAGGCATGTTGGACAACAACAGTGTGACGGCAGGTGGCAGCAGAGGTTGACTGTCTCTCCAAGGGAGCAGTGATGTCCAAATGAAGCTTCTTGAAGCAATGGTGGTTCATTTGATCTTATGACCGTCATAATTATGACATGACACTATCATGGGCATTACTGAATGCTTATGACAGATGTCATTAAGTGTCATCCGGCAAACTACCACGGTAAATCTATTCTTGACAGCCAAAGTTGATAAGAATGAAAGACTCCGATTGGATTCCATAGAAAATGAAGGTGGGTCATTTTTGACCCACTTGTGGAAGCTTAGGGTAGTAATACAAAAATGACAATTTCTTCAAATGTATAACAAAGTTCATCGAAACTTTTAATGGCATTATATCAAAAACATGTTTTCTGAGGAATACCTGGAATATGAATTGATAACAATTTTTCATTCCGAATATATTTCAAGAAAACAACCTCACCGGGTCATTTTTGACCCATTTATGCATCTAAGGGTTAAAGGGTTAATTTCAAATTACGCGGAAATTCGGGTTACATCTCCGGCGTAGGAATGGAACTCGTTCGTAACCCGGGGACTATCTGTTTACATTGATGAATTCACTAACTTCACGTTTTATTTAATGGTGGGCTGAGAAGCATACCTTGTGTTAAAAATGTGTTGCATGACAATAGACAATCGATATTTTTCTTCTTTATTCTACATATTAGGTGTGGGAACCTCTTGTTACCTCACGATTTGCGATTTAAGCTCACGATAACGATGATCTGACGATATGGCGATTACAGATGTCCCGATCCGATATTTGGATTGGATTGGACGCAGATATGGGCAAAAAAATGCGAATCGGTATCGGATCGGCCAACACGGATAAATTCCGATCCAGACTTCCATTCCAGTTTTTTTTTTTCAAAAATCCAGGCCGGGTTTTCCAGCGCACCGATTTACATAATCCATTCCAGTTTTTGCTTCGGTTTCCCTAAAAACCGGTCCGCATTTTACGGCACACCTTCAACACACTACATTTACATTACCGTCTCTCAATTTACCGGGAGACTTTATCGGTAAAAATGTCAGCTGTGTGGGATCATTTCACCTCAAAGGACAACAAAGACAAACAGGCAGAGTGCAACATATGCCACAATAAAGTCAAGTGTGGTGGTAAAGCTGTAAGAAGTTTTAATACAACCAACCTAATCAAGCATTTAGCGAAATACCACCACCAACAATATGAGGAGTATGTTAAGAAAACCGAAGACAAAAAGAAAGGTCCTACACAACTAACACTGGCAGAAACTTTTGCTATGCGTGACAAACTGACACTCGACAGTCCCAAAGCCCAGGGAATAACAAGAATCATTGCCGAAGAATTCATTCTGGATGACGAGCCATTATCTCTCGTGAGTAAAGACGCACCATCCAACACTTAGAACCGCGGTACATCATGCCCAACCGTCATTACATCCTTGAGCGATTCGGCAGTGGAAGATTCGAGAACGATTCACAAACATCCAAATTCCGATTATTGAAATATGTCAAGTAAAGTGGAACTAATGCACAGCGCGGTCTTCGGGACGCAATGAGAAACTGACCGCATTGAGTCCCGAAAGAAAACATATTGCTTGTCATAAACCCGGGTAATGCCAATGCTCAACTCACGGCTTTAGCTCAACTCATGCCGCTGGATAAAGAACACAAGAATACCTGACTGCTGCTGACAGCCGCTACAAACTACGTCAACGTCGTTTAACTGGAGATAATAGATATCATATGTATATAGAACTAGATGCACAATGACAGACTCGACTGCGTTCGCAACATTGAAGTATTGAAATCCAGATGCGTTAGTAAACAGCTGCCATCTTAAAGCAGAAGACTTCCCTAGTAGGCTGTTGTGAACCTTCCAAGCGAACCTAATTAACTTTTAATCTAAAATACTCCTAAATCGGCAAAATCTTGACTTGAATCCATCTTCAAAACAGTTTTAAAACTTTCACATGTCGAAAGTAGACAGAAGGGAAATGATGGAATAACGGGAGCAATTTTAGCAACTTTAACAATTGATTCGCAAAATTAAATGGATTAAATGTAGTTTAAAGCTGCTGATACAGAATGGGGACTTGAGTATTTTATTTACTGTTTTAAAATGTTAACTTGATACTGAAATAGTCGTTTATTTAAACCTGAGAGGCTTTTTATACAATTTTTGTAACTAATGCACGAAACATTAAAAGCATCTAATAGCTTGGGGGATTTGTGGGATTTTCCACTGAGGTTGTTTGTGTGTTTAGCTTTTTTAAGACAGTTTACAATATTATTTGCACATTTTACTAACTGACTATGCCATTTCTGTTTGTTATTTATAATGTTTTGTGTTTGTCACTGACTAAACAGGTCAGTTTCTTGATACCAACCGTTGTGTGTTATTCAAACTCACCTAATTCAGCTGTCTAGTTGTTATTAAGAGTACTAAAACCTTTTTCAACATGAGTCTGACAACTAAGTAAGGAGGCTAAATAACTTTCAACTTTAACACATGCTCAGATAGGTCGGTATCGGTATCGGCCAGTATCGGTATCGGATCGGATGTGCAAAACAATATCAGTATCGGATCGGAAGTGCAAAAACCTGGATCGGGACATCCCTAATGGCGATACAACGATTATCGATACATTGGTCAGGAAATTATTCTAGGATGTTCTACAAACAACTAATAAACAGAAAAACAAGGTTCTGCTGTGAATCGGAATAAGTTTATCACTAGTAGACGTCCAATCCATTTGAAGTGGGAGGGTGGCAGCAAATTAACATTCGTTCATTCGCTGCCATCCCTCCCACTTCAAACGGATTGAACGTCTATGGCCGTCAGTGGCAGCCAATGCCAGGCAATGAGGTCATTTTGGGCCATTTAAGGTCATTTGCCTGTTGATTTTCAGTTACTTCTTGTTGAGTTTGGGGTATTTTATGGGTCACTTCCTATTTATTTTGAGTTACAGAACAGGAAGTGACCTGGGAATCACCCAAATGAATAGGCAGTGACTTAAACTCAACAGGAAACGACCTGTAAATGAACAGCAAGTCACCGGTAAATGCCCCGAAAATCGGACAGAATGACTGCAAATGCTCTGGTTTCGAATTAGTCCTGCAACGATTAAGCGATTAACTCAAGTATTCGATTAGAAAAAAAAAGATTCAAATTAAATTTTGCTGCTTCGAGTATTCGTTTAAAGTGGTGTTGTAAAGGTTTGTTTTGAAAGTGTTAGCATTTATAGATTTGGGTGGATACACAGCCCTCTAGTCTACCTCATTTGACATGGCTGAATCCATCTGCTCCCTGTGAAGACCAACTTAAGTGTTCGTTTGAGCTAATGATTTTTTTAATGCATTCCTAATTTAGTTTAAAGGTATATTTAGCCATTTTTTTGTGGGAATATGTGTCTGAGCCCTTTATTAAAAGCATTGTAAAAAAGCGTTAGCATTTTATAGCATTTAAGCTAGCGGACTTTTGCTATGTAAGTTAGCCAATTGTTCCTTCAGTTGTACATCGATCTTTTTATATACCGTGAGAGGCTCAGCTCAGGTATTTTAATTTTTTATGTTCCTTATCCGATTACTCGATTATTCGAACTAAATAGTTCATCGGTTAATCGACTATTAAAATAATTGATAGATGCAGCCCTATTTCGAATGAACGAACGTTTCCAGTCTAAATGGATTGGGAGTTACTTGGGACACTATTATGGTGGAAGATTTTGGTAGCAACTTGTTGGTTCCTTTTTTTTTTTTCCCTAAACATTGACACCTTTTTAAAATGATATCTCAGTTCTTGGCAGGAGCATATCGATAACCTTTTGTATACAAAGTATCACGATATATCACCATTTCAATATTTTGTCACAACCTCTTACATACCGACTTTATTTTTGCCAGAGATGCCGACACAGGCTCTCTTATTTTCACCAATGACACGTTGAAACAATGACCATACACTACACTATACCAATTAAAGGTAACCATATTTTTTCTCCACTAAAGGGCGCTCATGCTTTTTGGACGGGTGGTATATATTTGTTTTTTTTCCACAAGAAAGTTTTAGTTTATTTCAATCAAATTTTTATCACTCGACAGTCAAAACAAATAAAAACCCCAAAAGAAATAAAAACAATTCCAAAAGTGGTTCAAAATATTGTGTCAGCATTGTAATGTGTTCCAAAAAAACTAATGGTTGACATCGCCACCTCAATACGGCACATTTAGGATAAAACGGTAACTAATTAATGTTTCAAAAGTTGTTCTGGTCTGAATTTGAGTCTTTTAGTGTCATCTTTTGGCCTAATGTGGTCATGTAATAGGTTATAGTACAGTATAATGATAACAGTTCATATAGTGGGGAGAACAAGTATTTGATACACTGCCGATTTTGCTGGTTTTCCCACTTGCAAGTCATGTAGAGGTCTGTAATTTGTATCATAAGTTCTCTTCAACCGTGAGGGACGGTATCTAATACAAAAATCCAGAAAATTAAATTGTATAATTTTTTAAATAATAAATTTGTATTTAACTGCATTAAATAAGTATTTGATACATTACCAACTAGTAAATATTTCGGCTCTTAGTTCTTTTTTAAGAACCCCTCCTGTTCTCCACTCATTACCGGAAGTAACTGCACCTGTTTGAACTTGTTACCTGTATAAAAGACACCTGTTCACATGCTCAAACAAACAAACAAACAAACTCCAACCTCTCCACAATGGCCAAGACCAAAGAGCTATGTAAGGACATTAGGGATAAAATAATAGACCTGCACAAGGCTGGGATGGGCTACAGGAAAATAAGCAAGCAGCTTGGTGAGAAGGTAACAGCTGTTGGAGCGATTATTAGAAAATGGAAGAAGTTCAAGTTGACGGTCAATCTGCCTCGTTCTGGGGCTCCATGCAAGATCTCACCTCGTGGGGCATCACTGATCATCAGGAAGGTGAGGGATCAGCCCAGAACTACACGGCAGGACCTGGTCAATGACCTGAAGAGAGCTGGAACCACATTCTCGAAGAAAACCATCGGAAACACATTACGCCGTCATGGATTAAAATCCTACAGCGCACGCAAGGTCCCGCTGCTGAAGCCAGTGCATGTCCAGACACGTCTGAAGTTTGCCACTGACCATCTGGATGATCCAGAGGAGCAATGGGAGAAGGTCATGTGGTCGGATGAGACCAAAATTGAACTTTTTGGTCTAAACTCGGCTCGTCGTGTTTGGAGGAAAAAGGATGAGTACAACCCCAAGAACACCATCCCAACCGTGAAACATGGAGGAGGAAACATCATTTTTTGGGTCTGCTTCTCTGCCAAGGGTACAGGACGACTGCACCGTATTGAGGGGAGGATGGATGGGGCTATGTATCGCCAGATCTTGGCTGACAACCTCCTTCCTTCAGTGAGAGCCCTGAAGATGGGTCTTCCAGCATGACAACGACCCAAAGCACACAGCCAAGGCAACTAAAGAGTGGCTCTGTAAGAAGCATCTTAAGGTCCTGGAGTGGCCTAGCCAGTCACCAGATCTGAACCCGATAGAAAATCTATGGAGGGAGCTGAAAGTCCGTGTTGCCCGGCAGCAGCCCCGAAACCTGAAGGCTCTGGAGAAGATCTGCATGGAAGAGTGGGCCAAAATCCCTGCTGCAGTGTGTGCAAACCTTGTCAAGGACTACAGGAAACGTTTGGTATCTGTAATAGCAAATAAAGGTTTCTGTACCTAATATTAAGTTCGATTTTTGTGATGTATCAAATACTTATTTCATGCAATTAAATGCAAATTTATTATTTAAAAATCATACACCGTGATTTTCTTTTTTTTTGTATTAGATTCCGTCCCTCACAGTTGAAGAGAACTTATGATACAAATTACAGACCTCTACATGCTTTGCAAGTGGGAAAACCAGCAAAATCGGCAGTGTATCAAATACTTGTTCTCCCCACTGTAGATTACATTAGAGCTAGTACAAATACTCGAGCAATTCGAGTAACTCAAGTTTAAAAACTGGTCCGAGTAATTTTATTCACCTCGAGGAATCGTTTAATTTTGCCAGCTCTAAACATGACGTTTTGCCTGGACTATTTTTAATGCGGGACAACGCGCTGACGTCACGTGCGTAGAGGAAGAAGCAATTAAAAAAAAAAAACCTTAAAAACCTACAAACTACTCCGACTTTGCTAAAAACTACGTCCGCATGATGCTACGGTAGTAGCAGGTAGCGTCTGATGCGTCTCATAGATATCACATCCATGTCGAACTAGATGCGAAATGACAGACTGGGCGGCATTAGTAAACAGCTGCCATCTTAAAGCAGTAGATTCTCAGCGCTAATAAATAAGATGTCGCTCGCTGTCACTCGCTCAAGTAACGTTAGCCCTGCGGAGGGCTAGGTTTCTATGGAGGTAGATTTGTCTCTATTATTCAATCCAAAAAAAAAAGTCGCTCAATCAAAATATATATTTTCAATTTAAAAAAAAGTCACTTCAATCCAAAAAAATGTGTTTGAATGCAAAAATAAATTTGAAACTAAAAAAATGCATTTGAAAACTTTTTCTTTGATTGCATTTTTTTTCCTTTTGATTGAAGTGTTTTTTTTTTTTTTTTTTTTTTTTTTTTACTGAAACAACTTTTTTGATTGACGTAATGTAGTTTTGCATTTGGGCCTTTATTATCTAATAAAAAAAGTTGCTTCAAAAAAAAAATTTTTTTTCAAAAGAAAAATCACTTCAATCCAAAATAAAAAAGTACTAAAAGTTTTGAAAGCACTTTTTTTTAAGTAGAAAGTTTTGATTGAATCATTGTGACACAAAGATCCAACTTCGCCGCTACTTCTGAAATGTTTGAGTGACAGGTAAGCCTGTCGCAATATGCAATAAATCCATTTATCGCGCGGTATATAAAAATGAAGACGGCAATTTTCCAGCTGCGATTTATCGCCTCGCGTGCACGTGCGCGCACGTGCATTTGTTGCGTGCGTGCGCGCATGACGCACGCGCTTACGGCAGATGTGTGGCAGACGTGCTTGACAGCGCTGTTTAATGTTCAGCTTCCTTGTGCCACTCTGTTTTGTTGACTTCTAGGTATGTTCGTTTTATACATTTGAGTTTGAGTGACTGTCATTTAATGGATGGAGGCAGGGCCGACTGCACTGTCGGCGCACAGCAATGAGCGAGCGGAATGAGGAAGAGGACGAACCAGTCTGCAAAATGTTTCTGGAGGTTGTTTCAACAAAGATGGCCAACAGAATAAATATACTTGCTCATTTGAATCACTATCATCCTCTCCAGTTTTCACTGCTTAGTAAGAAAACTGCATTGCAACAAGCAGAGCCTCCTCGTCACGTTAATTGACAATTAGAGGTATTCGCTTGATGTGAGAAATACAGATGACACCGCGCAAAATAGCGTTCCCTCACGGAAAGTGAAGTCCGCTACATTGCTGAAGAAATGAGACAGTTTTACCTCTGTTAAATGATATTTGATACCTTTGGGAGGCAAATTTTTGTTACTGCTACTTAATTAGTCTATTTTTCTCTGTTGTTGTTGAAGTGCAAATTGTTACTGCAACTTTATACCTATATGCCTAAATGCTTCAGTTATTAAGTGCATTTTTTCTTGAAAAAATACATTTATTATGTGTTTCTGTGCTGTATTAATATTGTTGTCTTTTACTTGAAAGAGGCATGGTCTATTGTTTTTAGTTGTGATTTCTAAAAAGGTATTTTTTAATTTAAAAGTAAACATTAATTGCGTTTAAATGGGTGTACTTGATCTATTATTATATACTGTATTCTCCCTGTGATATTGTAAATCGGTTAAAAGGGGACGGGACTTGATAAGCATATTCTTCTCTTGTCAGCCCTTGTCTTTTCTTCGTTTTTTTCGGGTTGCTCATATCACATCTTCCAACTGTCAATGATACCGATGATGATGACAGTAAATAAATAAATAAACGCTCAAAAAAAAAACAACCTTTTTTGGGGGGGGGGGGCGCAATAATATCGCATATCGCAATAATTTATGAGATAATTTATCGCCCACTAAAATTTGTTATCGCGACAGGCCTAGTGACAGGTGATTACGCCAATGGCATAAAAGCATGATGAAGCAAGAATAATGGCCACTAGAGCTCCAGCTAGCCATCGGACATCGGACTCAGCTTGAGGAATTCAAGCCAAAAATAGCCCACCTAAGGCGGGTGACTTTGATGTGTGGCAGTACTTCTATGATCCGAGAGTACATCTGAGATGCAATTGTTGGCTGTTTTCAACAATGTACAATACATCGAAAATAAAGACATTGATTGACTGAAAATCGATCAATAATAGATGAAATGTTTTGTTTTCTCATGTATATTTTAGGGCTGTCAAAATTATCGCGTTAACGGGCGGTAATTTTTTTTTTAATTAATCACGATAAAATATTTGATGCATTTAACGCACATGCCCGCTCAAACATATTAAAATGAGACACAGACTAATGTCTACTTGTTACTTGTGTTTTTGCGCCCTCTGCTGGCGCTTGGATGCGACTGATTTTTTTTTTTTTTTTTTTCCCCAACAATGGCAAGCTACTAGTTAATTTTTTTTATTGAAAATTTTACACATTTTATTAAAACGAAAACACTAAGAGGGGTTTTAATATAAAATTTCTATAACTTGTACTAACTTTTATCTTTTAAGGACTACAAGTCTTTCTATCCATGGATCGCTTTAACAGAATGTTAATAATGTTAATGCCATCTTGTTGATTTATTGTTATAATAAACAAATACAGTACTTATGTACCGTATGTTGAATGTATATATCCGTCTTGTGTCTTATCTTTCCATTCCAACAATAATTTACAGAAAAATATGGCATATTTTATAGATGGTTTGAATTGCGATTAATTACGATTAATTAATTTTTAAGCTGTGATTAACTCGATGAAAAATTTTAATCGTTTGACAGCCCTAGTATATTTATAATTGCTGTTTACCTAAATAAAAAGTTTTATCCGATTACACCATTAATCGATAGAATTTTCAGTCGATTACTCGATTACTAAAATATTTGATAGCTGCAGCCTGATATTGCATGAAAAATTAACAACTAATGTCATGATCTTACCTTCATTTTGTTTTTCAGTTGTTCGTCGTGACCTGGATTTCCTCTGGATTTTGACTTGATGTTTGGGATTGCGTTGGCCTTCGGTCAGTTGTAATTCGTCGCATCTTAAAGACAAGTCGAGAAGCGTCTCATACAATTAAATGTAATCATGCTCATGTTAACCGATCGACTTTTTCTGAAAACAAACTTTACAAATGGCGTACCGCACACATGCTATTTTTAGACTGTGACGTCGCATCGTAAAGCGGAAGTAAAGTAAAAGTGGGACATTATAGACCCGCCCTTGCAATTGTGCTACTTTTCTCCGGTAATTTTTCAAAAATGAAAATGCCGATCACACATTGCTTTTTTGGAAGTTGTAGAAACGACATTAGACATTACGACATATAAAGGATGTTTTCTCCATACGTTTCCCGAAACCAAAAACTCGAAGGAAAAAATGTAAAGACTGAATCAACTTGCGCGGACTTTTAACACCTGCTCGGCAGTAAACATTTATGCAGTAAACATTTTGTTGGGTTGGCATTGTCTTTCAGAAGACAAACAGGTAAGCCATTTGGATATTTTTAACTTATTTTTTTAGCGTGATGTTGTGCCGTGCTGCTTCCGTCTGACAATGAATGACCTGAAAAGAATTAAAATGTCATCTGACTAAGGGTGTAACGGTACATGTAATAGTATTGAACCGTTTCGGTACGTGGTAGTCGGTTCGGAACGGAGGCGTACCGAACGAGTTTCTGACGTAATATAACCCTTACTTTTCGAGGTTGTGAGTCGATTGGGTTACAGTTTCTTTGTGTAGATTATATTTACTCCGTCTTCTCTACTATATTGAGGACAAACACGGTAGGACAGTAGGCTATAACCCAGAAACATCAACGGCGCAACAACGTGGCCGCCGCTAGAACACAGTGAAACGCGGGCGTTAGAGTCAAATCAGCCAATGCACACCAGCGTGTGAGACGCGTTCCAGAAGGGGCTCCACGCGACGCACGGGAAAAAAACGGCAGAGTTTATTATTTGACGCGAGACGCGGCCCTCCTGCGTCAATACAACTAGCTAGAATCGAGCCGGAAGTCACTCGTGTAAAAATACGGTGGATTCAGTCGATTTTCAAACTAATATGCAATCGTAACCTACTTTTTGAGTCCATCAGATCTTTTGAGTGGTAGATCGGGGCACAGTTGACTTGTCTTTGTTGATTTACTGCGGTCTTCTCTGCTATAAAAATAACCAACACGGCCCCGTGTTCAATACAAAACCCTCCTACCACAACAAAACAAGTAGGAACACATTCACATAGGAACTAAAGTTATATAACAAAAAATATACAATATCAATGAATACTACATCATATTTGTAAAATATAAACACATAATAAAATAAATAAGAGCCCATTTAAATAAAAAAAATTGAAATGAGCTAAAACACCTGTAATTAAATAAGAATAATACTCACATCCTGCTTCCACAATTAAATTTATTAATTTCTGTGTGGCGCTTTAACTTGAGAAAATCCACCATTAAAGCATTTGAAAACCGTTCATAAGAAAAAAAAAAGTTTCATTGAGGCATTTCATTTGTAAACTACATGTTAAAATCTTTGTCATTGGGATTGCTTTTCTCTTTCGCACAGGACTTCTTTTTTCTTCGTTCTTTCAGAAAGAAAGGCGACCAATACGCGGGGTCTGAAAGGCAAATTGTTGTTGGATTATCTTTAAATACCCGCTACTTTTTGAGCAGTATTCTAGCTTTGTATAGGCTAATGTCCCTATTGTTGAAAGCACAAAAGTGGGTAATAAACAACTAGCACATTTATATTTTGCATTTTGTTTTTTACTTTTGCGATCGCTACACAAAACTAACTAAATTACCCAACAACGTAGGACAACCAGAGGATATAATATATAAGAAAGACAGGGCTGGTGGTAAAGGATAGCTTGTTAAAACAGGAGAATGTCGTTGTCAGTCGCGTCGATAAAAGAGCTAAGGCTATGCTTAGGTCGGCTCGTTTTTTTCAGCCTTCGACACTCAAGCCATCCCTTTAACTGAACATTTGTATGTTCTTCCACATCTTTGCCAGTGAATTTGGCACCAGGGACATCATTTTCGGAGAGAATTGGTAGGTTTAGCTCTGTGGACATCTCCTTCGTACACGATTTCCATTCATTTCCTATAGAGGCAGACGGACATCCGGGCATTTTATGACGTCACCAGCCACAACAAAGCGTCGCCATATTGACAATGGGGTAAAAGACCAGTCACTTATAATAGAAACGCATTGAACTTTCGTCTTATTTGCCGTCTTTTTTCCGTCGGAATGGCTAAAAGTTGCTGTGTTGCGGGCTGTCACACAAGGAAGAGTTCGGAGCTGCATTTGAAGTTCTTCATTCTTCCACGTGAGAAAAAAAGGAGTAACAAATGGCTGAGCAAAATTAATCGAGGAACAGTCAAAGAAGACGGTTCCGTGGACTATTTTCGCCTGTGGGAACCTAAATCCAAGCACATTTACGTTTGCAGCTGACATTTTATTACTGGTGAGTTTATATTTTGCCCCAATTAGCTGCTACGATTCAATAGACTAGGCAGTGGTTATTTTTACCTTAACCGGCAACTCGCAAAGCGTTTTTTTTTTCTTCTGCCGTGAAATGCTCTGATTAGTCAATCGGTATATTATTGGCCTGGTGGGAATTTTTTTTTTTTTTTGCTGTGACGTGTTGACGGCTAAATATAGCTTGGAGGCGAATTACCGGTAACGGCAGAAATAATCACTTCGTACATACTACCAATTTTCTCAGTTCCACACAGTACATATTCCACGTAAATGATAAAGGTCAACTTACTGGGTGACTTTATGAGGTAGTTGTAGATGTTTCCGAGCTCCACTGCAGGCCATTCCTTTGTTTATCCAGCTATCAGCTGCGACTTTGTATCGGCAGCTTTGTACCCCAATAAACGCTAATTTTAAATTGCATCGCCTCCTCGCGTCTGTCGGCAGTGACTCGTGATAATAGCAAGCCACGTTTAAGACGTTTTTAGGAAAAAAGACGCAAAACACACCTGAAATATATGAATTGCTAAGAGAGGTGACGTCATCGTGACATCACGCCGACTTCCTCCATTAGGGACAAACGGTTGCATGTCCCCCCTTAGCAACAGTAGCTAATGTCATGAATATTAATGAGCAGAAGTGACGTGTGCTTGCGGTACGCCATTGGGTGAGGCGTTAAGCCAAACGTGTTCTAGCTAGCAAGCTATGCTAAACTAAGTTAGGTAAGCCTGCCAAGCTTCAACATAAAGCCAAACGACCTTCACTATGCTTTAAAATTGGACTTTTTAGTCCATTAAATTCTTATTTCGGTACTTACCCGATGAAAATGATTTGAAGGAGGTAGTTTGGTAATGAGTAGAGAACACGAACGAAACGCAAGCCCCGGATAGGTACACAGAGGTTGCGTCAATGTGAACCGGAAGTAGAAACGTGCTGAAACTTCAGCGTTGTATGATCAAGCGTTTGGAAGTTCCATCACTACATCACATCACAACTCTGGAGTAAAAAAAAAAAAAACTCAATAAATATGATCAACATATCCGAATTCTAGTCATCACTATCAATACCGCAATTTGAAGGCTCAGAATTAATATATTTCGTAAATGTATACACGGACTTCATCCAAATTACTGTCCTGCTTCCGCTGCACTCCTTCCATCAAGGAACATTACAATGAACGCGTTTCATTTTTAAACTTTGAAGTTTCTCAGGCGTATTTAATTCAGCTTTTTTCTTCTAGGCTAACCATTCCTAAAGTACAAAAGAAGCAGAGTGCAAGGCAGAACTACATCGAGGCGAAGAGAGGGAACGGCCAGGAGAGGTCGCTGTTGACAAGACTCAAAGCAGGTTGTTTCACATGACTTTGAGAAATGAAATACATATTATAATCATAAACGGGTTTTAAGGGGGGGGGGGGGGGGGGGGGGCTGGTGGCCAAAAAGTATCTTTGCATGAAATTGACTTTCCTATATATTAAAATGTTGTAAAGCAAGAAAACTGCAACAAAAATGATTGAAATGGACAGCAAATTTTTTTTATAATGGGTCAAAATTATTTTTTGAACTGATTATGTGACATGCACCTTAGACGGTCATTTGCTTTACATATCATTAAAAAAAAAAAAAAAAAATAGGGGGAGGGTTTATTTTTTCAAATTATTTTTTTCTTTGATTGAACATTTTTTTTTTTGATTGAAGCAACTTTTTTTGTGGATTGAATGCCCAAACACAAAAAGGATTGCTTCAATCAAAGAAAACTTTTTCAATGAAAAATGAAGTGTTCAAAGGCAAATTTTTCTATCTCAAATATTTTTTCGCATTCAAAAACGTTTTCTATGATTGAATATATTCTTTTTTTTTTTTGATTGAAATGATTTTTCTTTTTGAAAATATACATTTTTTGAAGCAACTTTTTTTTTAAATTAAATAATAAAGACAAAAACGTCCTAGCCAAAATGTGGCCCAAACACAAATCAACATTACTTCAATCAAAAAAACAGCTTCAATCAAAAAAAAAAAGAAAAGAAAAAAAGAAAAGAAAAATTGCATTTCACATACTTTTTCTTTGAGTTTTCAATGTTTTTTTTTTGCATTCAAACACATTTTTTTTTTTGTATTGAAGCAACTTATTTTTTGATTGAAAACATATATATTAATTGAAGCAATTTTTTTTTTGATTGAATAATAAAGACACAACTCTACCTCCAAATGGCTCCGCCCAGGGGATATAATTTTTGACTGGGGTAATTACATTGGCACGACACCGACAGGCGTACCAAATTCAATAGTTGACCATCTTGGCTAAAAGTATTGCCTAAGCAGCCTGATTTAGAATTCCCCTCAAGAATGATGGGAAACAAAAAACGCTTATTGTCAACTTATTATAAATATTCTTGTAAGTTAAATCTATTGCTGACACTGCGTTTCGGGGTCATCAACATGTTGTGCCTCCCCTGCCCCAATAGTTAAACTCCGCCTATGATTATAATTGCCAATATTTTTTAAAAAATCATTATTCATGTTTATTTTTTTAAATTCGATGCTATAAATGAATTGATAAACTGATAAATATAACGTTAATAAGAACTAAATTAACAAATTGAAAACACAAACAGAAATTAACATCAGCTATGTCCCCAAGTAACACTCTCGTCTAAAGTTGATTTCTATGTAGAACAGATGTTACGGATGGAGAGTAATTTATTCTTTTGTTCAGGTATGTTTGTTTTCCCTTTCACTTTGTACTGGTTTATGTTGGTTTTCACCTGTATTTTTTCTTTGCAGGAGTTTCCACCTGTGTGATCACAGAGGGCCTCCACAGCTGGAACCACTTCATCATTAGTTAATCATCCAATCATCTGTTGGTCCTTCCACTATACAAGTTCAATTGTTTGCTCCGTTCAGGAGAGGCGGTGGCAGCTTTCAATTTCTCTGTAAAATGGTAAAAATGGTAAATGGACAGTACTTATATAGTAGTGATGGGATTTTCGGCTCTTTTCGGTGATCCGATTCAATTGGATCGGCTCAGTCAAAAGAGCCGGCTCTTTTTGGCTCTCAAAGGGCTCTTTCAACTTTAGCTTTTCTTTTAAATATTTATGACAAATTTAGCATATGTTTTGATAAATGACTTGGTGAACTAACTATTGCACTCTACTGACTGCAAATAGCAACAATTATCAAGCAAAGAAAATAGTTTTTACTTATTTTATTGAACATTAAAAAGGCTCCAAACAATAAACAAGCAACCAAATTAAACTTCAACCAACAACAATCAAACATCCTGCATCATAACAAAAACTGTGAGTAGTAACTGCAACAGCAGCAGCGAACAAAACATAAGCTACTCCTTGCTTTATTTTAACAAACATAAGCTACTCCTTGCTTTATTTTAAATTTGCATTCAAGAAAACTAAATACTTCAACTTTGACAGGCTGATCCGGCTCCTTCTCTCAGTAATTATTTGTCCAGTCTTTTAGCTAAGACTTTAGCCAGATTTTTTCTTCTCATGAAACCTGCAGATGCATGTGTTGATTTGCATCCATCATTAAAAAAAAAAAAAAATCAAATTTCTAAATTAGAGTCTCAAAATAATGAAATTCTAAGTGTATCAAATGTGTTACATTAGGCTATATGGGGTTAAGTTTGCAGACACGGCATTCTGCCCTATTGTCATCTGACTTTAACCAGTTAAAATGTATCCTAATGTTACTGCGTTTTCAGCTCATCTTGAAGGCCTACGTTTGTCTGTCGTCTTTTCCTCCTCCTCCCGTGTGTCTGTGGCTGTGCACTTGCAGCTGCGCGACGGACGGTGCTCAGCGTGGCGTGCTCTCCGTGGCGTGGCGTGCAGTAATACCAAGCCCCTGGCCCCTCCCCTTTCTCCCTCTCTGCGCACGGCACTCCCTCACCTGAGCCACTGCCACACCTCGCTTCAGACATGTGAGAAAGCGAGAACGAGCGCAAGAGAGAGGGAGAGGGAGGGAAAATAAAGAGCCAGCTCTCGAGGGAGGGTGCCGGTGTTGTGCCGGCTCTCTTCGTTCACTTCTTTGTACCGGCTCGTTCGCGACCGACACATCACTAGCCACGTTTACATGCTGACTTTTATTCATACCGATTCAAATCATTCCGAATGGAAATTTCAGATCAGCTGTTTATATGTCACTTCATCTATTCCGATCCAGCGTTTACATGTGACTGCCTTTATTCCGAAAGGACGTTTGACAACTGCCGTCTGACATCCGCAGATTAATCAAAACAAAGCGTCACGTTGCATAACATGGAGATCGATCGTCGGAGTGCTGCTGTTTTAACTTTAACCCACTTGTTGTGTTTGTGGGGTCGTATCCGCTTCTGCTGTTTTGCTCTTTTGCCTTGTAGTAGCCGGTTTTCCACCGGTTTCTAATCTGGTCAACGCTCCGGTCTGTTCCGGCTTCGTGTAACCTCTCGTGAACTTTTTTAAATAGTTCACTGTTCCTCGTTTTACGCCCGTCTAAGTGAGCAATTATATTCAATTCTTTTAAAGTTTGAATTAAATACAATCTTTCCGCCGGACTTCAATTAGGTGCGCTGTGCTTGGAAGCCATGTTGCAAGTGACGTTACTTACGTCACAAAGTGACATCACCACGTCAGTACGGAGCATGTGCAGAAAGAACGCAACCAGACACCATTCCGCTTCCCTGTTTACATGATATAATTTTACTTCTAATCGGTTTGGGAAAAGGAATATTCCACCCCTGTGAATCGGAATGAAATTCCATTCGGTTTGGGCCTGTTCATTCTGAATGAGGTGTTTATATGGAACACATTTATTCGGTTTGAACAAATATTCCGATTGTAATTGGAATATTTGGCTCCATGTAAACGTGGCAATTATTATACAGCGCATTTATCTGCATGGTTACCATGCCCAAAGCGCTTTACATTGGCACACATTTACCCATTCACGCACACATTCACACACACCAATGGGGCTGCTGCCATGCAAGGCGCTGTCAACCCATTGGAGGCAAATCAGGGTTCAGTGCCTTGCCCAAGGGCACTTCGACAGTGGGCAGTCATAGCCGGGAATCGAACCACTGACCCTACGGTCCAAGGACAACTCCAGCTACCAACAACCAACTGTGTATTGTTTGTGTTGTGTTGGTTTGTTGAAGCCTGTTATCATAACAGTGATGGTGAAATGACGCCTCATGAGGCATTGCACCACTTGAGCCAAGTGGTTCGAGAAAGGGTTAATTACTCAGAGCTTCATGTGTCCACGGAACCACCTACTGGCTAAGTGTATAATCACAGTCATTTGTCTCCCAACCACGAGTGATTCGTTAATTTTTGTGTGTGTTTGTTGGGAAGGTATTATTTAGCAAAATATTGTCTCACTAAATCCTCGATTTACATAGATTATCTCATAAGTATATTTCTTCTTCAATTTTCTTTTCATTGTTTTCCTGTCCTGTAGGTCAGCAGTGCCAAGCAGCTCCCCAAAAATTTACAACAAATTATACATATAAACGTATGAACTTTTGGGTCCAGAAAGAGGAGTGGCCACATACAGTCACAGTCATACGTTACTCATGAAGTAAATCTTCCAATATATTTTTTTAGTGTAGTGGGTGTATGTGTGAAAATGATTCCATAAATGGCATTATAATAATGTGGCAGGTTGTGAAATGTTTTTTCCTGAAAATGACATGTGCGTAAGTAGCCAGTGTTGCATGGATCCGCCCAGCAATCTGCCCCATTTGCCCAGGACAGGACTCGAACCCACACGTACGATGCATCCAGCACAGCAAGTGGATACTCTGATCACCAAGCCAGAAGCCAACGGACTTGTGTGTACCCTACACGTAATGATGGAGAGAACAGTAAACGTGTTTGTGTAACATGAAAAGAGTACTAATTATGCTTGTGTAATTTGGACATTGATGTAGCTACAGGATGGTGGGGATTTTCATTGTTTTATTTTTTAAAAAATCCACAGAGAGGAAGTCCTCTTTCTTGCTGGTTCCATCCAAGTATAAACTACTGTCCCCTTCTCTCAACTCACTTAAACTTTTCACTCTCCAAATTATCCAAACTCTCACCTGATCACAACACTCCTTCTAACACCCACATTTTGAATGCAGCCAGAGGTGTTGATAGACTGTAGCGAGCTGTCAAACCGCGCGGCAAATCTTAAGGGGCCGTTTACATGGTGACTCTCCGAGAAGACGAAAAATTTCATGTTTTCATATGTTTGGGCCCGTCTCCATTCGAACAATGTTGCAATTCCGCATGAAAACGATGTAGTATTCATGCCACGCCCTAGGGGGCAGTGCAGATTTTCAAGGCGACAGCGAATGATGCACTTTGACCCCACCAAAGTTCCTCAGCCCGGAAAAAAACATGCCCGTTCGTTCTTTATGTCATTTCATATCATTATGTATTTCAGTGTGTTTGCGCTTGTGTCTTTCTAAATCAGTCTCCTGAATAAATCTTTTCTCGCAAAGTGTGCAGGCATAAGGCTTCTCTTCAGTGTGTGTTCTTGTATGTTTGTTTAAATCACCCTTGGCGATGAATCTTTTACCACAAACTGTGCAGGCAAAAGGCCTCTCTCCAGTGTGGTTTCTTGTGTGAATGTTTAAACTTGCCTTTGTGGAGTATTTTTTATCGCAAAGTGTGCAGGCATAAGGCTTCTCTTCAGTGTGTGTTTTTGTGTGTTTGTTTAAACCTCCCTTCTCGATGAATCTTTTACCACAAAGTGTGCAGACAAAAGGCTTCTCTCCAGTGTGTGTTCTTGTGTGAAGGTTTAAATTGGCTTTTGCAGAGTATTTTTTATCACAAAGTGTGCAGGCATAAGGCTTCTCTTCAGTGTGTGTGCTTGTGTGTTTGGTTAAACCCCCCTTCTCGATGAATCTTTTACCACAAAGTGTGCAGGCAAAAGGCTTCTCTCCAGTGTGTGTTCTTGTGTGAATTTTTAAATTTGCCTTCGTGAAGAATTTTTTATCACAATGTGGACAGGCATAAGGCTTCTCTCCAGTGTGTGTGCTTGTGTGCTTGTTTAAAACTCCCTTATCGGTGAATCTTTTACCACAAAGTGTGCAGGCAAAAGGTTTCTCTCCGGTGTGGTTTCTTGTGTGCAATACTAATTGTCCCTTCTGAGTGAATCTTTTACCACAAAGTGTGCAGGCATAAGGTTTCTCCCCAGTGTGTAATCTTGTGTGTTTGTTTAAATCACCCTTCTCGATGAATCTTTTACCACAAAGTGTGCAGGCATGAGGCTTCTCTCCAGTGTGTGTGCTTGTGTGCTTGTTTAGAACTCCCTTATTGGTGAATCTTTTCCCACAAAGTGTGCAGGCAAAAGGCATCTCTCCAGTGTGTTTTCTTGTGTGAATCTTTAAATATGCCATCGTGATGTATCTTTTACCACAAACTGTGCAGGAAAAAGGCTTCTCTCCAGTGTGTGTATGCATGTGTGCCTTTAACTTGCATTTCCATGGAAATGTTTTATCACAAAGTGAGCAGGGAAAAGGTTTCCCAACCGCACATACTTTTGAGTCTCTTTTCAATGACGACTTCTCTACAGGGTTTGAAGAATTTTGGTCAAAGTCATCCTCCTCCTCAACAGTATTAAAGTCAGAAGAATGTGACGTTATGTCGTCGCTGTCCGAAAGCGGAGCTAAGAGGCCGTCCGGTTGCGATCGTCCCTTTCCTTTTGTTGTCAAGTGCTGAAACGAGCTGTCGCTTAAGGGTTTTGCTGCTCCTCTGTCATCGCTTGGACCTTTGTCTTCTTCGCTCTTTACACTGACACCCATTGGCAACTTGAGGATTTCAACTTCATGTTTTTCTTCTTTAATATCAGGGGTCTCTGGCTCCGCCTCCTGTTTGATCCAAGGCATGTCGGACTCCTCTTCCTGTTTAACGTGGAGGGGGTCATGCTTCTCAGGGTGAAGATCTTCTCCAGTGACGTCTACGGGATTCTGGGTGGGGGGAAAAAAAAAAAAAATCACGTGATATGCTGATGTTGGAGATATAGAGAGAAATACAGCTAGTCCCTGGGTTACGACGTACCCGACTGATGTGATTTTAACTTTACGACGCTGGAGTCTCCAGTTTTTTTTTTTTCTTTTTATGATGTTGACTTGTTTTGTGATGCATGCCTTTATTTTGGCGTAGGAAACGTAGGGCAGGTAGTACTTCCGCACACGAGACTTGCAAGTCAGAGCGCATTTACACACGAAGAATGTGTTTGCTCACGCTAAAATGAGCACACGCACACAAACAATGAAGAGCCATTTGATAAACCGTAAAACCTACATACAAACACTCAAGGCCGGCCCAGCCTATACGCAGACTATGCAGGTGCTTAGGGCCACCACTAGGGGCCCCCTAATTTGGTAACCACATTTTATACGTTGTTAATAGAGCATCGTGAGTAATGTGGCACGCATTTCCGTTTATCTAAGCAAAAATCCATTTTCTTGTCATTACAATCTGGCAACCTGGGGTGTGACGTTGAACCTGCTTTGCGATGACTGGTGCTTAAACTTGGAAAATAGATGCATGATTATGTCAAAGAGAATTTATCCTTTGGAGCAGAGACACGAAAGAAGAAGAAAATCGGAGAAGAAACAACAGTATCAAGGTAATGGAGCATGTTGTTGAAGTTGTTGTGCAAGACACTCCCGACTTGTACGTTGTTGTCAGCTGAGCTTGTCAATATGTCGTACTGGTAATTGCCATTAGCCGCAGGCCCGAAGCGAAACAAGTAAAGCCGTGCAAGTTCTCACCTGTCGGCAACGGCAAATGTACGGCTTCCGCTGATTGTAGTAAAACGAAATATTGGCATGATATGCATTTGGACTGGAGAGCGTAGATATAGGCTACGTCTACACTAGGATGGATGATGGCCTTAAAGGTGTAATTACTTGGACTATACCACATGTGGGCTACACTAGTATGCCTATTACCCGGATTAGTTGTTAGACGGCTAATGTTATTCGCCGCCTACTATGGACTGCTGTCACCGTACAACATTCGGATACTCAGCAAGGGACGTCATGTCGTCGCTGTTTTTAGTGCGGCATGACAGCATCGTAAACAATGGAGGCGGACGATCACGACGTGGCATTCCTGCTCTTTTCCACACATTTTTCTTGAACCTTCAAACTACGTCTCAATAATATGCTTCAATTCAGTGCCCATTTGGGGTCCTCCCATCGCGGATGAGCTGGAGATGAGTGTTTTTTAGAGCTCGTCTCCTGAGTTGTCTCCGATTAGCCCGCTGTGGGGCTGGCCCCTCCCAACTCAATGCCCACCGAACATGAGTACTGTATATCAAAATGCGTAGAGGATAATTAAACCCTGAAAAGGGACTTGCGTGGTACCCCCAGTCAGAGGCGCGGGATCAGTTTTTCCCCCCAGACATTTCTGTCAAAACTGTTGCCGCTTCCAGGATCACCACTTTTATGCACAAGAAGCCTCGTTGCGAGTTCCAGCCATCCATCGCCACAACATATGCTTCTATTTGTTATTTTCCACGTGGTGAGAGCGCAAGTGAGCATCGATTGTAACATCCCAAGTAATGATGTCAGGCTTCTGTTGTTTTATAAAGATTTATTTCAATCACAACACAGCGCCTGCACGTAAAAGCAGAGCGTGCTCTCCCTTCCACCCTCGTTCCCGTGTGGTGAGTTTAATTGCGATCACGAAAAAAACAGTGATCACAAAATAATGACTTTTTTGCACCACGGACCGGTGTTATTTTGGTCTTTTTTTCACGGACCGGTGTTCTGACAAATTTTGCAACCCAACAAAAAATACAACGATGCGGTTCTGCACACGCGTGTAACGTTAAACATAGCCGCAAAATGCGCAAATGCAACGGTTCTAAAGTAAACACTACAAACTTTCTTGAAAGAAAGGAATATTAACTTTTAACGTTTGATCATGGAAGGACTTGTAGAAAAGTGCTCCTCAGATACATCCTGCCATGTTAGCTGCACACAACAACTGCACACCGCTCTCACCATTAACGACTTTGCCTTGCCGTTAAGCATTAATTAAGAAGCCCGCTTCACAAAGATACGATGTTGGAAATTGTAGCAAGGTTGCTCTTGTAGAGATGTCAGGATATTTCGGAGTGACTTTAATCCAGAACCTTGGTAGAGTTGTTGTCTCAAATGTACGTTTAATAAGGTCGCTGTCATTTGCGATCTCTACAAGTTGATCCTCCTGTTGCGCAGACATGCTCGAATCACTCGGTTTATTCACAAACAGGTCACGAATCCACTCCTTCGCCGTTCGCAGGTCTTCGAGCTTGTAGGCTCGTCAGGTGTCCTTTTCGCCGTAAAAATATCTCCAAAGACGTCTGTTTTCCAGTCATCTTCGCTCGTGTGGGGGCTAATTATTTCCGGGAACAAATGTGCTGCACCCAGTAATACGTTATTATCGAGGACAAGCGCACATCGATATATTATATACACAAATAAGATGTACTGCTAGCAGTTAAATCAATGGATTTCTATGACAACATTCTAATCTATCCCGGAGTATTATAGCTAGAGTAAACAGGGATATTGGTGTGTTAAGCAGGGGAACAGGGTTAATTCGACCAGAATGCGGTCGTTATTAAATTATTTCTGTGCGGCCCGGTAGCAAATGCGCCACGGACCGGTACCCCTGGTCTAGAAGGAGTAGTAATTTTGAAATTTTCCGTGGGCTAGGAATGAGTTTCCGTTTCAGAGAAAAACCGCGCGGGCGATGACGTAACACACGAGGCTTCTCCTTTCTACGCATGCGTAGTTTGTGCAAATGCAGGCGTAACTTGCAGAAGCGCGGGGGGGGGGGTCTTAAACGCACCTTAAACGAAGTGTGGACAGGTATAAAAAATAGTCGGCAAAATACCCTGAAGAAAATTAACTGTCCTAGTGTTGTCATTTCATTTATATCGGACATTATCATCAAGTAGTATGTCACGTATCACCCTATGGTGAATCTACTTTATTAGTTGCGCACTCCCCACAGTACACGTTTTGGTTGACGAATATTTTCCTGGGCTAAATTTTGTTCCATGTAATCATATTTTGTACTTTGGATGATTCAAAGGAGCTATTGAGAAGTATCTTGGAATTGGAGGTGAGAGTGCCATCCTCTTCACAAGATGATGATTTCCCCAAATGTACAATTCAGATTAAATGCTTGGCAATGTCGTGTACATAGTTATGAGATCAAGAATTAAGAAAGATGCACATTAAGTTACAATTTTAATACATTTTTACAAAAATATGGGCCCCTTGGCATTATTTTGCTTAGGGCCTCCAAATGACCTGGGCCGGCCCTGCACTAGTGACGGGATCTGTCGTTCACTTGAGTAAACGAATCCATTCCGGATCGTTCAGTAAAAAGATTCGTTCAAACGAATCGTTCAAACGAATCGTTCAACGAATCGTTCGCCCCCCTCATCTCCCTCCCCGCCCAAATGAATCGTTCGTTTAGTGAACGGGAAGTGACGTCGCCGAACGAATCACCATAGGCCGCTTCGCAGTATAACTGAACGGGAAGTGACATTCTTGGTCCCTGCCTCTCTCTTGCACACAGGCTCCTCATTGACCGCTCGTCGTAGTTTCAGTAATGAGTGACAGGCAATATCATTCTGCTTTCACAGACAGCCTCGTCTCCCTCCCGCTGCTGCAAAAGCGAGGGAGAACTTCCGCGTCGTCTGTCCTAGTTCTATGGGCTCAAAGTCATGGCTCGTGATTGCATTTCGATTGAGGACACGGTTAAACATTTTCCTTTTGTGGGGGGAGCGGGGGGTCAGGGGCGCACGGACTTTCTTTAGCATGTTCTTGATCACATTTACAATGCTTGCTGTCACGAAAATACAAATAAATCGAAAGTTTAATTTCAAAATATGGAACGACAAACACATCATATTTACCTCTCGCTCTGTTGTATTTTTGTTTTTATGCTCATCACTATTATTTTTTGTTACTATTGTTAAAACTATAAGTGTAAATAGCTAGTTGTCGAATGTGCTGCTCTGAAATAAAGTAGGGCTGTCAAACGATTAAAATTTTTAATCGAGTTAATTACAGCTTAAAAATTAATTAATCGTAATTAATCGCAATTCAAACCATCTATAAAATATGCCATATTTTTCTGTAAATTATTGTTGGAATGGAAAGATAAGACAAGATGGATATATACATTCAACATACGGTACATAAGGACTGTATTTGTTTATTATAACAATAAATCAACAAGATGGCATTAACATTATTAACATTCTGTTAAAGTGATCCATGGATAGAAAGACTTGTAGTTCTTAAAAGACGAATGTTAGTACAAGTTATAGAAATGTTATATTAAAACGCCTCTTAATGTTTTCGTTTTAATAAAATTTGTAAAAATTTCAATCAAAAAATAAACTAGTAGCCCTATTCTGTCCTCTATGTGTGTGAGTACACAAATTGACAGATAGCGAACATAAGTTCCAAAAAGAAATCAGACGGTGTGGCAAAGTTGCATGGGCTTTACTGAAGTCATCTCTTTTTGACAGGAGCACGTTTCTTGTATTTTTGTAAAACTGAAAATAACAAGGCAATGTGTCAATAACTTGCATAAATCACAAAATAACATAAAATGTACACACACGTGTCCATTTGAGCAGTAGCACTAGCCAATTAGCTCACAAGCATCTAACAATGTAACTGCATTTCACCATATATGTGAACAAATTCAAATACACATCATCAATAACTATCTAATGCTCATGAATATAAACAAAGGAGGAATATAACTCACAAGCGATGCATGTATTAGACACAAACAGTGTGATGGGGCTATGAGAACTGCCACTGAATACTGGATGCCGACGTTAGCTGGTCTGAATAGCACTGTCTATTAGTGTGAGTTCGCGTCGACATATGATCACGTCAGAAAAGCGCGCCGAAACCCAAATAATCAGCTGCACTGAATCGCCAGCAGAGGGCGACATTACGCCACATAACATATGCAAGTCACACCCAAGCGCCAGCAGAGGGCGGAAAAACTCCATAAAACACAATTAACAAGTTGGCCTTTCACTGTACTGACATTTAAATCTGTCTGAGCAGGCCTAGTGCGTTAATTGCGTCAAATATTTTAACGTGATTAATTTAAAAAATTAATCAACGCCCGTTAACGCGATAATTTTGACAGCCCTAAAATAAAGACAATACTACATTTTGATATTTGACAGTTTAATTGCAAATCAGTATTAAGATGATCGTATTGAATTTTTGCACTGGTATTAATAAATAAAATAATCCGGTCAACTCCCCTGTCGTCCCCGCATCTCAGATCGTCAAATGCTGACGAGAAATGATCGCTTGCTCTTTACGATGTCGCCTTTCTACCCTCATTAGTCTGTTAAGAAAAATGTAGACATATTGCGACATCTCCCGTGTCTGCGTGCGTTGTTTTGGGGCGCTTGAGTAGCGCATGATGGACGGATTTACATAATTTGTCAAACCAACCGACACGCTCTGACACGAAAAAAAAAAAAAAAAAAACACTCGGAAAAAATTGACATGTACGGTATATACAGTTTCATTGCAAATCAGTATTATGGTGATCGTACTGAATTTTTGCACTGGTAATAATAAATAAAATAAACCGGTCAACTCCCCTGTCGTCCCCGCATCTCAGATCGTCAAATGCTGACAAGAAATAATTGTTTGCTCTTTACGATATCGCCTTTCTACTCTCATTAGTCTGTTAAGAAAAATGTAGACATATTGCGACATCTCCCGTGTCCATGTGCGTTGTTTTGGGGCGCTTGAGTAGCACATGATGGACGGATTGACATAATTTGTCAAACCAACCAACACCTGACACGAAAAAAAAATAAAAAATAAAACACTTGGAAAAAATGGACATGTATATACCGTTTCATTGCAAATCAGTATTATGGTGATCATACTAAATATTTTTTTCTGTGCACATATGAGGTAAATATCGCTGCCATGCCTCCTTATAGTGACAGTTCTTTGCCCCCTTCATTGCCGTCACGCGACCGCAGCTCAGCTTTTGCTTGCCTCGTAGCTACCCGTGTTTTAAATTACTGTAAATTTGATAGTATGTGGTAATAGGTAGTCGCGAGTCTGTTGAGAAAAGTAGTACACTAAACCATGCTCGCTAGATTTGTGTGGTGTTTTTGTCTTTTTGAGCTGCATTTGATAGGCTCCACGTTAACAAATATGTGACAAAGTCCTTTCCTTTCATTTTTTGATTCGTTCACCGCATATTCATTACTGGAAAGTCAAGTTAGCAACAAGCTAGGTCAGCAACCGGAGGACCGAGTCACTGAACGGGAAGTGACAAAACTCAGTCTTGCCCCCCTGCCTGCACGCTAGCTGCTCATTGGCCACACGTGGAAGTGAGTGACATACGCCCTGGTTCTGTTTCCGGTCCCTCCCCTGCCCGCGATGAGGCTGGCGTCTGATTGGTCGTGTGCGATGTCAGAAGACGCTGCCGCTTGCCCAACGCCCTCGCACGCAGTGAACAAGCATCAACTTCATAGAACGAATCAGTGCAGATGGTAATTAGTTCGGTCTCGTTCACCCAAACAATTCGTTCAAAAAGAACGAATCGTTCGCGACCGATACAACACTACCCTGCACCCACTGCATCAATCTGCGCCTCACTCAGGGGGGCGCGCGCCACTATTTGAGAAATAATTCCCTACATTCACAATTACATCAAACCAAGTCTGATATTGCATGAAAAATACAACAACTAATGTCATGATCTTACCTTCATTTTCTTTTGTTTTTCAGTTGTTCGTCGTGACCTGGATTTCCTCTCCTCATTGCGTTGCCTTATTACCGAATCCTAAAGACTCATAATTAAATGTAATCACGCTCATGTTAACCGATCGACTTTTCCTGAAAACAAACTTTACATATCGGAAGTGGCGTCAGGTCAAAGCAATCGGAAAGCGTTAGCGTGTTTTAGCGAGCAAGGAAAGCTAAACTAAGGTAAGTCTGCGAAGCTTCAACATTCAGCCAATCGAATTACACTATGCTTTAAAATTAGACTTTTCAGTCCACTAAATTCTTACTTCGGTACTTATCCAATGAAAATTATTTTAAGGAGGTCGTTTGGTTTGGAGAAGGGAACACGAAAGAACAGCAACCCCCGAGAGGTACACAGAGGTTGCTTCAATGTGAACCGGAAGTAGAAACGTGCTGAAACTTCAGCGTGACATGTTAAAGCGTTTGGAAGTTCCGTTACGACTTCACATCTCTGGAGTCGAAAAATATTGAATAAATATGATCAAGATATCCGTATTCTAGTCATCACTATCAATACCTCAATTTGAAGGCTCAGAATTTAAATATTTCTCACGGCACTGTACTGCTTCCGCTTCACTTCTTCCATCAAGGAAAATTACAATGAACTCCCTTCATTTTTAAACACTGAAGCTTCACAGGCTCATTTAACTGATCTTTTTTTTTCTCCGCTAACCGTTCCTTAAAGTACGAAAGAAGAAGAGTGCATGGCAGAACTAGATCGAAGCGAAGGAACGGCCAGGAGAGGTCGCTGTTGGCAAGACGCCGAGACTCAAACCAGGTTGTTTCACATGACTGATAATTAAAATACATATTGTAATTACAATATATTTTTTCAAATTATTATTCATGTTTATTTTTTAAATTCTATGCAATAAATGAATTGATAAACTGATAAATATAATGTTATCAAAAACTTAATTAACGAATTGAAAATACAAACAGAAATTAACATTGGCTATGTCCCCAAGTAACACTCTCGTCTGAAGTTGATTTTTATGTAAAACAGGGAAGAGCTTTCAAAATAGTTTACAGTAGAGTAAGTCAACTAGTAATGAACAAAAATATTTTTAGAATTACTTGACCTTTTTCTTATGTTTTGCGAAACCTCTAAACAGCGATCATGCTTAAACACACCTGCTTTTATTGCCTGTACTACTGCAGTGCCTCATAAAATAAGATTGTTGATTACACTATTGTTTTAATAAACAGACATTTAAAATATGAGTTCCTCAGAAAAATGATTGTGTGGTGGGCAACCAAAAGCGTAGGTCTGCATAGGGACGGTAGGGACATAACATTACCAACTTTACAGAATGCTCAAATTGTCCCCTCCAACTTTTAAGCAACCTTGTTTGCATTATTTAATGAGCTCAGTTATATAGGTTATTTAGACTGTCTCCCAATATGTTGTAAGGATAGAATTGACCCTACCATTATTAAGTGAATTATCTTCATTATGTTCACTGACATTTACCCCTTTTCACTGCTGAGTGTACCAGTCAAGTTTTCCCCTCAAAAGCACGTTTGATTGGCTGATAATTTGACACACCCCTCCCACACACACGCGCGCACTCACAGCCCCATGCCGCCTCCTCCACCCCCGAAGTTTTTTAGGGCCAGCAGTAGCTGCAGCCACTTTAAGTATTGTAAAAATACGTCTGTTGTGGAGGTGGCGGAACACACCATAAATTTTGCTCCTGAAAGCCCGACCTGTATCAAGCATGTTAGGTTCTCATGAGATGATTATAGGGCAACAATCTGCCACCACCCTGTCCTGCGTATCATCAGAGTTGAAACTGCGAGGGCCCGTTCAGTCCAGCTTGCAGGCCACGTTTTTTTTTTAAGTCTTTTAGCTCTTCGTCAATATTGTATTCCCAAACCCGGAAGTGTGACATAATTTCCCGAACGCAACAGAAGAATATCCACAGCGAGCACAGCGGCGGCAATGAAAAAAATGAAGGAATGAAACAAAATCAGTTGCTCAGTGTCTGTAAACGGTGGTCTCCAGCGTAAAACGGACAAATTAAAAATAGTCCAGGGGCATAATACGCCATGAAACTGCTATGGCAGCATATATTGTTCTCTCAAACACAACAGTTCTTTTGGCTTAAAATACAACATTTTATTGCAATGAGGGGTGTAAGAATAGAAACTGCTTTTTCATCCTTGTGGGTGTTTTCCGCCATATACCTGTATATTGGATAGTTGTGGAAAAGAACAGCAGCTGAAAAATCATTTCAACAATTTTTTCAAAAGGGGCTCAAGGAAAACTGAATAAGAAAATTGAAACGCTTTTCTCACTGTAACTGCAGGAATCAGAATATTTTGTCACACGCTGCAATTCAAAGGTTTTTACTCAGTGTGGCTTCTTGCGTGCTTTACTAAATTTCCTTTCTGAGCGAACAGTTTACCACAAAGTGAGCATGCAAAAGGTTTTTCTCCAGAGTGTGTGCGCTGATGTACTTTTAAATGAGTCTTTTGAGAAAATCTTTTATCGCAAAGTGTGCAGGCGAAAGGCTTCTCTCCAGTGTGTGTTCTTGTGTGAACGTTTAAAGTTGCCTTCGTGAAGAATTTTCTATCACAAAGTGCGCAGGCAAAAGGCTTTTCTATAGTGTGTGTACGCTTATGCTTTTCTAAATCAGTCTTCTGAATAAATCTTCTCTCGCAAAATGTGCAGGCGAAAGGCTTCTCGTCAGTGTGTCTGCTTGTGTGTCTGTGTAAACCTCTCTTATCGAAGAATCTTTTACCACAAAGTGAGCAGGCAAAAGGCTTTTCTCCAGTGTGTGTACGCTTATGCCTTTCTAAATCAGTCTTCTCAGCGTATCTTTTACTACAAAATGAGCAGGCAAAAGGCTTTTCTCCAGTGTGTGTTCTTGTGTGAATGTTCAAATTTGCCTTCTTGAAGAACTTTTTATCACAAAGTGTGCAGGCGAAAGGCTTCTCTCCAGTGTGTGTGCTTGCGTGTCTGTTTAAACCTCTCTCATCGAAGAATCTTTTATCACAAAGTGAGCAGGCAAAAGGCTTTTCTCCAGTGTGTGTACGCTTATGCCTTTCTAAATCACTCGTCTGATTGAATCTTTTAACACAAAGTGTGCAGGCAAAAGGCTTCTCTCCGGTGTGGTTTCTTGTATGTCTATTTAAACAACTCTTCTTGAGGAATCTTTTACCACATAGTGTGCAGGCAAAAGGCTTCTCTCCAGTGTGTCTTCTTGTGTGAATGTTTAAATTTGCCTTCGTGAAGAATTTTTTACCACATAGTGTGCAGGCAAAAGGCTTCTCTCCAGTGTGGTTTCTTGTGTGCAAAACTAAATGTCCCTTCTGAGTGAATCGTTTACCACAACACGTGCACACAAAAGGCTTCTCTCCAGTGTGTGTACGCATGTGTTCCTTTAAGTCGCATTTCCAAGGAAATGTTTTATCGCAAAGTGAGCAGGTAAAAGGTTTCCCAACCGTGCTTTCTTTTGCGTCTCTTTTTAGTGATGACTTAATTAAGGATTTTGAAGCATTTTGGTCAAAGTCATAATCCTCCTCATCAGTATTAAAGTCAGAAGAATGTGACGTTATGTCTTCGCTGTCCGAAAGCGGAGCTAAAAGGCCGTCCGGTTGCGATCGTCCCTCTCCTTTTGTTGTCAGGTGCTGAAACGAGCTGTCACTCGAAGATTTCGCTGCTCCGCTCTCATTGCTTAGACCTTCGTCTTCTTCGCTCTTTACACCCATTGGACACTTGAGGATATGAACTTCTTGATTTTCTTCTTTAATGTTAGGGGTCTCTGGCTCCGCCTCCTGTTTGATCCACGGCATGTCGGACTCCTCCTCCTGTTTAACGTGGAGGGGATCGTGCTTCTCAGGGTGAAGATCTTCAACATTGACGTCTGCGGGACACTGGGTGAGAAAAAAAAAAAAATCACATGATTTGCTGACGTCGGATTTATATAGAGAGAAATACAGGTAGACCCCGGGTTACTTTTACTTGAGTAGATTTGTAAAGACGAAATGCGACTATTAAGGCCGAGTTATACTTCCACGTCATACCTGCGCCGTCAAGGAAGACCCGATTTACAACCCTGCGCCGTAGCCTAACGCGGTCCTATTGATTTCACGTCAAAGCATATGATGTGGCGGAAATGCACTATGATTGGGCCGCTCACTGTTGTTTCCGGTTCAGCACGAAATCACCGCCATTGTAAAATATTATTTTTATAGACGCAAAAATGGAAATCATCGAAGAGCAAGCCTCGTCAAGACATCATAAAGTTTGCCAAACGGCAAGGTCAGCGATTGAATAAAAAAAAAATGGAAGAACCACCGAGACGTGTGTGTTCGGAATCGAGTGGCCACACGAAGCAGTGACCCAGTCGGCCAAAAACTGCCAGCTTTTCATCACTTTATGTTGTATTTTTTGTTGGTGCACTTCATCATTTATTGTGTACATATGTTAGCTGTGAGTCTGTGACTTATTTACGTGTCACACTTCAAACATATGAAAAATAAAGCACAGATTTGGTGTCAAAAGAGTTGTTTCGATCTTTAATTTTCAATAACAGACAGTTCACACACGATACATCATCACTGATTGAGAGTGCCTCGGTGCTTTTTATGATGACGTTAACATCAAGGCTTCCAACGCAGATTGGGAAGTTCCATAGACGCCAGAAATCTGCTATGGCTTTCCACTGGCTGGTTGTAGGACACGGCAAACAAATAGGGCCGGAGGGCTTTGCAGACCTCGGACAAAACGCTGGACGCAGTGCTCGACGCCAGTTTGAAGCTAGCCACCACAGCTAGCTGGTTTTCACCCGAGGCAAGAAGAACTCTATGCGGCATCAAAAGTTGGACTGACCGCCTCGAAACAGTCTTCTGTGTCGCCTGCGCCTCAACATTTGCATGATCAACATTTATTCGATGTTGATGAGCTGAAGATCCACATTCAAGCGTTCCATCTTGCATTGTTTATTTTTTCTCCGTTAAACTAGACAAGAGGAAGTCAACAAGCATGCCGAAAAACCATACAAACATAACACAACACCCCTGCAGTGGCCTGGCGGTGAATTACAGAGCAACGCGTCACCTAGCCGGAGAACCATTGAATGTCGAATGACGCCTTTGTTGCTGCGCCGTCACCGCAACGCGGGAGCATAACTCAGGCTTTACTCCGCTACTTTGGGCTTCACTATAGAGTTGTTACATTTTTCCTCTTTATTCTAGATATTGACTTTATTTTTGCCAGAGATGCCGACAAAGGCGCTCTCATTTTCACCAATGACATGTTGCAACAATAACCACATGCTTCACTATAGACCCTACCCACCGACGTCACAAAATCACGTGCTCGCTGTATTGTTCCGCCCCCTTGTCCGTCATTTTGTGTCTGTATTATCAATGGTCTCAATTGATCGAGCAATTTATAATGCATTTCATGGAAAACCCGGTGCTTTCCGATGCCGTAAACTCACTTGATGCGTTGCATAAAAGGCGTTATGTGGAAAAGCTTCAGTTTATCCATTCGCCAGATCCATATTTGATGCCTAAATCGATGTTTTTCGACCCGCTGTCTCCGCCGTATTTGCCTGACATCTGCTAGCTACCCTGATATGTACAACTATCTTGTCCACACAAAATCAGCCTATTCTCACGAAAGTTTGAAAAACTTTAAGAGCTTGGAGGCTTATAAATACTTCGTTGCTGGTTGGGTGAAACAGGTCCTCGTCCACGAAAATTCGGCAGGAATCTATCTTGTGCTTGGAAAGGTGAGTTACGAAATTTTCAATTCAAAATCTTTTGTTATTGCTAACATCCACTGTCAAGTCTAATGTATTTCATGTCGTTTGTCAATGGAGTTAGGGCTTTTAATGTTTATATGGTTTAGCGATAGCACTCTCACTACATACATACGTGTATGTTGTCGGCAATTAGCCTAGCAATGATCTTAATTGTGGTTGTCAGCCCAAAACCCTCTAAATATATATTAAATGCATCTTACCAGATATAAAATGACTACTACATAATCTGTGGTAATCGTTTGGAGCCCAGTTTTCTTGTCGAATTGCAGCAGCCCATCTCGCTCTCCTCTCCGCGTCTCTCGGAATCCGGTAGAACTTCAAGTCTCTCCGTCTATCTTCTCTGTTATTGCAACCGACAGCCACACACGCCTTCACCATTTTGATTATTAATGTTAACAAGCAGAAAAACACGCCGTAAATAGGAGGAATGTACGTAGCCGTAACAAGTAAACACGATGTGTTGACGGACAATTGGGCGGCACTAGTCAGGAGGCCGGAGTTGTGACGTCACGTGGGTAGGGTCCATACCAATCAAAGTTAAAATGTTTTTTCTCACCAGAGGGCGCTCGTGCTCTTTGAACGGGTGGTATATTTTTGTTTTATTTTTTTCCACAAGAAAATTATATTTTATTTCAGTCAAATTTTTATCACTGGATAGTGGATAAAGGGTGGGGGGATAAAACCAATTCCAAAAGTTGTTGAAAATATTGTATCAGCATGGTTTTGTGGTCCCAAAAAACTAATGGTTGACATCACCTTAATAAGGCACAATTAAGATAAAATGGTTATTAATTGATGTTTCAATTGTTGTTCTGGTCTGAATTCCACTCTTTTAGTGTCCTGTTTTGGCCTAATATGGTCATGTAATAGGTTAAAGTATAGTATAATAGTAACCGTTCATATAGATCACGTTATGCTGAGAAAAAATATATACCAATATTTAACAAAAATTCATATTCTACGCAGTTACTCACAATGTTACTTATAACGTGAGTATTCTTTTTAACGAATACTTTTTTACTTGTACTTGAGTAAGTTTTTGGATGACTACTTTTACTTGAAACATGAGTAATATCATCTGGAAGCCACGCTACTTTTACTTGAGTATAATTTTTGGCTACTCTACCCACCTTTGTATAATGGTAGCAGTATTCATACACGTTTTTCATGGCCAGATTCAAGAATTTTCAAGACCGATTTTCCAGTACCTTTTCAACATTATCCCAATGGGGTTTTATTGGGATTTTTTTTCATAATATGGCGGAAATAATCATATTGCGCCTTCTCACAAGGACACAAACGTCTTCCAAAGTGCTCGACGACGCTGGAGGCTCGAGAAATTTACAATGAAAAGTGGCAGTTCTGAAACCCCCTGGGAAGGCGCGTTTCCCGAGGCAGTGAGCGTTTTGTGGCCAACCGTCCAAAACCAGAGGGCAATGGCGGATCTAGGGGGTGGCTACATGGGCTGAAGCCCCAGAGGTTTTCTCAAAAGCCCCGGATCTCGCAAGCCCCGGATCTCGCAAGCCACGCTCTCGCTTCTGAGTTGTTAGTGCGGGACTGGAACTCACTAGAGTGGCATGATGCACAGGAGAGTCTGTCTGTCCAGAAGAAGTGTTTGCTCTTCGTCACTGACAGCGTCTACAAGCGCAATGTTTTCATCTGTAAAATTTTACTCCATGTCATGTCCATTTATTACTTGCATATGTTATGCGGCGTTATGTCACCCTCTGCTGGCGATTCGGTGCAACTGATTATATGGGTTTCGGCGCGCTCTTCTGACGTCATTATATGTAGACGCGAACTCACACTAATAGACAGTGCTATTCAGACCAGCTAACGTCTGCATCCAGTGTTCAGTGGCGGTTCTCACGGTCTCATCACGCTGTTTGTGTCTGATACATGCATCGCTTGTGAGTTGTGTTCCTCCTTTGTAAATATTAATGAGTATTATATAGTTATAGGTGATGTGTATTTGGGTTTGTTCTCATGTATGGTGAAGTGCAGTTACATTGTGGGATGCTTGTGAGCTAATTGGCTGGTGCTACTGCTCAGATAGACACGTGTGTGTACATTTTATGTTATTTTGTGATTTATGCAAGTTATTGACACAATGTTTTATTATTTTCAGTTTTACAAAAATACAAGAAACGTGCTCCTGTCAAAAGAAAGATGACTTCAGTAAAGCCCATGCAACTTTGCCACACCGTCTGATTTCTTTTTGGAGCTTCTTATGTTCGCTATCTGTCGATTTGTGCACTCACTCACATTGAGGACAGAATAGTAAAAAAGCGGCTTTCGACGACACTACAGCATCGACGAAGGCGGGATACTGCACAAGCTCAAGACTGGACATCATTCTTCTCATTAATTCCTTGGTAAAGGAGATGAAATAATAATGTCGCATGTTAGCAAAGCAAATTCCCAGCATTCTTTCTCCACCACATCAAGTGCTTCCTCAGCTAGCAGGGCAGCAGCCAGGGCCAGAGCTAAAGTTGAAGCAGCACGGGCGAGTGCCCCCTTTGTGCAACGAGAAGCTGAAATAAAAATAGAAGAGGCACGTTTAGCTGCACAATTATCGACATTAAAACACGAAAGAGAGATAGCTGCAGCTTTGGCAGAAGCGGAAGTTCTCGAAGCGGCGGCAGAAGCCGAAGAGGACAACAGGTCTCGTGGTGGTTCTTTTCATGTCACAATGCAGCGCACCAACAGCTACGTTGAGCAGCATATCAAGCACGGCAGTGAAGAGGAGCCTCCAGAACTTAAACCGTATACGCCATCCATTTTGCCACCTCACCAGCTAAACGTCCAAACAGTCAAAAGGCAAAACCTCGTAGATGACAGCGGCCCTTCTCATGTTACGACAAGGGTGAGTGTTCCCACAGCAAAGCAGCCTGAAAGAGCGACAGTGGCGACCCATCGTTATCAAACAACAGACAACAATATCCAGAACACACAACGACTGGACGCCGACTCAACCTTCGCACGGCCGAACACTTCTTCCTTCAGACGAGGTCCACTACAGCAACAAAGTGACAATGGGACCGGCATGAGCGACATCGCAAGGTATCTGGCACGTCGCGAGCTCGTGAACTCTGGCCTCACCAAGTTCGACGATCGGCCAGAAAGTTATTGGGCATGGAAATCTTCGTTCCTTAACGCCATCAAAGGACTCGAACTAAGTACAACTGAAGAACTTGACCTCCTAACAAAGTGGCTAGGAGCTCAATCTTCGAAGTATGTCCTCAGAATCCGCTCTGTGCACGTCCTCAACCCCGCAGTAGGTCTGAAGATGGCATGGGGTCGCCTAGAGGAGTGCTACGGCTCCCCCGAAGTAATCGAAAGGGCTCTCTTCGAGCGAATAGAGAACTTTCCTAAAATAGGCCCCAGGGACGCTTTGAAACTAAGGGAACTAGGAGACCTGTTAAGTGAGTTGGAGTCAGCAAAATCTGAAGGCTACTTACCTGGTCTCTCATACTTGGACACTCCCAAAGGAGTCAATCCCATCGTAGAAAAACTTCCATACAACCTACAAGACAGATGGTTAGCTCAAGGTTCACATTACAAAGAACAGCACAATGTATCATTTCCACCATTCGCCTTCTTCACAGATTTTATATGCAGTGAAGCAAGAAGAAGAAATGATCCCAGTTTCATCCTTTCATCAAGCTCTACAGCTCCACCCAACAGTCTCCACAGATCCAGCTCCACAGGTACAGCTAGGCCTGAACAAGTGAAAGGAAAGTTAAGACAGTTTGAAAGACATGTGGCTACTCACAAAACTGAAATTGCGTCACAACACTATAGTTCTCAGCAAGATGGTTACAACGACAAGCCGAATGACATTAATAAACAATGCCCCATTCATAAAAAACCTCATCTTCTGAAAAACTGTAGAGGTTTTCGAACCAAGCCACTAGAAGAAAGGAAGACTTTTCTAAAAGAAAATGGCATCTGCTTTAGGTGTTGCGCTTCAACAAGCCACATTGCAAAAAATTGTGAACTAGCTTTGAAATGCATGGAGTGTGACAGTGATAGCCATGTTACTGCATTACATCCAGGACCACCTCGCTGGGGTGTCAAAAACCCCTCACTCGAGCATGGCGGGGAGAGCGAAGGAGAAACAACTGAGCCAGCAGTTACCTCCAGCTGCACAGAAGTTTGCGACGGAAGGAAGCAACCTAGATCATGTTCCAAGATTTGCCTGATAAAAGTCTATCCCAAGATGCACCAAGACAAAGCTGTTAAGGTCTATGCCATTCTAGACGACCAAAGCAACAAGTCGTTGGCAAGGTCAGAATTCTTCACCTTGTTCCAGATTCAAGGCTCTGACTCACCATATACATTGCGCACGTGTGCTGGCATTACTGAAACTTCAGGTAGAAGAGCAACAGGGTTCATCGCAGAGTCACTAGATGGAAAGACAAGCGTGGCCCTTCCCACACTAATCGAGTGCAATCACATGCCAGACGATCGATCGGAGATCCCCACACCTAAAGCCGCACAGCATCATGCTCACCTGAGACCCATAGCCCACCATATTCCACAACTAGATCCAAAGGCTCAAATCCTGCTCCTTTTGGGACGCGACATCCTCCAGGTGCATAAGGTCAGAGAACATCGTAACGGTCCTCCCAGTGCCCCTTATGCGCAGAGACTGGACTTGGGCTGGGTCGTCGTTGGCAACGTCTGCTTGGGTTCAACACACAAGCCAGAGACAGTCTTGTCTTTCCGGACAAATGTACTTGAAAACGGGCGTCCGTCTCACCTTTCTCCTTGCCCTAAACACCTTAACGTCAAGGAAAGGTTTGGCAACACAAATAATGGTGACGGAAGTCTGGGCAACTCAATCTTCGAAAAGACCAAAGATGATGATAAAGTCGGTCTCTCCATCGAAGATCACCTCTTCCTTAAACTTATGAAAAAGGAGATGTTTATGGACGACACCAACAGTTGGGTGGCACCGCTCCCATTCAGATCTCCTCGGCAACGACTTCCAGACAATCGGGAGCAAGTTCTCAATCGGCTTACTTCTCTGCGACGCACTCTAGAAAGAAAGCCTGAAATGAAGAATCATTTCCTGAACTTCATGCAAAAAATCTTTGACCGCGATCAGGCAGAGTTAGCACCAACTTTGCCAGAAGGACATGAAAGATGGTATCTACCAATCTTCGGCGTGTATCACCCACGTAAGCCAACTCAAATCAGGGTCGTCTTTGATTCCAGCGCCCAACACCTAGGCGTCTCGTTAAACGACGTGCTACTTACTGGGCCAGACTTGAATAACAGCTTAATCGGGGTCTTGCTACGTTTCCGAAAAGAGCCGGTAGCAGTAATTGCTGACATTGAGCAAATGTTTCACAGCTTCATCGTGAGGGAGGACCATCGAGACTTTCTTCGGTTCTTCTGGTTCAAGGACAACAAACCCTGCAACGAGATCGTCGAGTACAGGATGAAGGTCCACGTATTCGGCAACAGCCCGTCTCCGGCAGTAGCCATCTACGGTCTTCGTCATGCAGCACAACAGGGAGCAAATGATTACGGCATGGACACCAACCACTTCGTCCAACGAGACTTCTATGTCGACGACGGTCTAAAATCCTTCCCATCAGCTGCCGAGGCCATCAGTCTGCTCAAGAGAACACAAGGGATGCTTGCAGTTTCCAACCTGCGGCTCCATAAGATAGCATCAAACGACCCTGAGGTCTTGGAAGCCTTCCCACAGGAAGACCACGCAAAAGGTCTTCAGAATCTGGACTTCGATGACAACTCAGACCTCATCCAACGCAGCTTGGGGCTCAGTTGGGACCTTAAAAATGACCTCTTCACCTTTAAAGTCTCAATTGCAGAAAAACCTTTCACTCGTAGAGGTGTTTTGGCCACTGTAAAGAGTCTTTTCGACCCTCTCGGAATTGTCGCGCCAGTCATCATTCAAGGAAAGATTCTTCTGCGCGAGTTCACCAGTTCAGAGGTTCTTGACTGGGACAGCCCTCTTCCAGAGGAAAAGAACGCTGAATGGACAGTATGGAAAAACTCCTTGCAAGTTTTGAGTGACTTCAAGATTCCTAGAGCTTACACACCAACAACTCTTACCACAGCCTATACAAAAGAGCTCCACATCTTCTCAGATGCCTCAATCAAAGCCATCGCTGCTGTAGCTTACCTTAAGACAATCGACTGTGATGGAGAGTGTCACATCGGGTTTGTACTAGCAAAGGCAAAATTGGCTCCCGTGGCTGCCCATACAGTCCCAAGATTGGAGTTGGGCGCAGCTGTATTGGCAGTGGAAATGGCAGAATTGTTGGAGAGTGAATTGGATATCAACATAGACTCTGTACAGTTCTACACAGACAGCAAAGTTGTCTTAGGCTACATATATAACCAGACCAGACGGTTTTATGTGTATGTTGCCAACAGAGTACAGCGAATCAGAAAGTCCACTAAGCCTGAACAGTGGCACTATGTCTGCACCACTCAGAACCCGGCAGACCACGCAACTCGATCTGTACCCGCAGCTGAGCTTACTAACACAACTTGGCTCACCGGACCTCAATTCCTGTCTCTACCTAATGGAACACCCACTCCAGAAGAAGAAGCCTACAACCTCATCGCTCCAGATCTTGACACTGAGGTGCGTTCTTATGCAAACACGCTCTCCGTTCCGTCAGGTACTCTGGGATGCCACCGGTTTGGCCGATTCTCAACCTGGAAATCTCTGGTGCGAGCCATAACAACCCTGATGCACATCACTCAGTCTCTTCGAAGTTCTGACAAAACCAAGCATGAAGACTGTGCAGGCTGGCATCATTGTAAAAAAGATCGCACTGCAGAGGAGCTGCTACAGGCAGAAAAACTCATCATAAGGTGCGTACAAAGAGAGATCTACACCAAAGAATTCCTTTGTCGGACTGATAGGAAGAACATCTCAAAAGACAGTCCTCTGAGAAAGCTGAATCCATTTGTGGATGACGACGGCCTTCTGAGAATTGGCGGCAGGCTAAACCAGTCAACGCTCGACACAATGGAAAAGCTACCGCTCATCATCCCAGGCCACAACCATGTTGCCGTGCTACTTGTGAGACACTACCACGAGAAGGTCAAACATCAAGGCCGTGTCTTCACGGAAGGGTCTGTGCGCACAGCAGGCTACTGGATTGTTGGCGCCAAGAAGTGTATCAACAGTGTTCTTCACAAATGCATTAAATGTCACAAGCTACGTGGAAGAGCTGTTGAGCAGAGGATGGCGGATCTTCCCCCTGATCGCCTGAGTGCCGAGCCACCTTTCACCTATGTGGGACTTGACGTGTTTGGTCCTTGGACTATCGCGACAAGACGAACCCGCGGAGGGCAGGCTAACAGCAAAAGGTGGGGTGTACTTTTCACGTGCATGAGTACCCGTGCCGTGCACATAGAGTTGATCGAAGCAATGGATTCATCAAGCTTCATCAATGCTTTGCGGCGGTTCTTTGCGCTAAGAGGACCTGCAAGACAAATTCGCTCCGACTGTGGAACTAACTTCACAGGCGCCTGCAAAGAACTACATATGCTCGTCATGGATCCTGAAAAGCCAAATGTTCGGACATATTTGAGCGAAGAACATTGCACCTGGGTTTTCAATCCTCCTCATTCTTCACACATGGGCGGAGTCTGGGAGAGAATGATCGGCATCTCCAGGAAGATTCTAGACTCCATGCTCATGCAAACCAGCCCTTCATGTCTCACTCATGAGGTGCTGTCAACTCTGATGGCAGAGGTCGTGGCGATCATCAATGCCAGGCCGCTTGTACCAATCTCTTCAGACCCAGAATCACCTTTTCTTCTGACACCATCTTCGCTTTTGACACAGAAGATGTGCACTTACCCTCCTCCTCCGGGAACCTTTGACAGCAAGGACCTTCACCGACAACAATGGAGACAAGTTCAGCACTTGGCAAACATCTTTTGGAACAGATGGAGACGCGAATACCTCCCAACACTACAGAGCCGTAGCAAGTGGCAGGACGTGCGTCCTAACCTGAACGACGGTGACTTGGTCTTGCTCAAAGACGGCCAGGTGAAGCGGAATGAATGGCCAATGGCGCTGGTCGTGAAAACATTCCCGGACCAAGATGGAAAGGTCAGGAAGGTCGAACTCAAAGTTACGAAGTCTGGATCAACAAAGACTTACTTGAGACCAGTCTCAGAGACAGTTCTTCTGCAAAGCGCAAAAGACGTTAAGTGAACTTGATACTTTCTATGTTGCATGGTTGTGTTTGTGTTTTGCATAGTGGTATTTCAATAATACCAGGCGGGGAGTGTCATGTCCATTTATTACTTGCATATGTTATGCGGCGTTATGTCACCCTCTGCTGGCGATTCGGTGCAACTGATTATATGGGTTTCGGCGCGCTCTTCTGACGTCATTATATGTAGACGCGAACTCACACTAATAGACAGTGCTATTCAGACCAGCTAACGTCTGCATCCAGTGTTCAGTGGCGGTTCTCACGGTCTCATCACGCTGTTTGTGTCTGATACATGCATCGCTTGTGAGTTGTGTTCCTCCTTTGTAAATATTAATGAGTATTATATAGTTATAGGTGATGTGTATTTGGGTTTGTTCTCATGTATGGTGAAGTGCAGTTACATTGTGGGATGCTTGTGAGCTAATTGGCTGGTGCTACTGCTCAGATAGACACGTGTGTGTACATTTTATGTTATTTTGTGATTTATGCAAGTTATTGACACAATGTTTTATTATTTTCAGTTTTACAAAAATACAAGAAACGTGCTCCTGTCAAAAGAAAGATGACTTCAGTAAAGCCCATGCAACTTTGCCACACCGTCTGATTTCTTTTTGGAGCTTCTTATGTTCGCTATCTGTCGATTTGTGCACTCACTCACATTGAGGACAGAATACTCCAAAAATGAACAAAAGATAAAAGCTTTCTAGCTAATTTAAATGAACATTGATAGATGAGCACATATTATTGCGTTTACAAGGACAACGCTGACTTGTTAAAAAAATACACACTCAGCAAGAAAACAGTAACATTTTCAATGAACTAGATGTCACGAACTGTACGTAAATAAAGCAAATGCTATGCTAACGCTGTGTTACATTTCGTCTGTGATGCTCACTCAGTACAGACCTTTAAAAGCTAAAGCAACATTGCATATTTTCTTTGGCCAAGATAAGAAAACAAATCCTACCGTGTGTGGACTCCTTGAGATTGAAGGACTGCACTGGTGAGTGTGGTGCAGTGTTGTTAATCTTACTTTTAAAAAGTAATTAGTTACAGTTACAAATTAATCCTCCGAAAAAGTAATTGAGTTAGTAACTCGGTGATTGGTGGGCTGGTATTTGCGCAGCACATCTCATGAGTGACACAAGCAGACACCGCTACGATGCAGGCTAACTACGATACACATAAAAATGCCATACATTGTAAACATGTAACGGAAATCATTGTGGATTTTTGTCTCGTCAGATTGTTTTAGTCTCCCAAAACACGTCTTTAGCCCAAAACAACATTATTTTGTAGAATATAATCAAATGGTTCGCGTATTAATAATTGTGTTATCACCATATGGTGAGATCATCTTTATCGTGAGCCTTGTATGGGCTTGTTGCTCGATAGTCACAGTCATTGATCACTATCACATCAAAACAAGTCATATATTGCATGAAAAATACAACAACAAATATCATGATCTTACCCTCATTTTCTTTAGTTTTTTAGTTGTTCGTCGTGACCTGGATTTCCTCTCCTCATTTTTCATGTCACTACCCTTTGACTTGATGTTTGGGATTGCGTTGGCCTTCTGTCAGAAGTAATTTGTTGCATCTTAAAAATAAGTCGAGAAGAGTCACAGTAATCACTCTAATGTTAACCGATCGACTTTTCCCTAAAACAAACTTTACAAACCGGAAGTGGCGTGAAGCCAAAGCAATCGGAAAGCGTTAGCGTGTCTTAGCTAGCGAGCTAAGCTTAACTAAACTAAGCGGTTAAGTAAGCCTCCGAAGCTTTAACATAAGACGACTTCCACTATGCTTTAAGATGGGACTTTTTAGTGTCGCTCGTTTGGTTAGGATAACAGTGAACAAAAGAACTGCACATCCTGGACAGTACAAATGTTGCGTCAAGTGAACCGGAAGTAAAAACGTGCTGAAACTTCAATGTTGAAGCGTTTGGAAGTTCCATCATTACTTTACGTCACTGGAGTCCAAAAATAGTCAATAAATATGATCAACATATACAAATTCCAGTCATCACTGTCAATAACTCAATTTGAATGCTCAGAATTTAAATAATTCATAAATGTATATGTAACCCGACCCGTGCAACCCCTGTTTGTACACCGCGATGCTCTGCGTTGTATATTCTTATTGGATCGGTGATGACGGGGTGTATGGCAGAAAGGACGAGTGGGCACGGGCGTTCTGATTTGTAGATTGGACCACGCCGTTTATTGGCACAAGCAACTCGGCAACTTCTTCTTTTCCCAACCTTCATGAAATACAATGGGACATCATTGTCATATACAGTATTGCAAATAAAACAAAAATAATATTCATATATCCCACAAATTAATGTTAGAAAAAGAAAAGTGCTCAATCTGCATAATATAAGGCAATATACGTCTGTTGTGGAGGTGGCGGAACACACCACAAATTTAACACAGCTAACCAACAATGAAAAGAAAACTATTGGCATTCACAAATTCACAGTCAAAATAAATATGCAAAATGCACATTAAACTCACCTAAACTTTGCTCAAACTCTTTGTAAACATGTTAGCAGCCCGTTTAGCTTAACAAATAGACTGGATGGCAATATTCAGTCACCATATACCAACTCTGATGCTGGGAGCCATGAACAAACGTCTTACTTTCATGAAATACAATGGGACATAAGGCACAATGGCGCCAGCACTGGAAGACAGAGGAAACTACGGCATCAGTGAAGGGTCAAAACACACACATTGCCTTGATCTCCCAATTTATCCAAAACTCGCCAATGCCATCTGGTGGCGCATTTAAATCACTAGCCTACATCTACATTGACTTTATCCAACATTTCACGCTGAAGTTTCCTTTCCCTCTCTCTCTCCCACAGACTCCTCTCGAAGTTTCAACATCTGAACGTTTCTACTTCCGGTTCACTTGACGCAACATTTGTTTACCCATCCGGGACTTGTTGTTCTTTAGTTTTTACCGCTCCTAACCAAATGAACTCCTTCAAAACATTCTCATCGGGTAAGTACCCAAGTAAGTAAGAATTTAGTGGACTGAAGAGTTCCATTTTAAAGCATAATGGAAGTTGTTTGGCTTCACGTTGAAGCTTCGCAGCCTTACCTTACTTTATTCAGTTTATCTTAGCTCGCTAGCTAAGACAAGTTAATGCATTCCGATTGCTTTTGCTAAACGCCACTTCCGATTTGCAAACTTTGTTTTCAGGAAAAGCAGATCGGTTAACATGAGAGTGATTACATTAATTGTATAAGACGCTTCTGGACTTGTCTTTAAGAAGCGACAAATTACAACTGACTGAAGGCCAACCCAAACACAAACATCAAGTCAAAAAGGAGAACGTGGAAAATGAGGATAGGAAAACCGGTGATGTATCGAAGTCTGTCAACGAACACTTTTTTTCATGACGAGCTAAAGACGTGTTTTGGGCGACTAAAACATAATGAGCCAAAGGCCAGTTTTTGTCTGACGAGACAAAAATCTACAATAATTGCTGTCGCATGTTTACAACGTATGGCATTTTTATGTGTAGTTAGCCTGCATCGTAGCAGTGTCTGCTTGTGTCACTCTTGTGACGTGCTGCCCCCCCCCCCCCCAATTACTGAGATACTAACTCAATTACTTTTTGGGAGGAGTAATTTATAACTGGAACCAGTGTCGTTAATCTTACTTGAAAAAGTAATTCCAGTTACAAATTACTTCTCCCAAAAAGTAATTGCGTTACTAACTCAGTTACCTATTTGTAAGAGTAATTAGTTACTTGTCAACTCGCCCCAAGTATTTGACCACAATTGAAAACACATAAATGTGTTGCCTCTGGATGCTTTGAAAGTAACAAATGTGCATGCAGGGTCTTTCCTCTCTCCCTGGCTTCTTCATGGGAACATATGTCTCTTCGTTGTGTGTGTGCATGTGCTCTTCTTCTCGTGTGCAGGTTAGGCATGTGCTGGTATGAGATTTTGACGGTACGATAACCGTGAGCAAAAATACCGCGGTTTTACGGTATCACGGTATTGCAATTATAGCACCAAAATGTGTTATTTTGAGAGGTATGGGTTAAAAAAAAAAAAAAAAAAAACTTTTTTCCGGGATCTTATTATGTTTCAGAAAATATTTGCAAATTGGAACATGAATATTATGTTAAAATAAATAAATAAACAAAACAAATTTTAAATAAAATTAAAATAAATAGAACTTATAGACTACCCACAGCCACAGCTCAGGTTGCTCAAGATTTTTTTTTTTGAGGGGGCAAAAGCTCAAGTGAAGTTTCGCCATTTTCAGCCACTGTGTCAACTCTAGTCTACATGTCATGCCTTTGTGTTAAAAAGACACAGAATTCATAAGTTAATAAGTTAAAAATGGATAAGTTAGTTAAAATGTGAATGTTGTTGTGTAAAGGTTTTATCTAAAAACACTGGGAGTGAGACCTCTCCTTGTCCAGTGAGCGTGCATTTGTGCTTCAGGCCAGATCATCTGTCGCAATTAGCGATCTTTGATGCTATCCCTTTTCCTTCATTCAAGCTTGTTTCTCAGTGGCCGTGAGATTTATAACCTCGACGAAGTTGCTCTTCCAGCAAAGACTAGGCCAGTGCTTCTCAATTATTTTCTGTCATGCCCCCCCAAGGAAGCCGTAAATGTTTCGCGCCCCCCCAAACTCTCTGCCGCCACTGTAAATAGTATCATTTGTCTATAAAATTACTATTATAAATACGCATCTGCCTAACATTGTGTCCTTTTTTTTCTAATAAAGAAAAAAAGTAACATAGATCAACTTATAATAAAGTATAACTTTATTAACATTGTTTTGTTTGTAACAGAGAAGACTTGACGTGCATCAATTTGCCTGAATTTTTAAAAATGTCACATCCAAACTGTAAAAAATACACTCAAGGTACATTTTTGACCATTTGACACAGAAAAATAAAATGTAATAATCGGTAAACAATAACAAAATTGATTAGTAACATTCACTCATGAGGACAATATGCCAAAAAATTTGACCGAAAAAACAAAACTGGATAAAAGAAAAAAAAGAGTGTCCTTGGACAGGACAGTTTTTATTTTTGCTGCTCACAGTATTTACCTCCTTTGCAATGGTGTGGAGTTATTTTGCAACGAGCATGCTAACAATGCTCACTGGATTATTGATATAACACTGACAAAGCAGGACGATTGTTGGCAATATTCGGCACGTTTTCACTGAAAAACAATCAAGCGGCTTATCAATGAGATTGGGGTCTAATGTCTTTAAGTGGCGTCTTAATTGATTTGGCTTCTGGCTGTCCGCTATAATTATTTTTAGACACAGTAAACAGTGGTCTTTCCTCATCACCCACTATATTAAAAGTCAAAGCTAAAAGGCAAACAGCACGAAAAAAGCGCATTCTCAGCAGCCGAGGTAGAACCGTAGGTGAGGGCGGTCGTCGTGACGATCCCAAGCCGAAAATGGCACTTCTCGGGCGGCGACGTGAGAACCGGACAAGACAGTGGGTCGCTGCGTGAGTGAGTCCGGTCGGAAAACAGCTTTCGAAAACGGCGGTGGCACACTGCTCTTCATATCTGTTTTCTGTGTGTGCTGAGTGCTCTTCCTTAGTTCAGAAATACTGCGCGCACTCTGAAAATGAGAGCGCCACTGCCACCTACTGAGTGGATGTGCAAGTACACTTTATTCCAGTATGGCAAAAAAACAAAAAAAAGCATGTTCCCCGAGGTCACATGCACCCCCCCTGGCATCGCTCTGTGCCCCCCCAGGGGGGCGCGCCCTACTATTATAGAAGTACTGGACTAGGCTAACATTCGTCTTTGTAAGTGTTTAGTTAATTTGTATTTTGAATTTGAAAGGAAAATGTGTGTTTTGTTTTTGTCGAACTTTTTCATGGATGACTTCCTCACATTCTGTTGTGTTTGTGCTAATGAAGCTACTCACACGTGTAAAATACTATTGAACAACATTTTAAAACTGTATATTTCAGTTACCATGATTTGAGACCTCCATAAATTCAAGAAAGGTACGCCTTTTGTTTGGAGTGTTTCTTTTTTGGTGTTTAGGAGAATAGCGTCACTGACACACACACATCAACAACCGGAGAGGGAGGGGTGAGCGCTGCCGCTCCAAGATACTTCTGGCTGGATTTTTGAGACTTGTAAAATAGCGAATACCGTAAGCAAGGCAAGGCAAGGGAAATTTATTTGTATAGCACAATTCAACACAAGGCAATTCAAAGTACTTTACATCACATGAAGATCATAAAAATCACATTTAAGACAATCAAAATCGGAAATAAAATTATACATAAAAATCGCATTTAATAACAAATAGAATAAAAATAAATAAATAAAAATAAAAGAAAAACTACTCCTACTAATAATAATTGAAATCAGAAATGGAGATAAGCACAAGAGGAATAGAAAGCAAGTAGGGTCTAAGGATGGGGGAAACCCAGGACTTGAATTTATTTATTCATCTTTGTTGCTTCATTTGCTGTTTCTGATTGTGTATCATATTGCCTCTGCAAAGCCCTTTGAGACAATGTTGTTGTGATCTAGGGCTATACAAATAAAATTGAATTGAATTGAATAGATTGAAATATATAGACAGTTATGGATATGCAGTGCTCAACAAAAGCGTTTTTAGCCCTGATTTAAAGGAGCTAACAGTTTGAGCATACTTCAGACTAGAGATGTCCCGATCCGATATTTGGATCGGATCGGACGCCGATATGGGCAAAAAAACGCATCGGTATCGGATCGGAACACGGGGAAAATTCTGATCCAGACTTCTGATCCAGTTTTTTTTTTAAAGTCCGGTCCGGGTTTTCCAGCGCACCGATTTACATAATCCATTCCAGTTTTTGCTTTGGTTTCCCTAAAATCCGGTCCGCATTTTACGGCACACCTTCAACACACTACATTTACATTACCGTCTCCCAATTTAACGAGAGACTTTATCGGTAAAAATGGCAGCTGTGTGGGATCATTTCACCTTACAGGACGACTAAGACGAAGAGGCAGAGAGCAACATATGCCACAATAAAGTCAAGCGTAGTGGCAAAGCTGTAAGAAGTTTTAATGCAACCAACCTAATCAAGCATTTAGCGAAATACCACCACAAACAATATGAGGAGTATGTTAAGAAAACCGAAGACAAAAAGTAAGGTCCTACCCAAATAACACTGGCAGAAACTTTTGCTATACGTGACAAACTGGCGCTCGACAGTCCCAAAGCCCAGGGAATAACAAGAGTCATTGCCGAAGAATTCATTCTGGATGACGAGCCATTATCTGACGTGAGTAAAGACACACCATCCAACACGCGATTCGGCCACTGAAGATTCAAGAACGATTCACAAACATCCAAATTCCGATTATTGAAATATGTCAAGTAAAGTGGAACTAATACACTGCGCGGTCTTCGGGACGCAATGCGCAAAGTAAACATAACTTGTCTTAGACCCGGTTAATGCCAATGCTCAACTCACGGCTTTAGCTCAACCCATGCCGCTGGATAAAAAACACAAGAATACCTGACTTCTGCTGACAGCCGCAACAAACTACGTCAACGTCGTTTTACTGGAGATAATCGATATCATATGTAAATAGAACCAGATGCTACACGACAGACTCGACTGCGTTAGCAACATTGAAGTATGGAAAACTAAACGGCCGCCATCTTAAAGCAGGAGACTTCCCTAGTAGGCTGTTGTGAACCTTCCAAGCGAACCTAATTAACTTTTTATCTAAAATACTCCTAAATCGGCAAAATCTTGACTTGAATCTATCTTCAAAACAGTTTTAAAACTTTCACATGTCGAAAGTAGACAGAAGGGAAATTATGGAATAACGGGAGCAATTTTAACAACTTTAACAGTTGATTCGCAAAATTAAATGAATTGAATGTAGTTTAAAGCTGCTGATACAGAATGGGGACTTGAGTATTTTATTTACTGTTTTAAAATGTTAACTTGATACTGAAATAGTCGTTTATTTAAACCTGAGAGGCTTTTTATACAATTTTTGTAACTAATGCACAAAACATTAAAAGCATCTAATAGCTTGGGGGATTTGTGGGATTTTCCACTGAGGTTGTTGGTGTGTTTTGCTTTTTAAGACAGTTTACAATATTATTTGCACGTTTTACTGACTGACTATGCCATTTGTGTTTGTTATTTATAATGTTTTGTGTTTGTCACTGAATAAACAGGTCCGTTTCTTGTTACCAACCGTTGTTATTCAAACTCACCTAATTCAGCTGGCTAGTTGTTATCAAGGGTACTAAACCTTTTTCAACATGAGTCTGACAACTAAGTAAGGAGGCTAAATAACTTTAAACTTTAACACATGCTCAGATAGGTCAGTATCGGTCAGTATCGGATCGGAAGTGCAAAACAATATCGGTATCGGATCGGAAGTGCAAAAACCTGGATCGGGACATCCCTACTTCAGCCGTTCAGGTAACTTGTTCCAGAGGTGAGGAGCATAATAACTAAATGCTGCCTCACTCTGCTTGGTTCTTGTTCTTCGAACATGCAGAAGACCGGTTCCAGACGACCTTAGGTGTCTAGATGTCTCATAGGAATCCAACAAATCAAGCATGTATTTTGGTCCAAGGCCATTAAGTGTTTTGTAGACGAGCAGTAGTATTTTATAGTCTATCCTTTGACTCACTGGAAGTACTTCGGTATGACGGAAAATTTTAGCGGTTTTGAAACCGTGACGTTTTCATACCACGGTAAACCTTGAAACCGGTAACCGGCACATGCCTAGTGCAGGTACACTCTTTGTGTGTAAATAAGCTCCTACTCGCAATCTCGCATGCGGAGGTACCAGCTGCTTTACTCTTCCTATGCCAAAATAAAAGCATGCATCACAAAACAAAAGTCAACATTATTTAAAAAAAAGACTGGAGACTCCAGCATCGTAAATTTGAAATCACGTGATCACGTCGGGTACGCCGTAACCCAGGGACTACCTGTATTTTTCTCCATATCTGTGACGTCAGCAAATTATGTGATTTTTTTTTTTTTTTTTTTTCACCCAGTGTCCCACAGAGACTATAAAAGATCTTCGTCCTGAGAAGCAAGATCTCGTCCACGTTAAACAGAAGGAGAAGTCCGACATGCAGTGGATCAAACAGGAGAAGGAGCCAGAGATCCCTGACATTAAAGAAGAAAAACTGGAAGTTGAAATCCTCAAGTTTCCAATGGGTGTCAGTGTAAAGAGCGAAGAAGACGAAGGTCCAAGTGATGAGAGCGGAGCAGCGAAAGCTTCGAGCGACATCTCATTTCAGCACCTGACAACAAAAGGAGAGCGACGATTGCAACCGGACGGCCTCTTAGGTCCGCTTTCGGACAGCGACGACATAACGTCACATTCTTCTGACTTTAATACTGATAAAGAGGAGGATGACTTTGACCAAAACGCTTCAAAATCCTTAGACAAGTCACCATTGAAAAGAGACGCAAAAGAAGACGCGGTTGGGAAACCTTTTCCCTGCTCACTTTGTGTTCAATCATTTCCTTGGAAATGCAATTTAAAGGCACACATGCGTACTCACACTGGAGAGAAGCCTTTTGCCTGCACAATTTGTGGTAAACGATTCATCGAGAAGGGTAGTTTAAACAAACACATAAGAACACACACTGAAGAGAAGGCTTATGCCTGCACACTTTGTGATAAAAAATACTCCACGAAGGCAAAATTAAACATTCACACAAGAACACACACTGGAGAGAAACCTTTTGCCTGCACACTTTGTGATAAAAAATTCTTCACGAAGGCAAATTTAAACATTCACACAAGCACACACACTGGAGAGAAGCCTTATGCCTGCACACTTTGTGGTAAAAGATTCATCGAGAAGAGTAATTTAAACAAACACACAAGAACACACACTGGAGAGAAGGCTTTTGCCTGCACACTTTGTGGTAAAAGATTCACCCGGAAGGGAGATTTAAACAAACACACAATCACACACACTGGAGAGAAGCCTTTTGTGTGCACGTGTTGTGGTAAACAATTCACTCAGAAGGGATATTTAATATTGCACACAAGAAACCACATTGGAGAGAAGCCTTTTGCCTGCACACTTTGTGGTAAAAAATTCTTCACGAAGGCACATTTAAACATTCACACAAGAACACACACTGGAGAGAAGCCTTTTGCCTGCACACTTTGTGATAAAAAATACTTCACAAAGACAAATTTAAAAATTCACACAAGAACACACACTGGAGAGAAACCTTATGCCTGCACACTTTGTGATAAAAAATACTTTACAAAGGTAAATTTAAACATTCACACAAGAACACACACTGGAGAGAAGCCTTTTGCCTGCACAATTTGTGGTAAAAGATTCAGCCATAAGGGAGTTTTAAACAAACACACAAGCACACACAATTGAGAGAAGCCTTTTGTGTGCACGTGTTATGATAAACGAGTCACTCAGAAGGGACAATTATGAGTGCACACAAGCAACCACACTATAGAGAAGCCTTTTGCCTGCACATTGTGCGACAAAAGATTTTCTTGAAAGACTAATTTAGAAATACATAAGCGCAAATGCACTGAAATACATAATATGAAATGACATAAAGAACGAAATGATTTTTCATGGGGCTGTTCTTTTTCACAACCATCAAATATATATGGCGGAAAACACACACAAGGCTGAAAAAGCTGTTTCTGCTCTTGCACCCTTCTTTTCAATGAACTGCAGTATTTTAAGCCAAAAGACCTGTTGTGTTTGAGGGAACAATATATGCTGCCATAGCAGTTTCATGGCGCATTATGCCCCCGGACTATTTTTAATTTGTCCGTTTTACCCTGGAAACCACCGTTTACAGACACTGAACAACTGATTTTGTTTCATTCTTTCATTTGTTTCATTGCTGCCGCTGTGCTCGCTGTGGATAGTCTTCTGTTGCGTTCGGGAAATTATGTCACACTTCCGGGTTTGGGAATACAGTATTGATGAAGAGCTAAACAACTTAAAAAGGGAAGAAGAAAAAACACAGATCATCCTTGCATGTACGTATAGTTGAGGAAATAATGTTGACAAATAGTTGATTTTTGATTGACCGGAAAATATGATTGGAAAGTCATCGAATTATGGATTAGCGGGAGTTAAAAAATAGTTGTGTTCGTGGTTGACCGGGAAGACAGCTTATCACCTTAAACGAACTCCACTGGAAATGCCTCATTTAAGGATAGCCTTATTTAAAGGTAAACCTGTTGCTTTTCTTCAGAGCCTTTATCAGCAATGATGTCTTGTGGTAGAATGAACTGCGTTTGTCATCAAAGTTGTGTATAAAATGGTTTTCCAGACACAACGTGACAAAGTTGCCAAAATTGTTAGAAATTGTGCATTTGCTGTGATTGGCACGATGTGCTGCTTTTGGATGCAATTTCCAGCCAAATGGAAACAAGGGGAGTGAAGTGAGTGGTGAAGGTGGAATTATTATTTTTAGTGAACAAATGTGCATAAGTGGAAGCTTCTCCCCCTTTTTGGAACTTTTAACCCACCACGCGTTACAACTGGCGCCCGAACATTTTTCCTGGATCCTCAGTCAAGTAAGGGATCCGTCTATTTTCTGGATCCGACGGTCCCACTGCTTCTGCAATATTGGTTTCAGATCTGTCCATTTTTTTGATTCGTCAGTCCCACAGCGGCTTTTTGGATCAGTCTATTTTGTGGAATCGACCGCCTGGTCGCGGCTGGGACATTGCCATGGGATCGGTCTAATTCCTGGATCTTCGAGTGTGTAAAAAACGCGGATTTGGATTACTATTGCAATCTTTTTTGTTGACTATTCTTCGTGGGAGTTTTCCCCAAATCATACTAAATAATTCAAGCACTATGGCAGGCTATAGTGACGACAGTGACACTAACGTGGACCTTACAGCAGGGCCGGCCCAAGCCATTTGGGGGCCCTAAGCAAAATAATGCAAAGGGGCCCATATTTTTGGCCCACCATTTCGTCACAGTGTACTGTGAAACCCATATGTCCATATTTTGTATATTAATCAGATTTTGTTGCAATGAATACTTCAAACTTCTCACCCCAAATGATTGTCAGTACTTACAGATAGCACCAAACCTTTTTCTAAAAGAGGAAAGAAAGACGTTAAGGAAAAACTTTTATTTTTTTAAGCTTGTAATCAAGTATCAAAACTCACAAAAGTCAAATAAAGCAAACTGAAGTGAACAAAATAGAATATAAATCAAACAATTGCCAGATTGGGCCCCCCTAGTGGTCAGTGGCCCTAAGCAGCTGCATCGTCTGCATATAGGCTGGGCCGGCTCTGCACGGCCTGACAACCAGGTTTGTTCCAATTCTATTTATTTTCGCACCAACCTGGCAAGGGCGCGTACATTGTTGTCCTCACTGCTCTCCGTTATCTCGGCACCGTCCAGGCTAAGACACGTTTGTTGTTTTCCAATGGACTACGTCGCCGTCATTGACCCCCCCGCCCCAAATTATTCCTCTCAGGCACTCAAATTTTAAATATCTTCTTTTTATTAAAACCATAGTGTAATCAACAATCTTATTTTATGAGGTACTCCAGTCGTACAGGCAATAGAAACAGGTGTGTTTAAGCATGATCGATGTTTAGCAGGTTGAGTAATTCTAAAAAAGTATTTAATAACGATTTTAACGCTCTTCTCTGTTCAACATAAAGATCAACTTTTGACGAGAGTGTTACTTGAGGACATAGCTGATGTTAATTTCTGTTGGGATTTTCAATTTGTTGATAAAGTTTTTAATAACATACTTATCAGTTTATCAATTCATTTATAGCGTAGAATTGAAAAAATAAACATGAATAAAGAATTTGAAAAATATATCACGAATTTATATGTATTTTATTTCTCCAAGCCATGTGAAACAACCTGCTTTGAGTCTAGGTGTGTTGCCAACAGCGACCTCCCCTGGCCGTTCCTTCTCTTCGCCTCGATGTCGTTCTGCCTTGCACTTTTTCTTTCGTACTTTAGGAATGGTTAGCGAAGAAGAAAAAAAGCTAAATTAAATTAGCCTGAGAAGCTTCAGCGTTTAAAAATGAAGCGAGTTCATTGTAATGTTCCTTGATGGAAGATGTACAGCGGAAGCAGTCCGTGTATACACGAACGAAATATTTAAATTCTGAGCCTTGAAATTGAGGTATTGATAGTGATGACTAGAATTCGCATATGTTGATCATATTTGTTAAATATTTTTGGACTCCAAGGGTGTAAAGTCGTGATGGGACTAAGTTCCAAATGCTTGATCGTATCACGCTGAAGTTTCAGCACCTGAACGTTTCTACTTCCGGTTCACATTGACGAAACCTCTGTGTACCCATCTGGGACTTGCTGTTCTGTCGTGTTCCCTTATTATAACAAAACGACCTCCTTCAAAACATTTTCATCGAGTAAGTACCGAAGTAAGAATTTAGTGGACTAAAAAGTCCCATTTTAAAGCGTAGTGGAAGTCGGTTGGCTTTATGTTGAAGCTTCGCAGGCTTACTTAACTTAGTTTAGCTTAGCTCGCTAGCTAAGACACGTCAACGCATTCCGATTGCTTTGGCTGAACGTCAATTCCTATTTGTTAAGTTTGTTTTCAGGAAAAGTCGATCGGTGAACATGAGCGTAATTACTTTTAATTGTATGAGACGCTTCTCGACTTGTCTTTAAAATGCGACAAATTACTGACTGGAGGCCAACGCAATCCAAAATATCAAGTCGAAGAGCAGAACGTGGAAAATAAGGAGAGGAAATCCAGGTCACGGCGAACGACTGAAAAACAAAATGAAGGTAAGATCATGAAATTAGTTGTTGTATTTTTCATGCAATATCAGACTTGGTTTGATTGATTGTCACTGGAGGGAAGTACTTCTCAAATAGTGGGGCGCACACCCCCACTCCTCCGAAGGGGCGTAGAACGATGCAGGGGGTGGCGCACGTGACCTCTGGGAACATTCTTTTTGCTGTACGAGAATAAAATGTATTTGCACATCCACTCTGGATGGTAGTGGCACTCTCATTTTCAGAGTGTGCCAAGGGCCTAGGTTTGGTCTCAATATTGGTAGGGACAATATAACAGCATAACCTCCATGTACACTGTTTGCTTGAGACGGGACACTTAATTCATGGCAGGCATGAATACGCACACTGAAGGAAATTCTTTCGCCTGCTCCTTTTGTGAGAAAATATTTTGTTGGAAGTATTTGTTGACAAGACACGCGTATGCACACTGGAGAAAGGCCTTTTGCCTGCTCACTTTTCGGTCAAAGATTCACTCAAAAAGGACATTTAGTATTACACACAAGAAACCACACTGGAGTGAAGCCTTTCGCCTGCACAATTTGCGATAAAGGATTTTCTCAGCGGCATTCTTTCCATAAGCGTACACACACTGGAGAAAAGCCTTTTGCCTGCTCACTCTGTGGTAAGAGATTCGCTCAGAGAACAAATTTAGCAACGCAAATGAGCAGAAACTCTGGAGAGAAGCCTTTCGCCTGCTCATTTTGGGAGAAAAGATTTTTTTTTTAAGTACAGTGGGGCCAATAAGTATTTAGTCACCCACTAATTGTGCAAGTTCTCTCTCTTGAAAATATTAGAGAGGCCTCTAACTGTCAACATGAGCAAACCTCAACCATGAGAGACACAATGTGGGAAAAAAAAACAGAAAATCACATTGTTTGATTTTTAAAGAATGTGTCCATGTTACTTTGTCACCTTTTTCACCCCTAACCAGTTTGCACGCCTGCACTGTATAAGTATAAAAAAGTATTTGTTGAAAAGAATACTCAAGTAAAGAGTAACATTGTGAGTAACTGTGTGGAACATGAATATTTCTTAAATATTGGTAGGCCAAATAGGCCAAAAGATGACACAAAAAGACTGGAATTCAGACCAAAACAACACTTAAAACATCAATTAGTAACCGTTTTATCTTAATACTGCCTTGATGAGGTGACGATGTCAACCATTAGTTTTTTGGGACCATATTACGATGCTGATACAATATTTTCAACAACTTTTGGAATTGTTTTCACACACCCCCCCCTCCCGCCCTTCATGCACAGTCAAGTGATAAAAATTTGACTGAAATAAAATATAATTTTCTTGTGGAAGAAAAAGAAAACAAATACATACCATTCGTCCAAAGAGCATGAGCGCCCTTTAGTGGAGGAAAAATTTTGTTACCTTTGATTGGTATAGACCAGGGGTGGGCAAACTATTCCACAAAGGGCCGCAGTGGGTGCGGGTTTTTGTTCATACCCATCATGTGGACAGCCTTTCACCAATCTGGTTTCTTACAAGTGCAATCAGTTGATTACAGTCAGGTGCTTTTTGTTTCCACTGAAACCTCATTGGTTAAACTGTCTGTGCTGAATCAGTTGGAACAAAGACCAGGACCCACTGCGGCCCTCGAGGACCGGTTTGCCCACCCCTGGTATAGACCCTAATCACCAACGTCACACAATGACGTGTCGCTGTATTGTGCCGCCATATTGTCCGTCATTGTGTGTCCGTATTGTCAATGGTCTCAATTTATTGTGCAATTCATGGAAGCCCCGGTGCCTTCAGACGCTGTAAACTCATTGGATGTGTTGCATGAAAGGCGTTATGTGGAAAAGCTTCGGTCTATCCATTCGCCAGATCCATATTTGATGCCTAAATCGATATTTTTCGACCCGCTGTCTTCGCCTTCTCTGCCTGACATCTGCTACCCTGATATCTACAACTATCTTGTCAGCTTCAAAGATAGGTGGATATTGGACTATTTCTTCAATAAAATACGCAACAACTGTGTCTGCCTCATTTGTAAAGAGACAGTCGCTGTTTTCAAAGATTTCAATGTGAGGCAATATTACCAAACAAGACACGCTGACATGTACGACAGGATTACACGGAAAATAAGCAGCGAGAAATTAAAGCAACTTGAAGCTAGTTTAATTTCACAGCAGCGGTATTTCGCAAGAGCCCGAGGGTCGAAAGAGAACGCCACAAAGGCGAGATTGTTGAAATTATGAATTAAAAAAATAATAATAAAGCAAATGTGACACACAGAAGGGCTTGCTAAAATTTGTTTAAATATATTGTTCTACGTAAATTAGCCAAGGTAGCCCCCCACATTTTTACCACACCAAATCTGGCCCCCTTTGCAAAAAGTTTGGACACCCCTGTTTAACTGATGATCTGTAGACGAGGCCAGCTTCTTTCACTTGGTACCAACTAAATATTATTCAAAAAATAATGATAGTGAAAGGAATAAACATCTTGAATTTGAAACTGTATGTTGTCGGCGATTAGCCTCGCAATGATCTTAATTGTGGTTGTCAGCCCAAAACCCTCTAAATATTTTAAATCTGGTAAGATGCATTTAATATATGATTACTACATAGTCTGTGGTGATCGTTTGGTGCCCAGTATTCTCGCCGAATTGCAGCAGTCCATCTCGTTCTCCTCTTCGGGTCTCTCGGAATACGGTAGAACTTCAAGTCTCTCAGTCTATCTTCCCTGTTACTGTAACCAACCGCCACACACGCCTTCACCATTTTGATTATTAATGTTAACGAGCAGAAAAACACCCCATAATAAGAGGAATGTACGTAGCAGTAATGTGTAAACACGACGAGCTGACGAACAATATGGTGGATCAAGTCAGGGGGGCGGAGTTGTGACGTCATGTGATTGGGGTCTATAGTGGAGCATGTAGTTATTATTGCATTGTCTCATTGGTGAAAATGAGAGAGCCTCTGTAGGCATCTCTGGCAAAAATCAAGTCAATATGTAGAATAAAGAGGAAAAACATATATTGTCTATTGTCGTGCAACACATTTTGAACACAAATTATGCTTCTCAGCCCACCATTAAATAAAACATGAAGTTAGTGAATTCATCAATGCATATAGGTAGCCTCGGGTTACGAACGAGTTTCATTCCTACGCCGGAGATCTAAATCGAATTTCCGCGTAATTCTAAATGAACCCTTGTAATACCGCCTAAATCTCGAAATAACTATCCAAAAACAAGTAAGACACACCATTGTACTGTCCTCGCCAAGATGAAGATAAGTCCGTGTGGTTTCCTGACTTTATTCATCTTCTCATGACATCAACATTTGCAGAATGAAGCCAAAATAAAAATGAAATAAAATCAGTTTTATCGTCAATAACAGCAATTCAAATTTTTGTCGATAACTCGCTGTTGATACAGCAATAACAATGAACACAAACGAATAGCATGTATCAGAGTCCGCACATCATCAAAAACAATCACACAACTTGCCCCAAGTATTTCACAACAATTGAAAACACACAAGAAACGGTACAAAAGGTGTTGCCTGTGGATGCTTCAAAAGTAAGAAATGTGCGCTCAGGGTCTTTCCTCTCTAACACTCGGCTTCTTAGTGGGAGCAAATGGCTCTTCCTTGTGTGTGTGTGCGTGTGTGTGTGCGTTCATCTTAGCGTGAGCAAATGCGATCTTCGTGTGTAAATGCGCACAGACTTGCAAGTGTCGCGTGCGGAAGTACTACCTGCCCTACATTTCCTACACCAAAATAAAAGCATGCATCACAAAACAAAAGTCAACATGATAAAAGACTGAAGACTCCAGCGTCGTAAAGTTAAAATCGCATCAGTCAGGTACGTCGTTACCCGGGGACTACCAGTTTTTCTCTATATAAATCTGACGTCAGCAAATCATGTGATTTTTTTGTTTTTTTCCCCACCCAGAGTCCCGCAGACGTCACTGTAGAAGATCTTCACCCTGAGAAGCCCGACCCCATCCATGTTAAACAAGAGGAGAAGTCCGACATGCTGTGGATCAAACAGGAGGCGGAGCCAGAGACCCCTGACATGAAAGAAGAAAAACAGGAAGTTGAAATCCTCAAGTTTCCAATGGGGGTCGGTGTGAAGAACAAAGAAGACGAAGGACCAAGCAAAAAGAGCGGAGCAGCGAACCCTTTGAGCGATGGCTCATTTCAGCACGTGGCAACAAAAGGAGAGGGACGATCGCAACCGGACGGCCTCTCAGCTCCTCTTTCGGACAGCGACGAAATAACGTCACATTCTTCTGACTTTGATACTGATGAGGAGGAGGATGACTTTGATCAAAATGCTTCAAACCCCTTCGACAAGTCCTCATTTAAAAGAGACTCAAAAGAATGTACGGTTGGGAAACCTTTTCGCTGCTCGCTTTGTGATAAAACATTTCCTTGGAAAAGCAAGTTAAAGGCACACATGCGTACACACACTGGAGAGAAGCCTTTTTCCTGCACAGTTTGTGGTAAAAGATTCACCCATCAGGGAAATTTAAACAAACACACAAGCACACACACTGGAGAGAAGCCTTATGCCTGCACACTTTGTGCTAAAAAATTCTTCTCAAAGGCCGATTTAAACATTCACACAAGAAGACACACTGGAGAGAAACCTTTTGCCTGCACACTTTGTGGAAAAAGATTCACCGACAAGAGGGTTTTAAACATGCACACAGGCACACACACTGGAGAGAAGCCTTATGCCTGCACAGTTTGTGATAAAAAATTCTTCAGGAAGGCAAATTTAAACATCCACACAAGAACGCACACTGGAGAGAAGCCTTTTGCCTGCACAGTTTGTGGTAAAAGATTCACCGAGAAGGGAGGTTTAAACAAGCACACAAGCACACACACTGGAGAGAAGCGTCATTCTTGCACACTTTGTGATAAGAAATACTTCACGAAGGAAAAATTAAACATTCACACAAGAACACACACTGGAGAGAAGCCTTTTGCCTGCACAGTCTGTGGTAAAAGATTCATCGAGAAGGCAAAATTAGTATTTCACACAAGAACACACACTGGGGAGAAGCGTTATGCCTGCACACTTTGTGATAAAAAATACTTCACGAAGGCAAATTTAAGCAATCACACAAGAACACACACTGGAGTGAAGCCTTTTGCGTGCACACTTTGTGATAAAAAATTCTTCACGAAGACAAATTTAAACATTCACACAAGAACACACACTGGAGAGGAGCCTTTTGCCTGCACAGTTTGTGGTAAAAAATATATCGACAAGGGACGTTTAAACAGACACACAAAAACACACACTGGAGAGAAGCCTTACGCCTGCACACTTTGCGAGAAAAGATTTAGTCAGAAGACCAGTATAGAAAGACATGTGCAAACACACTGAAATACATAATGATATGAAATGACATAAAGAACAAAGTTATTTTTCAGGTGCTGTTCTTTTTCACAACTATCCAATATACAGTATATAGCGGAAAACACACAAGGCTAATAAAGCAGTGTCTGCTCTTGCACCCCTCTTTTCAATGAACTGCAGTATTTTATGCCAAAAGAACTGTTGTGTTTGATAGAACAATGTATGCTACCATAGAAGTTTCATGGAGCATTATGCCCCTGGACTATTTTTAATTTGTCCGTTTTACCCTGGAGACCCCCGTTTACAGACACTGAGTCACCGATTCTGTTTGTTTCCTTCATTTGTTTCGTTGCCGCTGCTGTGCTCTCTGTCGATAGTCTTCTGTTGCGTTGCTGAAATTATGTCACGCTTCCGGGTTTGGGAATACAGTATTGATGAAGAGCTAAAAAAAAATGCAGATCATCCTTGCAGTTACGCCTTTGAAATGACGTGGTTGTTTCGACGAACTTGTCCAAAGTTTATGTTTTTAATTGTCACGACAAGGCGGCATGGAGGACCAGGCGTGTGGTGGCGAGGGTGCTTGAGCACCTGCCCCTTTGCACCAAAGTTCCCCTTTTGACTGGGCTTTTTTTTTTTTTTGGTGCGTATGTGTGTGCTGGCTGAGTGCAGACACGCCACCGAAAACTTTACTTGAATACTGAAAAAACATTTAAAAGAAAAAAAGCTGTCTGAGTGCCTCTTAGCTGGCGCGTACCCCCCCCGTTCCTTTTCAACCTGGGTGTGTGGTGAGGAGTCCCACGACATCTGGTGGTGATAAACATGGTTTTATCCGGTAAAACTGAAATTGTGAAAATTGTTCCACCAGGTTTAAAAATAATTAATACCGTATTTTTCGGACTGTAAGTCGCGTTTTTTTTTTTTTATTCATATTTTGGCTGGGGGTGCGACTTATACTCGGGAGCGACTTATGTGTGGAATTATTAACACATGATATAATTTCACATGTTATTTTGGTGTTTTGCAGTGACACTGATGGTTTTGTAAAGTTGTTAGCATGTTCTTATGCTATAGTTATCTGAATAACTCTTTGTAGCTATGGCCACGTTCGCGTTCTGCCTTTGGCAGTGTATGTTCAATTGTATTATTGACTTTTTTATCTTGAAATGGATGCATTTAGTTTGTGGCGCTTTCACGCCCACGTGAGGGCGCACTCGCACTTGTTTACGTGAAGAAGAGTGCTCACACGCCAGAAGAAGACGGACAGCTACGTAGCTCTGAGTGAGTGAGTGGGCGAGTTAGCGAGAGAGAATAGACGGCTGCGAACCTACTTTCATTGTTTATGCTTTTAAATCATCTCTACAGAGGCAACGCCTGCTTGTATCATCCTTTCTGTTGCTGTTGTGTGTTTTCCACCCGCGATCGGACACTTAGAGCCAGTTGTGTGGTTGTTTGGACGATGTGCTAATGATAGCGAACGCATGCTAACCTGTTACTTATTACTAATAGTACCTAATTATCATTTATTTACGTTGATGCGAACCTCTTTTCTATCGAGGACCAAATTGATTCAGCAAATTATACGGACGTCCAGCATTGTCTTTTGGGAGTTCGCTGTACAGGCAGGACCGAGCCGTAGCGTAGGACAGTATATTCACATTTCATTGTTCATGCACTGTACACTGTACATTTATTACCTTGGTCTTTCCAAGGGAAAGAACAAGGTTATGTTGTTACCTTGGTCTTTCCAAAGGAAAGAACAAGGTAATGATATTCTACAACTTTATTGTACTTATTATTATTACCTTGGTCTTTCCAAGGGAAAGAACAAGGTTATGTTGTTGTACAACTTTATTGTACTTCTTTATTATTATTCTTTATTATTATTATTATTCAATAATTGTTGACGTTTTTTTCGGCGCGCCGCGCAGCCCGAACCGTAGCACCGATCGGCACCGTTCAAGTATCGACACGACCGGAATTTTCGTGCGACGATGGGAATTTTTCAAACGACCCCGAAAATTTTTCCGTTCGGCCGTAAACGCCGATTTTCCAATTTTTAAAAAAAATTTCAAAACGCTACTTGTCCTACAATTTTTGAGCAAATCACATAATTTGGACATCAAAAATTCCGGGACGGTGGGGGGCATAAAGATTGTATACAGAATTTGGAAAAAATTTACGGTTCTCCGGATATTTGCCAAAAACTATCCCATTCATTTCTAATGGGAAAATTTCCCATTCACTTTCAATAGTATTTCCAATGGACTTTACATTGCATTGATGCCATTGACGGCCATGCATGTCGAATCTATTGATGCCAATGTA